>NW_025421273.1:14420000-15670000 GCF_011764305.1 Mustela putorius furo
AATGGAGTTTCCTACTGTTTTGGTGACATCTCTTAGACAAAATATTGGGCTGAGCAGGTCAAAGAGATGTCCTGTGATGTGGGGGCACAACCTGCTGCAGGCAGGGAGAGAGCGGGAGGAGACACAGCGTCACTTCCCAAAGTGGCGTCAGCAAGTCCACCATCCTCCTGAAACGACCCAAGGAAGTCTGAGGCTGTGGACGCTTTTACAGAAACAACTAGCCCAGTCCCTAGCACAGTCACACATGCACACACACACGGACGTCAGGACAAAAGAACCCATGCCGAACACGTACCAGCACCCCACCTTACCCACCAAATACAACAGCCTCATTTATGTCGCTGTTGTGTAGTTATGTCAAGAGCATTTTAACTGGATTGTAGACTTTTGGATTCTGGTCAACTGGCAGTGACTGGGTGGGAAAGCAAAGCCCAGAACCATGGATGTCACCATCCTCAGTATTTAGGGAATGGACACCATGCCCATATGCAAACATTCACTGTGGCCAAAACAGAAAACAAAACTCCTGCATTCTAATTTCCTTGGCAGGACTTCTTTGTACCTTTATTTCCACTGAAGCTGCCAGACAGATTCTAGAAAGAAAAGCCTAGGGACAAAGAGCCTACAGTTTATGAACAGCAACAGTGATCTCTTTCTAAAGTTATAGGCCATAAGGAAAGAGGGATTTTTTTCCAGTTCTTTCCATGGACTCCCTGTGTCATGCTGAGTCAGCCGGAGCGCTGGCTGAAGGACTCTGCGCTGATACACACACAGCAGCAGGCACTCTGAGAAAGGCCGGAGGGCTCCAGAATGTCCTACTTCCTCTTCCTCCATTCCCAAGCATGACCGCAGCTCCTGGTACATGCCTTGCACATTCACTTACCTGGCTCTTTTTCATTTGGTAAGATTAAAAGCCATCATTAGGAAAAAGCAATGCAACAATTTTTTATACAATGAGAAGAACAAATTGGACAGCTTCACTGGACTTGAAAACAAAAATCCCCCCTCTGACTTCCCAGCAAAGGGAAGCATTTTTTCCAAAGCAACAAAGGAAAAGAACCACTCTCCTCCGCTTGCACTGTTCCAGATTCACACCAAATCCTTTCCAGCACATACCACGCTCAGCGAGGATGAACCAGATGTGAGTGCCATGAGGCAGGGGAGTCTTGTGTTAAGCTAGGAGAAGGCACCTGTACTCCCCAGGGGAGTACTGTACTCCACGAGGCAGGGGAGTCTTGTGTTAGGCTAGGAGAAGGCACCTGTACTCCTCACTCTTTCACGGTTCACGTTAGGCACCCTGGTTTTCTTTTTCTTTTTTTAAAAACATTTTATTTATTTATTTGACAGAGAGAGAGAGATTACAAGTAGGCAGAGAGGTAGGCAGAGAGAAAGGAGGAAGTTGGCTCCCTGCTGAGCAGAGAACCCAATGTGGGGCTCAATCCCAGGACCCTGAGATCATGATCTGAGCCAAAGGCAGAGGCTTAACCCACTGAGCCACTAAGGCGCCCTGCACCCTGGATTTCTACTCCGCTTCCCTTCACCATGAGTCGAAGGCAAGAGTCATTTCTCAGCAACTTTGGTCCAAAGCAGAAATAAGAAATAAGATCCTCTCCCAGACTGAAACTCCTAACTCATATTTTCCTCTCAAGCGTGACTCAGCAGCTTTGATTTTACTCAAAGAATTTACCTGAACTAAACTCTCCTTAAAAAAACCACCTGCCATTTTTCAACTCCAAATTATTTTTCCTTCAATGTCAGGTAGAAAATATCTTTTGCAAAACTATCCAACCACCCACTTCTCTCTGAGCATTGCCCCTGCCCCAGAAGTGGACCCCCAAGCAACTCTGCCCCCTCCCTGCAGCTCGCCAACCAGGGGTGGGGGGGTGGACGATGTCTGGCCCAGTCCGACCAATTACAGTTCTCCCCAGCTGAACGGTGCTGGATACCAGCCTTCAGCAGTGGTGCTGGGCTAGGGATGGCGGGTGGTTTTCTCAGCATGCTGGCTAAAGCAGAGAAAGCCAGACTTCAGAGAGAGGTGGAACAACCCAGAAGCAGAGAAAGAAGCAAATGAGAGAATGTGGATCATTAGAGTAAATGACTTTGGCTGCCAATTATTTTGTTCCCAGTTGAGGCCTCTCCTCAGGCCCTGCATTCCCAGACCTGGTTTCAGTGAGCTATCCCTACATCCTTCATGTATATTCCCACTTTTTCTTAAACTAGGTTCCTGATGCTCCCCTTGTTGTAATGCAACAGTTCGAAAGATGGCCACGTGAGCAATAACTTTCAAATCCCTATCCTACAGTCTAAGAAGCAGCACTTTCATGAGATCAAAAGTCAAAGATCAAAGGGGTAGGGAGAGGAACCCAGTGGGAGAGGACAGGAAGGGTCGGGATGACAAGGGGGGACTGCCCCAAGACTGCACTCACGCTATCAAGCACCAGGAGACCAGGACCCAGGGAGCTCATGGTGTCAGTCCCCAAGGCACACAGTCACGAAGGGAAGACAGAAGTGAAAAACAGCAACAGCAGTGGCGGACACGAGACGTGCACAAGCAGAACAAGACAGTGCCAGGGCTCGGCTCTCAGAGACAGCACTGGGTGGGAGAACACAGAGCGGAGGTGCCCGGGAACAAGCCTGGGGAGCCGTGCGTGCTACGCGGTGGCCACACAGAAGACCCCTCCACAGATCACCCAATGCAGCAAACCTGGTTATCCCAACATCAGCCATGAGGTTAACTCCTGTAACTGTTTTATCTTCTAATATTACATAAAATATTTGTCATGTCCCTTAGCATCCTGATAGAAAATGGTTTTAGAATATAATCACCCATTTAAATTAAAAAGTTTCTAGAGGACAGTATCCTTTCAACTCAACTCTGCTTTAAAAAAGATACTTAAACCACACCGTGTCAAATAACTGCTAAAAGCAAAATAAAATAATTTTCTAAGTAGTAGGATCTCAAAGAGTACGTCTTATAGTGAGTAATAAAAATTGCACAGTACTGGGGCCCTTGGGTAGCTCAGTGAGTTAAGTGTCTGCCTTCAATTCAGGTCATGATCCCAGAGTCCTGGGATTGAGTCCTGCACTGGGCTCCCTGCTCAATGGGGAGTCTGCTTCTCCCCCTCCCTCCGCCACTACTCCCTGCTTGTGCTCTCTTGCTCTCTCTCAAATAAATAAAGAAAAAGAAAAGAATTGCATAGTATTAATTAAATGGGTTATTATATCTAAAACCATGTTTTTTCAGGATGATAAAGGACATGACAAATATTTTACATGAAGTATTAGAAGACTGATATAATACAATAATCTTATACGGGGTGCCTGGCTGGCTCAGTCAGTACAGCATGTGACTCTTGATCTCAGGGTCGCGAGTTCAAGCTCCATGTTGGGCACAGAACTTACTTTGAAAAAAATCTTGTAATATTTTGTAAAAACCAACAAAAAATTATGAATCATAAGCAAATGTAGTGTCCTCAAAATACTAAACTAGGATCCCATTTCTAGGAATGGATCTAAAAGAAATAATCTAGAATATGGAAAAGCCACATATGAAAATATTCGGGAGAATATGACAGAAAATAAAGAGTGGCTGGCTCAGTCAGGAGAGCATGCAACTCTGGATCTCAGGAGTCATGAGACTGAGCACAGAAATTACTTAAAAAAAAAAAAAAAAGCAAGCTAAGTAAATATCCACTAATAAAGAGTGTATTATATTGCTGTTGGAATATTATTTGATGAAATAGAACTTAGCCACTACAAAGAATAAAGATAATGTAGTAAAAAGATGGAACATGTTTAATGGGAAAAAAGGATATAGAATTTGGTGTATACTCTAATTGTAACAGTACTTTAAATGAATATATTTTAATGCAACTTCATTTATGCATTAAAATGTCCTAGAGGAGGGAAGCCTGGGTGGCTCAGTTGGTTGGGCAGCTGCCTTTGGCTCAGGTCATGATCCCAACGTCCTGGGATCGAGTCCCACATCAGGCTCCTTGCTCAGCGGGGAGCCTGCTTCTCCCTCTGCCTCTGCCTGCCATTCTGTCTGCCTGTGACTGCTCTCTCCCTCTCTCTCTCTGATAAATAAATAAAAAAAAAACATCTAAAATGTCCTAGAGGAAAGAGTGTTACTGTTCACATTACAGCCTTAAGATAATGAGTAGTTTATTTTTCTAAGTTTCTTTGGTCAAGATGTTGTAATTGTGTACTTATAAACACACACACACACACAAACACACACCCCCCCGCCCCTCCCCCGCCCCGGTCTTTTTTCTTCTCTTGAGCATTAGAAATAAAATGTGAACCTACTTCGTCAGAAGCAGAGCGAAGACACTGGACAGCAGCCTGTTTTTTCATTTCTTCTAGAGTCAGGTCTGAGCACTTTTTCTTACTCTTTCCCCATTTCTTGTAAGCTCCTCTTTCCCAGCCCAGGAAGATGTCATTCTCCTTAAATAAGATTAGACAGAGTTCAATGAACAGTGAACTAAGAAGCAAGTTTCAAACACTTTTCCTTCCCAAATGCTCAAACACATTCCCCTCCCAAGTGCATTCATCGCTAGTAAGTTCAGAGACCACAGACACAGTCAGTCTGAGGGCTTTGGAATAATCATTCATTTGGTACCTATTACCCAGATTTGCATTATATTATGATTTATTTACGATCTTAAGGAATATGACCCACTGACATGAAGTGGTAATAAACTCAGACATTTGTATGTAAATTAAGTACAGCATAAATAAATTCCAGACTGCAAACACAATTAAATGTCTTCTGTACTTCCCACTCTTTGATAATGAGTGTATATATTACTATGAGATTTTCCATTTAACAGTTAAGTGGTTCAATTCCTATTTCTTTACCTTGTAGTCTAAAAAACAACAGATATAAAATATTTTATGTTGGCATTGTAAGTTTATTTTTCCCCTTGGTTACACAGGCCCATAATCAAAATCTGAAGAAAATTTGGAAAGTGGGAAGAAAGCAAAATCATCCATGATACTACCACCCAGTGAGAACCTGAATTATTTGGTCTGCTTCATTTGGCCTTTTCTGTATGCTTTAAAAATCACAGACTTGAATTCATGCTAGTTATAGAATATTGTATTTGACTTAACTTACTAAACCGTAAGCATCACCTCAACATTACCACAAATTCTTTGCCTATAGAATATTCTAAAACACAAGTTTACAGCTATTTCCCTAAGCTGGGACTTTAAAGTAATATTTTTAATTGCTTTGCTACTTTGTCTCACCCAATTTAAAAATAAGTAAATAAAAAGCCTTCCAATAGATAAATTATGATTAAAACCAGTGGACAGACAATAAGAAAAAAAAAGGACCAGAAAGACAATGGCAAAATTTTAAAAATTACTTAGAAGATGGTGTGGCCTATAGCAGGCCCTCAGGACATGGCTACAATTATATGTACAAGAGGAGATAGAGATGGAAAAGCATAATAATAAAAAGATTTTAAAAATCAAATCATACACGATCAATTGTGTAACCCAATTTTTACTTTGATTCAATACACAAAAATTACTTTAATGCCACCAGATAAGAGTGGGAGAACAGTCCCTCCCTCTACACCCCTCATTATTAGCATACTTTCCTTAATTTCTTGGGCATGTCTGCAGATCTCATGAATCTGAAAAACAAATTTTCTGGCTGAGTGGTGTCAACTCGTTTTCCAAGGGAAAATGTGTTTAATGGCCAAGTAAGTACTAGCAGTATATTTCCATTTATCTGACGGGTTTGGCTGGACAACACCTGAAACCTGACATTCCTTATCAGTGATATCTTCTGGTGATCAGGTTTGTCCTCTAAGAGGAGCAGCAGACCCGTAACAACACAGACCTGAAGCTTCCAAACGCAGAAAGAAACGTAGTAATTCTGTTCGTAGTATATAAAACAAAGGAAGTAGAAAAGCTATTTCTGAAATGATGAACACAGGACTCGTTTTTGTGTGAGCTGTTGAGCCTGGCTCCTTCTCCTTCTTGAGATTATCAACATGTTTCTGCACTGAAGCTGTTATTACAGCTCAGCAGAGGTAACACACATTCAAAGTCCTAACGAAGTTTTATTTCACAGACAGAAGGGGCTTTCAAAATTCAGTTCACGTGGTCAGGTGCTCTTTCTGGAGGCAGTCTGACAAAACATCTCAAACATCTTAAACACAGGTGTGTACTTTCAATCTAACAGTTCTATTTCTGAGAATTTATCCTAACAGAATAATCACCTCTGTGCGCACAGGCTTAGCTGCTGTGGTACTGATCACAATGCTGTCAACCAAGGCAAACAGCCAGAAACCTAAATGCCAAATAAGGAAGACTTGGTTAAATAAGTTATAGTTTATCCAGGCGATGAGATATGCACGACAGCCATTAAGGAGATTACGCAGCGCACTTACTGACAAAGCTATCTGCAATATACTAGGATAAAGTCTACACAGCAGTACAACCTCGTTTCGTGTGAAGGTGCGTGTGCGCACACGTTACCATGCACTAGAAGGTCTGAGAAATGACCTAAGAGGTCACTGAGGAGCTTATCTCTCAGTGAGCAGGAGAAGCACACGAATATTATTTTCTGATTTTTCTTATAATTAGGTCATACTGTTTAATAGTCAAAAGTTGTTGGGGCACCTGGGTGGCTCAGTCATGAAGGGTCTGCCTTCGGCTCAGGTCATGATCCCGAAGTCCTGGGATCAAGCCCCACATTGGGCTGGCTCCCTGCTCGTGAGAGCCTGCTCTTCCCTCTCCCTCTGGTACTACCTCCTGCTTGTGATCTCTCACTTGCTCTTGCTCTTTCAAATAAGTAAAATCTTTTAAATAAAAAAAGTTGTGATATTGTTTTAATAGAAAATTTACTAAGTCAAAAACAGAGAAACTTGGAAGAGTGCCTGCCACTCTTCACCTAGGATAGGTTATCTGGCATGGGCTTCACATTTCCTACCTGGCATCCTAGGTCTACCCATAAATGTGGACTCCCCCGTTCATCCGGCAGTGACTTCAGTGTTTGCTCTGGGGCACTAGGGATCATAAGTATGAACACAGCAGAGGCCCTGCCTGCCAGAGGTGCCCAGTCTGGTATGAAATACAAACTCAAAGGCTAACACCTGAGAATGGCTGTTGCTGCTATAAAGAGGTCTGCAGAACACATTCAGAAAGGCTAAAAGGGGCACATTCTTTTCCTTGGCCTGGTTGGCCCGACTTTTCCCTCTGCCTGCCCCTCTCCCAAACTAGTGCTCTCTCAATCTCTGACAAGCAAATAAAATATTTTAAAAATATAAATAAGTAGGTGCACCTGGGTGGCTCAGTTGTTAAGTGGCTGCCTTTGGCTCAGGTCATCATCCCAGGGTCCTGGGATCGAGCCCTGCATCGGGCTTCCTGCTCCATGGGAAGCCTGCTTTTCCCTCTCCTACTCCCCCTGCTTGTGCTCCCTCTCTCGCTGTCTCTGTCAAATAAATAAATAAAATCTTAAAATCTTAAATATATATACGTGTGTGTGTGTGTGTAAATAAATAAAATTTTTTAAAAAACCTATTTCTCGCCCCCAAAGGAAACCCTATACCATTAGCATTCCCTTCCCATCACTACTCTGCTCTCTCCTGAGTCACTGGGAACTCCTGGCCTGCTGTCTCTATGCATCTGACTATTCTGGAAATTTCATATAAATGGAGTGATATGATCGACCACCTTTTCTGCATCTGGCTTCTTCCCCTCGGGGCAAGGTTTTGAAGGCTCATCCTTCGTACAGGCTGTGGCACATACCAGGGCTCCACTCCCTTTTCTTTTTTTTTTTTTTTTTACAGATTTTATTTATTTATTTTACAGAGAGAGACCACAAGTAGGCAGAGAGGCAGGCAGAGAGAGAGGAGGAAGCAGGCTCCCTGCTGAGCAGAGAGCCCGATACGGGACTCGATCCCAGGACCCTGAGATCATGACCCAAGCCGAAGGCAGCGGCTTAACCCACTGAGCCACCCAGGCACCCTCCACTCCCTTTTCTGACGGAGGAATACTCCACCCCGTTTCCTCCATGAACGCGTTAACGAACATTTGGACCCTTTTACCTCTTCGCTATTCTCAACATTCACATATAGGTTTTCGTACGGACATGTAGTTTTCATTCTCCCGACTGGAGACCCCGGAGTAGAACGGTGGGGTCACGTGGCATCTGTGTGTTCAACTCTTTGAAGAACCGACAGATGATTTTCAAAGCAGCTCTCGTTCACCATCACACCAGCAGCATCTCAGGGTTCTGCCTCCCCCACATCCTGACACTCGCCATTCCCTGGGTTTTTACCTTAGCCGTCTTGGCAAGCACGAAGTGGTGTCTCATTGTGGTCTTTATGTCCTGAATGACTAACGACTAACAACATGGGGCGCACTCTCATGGTCTTGCTGTCTTCTGTCCAGGAAAGATACACCAACAGGCCGTTTTAAAAGAATATATTCTGAACACAAATCTCCCACTAAATACAGGATTTGGGAACATTTTCTCCAATTCTATATTTTTTTTTCTTCACTTTCTTGATGATGTCCATTGGGGCACAGAAGTTTCTCATTGTGATAAATTCTCATCCACTAGGGTCTTAGGCTGCTTGCTTTTGGTGTCCTGAGAAATCACTGCCTCCTCCAAGTTGTGACAATTCACACCTATGTTTTCTTCCAAGAGCTTTATAGTTTATAGTTTCAGCTCCTTTCACTGATGACTCGAAACCAGGTGGAGTTAATACTTGCAAGTGGTTATGAAGTAGGAGTCCAACTTCCTTTACAGGCAGCTACTCTGCTATCTCGGCAGCTTTCATTGAAAAGACCATTCTTACCCCTCATGTGGTCTTGTTAGACCATAAATACACAGGTTCGTTTCTGAACACTCAGTTTCATTTCCTACAGCCATACATACACCAGGACCAAGTGGCTGTGGTTACCAGAGCCTTGTGCAAGTTTTGAAACTGAGACGTGTGAGTCCTCCAACTTTGTTCTTCAAGATTTCACTGGCTAGGGACGCCTGGGTGGCTCAGTTGGTTAAGCAGCTGCCTTCGGCTCAGGTCATGATCCCAGCGTCCTGGGATCGAGTCCCATATCGGGCTCCTTGCTCCGCAGGGAGCCTGCTTCTCCGTCTGACTCTGCCTTCCACTCTGTCTGCCTGTGCTTGCTCTCGCTCACTCTCTCTGACAAATAAATAAAATCTTTAAAAAAAAAAAAAAAAAAAAAAAAAAAAAAAAGATTTCACTGGCTACTCTGAATCTCTTTAGAGGTCTATATGGATTTTAGGATCAGCTTGCCAAAATCTCGGCAACACAGGCGGTGGGGACTTTGGCGGGGCCGCACTGTATGTGGGTCAATGCGTGGGACACCGCTGTCTTACCGACATGGAGTCTTCTTGTAGTGAACATGGTCCTTCCATATACGAGGTCTTTCTTCATTTCTCTGAGTGACGTTTTCAGTGTGCAAGTCTTGCACTTCTTCTGTTAGATTTATTCCAAAGCATTTCATCCTTTTTAATACTGCTATAAATGGACTTTTCTTAATTCCATTCCTTAAGGTTTTCTCTATACAAGATTGTGGTACCTGTGAACCATCACTTCCAAGCTGGCGGTCTTTTCTTCTCCTTTCCCAGCCGCCCTTGCTAATGCTGATCTATAATAAGACTTGGTGTATTTTGTCTTTGAAAATGTCTTTTCACACAGATACTGCCAAATACTGATATGAACCGCAGGCATGTGTTTAAACATGTTAATCGACTAGAAGACATTTATGAAATCTGTTAGATTCTTCCCTTCCTATTTGCCTTTCCACATGTCCCTGTAGTGCAGACCAGTCACCCCCAAGTCAAAGTTTGGTAGAAGCTTCTCAGCTGAACAGTGACACAGATGTGAAGATACAGACGGTCCCTGTGCACCATGGCCAGTGGGAAAGCACAGCTGCACTACAGTGTGACCCTACACAACGTCCCACCACTGAGCCGGGCCAGAGTGGGGAGCTTGCTTCTTGTTTTCCCTTTTGACAGAATGAAAATGCACAAAGCAGCTTGCCATTATTTGTGCGTCAAACAATGTTAGCTGTGAGGATGACTTTAGACATTTTGCAGATAATGTGCTGTTTTGCCTTGTAATTTTAGGGTGACGTCACAGAAACATCATCAAGCATGTAGAAAAAGCTATGTGAACAAGCAACGCAGCAGATGCACCAAGCCTTCTGGCTCTTCCACTTACTATATCCAAGAACTCCCTCCTTTTTCTGGCTTCCTATACTGTGTGAATATATTACGACTTCTTAAACAATAGCACCGAGCTAATAATCAACTTTTAAAAGAACACAGTATAAAAAGACACTTCAAGATATTTCTAGGTTATTATTTTTAGTCCCCAATGCTATACTCATTACAGATCTACTTAGGCACAAACATAAAATATTGACTGTGTGCCAAACATCTCCTTGATAAACTCAGTAAAATCAAGGATGATTTCTCGAAGTCGTAATCTTAAAGACAGAAAACATTACCAAGTACCAAAAGAAGATACGGCTAAAGAACATTCTCGGCTTGGAAATCTATTACCAAGTACTTTTCCAGACGCTACTGTGAGGTGACATAAGGCAAGGGTTTTGATTGACTTTCTCTGGCTGCCTTCTGTCAAAACGGAAACACTAGGAACTGGAGGAAGAAAAAGAACACGCCATTCTGAAATACAGCTGGGGTGATGACGTCTGCTGCTGGCTGCTCGGCACCCACCCCTACCTCCCACACCTTCCTGTTAACAGCACCCTGAAAAACCCAAACCGTGAAGTATCTGAATGGGACTGGTGCCACCCCCATCTTCAGGCTCTAACTAGCTTAATACAAATCCGCGTGTTTCATTCCTTTGGCCATAAAGATTGGCTCATACCGGCATGCGACCAATCAGAAGTGGACACTTGAAAATGAGCAAAAACAAAAGAAAAGGTGAACACATCCTCGGATGCCAGACCTATGCTCACTTTCATGCGCCCTCCATGTCCCTGGGAGCTGGCGGGAACAGCAAGCTGCCATAGGGAGGCAGGGCAGCTCTAATGACACCGGGAAAGCTCTGAACGTACCAGGCTCGGGCCAGCCCTACTTCTGGAAATTCAGTTATAGGAGACTTTTCCCCCTCGCAAGCCAACTTAGGCTAAATTTTTGGTTGCTTATGAATAGAAGATATAGCTAGAATTTGAGGAAGGGCCTAAGTAATAAATCCTCTTCTTGTTGCTCAAAAGAATGGAGACTTGCCTCTAAAAAATAAGCATAACTTCAGGCTAATTCCAGCTAGGTCCTCAGTCAATAGAAACAATTCCTCACTGGCCTCCCTGCACTCAGCACCCCAACCAGTCTATCAAGCAGCACACACGCCATCCTGCAGTGCCGGCCGTCTCCAGCAATGGGGGGAGGGGGGGGCGGCGCACGTGCAACTCCCCCCCACAGCACACCAGTTCATCAGGATGGATCTGCCCACCTGCCCAGTCCCATTCCCCATGCCCACCCCATTCTTCTGCGGCCTCCCAGCACAGGCCCTTCCTATTTCTGTGACCTCGCATGCACTCTCTCTTCCTTCTTCCTTCAACTGCTCAAAGATCTCTCCTCTGTCACTCCCACTGCCACCGTCCCCCATCCAGTGTCCCTAGTTCGGCACAGCCAGTGTTTCACAGATCCAAAAACTAGCGGCTGTCTCTGGAGGACTATCCCTAGTCAGCCCTGGATTCCTGGCACCCATCATAGTGTCTAGCACATCACATCACTACCTGCTGAATAAAAAAGCAGACATGTGCAATTAAAAAATGCAATTATTCATTAAAAAGTAATAAAAATGCAATTATTTATATTCAAAACCTTTCCTCTATTTCATTTGAAGATTCTACCCCCATAGTTCCCAAAAAACACATTTTTATTATAGTATCTTAGGGAGTCTGTGGACAGGAACTTGTGGGCCCACCCACAGTGCTAACCCCACTCTGACTGTATTGTCATACTCCCTATGTGTAAGGCTGACCTAATCAGGGTCTGCTGAGTACATGTATGCTGAAATACAGCATATGGGTGAGACTGACGAGCAACCCAGGACTGATCCAGTTTTGTGGTAGTTATCGTTAAAGAAGACAACAATCTTCCAGGGGAACACTGCAGATGCTAGCTTCCCCAGGTGGAGATGTGCTCAAGAGCAGGTCACAAGCAGTTCCAGGAATAAATGAGCTGTGCCCAACGTAGAAGTCATCAGTCCAACTTAGCAATCAGTCCTGGATATTCTTATTTAACCTCTGGGAACACAAATAATGTGATAATGCAGCTACATTTCTACAATGATGGACTCTGAGCTAGAAGATACAACTCAATTAGGAGATTTAAAAGAAACTGCAACAAAGCTACACTAATCAAAACAGTGTGGTACTCACAAAAAGACAGACACTAGACCAAAGAAATAGGACAGAGAGACCAGAAACAGACTCTTGTACATGTGTCAAATGATTTTCAACAAAGGTGGCACAACCATTCAATGGGAAAAGGACAGTCTTTTCAACAAATGGTGCTGAGAAGACTGGACATCCACCTGCAAAAGAATGATACTGGATCCGTACCTCACACCATATACAAAAATTTAACCAGAAGTGGACAAAAGACCTATATGTAAGAGCTAAATCTATAAACTCTGGGAAGAAACAGAGGGTAAAGCTTCAGGACTTAGTTTTGACAGTGATCTCTTAGGACACCAAAGGCACCGGCAACAAAAGAAAAAATAAACAAACTGAACTTCATGAAAAATTTTGAATTCTGTACATCAAAGACGCTCTCCACAGATTGAAAATAACAGCCCACAGGATGGGAGAAAATATATCCAGCCATGTCTCTGATGGGGGGGTAAACACTAAAACACATGGAGAACTCCCAACATTCAACAATAGCAAGAAACAGCCCGATTCAAAAATGGGCAAATGACATGAACAGATGGTCTTCCACAGAAGACATGCAGAAGGCCAGTGCGCACACAAGAAAGATGTTCAAACATCACTGATTATCAGGGAGAATATGAATCAAACCACAGCAAGATACCACCTCATACCCATCAGGATGGCTACTATCAAAACACCAAAAAACAAAGGTGTGAGTGACTTTGCAGAGAAATTGGTGGGAATGTAGAATGGTGTAGCTGCTTGAAGTTCCCCAAAAAATTTAAAATAGAGGAGTGACTGGCTGGCTCAGTCAGTTAAGTGTCTGCCTTCAGCTCAGGTCATGACCTCAAGTAGGGCTCCCTGTTCAGCAGAAGAGTTGGCTTCACCCTTTCCCTCTGCCCCTACCCTGTTCATGCACTCTCTCACTCAAATAAAATCCTTAAAATTTTTTTTAAACAGAATTACCCTATGGCCCAGCAATCCCACTTCTGAGTATGTAACCCCCACCCCCCCAACCCCACCAAATTGAAAGCAGGATCTCAAAGATACTGTTTCCCATTCATGGCAGTGTCATTCACAATAGCTACGACATGGAAGAAACCCAAGCATCCACTGACAGCTGGATATGTAAAATGTGTCATTTTCCTACTGTGGAATATTATACATTTTCCTACCATGGAATATTAAGAGGAGATTCTGAAACATGCAGAAACTTAAATGCATATTCACCTAGTGGTGATGGAAGCCAGTCTGAAAAGGCCACATACTGTATGATCCCAATTCCCTGACATTCTGGAAAGGGTGAAACTGCGGAGGCAGTAAAGAGCCCACTGGTTGCCAGGGCTTGGGGGAGAGAGAGATGAACAGGTGGAGCACGGGGGATGTTTGGGGTAGGGAAACTAGCCTGCAGGCTACTGTGATGATGGATACATGTCATTCACTCTGCATCTGTCCAAATCCTGAGACTGTTCAACACAGAGAGTGAATCTTAAAGTAAGTTACGGACTTCAGGCGATTATGTACCAATGTGGGTTCACTAACAAAGGCGCTGCTTGGGTTGGGGTGTTGATAACGGGGGAGGCTCTGCATGTGTGTGGCAGGGGGTATGTAGGAAATCTCTTCTTCTCAATTTACTGCGAATCAAAACAACTCTAAAGTAAAAGAAAAAAAAAAGAGAGAAAGAAAGAAAGGTAAGTGGCAGCAGACCAACTCCCCTTCCCAGACTAACCGGAAAAGCCAGATAAAATACAAATCCAAAGCAACATGAACACCTTTGCTGAAACATCCAGGCCTTGATAACAGGTGAGGGGACCATCCTAGGCAAGGGCGGTTCATTTGAGCCGGACACCTGAGCCTGTTTTCTCCTCTGGGAAATGTACCTGTAATAGGCACAGGGCAAGAGGCAGAGAAAAAGGTGTCCCTTTAAGAGACGGAGAAACCAGGGGAGCTGGGGGCAACTTCTCAGGCCTGGACAGAACACATCAGTGAGGCAGGGGCCAGTAGCCCAGAGGGAGTGGAGAACAGGCCACATGGCCAACTTCTCCTCTGGACACGCGGTGTGTAGGGAGGCTGCAGGGCACCCGGGAGCTTCTGTGTTCATGGTAATGTGCTGTCTGTCTGCGTGTCATTCCGTAGATGGGAACTTCATGACCATTCACCCATTACTATCCTGGTCAGTACAGACCGTAGGCCTCAATAAAAAGCGTAAGGAAAAAACCCTCTTATATTTCTGCACAGAATCCCTGGTTGTTCCCGATCTAGAACCTACAAAAAGTCTAACATCCTAAGAACGCCTGAAGCAACCACAGAGACGGAGGGATGACCACAGGAGGACAGTCTTGGAGGAGGCGTGCAAGGTAAAACCCCTCCAAGAAACAAGGAGAACAAACTCATGAAGAGTGGATAACACGGCAAAGAGTTGATTTGTCTGAAACACAAATGTCAGAATGCAGTACCACCAGTGCGCGCTCCCCAAACCTACGAGCATTTGTATGCAGGTACTCGAGAGGACTACTTTCTTTCTTCCTTTCTTTTTAAGTAGGCTCCACACCCAGCACAGAGCCCAGTGTGGAGCTTGAACTCAGGACCCCAAGATCAAGATCTGAGCTAAAATCAAGAGCTGCACACTTAACTCACTGTGCCACCCAGGTGCCTGGAAGACTGTGTTTTTCCAGCTCAGCACCCTAATCACCCCAGACTACCTGTGGGGCATGACCTTCTCCAATTCTTAGTTCCCATGGCTCCAGGTGCTTGTAGCTCAGCCAAAGTCTCCTCATCCCAGTAACTGGGTCAGGAGTCGTGCCATGACCCAACTGCCCTACCAGGAAGAGGGAGTCTGGTTTTGCAGTGGAGAGGGGAGTTGGGGGGGGGCAGGGATGTAGCTCAGAATAAAGGCAATAGATAAGGCAAGATTCACAGCTGGGGGTGGGGGGCACAGATTCTATGGAAGGCTCTGAGTCAAGCTGCCACTGGGGCCAGCCCTAGTCTCTGGACATTCCAAGTTTTTATTTATTTATTTATTTATTTTAAAAGATTTTAAGTGACCTTACATCTAACATGGGGTTCAAACCTACAACCCTGAGATCAAGAATTGCAGGCTCGGGGCACCTGGGTGGCTCAGTGGGTTAAGCCTCTGCCTTCGGCTCAGGTCATGACCTCGGGGTCCTGGGATCGAGCCCCATATTGGGCTTTCAGCTCAGCGAGAAGCCTGCTTCCCCGCCTACCCGTGATCTCGCTGTGTTAAATAAATAAATAAAATCTTAAAAAAAAAAAAAAAAAAGAATTGCAGGCTCACTGAGCCAGACATGCATTCCTGGACATTTCAAGTTTTTAATCAATAAATGCTCCCAACTGACTGGCTTTGTGATGCTAGGCAAGTGGCTTCACCACCATGTCTAAGTCCCTCCTGTGCGCCAATGGTGAGGCAGCCTGCTGGAAGGGTGAGTACCACCTTGCAGCTGGCTCACTGCTCACGGGGCGTATATGCTTGTCTGGACCACCACTTCTGTGTGAGCACAAGTCAGCTGGGCTCTCTATGGTCATCACACGCTCCTGATACAGATTTCATGATGCTGAGAACATTAATATTACAGACACGAAAAATGTTTCGGAGAACTCTTGGATGATAGTTTTAATTTACTAATTGTAAAAGAAAATTCAGAAGATGTGGAGTTCTAAGAAATGAGGTAGTGAAAGGCAGTCCTATCTTCCTAAAATAACTCTTCCTACTCACGAAAGATTATGGGGAACTTGCCATTGACCATCAACCCAGCATAACCTTGAGGCAAGAAAAGGAAACTCCCACTCCCTTTAAATTACAGTTTTTACTGTAAGCTTCCCTTTTAGCCAATTTTGAGTAAGACTATCCGGTATTTCTGAGGGGCAGGTGAGTGGCTCAGTCAGCTAGATGTCCAACTCTGGATGGATTTCAGCTCAGGTCCTGATCTAAGGGTCATGGCTTCAAGCCTGTACCGGGCTGTGCACTGGGTGTGAAACTTGCTTATACTTAAAACCTGTGTGTCTGTGTGTATTTTGAAATAACTTAACTTAAATCCAGTTTAACACTCAGAGACCTCATGCTTTGAGTTTCCTGGTAGTGCACGCTCCCATGGCTCTCAACTTTTACTTTGCAGGGACTCAACTCCTAATTCAAATGTGAACTAATACAAATGGATTTTCCCCCACCTCTACAAATCATGAGCACGTTAGAAAAAAATTAAACCAATTCCACGTGGTTTCTAAAGCTTGCCTTTATGAGGAAATGTTCAATAATTATCTGTTATACATGAAAACAAATAAAAACAAAACACTCCCAGACATAAAAGTGGGCACGTGATCTGGGTCTGGCAGGCACGAGTCTATACTCTGACTCAGTACTGTGTGGCCTCAGGAAGATCACCAGAACTCCTCTGAACGTCCGTGTCCACACAAGAGGAACATAATACTACTCACCTGCAAGCTATGGAGTGATGGCTACCACAGTCCCCAGGGCACACGGCTGGCGCTGCCCTGGGCCTGCTGCGGCGCTCTCTGTGTGACGGGGCCAGCGGTCCCCTCGTCCAAGAAGGCCAGCTAGTGAATGCAGAGGGGACCAAGGAGCTAGAAAAATCACCAGGTACAAGTGATTCTGGCAGAATCACCCAGGCACAGCCCAAGTGCCAGTCTCCCGCCCCGGCCACCAGATGGTTACACAGAGAAGAGTGGTCAGCTTCACACTGGAGATCTGGCAGACGTCACCAAAGCCAGCACTGCCACCACGAAGCAGAACGATGTTTGCATCCACTGTGGCGCAGGGGAAAAAAGGGAACCCCAGGCTCATGAAACCTCACTGCCATCAGCACACACTGACGCTAAATGGGAGTGAGCATCAGGCGAACCCAAGGTTAAAGGAAAGGCTGCAAAACAGCTGGCCTGCTATCTTCACAAATGTCAAAGCTGTGAGCCCCAAAGAAAGACACAGAACTATTCCAGATTAAAGGAGTCAAGACTAGCAACCAGTGAAGTCCATGTGTGGTCTTCAACTGGATCCTGAACTAGGGGAACACTGTGATGCAGGAAATTACTGGGACAACAGATAAAATGGGAACAAGGACTTATGTTATATACTAACGCACTGGTGTTAATTTTCCTGAATTTTCTATTACGGCTATCTAAGAGAAAGTCCAGTCTTAAGAAACATATGCTGATTTATTTAGGGTGAGTATCAAAATGAGAAAAATAAAGCAAAAGCAGGAAAATATGGGCAACAGGTAACTGAGTAGAGTACACAAGAGTTCCTTGTCCTGCTTTGTCACCCTGATGTTTGGAATTCTTTCACCAGAAGTCAAAAACGTTTAAGAAGATGAGTATCTGGGGGCGCCTGGGGGGCTCCATCGGTGAGGCATCCACCTTAGGCTCAGGTCACAATCTCAGGGTCCAGGGATCACCCCACGTTGGGTACTCTGCTCCGTGGGGGAGTCTGCTTCTCCCTCTGCCTTCCCCCAACTCCTTGCTTGTGCGTTTTCTCCCTCTCCCTCTTTCTCTCTCTCCCAAATAAATAAAATCTTGAAAAAAAGAAGAAGAAGATGAAAATCTGATTTCTGTGCTCAAAGACCTTATAAATCCCTGGGAAAGACAATACTTTCTAACAGCTGCGAAGACGAGCTCTCCAGCAGAAACACTGAATCTGGAAGCAGAGGACACAGTCATGTGGGGGAGCAAGCAGAGGCCTCACAAGGCGCAGCAGCAGGGGCCTCGCCCCACAGGACAGGTTAGAATTGAAGTTCCTACCTATATCTGAAAGTGACAAGGAGCGAGCTCCTAAGGGGCTGCGAGTGCCCTTACCAAAGCATGGTAATCGTGAGCCAAAGGAGAAAGGAAGGAAGGAGAAAGAGAAAGAATGTGTGGAAACAAAGTGGCTGTGGGGGTACCTGGGGGGGCTCAGTCGGTGAAGCGTATGCCTTCAGCTCAGGTTATGGTCCCAGGGACCTGGGATCAAGCCCCATATCAGGCTCCCTGCTCAGCGGGGAGTCTGCTTCCCCCTCTGTCTGCCGATCCCCCCACTTATGCTCTCTCTCCCTATTTCTATCAAATACATAAATAAAATCTTAAAAACAAAACAAGAACAAAAAATAACTGTGGCGCATCCCCAGTGTCCACCCGTCAGAGGTGCTTCTCTCCAGGGCTGCCCAGGAACCAGCAATGCCACCGCTGCAATTATGACCCTGTGCAACTCTGCCGGGCATCCCACCTCACAGGACCATTGTGGGTCGGCCTTTCTCCTATCCTATCATCTGGGGCAGGGGCAGCAGAGACCAAAGTCCTGTGCATAATCTGTTTCTTAGGACTCAGGAGCTCTTTGTAGGGTTGTTTTAACCAAGATTAGGAAAAATGAGGGATTATATGTGGCAAATAAGGCTCGTAGCAGCACCAATAGCCCTAAAACTAGTCACATGCAAGTCAAGATTAGACTCATTCATGAACAGAAGGGGCAAAACTCTCAAGGAAACAGACCCCCAAAGGAGAGTCTTCTAGACCTCCACATGAGGAGCGAGGCTACCACACTCTGACCCAGGGATCAAGAACTACAACTGGCCGGCGTCTGAACCACGGAAGGTGGGCAAGGTTCAGAGACTGGCCTCGGCTTTGAGCCTAAACTCTCCTTCTGGTGATACAGTGAGCCCATCCTCCCCCAGAGTCATGAGAAAGGATCACCAGGGCTAACTGACCTCCTAGGCCACCCCTTACTAAAACAAGTATTATTTTCAATTTGACCTTCCCCATCCGCACGGGACTCAGCACTGGGTTGAGGGCAAGAGTATGTTAGGAGCCTTTATTTCGCTTTGGATTCTCCTTGCAACTCCAGACACAATGTGTTTTCGCTAACCTTTATCTATCCTGCTCCCTAAAGACAAAGCAGCACTCTGGAAGGAGGATCAAGGTGGGCACAGAGAGCTGCCTTGCCCCTGACCCTCAGGCTCTCCTAAGAAAGGAACCAGAGGAATCGCGAACACGTCTTATCAGAGAGGTGTCAACTATAACCCACACAATAGGCCCGTGTTTCGATAGGCCCGGTTTCGTTCCCTTCTCAATGCCCTACAGCATGCAGTATGTCAATACTTTGTGCTAATAAACTTACTGGTGGTGATAAAATATTCCAGACGGATATTGTTAACACACAGTCCTAAGTGTTACATTTACTGGGAAGATGAGAGGAAATAGTAGAGCCTTAGTAAGGAAATTACACAAAATAGTGACTACCAACATGACATGTTTTCTGATTACTGGGTTATAACTCAACCCCCCGAAAACGCGAACCTTATTCTCAGCAGCAAAGGCAGTAAGCATCCCATAAGCAGGGAACACACTGCTGCGTCCAGCTAGGATGGGTAAGGAGCACCAGCAGAAGAGGACACACTCCATACAGCTGATGCATGACGAACGCTAAACACAGTGCGGAAACGATGGATTTATAGTACTTGGAGGCTTTTCTGTGGTTTGGAAGAGTGAAGCCACTTGTTCTGTCAGTGGAACTTTATTCCTGCTTTCAGCATTAGCAACAATGGTTTAAAACACAAACAACAAAAACAGCCACAAAGCACTTGGTTTCATGTGAACTCTGCACACAGAAGCCACCCAGAGCCCCTGTGGTCACCAGTGACAACTGTGCTGTCCTCTGGGCAGACCTCACTTTCAGAAGCAACTCTCAGAGGGTGGTACTAGTACTGGTTTTTCTTCTTTTTTCTCAAGAACCTGGATTTGCTTACTTTCTCACTTTCCACTCGGCCCCGCCATCAGATAAAATGCGTAATGGCCAACTCACGGGTGACCTACAATGACTTACACTGACTGTTACGTGCTTTACTCAGCTTTCTAAGTCCACTGGTTTATAACACACACTTTGGTTAACCAGCAATTTAACATGAAAAGGAAATACCCCTAGCATGTTAAGGATCACAGACACAAGGGTCACCAGGCCCAGTGGTCCCATATGAGACGCCTAACCAGCAGAGAGCAGTGCTCCTCCAAGGCAGGTCCCCAAATCTGCCCTGCCCACAACCAGAGCTGAGCCAGGGTGCGTCCACATGGAGGAGGTCTCCCCCCAGAGCAAGCAGCTGGACTAAGCTGGGACCACTCCCCTAAGCCCCTGACAGGACAGGAGTGTGTGGCCGGCACACTGACAAGCCTGCCCTGCAGCATAAAAGCACTCCAGGAAGAGAAAGTCAAACATGCAGACACAACCAGGAATTGTCCCAAAGCACAAGGGGGAAGTACCTGTTCCTGCAGGTCGTAATCGTAGCTGTCATGCAGCAGAAGACTGAGGACATAGCGGGTATAAATCATGGCATCGATGCCACATTTCTCCAGCTCCTGCCCCAGCCAGGTCTGCACTGGGCCCAGAGCATGAAGCAGAGACATTTCAGAAACAGATACGGGGCCTGGATAAGAGCTTGAGGAGCTTTCAGATGGTAAACCATCCACAGCTACTGTGCAGACAGGGCGCATGAATTTAGGTTGCTGACATCCTTAAAATGTGAAGCATTTTCTGCAGTTGATGTTCTGTTGGTATCTGGAGGGGATTTTCACTCCAGTAAAAAGGAGAGATGCTTGACATCTAGGATAAGCATCTATTTTCGCTGGCAGTCAGCCATTAGGACAGAATTTCCCTCTTCAGGCATGACCAATGAATCAACATTCTGATAGCAATACACATGTAGATGTGATTTTCTACTCTACTTTCACATGAGGCCAAATGGAAGTCTCCGGCAGAACCTACAAAAATGAGAGAGAGAGAGAGAAAAAGGTACGCATTATATAAAGATATAAATTACAAATCTTTTGGGGGAAAAAAAACCCAAATGAACTGTTTTTTGAAATTTGGTATCTTAGAACATGGATTTCTTTTTTATTATAATGTTTAAGTTTTTAAAATATGTGACATCTCAAAATTTTAAGCTTAATATCATTTAAAAGAAAGAGAAACTCCAAAATCTACATTGTTGTGCTTGTGCTCCATCATACCAACGCTTATTTTGCTATCTCAAGAGACTGAGCTAACAAAATTTTGTTCATCCGTAATGCCGAAAGAATTTGCATGGTAACAAATCACTAGTTCATTTTTGAGTGTTCACAGACACAAGCAGCTGCATAGTAATTCCATTTAAACAATCGTTAAAAAGTAGTCCTTTAACTTGAAGGTCTCATAATCGTGGTCAATCATCTCATACGGATAAAAGATTTGCATGGCTGCTCACTACTTACTTCATAAAAGTTAAGGTAAACCACGGATTTGGCTCAAAGCCATGTCGAGCTGGATGGTTAGACCTGCTTTATTCTACTATACCTCGGCTGACGGTCTGCCTACTTGCGTGAAGGATGTCATGCTCTTAATAGCTTTTTCCCTTAAGTTAACCTACTTTCGTGTGTCAAACTAATCTAACGGCCTTGTTAAATCACTCATGCCAGGAGAAGATGGAAACTACCACAGCGACAGGAAATCTCATCAGCTGAGACTGTGCATGAATTTTAGCAGACATTAGGAGGGCTACCAAGTGACCTTCAGGGGCACTTGGGTGGCTCAGTCCATTAAGCATCCAACACCTGATTTAGGCTCCAGTCATGGTCTCAAGGTCATGAGATTCAGTCCTTTGTCAGGCTCCCTCCCTGCTCAGCAGGGAGTCTGGTTGAGACCCCTTCCCTCTCCCTCTGCCACCCACGCCACTCATGCACTCCCTCTCTAAAAAATATAATAAATCTTTTCTTAAAAAAATGATTTTAGGGGTGCCTGGGTGGTTCAGTTGGTTAAGCAAGCGTCTGCCTTCAGCTCAGGTCATGACCCCTGGTCCTGGGATCAAGTCCCACATCAGGCTGCTTGCTCTGTGGGGATCCTGCTTCTCCCACTGCGTGTACTGTGCTCTTGTGCGCACATTCGCTCGTTCTCTCTCTGACAAATAAATCTTAAAAAAAAAACAAAAACAAACAGTGACTTTAAAGAATTGTTAATAAAACATGAAGTCTGAAAGACTCTTCACCAGATTTAAGACTTCATTTCTTGCATTTCATGATAACTACACAGTTAAGTTTTATCTACATTAAATATAAAGAAAAAATGTTTATATCTACCATATGACTTAAGTTATTACATTAAGTTGGCATTAGTGTATATACTATTTTTTAAAATTTTCTCCACCGTACTGACTTTTCTGAGTTATGGAAAACACAGGTGCCTGGGTGGCTCAGTCAGTGAAGTATCTGCCTTCAGCTTGGGTCATGTTCTCAGGGTCCGCAGGACTGAGCCCCATATCAGGCTCCCTACTCAGCCAGGAGCCTGTTTCTTCCTCTCCCTTGCTTGCCACTTGTGTATACACTCTCATTCTCCCTCTCTCTCTCTGTCAAATAAATAAATAAATAAATAAATAAATAAATAAATAAAAACTTTAAAAAGTATGAATTATGGAAAATAGATAAAGCAAATGTTTTTCTATAATTTTCACCTGCTGAAATTTTCCAGCTGACTCTCAAAATTAAAACATTTTTCATTAATTCTTTAATACGTTTGAATTTTGGGATGCCATACAGATTGTCAATTAAACAATACACTGAATTCTGGGGACATCTCCTAAAGCAAGCTGACAAGCTGGTACTCATTTAGTGAAGATCAACCAAGACTGAGGGCAGATGAAGCAACAGCGGAAGCAGCTGGGTCAAAGACGAACAGCAGCCTGAGCTCAAAGCACACAGCACCAGAGCTCAGCAGAGGGCAGCCTCAAGAACTCATCATTTAATCAGGGCATGCACAGGAGGAAACTCCCTGAGCACAGAAAGGGTCATCACGAAGCCTGGGAGGAAACAGGACTTGATGCTCAGCATGTCCAGGAACAGCACCGTTTCCCACCAGCCAGACCAGAAAACCTAAGTTCAGGGACACTGGGTACTCGGAAGGCTCCTAGTTTTAAAAGGGGAAGCAACTAGCCCTAGACAGAAAACAGTGTATATGCCTAACACATCCTAAAAGAAAGACCTGAAAGGACCAAACTATTTCTAAATTCACTATGGTCCCAGAACAAACCTCAAGAAGTTTATAGGAACACAAAAAATACCTAGCCCCTAACAAAGTAAAATTTAGAGGCGCCGGGATGGCTCAGTTGGTTTAGCGTCTGCCTCTTGGATTTGGCTCAGGTCCCGATCTCAGGGTCATGGGATGGAGCCCCACATTGGGCTCCAAGCTTGGCATGGCGTCTACTGGAGATTGTTCCCCCTCTTTCTTCTTCACCCTCTACTCCTCTCCTCATTCATGCTCTCTCAAGCAAGTAAAATCTTTTTTAAAAAAAGTAAAATTTACAATGGTTGGTACCTAATAAAAAATTAGCAGACATGCAAAGCAGAAGCAGAAATTAAGAGAAAAATAAACTCACTGAAACCAACTAAGAATTGATACAAATGTCAGATTAGCAGAAAGGACTCTGAAGCAGTTACTAGGGCAAAAAGCCATATATGTGATGAACAGAAAATATAGAAGATTGAAAGTCAAACATCTACAAATGAAAACTACAATATCAGAGAGGAAAAGCAGGCAGCATGGGGTAATGGCAGATCAGCCACTTCAGAAGGAAAGAGTCCAGAGTCTTTTTTTTTTTTTTTAAAGATTTTATTTATTTATTTGACAGAGAGAAATCACAAGTAGATGGAGAGGCAGGCAGAGAGAGAGAGGGAAGCAGGCTCCCTGCTGAGCAGAGAGCCTGATGCGGGACTCGATCCCAGGACCCTGAGATCATGACCTGAGCCGAAGGCAGCGGCTTAACCCACTGAGCCACCCAGGCGTCCCAAGAGTCCAGAGTCTTAAACTGCAAAAGAAACCATACAATGTGAAACACAGAGAGAAAAGGAATAAAATAACACAGCTTTGGCAAGCTGGGTGACAATTTTCAGAAATCTAACATACGTTTAGTTGGAAGAGAAAGAGAAGGGGTCAAGAAATATTTGAAAAAATAATGACCAACATTTTCCCCAAAATTGATGACCGCTAAAAGCACAGATTCAAGAAGTTCAATAAACACAAGAAACATAAAAAAAATTGACACCTAGGCTTTCTGCAGCAAAACTGTCCAAACAAATAGTAAAAGGAAGAAGCTCAAAACTGCTGGGAAGAAGAGACACACTACATAGAACACAGCAAATGATGAATAAGGACACCAACCTTCTTGTCAGAAACATGCAAAGGAGAAGATAATCAGGCAAAAAAAGTTTAAGGACTGGAAGAAAAACCCATCAACTTAGAAACTATACTCATCACAAAATCTTCCAAAACAAAGGTGAAACAAAGACTTTTTCAGACTTGCCAAAGCTGGAGGGTTCCAGCAACAGCAGCAGACAGCCATCAGAAATGTTGGAGCAGAAGTAAAATGACACCAGAACAAAAGGTGCATCCACTCCAAGGAACAAAGAGTAGCGGAAACAGTATAACTACATTCTTATTATTATTTCAGTATCTTTCAAAGATAATTCCACTATTGAAACAAAAATAGTAACAGTATCTTATGAGATTTGCAGTATCTATAGAAGCAAATTGGAGAGCAACAGAGCACAAAGGCTGGAGGGGGGAAATCTACTACTACTACCCGGAATGGTAGAACACCACTTGGAGACAGGCTGTGATATGATAGAGGTTAATAATCATAACAAATGTGAACGGTCGAACCAACCAATTAAAAAGCAGAGAAAATCAGAACGGACTTTAAAGCTGCAAGACCCAGATACATGCTACTTATAAAAATATCCACATTAAATATAAAGGCATGGATAGGTTCAGAGTAAAAGGATGGAAAACGATATACCATGCCAACACTGACAAAAGCAAGGTGGAGGGGTCCCAGTGGCTCAGTCAGATGGCAGCTGACTCTTGATTTTGTCTTAGGTTGGGATCTTGGGATTCTGGGCTAGGGCTCTGCGTTGGGCTCTGTGTTTGGCAGGGGGTCGGCTTGGGAATTCCCTCTCCCTCTCTCCCTCTCTCCCTGCCCCTCCCCTAGTTGGCCCTCTCATACACTCTCTCTCAAATAAATAAGTAAATCTGTCTTTTAGTACAAGTACAAGGTAGAATGTCCACATTAATATCTGACAGATTTCAGAACAGAGCATTAACAGAAGAAAAGGTCATTTCGTAATGATAAAGAGGTCAATTACCAAGAGGATGTAACAGTCCTATTTATGATATACCTGGATGCAGAGTTTCAAAATGCGTGAAAACTGATAGGAGAAATAAACAAATCCGTGACTGTACTAGATTTCAAAATCCCTCTCTCAATCACTGAAAGTAAACAGAAAATCAATAAGGTTTAGAAAACTAGAGCAACATTATCATCAATCAGACAGAAGACTGAATTCTGGGCTCTAAAGAAGGTTGCAACAAACTTAAAAGGATTCAAATCATAGAAAATACATTCCCTGACCACATGGAACTAAATTATAAACTAATCAGAGGCACCTGGGTGGCTCAGTCTGTTGGGTGCCCAACTCTTGATTTCAGTTCAGTTCATGATCTCAGGTTTGTGAGATCGAGCCCAGTGTCAGGCTCCATGACAGGCATGGAACCTGCTTGAGATTTTCTCTCTCCCTCTGTACCTCGCATCTTCCCAGCTCTCTTTCTCTAAAAGAAAAAAAGAAAAAAAAAGGTTTCAACCCAACCAACCACAGGATTCTCTCTGTTGTCACTAAGAGATTTCACACTTCTTTAGCCAAGTGCAAGGATTCAAGAAGTGAGTGAGGAAAAAAATCAGCATACAAATGCAAAATGAAGTACACTAAACTCCCAAGCTCTCCTCAGAGCTGGTTAAAACCCTATGAGAACTCTTCCTCGAACCTGTCCAATAGCTGACGCCATATCATTATTAAATAATGGGCCATATCCCTCGAGTCACTAGCGGTTATGATCTTTTTTTCACTCTCTCTAGTTCAGACTGCAGAGGACCACGGAGAAGAGCAGACACTGGTAAGTCTGCTGCTGACAGGCTATCTGGCAGCCATCTGCCTAAGAACTCCGAGTGGATCCCAGTAACAGGGTCTGAGACAGAAATAGCACAAGATGGCTCTCCCTGCACCATAACGGCAGGTCTAAATGTTCTTGGAGCCAGTGTCCATTCTCTGTATTTTGAACAACTGTAACCAGAGGACCTCGGTACAGAATACTGGGCCATAACTAAGCCGCTTCTCCCTAAGAAGCAAGCTCTGATAGAGGGATGAACATTCGACTAAATGAGAGACTCTATTTCTAGTTCTGAACTGAAAGGTATGTTGGCTCATGATTATTAATTACAATTTATTTTGGGTTACAATCTACCACATGGTCAAAACAGTAGAAGGGTCTGACAAACCGAGGCAAAACCCATCTAACATCTGCCTGACAAGTTCAAGAACACAGCTGGCAAACACCCAAATTTCAAACTGTTACGCTCATTCTAAATGTGAAATTTAGTCAGTATGAAGTTAAATTTCATTTGGGTTTAACTAAATTCTCCAAAAGTTTTTCAAGCCTTTTTTTTATGAGAGAGAGAACGAACAAGTGGGGGGAGGGGCAAAGGGATAAGCAGACTCCCCACTGAGTGGGAAGCCTGATAAGGGCTCCATCTCAGGACCCTAAGATCATGACCTGAGCCAAAGTCAGATGTGTAACAGACTGGGTCACCCAGGTGCTCCTCTAGAAGAGTTTTTTTTTTTTTTTCAATTTCTTTAATTAATTTTTATTTTTTATAAACATATATTTTTATCACCAGGGGTACAGGTCTGTGAATCACCAGGTTTACACACTTCACAGCACTCACCAAAGCACATACCCTCCCCAATGTCCATAATCCCACCCCCTTCTCCCAAACCCCCTCCCCCCAGCAACCCTCAGTTTGTTTTGTGAGATTAAGAGTCACTTATGGTTTGTCTCCCTCCCAATCCCATCTTGTTTCATTGATTCTTCTCCTACCCACTCAAGCCCCCATGTTGCATCACCACTTCCTCATATCAGGGAGATCATATGATAGTTGTCTTTCTCTGCTTGACTTATTTCGCTAAGCATGATACGCTTTAGTTCCATCCATATTGTCGCAAATGGCAAGATTTCATTTCTTTTGATGGCTGCATAGTATTCCATTGTGTATATATACCACATCTTCTTGATCCATTCATCTGTTGATGGACATTTAGGTTCTTTCCATAGTTTGGCTATTGTGGACATTGCTGCTACCTCTAGAAGAGTTTTAAAGAAAGAGCACCACTGTGTAAACTTGGTGATTCACAGACCTGTACCCCTGGGGATAAAAATATATGTTTATAAAAAATAAAAATTTTAAAAAAAAATTAAATAAACAAAATAAAATAAAATGTAAAAAAAAAAAAAAAGAAAAGAAAGAGCACCACTGTATATACTCAAAGGCTTTCTGTCTTGCTTCACTTCATTTTTCAACATCTGATTCTCCAGAGGTTTACAGAAAAAAGAGGGACCTTTGGATCACCTTGAGTATCTTTCTCCTACACAAAACTAACCCAAATTATCCTAAAGACCAGGCTGCATAAATGACAATTTAAAATAGAGGGGGGCCTGGGTGGCTCAGTTCATTAGGTGTCTGCCTTTGGCTCAGATCATGATCCCAGAGACCTGGGAACAAGCCCCGCATCTGGCTCCCAGCTCAGCCGGGAGTCTGTTTCTCCCTCTCCCTCTGCCCCTCCCCTCCACTCATGCTCTCGCTCAGTCGCTCTCTCAAATAGTCTTAAAAAAAAAAAAAAAAAGTCCCACTATAACACACTTATTTTAGATTTTTCTGTCTTTTTTTAACAACAAACTTTAAATGGTTTCCATTAAGGATGCAAAAAATATATACAGGTATAATTAAATGCCTACGAAGTTTCTATACCACTTAGGTCTTCTTTAATTCTTGCAGGTAGCACGGGAGAGTGGAAAGTTCACGAACCTAGCAGTCATAACATCTAGGTTTTTGTAGTCAGTCTCATCTCTGCTACTTAATAGCTGGTTTTGTGCCCATGACTTCTTGGGGTCTTTTTTTTCTCATCTGTAAAACAGAATAATAAATACAAGCTCTCTCTACCCTTCAATGTCTCATAAGGTCGTTGCCAAGAGCAAAGGAGAAGCACATTTATGTTTTTGTGGCCTTTGCATTTCATAAACTGTCACACAAATGGAAGGTATTGTTACAAACTGCGCCCCTCAAACGGTTTATACCTGCTTTATTTTACACATCCCTTCAGTGACCAGATTATGAGAATAGTATATGTGTAAAAAATACTACTCTTCTGGAACAAAAAATTCTCGACTTCCTTACTATCCTTAAAACAAGCAAAAAACTATGAAATTTCCTTCACTGATAAGAACCTAGTTTCTAGTCACATCAAAGCCTTTCCTCTTGTTAACATGTTATTCTCTGCTACAAATTCAAATGTGACACTGCAAATAACTCAAGGTGGTTTTTTTTTTTTTAAATTTTTAAAGGTTTTATTTATTTATTTGACACAAGAGAGAGAGAGATCACAAGTAGGCCAAGAGGCAAGCAGAGAGAGAGAGGGAGGAAGCAGGCCCACCGCGGAGCAGAGAGCCCGATGCGGGGCTCGATCCCAGGACCCTGGGATCATGACCTGAGCTGAAGGCAGAGGCTTAACCCACTGAGCCACCCAGGCGCCCCACTCAAGGTGGTTTTAAGGTGCAGAGGACGAACACAGAAATACAATGACCCCCTTTGCTGCCCAGTTTTCTCTTTGTTTTGAAATGTGCACACCTGCAGAGCAGTCTCTGCAGAGAAACCACACCAGCCCCAAACAGCATAAATCCAGAGGACTTCAGCACACCCTGGGTGCTTTTTCTGTGGCCCAGTGTACAACTTCTAGAAATGCTATTTCTAATCAAGGATTAAAAATAGCCCTGGTGATGAATGAAAATCTACCCCCAAGACTGGGGCAACTCTGTGCAGGCTTGGGGATCAAGCAAAGCCTCCAGGCTTAATATTAGTCTAAGCCTGGAAGTCAAACTGCAGAGGGCAGGGGGAATACACATCATGCCCCCTGACTCTCTCAAGATACCCCCGTCCCCACTGCCAGAAACCTCACACCAAGCTGGTCTCCAGGAGTCAGGGCCCTGGGGTCTGGGACATTTAGGATTAGATCTGGGACTAGCATAACAAACTGAATTTTAAAAATAAAAGCACTGAGGGGAGGAGGGTGGGGGGATGGGGTGGCCAGGTGATGGATGCTGGGGAGGTATGTGTGGTAGTGAGCACTGGGTGTTGTATAAGACTGATGAATTACAGACCTTTTCCCCTGAAACAAATAATACATTATATATTAATTAAAAAATAAAATAAAAGCATTTAATTCTTTAACTATCTAGTCTATATGTTTCTGAGTCATATAATTAGTCCCAAATGATCTGTCCACTAAGAAAAAAAGAAAACAGATCTAGAACTTAAGTTATTACTAAGTACTTTTTCAACAAATAATTAAGACATGGTAAGGCCACAAGTTTCAAGTGAATGGCAGAATAATGAAGGCTCTTTTTACAGTGGGATAAAGGGTCAATTTGAAGGAGTTAACTGATCTTCCAAAATCTCTTTCCTTGTGTAACAAAGTTTCAAGAAATAAAATGGTGTCTTTCTGTCCTCTTTTTAACACCACACACATTCCTAGAAGTAATTCAAATTACAGCTCCATTTGTGTGCCTACAGAGTCATCTCAGGTGACTAGCAGCAGTGACTCCTAGAAGCTCGAAGAAACAGACATCCTATAGTCCATTCCTTAGAGCTCAAGCCAAGCTGACAAGTGACCAGTGGAATTTAAATGTCAAAGGGTTTCCTTTCTTCTTTTGTAGTAGGGCCCATGTATTTTCAGATGTGCTGAAAACACATTACGACTATTTCAAAAGCATCATCCCTTTCTGACATGGCTCACAGCTATCATCTGTGGCACTGTCTCCACTGGCTCGTATGGCAGCACAACCAGTCACAGAGCACCCGTCAACCATTCCAAACGGTGCTTCTCAGCACATAGTGCAAAGCGCAGGTCTTGTACATGGAGATCTGTTCAACCCATGGCCTCGCTCTTTTAGTCTCCAAGCACTTCTGCTTTTCTGTTCAAGTGGATCACATCTACTTTCATTACAGAAGCTGGTTAAAGTATTTTTCTAAATATGAAAACAGAAGGACACCCATACACAATTTCTCCACCTTAATATAATTCACAGTATTTCCATGTGGTCATTTTCAGTGGTTATTTTTCCTTTTCATAGAACTTAAAATGTTTTCTTATTTCAACAGGTTAAATACTAATACATACTTCTGTATTCTCTGCTTTTCACCTAACATTACATCTTCCCAGTGCTGTGCTAGGGTCCAATATGGCTATTTAACATTTTAATTAAAAATCCACCACAAGTGGGTGCCTGGGTGGCTCAGTGGGTTAAGCTGCTGCCTTCAGCTCAGGTCGTGATCCCAGGATCCTGGGATCCAGTCCAGCATCAGGCTCTCTGCTTGGCAGGGAGCCTGCTTCCCCCTCTCTCTCTGCCTGCCTCTCTGCCTAGTTGTGATCTCTGTCTGTCAAATAAACAAATAAAATTAAAAAAAAAAAAAAATCGGCCACACCAGCCACATTTCAAGAGCTCAAGGCCATGTGTAGCTAGTGGCTGTTGTGCAAATATAGGACATTTCTGTCACTGCAGAAGTTCTGCTATACAATACTGGCTTAGATTCTCTCCTATGTTGGACTAAGCAGAGTCACAGGCTCAGCAGAACCTACGCCCCCTCCTCCCTGTACCTGTGGACTGTATGAGACACTCCCCCTCACACCTGCAAGATGGGATGCTAGGCAGAGCCACTCTGAGACAGCACAGAGTACCGGAGGGGCAGTCTGAGAGAAATGGAAAACACTTGCCTTTGTGTTTGTTGGGTCTCGAATGTCATCAGGTCAAATGGCATTGCAGTAGAAAGTAATCATGGAGGGTTCAGAGACAATGTCAAACTGTATACAGAACAGCAAGGACCATGATGCTTACTGACAAAGCAAAAAGAAAACTGACAATAACCCGGATAAGGGCCAAATTTCAAGGTTCAAAATTCAGGAAGAAAGGTTATTTAGTCAAACAGGGTGGATTATGCTGCAGAAACAAACAATCCCCAAATCACAGGAGTCAGGTCCATCCTGGACTGGCAGGAACGCTCAGCATAATAATCACAGCACAACCACTCTGGGACTCTGCACACAAGATGACCGTGCGGTCACCAACCTTGAACCCTGTTAGTTCAGGAACCAGGGGCAAAGAAAATCTATATCAAAGCATGCACCAGTGCTTTGGAAACTCCCTCCCGGGAGTGAGCCCCCATCTCTCCAGCTAAAGCAAGTCTCATGGCATCATTCCAAGCAGGGCTCAGGGGGAGCTTGCCTCTCCGATGCCGAGGAGGAGGGGAGAGCAGTAACAGGTGTCAACAGCCCTAAGGACTACTTTAAGAGGCAAAATGTGGGACTCTTGATAGGAAACAACTTTAAAGTCTAACACTATTGAAAACCAGCTTCTCATCAACTTGGCTGGACTATTTGAAGGAGATAAATCAAAACACTGCCAAAACAAAAAAACAAACAAACAAAAAAAACAACCACACCCCACAAGAGACTAAAGTAACATGCTCAGGAAGGTTTCTGAAGGTGTGAGCACTGCTGAAACATTAACACCTGGCAACAGCCAACCCCTGCCCTATCTCCTCTAAGAAGCCATCCCTGACTACTTAATGCCACACTACTCACTTTCTGTGACACTGGGGGCACTCACTGTCCTCCCTGTTCTCTGCTTCTCGATGACACGCATTCACACTATTCTCCCAACAGCCTCCTGCATGTAGGTTCCTTCACAAGCAAGGCTGAAAGTTCCCCAAAGCCAAACTGTGAGATGTTCCACATGCTAATTAGCAAAATACTTAGGCCTTGGCAGGTGAGCAAAACTGTGTCAAACTAAACACTTTCCACATCTAAATGGAATAAATTCTGAGGGACAGCCTTGGGAAATACAATATTCCTAAGGCTAGCGTGTGTGGGAAACCACTGGGCCCCAGTCAAGTTCTCAGCTGCCAGGTGGGGAACAACTCTAGCCCAGGAGCCCTAGTTCACTCTTCCACCACTCACATGTGTGCTGGAGGCTTTGCATGTGCCAGATACAGGGCACACTGTTAGTGATACAAAATCAATGACCTTCAGGTTCATTCCCTCTGTATTTACCATTCTACGTTAACGGGCTTTGGGCTTCATCCTGAGGTAATCAACTTGTACTTCTTCCTGCTGAAACCCACTGTCTAACACCTTCCTTGATCTAGTTTGGTACTTTTGCAATTTATGCCTTCATATTTTACCTGGTCTTCTGCACTACAAATTTCACAATAAATTTGACAAAGTGCTCAATATTCAAGGGCCTGAATTACCTGAAACGGTCTTTTCATAATTCCTCAATTTTTGTATCAATGCAACTTTCACACACACACACACACACACACACAAAAGCCTTAAAGAGGAAGAGTCAAGGATATAAAAAATATAAGTAGGAAAAAAGAGAACAAAGAAAGTAGATGTTTGAACTAAGCTTTTAGATTCTACTACTTTTCACAAAGACCCTAAATATTTGCCCGACAGATCAGAGAGTGTACATTTATAATGAACTAATTACACACATGTACATAATCTCAGTGCATCGATTTGGAACATAAGGGATCACTCATTTTCTTTAGTAGGTAGCAGGCCTTCAGAGCTAATCTATGGCCAGAGGAGAAAATCCATAGAAATCAGCCTAAACCAGAACTCTTTTTTTTTTTTTTTTAAGATTTTATTTATTTATTTGACAGAGCGAAATCACAAGTAGATGGAGAGGCAGGCAGAGAGAGAGAAGAGAGGGAAGCAGGCTCCCTGCTGAGCAGAGAGCCCGATGTGGGACTCGATCCCAGGACCCTGAGATCATGACCTGAGCCGAAGGCAGCGGCTTAACCCACTGAGCCACCCAGGCGCCCCCTAAACCAGAACTCTTATCACTGAAAAAATGACAGGCTAAAAGCTGGTCATATGCACCTGGTTAAGCTTCTGTATCTGAAAAACTATGGAGACAGGGAGAGTCGGACCTACAATTGCTTCCCCATCTAGAAACGTGCCAAGTCCTAGGAAGTGAATAAGGCTTCTAAGGCAATATAAGCAATGAGACTAGTGTGGGACACGAGTGCTTTCCACGCAAATAGGAAGAACTGCATAAAGATTAAATTCCATTTTTACTAGCCAGGCTATCAGAAATATACTGACCACTATATATTCTCCAGTGACAATGAAAATTAATTCTTTTCATGAACGTAGGGTTGTTCTTATTGCTGAATGTATTACTCCAGAGTAACAGGAAATAGCAAAGGTCTTACTAAATTGCACACACGTAACAGACCTGGTTAATCTCTAAGGTGAAAAGATAAGAAAAAGGAAGAAGAGCTAGATAATGAGGACAGGTGAAATGAAAGGATCTGGTCGCACAGAGAATAAGAAGCACAGGACAGACTTCCAAAAGCAAAACAAATGGGAACTGTACCATGCGTGTAAAGAGACTCAATAAAAGAAAAGAACTTTTCAGTCCAGCCTGGAGAAACTCTCCCCCTGGTGTGCTACTGGCGCTTACAGAACCCAAAGTCTGGGCCAGCCTTTAAGTTCTTAGAGTCCTGGGGCGCCTGGGTGGCTCAGTGGTTTGGGCTGCTTGCTGCCTTCGGCTCGGGTCATGATCTCAGGGTCCTGGGATCGAGCCCCGCATCGGGCTCCCTGCTCCGCAGGAAGCCTGCTTCCCTCTCTCTCTCTCTCTCTCTCTGCCTACTTGTGATCTCTGTCTGTCAAATAAATAAATAAAATCTTTAAAAAAAAAAAAATAAGTTCTTAGAGTCCTAAAGGGGCTAACCAGAGGGAGATAAACTGCTTATGCAAAGTAACATTGTTTTATTTCTAACTTTTACTCTGAGGCCAGTTATTAGATGATTCATTCTCATCTGTTAGTATTTCTGGTTTGAAAGCTAGGCTGATGTTCCCAGACCGAAATCTCTTTGCAAGTTCCATTACAATAACCAGCATTTATCACTCATCTAGATCTTAATAATTGACACCAAAATTCATTAGCAGGACTGCAAAATGGCAGCTTTTATACCTTCAAAAAAGTCCTTACTGGAGACTTACAAAAATGTCGTTTTTCCCTAGAAAGGGCAAACCACACGTCAGGCACTTTACAGAATGAAAAACCATGCAGAAAGCCCTTTAGGTCAGAGGGCAGACAGTAAGTGCACACAGTGACATCTGAAAGCGTCCTCCTGCAAACGATAATACAGCTACCAAACAAAAGCCAAACATTAAAAAACAAAGTTCAGGGGCACCTGGGTGGCTCAGTGGGTTAGGCCTCTGCCTTCAGCTCAGGTCATGATCCCAGGGTACTGGGATAGAGCCCTGCATCGGGCTCTCTGCTCAGCGGGGAGCCTGCTTCCTCCTCTCTCTCTGCCTGCCTGCCTATTTGTGATCTCTCTGTCCAATAAATAAATTAAAAATCTTAAATAAATAAATGAATGAATGAATGAATGAATAAATAAAACAAAGTTCATTATTATGAAATCCTAAAAACAGCTGGAAAGTGATAAAACTAAATTTCAGAAATTTAGAAATTTCAATTAGGAGAAACTATATGGACCTTCAACTCCAAGAAAAATTTTCAACACTAAACAACTTTTTTAGAAACAAAAATCTAAACAAGCAGATTTTTAGAATTCCGAAAATGCAAGAGGCTCTACCATGATGAAAACCGTTTAGTCAAGGATGAAACATTTATTAAATAAGATACTAGATCACAATGGTGTATCAAAATAGTTTCTCTGAGCGATAGATACTGTTGCTTGTCCAACATCTATCTCTGTGCATAAAAATTCTATAGCTCCTGGGGCGCCTGGAGGACGGGGACTCAGTTTGTTAAGCGTCCAACTCTTGATTTCAGCTCAGGTCATGATCTCAAGGTTGTCAGATCGAGCCCTGTGTCACTAGGTTCCCTGCTCAGAGTTGAGCCTCGAGATTCCCTCCCTCTCACTCCGCACCCCTTCAACCTACCCCCAACCCTGCACATACACTCTTCAAAAAATTTTTTAAAACTCTACAGCTTTCAACTACTGATCTCAAATTTACAGTGATCTGTCTTCTGAGTTTCAGTAGGTGGGCGGAAAAAGTGGCCTGAAACTCTGAGGCTCACTGGTAAGACCATGCATTTTTAAAAAATACTAAATTAAAGCCATAAGCTAAGTGATACATATTACAGTTCTCCAAAACAAAACTGGGTAATAAGCAATAAAATTTTGGTAAGATTTGGTATCTCTCAATAAGAGATACCTAATTCAATAAAAATTTTTAGATGATTATCTGATACATATCCTACTAGTTAGAAATTTTCAATGATCAGAATAAAATTTTTTGATTTTGCAAAAAGAGATTCATTAGAGAACTCAGAATGGGTTCAAAGTACCTGTATTTTTTACCCATTAATTACATGCTTCAAAGATTAACTCAAGTCTTTAGCTGGGACTCTGAGGATAACTATGTACCTATAGTCCCTAGGAAACTATTTAAATGAATAGTGTCATCATTTAAAGTATAAGCTGCTACAATTCCCCTAAAGTGTATTTATTCTAGGTGATATAAAATTTATTATTTTGCTGTAGAAATTCTTCCTCTTGCATGAATTAGGGAAATACCAGAGCTGAAACAAAAGTAGGTTTATTTATTATTATTATAACTTTTAGTATGGTAGGTAATGTGCATCTGGACCCTCCAGGAAGAAAACAAGGTAGACAGCGTTTTCCACTCACTTAATTACAGATCTCTTCTGTGTTCCCAAGAACACACTTTGGGAAATAATTACCTTTTAAAATAGATTTACCATTTTCCCTAAGGGTCAAGGTATAAGACCTAGACCATCTAGGGTCCTCATATCCTTAATTTCCTAGGGTTGAAAAGTTAAACTGAAGATACCATTTAGGAGTAAGATTTTAAGTATTATAAATAAGTACATTTATTATCCTTTTAAAAATCATACAGGGCCACCTGGGTGGCTCAGTTGGTTAAGCGGCAGCCTTTGGCTCCCATCCTGTGGGATGGAGCCCCACGTCAGGCTCCCTGCTCAGCCAAGAGCCTGCTTCTCCCTTTCCCTCTGCCTGTTGCTCTGCCTACTGGTGTTCTCTCTCTCTGTCAAATAGATAAATAAAAACTTTTAAAATAAATACATAAATAAAAATATTTATTAAAAAATAAAAATCACATAAATTATATTGTGCTATACAGTAAATCAATCAGAACTCCATGGGATTGAAAGTTCCCAATCCCTCCCTTTCCCCCAGGCATGCCTCAGTCCTCATTCACAATCCCGGAATACCCACACTAAAGGAGCTGGGCCTACGTCCAATGCCTTCGACACACAGCACTTTCCCACAGCACACACTCCAGGCCTAGCAGCAAAGCAGGCACCTGAGATGTCGGGGTGCTTACAGCCCCTAAAATGATCCTGGGTTTACTTCCACTGCACAGAGCCACCAAGTTGGGTTTTCGTGGCTCTAAAGACAGAGGTGTAATAGGATGCTCATGGCAGAGCCACCACTAGGACGGAACTCAACTGGCCAGTGGCCCTGTAACACTGGAAGGCCAAGTGCAGTGCAGAGGCCACGCTCCAGGGGCTGGTGGAAGGGCAAGCTGACGGAGAAGCCCCTGTCGTTCATAAACATCTGCTGGGGTCACGTACAGCTGCTAAAGAATTTATAAATGCTACCAATTTTCAGTGTACTCTGAGGCATCCCTGAATCTGGGAAAGATGCTGAGAAGCTCCACTAACTCTGGGAGGCCAAGTGGACTGGCATTAATATGAATGTTTATCTCTGAAATTCTCCATCCATCACTGATAATTCTCAAGACCTAAAACAGAAATACTTTACAGACAATGCCATATCATCGAAAATATATTTTAAATAGCCAGTGGCCGGGACACCCGGGTGGCACAGTCGGTTAGTTATCCACTTTCTGATTTCCACTCAGGTCATGACCTTGAGGCCATGAAATCGAAGCCCGCACTCAGCACAGAGTCTGCTAGGGCCTCTCTTTCCCTCTACCCTCCCCACCTCCCCCATGCCCATACTCCCTCGCTCTCTAAAAATAAACATAAGTCTTTAAAATACCCAGCAGCCTGCACAGGTCCCAGCCTGCCTGAGGTCTGGGGTTTCTGCTTCGTAACACGAAGGAGAGGGTTTATCTTCTCCTCTGAGAAAGACTCCTACATAGCTGGCTTTAGCACCTTCCAGGAATAGGGAGGCAGGGGTTGAGAGCTCAGGAGCCTGGGTTTCAGCTGAGTTAGAGAAGACGGTGCTCACAGCCGGGAAGTTCAGAGTCAGGTGCAGTTACCTCCAGGATTCATGACTGTTAATCCAGCCTTGGTTTCATGACAGTCACAGAAGTGGATCCCTTAACAATAATGACAGTTTCAAAAAATAAAATAAAATAAAATGCACAGCAATGTAAGACACAAAAGTGAAAGATTTGGGGCTGGAATTTTACACTAATTAAAACCCTTCCCAGGGTGCTTTAGTGGCACAGTCAGTTAAGTGTCCAACTCTTGGTTTCAGCTCAGGTTATGACCTAGAGGTTGTGGAATCAAGTCCTGCATCAGGCTCCACACTCAGTGGGGAGTCTGCTTGGGATTCTCTCCCTTTCCCCCCACCCCTCCCACTCGTGCTCACACTCTCTCAAATGAACTAAATAAATCTTAAACAAACAAACAAAAAACCTTTTGAGGGCACCTAGGTGGTTCAGTCCATCAAGCATCCCACTCCTGGGTTTCAGCTCAGGTCATGATCTCAGGGTCATGAGACTGAGCTCCATGCTGGGCTCCATGCTCAGGGTGAGGAGTCTGCTGGTCTCTCTCCACCACTCCCCCAAATAAATATAAATTTAAAATGTAAAAAAAAAGTGTTTTTAAGATTATATTCATTCATTTGACAGAGAGTGAGAGCAAGCACAAGCAGGGGGAGCAGCAGAGGGAGAGGGAGAAGCAGGCTCTCTACTGAGCAGAGAGCCCAAAGTGAGGCTCAATCCCAGGACCCTGAGACCATAAAACAAGCTGAAGGCAGACGCTCAACCAACTGAGCCACCCAGGTGCCCCCAAATTTTAAAATCTTAGAAAAAAGAAAAAACACTTCTCCTCAAAGAACAGACTCGGCATGACCATCTGTAGAGCTCTATAGATGTCAAAACTCTAAAATTTCACTGATGGTGCCTGGGTGACTCAGTTGGTTAACTGTATGCCTTCTGCTCAGGTCATGTTAGCCCCACATCAGGCTCCCTGCTAACAGGAAGCCTGCTTCTCCCCTCCCATTCCCCCTGCTTGTATTCTCTCTCTCGCTGTCTCACTGTCAAATAAATACATAAAATCTTTTTTAAAATATTTTTTAAATTTCACTGATATGTTCAAATCATGAACATTACAAAGATAACTATAAAATAAAAAGTAGCAGACATGTACACTCACAAACACAACAGCAATATACATGCACAGCTGAGAAAAGGATATAAACAAGAACGGTTAAGTATCCAAACACTGAACACAAAGTCACCTTTCAAGTGACTCCTGTTACATATGAAGTTGATTACACTTTTCATATAGATTCTGGTCAAGCTTTCTATCACATGAATTATTTAATTTGGGGATTGGTAGTAAGTTCTCCACTCCGGTGAATATGATATCAGACACCTCTGGAAAAAAAGGTAATAATCCCTAGAAATATTTGATAAATAAGGGTAATCTTATCCAGTTGCATTTTCAGGTGCTACCAGTAACTAGAACCACAGGAGTGATTTGGGAGGAGTTGTGCTACAGATCCTTGTTTCAACCCCTCACTGAAAAGGTCAAAGACCTGTGTAGTTTATGCAGAAGTCACTACCTACAGACCAGTTCTCCACCCCCACCCCCTACCCAAGGGTCTGAGAACTTTACTACAAGAGCAATTGAGGGTAGGGTTTAAGAGAGGAGATGGTCACTGTGGTGGTAGACTTTGTCAGATCTTGCTCAGAGCCAGTGAATCAGAATCTCTGTTTTACCAAGTTCCCCAAGTGACAAATGTACTCATTTCCTTTAAGTGAGCTCTAGGTCCAAAGCGGAACTTGAACTCATGACCCTGAGAACAAGAGTCACATGTGTATGGACCGAGCCACCCAGGCACTCCCAAATGTGCTTTATTTTTTTTAAAAAAGATTTTATTTATTTTCTTGACAGAGAAAGAAAAAGACACAGTGAAAGAGGGAACAAAAGCTGGGGGAGTGGGAGAGGGAGAAGCAGGCTTCCTGTGGAGCAGGGAGCCCAGGGCTGGATCCCAGCAGATCATTACCTGAGTGGAAGGCAGCGGCTTAACAACCAAGACACCAAGACGCCTTTCCCCCCGCACCCCCGCCATGTACTTTAAAAGTTTGAGAACACAGGCCTTAGACCTCTTTCCCTACCTCAAGGTCAGAAAGAGGCTTGTCCGTACTTTCTTCTAAAAGTATTCAAGTTTTTCTCATATTGTAGCAAAGAGAATCATTGTTTCCAACCAACCCTTTGTGTTCCATTCATCCCATTCCACAGCAAGTCCCCACCATCATCCGCATGGGATGGACTGGCAGTGCCTCCCTCAGGCTGAGAACATGTCCCTGCATTGCCCCCTGTGACTGGTGCGGCCAGTGGATCACAGTGGACATGGCCTATACCATGTCCAAGCAGCTTTAAAAGTGATCACATGGGATTAGGCCTGGCTTCTTCTGCTATGAAAGGAAGAACGTGTCCCAGATGAGACTGCTTCCTCAGCATGGGTCTCAGGACAAGGGGACACCTGAAGGGCACCATAGCTATAAGTGGCAGCTGCCAATGTGTGATGTGAGCCTCGAAGAACTGTCCGGTGCTTAAGTCATTGAGATTCGGGGTTTCGGTCACTGCAGTGCAACCTTGTAAAATCTAGTAACACAATCACATTCTTAATCCACCTGTGAGTAACCTGTATCTAGGATTAGTGAAGCAGGCCCCTAACTGCATGTTTTCCTACGTGGAAACCCAGTTGCGCCCGTGTCCCTGATGGATCAGCCCTCCATCCCCATTGGTAACCGTACTTTTCTCCCAGATGCAAGCTCAGCATAACCACACGTCTCTCAGGGGCTCTCTTCTGTGCTCAGGACACCCACCCCCATGCCTACACCGCACTGCTGGAGCTACTGGACTTCTACACGAAGTGTCAAGATTCCTCCTTGGGAGTGTCTTCTCTGTGCCTGGCCCTGTGTTCACTCTTACAATTTTAGGATCTATCACCACATTCTGTGAGAAACCCTGCCGGGGTTTTAACTAGAGATACATTAAATATATAGATCAATTTGAGGAAAACAGACAGCTTTATACTGCAGAGTCTTCCCATTTATGAACAAGGACCATTTCTCCATTTATCTAGGTCTCCCCCTAGATCTTTCAAGTAAGTGTCCATGTTCAGCACACACATTTATTCCTAGATGCTAGGCCACAGACTCTCCTAGGTTTTATACAGAATCATCACCTGCAGATGACAATAATTTTCTGTTTCTAGCGCAGCAATCCTTGGAGAGGGCAAGGCCATCCTCTGGCTGTGCTGGCCCACTGTCACCTCGGCGAGACAATGAAGAGAAGCGGCCTCAGCAGGGTGTCCTCTGTCCTGTACCCGGCTATACAGGAAATGGGTCCACTCTTCCTCATTAAAACTGATGTTGTCCATAGGTTTTCTGTAGACCTCCTTTACCGGCTAGCAACACTGCCTTCTACTTGCAGTTTGCTAAGATCGTAGCTATAGCTGCCTAGTCACCAGTGTCTAGAGTTAGTGAACTAAAGGTACTTCCTTTCTCATAGCATAAATGTGGTTTTCCTCCAGCAACAGCAGAAGCAGATTATGTTTCTGGAATTTACTACCAAAGTGGTTCTACATGCATGCTCACTGCATTCCAACACCCCATGAGGTAGACACGTAATTATTCCCGTTGTACAGATGACGACACAGAAACTTAGAACAGAAACTTCATTTCTCTAAACACCAAGTAAGAGGAAGAGCTGGGATCTGAAAGCAGACTAAGCTAACCCCAGAGTGAAGCTCCTCACCGCTGCAGACTGTCTAGTAATAACCTACAGCTACCCAAAGGGTCCTTCCGGCCCCAGAGGGAAGGACTTGCACAGCAATGGTCTGTACCTAACTCGGTCTGTCCAGGAGGTACGTTCTGTGCGCAGTCCCACCTGACCAAGGATTTGCCTTCAGGAATCCTTCAAATCATCAAAGCAGGACAAATTCAAACGGGGGAAAAGGAAGGTAGGATTGAATATTAAATTCACATGAAATAGGTCCCAAAATTTTGAGATTGAGCTATTGTTCCAGGGACCCTTTTTAAGAGAGAAAGATGGGGCACGTGGGTGGCTCAGTCATTAAGCGTCTGTCTTCAGCTCAGGTCATGATCTCAGGGTCCGGGAATGGAGTCCTGTGTCGGGCTCCCTTGTCACCAGAGAGCCGGCTTCTGCCTCTCCCTCTGCCCCTACTTGTATTCCCTCTCTCTCTGTCTCTCTGTCAAATAAATAAATAGTCTTAAAAAGAAAAAAAAAAAAAGAGAGAGAGAAAGAAACAAAGAAGTTTCAAAATGTTTTATAAGGAAAAAGAAAGAGAAAGAGAACATGCCAGTGACTGGGGGCGGGGGGGGGGGCACAGAGCAGAGGGAGAAAGAATCATAAATGCAGAGCTTGACATGGGGCTTGATCTCATGACCTGAGTCAAACCGTGCTCAGACATTTAACTGACAGCACTACCAGGCACCGCCCCTGTGGGTCCTTCTTAATCAATATCAGCATGCTAAACAGCTTATGACTGTTTTCCAGAGAACCCATTTTCCAAAGACCCTACCTTGTGACACTAAGAAAGGAATTGACTGCCCCATCAAATTCAAGTGACCCTTAATTGTATATAAATATCAGAAGCCACCACCATTTGGTGACTCCACAAGACACGGCGGGGGTGACAGAGCAGCTTAATTTGGGGGGCAGTGGCGGCATGTTCTCTAGTAATTTTAAAGCTAGGAGAATGTCATTTCATTGCAGGCTCAAAAAAATCATCCTCAATGGCCCACGTCATCCATCTGCTCTGCAATGGCCCAGAATCCACATTTCCACTCCATGGAAATTCTACGTTCCAGGTTTAGGAACGTGGATATGCTGATCCAAGGATATGCTCATCCAAGTCCAAGGAATGAGAGTCACTTCCAACTAGTAGCTTCTTTACACTCTCTTCTAAACACTGGTCAAGCTACCTCTGTTCAGCCCCTAACCCAATGACTGATGCCCTTACAAGATGAGGGAAATGGTGACAGAGACCCGAGGAGGAGGCCACGTGCATCCAGAGATGGACAGGAATAAGGTGCATACAAGCTGAGGAACACCAGAACCTGAGACAGAGGCACAGACAGGCCTTTCCACAGCACCTCCCCAGGACCCCAGCCTCTTGACACGGGCCTTTCGGACCCCCAGCCTCCAGAACTGCAAGGATCTCTATCCACCGCCCAGACCGTGGCACTCCTTATAGCAGTCCCGGGAAACTCCTGCAGCACTTCCTACCGACACCCGGCTGAAGGCCATTTCTGCTCCTGCGACCCTGCCTTCTGGAAAGTGTATGGGATGGGACAGGAGGAGAAAGAAACCGGCAGGCCTCAGTGTCAGGAGCATGCTGACTTTTACTCCAAGACATCACCTAACCTAGGGCTGCTCAAACATCTCTCAAAGAAGCAAATCCCAATACTACACCTGAAACAGCTTATGGGGGCACAGGTGAGGAGCACGAGAAGTGCCGAAAATCCCCTCTCCCCATCCACCCCTGCCTCATGCCTAGAATCCTTTTATTTATCTGTTCATTCAATAAACATCTGAGCACCTGCTCTGTGCCAAGCACGGCTTTCACAGCATGGAAAAACACGGAGCTAAACCAAACCTCTGTATTTTACAGATGCAGCCAGGGGCCTGCAATGGGTGCAGCCCAGGGCCCCCATGGTCCAGCTGGGAAGCTGCTGCTGCTTCCACCACACCATCCACCCCTCACCTAACCTGCAGCCTTGCTGTCATACGGCTCTGAAGGATCACGGCAAAACCTTTTTACTTTGCATTAAGCCTATCTTTCTTAATGAAAGCTTTCGGTTTGGCCACGAGTGTTCACCAGCCCCACAGCCCTAGAGACACTTTGAGAAGCTGACAGCCCTAAACTTTGTGTCAGAGGGAGAGCGAGACCAGCTCTGACCCCACTTCAGCCAAGGGCGGACTGCAGGGTGCTACCCAATCCCTCTCGAAGCTCCCCTCTGCCTGCCCTGGCAAGCCTTGGGCACGTCTACTGGAGGAGTTGCCATGTCCATGACAGTTTCAACCCCATAGCTAGGGGAAAAATGGTTACAAATACAGTTCCTCAATGTGCACTTCTGTGTTTGGAAATGGGCGCACAAAACACGGGGGCAGCAAAGATACTGTGTAAGGGGAGGAATGTTTGCCTGACACTCATCAATGCAGCCCCAGCGTGGAGAGCAACATCCCGCCAGTGGCGCGGCCTGGGCCCAGCTCCTGGTCTCTGGGAGGCGCTCAGGGCAGGCGCGGCCTGGGCATGAGATCACACTGACGGAAGGAACTAAACAAGAGGGATGATAACAAAGTCCTCCCTGGGGGTAGCTGAGCCCACTCCCGGGGCCTAAGTGAGTGCTAACAGACACTCTGCGCAGTCTGGAAGGAGAAGGAAGGGAAGACATTCTTACAGGTGTCACAGCAGGCAAAGGCTGCAGGTGGGAGGGTGCCTGAGACCGAGGTTCTGAGGGTCACAGGAGTCACCTGCCTGCATGAACTGCGTCAAAGCTCTTACATATGCACCGACTGTGGTTCTTTGGCAAAGGGCACGTTACAGCACAGCTCTCAATGAACAGGCTGCATCCCCGTCTGGATGAAACTCACTTTAAAACAAAACCCAAAACAAGAGAAGTTAAAGGGAAAGATCCTGATCCTCCCGACTATCTCCGAGAGCTGTTCTGTCTAAAGAGCCAGTGACCGTACAGTGGCCGGGCCTAGCTGCTCTGATTCTTTTCCACGAGTTCTAGGGAAATTTTAGTGAGGCTCACTTGCCCACAGACCACAATTGTTATCACCCCCTCTCTTCTCCAGCTCCCCTCCTCCGCCAGCTCTCCAGACTGTCCTTGGACTTCCCTACCAACACTCGCTTCCTCCATTAGCACCACCCAGCTGCAAGATGTAAGTCACCAGTATGCAATTTCAAATTTTCCAGTAGCCACAGTAAAAAGGAAACGGGTAAAATTAATTTTAGTAATATATTTTATTTAACTCAATAGATTCATAATATTATCAATCCAAACATAATCAGAGTAAGACATCACTGATATTTTATATTCTTCCCCCACACTGAGTGTTGGAAATCTGGTGTATGTTTGACACAGCACATCTCAAATCAAACTAGCCACAATTCAAGCACTCAAAAGCCCTATGTGGCTCATGGCTAACTAACTGAACAGCACAGTCCTCACTGATGTCCAGTTCTATGAATTTAAATACCATCTATGTAGCAATTACTCCAAACTGTACTCTTTCTCTCAAGAATCCAGGAATTCTAGAGCCATCAAGCTACAAGACAGTTAGGTGTCTAACTGGCTTCTCAACTTATAATAGGTCATTTAAAAAAAAAAAAACCCACAAAAACTGAATTCTCACCACCAACAACCTTGCTGAGACCTTACCAATGTCAGCCAAGGTGACCTCCTGTTTCCACTGCTCAAGGCAAAAGCTTTGGCATCATCCAGACCCCTCATCCTCCTCTCAAATCCCATACCTAACCCACCAGCAAATCCCTAGTCCTCCCTTCCTAACACATCCAGAAGCAAGGTCCTTCGCCTGTTCTGCTCTCCCTCTGGACGACGCTCAGCTCCTCAGAGAGCTCCTATCTTTCCCCCTTACTTCCTTCGTTTCTCAGCTCAAGTGGCATCTGAGCAGAGAGCCCTTCCTTGTCTGCCCTATACAACACGACCCCCGTCTCCTACTTTATTTTTCCTCTTAGCAGGAGCTGTTGCTTGACAGTTGTACCCATTCGCTTACTCATATTGTCAGGACAGAACAGGGCTGCGGGTGCACGGGGAGCAGGGGCCCTCAGGAGAACCTGCTGCAGGGCCCAGCAGACCCACAGCCACCCGCTGCTGCACATTCAGAGTCCTCACGGTGCCCAGTTTTTAAGTAAATAAAGCCCCAAATAATCCTACATACCCACTAATGGTGCTCTGTTCAACTGAGCCTGACTGATGGTTCAATTTTATTTTCATTCCTGACTTGCCTGTGATGGGCTTAGGATTCATTTTACTAGATTTCAGAAAATGAAATCCCAGGGATAGGTCTGAAACTTAAACTGTTTCCCTAAAGCTTCAAGTAAAGCACACCTTAAAAAAACAAACCAATACAAAATCTAAAAACTGCAGTTCAGTACCAACTTCCTACTGCTGTTTTTACAGCTCCTTTAAAGACTTTTTCAGTTTGTAGCATTCTAGATTAGAGGTTTTTCAACAAAATACACACTGAGCTCACATAGTCTTAATTAGTAGTTTTTAAGAACACTTAAGAATGCTGTAGGTGCATTTATATAAGGCATTCCAGAAAGTCTCCAAGTTGGTAACCAAATTGTTAGTGGTGGTCACTCAGAGGTAGCAGCATAAGGAGGCACGAGGATGAGGGATGCTTCTTTTAAATAATGTTTACTGGACTAGGGCACAGGGTAGGGGGGCGGGGTCAGCTGGCTAAGCATCTCACTCTTGATTCAGCTCAGGTCATGATCTCAGGGTTGTGCGATCAAGCCCTGTGTCCGGCTCCACAATGGTTGTGGAACCTGCTTAAGATTCTCTCTCCCTGGGGCACCCAGGTGGCTCAGCCCGTTAAGTAAGCATTTGCCTTCAGCTCAGGTCATGATCCCAGGGTCTTGGGATCAAGCCCTGCATTGGACTCCCTGCTCAACAGAGTGCCTGTTTCTTCCTCTCCCTGCCGCTCTACTTGTGCTATCTCTCTGTCAAATAAATAGAAGTCTTTATTAAAAAAAAAAAAAAAAAAAAAAAAAAAAAAAAAAAGATTCTCCCTCTCTTCCTCTCCTCCCCCTTGACACACACACATCCCCATTTAAAAAAAAAGTCTTTATGAGACTGACATAATTGGCAGGGTCCAGTGCAAAGTGAAAATGTAGGCCCCTTATTCAAAATTATTAAGCATCAAGGCAGCTCCCCCTCTGTGTGCTCTCTGACAAATAAATATATATTTTTTAAATTCCTTAAAAAAAATATGTTCAGGGACACCTGTCTCAGTCAGTTAAGCATCTGCCTTCAGCCCAAGTCATGATCCCAGGATCCTGGGATCAAGTCCTGCATCAGTCTCCCTGCTCAGCGGGGAGCCTGCTTCCCCCTGTGCCTGCAGCTCCCCCAGCTTGTACTCTCTTGCTCTCACTCTCTCCCTGACAAATAAATAAAATCTTAAAAAAAAAAAAAAAGTGTTCAGGGTGTCTGGGTGGCTCAGTGAGTTAAGCCTCTGCCTTCCACTCAGGTCATGATCTCGGAGTCTTGGGATCCAGCCCCGCATCGGGTCTTTCTGCTCATCAGGGAGCCTGCTTCCCCCTCCCCGCTGCCTGCCTCTCTGCCTACTTGTGATCTCTCTGTGTCAAATAAATAAAATCTTTAAAAAAAAAAAAGTATTCAGCGACACAGAAGCCCACCCCATCAACTAGCTCAGTAAATTCTGGCACCTTCATACAATGGAATACTAGGCACATAAAAAAGCCACAGTGAATCAGACGTGAACATAAAGACCTGTGTGTGGGGATTTGGAGAGCACCCCAAACATAAAGTTCAAGGTTTGCTTAAACATGACACATTCTCGACAAGGACCCCCATTTTTTAGAAACATTGGCTTATTTTTTTGCCTAGGATACCCAAGAAACTTATCAATGTTTTCTTCAGTACAGGATGAGTACAGGAGGGGTAGGAGCATGAAAGGAGTCTTACTTTTCATCTTATAATCTGCTGCTGTTTTAGAACAATGTTTTGATGAATCATACAAAATATACTTTAACAGTTTTTTAATTTTTCAAAAATATTTATTCACTTAAGTAATCTCCACACCCAACATGGGGCTTGAACTCAAGCTGCACGACCAAGAGTCGTGCTGGCTCATGACTGAGCCAGCCATGCACTCCTACTTTAACAGTTTTAAATAAAGCTTTTAAATTTATAAAAACAAGAAACTCCTTTGCTGGTACCAGCAAAAAAAGTAAAAAATAAAAATGCAATCAATACTCAATTATCTATGGTGGTAACCAAATAAAGCAGTGGCAAATCACCACCACCAAAAAAAGAATCAAAAAAGCGTCTATTCTTTTTTTTTTTTTTAAGATTTTATTTATTTATTTATTTGACGGCCAGAGACACAAGTAGGCAGAGAGGCAGGCAGAGAGAGAAAGGGAAGCAGGCTCCCTGCTTTGCAGAGAGCCCTATGTGGGGCTTGATCCTAAGACCCTGGGATCACAACCTGAACTGAAGGCAGAGGCTTTAACCCACTGAGCCACCCAGGCACCCCAAAAGCATCTATTCTAATAGCCAAACTATGGAAAGAACCTAGATGTCCATTAACAGATGAATGGATAAAGAAGATATGGTATACACACTCACACACACACACACACACACACACACACACTGGAATACTATGCAGCCATCAAAATAAATGAAATCTTGCCGTTTGCAATGACACGGTTGGAACTAGAGGGTATTATGCTTAGTGAAATAAGTCAATTGGAGAAAGACAACTATCTTATGATCTCCCTGATATGAGGAAGTGGAGATGCAACGTGGGGGGTTTGAGGGGTAGGAAAAGAATAAATGAAACAAGATGGGATCAGGAGGGAGACAAATTGTAAGAGACTCTTAATCTCACAAAACAAACTGAGGGTTGCTGGGGGGAGGGAGGTCAGGAGAGGATGGTAGAGTTATGGACATTGGGGAGAGTATGTGCTATGGTGATTGCTATGAAGTGTGTAAACCTGGCGATTCACACACCTGTACCCCGGGACTAAAAATACATTATATGTTTATTAAAAAAATTTTTTTTAAATTTTTTAAAAAGCATCTATTCTATTTCAGCTTTCTCTCCACTAAAATCTTCACAGAAGATGCTAAGAAACAAAATGTTAATCAGACACCTAAGAAAAAGCTAGTGACTAAATAAATAAATTAAATTAAGGGTTTGAATAAATCCCCAAACTGGGCCAACAATTTTTTAAACAGCTCTGTACTGGCTATTAAGATTCCAAAGGTACTCTGGAAAATGGAACTGAGCTAGAAAGTAGCTCCTGGCTGAAAAGGAAAAGAAGTCCCTCCTCACCTTCCACCTCCCTATATTAACTAGGGTAATAACCGCATCACCAAAAATGAAGTCTGAAAATGCACTAAGCCACATTTCCTGATACTTATTTAGCTCCATGAATTTTTTCTCCACAGATAATGGGCTCATTTCACTCTGTCCTGAGCAACCACTCCCCTGTGCCAGGTACCATGAAGACTGCAGACAGTGCCCAGCTCGCTTCCAGTCACGAGAGGAGCAAATGTATGCACATGCACACACAAACACACACCTACAGTGCCTGTATTCACAGAACTCCCACTTCTAACTATAAACAAAAGCAGCACATTCTCAGGCATACTGTAATGATTAAACTACTGTCTTACTGCCATTATATCTAATACAGACACTAGTTCATCCACTGGGATAGCCCTATCATCCACAATTCTTTCAGGCAAGTTTTAAGAGAGATTTATTAGGAATATATAGATTTCCGGGACACCGGTTAAGCATCCACCTTCAGCGTGGGTCATGATCCCGGAATCCCCTGGCAGGCTCCCTGCTAGGTGGACAGTCCACTTCTCTCTCTGACCCTCCCCACTCTCGTGCTTTCTGTCAAATAAATAAATAAAATCTTAAAAAAAAAAAAAAGTTTCAAAATTGGGGCACCTGGGTGGCTTAGTTGGTTAAGCATCTGCCTTTGGCTCAGGTCATGATCCCAGGGTTCTGGGACTGAGCCCCATATCAGGCTCCCTGCTCAGTGGGGAGTCAGCTTCTCCCTCTCCCTTGCCCCTCCCCCATGCTTGTGCACATGTGCTCGCTCGCTCTGTCTCAAAAATTTAAAAAAAAAAAAAAATCTTTAAGAAAAAAGTTTCGAGGGGCGCCTGGGTGGCTCAGTTGGTTGGACGACTGCCTTTGGCTCAGGTCATGATCCTGGAGTCCCGAGATCGAGTCCTGCATCGGGCTCCCAGCTCCATGAGGAGTCTGCTTCTCCCTCTGACCTTCTCCTCGCTCATGTTCTCTCTCACTGTCTCTCTCTCAAATAAATAAATAAAATCTCAAAAGAAAAAAAAAAGTTTCGAAATTATAGCTGGTTTTCCTTACCTAGTTTCTCCCTCTCCAGCCAGGGGTAACAGTGATGACCAGACAAAGAAAGAGACAAAGAGCTATGTGGAAAGCCTAGTGACCCAGAATGCTTTGGAAGCAATACCAAAATCAGAATTTTAACAGTCCTCCAAATTCTAAATAGAGAGATTCTATCACTTAATAGTTACAAGACATATAAGATTAAAATGAAAACATTTGCTTTACTGAAAAATAACATAGTGTGAAATTTGACAATTCCCATTTCCACTGACTTTCTTAAGCCACAAGCAAAAAATCTGGTTCATCTACAGATAGGTCTGGTCTGCCTGTCCTCAGAATAATTTAGGACCACTGTCACTAATGTGCTCATGCAAGAGCCCTCTCCAATGAAGTACTCACTTCTCTGCTTGGTATCAAACTAATAAAGAACAGGATTGTAGGTGGAAAACCCAGAGAACTTTTTCTTTACACACACACTTAGAAGGATGCCCCAGGAACAATCTGTGAACATTGTTACAGTAAACTAGCACATACAATCTATCAACTTAGCCAACCACTAGTGTCTTCTACACCTGCTTAAAGTACTGGCTAACAGCTGCTGCTTACCAAGCATTTATTATGTGCTGGCCCTGTTCTGCATCATGGGCATGCATGAAGCTCTCACCGAGAACCATTCCAACCCTGCTTCCCCTCTGCTGAAATCAGAGACTGCAGGATGGCTGACTTGATTCCCTCAAGTATTTAATAAGTACTACATAAAAGACCACACTGCACAGTAGAAGAAATCAAGCAGTGGGGTAAGGTTTCCGGTCTTCCCTCAAGAAGTTTATAATCTAGGAAAGACCTCCACGTAAAGACTACACTAAAATGTCATAAGGTAAAATAACTGAGTGGGGGCATCAGTCAAGCACTGTGTGGGAGAAGAATGATAACGAGTTAACTCTGACAACCCAGAAAGAAGTTTCTTTCATGGAAGCAGAAGCATTTAAGCCAAGCTCCCAGTATTAAGGATTTTGATAGGAAGAGAAAGGCGCAAAGGATGTTCCAGAGTAAAGGAACTGGACAAAACAAGCACAAAAGTGGCCAGAAGCCTAGGCTGAAACACGAGGTGGAGGTGGTGAGAGAGGGGCAGTAGAGACAGGGCTGAGAGTTCTAGGAGACTAGGTGGCGCTGGTCTTACAGTGATTTCTTTACCACTAAGACCCGACTGGTGGTAGTGTCTCTAAGGAGAAAATCTTTGTAGAAGTAAGCCTACCAACAGAACTAGGCCATATCTCAGGTGCAGCAGAATGGCGGGGGGGGGGGGGGGGGGGTTGTGCTGAGAACCTCTGCAGCGCACACTGGAGACGGGGATGATGGGATCTGATCTACCCACTGTGCAATTCTGGCAACAGAACACAGGAAGACCAGGGAGACCAGAGAAAGGGAGGCCATCAGCAGGCCTACAGTAACAATCTACAGGAGTACTGGAAGGGCTCACTAGGGGAACTGCTGAGAAAAACGCTGATGGAAAAGAGACATGGGGGGTGGACCTCGTAAAAACCCAAGTTTCCAGCCTGGGAATAGTAATGAGGGAGACAAATGTGTGGCAAAGGCATCCTATAAGCTTCTATCTGAACAAGGACATGCCACACACAAAGTATAGCCACTTTAAGTGACGCTGCAGAGCAAAAATAGCACAGACAAGACTGCTCTCATTTCACAGAATAAAGACACTGAGGTCCAAGACAGATTTAACTGACTTGCCCAAGCTGACACAGGGGCAAAAGAGGAGCCAAGACACCAACCCGAGTCTTGCAAACCCAGGCCTAATGTTCTTTATTTTATTTAATTAATCAATTATTTATTTATTTTAAAGATTTTATTTATTTACTTGTCAAAAAGAAAGAATGCACAAATAGGAGGAGCAGCAGGCAGAGGGAGAAGCAGGCTCCCCGCTAAGCAAGGAGCCAGGTGTGGGACTCAATCCCAGGATCCCGGCCAGGATCAGGACCTGAGCCAAAGGCAGACACTCAACCGACTGAGCCACCCAGGTGTCCCCTAACGTTCTTTAAATAACCTTCCCAAAAACCAAGTTACTTTTTATATTGTAACAAATGTCCAAAAAAAAAAAAAAAAAAAGGGCGTTTTAAACAAAAAATGCTTTAAAAAGGAGCTTTAGGGAGGCCTGGGTGGCTCAGTGGTTTAAAGCCTCTGACTTTGGGTCAGGTCATGATCCCAGAGTCCTGGGATCCTGCATCCGCATCGGGCTCTCTGCTCAACAGGGCGCCTGCTTCCTCCTCTCTCTCTGCCTGCCTCTCTGCCTGCTTGTGATCTCTGTCAAATAAATAAATAAAATCTTAAAAAAAAAAAAAAAGAGCTTTAATCTGCTGGGAGTGCAATTTTATCTCAAAGGTAAGAAATATTCTGGGGCGCCTGGGTGGCTCAGATGGTTAAGCGTTTGCCTTAGGCTCAGGTCATGGTCTCAGGGTCCCACATCAGGCTCCCTGCTCAGCCGGAAATCTGCTTCTGTCTCCCCACTCCTGTGCACACACGCTCTCTCTATCTCAAATAAATAAAAATAAAATCTTAAGAAATATTTTAAAGCTTGTGCTCTCGTTCCCTCTACCCAACAAAGGGACTCACTTCCCAGTCAGCAGTGCAGGCTCATGGACCCTGAAGTTCAGACACAGAAGAGAAAGGTGGTTGTTTCTAGTTTCTATAAAAATCCCACCTGGTATTATGTGAGAGATCAAACATAATGGAAAAGAAATATTGTAAGTATTAAATACCTTCAATGTAATAAAACTATTTTGAACATTGTGGCTGGTACTCTTATGTTTGTTTTTAAAATACTTAGTAATAATAATATACTACATAAGGAGAATGACAGACTTTGACTTTATTTAGCAAACATTTGAACACTTTTGTGTTAAAGCACCTGAGGCAAGGTGCTGGGGGCAAAATAATGGTATGGCCATCACAGCCAGAGTTTCACATACGCAATGTAAAGTGATACAGGCAATGATGAAAGCAAAAGAGAGGGTTATGACTGCAGCAGTGAATAATTCACATTCACAGGGTTTCTAAAGGGCTCCAGAGCACATAAAATGGGGTGTGAACTTTTAAAAATGGGAGAGGGCAGGAGTGAGAGCACTGCAATCAGAGAAAAGGACATAAGCAAAGAAGGAAGTAGCGGGGCACACTTAGAGAATGGAGCATAGTTCCATTCGGTGACAGTGTAGAAAGGTGACAGAGCGGTCAGGTAAAGTTCAGAGATGATTCGGGCCAGAATGAGGGGCCCTGAATGTGATGCTCGTGTATCTGACTCCAGGCTCCAAACAACAGGCAGTCTTAGCTCTCTGAGCCAAAGACTGGCAAGATGTGATCTGTGTTTAGGAGAGAGGACTCTGGCAGCCAGGCAGAGAGTGCACAGGAAGGGGTGGAGAGGAATCTAAAGAGAGCATCAGCCAAGAGAGGAATCTGTGGCTTTACAAACTAGCACTAACTAATCTTGTATTTTAAAAGCAGAGGGCTTTTGACAGAATTACTTCACATCTCCCCTCACCTGATCACCCCAAGCACCCTGTGGGACAGGTATCATCATTCCTTCCGTATTACAGACCAGAAAACTGGCTCAGAGGCCATTAACTGCTCCAAATCCAATGCTGCTAAAACAGGGAGAAAAGGCAAGCACACTATGCAAAATAAAAAAACAATCCTACTGCTTCCGAAGCAAAAGTAAAGGTATATCATTAGAGAAATGCTAAAAATCCATAATTTTCTGAAATGTTGGCAGCTTGTGCAACAAATAAGCTAATTACCATTAAAATTATTACAGATTTGCTTCTTGTTTTTGCCATGTTAAAGACTTGTACTATTCTTTAAAAAGCAAGAATCCCTCTAATTCCACTTCCTATGGATTTAAATACTTAAGAGTAGTAATCTCCCCTCCACTGAATGTTCCAGTGGCCAAACAAACAAACATGAAAACTGATCCATGTGCCCAAACTCAAGAAGTAAACTACTTTTGAAATAATTAAAAATTCATTATTTAGCACATACAGCAATTCAATCTAGTATATACAATAAGGCATGGTTACAAAGAGCTTACCTAAAGGTAGGCAAAGGCACAATTTTGGAAATAGTTTTTGTCACAAAGAAAAGGCATAAAAAGGATTTTGAGACCCATTTAAGAATGGATCCATCCAAAACAACCAATGACAGAATATTTGACCTTCAGGATGCAGACTGGTAGATTTCCCCCGCTTTAAGTGCATAGTCTATGAAACGGTCCAGGAATTCTGGCATGGGTCTCAGACTGCATAGGAGAAATCTAGCTTGGGGATCTGATTGTTTAGTTTTATCCACAACATCACCTCCTATTAACAAAACTGCCTGCCCGCACCCCTTCACCCATCTTCTACCACCGGGTTGTCTTTTTTTCTTTTCTTTTTTTAAAAAAGCAAAGGCCCAAAGATGTAAAACCCATTCTTAGAAACTTGGGACAATGAATCCAAGCATCCCACCCAGCTCATTACTAGCAGGAATCACAATTAAATGATCCCAAGGAACCGCACGTCCCCTCCCCGCCTAATCTCCTACACCTTCTTCTAGATTAAGTCTCTACACCTCGCCCAGAGGCCCCAAACTGAGAAACCAAAACTGGGTTCGGCCACGACCTGGGCGGGGCGGGGCGGGGGGCAGGGGTCTCGTCCCGGGGAGCCCGGCGGGCCTGTCACCTGCGCATTGCCCGCGGCACGCTACCCCCTCGGGCGGCAGGCGGCCCTTCGCACGCGACGGCCCCGAATCCCGGGCCGGGGGATGCGGGGAGCTCCGCGAGCCCGCCGCGGCCCCGCGATTCCCGCATCCTGCCGGCGCCGGCGACTCTGCCGGCCCGCAGCTCTCGCCCGCGGCCGTAACCTTCGCCGGACCCCGCGCCCCGCCCGCCCCGCGCCACAGGCCCGCGCGCCCGTCACTCAGCGCCCGCCCCGCCCCGCGCGGCCCCTCCCCCGCCGGCGGACTCCCCGCCCGGGCCCCCAAAGGACAATGCTGGAGGGGAGGGGCGGAGGCACGCGCGGCCGAGGGCAATGCACCGGGCGCCCACCCGCCGGCCGCTGGAGAGACCCGCCGCCAGCCCCGCCGCCCCCGGGTCCCGCGCCCCGCCTCGCCTCCCAGCCGCGAGCCGCTCCCCGCGCGGCTGCACCGGCCCATTGTGCGGACTCATCGTCCGGCCCCGGCGCGCCCGGCGCGGAGCGCAGCCGCAGCGGCAGGGACTGGGGCCTCCGGGCCCCGCCGCACGCCCCGGGCCCGGCCGGGGTTCTCGCGGAGCCCCCAGGCCCGCCAGGGCAGTCCGGCCTCCCTCAGGCCGGCCCCGGGCCCCTCCGCGCCGGCGGCCGCCCCGGCCCGCACCCACCCGCCCCGACCCCGGCCCGCGGTACCTGCCGAGCGGCTGGGCGGCGCGGCGGCCGGCGGGGGCGCCTCCTCTCGCGGCGAGGGCTCCGAGCGGCTGCCGAGCGCCGGCGGCCCTGGCCTGCGCCTTACGTAAAGCGGCGGCGGCTCCGGCGCCACTCGGCGGAGGGCGGGAGGCGGCGCGCCGCGGCCGCTCCGCTCCGTTACCCGGCAACTGGCCTCAGCGCCCCGCCAGCCGGGCGCGCTCCATATCCTTCCGCCCAGCCGCCGGATTACATCAGCGCCCGCCCGCCCCGCCCGGCCCCGCCCCTTCGACCGCCCGGCCCCGCCCCCACAGCCGGCGGGCCCCTTGGGCGGGCCGCTCAGGGGCCCGGGGCCTGGCGGAGCCACTGGGCGGGGCGTGAGTGCTGGGGGCCGCCGGGAGGTGCAGGGCTGCGGGTGGGAGCCCACCCCACGTGAGGGCCGTCGGAGGGGAAACGCCCCCTGCGGAGGGGCGCGTGGGGCTGCATCGGGCGAGAGCCCCTCAGCTCCGCGGCTGCCCCTCCCCAGACCCCAGACACCATCGGGGCCGCGCGACTCGCCCTGCACCGCCACTCCCGCGGCCCGGTACAGCCCCCGCCTTTCCGGGTGCAGGCTCCACCTGTCTGCGCCCCCTCCTACCCGCGTCCTGGGATGGCTGGAGTGGGCGGTATAAAATAAAGACTTTAATTTTTTTTTTTTTTTTTTAAAGAATCCCAGAAGACAAGCTAAAGAAATGTGACATGGCTCTTTTTATTAAGTAGGCAAAAATAAATTCTGGAACATTCGGAAGTGGGAACCAAAAATGTGCACTAACCTTTTAATCAACGTCTCTCTTCACACCCACCTTCCTTAAATGTGATTCCTAGTCCTGTCCTTAAAAAGCAAATAACTAAGGATGATTGGCACCAGAGGGGATGAAGCCCAGGAGATTAGCTACTTACAAAGAGGAAACCTGTCCAGAGGGGCAGTGCCCTACCTGGGGTCATTGTTCCGTTGATGTATTTATTGAGCACCCACCAGGTGCCAGGCGCTGGGCTTTACTGTTGAGAACTTGAAAGGCAACCAGTTCACAGGCTCCTGAGAAGCAGAAGTACAGACTGGGAAGGGTCCAGCTGGGTACGGAGAGGACTGTTGGAGGGACGACCATGGAGAACTATCATTTACATGCTACCTACAAAGTGGTTTTCTGCAAACATTTCTTTTGCTCTTCAGAAGAATCCTGAATATTATCTGCCATATCACAGGTCAGGAAACTGAGGCTCAAAGAAAGTGATTGTTCTAAGCCTTGCTGCTAGCCGGGGGAGGGGGGAGGTTCCTGACTCCCCCGAACTACACTGGGTCTTGGAGGAGGCAGAGTTAGCATCCAGGCTCTGGCTCTGGAGTCTGGGGTCTTCCCTTGGGCAGCTCTTTCTCATCAGCTTCTGGCAATTTTATTTTATGAGGTTCCTCTGGGTTGAACGTACCCCATCACAAGTCAGGGTGTTCATTCAGTCAACACATTCTCAGTGCCTGTGCTGGGTTTGGCTCCATGACAGGCAGAGGTGGCCCTGCCCTCTTGGAGCTCACTTTAAAACTGGAGGGAGAGGATGAAAGGGTTTGGGAAAGCCAGGGTGGTCTGAGCAGAACAGAAGCAAGTAAAGGAGTTTGGAAGTCTAGCTGCCAGGTGCCCCCAAACCTGGGATTTCACAAACAGATGAAATCTCCCAGAACCAGAGTGACCAACATGTTACATTGCTAGTATTGCTGTCATCTACACTCATTTTGTGAAAGAATTTATGAGCAGTGAAAAATAAAAAAATAGTAACAATGTATCTCAGATATTCTCAGAAGGAAACACAGTAGGCAATGTTATAGCTATACACACACACACACACCGGCACACAAACAGACATTCAGAGTTTACTGGCCTTATTTTTCTCATGTTGCCACAGACCAGATTCTCTAAACCATAAAGCAGTGAAATCAGAAGGCTTCTTAGAGGCGAAGTATTGAAACTGAGCAGGCAGTAACTAGGATTAGTAAGATTTAGAATGGTAGGGGAAGATTACAGATTAGAGAATGAAAGTATCTTGGTTTCTGTGTTTCCTTAACAAAATAGCTCCGTGCCCTTCAGATTGGTTGTTTTGACAAAAGTCCTAGAATGTTTGGCTGACTCCAACCTCAGGGCCTTTGCACTTGCTGAATCTTCTCTTCCCATGTCTTTGCATAGCTGGCTCCTTCCTGTTCAGGGTTCAGCTATAAGGTCATACATTCAGAGACACCTTCCTGATCCCCAATTTGGAATGGCCTGCCTTCCCAGTCATGAGGCAATCACCCTCTTTTGGTTTTTTTATTCATCATTTTTGTCAGTATAAGCAATTATCTTGGTTGTATGTTTGGCCATTAAACTCAGCTTCCCCCCCAACCCCAAGACCTGTATCCCAGAAGAGCTGTCCTCTTGTCTGTGGTGGTCACCAACCCATCCTGAGACCTGTCAGTTTGTGGGTGAATGACTAAATGGCCATGTGGAATGAAGTCTGAGTGTCTACATGGAGAGAAAACAACCCCGCTTACTCATGTGAGCAACTGGGAACAGCATCTCAAACATGAACCCTTCACTCTACTGGGCCACCCTGCCCGAGACCTTCTTTAAAGCTCTTGAGTAGTGATCAGAAGAATTCAACCTGAAATAAAGAGGGCTGGAGAGCAGTGAGCCTCAGGGAACAAAAGGAGGCCAGAGGACTCTGGCATTAGGGCATAACTGGGGTGGGAATGGAGGAGTTCCGCCTAAGGATTTTCTAAAGAGAAAGCATCTTGGTCTCAGCATTTGCCGGGATCCTTCATTTCAGCTCTCCAGCCCAGGACCCCCTCCTGCAGCTCTTTGACCCCTGCAGGAGGATGAGGCTGTGAGAGCGAACATATGGCAACTCCCAGAGCCCTCTGACCTGAATGTTCTGAATGCCAGCAAGGATCCGGGCTGATGCCAGCTAGGGCAGTGGTTTTGTAACCACATTCACGAGTCCAGGATACTGCACAGCACGCTGGTAGATGACAGCAGCCAGGGCTCCCCCGCTTTCTGACCTTGGGCATGTCTGTGATCTCCCTCTCGGGGACTCAGTTTCCCCTTCTGCACAGCAAGGGATTAAGGCAGGAAGATTTCAAAAGCATCCTCCCATTTGGTTTTTTTCCTCTGAACTTTGGAAACAAAATTTCACCGAAGCCAACTTTAATAAAAGTGGGGAGGTTATGTGGAGGGGGGCAGGGCAGGAGGGATACAGGAAGTCTCTGTACTTTCTGTTCAGTCTTGCTGGGAACCTAAAACTGCTCTTAAAAAAAAAAAAAAAAAAAGTCTGATTTTAAAAATGAAAAGAAACATACCAATCTCAGCTGCCACCCAGCACTCACATTACCTGTTCCTGTATTGACCTCAGCTGTCTGCCAAGTGCTCAACTCACATTGTCCCAACCCCAACATAGCCAGTTGGCAGGGGGAGGTAATTCCCATTTGCAGTTAGAGACTTGGAAGACTGTGGACAGGTCAGTGGCTCATCCCTAGCCACACGGCTCCTTAAGTGGCAGGTTAGGTGGCTTGCCCCTAGCCATGTTGTGACTTAAGTGGCAGGTTAGGTGGCTCGCCCCCTGCCACGCTGGTACTAAGTGGCAAGCACCAGGATTTGATTGCAGCCCTGCTCTCGCTACTATGCAACACAATTCCATTAAAGTCCTTCCTGAGTCAGCTTTTAGATGAATGAAGCCCAGATAAAAATCCCAGAGAAGCTCCCCCAGTTCCTCCCCACAGGCCCAACACCCTCATTCAGGATTCTGACTGCTCATCTCAGTTCAGATGCTGCCAGTCAAAGCAGTCAAATGAACCCGTTCTTCTTGGCTTTTTCCCCCTTACTCTCCCCAGGAGCCCTCCTGCCACCTCTCCTCTCAGCGGACCTGCATTCCCTTCAGGGGTGGTAAATGCCATTCCAGCATCTGAAGAGCTGAGATCAAGGGGCTCCTGGCTGACTCAGTCGGAGGAGTATGGAACTCTTGATCTCGGGATCATGATTTCGAGCCCCACATTGGGGGTAGAGATTATGTAAATACGTAAACCCTTAAAAAATAAAATTAACTAAAAGTAAATAAAATAAAAAGTTGAGGTCAAGCCTTTGACGAAACCTCACAGTATGACTTTGAGGAGCTCACTGACCTTCATAGGGCTTCCATTCCCTAGTGTATGAAATGATGGAGGGATAATGGCCCTGTCCTGCTCATCTGTCAGTTATATTAAGGGCCAAACACAATCAGAGGTATGATGCCTCTGTAGACTCAAAGATGCCATGTAAATGTCCGGTCTCATTATCTTTTCTCAAACTTGTCCCAAGGGCTGATGGCAATATCCTCACCCTTGTCCCCCCCAACCCAATTCACAGAAAATTCAACAGGGTCACCAGCGACCATCCAGTCTTATAGGCAGGGTGAATGCTGGCTAAGCACACAGGCTGGACCACTGGGTGGAACCCAGGCTCTACCACTTGGCTTGCTGACATAGGGACTCTATTTTGCACCTCAGTTTCCTCGTCTGTAAAATGGGCATAATATAGGGCGCCTGGGTTGTTCAGTTGGTTAAGCAACTGCCTTAGGCTCAGGTCATGATCCCGGAGTCCAGGTAAAAGGCCTGCGTCAGGCTCCCAGCTCCATGGGGAGTCTGCTTCTCCCTCTGACTTTCTCCTCTCTGCTCTCTCTCACTGTCTCTCTTTCAAATAGATAAATAAAATCTTTTAAAAAATGGGCATAATATGACAGTATCTAGCTTAGAGAGCTATAGTGAGGGGATAAGTAAATCTGCATAGGGGGTCAGACAGCCCCCGTCACACAGCAAACATGCAACCCTTTTCCCTTGGCTGCTGCTCTGCTCTTAAACCCTTCGCTGGCTCCCTCTTCCCCTACCCCTTGTCACCCCACTGCTTCACCACTGCCACTCAGCCTGCTCTTGGGTGCTTTCCTCCACTCTGCAGCCTGAGCTCACAAGGAGACAGAAGGCCATCTCTATCTCTCTTCGCACCCTGACCTTTCTCTGAGGCCCCGGGCCCGCCCCTGCACTTGTTCACCTTGCTAGGTGAGGCCTCTACCCCAGGGTGTCCATGGCTGACTCCCCATGCAAGCCGTACCCCTCGCCCATTTCCATGTTATGGCATTGCCTTCTCCCTGCTGCTGAGTCAGAGTCTTCATGTACTCTGCCCTAATGAATCTGCTTCAGAAATGAACTTGCAGTCGGACTGGGTGTGAGTACAACACCTGTGCAACCTCGAATGAGTTCCTTCCCTTCTCTGAGGTATCTCCAAAATAGGGCCTTGAAAGTCTGAGTGCGAAGCAAGGTCAAAGTCTAGCTACTGGAGCCTAAGGCAAGTCCTTGACCCCACCTCCCTCCCAATCTCCCGGCCTTGACCCTGATGGCCTGTCATTAATAACACCAAGCTCCAGGTTTCCTCCGCACGGGTTTGCTCTTCCACACCCAAGAGGACTCTGTGTCTGGGCGATTGGTATGTAAAGGGCTTGTAGGTGATTTTTTTTTTTAATATTTTATTTATTTATTGAACAGAGAGATCACAAGTAGGCAGAGAGGCAGGCAGAGAGAGAGGAGAAAGCAGGCTCCACGCTGAGGAGAGAACCTGATATGGGGCTCAATCCCAGGACCCTGAGATCATGACCTGAGCCAAAGGCGCTTTAACCCACTGAGCCACCCAGGCACCCCTTGTAGGTGATTTTTAATCAAGATATTAAACTGTGAAAATAGCCTACCAGCAGCTTGCCAGCCTTTTGTGGGAGGGGATGTTCCACCCAGGCTGTCACCCCCTCTTCTCCATCAGAAGAGGCTCCCTAGCTCCATACCAGCAGGAGGGCCCAAGAAATAATGGGAGGGAATGCCGGGCAGAGAAGCAGGTCCCAACGCTGGGAAACCGGGGCTGGACCCAGATCCTCCCCATTGACCTCCACATCTTCGTCTGGACAAGTTACCTCACCTTGTTTCCCCAGGTACAGCAAGGGGCAGATCCCAGCCCGGCAAGGACCATAGGAAACTGGCCTTTTCTTCCCACCCTGAGAAGCACAGAGCAAATGTGTTCTAGTCACACTTCACAAGCACTCATGGGCCAGCTCTGTGCTGCATGCTGAGGACCAGGGTGATTCCAACACAGAGGCTTTGAGGACCGCACTGACTCCTGGAGATGACATAGCCATAAATAGAGACCTAACTGTCCAAGAGCGCAAAAGGAAGGGAAGCACTCTGGCCTGGCATCTGTTGAGTTTCTACTGGGTCCATTTCCTAGGGCTTCGGTTAAAAGCACCCTAAACGAGCTGGCTTATGCACCAGAAATGTGTTGACCTACAGCAATGGAAGCTAGAAGCCTGAAATCAAGGTGTCAGCAGGGTGTGCTCCCTCTGAAGCTTCTAGAAACTTCTCCCTTGCCTTTTGCATCCCCTGCTGTTGGCAGTCATCCCTGGTGCTCCATGGCTCGAAGGGGCTTAAGTCCAGGCTCTGCAAACATAGCACAAGGCATCTCTTTCCCACTTCTCTCTTCTTATAAGGACGCTAATCTCATAGGATTAGGGGCCCACCCTACTCTAGGATGACCTCATCTTAACTAATTATATCCACAAAGACCCTATTTTCAGAGAAGTTCACCAAGGCAGTTAGGATGTCAACATATTTTGTCCGGGGGGGGGGGGTGGTGGGCAGAGCGTAACCTCTGACACCTGCCATGTTCTTGGCCTTGGAGGCAAGTGAACATACCTGACCTACCTCATTTGACACACTACCTCACTTGATCAACGGGAGAAAGGAGGGCCTGTTGTTGTTGTTTTAACGACTGGAAAACTCAGCCTCAGAGAACTGGAGTGATTCTCCCAGGTCCACTACTCAGCTGGTGCTACGATCAGGACTCCAAGCTTTTAACCCCATATTCAGTTTTCTTCCCTTTTCTCCTTCCATCTGTCCATCAGGAGAGATGAGTGCACTGGGACAGGCCCTAGGCCGGACTCTGGCTAGGCACTGGTAAATAAGGTCAGCCTGTTTGCCTGGAACCTACAATCTGAGGCTGGAGAGGACTATAAAATGTTGAAATATACCATTACTAACTGTGATAAAAATTGCAAAACTTTTTTTTTTGCAGCGAACAGGAGGCTATACTTAGCTATAGTTATGTTCACTTAGTCAGCAAAAGGCTTCACTGAAGAAATGATATCCACATTGAGTCTTAAAGAATGGGAAGCACTAGGCTCTTCATGGTCAGGAGAGTGGGCAGGCAGGCCCCAGAGAGCGTTCTAGGCAGAGGAATAGCACATGAGAAGGTCTTGTGGCAGGAAAGGTTGTAGTGCACCGAGAAACTGAAAGCCAGGCATGGCTGAAGGATGGCACATGACTTTGGAGAAGTGGGGTGTGTGTGTGTGTGTGTGTGTGAGTGTGTGTGTGTGTGTGTGTGTAAGTGTGAACAGAGTGCAGATCAAGCAAGGACTTTGGAACTGATACGCAGTGCAAATGGGAAATGTGCGTCTACAGCAGATCCACTAGAAAGCAACTCGTGCACCTAGTCAGCAGGTCTAGATCAAGGTCACAGAACGGGTTTAGTGCTCTGGTCAGTTCAAGGCTGAAGAAAACTAGCTCTTGGCTCGGGGGGTGTTTCGAGTCTCAAGTCTCATGGTGCCAGGTCAGATCTTATTTGGAAAATGTCCACAAGGCCAGGTCACCATCCAGAAGTTAGCGTCTGACGAAGGAGCAATGAAGCGGGAGGAGGAGTGGGGTTCTGAGTCTCATCGGCTGGGTGACCCCTGCTTGGGGCTCCTGCCTCCTTCCCCGCACATGCGTGGATAACACATTCAAAAAGAAGCCAAGAGATCTTTCCAGACCTAGCTGAGCAGGAGAGGCCCTCATGATTGCTGACACTGGCTGCTAGGAGGAGGGAGAGGTTTGGTGCAAGGAGCCCAAGAGCAAGGATGTCGACCCGGGCCCCATGGTCAAGCTAACTCCAGCTAACTCCGCGTTTAACCACGTTGTGTCGGAGAGGGTGTTGGTGAGTCCCACCAATTGGCCTCTGGCCCTTTCCCGGATGATGGGGAGGATGAAGCTCTTCCCGGCAGAGGGGAAAGACAGCTACAGTTGTAGGTGTGGGAAGCCATGAGGTACATGTCGAAAAGCTGCCCAAATGGAAGGCATGCGCCCTGCTAGCAGGTGGCCAGCCCAGAGCTGCAACCTCAAAGCTGGGGACAAGATTCTGGCCTTCAACCAGTTGACCCGGAACCCCCCGCCCCCAAGGGCTGTGGCACCGTCCCACTTTTTGGTCCATGCAAGGGCTGAGAAGTATTCAGGCATTTTGACAAAGTCCCAGGGACCTCGTGCAGCTGCACTAAATCTTACGGGAGATCCAAAGGCTGGAAGTTCTAGGGCACCTGAGATGGCCCAGCCAGTCTCGGCTACAAAAATGAATCCCAGGGGTGCCTGGGTGACTCAGTGGGTTAAAGCCTCTGCCTTCAGCTCAGGTCATGATCTCAGGGTCCTGGGATTGAGCCCCGCATCGGGCTTTCTGCTCAGCGGGGAGCCTACTTCCTCCTCTCTCTGCCTGCCTCTCTGCCTACTTGTGATCTCTGTCTGTCAAATAAATAAAATCTTTAAAAGAAAAAATGAGCCCCAGATCCTGGCTTATTATTAAAAGGATTTGGGATGCAAATTAAAATTTAAGAAAAGGTGGGAGGAGCTGAGTTGTTTAAAGAGGAAGGAAGGCAAGGTTTGCTGGGCTGTGTAACTTCCCCTTCTGTTTTCCCACCAGACCTTCGATAAAGCATGTGAGCTTCACAATGATTTTGGAACCCGACGTGAGTTTGGGAGGCATGCAAGGTGGGCTTCCATGCCCCACCTCCTCAGTCTGTTCTCATCTCAGCAGCCAGAGCGGTCTGATTCTGGACCGCATGGATCATGTCTCCTTCCTCGCCTAAGCCCGAGTAAACACACACGCACAAGGCCCACCCACCAGGCTTCTTTTGACCCACTCTCACAGGAGTCCCCTTGGCCCCTCTCAGGAGGCCCCAAGCCTCCTGTAGTAGCCACATTGCCTTTTGCTGTTCCCCAAGATGCCCAGTCAACCTCAGGGCCTTTGCCCTTGCTTTGCCTCCACCTGCAGTGCTCTTCCCCCACAAACCTGTGTAATTACTTCTTCACTGGGTTCAAGGTGGGTCAGAAGTTATCAGGAGTTGTTTCCTGGGACTGCTGTAACAAATCACCACAAGCTGGGTGGCTTAAAACAACCAGAATGTATTTTCTCCCAGTTCCAGAGGCAGGAAGTCTGAAATCAAGGCAGAACCACATTCCCTCCGAAGCCTCCAAGGAGAGAATTCTTAATCTTTCTCAGCTTCTGCAGGTTCTAGGCTTTCCCTGGTTTGTGGCCACATTACTCTAATCTCCCTGCCTCCATCGTTGCACGTGGTATTCACGTGGCCTTCTCTGGGTGTCTGTCTTCTCTTCTTTTTTTTTTTTTTTTTAATTTTATTTATTTGACACTGACACAGCAAGAGAGGGAACACAAGCAGGCAGAGGGAGAGGGAGAAGCTGGCTCCCACTGAGCAGGGAACTGGATGTGGGGCTTGATCCCAGGACCCCGGGATCATGACAGGAGCCAAAGGCAGTTGCTTAACAACTGAGCCACCCACGCGCCCTGAGTCTGTCTTCTTTTCTTATAAGGACACTATTTGGGATGCCTGGGTGGCTCAGTCGGTTAGGTGTCTGCCTTTGGCTTGGGTCATGATCCTGGGGTCCTAGATCGAGCCCCGCCATCAGGCTCCCTGCTAAGCAGGGAGCCTGCTTCTCCCTCCCCTTCTGCTGTTCCCCCTGCTTGTGCTCTCTCTATCTCTCTCTAACAAATAAATAAACTCTTTTTTAGGCTTTTATTTATTTATCTGACACAGAAAAAGACAGCACAAGCAGGGGGAGTAGCAGGCAGAAGGAGAGGAGAAGCAGGCTCCCCGCTGAACAGAGCATCCCACAGGGATTGATCCCAGGACATCAGGACCTGAGCCTGAGGCAGATGCTAACCCACTGAGCCACCCAGGAGCCCCCCGACATATCTTTTGGGTCCACTGTATAATCTATTATATTTGGTCCTTTGTAATCTTCCATGGTCATAAATAGCACAACCCCTGTGTGGCCTGGGTTTTTCTTCCTAGCACGAAGCATCACATGCTTCCTTGCACGTTTATTTGTCTCTGGCTCTCTCCCCACTGTAAGTCCCAGGAAAGCAAGCAAGGCTCTGTCTGTTTTGCACACTGCTGGATCCCGAGCCCCTAAAACAGAGCCTCATACGCAGCAGGTGCTCAAATAAGGATTTGTTGAATGAATAAATAAAGATCAGAGGGTGCCAAAGATTTACAGCTCTGTTTGGGTCATTCCTAAGAATTGTTACTAACAGCTGGTGATGCTATAGTGTTTACAGGGAAAATGAATATAATTGACACTTATTAAAACGGATATTATGTTTATGCATCACAATTATGTCATAGTCTGATGACAATGTTTAAGTGTCCTCAGAGGAAGCTAGCATCTTCTAGAAAGAAGTGATCTGAAGTGAGAAGGTACATCAGGTATGCTCATGGCATAGGGGCTTGTGGCTTTGCTTCTCAGAACCAACATGGAAAATTTGGACTGGGTGACTCTGTCACTTGGCAGTCGCATAGCCTTTGGGCAAAGTTTCCTTCCTGGGGCACATGGGTGGTGCAGTCAGTTGAGCTTGGTATCAGCTTAGGGTCATGAGTTCAACCCTGCATCGGGCTCCATGCTGATCCCAGAGTCTGTTTGGGTTTCCCTTTCCCCCTGCTCCTCCCCAACCAAAATAAATAAATATATTTATTTTTTTAATTTTTTTTAAAGATTTTTTAAAATTTATTTATCAGAGAGAGAGAGGGGGAGAGAGCGAGCACAGGCAGACAGAGTGGCAGGCAGAGGCAGAGGGAGAAGCAGGCTACCCGCTGAGCAAGGAGCCCGATGTGGGACTCGATCCCAGGATGCTGGGATCATGACCTGAGCCGAAGGCAGCTGCTTAACCAACTGAGCCACCCAGGCGTCCCTAAATAAATATATTAAAAAAAAATAATAATGTTCCTTTCCTGTTAAAGCCCTTTCTTTCTTTCTTTTTTTAATTAATTTTATTTATTTATTTGAGAGAGAGCACTAGTTGGGGGGGGGTGGTCAGCAAGCGGAGGAAGAAGCAGACTTTCCACTGAGCAGGGAACCTGATGCGGGGCTCGATCCCAGGACACTGGGATGATGACCCGAGATGAATGCAGACATTTAACCAAGTGAGCCAGCCAGGCAACCTCTGCTCAGGCCCTTTTGGCTCAGATAGGGGAGGGGTCAGTGGCAGGAACACCACCTGCCTGCCTCTTCTGACCAGGGGCACCCTCTCCACTGTATCTCTGGAGCTTGGGACTTCCACAGCATCCCCCCCGAGGTAAATGGAGAGGATCCAGGTCCAGCCCGCACCTGGAACCAGAACTCTGCTCACCCTTAGCCATCATTTGCTGGGAAAGAAAGAAGGTCCCCAAAAGCATAATATCCAGGATAGTGCTTCGAACGGGTGGGGTTTTTCAAGGTTGGGGCTGGTAGGGTCCACATGGGGATGCAGGGGTCCTAGAGGACGGTTCTCTACTCAGAGGGGTGGGCAGTCAATATAGGCGAAGGGACTTTGACCGGAGCCCAACAGAGCAAATTTGCCCCTCATGCCCCGTTCCCATGATACACAGTGACCTGGCAATATGGGGAGAGGAGCCAGAAAAGAAACCCGCGCCATGGAGCTTCTGCTCCGTCCCTATATCACCTCACTGTCTTCTCAAAAGTACTCCCATTCATTGTGCAAGTGGGGAAACTGAGGCTCAGAGAAGTGAGTCACCTGAAGCAGGGTCACCCAGCATGCAAAACTCTGTGCAAGTGTCATTTTTCAACGTCACACACCGCTGGAGCCTCTGCCGTGGGCCCTCGGGCCTTCACCCTCGATGTTCTTTAAGCCTGGGGCGCTTCTCAGCTCTGATGAACTCACCTGAGTCCACCTCATGCGTCCTCTTCTCTGGGCAGATCTCCTGTGAGGCGCCCTGCTGTCCCCGTCTCCTGGCCCGTGCCTGCACTGTGATGTGTTTGCTGTCCTGTCTGTCGTCTCCACAAGACTCTTTCTTTCCGGCACTCCTCACCCAGCTGACAGTCTGTGCTCCCAAGGGCTTGTGGAACAAAGCTCAAGGCCTGACCCAAATGCTACCTCCTCCAGGATGCCTTTCAGAGCAAAGCCTTCCTCTCTACTAGGAATCCATTGACCCGCCTCTGAAAAACCCTACCCCACCAAGGTCCGCCCTTCTTGTCAGGATCTATTCCTGTTTCTTTGCTTGTCTGTTGCCTGTCCTCCCTGAGAAGATGTTGGGACCTGGTCCGGAACAGAACTTGGTGCAGGGAAGGTGCTCGAGGAAGAAGACCGCTCCCAGCACCGAGCAAGAGTCCCGGGGTTGGGCACTCAGGCCTGTTGGAGTTGTAAGAGTGGACCTGGGCGTCCTTTCTCTCCCCTCCCCAGACCTTCGAGTTGGGAGGGCCCAGATGCACTCCCAACCTAACTCTCACGTAGGAGCGGAGACACAAAGCCCAGAGAAGGTGAGTGGTGTCCCCAAGCTCACGTGGCAGAAGTCCACTGACACCCCGTTCTCCTGACTTGACTCCATGACCACTGATTTCTCCTCTCTCCCAGGTTACCTTCTGTGTCTTCCCTCAGTAAAGCATGCAGCTCTTTATGGAAGCTGCCCTCTCCCCCTGAATTTTACCCACTCAAAGGGCACCTGGCCAAGAGGTTTCTGATGGGGAGCTGCTGGCGGGGAAACCATTCAGACCTGGGTCTGAGTCTCTCCTCTCCTCTCCTTGGCAGCAGAGGGATGTGGGCAAGCTGGATCCAAAAAAATTGTTTTTTAATTGTAGTAAAACACACATCACATAAAATATGCTACCTCAGCCATTTCTAAGTATATAGTTCAGTGGTACAAGATCCATTCATACTGTTTTGCAACTGACACGACTGTCCATCTCCATAATCTTGATCTTGCAAAACTGAAACTGAATGCAGGGAACACTCCCCATTCCGCCCTCCCTCCCCCGCCCCAGCCCTCGGCAGCCACCATCTCCTTTCTGTTTCTAGGAGGTCTTTTTTTTTAAATTATTTATTTATTTGATAGAGAGACAGAGAGACAGGAAACACAAGCAGGGGCAGGGGGAGTGTGAGAGGGAGAAGCAGGCTTCCCAGTGGAGCAGGGAGCCCGACGTGGAGCTCAACCTGAGCAGAAGGCAGACCTTTAATGACTGAGCGACCCAGGTGCCCCTGTTTCTAGGAGCTGGACTCCTCTGCAGCCCTCATGTAAAGTGAAATCATCCAGAATGATTTGTCTTTCCACGACTGGTTTAATCTCATGAGCATGACGCCTCTAAGCTCCGTCCACGGTGTGGCAGGTGTCAGACTGCCCTTCCTTTTTAGGACTGAGAAAGATCCCACCGCATGGATGCACCATGCTTGGTTAATCCACCAGTACCCCGATGAACATGGGTTGCTTCCACCTCTCAGCGATTGTGAATCACGCTACTTTGGGTCATTGCTTTTGAAGCCTTATTCCTCATCTGAGAAATGGGGTCCCTATCCTTAGATGCTTACATGACTTTGTTTGCCTGCTACTTGCTTGACGAGCCACTGGGGCCTTTTAAAACAGGAGGAGAATGCTGGCATTTGCTGGGCACTCACTGCGTGCCACAGGCAATTCTGGGGGCTCTGTGTGTAGTTACAGAGCAAAAGCTCACGGGCCTAGGAGGCAGGTGCTGTCACTGTCCCACTTTACTGAAGCAGTGTCTGCCACGTGGCTGGGCTTATCCCACCCACCTGGCAAGATCCACAGGGGGCCGTGCTCACAGCCCACCACCGCATGCCCAAGGTTCCATTTGCCTTAGGGAGGAAGACGGAGGAAGATGCGAGAAGGTTCTGCAGTTTGCCTACTTGGCTGAAAGGAGCTCAGTTTTTCCTGCAAAACAGATGTTCAATCCTTCTTCTGAAAAACAAAATCTATGTAGCAATTACATGAAAACTCCTATTTCATACAGCTTTTGGGGGCAAAAAAGGCTAGAAATATCCACACTCTGTCCAGTCGACACTATCGAAGGGAGTATCAAACATTATATTCACAGGGATGTGTTCATTTAACACGCAAACCATCAGAACCCGTCACCTAGGGGCGCCTGGGTGGCTCGGTTCGTTGAGCATCTGACTCTTGATTTTGGCTCAGGTCGTGATCTCAGATCGGGAGACGGAGCCCCTTGTCTGGCCCCATACTGGATGTGGAGCCTACTTGGGATTCTCTACTTCCCTCTCCCTCTGCCACTCCCCAGCCTTGCTCACATGTGCTCTCTCTCTCTCTAAAAAAAAAAAGGGACCCATCACCTAACTCATTTCCACAATCAGATGCAGGGAAGGCTGGACACATGATCACAGAAACCTTCCCTGAAGGGGGAAGTGGCCATAAAATGACCACAACCTTTGTCCATCAGATGCCCTCCCCATTTGTGGCTTGATTTATGGCATTGCCAGGAAGGGTGGAATTTCTGCCCCAAAACCATCTAGCCTAATTACCCCTGTGGCTAGCACAGGGCCCGAAACTGGTATTGGTTTTGAGGTGAAGGTCCTGGTGGGTCCTCAGAAGAACCCTGTCCCATGCCACCGAGAACCTCGGCTACCTTCCGGGCCACATCCGTGTTGACTGGGATGATCGTCAGCTGCACCAGGCGTGGAGAAATTAGCTGGTTCTTTGCATCCAGGAAACAAATAAACAAACAAACTTCTCTTACCCCTAAGCAGTTGTCAGTTCCGCTCTCTGACCTCTCGATGATCCCTCAAGGTCCCCACCCCCTTTGCCAGGTAAGCCCACCGAGGCTCTGAGGGGACCAGGAAGCCGAAGCCGCGGAGGAGAAAGGATTTGAACCCAGGTCTGGCGGAAACCAAAGCCACGCCCCTTCTCCACGGGGAGGGTTGCGTACATTCCCTTCCTGGCTTTTTGTCTCAATTGTTCCGGTTCAAGAGAAAGTACAAGGTTGCAGTGGGTGGGGCCTCAGGCAGGTGCCGATGCTTGGAGGTAGGGATTTAGAGTGCAGGGTCAGCAAAACCTAATGTCTGTTGGGTCTGAGCTGCCAAGAACCTCAGAGCTGGGGTCCGTGGAGGGAGGGATCAGGACTGAGGTTTGGGGTTCTTTGACCATAAACAGGCCTCAGGGCAAAGATTCAGTGCCAATAGTTAATTATGGAGGTGAGGTCGGCAGAATAACGGCCCCCACCAGAGATCCACCTCCCCGTCCCCAGAACCTGTGTCTGCAAGAGGAATTTTGCAGGGGTGACTAAGGTTATGGACCCTGCGATGGGGAGATTATCCCGGATTTTCTCTCAGAGTCCTTAAAATTGGAAGAGGGAGACGGAAGAGTGGGTCAGGAAGACCCCATAGGGGAAGGACTTCACCTGCTGGGCAAGAGGTTGGAGGAGGGGCCATGAGCTGAGGAACGCTGGAAGCCTCTAGAAGCTTCCAAGGCTGTGAGCTCCTGCCACCGGAGCTGGTGTGCCTAACTGGGCTCTGCTTCCTCTGTGAGACACCTGGAGCTCACGGTGGGAGTAAGCAGAAACCAGCAGGGGCAGGGATTCTGGCAGCCAGAGAGTGGCCTCAGGAAGAGAGGAAAGTGCTAGAAACTGGAGGTTGTAAAGGAGGCCTCCAGGGGATCTGCGGGGAGCACACGGGGACCAGACGGCGCACCAAGGCTGTGGTGTGACCGTCTGGTTGAGTTCTGGAGTCACAGTCTTTCTGACGTTGCCCTGCACCTGTCTGGCCTCTCCTGTGACGGAGGCTACCTGCTACGCCAGCCCAACCCTACATCCTGCCCCACAGGCACCCACCCTCCAGGGGCGCCCAGTCATTTGCACTTCTCCAGGGCTCATATTCATCACACTTCTCTGCCTTTGCAAATGCTGTTCCCACTGCCTGGATGCTCCCTGCACCTCTTAATTACTGCGTTCTCCCATGTGACTGTTCTGGGAACCTTTCTCTGCTGCCTCCCCCACCCCCAGGCTGGGGGAGAGGTCCCCCGCATGCCAGCCCTCTTGGGCCCCATTCCTTGTGGGGCTGTGCTCCACACATCCCAGCCCTGAGGCTGTTAGCTCCTGAGGGTGGGCGGGGCCGTGGTGCCTGACTCGGCTCTGTCTCCTGGGCACCCAGCCCAGGGCCTGGCACGCACCAGCTCAGGGGGAGACTCTGCTCTACAGAACCCAAGTCATGGGAAAGGCACGCGTTGCTGCCCACAGCCCAGCCCCTGGCCTCTTGGCCTGGCTATTTTTATTTCCTCTCTCTGCAGTGAGGAGGCCCAATCCGAGCCTGTGAGACCAGCCAGGCAGAGTGAAGGCATTTGCGGGTTCTGCCCCAGCCAGAGGCCAGCCGGAGGGGCCGTGGGGGCTCCCCCTGGGGAGCACAGCGCCTTGACCTTGGCCGGAGAGCCATACCTTAGAGCCACGAGGGACTGCAGGGCCCAGCTCACCTCCTGGACAGAGTCCCCTAAGACAGAGCCGTGTGACCTTGAATAAGTCATGCAGGTTACCTTGTCTGCCAAAGGGGTGGGGTCTGGCCCTCTCTTGCAGATTATTGTGAGCATCCAATGATAAGGCGATAAGTCTAACTGGAATGTCGTTTGAAACAGGGAAACAGTCAACATGATTCTCAAGACGCAAAGTTTAAAGAAAGGAGTATTCCCAGAACCTCAGTGAGCTACCGCTTTACACCTGTCGGAATGCCTAAAATCAAAACTAGAAGGAACAATGTCGGCAAGGATGCACCATGCCATTGTGGGAATGCAAACCCGTGCAGACACTCTGCAAAACAGCAGTGGGCGGCTCAGTCAGTGAAGCATCTGCCTTTTCTGCTCAGGTCATGATCCCGGGGTCCTGGGATCGAGTCCCTTGTCGGGCTCCCTGTTCAGTGGGGAGCCTGCTTCTCAAACTCCCTCTGCTCCCCATGCTAGTACTCTCTCTCTCCCTAACAAATAAATCAATAAAATCCTTTAAAAAGAAAACAGTATGGAGATTCTTCAAAAAGTTAAAAATAAAAGTACCTTCAGATCCAGTAATTGCACTACTGGGCATTTACCCAAAGGACACAAAAACACTCATTCAAAGGGATACATACACCCCAATGTTTCTAGCAGCATTACCCACAATAGCCGAATTACAGAAGCAGCCCACCGCCCATCGATTTAGTGAATGGATAAAGCCATGGTATATATCTTCACAGAATATTACTCAGCCCTGAAAAAGAATGAAATCTTGCCATTTGCAATGACGTGGATGGAACCAGAGGACTACTTTGCTAAGGGAAGTCAGTCATTCAGAGAAAGACAAATATCACATGATTTAACTCACAGGTGGAATGTAAGAACCACAACAAAGGAACAAAGGAAAAATGAGACAAACAGAACATGAGACTCCTAACTCCAGAGAGCAATCTGATAGTTCCTGGAGGGGAGGTAGGTGGGGTGGGGGAGACAGCTGGTGGGGATGAAGGAGCGCACTTGTCGCTGTGAGCACCAGGGGAGGCATGGGAATGTCACCCAGTCGCTGTTTTGTATGCCTGAAATCAACATAGCACCGTATGTTAACCATGCTAGAATTAATATAGATATTAATTTTAAAAATATATAACTTTGGATTGTCATAGCAAAAAAAAAGGGGGGGCAGTATTTTACTCAGTGCAAACCCAGCCCTCATCCCCAGACAGCCAGCTGGCTAGCTTCCCTAGGGTCCACCAGCGTGGCTCCTTTTTCCCTTACTTTCCCCCTCCTTCCTTCCCTCCCCTTCTCTCTCTCCTTCCCTCTCTCTCTCTCTCTCACAGAGAGAGTCAGAGGTTGTTTGTAAGAATATGTGTGTGTGTATATATTTACACACACACACACATCCCCATTGTGGAGAACCTGATCTACGCTCCATGCTCTGGCTCACTGTCCATGCTCACAGTCAGTGCTCACCCCATGTCATGCCCCAAGGCCCCGAGAGTACAGGGACTAGCGCTAAGTCACACAGCAAGGATGTGACGGGCCCAGAGCCAGACCAGAAGCCAGCCCTGCCCAACCCTGTCATATGGGAAATGTTTAATCAGTGCTGTGATGGGTGTCCACCTGTGCCTTATCAGGGTACCCCGAAACATCGCTGGGATTCCTAGTCCCAGGTCTAGAACCCTCTCCAGAAGCCCTGCGCTCCCACTGGGCAGGTCCCCCATCCCCCCACTTGCTCCCCTCTCCCCCCACCCCACTTGATTAGATCTGCAGTCCCATCCCTGCACCGGCACCACAGCACTGCTGGGACAGGGCCTGGAATAAGGCCAAATGGATGCATGAGAAATTCTGTTCCTCTGACATTAGGCATCACTGATTTGAATTTAGACTCATAAAATGAGAACTCTGGGCATGGGGAAATTCTGTCATAGGTAGGTAGCCCCAGGAGTTGGGGCCCCCGGGCTTCAGACCATGGGCCTTCTCTGAATCCCAGGTGTCCTACCTGCAGTACGTGACATGGGCCGAGTTGCTTACGGACTCTGAGCCTGTTTCCTTGTTTGTGAGACAGAAGTAATAAACCCAGCGCACAGGCCACGGGGAGGACAGACCCAGGTGGGTCAGGGGAAAGCACCTGGCAGGTAAGGATAAGACCACATGCGCCCCTCAACAGCCCTCACACATCCTGGGCCCCGTTTCTGTGCAGACACGACACGGAGCTCTGGAGATCCTCTCTGGGGAGGACGGCGTCCTTCCTACCAGTTTGCTCTGAGTTCTCACGCCTCTTAGAGCACTCAGCTGTCTGCCATAGAACACACTTGCTGGCAAGTCCACTACCCACTGCCTGGCACTAGAATACCTTGCCCAGGAGCTCATAGGGTTCTCAGATGTGTTCACCATTCCACCCCCAGTGCCTGGAACTGCCTGGCTTGCTCGTGGGAGCAGTCTGTTGGAGATCCCCTGAATGATCGCTCACTTCAGTAATGGAAGAGGGGATAGACTCTGGCATCTTGCAGATGGGGAAACTAAGGCACAGACAGGTAGGAGTAGCTTCCTCTCCAAGGCATGACCACAGTCTTCCATGACAGGGACTTAGGGGTCTGTCTGCAAGCCCTGGAGCCACGTTGCCTGGGTTCAAGGCCTGGCCCAGCTGCCCACTGGCTGTGTGACCTAAGGCAGGTCACTTGAGCTCTCTGGTCCTCAGTTTTCTGCCTGCCAGATGGAAGTGAGAATAGTAGCTGCCCCATGGGGTTGTTGTCAGAAGACACAAGGTCTCTCCTAGCATAGAGAAGGACAGAGAACATCTCCAGGAACTTCCAGCTCTCAGCACACCATCTCTAACTGTTGGAAGGCACAGAGCCAGAGCGCTGACTCAACCACAGTCACCCTGTTCAACGCCAGGCTCTGTCCACCATTCCACACCCATCCCACCTGCTGGACATGGAGACTGAGCACAGGCGGGGAGTGAGCCAGGCTGCACGCCGGGATCCCAGGATGTGGGACCAGAATGGGGAGTGTGCCCAGAGGGAGGGAAGCCTGCCTCTGCTTCAGCCAAGCTCAGACATGGACCCCATCCCATCAGAGGCTCGAACTCCAGAGGACCCCCTTACCCCTCTCTGGAGGGCTTGATTTCCTTCACCAGATTCATAAGGACCCACTGGCAGTTCTGGAAGCCAGAGCATCTACAGAAAATGAGTCACAGCTCCGTACAGCAAAGAATAATCATGTCCATAGTCATACCCCCCCATCCTAGGACAGATTCCAATTCTGGTTAAGAACTTGGAAGCCCCCTCTGGAGATCAGCTGGGGGAAGATCACTTGGGACAAGCAACTGCAAAGAGCTGGTGTGATATGGTTCAAAGAATAAGGGTTTTAATGCCTGATAGATTTGCCTCTGTCAATTACCATTTCTGTGACCTTGGACAAATAATGACCCCCGCCTCAGTCTCCTCACCTGTAAAATGGGCATGACAGTTCTTCATAGCCATGTTAAGTGGGAAAGCGTACATAAAAACCTTTCCTTTCAGAAAATCCTTTTCCCAGCAGGAAAGGACAGCACATCAGGGATTCTTCAGGTGACCCCAGATGGGATGGGAACCCCCCAGCCTTGCCACAGGGGCCCATCAGCCCCACGGTGCTACCATTACTCATCATGATTTGAAGGCTTTACTGGGAAGCTGAAGGATAATCAGAACTTTGCATGAGGCAGGGCTCTTGTTTTACCTGAATTTGGTTCATGCCTTGTGGCATGGGGCTCTGCGGGACCTGGGGTTTAGGCACAGCTCCTGTCTGAAGGGGAATGGTCCCATGTGCCTCTTTCCACCAGGGAGCAGTCCTGCCGTGGGGGTTGGTACGGAACAGGTGGCCTGAGTGTCAGAGCTAAATTTGAGTGCTGACTCCACTGTGAGATTTTGGGCAAGCTACTTAATCTCCCTGAGCCTGTTTCCTCTTTTGGAAAGTGGCCTAACATGGCCCTGGAAAAGGTTAGTCAGTGTCTGTGACAGGCTCTGGAGGAAGAACGTCTTCCTCCCATCTCCAAGGAGGGGGTGCCCTTTCTCCCATGGCTCTGGGGACAGACGCTGAAGACTATGTGGAGGGGGAACCCCAGAGGGTAGACTGAGCCCCCAAGAAGATGGGAACTGCCCTATGAGGAGGCCTCCAACGCGGACGTGGGACATGGGGGAAGTGGTCAGCCATGTGCCCCCAGTCCCTGCTGCCCCCTGCAGGGGCTCTTGCTGGACCCCTCTCAGAGCAGGCATCATGACAACAGGGAGATAAGCTTGGGGCTACAAAGAGGAGCTAGAAGTCTCTGATGGGCCCTGGACCCTCTCAGAGAGGGGCCTTGCATGGGGAAAGTAACTGGTAAAGTCCAGAACCTTGGACCCCGCCGTATCTGCTCCTGTCAGTTTTTTTGGGTCCCTTCAGAATGAGGAGTGCATTGTCCTTGGTCTCAGGGGAAGGAGTGGGCAGCTGCGGGTGAGGGAGGAAAGCAAGGCATCTGGCCCTGAGCCAGCAGGAGGAAGCCCAGCTGGGCCAGGAGAAGTGCCCCGGGGGCTTAACTGTTCTGTTTCCTGTGAGTCCCCAGGAGCCTCCCACCGGACTCCCACTTTGGTGCTGTGAAGCTGAGTCTGTCCTGAGGCAGGGGCTCCCCGGCTGGGACCCTGTACTCAGACACCAGGATCTGAGTGTGGTGACCTTGCAGAGGGGGTGTGTGTGCTCCTGGGATGCAGGCCCCACGGTGCTCCCCGGTCGTGGGGGGCTGGCCACCTCTGACCCTCTCTCTGAAGGCACTGGACATGCGCTGGGGAGAAATGATTCCAGCAGGGACCTCAAAGAGCAAGGAAAATCGTCCTCACCTAAGAGGGGTGTGCAGGTTAGACTCCCGTGGTGGTTGCTGGGAAGGCCTTTTCTCCATGGGTTCACATCTATAATGGGTTGCCTTGAGGTTCAAGGTCATCCTTAATAACATGGGTGGGCATCCTCCACTCCCTTGAAGACTTTGGGAGTAAAACTGGGTTTTCATAAGAAAAAAGAGATTCTGCCCGTGGAGGGCAGAGTCCCCAGCTCGTAGGTCCATCCTGCTGATTCCAGACGGGCCTGCCAGACCTCACAATCACGTAAGCCAATTCCTTAAAATAAATCTGTGTTTCTCTGGCGGAAGCTGGCTGACAGAGCAGGATACAGGCGTCCCCTCCCCATCCTACCTTCCCCTTCATTCCTGGAGAGCTGACCGTGCTAGACCCAGGTGGGGAGAGGTGCACGCGACAGGTCGCCCCACAGTCCAACAGGGAAGATCAGCACGGAAAGAGCTGTGTGCCCATGCGTGATGAGCCCGGGCTCGCGGGGAGCCAGACCTTGCGGAGTGGGTTCAGCTGGGTCTGGATGGCGGGTCGCACAGGGGTCTTCCCTCGGCGTTCAGTACTACCGTTCATATTGGCAGCTTGAAGCTGCCTGTGGCCGGAGTAGCCAACTATGGAAACTGGTAAGTGCCGCCAGCCCGCACCATGCCCCGCAAGCTTACCCGTGCACCACCGCCTAGAAGAATGTAACAAAGGACCCATGTATATGGAGGGGTTGGGAGGAACCAAGGAGGGCTTCCCTGTGGGGGATGGCTTCTGAGGAAGACCTAAAGACCCGTCAGGATTTCACTCAATGGGGAGTGAAGGGAATAGCAGCTAGCAAGAGGGAACAGCACGTGGGAAGGTTCCTAGCAGAGAAAGAGCCCTGTGGTTTGGCCACTTTCTTACTTATCCAGGTTTTCCCCCCAGACCAGGGGCACCTGGAGGGTCTACACGGCTCACCATCTCTGTATCTGCAGGCGCAGCAGAGCCACCCTCTGAGCCCAGTGATCTCACACTGGTTGCTACACCTGTTATCTCATGTGAAAACAAGGGGAGGGGGTCTTGGAGTCAATCCAGACTCTTTGCTAAGCTCAGTAAGAAGACAGGGCAGAGACATGATCTGATTAATGTTTTTTAGTGTTTTTTTTTTTTTTTAAGATTATCTGTTTATTTATTTGACGGAGAGAGACAGCAGGAGAGGGAACACAAGCAGGGAGAATGGGAGAGGGAGAAGCAAGCTTCTCGCTAAGCAGAGAGCCTGATGCAGGGCTTGATTGCAGGACCCTGGGATCATGACCTGAGCCAAAGGCAGACGCTCAACAGACTGAGCCACGCAGGTGCTTGTGATTAATATTTTAAAATATTTTTAAAAACATCATTCCTTTCCAGAACCTCAGACCTGATTCCTGTTCATAGTCCCTCAGGGCCCTGGCCAGGGTGCAGCCTCAGGCAAAGGCCAAGGTATATGGGAAAGAATAGGTGAGATTTCCAGGGCAGAGCATGGTCCCAGGGTTACTAGTGACACTGAAGATGTGGTGCTGCTCATTGTCACGCCCTGGGTGTCCCCATCTCTGGGAAGTCCTCCCCTGCAGAGGAAACAGTGAGAAGAGCTGAGCAGAGACCCCTCCACAGAGGAACCATTGGTTTTGTGTCCTGGTGGGACAGCTGCTGAGAGTTCTCTGCTGTAATGGGCACTTTAGAAAGGAAACAAAGAGAAAAGTTTCCAAGATTGACCCATGGCCAAGGAGGTGACAGGGCACTGAGGCCGGTCTTCGGAAGAGATCCTTTTAGAGCCTTCATGGGCCTCTCCAAGCCACCGGCAGGCCACTGTCCCCTCATGTGTGGGATGGCCCAGCCTGGAGAGGGACAGGGGGAGGGGTCCAGACACCGCAGCCCCCCTGTGCTCCAGTCCCTGGGCACAGACATGCACGCTCACAGAGCCCTCTGAGGTCAGGCGAGGATATGGTTTTGCAAACTGAGGCTCAGAAAGGTTAAACAATCTGGTTGAGGTCAGTGGGCTGGCTCCTTATTCTTTCTGATACTTCATCTCATATTGTTTCGTCACCGCTTTTCCTTCCTCCCCGCCCGCCCGCCCTCCTTTCTCTCTCCTTGCTTCTCTCTTTTAAAAATAATTTCTTGGAGTGTAATTGACAGATCTGAGCTTTGGGTGAGTGTGGCCCAAGGCATGCACTCCTAACCACTGCTCCAACTGAGACACCTTGAGTCCCTTTCCAACAGACTCCCCTCCCCCACTCGCACTCCCCCCATTCTGACTCCTCTTGCTGTGATTGGTTTTCCTGTTTTCGAACTTCCTATGCATGGTTCACGCTGGCTTCATTTTTTTCTCTGCTTGAATTGTAAGATGATGTGGAGAAGAGAGGGGTACGTGAGGAAGGGCTGTGGTCGGGGTCTGTCGCTAAGGGAGCAGTTTCTGTACAATGTGTCCGTGGAGCCCTCCCCGTTCCCACGGGCGGGGCGGACGTGTACATCACATCCTCTCCCTCCACCGGCCTGCTCCCTGCCTCCATGCGACACGCTGACACGCTTTCTTCTGGAAGCCCTCCCTAACGCACCTGCTGTAGGCACCTCTCACCTAGAGCTTTCTTCCACAGCCCCCAGCATGATCATGATGAAGTCACTGGTCGTGTTATTTGTCTTGAACACCTGTGTTGTCCGCACAGGTGAGCTCCCAGGGTAGGCCCAGGTGTGCCACAGTCACACCACCTCCCCAGGTGTAGCTTGTCCATGATTCACACACGCTCAGTAAAGGCTTAGTGAACAGTTGCTTGTAGGAGAAAGTGTATCTGTGTGTGTGCATGGGTGTGCATGTGGGAGAGAGGAAACAGTGTGAGCAAGCATGAGCCAAGGAGCACTGAGGGGCAGGGGCAGCCCTGCCTGGGGTGCTCAGGGCACAGCACCCCATGCTGGGGTTAATTAAGCCTGCTGCCCCACCTGCTTTACCTGGGTGCACTCTTGCCATCCTGACCAGCACCCATGAGGAAGAGACCTCCATCGCTCTCTTTAGAGACCAGGAAACAGGCTGCGGGAGCTCAGTCCTGCAAATTCACCCAGCTCACCCCACGCTAGCATCCCCTGTGCTTTGAGTCAAAGAAATTAAAAGCTCCCCGCACCCCAGGGTCAAGAGGCAGGGACATGGACCCCACCTCTCAATGCAAGGAGCAGCAAGGAGGGGCGCCAGGGCGGCTCGGTCAGTTAAGCGTCTGCCTTCAGCTCAGGTCACAGTCTCAGGATCCTGGATGGAGCCGGGCTGAGCAGGTAGCCTGCTTCTCTGCCTGCTGCTCTGCCTACTTGTGCTCTCTCTCCCTCTGTCAAAAGAATAAATAAAATCTTTTTTTTTTAAAATGTTATGGGGGCCACGCATCCTGCCTGCACACACCGGTCTTGGTGATGTCGGGAACCGGGGCATCCTCAGGCATCCACAGCTCCCCGGGCCAGGGCAGGCAGCCCAGACCAGCTCCAGCAGCTGACCAGCTGTGGGCCCCTTCCACCCTCACTCAGGCCTCCTAGTTTCTCTCCTCCTGATGGGCCGTTCAGCTTTTCGGGAATCAGAGCCCTCTGCCCCCTTCCATTGCCAACTGCCAGGCTTGGCCTTCTGCACACCCGCTGGGCTGCATTTCTATGACGGGAAAATGGGTTGGCTGCCCAACATGAGGCTCCGTCTGCCCTCAGCCCCCAGAGGTGGGAGGGAAGGACTGTGTGGTGAGCACTGAGGGCCACGCAGTGACACTGAGCAATGGCTGGGCTGGGGGACACAGCTGCCGCTGCCTTTGTTCTCAGCCATCCAGGGGATGCCTCCCCTTGGAGGCTGGTGACGTGGTAGTCCCTCCAAGGCAGGAGGACAGGGCTGCAGGCTCGTTCCAGTTGCGGGGGCGGGGGGAGCATGTGCACGAAGGACACTGGCATGGACTGGGGCCCAAAAGGTCAGACTTTGGCCCAGGAAGATGACTTGACCATCGCCTGGGGCAGGGGCCCAGAAGGTCAGGCTTGGGAAAGGCATCTTGATGTCTCGGAGGGGGAACAAGATGGGAGCTGTGGTGAAGGGGAGAGGGGTGCTGACGCTGGGGCTGATTAGAAAAGGCCTTGGCAGTTCTTGAATGTGGGGCCCTTGACCATGGGTCAGGGTCATATTTCTGGTGGAAGGTGGCGCTCTCACTGAGATAGGACCCCAGGAGGAGGAGCAGGTTGAGGACCCCAGGCTGCTGTGTCCTCCATTCTGGAGGGGTTTAAGACAGCCAAGAAGAAATCACCAGGAAGGTCTGGTGGGTAGTGGAAAAGTGTGGCCTATGGGAGTGACCTGGGGGCCAGCACCCATCCGGATCCTCCACGACTGAGGATGTTAAGGGGTGGAGCTTGATTCCCTAGGGACCCAGAGGTCCCTCCAATCCCAAGAGCGCCCCCAAGGCAGCAGCCTTCGCAGGGGCTGCCTTGTGCTCCAGGTGTCAACAAGGACTTTCCAAGTGGCTTAAGGACTTCAATTTCCAGGTTGTCGGAGGCCAGAACAATGTTCCTTCCCCATTTGCCCCCAAGTCCCCCAACCAGAGGCCTGGCTCCTCCACTCTGGACGGCAATCCAAGCCCCAGTGTGGGCGGAGCCTCTCCCTTCCAGGCACCGGGGTGGGCCATCTCCATCTTTGTCCCTATATACCTCCTCAGGGGCAGGACTGGAGACCCAGCAGCTGCTGTGGCTCGTGTTGGCCATTCTGGATTCTCACATAGGGCATGGGGAGAGAGGAAATCTCTGTTTCTTTGTTTGGTTGTTTTTTTAAGGAACAGGACTTTTTAAAAAAATTATTTCATTTTATTTTATTTTTATTTTAAGCAGGCTCCATGCCCAGCGTGGGGTTCAAACTCATGACCCTGAGATCGAGAGTTGCACACTCTGCGGACTGAGTCAGGAGCCCCTGGAACGTCTTGTGCTCTCAGAGCAATTGTCTTGTAGGAGCTAAGCAAAGAGCTTCTCAGGAGAAGGACTGAAGGTATGTCTAATCAGTATGACTTACTCGCCCTCCTAATCATCTCTCATTTATCTAGAATGCGGAAGGGAGATGATGGCCCCAACAGTGATTGCCACCTTTGTTGGAATCGAAAGATGAAGCCAGCCTTCCTCTCAGAGAAAGCATGTCTGATTGACTTCATACATTGATGGGTGGGTGCCTTTGTGGTGGGTATTTTCCACAAACTGAATAAAATCTATAAATCTATAGCTCCAACATTTTGATGAAATTGCACATAAAGCATATGACAGGGGCATGTAATAATTTGGTGGGGGGAAGTGTATTGAAATTAACAACATTTACATTTCCCTAATTCTTTCTGTGTACTTCCAGTTACACAAAGGGTCTTTGATGGTAAGAGGTATACAGGACAGCTCCCAGATAAATTTGGGTAGATTCTTTTCGGTGTCCTTTCCCAGGGACTGAGAGAGTGGGACCCCAACAGCCAATAGCTGGGTGACATATCCCTGGGCAAGGCAGGGGCTTTCCAGCAAATCAAAGAAAAGTCAACAAACTGAGAAGATCATAACCAAGTTGTCCACTGACTGACCAGTAGAAATGGTTTAGGGACGCCTTCGTGGCTCAGTGGGTTAAAGCCTCTGCCTTCGGCTCCGGTCAGGATCCCAGGGTTCTGGTATCGAGCCCCACCTTGGGCTCTCTGCTCAGTGGGGAGAGCCTGCTTCCCCCTCTCTTTCTGCCTGCCTCTCTGCCTACTTGTGATCTCTGTCAAATAAATAAATAAAATCTTTTTTAAAAAAAAGTTTAGATGATGGATCATTGTTATTTGATTTTTTTTTTTTTTGGCCACATATCTTTGAAGGAGTTCAAAGAAGTAAGTGACATTTCTATAACAAAAGATCTTTCCTTCCCATCAATGTATTTATATGAACATATTTCTTCCATACTTACATGGTAAGTATTGAAAAAAAAAAAGAATAAAATCTACCTTGAACTATGTCTCATTCTAACTATCAGCAGTATTTGTCTGTGGGCACCACAAACTAATTCACAAAATAAGGCCTATCCATACTGCTAACAAACTTCTAGTAAAACTGTACTTTCATGTTCAAGATTATTTATCAAAAGGTGGAACATAAGACTGGGTTACAAAGTATTTTGGTAATGGTAACTCAACCCAAAAATAAGATTTTTGAGCCTTGCCGTCAAAGAAAATTAACTTTAATTTATACAAGGAAAAAAATGATTTGATAACAGTAAAATAGTTTTCAGTGTAAAGATAAATTCTAGTAAATTAGGATAAAATTCCAGGGGAAGTGGAACAGAGATAGAAAGTCACAGAAACGATGCAAAACGCTTAATTGTCAAAGAGCTTGTCATGCATTTTTTTTTTTAAGATTTTATTTATTTATTTGTTAGAGAGAGAGAGAGCAGGAGCACAGGCAGACAGAGTGGTAGGCAGAGGCAGAGGGAGAAGCAGGCTCCCCACCGAGCAAGGAGCCCGATGTGGGACTCGATCCCAGGACGCTGGGATCATGACTTGAGCTGAAGGCAGCCGCTCAACCAACTGAGCCACCCAGGCGTCCCTGTCATGCATTTTTTTAAAAAGATTTTAATTATTTATTTGACAGAGATCACAAGTAGGCAGAGAGGCAGGCACAGAGAGAGGGGGAGGTAGGCTTCCCGCTGAGCAGAAAGCCCGACACGGGGCTCGATTCCCAGACCTGGGATCACCACCTGAGCCGGAGGCAGAGGCTTTAAACCACTGAGCCACCCAGGTACCCCTTGTCATGCATTTTTTAAGTGGGTGATAGTGAGTATGAAATTGCTGTGGGATTTAGGTTCCATTGATTTTATTTAAAAGAGCATCATAACAATTTTGTTGACATTAGGGGCGCATGGGTGGCTCAGTAGGTTAAGCCTCTGCCTTTGGCTCAGGTCATGATCTCAGGACCCTGGGATTGAGCCCCATATCAGGCTCTCTGCTCAGCAGGGAGTCTGCCTTCCCTTCTCTCTGCCTGCCTCTCTGCCTACTTGTGATCTCTCTCTCTCTCTCTCTCAAATATATAAATAAAATCTTTTAAAAAATAAATAAAAATAAAATGTCGACATTAGCAGGACAGTGGCCATGGAAGCTGGAATCTATTTGGGAGTGTATAATAATTCACCTGCCAAATTAGGGAGCCCTGAAAATGGATGTCGTCAGAGGGCTGGTCCCAGAGCGGGCCTTTGCTGGCAGTCACCTGCGAGAGAGGAACGGGAGTGGGGCATGAGTGGCATAAAACCAAAAGAATAAAATAAAACAAAATAGGGCTCCTGGGTGGCTTGGCGGGTTGCCTCTGCCCTCGGCTCTGGTGGTGATCTCAGAGTCCTGGGATAGAGCCCCACATCAGACTCTCTGCTCGGCAGGGGGTGCCTGCTTCCCCCTCCCCCTCTGCCTGCCTCTCTGCCTACTTATGATCTCTCTGTGTCAAATAAAGAAATAGAATCCTTAAATAAATAAATAAAGTAATAATAAAATGTCAACATTTACAATGTATTAGGAAATTACATTATTAGCAACTCTGTAAATTTAGCATGAAAAACTGAAAGTCCAGGATGCCTGGGTGGCTTAGATGGTTAAGCGTCTGCCTTCAGCCCAGGTCATGATCCCTGAGTCCTGGGATCGAGTTCCACATCAGGCTCCCTGCTCAGTTGGGAGCCTTCCTCTCCCTCAGCCCCCCCCCTCTCTGTCTCCCATGAATAAATAAATAAAATCTTTTTGAAAAAAGGGAGACAATTTAAAAATTAAAAAAAATAGAGAAAAATTGAGAGTCCACTTAAAAATACACAAGAGACTATAGTAGAGCCGGGGAGCGGGGGGTTCCCGCCCCCTGACTTTTTTAAGGTGGCTGTGAGTAGAAATCACGACTCAGAGGAGAACCCTTCCAAAGCAGACCAGAATAGGATGACCTCATTTCCCTGCAGTCCCTTCCTGTAGAGCTGCGATTTGTGTTTATTTGTTTGAAGATCCGGAGATGATGTTCAGATTGTGAGTGTCCACTGAGAACACATGGGCTAAGAGCAGTTGGAGGTCAAGGTCACCCTGCTCTGGGCAAGCCTGGCAGTCTGGCAGCGCCAGTAGACCACGGGCTGGCACCGGGTGCGGCCCCCGGAAATGAGCGGACTCACCGAGGCCCCCGCTTCACTAGGCAGGGCAGGAGACTCACCCCACTCTTACTGCAGTGGGGGCAAGATGCTAAGGTTTGCCAGAGGGCAGTGAGGCACACGTTGGGAAGGTAACCAGCGAAGGACACACAAACCCCCAAATCTGTCTGTATGAGAGCACCAGCAGCCCCAAATGCGCATTTCTCCCGAGTGCTGCCTTCCTCCGTGCTGGCCACTGGCCCAAGTGCTTTCCTTAGCACTTAAAGCCATTTCCCTAGCACTAAATGGCTTTCCTCCATTGTCTCCTGAGTAGGGAGTGATGGGACCCTCGTAGCCTGACTCCAAGCCGCGTGGTGCATATGGCACAGGTGCAAACACAGACACATTTGGGACCCAGAAGAGTTGATTTGAGGCTTCACCCTTCTGCTTGCAATGCTCTGATCTCTCTGACACTGAGCTACTATGGGGGACCTTCAGGCCCCAATCTTTCCGGGCAGTGGTGACTGCTCTATGCCCGGAAAGGACTCTGCTATCATCAGAAAAGTTTGTGCCTGAGTTTAGAAGGCTGAAGTCTCTATTTCAACTGTCAGACAAGATAACACAGGAGCACAGCCCACCCTGACTTCCTTGGCTCTGCTTGGCTCTGCTTGGAGCACAGTCTGTCATTTTTCCTGCTTGGCCGTCCCTAGATGCCACTTGGGGCCTGAGCAAACTTCCTTCCTGGACCCCCAATAGCATAGCAGCTGCCCCAAAGTTAGGTGCCATCCCAATGACCCCCCAGTAGCCTCTTCTGGACATATGTGTTGAGTGGGCAGAAGCTGTGGAGCCTGTGTTCAAGAAGTCAGGGCATGGTAGGGTGGTGGAGTTGAAACTCAGAGGCCTGGGTCTTGCCCCTGCAAAACCACCCAACTCGGGCAGCTGGCTTACCCTGAGCTTCATTTCTTCACTCTGCTGTGCCCAGCTTTTCCCCCGTCAATGCAATGGAGATTCAGGGATGAGTCAAAAAGGCTTTTACTTCCAGGCCCTCCCAGCTTCATGGAAGAGGCAGCCAGATAGTCACAGGCCCTGTGCTGGGGCAACAGGAGGACTTCCTGGAAGAGGTGAGGTCTGGGCACCATGTTCCTCTTCTGTTGATTGAGAGGGTCGTAATAACTCATGCTTTTTTATTTCAGAGTATAGTTTTATTGTTAACTGCTTTGTTATAAAAGTAATACGTGCTCCTGATGAAAACTTTCAAGAGAACAGAAAGGTCGTAAGTGAAAAGGTCTTTGGCTCATCTCCAGAAGGAACTATCATCCACAGTACCTCGTAGAGCCTTCCAGAAATGTTCTCTGGGCATGGAAACCCATGTGGGCAAAGCCAAGAAGCCCAAATCAAGGGTCACAACAACTCCCACTTCTTGAGTGTTTGCGAGGGGCTCACTGGCAGTGTTTGGAAACAACATCTCCTGGACATCCTTGTATGTGCACAATTGCCCAGATACGGCATGACTGCAGGGCCATAGGGAGCACAGAAACAAATTTCCGTGGTTAGAGTCCATCCTGCTCCTGCTGGACCTCCTCTGTGGTTGAGTTACCATGTCCTTGGTTTCCAGACAGGGAAACTGCAGCTCAGAACATCGAAGTGGAATGGTAAGGCCTCATGGGGCTGGAGGCAATTCTGTGCCATGAATCACCGTGTGAGGCCCTGCAGCCCGAGAGAAGCCACGCCATCCTCAAGTCCTGGCTTCTGGGAGGGTAAACAGAACGCTGGCGAGCCGGAGGCTGGTGTCGAAAGCAGAGGCTTAACCTGAAAGTGCAGGCCAGGGGTGCCTGGGTGGCTCAGTCTGCCTTCAGCTCAGGTCATGATCCCGGGGTCCTGGGATCCAGCCCCGCAGAGCCTGATTCTCTCTCTCCTGCTCCCCTTGCTTGTGTTCCCTCCCTCTATGTGTATGTCTCTTTCTGTCAAATAAATAACAAAGAAAAGAAAAGAAAGAAAGAGCAGGCCAAAGGGTAGCACCGCCCTTCCCCCCGTGGGGCTGCAAGACCAGACCCACTGCACTGACCAGTCTCTCTGCATTCAGGCCGCTGACCAATGCTCCTGTCCATCCAGGGGGTCACGTGGGGCCGGGGCTGTCCCCAGATATGTCGCATGGCCACTTTGACCCCATGATTCCACTTCTGGGAGGGGGCGTCCTAGGTGCTAACTTGGTGAGTAAAAGGTTGTGATCTGCAGTGGACCCTGGCCTGGGGGGGCGGTGGTGGGGGGATTGTGGAGAAGCACTTTGGCTACTTTGAATGTTTTTGTTTTTTAAGGATTTTATTTATTTATTTATTTGACAGAGAGAGAGAGAGATAGCCAGAGAGAGAGAGAGAGCACAAGCAGGGACAGTATGGGCAGAGGGAGAGGGAGAAGCTGGCTCCTCGTTGAGCAGGGAGCCCGATGTGCTCGATCCCAGGACCCTACGATCATGACCTGAGCCAAAGGCAGACGCTTAACAACTGAGCCATCCAGGAGCCCCCGGATACTTAGATCGTCGGTCTCTGGCTGCCTGATCCTTTTTACTTTTTAGTTGAAGTGAAATTCACAATGAAAAAACATCAACTTAAAAAAAAATTTTAAATTAGAGAGGACACACATGCATGGAGGGGTGCAAGGGGGGACAGAGGGAGAGGGAGAGAGTGCATCTCAAGCAGGCTCTTGAGAGCCTGACACAGGCTGGATCCCATGACCCCAAGATCACAGCTGGAGCCCAAATCAAGAGTCAGATGCTCAACCTACTGAGCCCTCCAGGCAGCCCCCAAAATCAACTATTTTAAAATATACAACTCACTGGCATTCAGCACCTTCACAGTTTTAACCCCTACCTGCATGTAATTCTAAAGCTTTTCCATCACCCCTAAAAGTGGCTCCCTACTTGGGAAGCAGTTACTCCTGCTCTCCCTCCCCCTCCCCCAACCCCTGGAGACCACCCATCAAGGGCATTCTGTCGCCCCAGGATGTCCTATAAATGGAATCCTACGATGTGTGGCCTTCGGCCATCGGCTCTGCCCCCTTGGCGGACATCACCTACGTTCATCTGCATGGCAGCACGTCACTGCTCTGTCCAGCTGAGTGATCTTCCACTCGCGGGGAGAGGACAAACGGTGTTTATTTATTGTTCTAGCTGCAGACACGTGGCTGTTTGCACCTCTGGGCTCTTGTGCCTGTGTTGGGATGACACTTAACCTACGTCAGCTTCACCTGTCACGTCTGCAGAATGGGGACAAGGAAAGGACCTACCTCGTGAGGCCACTGGGAGGCTGAGTGGGTTAGAGATGTGAGGCCCTAGCCTGGCGCCTGGCCAGTGCTCCACTGTTGATTCTGCTGGGGTTTGCTCATAATCTGACATTTATTAAGCACTTTATTAAGCACTTACTGTGTACCCTTTTAAGTCCTATGCCTGTATTAATTCATTCATGTCAATGTTTTTCCTTCCTTCATTCATTCCTCCAGCAACTCTGTGGGTGTAGGCCCCACTGGTCATTTCAGCTTTATAGAAACCCTGGGCCCTAAGAAGACTGCTCAAGAATGGCCTGTGGAGGCAGGAATTGAACCAGCTGACTTGACCTTCAACCCGCCTTGTGTTCTTAACAACTTTCTGGTCTACACTCCTTGGGCTGTTTACACAGCCATTCACAGGTATGTCTGTGGTCGTTACCTCTGGACTGGGGACTTTGGGGGATTTTCGCCTTGTTTATCTCTGGACTGTCTCTCTCACCTTTCTGTCATTGTTCGTTTTTACAACGAGCAAATAATAATTCTATGATCAGAAACAAACACTAGATATGATTTTAGATTATAACACCTATCTATATTAAGTGAAAAGAGCCAGACACGAAATTTCAGCTTGATCCCAGTTTGTCAAAACGTGTATAGAAAACCCCCAGGGGACTGTTCCCCCAACATACTGATAAGGTTTGCTGAGCCCGACGGGGTGACTGTGATGTTTGGTGGAAGTCTGTTGTGCTTCTCGCTTTTCCAGCTTATTTTGACAACAGACATAAAGTATTACTTTTATATTGAGAGAGAGAGAGTCTGAACACAAAAGACCCACTTTCCCAGCTAGGACCCCTGGGCGTCTCTGCCTCAGCTGGTTGTCTGGGCAGGTGCGTCTGACCCACTGACAGCCCAGGAACTAGTGTGAAGCTGCCAGGTGGGAGGGTCCCACACCAAGGAACTGGCCCAGGGTTTGCTGGCTGGACACTGCCGTTTGTCATTCCATCTCCATGCAGGGACACAGAGACAGAGATAGGACATACCAGCCTCAGGGACCCCCCAGCGCCTGGATAGGGCCACCTCAGCCTTGGGCTGCCCACCCAACCCAGCCACCTCCCCTTCCACCGGAATTCCTGTCTGCCCCGCCCCCGCCCCCGGAGTGTGCTTCCCAGATCCTTGTGCTCCCTCTGGTACAATCAGGTCATCGGGTCCTCCCTCCCCACCCCTGCCAAGTGGACAACTCTGGAGCCCCTTCTCCCTTTGCCCAACACGCACTTGAGTCTTGGCCCCATGCCCTCCCTGGCCCCGGTTTAAAGTGATCACGAGCTCCAGGAAAAGCTGGCTGAGCCTCCCCGGACAGGATGCTGTATGCAGCCAGGATGGCCAGTGAGATGGCCTAACCCAGGACGCTGTCAACACAGCAGGGCAGAAGGGCTGGACCGGTGCCACCTGGGGGATGCCACTCCCCGGGGCGGTGACGGATGGGTGGGCGTTGGACGACAGGAGCTGGGAGGAGAAAGACTTCTCAGCCAAGGAAGGGCGGGGAGGGCAGAGGACACCGCCTCTGACCCCATGGCCACCTCTGCCTTGGCAGGACACCCAGGCGAGCCCAGCCCAACCCCGACAGCCCCTGCCAGGAAAACAGGTCAGAGCAGGACGGACCCAGGCAGCACTGGATGCTAGCTGGGCTGGGACACACAGCTTTAGCCGAGGAGGGTGGGTGGCCTGGGCTGGCCCCTTGGTTTCCCCGGGGCTGTCATTCCCTCCGGGACATCCAGGCCGCCCAGGCAGGTGGCAGTCAGTCACAGCCCAGCTGGCCAGGGGGGGAGGGCTGCCCCCCAGCCCAGACCACAGGATGGGTGGGAGCCCTGTCCCCACCCAGCTGTCCTGACACAGCCCCACCCAGGATCTAGGCTCAGCCTCCTGTGGGCTGGTCATGCCCTTTATAGCAGGCGGAGGGACCTGGCCACAGAATGCAACCACCCTGAGCCTCAGTGTCCCCATCTGTAAATGAGGATGAGTTCTTCCCTCAGCTCTCAGACCACATCCTGTGAGATAATGTTGGAAAAAGCACATTTACGTTGGAAGCTCATTCGCATTGGCTTGTTGGTACTATTGCTACCATTCTTATGACTTTATTATTAGTGGTGGCTATTACTGTGGGAGAATGCCCAGTCTGGTGGGAGAAGAAGACAGATCTGGATTTGATTCCAGCTCTGCTCTGGGTAGCTATGAATCAGGGCAGATCGCTATCCCGAACCTCTCTTTCCCTTCTGCAATCACACAGGCAGTGTGTGTGCCTGGGCTCCGCATCGGGGCGTGGCCAGCCTCAGGGAAAGGCCAAGGTCAGTCCAGAAGGGCAAGGCTCCGCGAAGGCAGCTCCAAAGAAGCAGCGTCCTCTTGGACCAAGGCCAAGCCACTGCCCGGGGCTCCGGGTGTGTCCCAGCCTGTGGCTGACCCCTGTGTCCCACCCAGTCTGCCCTGCTGACTCTTAATGACCGCTCGGCCGCCAGCCGGTCCTGGCCTTTCAGGAGGCATCCCCTCAAAGGTGCTGCCACCCCCTTCTACAAATAGCACTGTTGAGCTACCGGGTGGGAAGGCCCTGTGCTGGGCATGGAGCCCACGCAAGCAGCAGACCAGCGGAGACAGACAGACAACCACAGGCTGCCCGCCAATCATACCTGTGCAGACATGCAGGCACAAGGGTCGGGGGCTTGGAAAGGGTCGGGCAAGGTTTTGAGGAGGCAGCCTTCGGCTGAGCCTTGGAGGGGCCATGCCCTGGCTTCTGCCCCTCCAACCACTTCTTAAATCCAGGCTGACACATACTTGGGGCTTCATAGGGCCTGGTGAGTGCCCATGGACTGAGGGAAGGAAGGAAGGAAGGGAGGAAGAAAGAGACACTAGGGGGCGAATATTGTATTGTCTTTATATCAGACTCTGAATTCCCTGGGGAGAGAACTCAACACTGCAAAATTACTTAGTTCAGCTTCTTAGGGTGGGGAGAGAAGCATGGGAACATCTGGGGACTGAATAGTGTCCCCTCCCAGGCCTTCTCCTCCTCCAGGAGTTAAGTAGGGCACTCCCCAGCCGAGACTGCCCAAGACCTGGGAAGTCCTGATGGTCAGAGCCTTTGCGGTATGGTGTGGCCTTGGGCCACCCAGTGACCTCTCTGGGCTTCAGTCTTCTCACCTGTGAAATGGGATCGTAAGCACATACAGGGGTGTGTCAGGATGGGAGGGTTAGCGGCGGCAACGCTGTGCTCCTGCGGGATTGTTAACCTGCTCCCTGCTCTCAGGAACCCCCACTGGCCGTGCTCCTGGGCATCTCGGTGCCAGCCGCCAGCCTTGCTGACTGAGCACTCCCTCCCCCTCCCCCGCCTTTAATGATCAGGTCTGTCCCCACACCCTGGTGTGACTCTGCCTGAATGCATGCGTTTAGGCCCCATAAAACAGGGCGACAATGAGCCATGTCAGAGCTGAGCAGAGAAGGCATTCCAGGGGCCTCCCAAAGCAAAGAGACACTCAGCAGGGCAGTCTGGGGCTCATGGGGGCAGTTGGGCTGTGTCTGCCAGAAAGACCTGGCCAGGCCTGAGACAACCCTCCTTAGAGGGGAAGTGGAGGAGGGACACAGACAGACTGAGACAGAGAGGCAGAGGGTAGGGGACAGGGAGAGGGAGCCGGGGAGAAGATGAGCTTGAAAGGACCAGAGACAGGGTCAGAGTCAGAGTCAGAGGCACAGAGAGAGAGACCAGGAGTCAGGAAGGTGGGATGGAAAGAGGTCCTGAGGGCAGGTGGGTGGGGAGGGAGTTTTTCTGAGGGGCAGCCTGGATAGAGCAGCTCCGAAGTAGGGCCTGGGTGGCTCCGCCAAAGCACACAGGAGCCAAGGTGGGCACTGGAGGGGGGGGGTGTGTGGCCACCCCTGCAGCCCATGCCAATCCACACACGCTGCCTCGATTCTGGGCAAACACGGGTGTCTGCTTGTACTTCAGGTACACACCAGCACAGAGCACACACGCGCACCATCACTGACCAACGCTCCCAACGGCACACGTGCCCGTGGGCTCCGGGCCAGGTGCATGTCTGCTCGGCACAACCCAGGGGCTCCAGTCTGCAGGGGAGGCAAGGGCAGAGCGGGGACCTGCTCCCCCAGGCTGCCTGTGTCCTGGGCCCACAGAGCCCCCTGAAGTAACCGGTGGGGCCCTCGTGCTGTGGGAAACCAAGGCAGAAGAAAAGTAGATCAAATTAAAGGTCTTTCTAACCTGCAGCGCACTGGCAAACACCTGAGCCAGGCACAGTGTCAGGTTCCTCCGAGAAGCCCCCAACTGTCTTCTGCTTTCCTAGAGGGAAAACCCGTTGTGCCGACTGCAAGGCCTCAGGTAGCTGATAGGTCCTCTTTAACATATGAAATTTATTTTGAAAACCTCCAGGGTTCCTTACCAGCAATCCCAAGCATCTAATAGCCATCAGGATAGCCATCCCTCCCAACCCTGGGGCAGCAGCTCTTTCTGCCCAAGGGTCCTATCCTGGTGCTTTCATAAATCGGCAAAAACTGTCTTTGTACCAAAGACAGCTCAAAAATTCTTTCTCGGGTGTCAGCCCGCAGACCTCACCTACCTTCCAAAACTACATCAGATATCAGCTAGATTAAATGAGCACCCACCCTATGATCTCATTTTAACTTGATTACCTCTGGAAAGACCCCACCTGCAAACAGTCACAGTCTGCAGTATGGAGGTGGGTGGGTGCATGGGTTAGGGCTTCAACCTATGGATTCTGGAGACACACAATTCAGCCCACAGCACTGCCTTTCATCTGACACACAAATTCCTGCTCCCTTGCCTCTGACAAGGGTTGCCCAGCTTCAACTTGCATACCTCCCGTGTCAGGGAGCTTTCCACCTCCCAAGGGGAAAAAACGGTGGGCAGTGATTTCTGGCAGCTGCTGCCATCCTTGAGAGCAGCCCCACAGGGAGGCTGAATTCTTTCAGCCCTCCAGAAACTGAGAGAGGGCTGTTTCATCTTCGGGAGCAATTCAAAGCGGGTTGGTTTCGCCCCAAACAGCAAGAGAGCTTGCTTGTTTTGGAAGGCAAATTCAAAGGCAGATTCCTGCTGCTAGACTTATCTGTGTTTTGTTATCTGCCTTGAACAGAAGTGGCTTTGGAAGCCCTAGAGTGTGGATGCCTGGTTTGCTCAGATAAATGTCTGCACCCAAAGGAAGCTATAAATAGGTCACCAGGGAGGGGGTGGGTAGCTTTAGGGGGGGCCACTGTGAAACTGAAATTTTTTTCTTCCCACCCAAAAGAGCTGGATTGTTGTGGGGTCCCATCCAGATGGTGAGAGGGAGCCACTGGGGACGTCGCAATCAAGTCTTACTCAACTCAGTTTGGCTTTAAGACTCCATTCCCAGAAAATAAAAAATAAAATAAAAATCCATTCCCAGCCCAGCAAAGGAAATGATTATTATTTTTGTGCCCCGATTTCACCCTGCCATTCTATTTTTTTTCTGAGAATTTTTCACATCCCAAACGTAATACACGTTTATTATAGACAGGATGAAAAACGAAGTTCGAAGTTCGGTGTGAGGAAGGGGATGAACACTACCTTTAATCCCATCACCCAAAACCCCTTAACACTGGATGCACCTCTCTCTCTCTTCAGTGGGATTATACTTTTAAAAAACAGGGTGCCTGGGTGGCTCAGTGGGTTAAGCCACTGCCTTCGGCTCAGGTCATGATCTCAGGGTCCTGGGATCGAGTCCCGCATCGGGCTCTCTGCTCAGCAGGGAGCCTGCTTCCTCCTCTCTCTCTCTGCCTGCCTCTCTGCCTACTTGTGATCTCCCTCTGTCAAATAAATAAATAAAATCTTTAAAAAAAAATAAAAAAAAAATAAAAAACAGATTATACTGTTTCTTGCACCCTCCAGAGGAGACACATCCAATGGTAAACAAGACAGCCAAGGGCCCATTCCCTTGGAGCTCACAGTCCGGAGGGGAGACCGAAAAAACACACAGATGAATTTGCAGGGCATTTACAGTTTTCTTTGTTACAAATAGGACTACAGTGAATCCCTGTTCCGTGGACCGCCGGAACCCATGCATGTCGATTACCTAGGATGACTTTTTTTTTTAAGGTTTTATTTTTTTGAGAGAGAGAGAGAGATGGAATATGAGCATAAGCAGGGGAATGGCAGGCAAAGGGAGAGGGAGAAGCAGGTTACCCCCTCAGCAGGTTGGATGTGGGGCTCCCTTCCAGGACCCTGAGATCATGACCCTAGCTGAAGGCAGATGCTTAACCCACTGAGCCACTTAGGTGCCCCAGGATGTCTTTCTAAAAGTGGAGTATATGACACAGGGTTTCTTCCATTATCAGTAAACTGTAATGATCGACTTCATGCGTACCTGTATTAGTAGCATGTCGGTACCACCTGCCTGAGTTAGACAGACCTGGAGATTGTCCGGATTCATGGGCATTTTGCAGCCTTCCCATCTTGCTGAGCCCCTCCTCCCTCTCCCTAGCTAGCTTACATACCCTGAGGAACAGGATGCTTATTCCCTCCTCAGGCCGCTCATTCCACCTACGTGGCACTGCCCAATATTGGAATGAAACGGGTTTTCCTGGGCATCCACCATTGGCCGTGGTTCTCAAAACTGTACAGAGCAAATCAAGTGAGGCCTCTTCCTCACACAGGCCCCGCTGAGCTTGGGGACAGCTCCACAAAGGCCTGGAAGGCGGAACTTGAACAGACTGTACACACAGCTCCTACTACCCGGGAATGGCAGCTCCTTCCCTGCAACTCCACCCAGGGATTACCTCACCTCCCCCAGGGACGCTTCCCAGACCACCCCTCCCTGAGGAACAGGTGGTCTGGCTCTTCTGCACTCCTGCTCCCATCCCCGCCTCCCTGGGAGCTTGTATTTCTTTCACGAGGTGGCTTCAACTCTATCTCTGCCCCCACTGGGCGCTGGATAAAAACCTGTCATATAAACAAATGCAGGACTGGATTCTAGCACCTAAGTCTCAGACAAACTCTGTGCCTGAGGGCCCACTGCCCCGAGCTGTAACGCGGCCACAAAATGAGCTACGCCCAACCCGAGCCAGTGTAGCCTGCCCTGGGGGCCCTACGCCCAACTGAGCCCCCAAAGAGGAAGGTCTTCGTGTAAAGGGGGCAGGGAGCAGAATTCCAGGCCCACGGAGTAGCAGGTACAAAGATCTTAAGATGGGACAAAACCAGGGCAACTCCCAGATGGATCAGAGGTCACGTGAAGGGCCCTAGCTTGTTCATTGCAGCGAAGATGTGTGCGGGGCCCAGAGCTGGCTGTGGGTCCGGGTACCACAGCCAGGAAGCTGGCCCCAGCACGGCCCTCCAAGGGCTTAGATGTGAGTGGGGAAGATCAGGTGACTAAACAGAGACACAGTCAGGCAAGGATTCCTGCCTGTGGGCCCTGACCTCATGAAGTCGGTGACTGATCTGCTGAATCATGGTTTCATGGACTCGCCGGCTGATTTCTTAATACAGTGGTTGGTTTGTTCATTCAAATCTCGACTGTGGCCTTCTGTGAATCGGGCACTGTGCTGGGCTCTGGGGAATGGCCATGATCGAGACACACAGCAAGCTGACCTCTGAATGATACCCTCTAGAGGGATGATGACAAGTGCTACCTACATGGGGAAAATCAGACGGAGCCACGGGACGGAGTGCAGCGCTCAGGAGTGGCGGGTCCCCGTCCAAGCAGGAGCCACTCGCGCTCAGGCTTGAAGGAGAGGCAGGAGGCAACCCCTCAAGGGTCAGAGGAACAGCCCGCCTGCTGAACGCGTGTTTTGTCTGCAACAAATCGCTCCTTAATGGGAAGGGGCTGCCAGTGAAGACATGCCCCCGTCTCTAGCCACACACAGTGCGTGCGTCCTCCTGAAAACCAGCAAAGGCATCCTCCCCCAGCTGGCACGGCATCCTCCCAGGGAGGCCTGGGGAGCTGGCGGCTGGGTGGCCGGAGAACAGAGCCACGTTGTGAGCTTGGCCCAGGACGGCGTGGGCAAACAGAAGGGCGGGCAGGCTGGGCGCTCAGAAGCGCTCATTGAGCCCATGAGCACCAGGCCAAGAGTGCAGCCAGGAAGAAACAGGTCTTTATGAAGGGAAGGTCCCGCATGGCCTGAAACGGAGGAAAAGTCAGGCCATCCGTCTGCAACCCCTGTGAGGCTGGGCCGGGAGGACAGCGGGCTGGACACCAAGCCACAAGCGCGCATGGAACGGGCAAGTGAGTCTACCTTCCTTGTCTGCCGGCAGCTTGTCATACACAGACCGACTCCCACACGGAGACACACAGCTACCTTTCTTGCACCTTCCTCCCCAGGACAGAAGAAACTTTTTGTTTGTTTGTTTGTTTGTTTAAAGATTTTATTTATTTATTTGACAGAGATCACAAGTAGGCAGAGAGGCAGGCAGAGGTGAGGAGAGGGCGGAGGGTGTGGCAAGCAGGCTTCCTGCTGAGCAGAGAGCCCGATCAGGGGCTCGATTCCAGGGTCCTGGGATCATGATCTGAGCCAAAGGCAGAGGCTTTAACCCACTGAACCACCCAGGCACCCCAAAAGAAACGTTTTTAGTTCCCACACGAAGAGTGGTGGTCTGGGAATAATGCCACGTGAGTCTCTGCAGTCCTTGACACCTGAGCTCAAGGGCTCCTCTGCGATTCCATGAATGGGTGCCCCTGGTCACCAACCCCATTCTGCAGATGAAGAAACTGAGGGCGGGAGAGGATCCGTAACTTGGCCAGATTCACTGCGGAACTAATGGAACTGGGTTGGAAGCAGGTCGGCTCCAGGCTCAGGCCTGTGCATTTCACCATCACAATGTGTGCTATTCCAGGGCGTATCCAGAAACTTGACCTTGACCTTGACCTTGGTCAGGTCGCAGCCCGGTAAATTGGCTTTGGGAACAGGCCAAGCTTATTTACAGCAAGTGTTGGGGAAATCAGCCCCAAAGTACTCCCTGCCAAGGCAGGGGTGCAGGGGGCCTCTTCAGGTGGGGACATTTCTTTCATGGGGTCAGGGCCTCTGGGAGCTGGATCAGACTCTTGAAGGGCAGGAAAAGGACCAGAGAGACCAGGGAAAAGGAAGGGGCATAGGGGGAACAGAGGAAGGGGGGCTCAGAGGCGTACGGAACCTCTTAGTACCCCCTGGCAGGCCCACCTGCCCATGGAATGGGGATCCTCCTTCACTGCTCACCTGCCTCCAGCCAGAATCCCCCTACCCACCTTCCTCCCCACCGTGGGCCCCAGAGGGTCTCAATCAAATCTGCCCCATCTTTCCCCTCCTTTAGCTTTCCTGGGGACAGATCCCAAGGCTGCAGGACTTGGCTTTGAACAGAGCTCCACAAGGTTCAGGCCTCTGGGGCCTGTGCCCCTGCAGTTACCCTGCTGGAATCCTTCCCTGAAGGCTCCCCTGGCGAGTGTTCTCTCCCCTTCTTCAAGGCTCTGGGCCTCCAGCCCCTGGCGCTTCCCCTGCCCAGGGCTTGTCACAGCGGCATTGATGACTCCTCTGCCCCACTCCCAGCTGCTTCCCTCTCAAGGGTAGGGTGGCGGGTCCCTCTGTTCCGGGCTATGGAGCAGATTACCTGGAGACTTCCGGAAACAAGGATCCGTTAACCCAGATTTTGTGGGTGAGGAATTCGGGCTCCTTTCTGCCCCACGTTGTCCGGGACCTCAGCAGGAATCTTCTGGAGGTGCATTCATGGTGCTGGTTGCCACTGGCTGTCCCCTGGGGGGCCTCCCCACGTGGGCCTTCCATGTATGGCAGCTGGCTTCCCCCAGAGTGAGCATCCTGGAGATGGAGGCAGGTGGAGGGGAGCCCCGAGAGGAGAGACTACTTGATGGGAGGAGTCTTTCAGGACATTCAGCCTCTGCCCAGTGTAGGACCAGTTCCCCGCAGCCACTCAGGCTTACCTTGCTCCAGGGAGAGTGACCCGAGGCAGGATGTCTGGAACACAAGGCCTGACTACTGGGAAATGGGGGTGGGGGTGAGGGTTGGGGACAGGTCCTGCCCCTCCTGGGACACGTGGGCAGACTCTTGAACCTTGGCAGGTTGGGCACAGAGTGGGATCATGCACATTTGCGTGGACACGCCCTGTCCTATCATCTGGGTGACCCCCTGTCAGTGACACTCTTAAAGATCTCTGGGGCCACTGGTGGCAGCTCGCTACAGGCTGTTGCTTGCTGAGTGCCCTGGGGTTGTCTGAACAGAACTTCACTTTGAATTGTTCAGGGAAGCCATCCAAGGACTCCCGGGACCCCCAGGATAAAGGCCATAGTCTTTGAAGTGGCTTCAGGGGTCCCTCCTGTCCCCCGTCTTCCCTTAGCCTCAACGGTCAAGGCCCCAGAGGTTCCTGCTACCCAAAGTCAACCATCCACAGAGCAAGATGCCCGTGCTCTGGACCCACTGCCCAGCTGCAGGTCCTCGCTCCATCTCCTGCTTAGCTTTTTTTTTTTTTTTTTTGAATATATAAAATTTCGTATGCCCAACTGAATTTTCACTAGTTAATTTGACTCCACTATATTATGTATTCTTTGTCTCTGTTTCTGTGTGTTTGCACATGCTGTTCCCTCTCCCTGGAGTGCCCTTCCCCTCCCATTTCTCTCTGGGAAACTTTTACCCACCCTGTAATGTTTAGTTCAGTGATCACCTCTTCCAGGAAGCCATCCCTGATTGCCTACCCCTATCCCAGACCTCACACAGAATGCCCAGGTTTCTTCTTGTGACCACCTAAGATGACTCTTTAGCACTCTCTCCCCCGCTGTCCCTTGAGGTCAGGGCCTGGGTCTTATTCACTGGCCAGGGCCCAGGACACGTTACACCCCAAACAGTGTCTGTGGAATGAATGAGTGAAGGATGCACTCAAATGAGGCCATCTGGAGAGCCAGCCAGTGTGATCTACCTTCCCTCTCTACCACTTCCAGGCGATGTGATCTTGGGTAGTTTTCTTGACTTCTTAGGGCCCCTCGTCTCAAAGGCTGGGTGAGTCTGAAAGCTATATGTGTCTGTCCATCAAACGGTGAATGTTTCTCTGTGCCTGTTCTCACCGATTCTGAGACTGGTAGAAACACAAGAAAGGAGGGCATACACTAGTGCCTTGTGACAAAGAGCCAGTGGGGGTGGGCAAGCCACGGGGAGGGAGGGACATGACTTTGAGGGGCTCTCCTCCCTGCACCTAGCCTTGGTTTTCCATCTGTCACGAGGTGGGGGTGAGCTGGAATGGGAAGCCAGGTAGGCTGGCCCTTGAGCCAGGTGCTAGGGACTTCTCCCCCTGCCTCCTTCATTGCTCTCTGCCTTCCCAGGAGACCCAGCCAACCCTCAGCCCCAGTGACACCTTCTATAGCACCCACACTCCTCTCTGCTTTAGGGTTGAGTGAAGTGCCTCTCACACACACATGCATACACATACATGCATGTACATGTCTCCCCTGAAAGACTGTGGCTTTTTGTCCTCTCTTCACATGGGGGTCACGTTCTCTGGTCACTGCCCTGGATGTATCTGGCCAAAGTCAGGACCAGTGACCAGGAAGTGGAGGCCCCACAAAAAGAATGCTTAACACCAGACACCAGGTCCTTCCTTTTGTCTTCCCTCGGAAACCTCAGGGGCCATGTGTGCCGCTGCCTCAGGGCCTTTGCACTTGCTGTTCCCTTGTGCATTAGCTATTGGTCTGGCTGCCTCCCTCTCCTGGTTCAGGTCTCAGCATGGATGACACCTGCTGCTGAAGGTCTTCTCCATCCTGGCCATCCCAGGAGCAGGAGTGGGGAATATCCTGCATGGTGAGTGAGGTGGCACAATGGTCAGTGAGTGTGGGCTGGATCGGCTTTCGGAGGCATGTGGTGCACCTCTGCTCACAGCCGAATTAGAAGCCAATGACATCTTCTCTGTGCTTCTGCATCCCATCTGAAAGGTGGGTACTCACCCAGCAGGGCTGAACAAGAACATGTGAGCAGGGGGCTTGGCACAGGGCCAAGTGTGTGCTGGTCGTGGAATGTGGAAACAGGGTTTGGGGGATCACCACTCAGGGTCCTGCTGCCTGGGGGCACAGCACTGAGCCTGCGGGAGCAGGGAAGCCAGGGGTTGAGGAAAGGGGTGGAGGGGAAGATAGACAATGCCAAGAACAGAAGGAACAATCCTCTGACATGGAGACCACCCAGGTGGATCTCAAGGGCATCAGTCAGGTTGTGTGGACAAAGCCAGTCTCAGATAACGTGCTGGATGATTCCATTTATATACCACTTCATATATAGCCATGGAGAGAGAGCAGGTGTTGGTGGCCAGTGGTTGGAGTGCGGAGGGGGTGACCAGCACGGTGGGTAGCACAAGGGAAATTTCTGGGGTGGCAGAACAGTTCTGTACCTGGGGTGGTCGTTACAGAGAACTGGGTACAAAGAGGAAAAGTGAGTGCATGGAAGGGCAGGAGGAATCCGAATAAGGGCTGCCATTCTGAATAGTGGGGTATCGGAGCGTGCCAATGTCAATTTCCTGGGTCCACCATTCCTTGGTGGTTAGGTAAGATGTGCCCTGTGGGGAGCTACCTGACAGGCACATGTGGGCTCCCTGGACTATTTTTGCAACCTATACGCAAGCTAAAACTACTTCAAAATACAAAAGTTTTAAAAACAAAAACACAGAGATTACTATCTCTAACACTAACAGAGTGCACATCCTTCTCAAGCTCCCACGGAGCATCTGCTGGGGAGACCACACCGAAGACAGACCCTCAGATACACCTTATGTTGAAAAGAATGGAAACCATGCTGTATGTACTCTCCGACTGCAGCGGAAGTAAGCTAGAAGTCATAATGGAGACAGTTGGAAAAAAAAAATTCTCAGAGATCGAACAACAATCTCAATAACACTCAACTCAGAAGACATGGTGAGAGAAATTTTTAAATATTTTGAACTCAGTGAAACTGAAAACACAACTTATGTAAATTGTAGCGAAAGCAGTACTTAGAGGGAGACTGTAGCACTCAACACAGTTTAGAAGAGCAGAAAGATGGGGCACTGGGGTGGCTCAATGTGTGAGGCATCCGACTCTTGATTTCAGCTCAGGTCATGATCTCGGGGATGTGAGATCAAGTCCTGCACTGGGTGTGCACTTTGCTTGGGATTCTCTCTTTCCCTCTCCCTTTGCCCCACCCCGGCTCATGCACACGAGCACACACGCGCTCTCTCTCTAATAAATAAGTAAAATCTTAAAAAAAAAAAAAAAGTAAATTCAATCCAATGTGGGCAGAAGTGGAGTGCCCAAGGCTCCCACCCAGCACCCTTCTTAGGGGGAAGGAAGGGTGGACACAAGGCTTGATGGCGCCCCAAGAACACAGGTGTGCCTGCTGCAGTTCTCACTGTTGGCACCGGCTCACCCCCTCACCACCTTGAGCGGGCAAGGACGGCCACTGTAAACTAATAAACACAAGGCTTGGTGAAGATGGGGGGAAGCTGGGACAACATGCTCTGCTGATGGGTGTGTGACGGGGTGTGGCCATGCTGGAAAACTGTGGAGGTGCCTCCAAAAACTGAAATACGAACCACCCTGTGATCCAGCAACCCCACTGCTGGGTATTTATCCAAATCAACTGACAGTAGGGCTGGAGATGTCTGGGTGGCTCAATCCTTAAATGTATGTCTTTGGCTCAGGTCACAATCTAAGCAGGGTTTCAGAGAGATATTTACAGATAGATACATATAGATACATACATATATAGATAGATAGATACATATAGATACAGATAGATATATACAGAGAGATATTTACACCATGTTCAGAGCTATGTTGTTCACAGAAGCCAAAAGGTGGGAGGAACCCAAGTGCCCATCAGCAGGTGGACGGATAAACACAGAGTGGTCCACACACATGATGGGATATATTTTCCAATGTTAGAATGTTAGACAGGAAGCACATTCTGACACCGGCCATCACACTGATGAACCTGGAGGACACTGCTCAGCCGAAGAAGCCCATTGCAAAATGTCAAACACTGTAGGGTTGCTGTCCTATGAGGTACTGAGAGTAGTCAGGTTCATAGAGACAAGGTAGGCAGGTGGGGGGACGGGGACGGGGTTCATGTTCAATGGGGACAGTGTGAGTTTTGCCAAGAAAGTTCTGGGCATGGATGGTGGTGGCTACTGCATAGCAGTGTGAACGGGTTTAAGAGTACAGAACTGGACACACAAAAGATGGTTAGGATGGTAAATTTGTACATACGTTACCACAGATTCTTTTAAAAATGATAAAAACTTTGATTGAACTAAAAATAAAATCAATTAAGGGACACCGGGGTGGCTCAGCAGGTTAACTGTCTGGCTTCTCTGCTCAGGTCATGATCCCTGTTCTGTATCTATTGGGCTCCCTGCTCAGAGGGGAGCCTGCTTCTCCGTCTGCCACTCCCCCTGCTTGTGCTCTCTCTCTCCCTCTCCCTGACATGTAAGTAAATAAAATCTAGAAAATAATTTAAAAATTAAAAAATAAAACAAACCAATTAAGTAAGAGCTTAGGAACACTTATGTTTCCAACTTCACCAACTGCAAAGCAAACAACTTGCTGCTGGTGCTTGGCACTGACTTTGTCCTGTGGCTCCTAATTCCCACCCCCGCCGCCCTTCTCTGCCTTAGTTAGCTGTGGCCCAGGAATCCACATGCTGCCAAGACAATCCACCAGCGAGCAGTTCCATGGTCGAGAGCCCATGGGGGATTTTGCGGGGCCCGGGGGAGGAGTCTGTCTTTTTCTTCCCCTGGGAAAACAGGGCAATAGGTTTCCTGGTTTTGCCGGACAAGGAGCTGAACAACCAGGAATGGAGCTTGGAAGCGCCTCCCTCACCAGGACAGCCTCCCAGGTTCTCCTTGCCTACGGCCTCCTCTGGACCAGGCACCCCGAATCCAGGGTGCACAAAATGAACAAAGGCCAAGCTCCTCGCCCTGGTGGGGGAGACAGACAGACAGACAAATCGATACATGAGCGTGCTCATTCTGGGTGCAGAGGAGATGAGGAGGACAGCAAACAGGGTGAGGGACAGGACGGGCCATTGTATACCGCCCCCTACCCACCCCCCCAGCTGCTCCCATCCCACCTTCCTCCCCTCCCACACCCTGAGCAGAAAGGGCAGCCTTGGGGTAGAGCCGTGGTCCCCACACTGCAGGCCCCTCAGGCGTGGACAGGGCCTGAAGGCTCTGAATCAGCAGCTTCCAGCCCCTGCCCCAGCCTCGCCAGGACCGGTTCCTGTAGGCAGGGCGGCCTTTCCTGCTACGGCAGCGCCCCCTGCTGGACAGGGGCGGTTCCTGCCGCCTCCTTGGCCGCCAGCACGCTGTCACACGCCCACGGGAGGGGGCCCGGGTCCCTTTATTCCCATCCTCTGCCCCAGGGTCCCACCTGAACCCCTTCGGGCACGCCTCCCTTTGGGGATGAAGACCACCAAGAGGAAACTTTCACTCTACAAGACATTCATTCCCTTCTCTATTGCTGGGGCTACGATGTAGGTCACTTTGGAAAATGGTTTTTAGCCTTGCCGCATGAGTCTCTTCAGAAAGGTAGTTCTGGGGACGCCTGGGTGGCTCAGTGGGTTGGGCCTCTGCCTTCAGCTCAGGTCATGGTCTCGGTGTCCTGGGATCAAGCCCCGCATTGGGCTCTCTGCTCAGCGGGGAGCCTGCTTTCCCCCTTCTCTCTCTGCCTGCTTGTGATCTCTCTCTCTGTCAAATAAATAAAATAAAATAAAATAAAAAAAGAAAGAAAGGTAGTTCTGAAAGTTCTCTAGCAACATCCCGGGGGCTCATTTCAGAAGGGGCCTTCTTGGAGCCCACAGGAATGATGGCACCAGATTTAAAAAATCCAATCCCCGAAGCTGGGGTTGGACTGGGTTGGGGTTGGACGGCTCACCCTCTGGACCATCCAGCTCTTGAAGAACAATCAGGTCTTATTTTTCTTGGTGTCCTCAGCCCTCCCAGGATGCTTGATTTTCCAGCAAGTCTTGACTGCATTACTCTATTTGTCTTTCTATCTCCCATTCCACATGCAGCGCCTAGTTTTTCCCTGGCTGTTCATTCCCTTGGCTGGCCCGATTGTCATTGGTTCAACAGCTGAGCGTGCCAGGCGTGGTGTTACCTGCTGATAAGACAGCCGTGGTGCAGTGGGACGGACAGAACCCATGCCTGGCTGGAGGTGGGGGAGGCAGACAGCACAGACTGACACAGCACTGTTAAGGGACTGCACTGAGTATCTTTCAGGATCAAGGTGAAGCTGGATGGGAGTGAGCAAGGGGAGAGAGGCCCAAGTCAAGATCACTGAAGGGGTGGGAGCCAGATCCTCTAAGGTGTGGCAGGCCACAGAATAGAATTCAGATCTTACTCTAATGTCCCGAGAAGCCAACGATGGTTTTAGGCAAAGCCCAATGTATCTGGCCTATGGTTTTTATTTATTTATTTATTTTATTTTTGTAAAGATTTATTTATTTATTTATTTGACAGAGAGATCACAAGTAGGCAGAGAGGCAGGCAGAGAGAGAGGAAGGAAAGCAGGCTCCTCTCTGAGCAGAGAGCCCAATGCCAAAACCCTGGGATCATGACCTCAGCCTAAGGCAGAGGCTTTTAGCTCACTGAGCCACCCAGGCGCCCCTGGCCTATGGTTTTTAAAGACACCTCTGGCTGCCATGTACTGTGTGGAGAGTGGCTTGGAGAGAGGATGCGGAAGCAGGAAACCACTTAAGAGATTGCTGGGTGGCAGAGGTGAGATGGGGTAGCTGTGAGATGGACAGAGGGGTGCATTTGGGATGTGTTGTGTGTGGGGCCTATAGTCCTGACAAATTGGATGTTAGCTTTCCATATATATATATATATATATACACACACACACACACACACACATATATATATATATATATAAAAGATTTTATTTGAGAGAGAGGGAGCATAGGTGAGCATGAGCAGGGGGAGGGGCAGAAGGAGAAGCAGACTTCCAGCTGAGCAGGGAGCCCCATGCAGCACTCCGTCCCAGGACCCAGAGATCATGACCCAAGCTGAAGGCAGATGCTTAACCAACTGAGCCCCCCAGGGGCCCTGTTACAGTGCACACTATTAACAGCAGTTCATTTTAAGCCAAAGTCCTTAGAAGATACTGCTGAGAGAGGCCAGGAAGCTTTGTTTCCGGTAAAGGTGGGTCTCGAAAAAGGTAAGACCCGAGCTGGTCTCCAGCTGTTTGTGACTGTCTTTGGTCCGAAGGTAACTGGCAACCTGAGCCCCGTCTGTGGTCCTAAACCTAGCTTTCTCTTGATTCACGTTCACCAGTGTGGTGGTGAGGGGGGTATCCTTAGAACTAATGCTTTCCAGTGCTGCCCTTTCTGAGGAAGCCAAGCTAGTTTAAAATTTAAAATTTTTTAGTTATTGTTTTTAATGTTTTTTTTTTAAGATTTTATTTATATATTCTACAGAGAGAGACACAGCAAGAGAGGGAACCCAAGCAGGTGAGTGGGAGAGGGAGAAGCAGGTTTCCAGCTCAGCAGGGAGCCTGACGTGGGGCTCGATCCCAGGACCCTGGGATCATGACCTGAGCTGAAGGCAGAGGCTTATCAACTAAGCCACCTAGGTGCCCTGTTTTTGTTTTTAATAGATTTTATTTGTCAGAGAGAGAGAGAGAGAGAGAGAGAGAGAGCGCACAAGCTGGGGGAGTGGCAGGCAGAGGGAGAGGGAGAAGTAGGCTCCGACTAATCAGGAGCACGACATGGGTCTCAATCTCAGAACCCTGGGATCATGACCTGAGCTGAAGGCAGATGCCTAAATGACTGAGCCACCAGGTGTCCCAAGCCACTTTAAACATCTTAAATCACAGACCATCAATGGTCTGCTCCCCTTAGGGCTTTTGTTTCAAGAAGTACCTGGGTTTTATTTGCATGCAGCCTGCACATTTGTCTATGTGTGGTCTGTGGCTGCTTCTGCACCAGCACCAAGGGAGTAGTTTTGAGACCTGTGCCCTTGTGGTTCTTTCCCTCCACGCCTTTAGGGACGAGGCTAGCCTGTCCTAGATCATATACTTAGCAGGTTCACATTGGGCTGACTCCACGACCTGCACTTTTTTTTTTTAAGATTTTATTTATTTGACAGAGAAATCAGAGTAGGCAGAGAGGCAGGAGGAGAAAGAGGAGGAAGCAGGTTCCCTGATGAGCAGAGAGCCCAACTCAGAGCTCAGTCCCAAGACCCTGGGATCATGACCTGAGCTGAAGGCAAAGGCTTTAACCCACTGAGCCACCCAGGCCCCCGTTTTAAAAAAGTTTATTTATATTTGGGGCTCCAGATGGGCCCAATTGGTAGAGCATGCAACTCTTGATCTTGGGGTTGTGGGTTCAAGCCCCATGTTGGGTGTAGATTACTTAGAAATAAAAGTCATTGGGCATCTGCCTTCGGCTCAGGTCATGATCCGAGGTCATGGGATAGAGTCCCACATCAGGCCCCTTGCTCAGGGGGAGTCTGCTTCTCCCTCTGCCTGTCCCCCTACTTGTGTGAGCTCTCTTTGACAATAATTAAATAAAATCTTAAAAAAAGATAAAATCTCAAATAAAATAAAATATTTAAAGTTTATTTTTAATCCTCTTAACACCCAGCATGGGGGGCGTCAAACTTCAGCCCTGAGATCAAAAATTGCACGCTTTCCCCACTGAGCCAGTTCAGCACTGCCAGCTCTTGTTTTCTTTTCTCTTTCTCTTAGTTTTATATACGATTTTATTTGTTTATTTATTTGACCGAGAGAGAAAGAGAGTGCGTGCACACATGCGCGTGTGCTCAAGAGATCAGAAGCAGAGGGAGAGGGAGAAGCAGACACCCTGCTGAGGAAGGAGCCCAACGTGGGGCTCAATCCCAGGATCTCAGGATCATGACTGGAGCAGAAGGCAGACGTTCAACTGAGCCACCCAGGTGTCCCAGGGGGTTGTTGTTGTTGTTGTTGTTTTTTAAATATTGCCAGAAAATGGGGCACCTGGGTGGCTTAGTTGGTTGGGCATTTGCCTTGGGCTCAGGTCAGGATCTCAGGCTCCCTGAGAGCCAGGATCAGGCTTCCAGCTCAGTGAGAAGTCTGCTTCTCCCTCTCCCCTGCTCCTCCCCACTGCTTGTGTGCATGCTCTCTATTTCAAATAAAAAGAATCTTAAAAAAAAATTAGTTATCCCAATTTTTTTCGTAATTTTCCCTAATTACTACCTACTTTTTAATATAAAGCATTTTTGCAGTATGGATGTTAGGTACTAAAGCTATTTTCATATTCAGTGACTATATCATAGGGATATGCTAATTACTTATGGTACTACCCAGTGATTGCCCAACAGTATTAAATGTAGCTTACTTGTGCTTTCAGCTTCTAAATTCAGGAGTTCCTTAATTTATCGTCTATGAACCTCCTGAATAAAAAGTATAAATGTGCGACACTGCAGGTCCATGAAAGAGGAAAGTGCAGATTACATCATCAGATTTTTATTTTTTTGGGTCAGAGAGAGAGAGAGAGAGAACTTGTGAGCAGGCGAGTGGGCACACAAGCCGGGGGAGCGGCAGTTCGAGGGAGAAGCAGGCTCCCCGCTGAACAAGGAGCCCAATGCGGGACTCAATCCCTGGACTCTGGGATCCTGACCTGAGCAGAAGGCAGACACTTAACCTACTCAGCCACCCAGGTGCCCCTACATGATCAGACTTATGATACACAGCTATGAGAAAACATGACTACTCCGTTTGCCTCTAAGATCCACGATAAATGACACAAAAGAAACCTAAGCTGGGTGCTCATTTGAGGTCTACTGCCTAGGAACATCAATTAATAACAATAGATTAAGATTCAAATCAAGATCAAAGCCTGCTGCACCTGCAAGACATCTTTAGGATTCCATGCTGTTGGGTGAAAGAACAAAACCAACACCAGTCATTCACACACATGATTTAACTATGGACTTTGAGAGGTGAGAAACAAAATTCTGTGGAATAGTAGCTAAGCTTTTTCACATCCGAAAGGAGTTACTCCCAAGACACTTCTCCTTATCCCTACAATCATGAGCAATATATCTATTTTCAAACAAAAAAAGAAATATGCAAAGTCCTTTCCAGAAGAAAAGCTTTTCCAATAAAATTTAAATTTTTATTAATATTTAAATTATAAACTAAATGTTAGCAACCAGTTACAGACATATTTGCTGTGGGCAAATTAAGATTCGGAATTAATTGCAATAAATCAATCCATCTTCTCAGAAATTGTATGATTTCCTTCGGTTTACAACCCATGAGGTGCAAAGTAGAATATAACGTGAAATAACTTACCATCTACCCTAAAAGCTACAGAAAATGGAATCGCTATTAGGATCGAATAATAAGACCGGGACAGTTGGGCAGTTTTTCTTAATATAAAATATAGAAACTCTGAAAAGGTAATACTGTTGGGTGAGCTGTAAAACCCATAAAAACAACAATTCTGCCACAGCGCACAGAGAAACGCCTTCAGGTTCCCCGACGCCCCAAGCAGCCAGCCCTCGGTTCAGCACTGGAGAGAGAAAGCCACACGTCCTTACGGGAGGTCATGCAAACAGTGGGAAACAAGTGTGCCAAAGACAAACACGCCGTCCTCCAACCTCGTGGAGGTCTACCAGCGGCCTCGCCGGCAGACTCAGCAGCCCCGGCCCTCGCAGCCGGCGTTCCCCGGCCGGCCGGCCGGCGGACTCAGATCTGAGGTGTCTCGCTGCAACAGGGAAAGTGGTCTTCGGTCCGAAACAGGACGGGCGGCTCGTAGCCGCTCTGCTGGGGCCTGCCGGAGGGCGCCTTGCTGAACAAGGAGGGCACGCTGATCGTGTGCAGCAGCTTCCTGAAGGCGCTGGGGAAAGCGCCCAGCTCGGCCTCCGCCCTGGCCACCTGCTCCTCCATCCTGGCCACGCGGGCGCCGATCATCCCCACGAAGGCCTCCAGCCGGTCGATCCTGCTGTAGACCCGCCGCATCTCCGCGGCCTTCGCGTAAATGCGAGGCACACCCTCACTGACGACGTGGGAGGAGTCCCCGCGCAGCATGTCCAGCATGCCCACGAACTCGTCCACTCTGGTGAGCAGGTCCTCCAGGCTGGCGTCCAGGGCCTCGACCTCGGGCCGCGCCCCGACTCCCGGCAGCAGGCAGGCGGCGTAGCCCGCGGCGGCGCGGCGCAGCAGCGGCAGATCGCGGCCCGGCGCGCCCAGCTCCGACGCCTCGTCCTCCCACGGCCCCGAGGCGCTGCTGTGGCTCTGGGACACATTGCCGCTGTCCCCGCTCCACGCTGCTCCAGGGAGCTCGGCCTCGTCCTCCGCTGACCCCTCGCGCGGTGGCCCACCACCCGAGGCGCGACCCTCCATGGCCCGCCGCGGCCCGGATGCCCGCCCGACTTCCGGGCTCCCAGTTCTGCTTCCGGCTCCTGCGCGCGCACGCGCGCGCCCCAGCAACCGGCTTTTGCGCGCTCACGTACACGCACGCGCGCCGGTCTCCGTTTCCAGACCCTGGACGCTCGTCCGCGCGCGACGTGAACAGGGCTAGGTTAAGACGCGTGGGTCCTCACTGTACCTTTCGCGTGGTCACGCAATCAGGTAACCCCCATCGAGATCAAGATACAGAACATGTCAAGGACCCATGAAGAGCTTCCCACTGTCCCTAGTTTCTTCTTGCTGCTCATACCGAAATCAAAGAGAGAAATAAACAGGAGTTCCTCAGAACCTTTCTCTTCTTGATGATTTTGAACGTTCTCATCTTCTTTCCACTTTTTCCCAAACACTTGGTATTGTCAACATTTTCGTTTTTAGCCATTCTAGTGGACGTATAGTGAATGCTAGCTCATAGTGGTTTTAATTGGCATTTCCTGTTCAATAGTGAACTTTAGCACCCTTTTGTATACTTATTGGCCATGTGGATATTCCCTCTTCTGAAGTGCTGGCTCAAGTCTTGCCCGTTTTTATTTTTTATTTTTATTTATTTTTTTAAAAGATTTTATTTATTTATTTGACAGAGATCACAAGTAGGCAGAGAGGCAGGCAGAGAGAGAGAGACAGAGAGAGAGGAGGAAGCAGGCTCCCTGCTGAGCAGGGAGCCCAATGCGGGGCTCCATCCCAGGACCCTGAGATCATGACCTGAGCCGAAGGCAGACGCTTAACCCACTGAGCCACCCAGGTGCCCCATTTTAATTTTTAAAAAAATATTTTATTTAGGGGCGCCTGGGTGGCTCAGTGGTTTGGGCTGCTGCCTTCGGCTCAGGTCATGATGTCAGGGTCCTGGGATCGAGCCCCGCATCGGGCTCTCTGCCCTGCAGGAAGCCTGCTTCCCTCTCTCTCTCTCTCTCTGCCTGCCTCTCTGCCTACTTGTGATCTCTGTCTGTCAAATAAATAAATAAAATCTTAAAAAAATATTTTATTTATTTACTTGTCAGATTACAACCAGGGGGAGTGGCAGGACGAGAGAGAAGCGGTTCCTTGCTGAGCAAGGAGCAATGTGGGACTTGATCCCAGGAGTCTGGGATCATGACCCCAGCTGAATGCAGATACTTAACTGACTGAGCCACCCAGGTGTCCCATCTTGCCGGTTTTTAAATTGAGTTATTTGTCTTTTCCTTATTGATCTATAGACATTCTCAATACAGTTTGAATGTGAATCCTTTATTATCTATATCCCTTTAATAAATTCTAATTCATCAAACCAGGAATGTCTGGAGAGCTAAAGGGGACACTCAGGATACAAGATACAAATCATTGTGTGTGTGTGTGTGTGTGTGTGTGTGTGTGCTGTATGATCTTTAATTAGCTATAGTCTTCCAATCAAGTCACCTAGGGACCATTTTACCCACTGCTCTGTTTGGTTGCCAGTCTCTTGTCTCTTTCTGGTGAGGTGGATACCTTTTCCCTGGGGAAAAGAAATCCATGGTTTGTTCCCTTTGCCAATAACAAAAATGTTAAGAGAGTTGAGTGGCAAATCAGTTGCCATTGGCATCTTTCATGTGAACAGTATCTGAAGAACTAGGGTGTCTCTCTCTGCTGGTGACCAGTTCTTCCCAGGTTAGCACTGTGGTCACCCTACACAGTTAGCCAGTGTCGCACTTGTGAAATCAGTAATCTCTCCAGTCGGCCAAATCAATCTTAATGGTGTCATTCACCCTGATGAGGGGCTCAGGACAGCGGATGGAGCAAGCATCATGAGTCACCAGATGAGGGATTTCTTTTGTCCCCACAAAGATCTTCCTCACTTTGCCCAATTTACACTTGACCTTCTCAGGTGTAATCCAATGAACAGCAAAGTGATCCTTGGTGTCATACATCAGATGAAAATTCTCCCCCAGTCTTGTCACTCTGATGATACCCATAAAACTAGTAGGATACATTATATCAGCTTGGATATTGCCATCATTCTTAATAAAATGCTGCACACAGATCTTTACTTCATCTCCTATTAGGGCATACTTAAGTCTGTTCCTTAGGAAAATGATTAAGAGGCAGACATTCTCTCAGCTTATGGGACCAGTAGACAGGTGAGGAGCAAACACACTGGTCAGTTTATCCAGCAGCCAATACTACCTGCTTCAGATAACCTTGGGACCACGAGCTGTGGCTGCACTAGGCAGGAGACGAGCAAGATACAAAATCTTGGGCAAACCATATCACGTAATTATTATGGGACGATAAGGATCGTGAGATGATCTTACAGATCATATGTCCAATGCCCAGTTTAGAGCAGCAGGTGGAAACTGACCTCAGAGATATGTGTTCGAGTTAGCCAGCTTGTCCAAGGCCACAGAACAAGTAACTGGAGGGACTAGGAGCACCTAATGCAGGATGTTTCTGACTTCAAAACCTTTAGCACAAACAACCTCCATTCACTGTCATAATTACTATTACACTATCACCACTTATATCTGCTGGTGCTTTGGTATTTGCAAATCACTTTCCTGCACATCACCTCACTTACATATCTTCCCATTGATGGATATTCACGCTGGGCTCACCGGTTTTTACTTAAAGACTGGAATACTGAAGCTCTAATCTGTGGCACTATTGTAAGCAGAGTCCCTCCAAAGTTCAGCTAGTGGGACACTTACTGAACAAGCCTGCAAAGAGACTCCATCCATTCCACAATGGCATACTCTCCGTGCTCAAACATTTTTTTGTTAAATGAATGTTAAAGCTGAATTTTACTGGTCCCCTGCTGTTTTTCAGGTCCTATAGGTGTTAAGGACAGAGACCAGAACCCACTGTCAAGGAACCTCCAATAGACAGAGGCGCTTATATTTTATGAAAGGAGGCCTTATCTCTAAAATATTCCCTAAGGCCCTACTTGTGTCCAGGCTGCCAAGAGGGGCTGAGGACAGAGCCGAATCAGAAGTGGCCCTTTATCTTAGGTTGCTTACAGTCTGGTGAAGATGATGTAGGCAGGTTGGGTCCAAGAACCCAGAGGGGGTTCGGGGGTCCCTGCAGGACCAACTTTGCATGGGACAGAAATCAAACACAGGCCAGAGAAAGTAAAAACAGCTTATTAAATAGTGTGAGGAACAGAATTTAGCAGACAGACTGGGAGACTCAGAAAGGAAAGGAGAATGAGTCTCTTCCTGGCTTGGGTCTAGGGGTTCATATTGGAAAGGGATCTAGGGCAACTATTCCTTCAGGAATCCAGAGTAGGGTCCGATCAAAGGTGAGTGGCCTGTGAGTAATAGGTGTTATTCTATAAATCATTGAAGGTAGGGGTTACTGATGCCAGCCAGCATCTGCCAAGTCTTGTTCAAAGTTAACGTCCTGGGAACATGTTTGGGATCTGGCTCTTCTTAGATGTTATCAGGTGTTTGGGGGCCTAGGACAAAAATTCAGAGAATAGGGTGCCTGGGTGGCTCAGTTGTTAAGTTTCTGCCTTCAGCTTAGGTCATGATTCGAGGGTCCTGGGATCAGTCCAGACATCGGGCTCCCTGCTCGGCAGGAAGCCTGCTTCTCCCTCTCCCGCTTCCCCTGCTTGTGCTCTCTCTCTCTTTGTGTCTCTTTGTGTAAAACAAATAAATTCTTTTTTAAAAACCTCAGAGAATGAGTAACTCTCTTGTTTCCCCTTTGAAGTGGGAACATCGCTTTTTTAGTTTAACTGGATGCAGAATACAGAACATAAGTACTTGTGGCCTAAACAGAAACAACAGAGACAGGACCTTTCTAAAATGAGTCCCTTCAGTTACCCTACCTAAAACAGAGAACAAAAACCTACTGACCAGAACAACCCAAGGCAGTGGGAGAAAAATCCACCCAGGACAAAAAGCTGGGAGCAAGGGGTGAGAAAAGAGCAGTTAGAATCCTGGGTTTTTGGCAAGGGAAGTGAGGGCAAAAATGAGCTATTGGGACTTCATCAAGATCAAAAGCTTTGGCACAGCAAAGGAAACAGTTAACAAAATCAAAAGACAACTGACAGAATGGGAGAAGATATTTGCAAACAACATATTAGGTAAAGGGTTAGTATCCAAAATCTATAAAGAGCTTATCAAACTCAACACCCAAAGAACAAATAATCCAATCAAGAAATGTGCAGAGGACATGAACAGACATTTCTGCAAAGAAGACATCCAGATGGCCAACAGACACGTGAAGAGGTGCTCCACATCACTCGGCATCAGGGAAATACAAATCAAAACCACAATGAGATACCACCTCACACCAGTCAGAATGGCTAAAATTAACAAGTCAGGAAATGACAGATGCTGGCGAGGATGCGGAGAAAGGGGAACCCTCCTACACTGTTGGTGGGAATGCAAGCTGGTGCAACAACTCTGGAAAACATCATGGAGGTTCCTCAAAAAGTTGAAAATAGAGCTACCTTATGACCCAGCAATTGCACTACTGGGTATTTACCCTAAATATACAAACATAGTGATCTGGAGGGGCACGTGTACCCAAATGTTTATAGCAGCAATGTCCACAATAGCCAAACTATGGAAAGAACCTAGATGTCCATCAACAGATGAATGGATAAAGAAGATGTGGTATACAATGGAATACTATGCAGCCACCAAAAGAAATAAACTCTTGCCATTTGTGATGACACGGGTGGAACTAGAGGGTATTATGCTTAGCGAAATAAGTCAATTGGAGAAAGACAACTATCACATGATCTCTCTGATATGAGGAAGTGGAGATGCAACACGGGGGGGGGGGCGGGAGTTGGGGGCAGGAAGGGAGGGAGACAAACCATAAGAGACTCTTAATCTCACAAAACAAACTGAGGGTTGGTGGGGGAGAGGGTGGTGGGGTTATGGACATTGGGGAGATGTATGTGCTGTGGTGAGTGCTGTGAAGTGTGTAAACCTGGCAATTCACAGACCTGTACCCTTGGAGCTAATAATACATTATATGTTTATAAAAAAATTAAATAAAAAAGAAGAATCCTGGGTTTTTTACTTAAGGGCCCTGTCCCAGAAGAGGAAGTATGTGTGCTCATTAAGATGAGCAACTGTAGGGGCACCTGCCTGGCTTAGTGGGTTGGGCCTCTGCCTTTGGCTGGAGTCATGATCTAGAGGTCCTGGAATCCATCCTCATCCGCCCTGCATCCGGCCCTGCATCAGGCTCTTTCCTGGGCAGGGAGCCTGCTTACCCCTCTCTCTCTGCCTACTTGTGATCTCTGTCTGTCAAATAAATAAATAAAATCTTAAAAAAGAAAAGAAAAGAAAGAGTAGACCCAAATGGCTCAGGTTGAAATTCTGACCATAAGCATGTGTTTTGTTGTTGTTGCTGCTTTTAGGATTTTTAGTTATTTATTTGACAGACAGAGAGATCACAAGCAGGCAGAGAGGCAGGCAGAGAGAGGGGGAAGCAGGCTCCCCGCTGAGCAGAGAGCCCAATGCGGGGCTCCATCTCAGGACCCTTAGACCATGACCTGAGCCACCCAGGCGCCGCCATAAGAGAGGATTTTAGCCAGTTTTTCATCTATCAGCTTTGCTGTGAGGTTAAGTGAATTAAACTAAGCACTTAGAGTAGCGCGTGGCTGGATAGTAAGAGCTGTAAACATCAGCCTGTCTGATTTAAACACTAAGGAGGGAAAATTGCTTTCATTTAAAAAAAAAAAAAAAAAGTGAAAGTAAAAGCCTGGGATGCCCTCACAGAGGAGGTCAGCGAGGTACAGGGACGATCCCAAAGGCAGATTGGGGGCGGGGCGGGGACGGAAGCTGGGGGCGGTGGGCGTGCGCGCGCCCGCGACAGAGGCCCATCAGTGTGCGCGCGCTCGCCACGGGTCGGTCCCAGTCACCGCCGTAAGGGGGGCCGGGCCACGTCGTGAAAGTGCCGCAAACACCCCCCACCGCCGGCGCCGGCCGGGAGTACCGCTTGTTGGCCGGGTGTAGGTGCGGCATCTGCTCCGGGTTCTTTCCCGGAGCGGCTCTGAGGAGGGAGGCGTAGGTAGTTCGGGAGCACCGTTGACGCGCGGACGGCCGCAGGAACGGTTCATGCCCGCGCCCGTCCCCAGGGGCGCGGGCACGAAGAAGTGGCAGGACAGATGCGGCCCTTGGACATCGTCGAGCTGGCGGAGCCCGAGGAGGTGGAAGTGCTGGAGCCCGAGGAGGACTTCGAGCAGTTCCTCCTGCCCGTCATCAACGAGATGCGCGAGGACATCGCGGCCCTCACGCGGGAGCACGGCAGAGCCTACCTGCGGAACAGAAGCAAGCTGTGGGAGATGGACAATATGCTCATCCAGATCAAAACGCAGGTGGAGGCCTCGGAGGAGAGCGCCCTCAACCATCTGCAGAACCCCGGCGACGGCGTGGAGGGCAGGGCGGCCAAGAGATGCGAGAAGGCCGAGGAGAAGGCCAAGGAGATCGCGAAGATGGCAGAGATGCTGGTGGAGCTGGTGCGGCGGATAGAGAGAAGCGAGTCGTCCTGAAGGAGCGCGGGCGGTGAGGCGGGGCGGCGGCGGGGCCTGGTCGTGCCACGGCCAGATTCAGTAGCGTCCTGGGTGGTCGTCCTGCTGCAGCAGTGAAGGTGAAGCTTCAGTCTCACGGAGTCCGAAATTGGGCAGGGGGAGCAAAGTTGAGGTTGAGAGGAAAATGGGTCCATGCTAGCTGGGACAGGTGCTAGAGCAGATAGTGATTTTTGTGGCTCCTCCTGACTCCGCTGGTAATTAGAGAAACATTAGAATAACTTGGAGTTTGTCTTTGTGAAACTGAAAAGTTACCTCCGGAGGGACAGTTGCTGGAGGTAGAGCCGCCCGGGCACTGAGGAGGGTGGTGGCAGGGATGGGAAGAAAGCTTGGCCATTGAGCAAAATAGGGGCGGGTGAGAACACGGGAAAGAAACAGAGAAATGTGAAGCTGTAGGCCTGGACTAGAAATTTCCAGGTTCTTCCCAGAAGGAGGCGGTGTCAGAGGACTCTCTGAAAGAAGTGGCATTCTTGTGGATGGTTCTTTTTTTTTTTAGAAAAAAAGAAATCTGCAGAAATCTGAGACTCAGTGTCTTGATGTTGAATTTCTTCCTGTTCTGCTTTAGGTTCACAGCTGATGGATGCTGGTCACCTGGGCTGACACCACGAGAAAGCTGAAGTAGCTTGTTTATTCTGTTTTTGTATGTTTCTTATCTGCATGCGACAGTCTCCTTCAGGGTCAGTGGTTGTGTAAGCGAGCCAAAAGAGAATTCTTCCCTCGGATGCACAGCAAGCCAGTAAAAGACTGACATGGAGATTTTGCAGTGAGGAAAGGTAGGCTATTTATTGGAGAACAGGGAGCTAAGGCTTCAAGTCCCAAACTGCCCGTTGACTTACAGGTGAGGGTTTTTAAGCGCAAAATTTGGTCAGGGGGTGCCTCAGCAGGTGGATGCTGTTGGTGGTTTGGAGGTGAAGTTGTGTTCACAGGCTTACTTAGTTATTCTGGTCCCACAGAGGTCTGTCTGTTCAATTTCAAGAGACTTAGAATTTGAAGAATGTCTTTCTTTCCTTCTTTCTTTCTTTCTTTTTTTTTTTTTAAGATTTTATTTGTCAGAGAGACAGAGCGCACAAGTAGCGGGAGCCACAGGCAGAAGGAGAAGCAGGCTCCCCACTCTACGAGGAGCCCAATGCGGGGTCAGTCCCAGGACCCTGGGGTCATGACTTGAACCAAAGGCAGATGCCTAACTGACGGAGCCACCCAGGCGTCCCCAAAATGTCTTTCTTTTGTTAGAGATTTCATTAGGTACATCTGGTGATTCTGTGGTTAGGATAGTGTTGGTCAGTGGCTTGTACACGCCTAAACAAGCTACTTGTCTGGGCGTAAGTTAACGGGCTTGGATCCTTTGTGTTCCTTTGAATGATCAAGTATTCCTGGGTCTTGAGCCTGGGTCTGTGTGTTTCCTGGCCAGTCCAGCTGTGCCCCGGGAAGATAAGACCTCTTAAGTTCAAATCAGATATGTGATCGATAAGTGTTCATTTGCCTTGAAAAAACAAAGATCTGTAGAAAATCTTTTTTCAAATAAAGATGTTGTGCAGAAGACCAAAGCCATTGTGTGTGTTTATCTATAGAAAATCTTTTTTCAAATAAAGATGTTGTTCAGAAGACCAAAGCCAGTGTGTGTGTTAATCCATTTCTTTTGAAATGGACACTCTTCTTTCAGCGCTGCCACCAGCAAGCGGGACCGAGCTGCTTGAAGTTTAGGGTTCTCGTGAGCCTGGAACTGGGAGGGAGAATTGCTTACAGCAGGTGGTGTGGGGACAGGTTAACAGAACTCTCAGCTTTTAACAGAGATGAACTTCAGGCCATCGTCTCGTCTCTGGCCTTGCTTCTCAGCAGCTGCGGTATGTCTAGTCTCTCAGTGGGAATAGAACACGCTTTCTGTCCCACCTGAGGCACCAGGAGCATGAAGGAAAGTCCCGGATAGGGAAGAGCTGGGACAAGTAATTGCACGGCCGTGTGCTTGAGTATCCTGTGGGAGCACAAGGAGGGACTGAGCACTCATGGAAAAGCTCTTTAGAAAAAGCTCTTTAGAGCGAACGACTTGCCCTGAGCATGGAGTACAACCTCTGAGAGTAGAACCCAGTGGGGGCCCCTGGAGCTAGGAACCACGGGAGCTGCAGCCCTGGGGAGACTCTGGAGGACACTGTGGGAGCCGGTGAGAGGGGCAGGCCGAGGAGAGAGGCTTCCTCGGAGTTAATTCATCTGCATTGGCCTGTGCTGATGGATGCTCAAAGCCATAGGACAGGCAGGGTGCGATTTCCAGAATTGTTACACGTGATTTGATTGGAGCAAGCATGTGTTCATGGAGACAAGCTGAGATACATGTCTTGGATGACTGTGTACTTTTATCATAGAGTACCTGGGCACAAAGAGAGTCCTTTACAGAAACTGTTTCTGTCGGTGGAATTCTTGTCCACACTCCTGGCCTTCTGAAGTCTGGAGCAGGAACAGAAATAGTGCCGGGAGCCCTTGAGACCCAGGAGCAGGGGAGTGTTGGGGGTCATGTGTGTAGCATGGGAGGCTTACTCACTGCCTGCCATCTGTGTGTCGTTGGGACTTGGGTAAAGGCGAGAATATGGGGGCTGGTGCACATGGGAGTTGAGAGGCTGACCTGGAGCAGGGGAGTAGGGAGGACCCAGTAGGCTTTCCTGGGGCCAAGAGTCAGTGTCTATCTGTGTCAGTCAAGGCGGCTAGGTTAAACTGTGCTAACAGGTCCCCCCAAAGTCTTGGGGCATACAGCCTGCAAGAGTTATTTCTCATTCCTTTTGATGTACACCACAGGCCACTTGCTCCACATTCTCTTAATTCAGGGAGTTGGCTGAAGGAGCACCCTTCTTTGAGATATCATGGACCTTGATCAGAAAACTTAGTTGTAAGTTGCTTCACTGATTTAAAAACAAATGTGTTGGTGTAAAACTTGCCATACTTGTGTGTGTGTGTGTGTGTGTGTGTGTGTGTCTGTGCACGTGCACGCACGAGCATAGGTTTTCCCCTTAATTAACTGACCACAGATTATACTCCTCCATTAGGGTGCATTTCATCTCTTCATTGTCCTAGGGCTCGATGCTAAGCTTCCTTTGTGGTCAGAACCTTAAAGTCTGAATCATTTTGGACCCCTGACTCTAAGGCAGAGCACTGTGGCGACAAGCTGAGCGTCTTCCCTCATGTTTGTGACGCAGTGTAATGGAGAGGCCTACAGGGCCTTGTGTGCATTTCCTGCTTTAACTCATACATTTGCCCCTAGTTGGATTCTGGATCCATGGAACTGAACCCAGTTCCAGGTCAGCTAGAAAATTTGAGTCGCCTGCTGTCAGCAGCTCCGAAATCATTTGTCATGGATGAGCCAGTGGTGCCCAGACTCCCCTTGCCATGAAGTCCGAGATTCTGTGTTCTCTTCCAGAAGGCCCAGGAAATTCTCCAGTGACCACTTGCGTCAGCTGGCTTGTGAGCCTGCCTCTTCACTCATGTTTTGCAATACAACACAGAACAATACTTTTGATTCTTCTGAGAACAGGTTGAGTGTCCCATACCCACATAGCTCACTGAGCCACCTTTTCCAGTGTTGGCTTCCATGTGGCCTAACCAGAGAGGCCTGCTTATGCTCGCTCTTTCAGACAGCACTGCTGTCCCTGCTACACTCTCTGCTCCTTTGTTTTGCTTCTCACTACCTGACATGTGATTATTAATTTGTGTATTGTCTGACCTTTCCTCTTGGAATGTCAGCCCCCGAAGGCAGGAATTTTGTTTACTGCTACATATCCAGCACAAAGATGAATGCTTGGCTGCCATGTGGCTGGTGCCTAATACTCACTGAATGAGTATCAATTCGATACATACATTACATTTAATTGTGGGGCACCTGGGTGGCTCGGTTGGCCAGCATCAGACACTTGGTCTCAGCTCAGGTCACGAGCTTGAGCCTCATGTCAGGGTCTGCTTGAGATTCTCTCCCTTTCCTTCTCTCTCAAAAATAAATAAATCTTAAAAAAAAAAAAAAAAAGTAGTTGTGTCTGCTTACCGTAAGTGCACATAACTCAAGCCAAAGTTTCTAAGGCAGAAACTTTAGTGTGCTTCTTGATTCATCCCTCTTTCTCAGCAACCCCTTCCTCCTTCCTCATGCTGTCAATGAGGCACATTGATTCTCTGACAAGAGCGTACCCTGGATTCATAGACCCCCTCCCACCGCCCTAGGCCGCTGGTGCAGCGCTCTCCTAACTGACCCCCCTGCCTGCTGTGGCTTCATGTCTCTCCTGCTCCTTTCCAGTTAGCAGTGGGTGGGCCTATGTCAGGTCCCTGCTGAGAACCATTTTGAAAATTCATTTTACTGGGACGCCTGGGTGGCTCAGTGGGTTAAGCATCTGCCTCCAGCCCAGGTGATCCCAGGGTCTTGGGATTGAGTCCCACATCAGGCTCCCTGCTTAGTGGGGAGTCTGCTTCTCCCCTTGTCTGCCACTCCCCCTGCTTGTGCTCTCTCTCTCTCTCTGACAAATCAATAAAATCTTTAAAAACGAGGAGCATGAGTGGGCGGGATGGGCAGAGGGAGAGGTACAGGCAGACTCCCTGATGAGAGCAGAGCCCCCTGAGATCATAACCTGAGCTGAGGTCAGACTCAACTGACTGAGCCATCCCGTTGCCCCTTGTGTCATTCATTTCTTCTCTATGTGTGTTACTGTGTTTTATAGCCTTTGTGGCCAACCCCCTCCCCCCACCAAAAAACTCAAAGAAACCAAAACCCCCATGCATTTAAGAATGTGACTTGTTTGGACATGGAGGGGCTGGGGTCTGATGAGTGGCTGTCTGGCAGCCTGGGTGGAGGGATGTGTGGCCCGTGTACCTCCGTGGTCCAGGGCAGCATGATGCTTCCTCGGTGCTGAGCCACCCACAAGAGCAGGGATAGGGCCCCACTGGCAGGGGGCAGTAAGGAGGTGGTCCACCTGACCAACTGATCCAAGTCCTTCCCTTCTCTAGCTCCCTACTGGGCAGGAGCAGGAAGTAACAAATCAGAGAACTCACTGTGCTGGGCTGGGGGCACTGAGGGGGTCAAGAAGTAATCCATGTCCACCAGACCAGGAACATTTCACAAACATTTTACTGATCACAGGGGCAGCTGGAGGCCGTGGAGCATAGGGTTCTGGAAGCCAGGGGCTGCTCCCTGCCCACTCCCTACCACCCCCCCCAGGCCAGCTGGGGTTCTGGGCTTGCAGGACGTCAGGGGCGCCCAGCCTGCTCGAAATACTTGTGGCAGGCAGCCGTGAGTGTGGCCACAAACACGATGAACTCGCTGAAGTCCACCTCGGCGTCCCCGTTGGCGTCCAGGTCTTTGAGCAGTTTGTCCACGGCGTCCCTGTCCCTTTTAGTCTAGAGACAGAGGCCAGGGTCAGTGGGTGAGAGGCCCATGCACCGCTGCCTGGTGGGGGGGTGGGGGAAGGGTGGAGGGACACCGACAGGTTGTGTCACTGGACTCCAGGGGGCCAGGAGCCAGGGTTGGGTTTAGGGCCAATCAGAATTGTGTGGTGCAGCTAGGCAAGTTTGGAAGGGGGTGTCTTTGGACTGTTTAAGATGCTTTAGAAGGGGGGCCACTCCTAGGATGCGTTGCCAGCCTGGTGGGGTCACTTTAGGAGATCACGCCTGTGCCATGCACTGCATACCTGTCCCGGCCACAAGCCTCCAATCCTCAGAATGGGGAAATCCAAGCTGGGGTGAGAGGTGGGGAGGAGGGGTGGGCAGGGGTGCTGAGGCCCCAGGCCTTCTGCGGGAGCTGCCACCATGCCAGTGTGGCGGGGGCAGCCTCACTAGAGACATCCCCCCCCCCGCAGCGCAGCCACCCACACTGGGGCTCCAATAGCCCCCCAAGACCGCAGTTCCCGACTGCAGCAGGAGGTGGGCTTCCCCATCAGCTGGAGGCCTGGGGGCCTATGGCCCTGAGCCCTAGCTTTTACAGGCATCTTGCTGAGGATCCCAGGCTTAGCCACCGGTTCTCAAATTGTGTTCTCGGGTCACCTGCCATTGCCTCTCCAGTAACCCCCAGCTTTTGGGTTCAAAATCTCCATGGGTTAGACTCAAACTTATCAGAACATCTGCACCATGCCCGATTCCTAAATGGGGCAGGGGCGTTCAGTGAGCATCCGGGTTTGAGACTGTTTGCGGTGATATTAAGTTCAAAAGGAAATTAAATTGCATATTTAGAATTTCATACACATTAGCTTTGAGCTTTTGACTGGGGAAAAGGCAGAAAGGGAGAGGGAGAGTGTGCTGGGGGGAGGGGATTTCTTGCCTCCACGTTTCTGTATTTTTACATTTTCTACCACAAACCCATTTATAAGAGACAAAACCAAATGAACTTCATTTAAAGATCTATACCCTCACTGCCTTTACATACTGAAGCGCTCGGTGTGTTTGAAGGTTAAAAATCTTAGGCTTCCATTTTCAAGAATCAGCTCAGGGTAGATCCATTAGAGGGCAGGACCATGGGGTTTGGTGGGGCCAGGGAGGAGGCGAGAGGGGAAGGGGAGGGGTGGGGAAGAAGGGGAGCTGTAATTGAAGAGCAGGGGGGAAGAGAAGGACAGTCAGGAAAGGGAAGGGAAGAGGAGGGGAGGGAGAGAGGGAAGGAGTGGGGCAAGGGTGAGGACCTGGAGGAAGGGAGGGAGAGAAGAAAGGAGGGGGAGAAGGGGAGGGCGGGGTAGAGGAGAGAGGAGGAAGACAAAGGGGAGGGAAAAGGGGAGAGAGGAAGGGCAGGAAAAGAGGGGAGGAGGGAGGGAGGAGGAGAGAAGAGGGAAGGAGGAAGAAGGAGGGAGGAGGGGGGGAGTGGAAGGGAGGGGGAAGAGGGGAGGAGGGAGGGGAGGGGAGGGAAAGTGGAGGAAGGAGGAAAGGGGAAGAGGGAGGGAGCGGGAAGGGGACGGAGCCAGAAGAGGCAGCCGGAGGGTCCAGAACCGAGAGGAGCGTAATGGGGAAAGGAGGACCGAGAGGGGAGCCCCTCTGTTTTGAGGTCCCTGAGGAGGTCTCCCTTGGGCAGATCCAGGTCCAGGGGCCCCAGGCAGATAAGTGCCAGGTGGGACCTCCTCCCACCTGTACCCCTGTCAGCCCTGCTAACACCACTTGGGGTGGGGGAGGGATGCTGGCAGAGTGTTCATGGCCAGCAGCCTCGGAGGGGTGCAGTGATGAGGGAGCAGCAAACCCAGCCTCACCATCCCTACTGCTCAGGTTCAGGTTTGCAAACCACCCCCTACCCCTAGCTCTGCCACTTGGGGCCCTGCTGAGAAAGAATCCTGGTGGCTCTAACTTCATGTGTCAGGGACTGAGCTGGCTACTCCAGTTCCCTGCTCCTAGAGACCTCAGTTCTGAGGGCAACAGATCTGCTCCTTGGGGGGTGGTCTTGCCTTCCAGCTGCTCCTTCTGCAGCCCCTTGGGCCTCTCCCGCCCTCCTTTCTCTGCCCACCAGCCCACCATCCTCCCTGACCCTCCCCCGCCCCAGGCTCGGCACCCTCACCTGCAGGAAGCCCGGGAGCTCCTTCTCCATGAGCACCTTCAGCTCCCCCTTGGTCAGGCTCTGCTTGCTGCCCTCCACACCGGCGTAGCGGGCAAAGACGTCAATGATCATGCCCATGGCTGTCTCCAGTTCGGTCATGGTGCTAGACTTGGACCCACCTTCCTTCTGGGAGCTGGCACGACAGAGGAAACTTTCCCAGGGCAGCTTCTTGGAGCTTTATAAGGCCCAGCCTGGTATTGACTCAGAGGGTGGGATGGATAGCAAGCCCTGCCCCTTCCCGCACCCCGCCCACCCCGTGCGCTGCTCAGTTCTCCAGAAATTGTGCGGGCACGACTTCCTGCCTGAAGCCCTCCCCCAGCTCACACCCTTGACGGGTGGGAAGGATGGCAAGCCCTGTCTCTCCCCGCACCCCCCCCCCCCACACCCCATGCGCTGCTCAGTTCCCTGTCTGAAGCCCTCCCCCAGCCCACACCCTTGACGGGTGGGAAGGATGGCAAGCCCTGCCTCTCCCCGCACCCCACCCCACCCCACCCCTCTGCACTGCTCAGTTCCCCAGAAATTGTGCGGGCACGACTTCCTGTCTGAAGCCCTCCCCCAGCCCACACTCTTGACGGGTGGGGTCAGCAGGGAAAGAGGGTGCCTGGCGAATGTTTGTTGAGTGACTAAGGAATGGGTGGAGTGGTCCTGTCCGGCCACATCTGGCGGGCCACATCTGGCGGGCCACATCTGGCGGGCCACATCTGGCGGGCCAGCGGGAGGGAGGTTGCACGAGGGAATGTCGGACTAAGCAGGGTTTTGCTTCCGTGGCGCTTTGCAGAACACTTCGTGGAGGACAGCCATGCACCTATGTCCCACTCCCCAAACACACAGCAGTGACGGGTCTGGGAGGCAGACACTGCCAGCTAGCGGACCAGATGAAGGGCTGTCCCGTCCCACCCTGCTAGGCCCCCAGAAACCCCTGCATGCTCTCTCCCTGTGCCTTGCAGGGTGGCCCCATGGGTGTAGTGATTTCCAGACCCGAAAGTGGACTCCTCTTTGTTTCCTGATTGTGGATGTTGAGGACTCAGTCTGCAAGAACCACAGGGGCGGGTAGTAGGCTGTGACTGAGCTAGAATGCCCTGGGCACAGAGCTGCCCCTCCCTCAGTCCCCAGAGGTAGCCCCACGGGTGGCCTGGGAGTGGGGGGGGGCGGCTGTTGCTGGGGATGCCTGCAGGCCCAGGCACCCAGGGAAGCCCTGCACAGAGCCTGCAGATCAGGGTAGAGGGGAGAGGAAGCCAGTTACCCTCAGCGGGCTCAGCCCCAGCCTGGCAGTCCTTTCTGCTTTGGACACACTGCCTTTCCCACGTCTCCTGCAGGGGATCATTTGGGAGCAAGGAAAGGTCAGTCCACTCTGCTACGCTGGACAAGGCCCTCCTAGGATAAGACTCTAGGTTTCCAGTCAGCCAGTGGTGGCTCCCAGAGGGCATCCCGAAGTAAGACATCCTGTTGTGACACTTGGTGAAAAGGAAGGAAGAGTGTTCAGGGCTGTCACAACAGGGCTCATGACTGTCTCAATGGGGGTGGGGGTGGGGGGGGCACTGGCTCATCTTGCAACTCAGCAGAGCCGGCCTGGGTGGCCCAGAAGCAGAGCCAGTGGGGGTCAGAGGGTGGGAGGGTATTACTAAGAGGAGGCTGACAGGGTTGGGGGATTCTGGCCACAGGCAAGCCCCGGGCTCACCCTTCAGAGTGGGGGATGAGGAACTTGGGCAGGCATCAAGGGTAGGGAGGTGACTTCCTGACTCTTACAGCCGGGCAGGTGGAAGATAGATGGGCCCAAGGATGAAGCAGGATTGCTGAGCAGCCTGATGAAGGGGGGAGTCAGCCAGACTCCCCTGGCAAGACCTGGCAGGGAAAAGACTCCAGACTGGGGGCCTAGGGGGTGGCCAGCCTGTGCTCTCTAGGGGAGGGCCTCCCAGGAGCTGTGGGGGCAGCGGGGCAGCAGGGCAGGCGGCAGGGAGGAAGCAGTGCAACATCTGCAGGGCTCTGACCCCTGCTGGCACTCTCAAACCTACAGTCACCTTCCTTGCTCGAACACAGATGCTCCCCCAGCCTCCCAGCCCCGTAAGATTTAGTGATGAGTGTGTGGTTTTTTCCCTCCCAACTTTGTCTTTTCAAACTTGTTGCAGAAGTCAAAGTAAGGCCACTCAAAGACCTCTCCTGGTGGAGATCTTTATAGGGATTAAAAAAAAAGTGGGGGTGCCTCGGTGGCTCAGGGCAGCATCCCTGGTCCTGTTAGGCTCCCTGCTGAGCGGGTAGTCTGCTTCTCCCTTTCCCTCCCCTTGTTCATTCTCTCTCTCAAATAAATAAAATCTTTAAAAAAAAAGGAGGGGGTTAGATGATCCCAGGTTGAGTGAGCACAGGAGAGAATGCCTGATTAAAGGTCACTAAGATCTTGATGTAGGTAACATGGGGGTAGGCAGCTAAATTCCCAGACCAGTTCTTAACTCTTAAACATTTAATAGAAACCTCTGTTAAAAAGGACTCAGTGGGTTAAGAGATCCTGGGATGGAGTCTCCCATTGGGCTTTCTGCCCAGCAGGAAGCCTGCTTACCCCGTCTCTCTGCCTGCCTCTCTGCCTACTTGTGATTTCTCTCTCTCTGTCAAATAAATAAATAAAATCTTAAAAAAAGAAAAAAAAGAAAAACTACCCACAGCCCACTGACTTCAAGTCCTGGAAACAGGCAGAGTGACATTCCTCTAGGGACTCAGCTGTCCCGTTGTTAATGCTTTACTAGAGCAAAAGGCAATCCTTTAGCCAGAGCCCCAGGATCCTGTGAGTCTACCTTAACCTATAAAAATTCCTTTGGAAACTTGCTTTATCTCTGCCCCCCAAGATATATGTTGGCAAACATTCCCCAAGCGTCTGACCCACCGATACCCATCTGAAGGGTCTCATGACTCAGGTTTTATTAGACTACCATGACCTTTTCCCAACAGCAGCTAGTCCCCTCAAAGTCTTGGAAGCCTTGCTTCCAAAATTCCTTAGAGACTTATGCTCTCACTAACCACCTCCCAACTTGAAAGTATATAATGGGTCCTCATGACCCCAGTGCAATTTGTTCTGCCTGTGGGTCGGTCCTGTCCTCCTGATTTAAAGATTTTTTAATTTATTTATTTGACAGAGAGAGATCACAGGTAGGCAGAGAGAGAGAGGAGGAAGCAGGCTCCCCACGGAGCAGAGAGCCAGATGCAGGCCAATCCCAGGACCCTGGGATCATGACCTGAGCCGAAGGCAGAGGCTTTAACCCACTGAGCCACCCAGGTGCCCCATGTCCTCCTGATTTAATAAAACCATTTTGCACTGAACATGTGTCAAGAGTTTTTTCTTGGCTGTCGGCTTCAAACCCTAACATTTCCTATATCAAAATCACAGGCCCAAATTGGTGTCACTGGCCGAGTCCACAACCTGGCCCTTCATAGCTAATCTAGCTACAGTTCCAACCGCCCCCAGAAACCCTAGTCCTAGCCCGTCAGGAATGCTCTGAGCAGCCCAATAAAGGAGCTGGGCTGTCGTCTAACTGGCACGAGACCCCTTGTCCTCCTCCTCCCAAAGTCAAGTGTGCTCATCTAGAAGAACCTTTACTTTTGCTAATAACATCTCCCTGTACCCTCTTTCGTAGGAAGACCTTTCATTTTGCACAGCTCCTGGGAGCTCCCCTCAGCTGGCTTGCTACCTGGGTGCTGTCTGGTTCCTGAATCATTTAACAAAGCCAGTTTGAGCTTCAAATGCACTGGGTTGGATTTTGTTTTTTAACCCTGCATTTATCTGGAAAGGTGAATTCCCAAAAGGAGATGGTGAGTTGCATCATGCAGAAACCCCCTTCTGACCCTGACCAGGTCAGGGTGATTTTTCTTCCCAGCCTCCAGACCCTACGCGCCCTAAGATCCCTGGTGCCTGGGCCTCCTTTACAGCATGGGGATTCGGTGGTGGAGGAGGGTAACAGGAATATCAGCAAGGAAGCAGACACCCAGGGATTATGGATCTGGGAGACTGCGTCTGTGTGGGGCCAGCCCCCAGCTTGCTGGGAAGGGACAAGCAGGTCTCTTCTGAGCCTCTGAGCCAGCTGAGCTGGGAGAGAAAAGCGTTCCTGCCTCAGCACAAATCCCCACCCACCACCCCCATGCCCTTCTCATGCTCCCCCATAATCTGCTGACAGTGGGGAAGGGTACTGGGTCGCCAGCCACCATCCACGGCCAGCCACCCACAGTTCACCACCCGGCAGGCTGGGCCAGACCTCTGCATGCATGTGGGCCCTCCCGCGTCCAGCACCGGAGGCCAGAAGAAGTGGAATTACGACCTTCCTACACGCCATGCAGGGCAAAGAGGAACCACCGAAAGACCAAGGGGCCCAGGTAACCATCACCAGGAAGCCGCCAGAAGCCCAGGACATTGCCCCAGTTCTAAGGCGGATGGGCAGTCAGGAAATGTCTCTGTGGGTTAGGGAGCTTTGGGTTGGGGAAGGCAAGGCGTGGTCTGCGGGTGGGAACAGTTTGCTAGACTCTGGAAGTCTGGATCACTCTGAGAAGGACGTCTGTGCTCAGCAAACACGACCAAGGCCCCTCCTGTGTGGCCCCAGGTCAGCACAGACCAGCCAGGCACAGGCCCCAGACCAAACCATGTTGGTGCAATGAGTTCTTCTGAGCAAACCCCTCACCCAAACCCGGGCCCTAGCCCCGGGAGGCAAACCCTGACCTCTGGAGTGCCTGGCCAGACAGGGGCCTTTGAGGGAGAGGCAGAGAGCACAGGGGCAAGGGGCCCCGGGCCAGGGAGCAGCCCGATGAGGAAGGGAAGTCTGCAGGTGGGACCAGAGGGAAGGGGAGTGCAACAAAGAACAGAGGCAGGAAGAACTGTGGCTCTGGAGAGCTGGGAAGTTTGTGGGGGGTGGTTGGAGGTTGGAGGGGCAGGAAAGGCTCTGCAGGCCCACCTCCTTGGGAGCGTGTCTCACAGCCCTTCAGGCACCGCAGAATTCCTGAGGGACTATAAAGGCCAGCTGTCAGGGCCCCACTTCCCCAGAGCTGCACTGGCCCAAAGCTTCCCAGCTGACCCTGCCCAGCAGCCGGCTGGAGACCACTGGTCCGGAGGGGTTTCCGCTGGGAAGAGACATGGTCGGATTTACCTTTTAGGCGACCCCAGCTGCTGGTAGGACAGTCAGATGAGGAGGGTGAGGCTGGAGGCAGGGAGGCGGGGGAGGAGGCTGCAGAGTAAGGAACCCTCCAGGCACACAGGCTCAGGGGTCCTACAGCCGTAGCCCAAAGCACACCTGGGGATGGGTGAAGGCCTCAACAGGGTGCAGAGATGAGAAGGAAGATGCTGGCCTCACCATCTGATCCATGCTTTGTAGAAGGGGAAATTGAGGCTTAGGGCGAGGACATGGGTGAGCAACCCCAGGTCCCCCTCCACTCTCATTGTTCAAACAGCTCCCAGGCTGAACTGATTTTGTCCTTGGTGATGTATCTGACAAATATTTGCTGAGGGAGGAGGTTGAGAGAGTGGAGGAAATGAGTTATTGTTTTGTTTTGTTTTGTTAAGATTTTGTTTCTTTGACAGAGAGAGATTGAGAGAGAGGGAACAAAAGCAGGGGGAGTGAGAGAGGGAGAAGCAGCCTTCCCCTTGAGCAGGAAGCCTGATGTGGGGCTAGATCCCAGGACCCAGGGATCATAACCTGAGCCGAAGGCACACACTTAAGGGCTGAGTCACCCAAGCGCCCCATGGAGGAAATGAGTTTCTCAGGAACCCCAGGTGTCAGGGGTCCTGTACCACATAGCTGTGGGGGCAGGGGCCTGGTCTCAAGCCTAGGCACGTGGCTCCTGGGGAAGGCGGTGACCAGCCCTGCGCCCCGGGCAGCTGCCTATAAACCCCCTTCTCCAGTCCAGAAAGCCAAACTCCATCTGCTATCCCTGCTTGCCTTCTTCTGAAGCCTGGAAGTGATGCCTGGAGCAGCGGCAGCCATACTGCCACCACGTGGATGAGGCTAGAATGGGTTCTTGGTGCTTGTTTTGTGGAGCTGCTGTGACCCACAACCACAGACAATAGAAACTGCCACTCTCACAGATCTGCGAGCCCAAAATCAAGGTGTGAGCAGGGCTGCTCCTTCTTGGGGCCTCTGAGGGAGACCATTGCCTGCCTCTTGCCTGGCTTTTGGCGACGGCTTGAAATCCTTGGCTTTCCTGGGTGTGCAGCCACCGAACCCTGCTCCTGCCTGTGTTAAATGCTGCCAAAGGGCCTTGATGGAGAGAAAAAATCCCACCCTCCTGGCCATCTCCGAGTGCCTGGAGACCCACAGCCTCCAGATCGGGGCATAGAGGGCTCCCCTCTGGTCTCCTCCAGAGCCACGCCTTAGGAAACTTGGCTGTTTTCTTCTGCGAGTCAAGACTTGCAGGTGATAGGTATGGGAAAACCCGTGACAGTCTGCTCAGAATCAAAGTCTAGGCTGGCGGTGGCAGAGGGGACTAGGGTCACGTTTCCATGTCTTCAAACCCAGGCCTGGCTGACTCAAATTAATGTGTTCATGTCCTTCAGATGGCTCTCCCAGGACCCCCTGATGCTAGTGTGAATTTTGCCCCGTGATCTGTCTTAAGCAGAAGCACTGGGGGTTCTGGGACATGTGTGAGGGGCGGCAGGAACCTGGCTCCCGCCCATGGCGAGGGGCTGCCTGGGGCAGGGCACCTGGGGCCTACCTGGCCTTGACCTTGCCGGGCCGCTGACCTGCTCAGTGACTCTGGTGAGTCCCTTCTCCTTTCAGGACTACTTTTCTCACCTGTAAAATGAGGGGTGCAGATTAGACCCGCTCCAGGACTCTGAGCTCCCGAATCTCATGTTCTCAGCCAAGGTGCCTGTTACCCTTGGGGTACAGTGTGTGCTGAGGGTACTCAGACCACCAGGATTTACAAAGTGTTTCTCTTGGGATGGAGAAACTCACAGAAATGTTCAAACTAAAGCAGGAGCCTTGTGGTGAACACCTGTGGTTTCCATCCCTGGGGCCCATTCAGCCTGTCCTAGTAGCCCTGCCAGCCAGCTGTGGGGTCGCGCCCCCTGACCCGTGTGAGCTGGGCTCCAGTCCCCTCCTCTAGCCGGGTCCTGAGTGACCACAGGGGAGTGCTGGTTTGAGCACACCAGGAAAAAGGAGCTGAGAGTCGGAGGAGGCTGTGATCTCACTGATGTGCCAGGGCACTTGAATCCGTAAGCCCTGCATTTCCAGGCTGTCTGTCCCCCACTCAGCACTTCCTAGCCCCACAGAGCTGAGTGTCCAGTTCTGGGCCAAGTCCTCTGGTGTGAGGTGGGGGAGCTAAGGCCTGGGTCAGACCGGGCTGGGTTTAAGTCTCAGGGAGAACGTTGCTGGGGGTTCCCAGCACACCCCTCTGTCCTCCAGCAAGCACTAGTGTTCCGTGCATGGGCACTGCAGGGGATCACATGAATGCCTGTTCTGTGTCTCATTGTGCCTTTCCCCTCTGTTAACCTGCCAACGGGTGAACCGCATTCCTGGACTGAGGCTGAGCACCTGGGAGGCCCCATGGTCTACTGAGCACAGCCGTCACCAAGGGCTGCCCTCCCGTGGGCAGAAGGGACGGTACGGATCTGCTGATGTGCTCTACACTGACACACTCTGCAGTGAACTCCAGACTGACCGTGGCACCTCTGGGTCAGTCCAGGGCTGACCTGCCTGCACATCTCACCAGCACAAGGCACCTGCTGGGTAGCATTCAGGGCAGGTCACAGCCTGAGCCTGCTGAATGCTGAATGATAAAGCCTCTGGACTGTCGGCAGAGCGCTGCCCAGGGGCTGGGGGTAGTGGAGTGGTGGTGAGCTCAGCACCACCACCAGGAACCAGGTGAGTGGCTGTTCCACCAGAAAGCCACAACCCTGCCATCTTGTGGTGGCTTTTCAGGTCACCTTCCCAGGAAAGCTGTAGGGAGAAAGGGCCTCTGGATCATCGTTCATAAACCCATTCTCACCCAACACAGAATTTCAGAATCACGTATATTGCTCCAGGAGGGGTCAGGGGGATAGGGCACAGTGACCTGGGGTACAAGGCCATGGAGGGGTCGGTGGTCCCAAGCACATGGAGTTCAGGACTCTCAGGGAGAAGCAGGGAGGCTGCTGGGGAAGGGGCATGTGGACTGTGGTTGGGGTGTTCCCCAAGGAAATGTTCCAGAAATGGAATGTCAGTGCTGATGCACTTCTTGCTGCTGGCCTGAGAAAGAACCGCAGGGAAGCTTACATTAACTCAACCAGAGGCTGGAGAACAGGAGAGAAGCACGGACCTGCCTATGAGAGCCAGAGGGGTAAGGGCCATGGTGTGCCCTGGGGGTCCCCGCAGCAGGTGCCTCTCTTCATGTCACCCATCATCAAAGAAAAGAGACCTTTCGTGAGCCACTCCCCAGTCACCTCATTCCTCTGCTCTGCTCCACAGCAGAATTCCTTCACAGCGCTCCCGTTCTTGCTCTCCATTCTTACCCCCTTTAAGTGTCCTACTCAGAGGCATTGGGCAAAGGCCCTGGGGCCATCACATGCTCACCCTGGCTAGGGAAGGGCTGGAGTGGTGAAATCGTAGAAGTCTGCCCACCCTGCCCTTTGCAGTCTATGGTGCTGACCTTGAATTTGGTTCCAAGTGATAACTGAAATCTCCAAGAGATGCCAGAAAGGTGCTGAAATATTATCTCAAAGGTGCCAAGGGAGAATGTGTGTCAACCTAAAATCACACACTCAGCAAGACTATCTTCCAAGAAGGAAACACAAAACCCGAGTAAGTCCACCATCGTTGCTCCTCACAAAATGCAATTCTAAAATATGAATTCCAGGGTGCAGACTGGCCACCTTGGAGGCAAGAAAAGAATGAGGAGCAAAGAAATTGGTAAATATGAGGGTAAATATAAATAAAAATGGATTATTAAATAGAACAATATTATTTCTAATGTGTGTTTAAAAAAACCCTAGCATATCATTAGTTTCTAGATCCTTGTGTATTTTAGGAGGATAGAGATGCCAATAAATTTAATTTTGGTAAGCTAATTATGCATGTACAGATTTTGAAGAAGATAATTAAAGAAATAGAAAAAGAGTACATGAGTTTTTTTTTTTTTAAGATTTTATTTACTTATTTTTTGAGAGAGATCACAGAGAAGAGGGAAAGGGAGCAGCAGATTCGCTGCTGATCAGGGAGCCCAATGCAGTGCTCGAACCCACGACCCCGAGATCATGACCTGAGTTGAAGGCAGATGCTTAGCTGACTAAGCCACCCAGCTACCCCAGGTATATGAGTTTTAAGCCAGTAAGGCAGGGGGTGGGGCAGAGGAAGAATAAATTCAAAAAATCTTAGTCCAGGGCTGCCTGGGTGGCTCAGTGGGTTGAGCCTCTGCCTTCAGCTCGGGTCATGATCTCAGGGTCCTGGGATCTTCCTCCTCTCTCTCTCTCTCTCTCTGCTTGCCTCTCTGCCTTCTTGTGATCTCCTGTCAAATAAATAAAATCTTAAAAAAAAAAAAATCTTAGTCCATAGTAAGGCAAGAAAAGAAATGAGAAAAGTGGAACAGTCAAAATAAGATGGTAAAAATAAATCTCAATATATTAGCAATTATAATAAATGTATGAGGGTGTGATTCTCAAGCCAAAAGACAAAGATTGTTGACCCGGATGAAAGAATCTGAACCAAACAAAATCAAGACACACACGGCTTACAAAAAACATCCTTAAAAAAATGTAAGGACACAGGGGTGCCTGGGTGGCTCAGTGGGTTAAGCATCTGCCTTCAACTCAGGTCCTGATCCCAGGGTCCTGGGATTGAGTCCTGCCTCAGGCTTCCTGGTTGGTGGGAAGCCTGCTTCTCTCTCTCCTTCTGCAGGATGTTCCCCCCTTTTGTGCCCTCTGTCATATAAATAAATAAAATGTTTTAAAAAATGTTAAGGACACAGAAAGATTGAAAATAAAATGGTAAACAATCCCAAGGCAAAGAGTGACCCACAGCAAGCTAGGGTAGCTTACAACAGCAGACAGAAATGGTTACTCAGTTCTTGGGTGTCTACCTTTAGCTTGGGTCGTGATCCTGGAGTCCTGGGATCGAGTCCCACATTGGGCTCCCTGCTCAGTGGGGAGTCTGCTTCTCTCTCTCCCTCTGCTGCTCACCCTGATTGTGCTCACACACTCTCTCAAATAAATAAAATATTAAAAAAAAAAAAGGAAAGAAACAGTTACTGACAGAGTATTGCTACAAAGGGATAAAAGCACCAATGCACTTATTCGCAGAGCATCCAACCGCCCAAAGAACCCACAGAACTCCAGGGAAACCCTGACAGTCTGCCAGCAGAGGGTGTTCTACAAGCCTCACCCCCACTGATCCCTCAATCAAGCCCCTAAGAGACCTGCTTTGTCAGGCAGGGGTTTTATGGGAGCACATTAAAAGAACTCCTCATCCATCCTTCTCTGTGCCGCGGGGTGTAGGTGTGTAAAATGCATACCACACACCTCTGCCTGTGGGGCTACGGAGTGTGGGTGGGCATGTGGGACTTAGAGGATACAGAGTAAGTGACCAGACAGGGCGCCCCAACCCTGGCTCAGGACGCCCTTGACTGCCCAAGTATTGCATTGTGGGTGTTGCCAGATGACCATAGGGATGAAGATCGAAGATGGAGTTCATCTCTTGGTACCTTTCCCCAGTGGGGGAGAGTGTCTCAGGGCCTGTCTGGAACCCAGAGATCTTCCACTGTCTAAGCAGACTCAGTCTACAAAGAGGACCCTCTTGTAAGTCCCGGCATAGTCGGAGCTCCCCCTGAATTCCCTGAGCCTAGGAAAAGGCCTGATGCACCTTGCCTTGAGGGCCAGCACTGAAATTGTCTAAGGGCTGAGTGGTTACTTGACATGAATTGGAGACAACTGGAATGTCAAGCCCCAAGGAAGCTCAAAGACAAGAGTGCAAAACTGTCATCTTCTGGAGGCCCAGGCAGAGTCGGCCGGAGCCACAGAGCCAGCTTCTTCTCCTGGGTGAGTTCCTGGGGACACCGCACCCACCATGTCCTCACCTAAACAATGAGGACGATAAAATGACCTCTCAAATTTGGGAAAATTAGATAATGACATGAAGGGGCAAACCCCAAGTAGATTTTTTTTAAAGATTTTATTTGACAGAGAGAGATCACAAGAAGAGAGAGAGGGCAGGTGGGGTGGGGGGAGGAGGAAGCAGGCTCCCCGCCAAGCAGAGAGGCCGATGCGGGGCTCGATCCCAGGACCCTGAGATCATGACCTGAGCTGAAGGCAGAGGCCTAACCCACTGAGCCACCCAGGCAGCCCCCCCAAGTAGATTTTTCTTTTTTCTTTTCTTTCTTTTTTTAAGATTTTATTTATTTATTTGACAGAGAGAGAGCTCACAAGTAGGCAGAGAGGCAGGCAGAGAGAGAAGGGGAAGCAGGCTCCCCACTGAGCAGAGCCCGATGTGGGGCTTGATCCCAAGACCCTGAGATCATGATCTGAACCGAAGGCAGAGGTTCAACCCACTCTGAGCCACCCAGGTGCCCCCCAAATAGATTTCTCTAATACAGCCTTTTATTTTCTCATTCCACACATCCAAAGCACTGTCACTGGACAGGCTATAGGAACTTGGCTGTGGGACAGCAAAAGCTGGATCCAGGGGCGCCTAGGTGGCTCAGTGGGTTAAAGCCTCTGCCTTTGGCTCAGGTCATGATCCCAGAGTCCTGGGATTGAGCCCCAAATCGGGCTCTCCGCTCTGCGGAGAGCCTGCTTCCTCCTCTCTCTGTCTGCCTCCCTCCCTACTTGTGATCTCTGTCAAATAAATAAATAAAATCTTAAAAAACAAAAAACAAAAAACTGGATCCAGGCACACTGCACTTTTGGTCTCTTGAGTGATTTTAGGGTTGGACCTTTCCATACCATTCACATCCTAGAGACTGACTTTATTCCTCATGAGTTCAATGCAAGCAAAGGTATTGATACCAACTACCACTGGTTAGAAAAGGAAGCAGATTTTAAAAATGGAAATAAAAGCACATTTGCCTTAATAGGGACAACACACTCAGACAGGGACTCCCCAAGAATTCCCCCTCCCATTTTCACCCCTGGCCGTCTCCATCTGACACTACTGCAGTCACCCACGGTCTTGCCTGAGGGGACAGCCAGGACATCGGCCTTGGAGGCTGGGGGTCCTGGGAGGGGTTATGCAGTCCTCATCCCTGACAACCCGGCCCTGCCCGGCTGCACACATAGCACTCCTGGCATCATTTGTGGCTGAACAGGAACCTTTCTCCCCCCGCTCCCCCCGCTGTGATGTCAATTATATTTTAGTTCAAAGACCACATAAAATGATTTCTATGTTCTCTACAGGCACCCTTCTAGCAAAGGACTACAGACTCGGGTGCTGGTGGGACGGAGTATCGGCTGCTGCAATTCCCACAATGACAAACTCCCGAGCTGCCAGAGGAAGTGGAGGCAGGGAGGTGAGCCAGGTCCCCAGTTCCCCTCTGTACAATCCCAGCAACGGGGTCTCTAACTTCACTCACAGCCCCGCTTCACCCATCTCCCACAACCACATGCCTATTTCCTAAACCCCAAACATAAGGTATTGTCTTCCTGCTCAAACCTTTCCATGGCTCACCATCGAATCCTCCTTAACCTACTCAAAATGCGGTCCCTTGACCAGCAGCACAGGCATGGGGTGGGGTGGGGCACTTGTTAGAAATGCACAATTTCAGGTCCTTAACCACAGGATCGGACCCTGCATTTTGTTAAGATCCCATGAGTTCCAACACACTTGAAGTTTTTTTTTTGTTTGTTTTTTAAAGATTTTATTTATTTATTTGACAGAGAGAGATCGCAAGTAGATGGAGAGGCAGGCAGAGAGAGAGAAAGAGAGGGAAGCAGGCTCCCTGCCGAGCAGAGGCCGATGAGGGACTCGATCCCAGGACCCTGAGATCATGACCTGAGCCGAAGGCAGCGGCTTAACCCACTGAGCCACCCAGGTGCCCTTTGTTGTTTTTTTTTTTTTTTTTAAGATTTTATTTATTTATCTGACAGACAGAGATCACAAGTAGGCAGAGGCAGGCAGAGAGAGGAAGAAGCTGTCTCCCTGTTGAGCAGAGAGCCTAATGTGGGGCTCGATCCCAGGATCCTGAGATCATGACCTGAGCCAAAGGTAGAGGCATTAACCCACTGAGCCACCCAGGCACCCCCACAATTGAAGTTTGAACAGCACTGCTTTAGGGGCCGGAAGCGGCCCCAGTTGTGACTCTAGTGAGTGGTAGGTCATTTTATTTTATTCACATTGTTTTGTTTTTAATATTTTATTTGCCAGAGAGAGAGAGAGCACAAGCAGGCAGAGCAGGAGGCAGAGGGAGAAGCAAGCTCCCCACTAAGCAAGCCTGATGCAGGACTCAATCCCAGGACCCTGAGGTCATGACCTGAACCAAAGGCAGACGCCTAACCAACTGAGCCCCCCAGATGCCCTGGGTAGGTCATTTAAAAAATTAAACAGTATCTTTCCTGTCACACATTCGGGAACCCTATTCCGAACACGGCGACATACGCCTTGGTACGAAGTACTTGATGGCACATGCGGGCGCAGCCAGGAGCACAAACACTGCAGAGGCAGAAGCAGGGACTCACAGGATCAAGTTTAACCTCTTCCAGGTCATACGCAGACCTTTACAACCATGCCCACCTCCCTTCCTGCCTCTCTGTGCCCTGCAGACACCCACAAACCCTATCATGTCCCATTTCGACCTCCTGAGAGACTCCAGAGTTTGTTCCGAGATGCCCATTCCCTGTGCCTGGGGTGCCGTTCAGGTGGTTGAGCTCAAGCTTCTGGGCCCAGACTAAGAGTCGCTCGGTCCGAAAAGCTTTCCCACACTCCCCAATGCTCAGTGGACTCCCTCTTTAGTGCTCCCACCGCAGTTCAAGCACAGGGTACCTATATCTCCTTGTCTGCCTACAGCAAGCCTGGGACCACAAACCAGATTACTACTAGGACCATCTTACCCTTTCAAAACTGTCCCCGTTTGACGAACAACACAGCTAGCCTCAATAGGTGCTCAGGCCATGAGCCTCAGGACCACAGCTAGATCCTCGCACACCAGTGTCATCCCTTAGCAACACCTTCAGAACGCAGTCCACACACCCGCCAGCACCTGCAGGGACCACTACCCCAAGCACCCCCAGCTGCTTGTGCCCTGCCTCCCCACCTCACCCTTGCTCCACCCCCAACTTCAATTCATTCCACACTTCTCTCTTTGCCCCAGTGTCGCCATATCAGGTATGTCACCCAACTACCCTATATAAAACAGCAACCTCTTCCTCCCCAATACTCCTTCTCTTTTTTCTACAGCACTTACCACTACCTGACACATACAGTTTTCTTCCTGCCTTAGCACGATGGGGCACTGCTCTAAGTTTACAAATGTCAGATCCAAGGGTCGCACTTTGCCCACCGATGCACTCCAGCCTTCCGCAGGCACCCAGCTTATGTGGCAAACCAAAGACCAGCACAGGGGGTGCTGTACTGTGATTTTACATCAACAGAGCTGTCTTAACCCACTGGATCATCTCTCCTGTAAATTCCTAGTGTCTTGGCAGACTCTGGAGGGGCCCATGGTCATGGTGAATGTTAAGTGACTGAATGAATTGCTCTGAAGGCAGAGGCCAGCCCAAATGCTTTCCTGAGGCTCCTTCCTGCTGTGTCTTCTCTCCTCTCCTATTACAGTCCCTACAGACCAAACCCTCCTCTGGCCTCAAGGCTTTTGAGCACATTCCCACTGGACATTCATTTGACAATAATGACAATCAAAGAGAAATTTTTACTCTGAAAAGAATTTATTCCTCTCACCTTTTCTTAGCCAAGTCAATGGCTTTGGTTATTTGCACAAGGATTCTAAAAACTGGCTTTCAGCATTTGTTTTTCCAGGTAACTGAACATTATCAAAGAAAGCTAGAGCTCTGGTCTCAGCCTGTGAGGACCAAGGCTGGATATCATCTCAGCCTGGAAGAAGCTACCTGCTATCATTCTGGGGCCTGCCAGGGTCAGACCCATGCTCCCCTCCCCAATCCCTCCAGGCCATGCACATGTCACAGGCAGCTGTGGCAGAGAAGCTCCTGAAATGCATGATTACATAAAAAAAGTGTGCCCCAAAGTCAGCCAATACACACAGTACCTAGAACTCATCCCTTATTCTAGGTTACTCACCAGACAGGTTACAAGATGTGCACCAGTTAACATGCCACAGAAAAACTACATTTCTGAAAAAAAGAAACAAGCAAACAAAAATGAAAAGAACACAACTCTCCTCCTTTGATCTGACAGACTACAGAATGTGAAAATGCAGACCCCACCGCTCTCCATGCCCAACAACCCTCCAGGGGCTTCTCAATCTGATCCAAAGCAGCGGCATCCACATCCTTGGCCGGTCTGGGCTCTCCTTTCAGCAGCTGCAGCCAGGCAATGTCTTCTGTCTTGCAGAACTCTGACCTCAAGCCTCTTCCAGGCATCCCCAGATTCCAGGAAGCATAAAAAAAAAAAAAAAGCAGCAAAGCACAAGAGTATACTTCGGAACTTCACATTAACAGAATAAAATCACAATAACGAATATGACCATAAAACAGCTTACAACCTAAGCCCTATTCCCTTAGGTAACAGTATTTATCTAAAAGCGGTCTTCTCAAAACTCAATGCACCTAATAATCGTAATCATATCCGCACACATAATACTGAAATCCTCTCCCCAGAATGATACTGGACATTTAGTATTTAACATGGTGAAAATGTAAGAACAGCATGGGAGAGAAAACGCTCTCGGTTTCAGCCTCTCCAGTCCGTCCTCTTTACCAGCGGAACGGAGTCCATCGGCAGATAAGCTGGCATACAAGTGGGGAAATTAACCACCACAATTTAAATCCTAAGACTCTCATATCCTGAAGTCAAACAGACCCAACCACCCGTGCAAAATGCTACCGCTAGTAGCTAGGTCATGGGCAACGCTCCATTCTCAGCACGTAGGATTCCCGTCCTGCACTTCTGTCTCACGCACCCTGTGCACCTGTTACCTTCACAGCCACGTACAAACCACTTGCTTCTAATTCCCAACCCAAGAGCGCCACCCTGTGTCTGCTCACTCCCCTCTCCCTCCGCCCAGCGGGGCGTGACAAGGCAGGGCATCACGAATCCCCGTCCAGCGCACCGCCCCCCGACGACCCCCGGCGCCCGGCACGTACCCGCCCCCGCATCCTTCAGGAGCACCCGCAGCGGTCTATCTGCCGGTGGAGCTCTACGATCCTCCGCCCCACCAGCGCGGCCTCGGCGGCCTTCCTCTCCGCCTTCTCGCACAGCTGCAGCACCCGCTCCTCCGCTTCGCCGGCCGCGCAGCGGCCGGGGCCCCGGACACCCTCGGCCGAAGTGTCCACCTCGCTCTGCAGCTCTTCCAGCAGGTTCGCCACCTCCAGCAGCGTCCGGCGGGCCCGCAGGTGCGCGCGCACGCGCTCGCGCTCGAGGGCGGCGACCTCCGGGCGCGCGGGGCTTGGGGTGCGGTCACAAGGCCTCTCGGGCTCCCGCCCCTCGTCCGCTTCCGCGGTTCGCATCGCGCCGCCCCCGCGGCCCGGTCACCGCCTCTGAGAGGCCGGCCGGCTGGCAGCGAACGCTAACCCGTGGGCCGAGCTCGCCGTGACGAGCAACAGGTTGGCCCCACTCCGCACCGCCGACACGGCGTCCGAGATGAGACCCCACCGTCCTCCCGAGCTGCGCCGCTCACGTACGGCCCTTTTACGACACGGCGGGGCTCCCTTGCGGCCGCGCCGCGCCAGCCCCGCGCCCGGCGCCGTCAGTACGTGCGGACCTCGCCCTGCCTGCGCTGGTGTGGGTTGTGTCCTGCTCCCTGGCTGGCGCTTACTGCCGGTTGCTCGAGCTACCTAACGTTCTGACTCCCAAGTCACCGGCTTGGTGGGTCCTGCTAGCATCCCTCTGGGCCGCGAGAAACCGAGGTGGCGAGCTCGGCGTCGGGCTTCGGGACGCGCCCTGGCTGCCCTCCAGCCCCCGCTGGCTCTGGGCTCGCGGGCGGTGGCTCTTCACAGAGGCATCCTTGCTCAGCGGGGAACGTGCTTCTCCTCTCCCTCTGCCTGCTGCTCCCCCTGCTTGTGCGCGCTCTCTTTCTCAAGCAAGCACGAATGGGGGGAGGGGCAGAGGGAGAGGAAGAAGGAGACTCCCCACTGAGCAAAGAAAGTCCAGTGCGTGTCTCCCTCCAAGGACCCTGAGGTCATGACCTGAGCCAAAAGCAGACGCTTTTAACTGACTGAGCCACCCAGGCATCCCTGGGTATTTTTCTTTAGAAACTCGGGCCAGGGGTGCCTGGCTGGCTCTGTAGTGATCTCAGGGTTGTGAGTTCATGCCCCACGCTGGGCATGGAGCCTATTTAAAAAACAAAAAAAGACAAACTTTAGAAACTTGGGCCTGGAGTATCTTCTTCAGGAAGTGGTACTCATTCCCTTTGGACATCCAAAGCTTCTTCCATATCCCATTTTCACCTTGAAACTGTCCTATTTTTCTGGATGTCATAGCATAAGACAGATTTTAGAATAATATATAAATCAGCCATCACTACAGCTACTTTTAATGTCACTGCCATATGCAAAAGTGATGTTCCCCAAAGTTGCACATTTTACAATCAAGATCACATTGCTATGACCAGCTGTGGACCACATTATACCACATGAAGGATTCTGGAGGAAAGGGATCTTTGTTACACAGCAGCAGAGAACCTGCAACCTGCAGAAAAGTGGAAAAAGAACATATACCTAATGGACTAGATAATCATGCTAAGGAGATGTGAAGGCAGTGTTGAAGGTCGCCTGGATTCTTCTAGTTGTTGGGAGTAGGATGTAAGAGGAAGAAACAAGTGTTGCATATAAAAGAGTGGGGATTTGCTGGGCATCTCATTCCCAGCCTCTCTGGATGGCAGATGATGCTAACATAAAGGGAGGGCTCTAGACAGAGATGAAGTCCACGTTGCTATCAGGAAAACATGGTTTAAATATGAGACCCAAAGGCATGACTAGAAATGCTCTGTTAAAACCTTAGGAGGACTTAACGGTGTTGCCTCATAGAGCCTTTGAAATACGTAAAAGGCTGGCTGAGGATCTCAAAGACATGCCTCGTAGATCTCTTGCAAAGAGCAGGATTGCTGGGGCGCCTGGGTGGCTCAGTGGGTTAAGCCGCTGCCTTCGGCTCAGGTCATGATCTCAGGGTCCTGGGATCGAGTCCCACATCGGGCTCTCTGCTCAGCAGGGTGCCTGCTTCCTCCTCTCTCTCTGCCTGCCTCTCTGCCTACTTGTGATCTCTCTCTGTCAAATAAATAAAATCTTTAAAAAAAAAAAAAAGAGCAGGATTGCTAAGAATCCAAAGAACACTGTCCTTACAAATATCACTAAAATCCTGGGATAGAGAAGGGCTTATCTCAATGAGTTTTGGGGGTATGGCTTTCATGGGTATATTAGTCAATTATGAATCAATAAGAAGCAGTGTTTCAAAAGGAACCATATCAGTTTGAATTAAGGGAGACAGAGACTAAACAAAATGAAAAGGGAATCTCAGAACCCCAAATTTCTGCAAGCAAGAAGCAGTCGGGAAAAACTCAGCTGCAATCCCAAGCTACATCTTCCGAAGAAAGGAAAGATAATTCAGAGGTTGGGGTAGAGAGTCCGGAGGCTGGAGCCAGATTCACAGAGAATTGTTCCCAGGCAGTAAGACTAGGCCCTGATGGAGGAACTGGAAACAGCCCAGCTGCGTCGCAGAAACTGCTACAGACTGGTGATTACCATATGCTTCCTCTTGCCTTCTTTTGGGTTGTGTCTGTAGCAGCTAGACGATGCTGGTCCCACCAGGGCCTGGGAGTGTATGGGGTGAATAGAGTATCTCACTAGTTCTCAGGTCCGCATATGGAGAAGCAGCACTGAGGAACTGACCTAGGGAGCCTCTTCCGTCCTTGGTTCTGATCCAGATGACAAGACCCTGGCCTCCCGACACAGTGTGGTAAGACTTGGGGCTCTTCAGGCAGGAAGAGTTTGAGTGTGAGTTTTCCCAGGTGTGGGGCGTGTGTGAACTGTTGTGGCCCGAGGAAGGACTGTATTCTCTGAAGATGGCCACCACAGTATTTCTAGTCCCATGAGCTCTTCCAGAACCTTGCCCCTTCCCTATCATGAGGAGGGATCTATGTCCCCTCTTCTGGAATCTGGATAGGACTTTGTGGCCACCTAAGAGAGGATGGCTCAGGTCGTGCTATGTGACTCCTGGAACATGCAGCTTTAGAGCCCCAAGGTCTCAAAAAAATCCAACTACCCAGAGCCACCACAGTGGACAGACCATAGAGAGTTACAGAGATGCCCAAGGGTCCCCAACTTTCCAGTTTTCTGAGCCCAATCACCAGATATGTGAAGTGAAGGAGCATTTGAGATGACTCCAGCTCTAGCCACACTTGACAGCAATTCCACCAGACCCTGAGCCCTAAATGTTGAACTGGATCTTCCAAATTCTTGACCTATTCAGTTTTTTTTTTTAAAGATTTATTTATTTATCTGACAGAGAGAAATCCCAAGTAGACAGAGAGGCAGCCAGAGAGAGAGAAAGAGAGAGGGAAGCAGGCTCCCTGCTGAGCAGAGAGCCCGATGCGGGACTCGATCCCAGGACCCTGAGATCATGACCTGAGCCGAAGGCAGTGGCCCAATCCACTGAGCCACCCAGGCGCCCCTCAGTTTTTTTTTTTTTTTTAAAGATTTTATTTATTTATTTGACAGACAGAGATCACAAGTAGGCAGAGAGGCAGGCAGAGAGAGAGGATGAATCAGGCTCCCGCCGAGCAGAGAGCCTGATGCGGGGCTTGATCCCAGGACCCTGGGATCATGACCTGAGCTGAAGGCAGAGGTTTTAACCCACTGAGCTACCCAGGTGCCCCTTGACCTATTCAGTTTTAGAGTGATCAATTATGTAACAAGAGATTATCAGAACAGAGTGCCAGAAACTGCTGTTTGGTGAAGGCTGATGTACCTTCTGCCACAAAGCTGACATTGTCTTCTGTGGCTGTGAAGCAGATTACCTACTTGGCAGCTTGGAAATAAAAACAAACCACCCACTTATTATCTCATGCTTTTAATGTCTGAAGTCCAGTGTGGCTAGAGTCTCTGCTCACTTAGACTGGGCTACCTTCCTTTCTGGAGGCCCTTGGAAGACATCATTCCCAAGCTCATTCAGGTTGGCAGACTCCAGTTGCTTGGGTCTGCAGGACTGGGATCCTGTTTCCTGGACATGGGGCTGCCTCCATTTTTAAGCCAGCAATGTGCGTGGGATGCTTTTTCTGCTTTGACTCTCTTAGAGTTCCTCTGAAGCTATAGCTCTCTGCTCTGAAAGGTCCACTGGAGGGGGCGCCTGGGTGGCTCAGTGGGTTAAAGCCTCTGCCTTCGACTCGGGTCATGATCCCGGGGTCCTGGGATCGAGCCCCACATTGGGCTCTCTGCTCAGTGGGGAGCCTGCTTCCTCCTCTCTCTGCCTGCCTCTCCCCCTACTTGTAATCCCTGTCTGTCAAATAAATAAATAAAATCTTTTTTTTTTTTAAAAAAAAGGTCCACTGGATTTTACATTGGACCCATCTGGATAATTACATCTGCAAAGTCCTTTTTGCCTTGCAACATAACATGTTTGTGGAAGTAACACCACGTGTACAGATCATGGGAGCCAAAATTCTGACAGAATCTCTGACAACGAAAGCTGAACCTGAAGAACCCCAGGCAATTAGGCCTTGGTTTTCCTCTGCCTATTTTGCTGGTGACCTGCCACCAATGTAACTCAAAAGTCATACATTATGGTGTGTGACCTCAAACAGAAGCACAGTGTAATTGGGGAAGCCACTTCTTTCCATAGCCTTGGGACATAAATGCCTCCATGTGGGAGTCTTTTAGATGCCCATGACTTCTTTTCAAGCAAATCTGGATTATTATTATTTTTAAAAGTGGGGGAGCGGCGTCTGGATGGCTCAGTCAGTTAAGTATCTAACTCTTGGTTTCAGCTCAGGTCACGATCTCAGGGTGGTGAGATCGACCCCCGCCCCCCCAGTCAGGCTCCGCACTCAGCATGGAGTCTGCTGGAGATTCTCCCTCTCCCTCTGCCCCTCCCCTCCCACACTCTATCTCTAAAGAAATAAATCTTTATTAAAAAAGCTAATCTGAAGTGATGGCACCTCTGTTCTACAGGTCTTACCGAGGCTCCCTTTTTCTCTTCATGTTTATTCACTATATTAAAAAGTTTTGTTACAGAAGAGATTTTCTTATCCCCTTGGCCTCCCATTGTCCCCCACTTTGGGTGGAGGAGGGTGACTTTGTTAAGACATTGTGAAGGAGCTCACTTTTCCTAGGGTTCAAGGAGAGTGGTGCTGGTGCAGAAGGATCAAGGAATCAAGGGGGCCACAAGCAGGAGTGACCAACAGAACGGAATCCTCGTGCCCACCTAGGACAGACTCGGTGAAGACAAGGTGCACCAGAGCCTCAGGACCTCTGGGGGGTCCACAGACAGCAGGGTTGTTGCTCTGGAGATGGGCTGCACTTTCCCACCCACTGGTTAACCTACAGGAGTAACTGAGCAGTGCCTGTCAGGCCTGGAGCTAAACCAAGTGCCTGGGAATTCTGCACTGTGAGGAAGGCTCTCTGGATGGGAGAGCCCGCCCTGCAAAAGCTCACTGAACCTGCTGTGGGAGCAGAAAGCAGGAAAATGGCAAATGGCTAATGCAACCAGAAAGCTGGGAGTCTGTCCTTATCTGTGTTTTGGGTCATTGTCCCAGGAAATACTGGGGAAGGGATTCTTAAGAACAGTGGTGCATAAACCTGTATCATTCCATCACGAATCTCACAGAAAAGCGGGATTGATCCAGGAGAAGGGAAGGGGGCATCCCACGAAGGGCTGACAAGAAGACACAGGGAGCCTAGAGGGTGGCAGAACCAAGAGTATGGAGTGGGGGCCACTGCATCCTAAGAAAGGCCGCAGCAGGCGCCCCTCAGCTGGTGTGGAGGTGGCCTGGCACAGGGGCTCAGGACTCTGGCTGAGGAGGGAAGGTGAGGAGGGGAGCTGGGGGGGATTGGGGCTGCAGACAGCCTGTGCTCCCCAGGGAAAGGATACAGTAGCGGGATGCTGGTGCTGTACCTTCCTGCTCACTGGCTTGAGAAACCTCAGGAGGTAGGAATTTTGGGGGAATCCCATGCTACTGATCTGTTACCAGAGGCCACAAAACCCCTTGGTTCCATGAAGGATGGAGGGAGGCTTTGGAGCAGTGAGTCCAGGGAAGGACTCGGGGCTGGCCATGCTTCCCATGGCCCGAGAGCACCATGCCCTGCATGCGGGGCCTCCCTAGCATAGGCCACGGCCTCATGTCACCCAGCTTAGGAAAAGAAGACCCTCCCTTGAACCTGTGCCTGTCCATCCCCATTTTTCAGGAGTTATACGTATGCACCATTTCCACTTCTTACCCCCTTCACGCTGGACTTGGTTGCACCTCTTGGTTGCACTGGAGTCTCTTGAGCAAGGACTGAAGCCCTCAACAAGCAACACAAGGCCGGTGTGACTGTAGAAAGCTCCAGCAAAGGCAGGAGGCGATCAGACAGGGCAGAGGCCAGAGCACACAGGTTTGGTTGGCTGTGGAAGGCTTTGGTGGGTCAAGGGCAGGAAGCAGCTCTCCTTCGTGCATCTCCCCTTCTCAGGGACCTGTACCACCACCAGGCTAGAAGAACCAGTGATGGATCCCTTTCCCTGCTGCCCGCAGGCAGTCCAACAGTACCCTCTCCCAGCTCTTCCTCCCTGTGACCCTCATATCTGCTGGGAGCTGGTGTTGGGTTTCTTAGGGACTCGGTGGGTTCTCTCCCCACAAAATCCTCCTGATATCCCGCTTGCCCAGGAACTCTCTCCACCCCGAAGTCTGCAGGACCCCCAAAGTACAAATCACATGTCTCCTTTCAAGTGTCTGTTTGGCTTGTCCTCACATCATTCAGTTCTGCCCCTTCCCCGACCTAAAGCAGCTCAAACCTCTGACCTCGCTTGACTTCTCATCAGAGTATCCAGTACAACCTGACAACATAGTGTAGATGTACTTGCTTGTCGTCCATCTCACCCCCTGGAAGGAGCTTAAGGGCAAGACATTCCCTCCTGCTCTGGTCTGTTCTATTTACTACTGCCTCCCTCACCAGTTTTGATGGATTCCCGGGGCCCAAGGAATGGAAAGGGGCCATGAAAGAGCCAAGAGTGTCCTTTTTCTACCAATGGGATGTAGGCTTATAATAAATCATAGGACCTTAGACCTTTTAGGGCCTGTTTCAAAAGGTTTGCTCTTCCTCTCTGGGCAGTAAAACAGGTTATTTACTCAACAAATACTCTAATCTCTGGAGATAAAGCAGCAAACAAAACAAAACAAAGTTCCCACACCCACGAAGTTTACATTTTAGTGGGACTCACTGACTTGGTTTCCTAAAACACCCTCCCCCTGAAAAAATTTTATAATACTAAATAAGCTATTTTACTATTTTTAAAAAAGATTTTTTTTTTATTGTAGAGAGAGACAGACCACTAGAGGGAGGGTAGAGAGAGGGAGAATCTCAAGCAGACTCCATGCTGAATGGGGAGCCTGATGCAGGGCTTGATCGCACAACCCTGAGATCATGACCTGAGCTGAAACCAAGGGTCAGACACTTAACTGACTGAGCCACCCAGGTGCCCCCAAATAATTTTATTTTTTTGAGGGGTGGATTGGAGGTACAGAGAGAGAGGGAGAGAGAGAATCCTAAGCAGGCTCCACACCCAGTGCAAAGTCTGATGTAGGGAACGATCCCATGATCCTAAGATCATGGCCTGAGCTGAAATCAAGAGTTGGATGCCCAATGAACTGAACCACTCAGGTACTGGCCCCCAAATAAATCTTTAAAATAAAGATCAGTTTAAATGCACTGTTGAGCTGGAAAACAAAGTGGACTTGTTAGAGGTCAAATGGAAAAGAAATAGCAGATGACTCAGGGAATGCAAACATCCAAGTTAGTCTTTGCACTGGAGGCATCTGCAAACCTTGGTGAGCTTGACCAGGGCAGTCTAGAGCCCAGTGAAGTTGGGAGGGGTGGGACTCATGGCTCGGATCCCCCTTCAGGAATGGAGATCTTATGATCCCAGCTACTGTAAGAGTTTCCTGGAGACAGCCCACACTGGTTCTCATCTTCATTTTTTTTTTTTAAGATTTTATTTATTTATTTGTCAGAGAGAGAGCGAGCGAAAGCGAGCACAGGCAGACAGAGTGGAAGGCAGAGTCAGAGGGAGAAGCAGGCTCCCCGTGGAGCAAGGAGCCCGATGTGGGACTCGATCCCAGGACGCTGGGATCATGACCTGAGCCGAAGGCAGCTGCTTAGCCACTGAGCCACCCAGGCGTCCCTGGTTCTCATCTTCAGATGCTGCCTCAGTAGAAGACGCTGCCTCCCTCGATGTCATGATACTTCTCCAGGGGCACCTGCATTCAGTGAGTGATTCATGAAGAGGTACAAAGCTTGGTCCTCTATCCCAACCTGTGGGAAGCCCTAGAGGACTATCAAACTTTTCCTAGTGATCACTTGCTGCATAACAAATCTGCACAGCATGTAGAAGCTTGAAACCACAAGCATTTGTCATGTTAGAGCTCCTGGAAATCTGGTTGAGAGCTCTCATGAGGTTGTAGTCAAGGTGTTGGCTGGGCTCCTTTGATCTCTCCTGGCCCACAGGAGAGGGTGGGTGACTGCTTCTAAGATGACTCCTTGTTGTCGCCTGGCCTCACTCCCCTGCAATATGGGCCTCACAACATGGCGCTAGCTCCACCCAGGATAATACAAAGAGACCATGTCCAAGATGGAATCTGTGGTCTTTCATAACTCAGACTGACACCCACCCCATGGCCCAGTCTAGCCCATATCTAGTCATTCTTAACAGTTTTACTGAAAACACAGCCAGGCCTATTTGTTTAGGAATCTCTAGGGTTGTTTTAGAGCTATAGTGCAGAATTGAGTAGTTAGGACAGAGACCACAGGGCCTAAAATCCTAAGGCCTACATCACCTGGCCTTTAACAGAAAGCTTGCTGATCCCTGGTTTAGTAGAAGCAGCCACAGCAAGCTGCTACCTCAAAGGCTACATAGGAAATATACTACTTTCCTGCCTAAAAGCCTCCCATTCTTATGCTCATGTAACTTTTACATCAAACAATTTTAGGGACAAAGGAGAGTAAAATAAAAATTCTGGGGAATGGGACACACAGAATTAGCCACTACAAAGAACAAGTCTCTGCAGTTCATGGTTTATGAGCCAATCTACCACACCAGTCCCCATGGCAGAAACTTACCATACTGGTTCTGAACCCCTGGCCTTTTCTCATGCTGTCCCCTATGCCCAGAGAAGCACTTCCTCTTTCCTCTGCCTTGGGAGAGTCTCACCCTCCTCTAAGAGCTCGGTTCAAGACACCTCTGTCTGATAGTCTTCCACATGTCTGCACCCCCGCAATGCTTCCTAATGCCACAACATTTATGGTCATGCTCTCAAGGCCGAAAACCTCAAAGTCATGGGTGAGTCCCTTTTTTTTCACACTTCATTTGCAGTAACAGCTCGTACTTGGGGGTTTCAGAATCAGGTACAGTTATTATTATGTATTTGTTCTCTGTTGCGAGTGGTTTACACACTTAGGTCATGTAACTCGCTCAAGAGTCTATGAGGCAGGTACTATCGGAATACATCTTATAGATGATGTGATGACACCGGAAGAGACCTGCAAAAGGTCACAGTCACTTAGCTGTGGACCTGAGATTCAGTTCTGTCCCCACTGTCCACCACTGTCCTGGACTTCACACACCTACCTGCACTGTGTAATTTTTTTATTCACAGAACATATTACCTTGTGACATATTTGTGTGTCCTTTCTTTCTATTCATCAGAGACAGAAAGGGAGGGAGGGAGGGAGGGAGAGGGAGCACAAGCAGGGGAGTGGCAGGCAGAGGGAGAAGCAGGCTCCCCTCTGAGCAGGGAGCCTGTTGCAGGACTTGATCCCAGGACCCTGAGATCATGACCTGAGCTCAAGGCAGACAACCGACTGAGGCACCGAGATGGCCCTACATGTCATGTTGTTGTTTTTTTTTAAGGTTTATTTATTTTTTTATTTGACAGAGAGATCACAAGTAGGCAGAGGCAGGCAGAGAGAGAGAGGGGGGAAGCAGGCTCCCCGCTGAGCAGAGAGCCTGATGCGGGGCTCGATCCCAGGACTCTGAGGCAGAGGCCTAACCCATTGAGCCACCCAGGTGCCCCCTTACATGTCGTGTTAATTTAACCTTGAATCCCTGTGGGTTGTGCTATTCAAATGAGTGTAACCAGACAACTGATGACTCATGATGATGATGTACCTGTTCACTTTAGGTCCATGGTTCTTTCCCCAGACCATCGGGCAGATTCCCCTACTTCTAGGCCTCAGAGTGGTGGAAACACACTGGGGACAGTGGTCAGTAATGCTGACTCTTAAATCAAACCACAAATGAAATAAAGAACACAACCATGTTCCAGGTTTCAAGTCAAATCAGATCTCACCAGGTTGTCCAAACTCTCCCAAGAGTTCACAGTATATGTGCCAAATAATGTGATTTAACTTCAGAGGGAAGCTTCTTTGTCTCCCAGAGAAATGACGAGTTCCAAACTGCCCTCTTCTAGTGGCATCTTCCAATGAAGCAGGCGGGATCCTTCAGCAACTCCACTCTTGGACAACTGACAGTGTATTGCTTGGCCCAGAGTTTCCAGCACTGATTAGGTCACATGGGAGACAGTAAAATACACAGTAACAGCCAAATTTAAAAACACTGAGAAATTCCAAGAATAAAAAATATGATCACCTCATCAATTTATAGTCTCAAATTGCCTTGAGAGTCTTTTTCAAGTAAAAATTCCTTCCAGAACAGAATACATTTGTCAATCTGTTATCCCTACAGTGGTCACCACATAAAGTACATTGCAGATTTAGTGGTATATGGAGAAAGAATGTGTCCAGAGAAACAACAAGGTGAAAATAAGAGGCTCTCAGGTTTCAGCTTTTCCAGGGTGTCAGCCGACCAGTCAACGAGAGTGATAGTGAACCTATTGGACAACTGGGAGAAATTTATTTTTAAGGTGTTACCCATGAGAATTATAGAACTCTGGTCCATACCTACTGTGTCCAAACCCTGGCGCTCAGAGACCTGACCAAACTCTAGCATGGCTTTCAGCATCTTTTTAAAATTTTTATTATTTATTTATGACAGAGAGAGTGAGAGAGGGAACACAAGCATTGGGGAGCTGGAGAGGGCGAAGTAGACTCCCAGCTGAGCAGGAAGCCCGATGTGGGGCTCGATGCCAGGACACTGGGACTGAGACCTGAGCCAAAGGCAGATGCGCAATGACTAAGCCACTCAGGTGCCCCAGCTTCCAGCATCTTAAGGCTGTGTCCCTAGAAAAATCCCAGCCCCCACTAGTTCCCCCAGCCCCATTAAAGAGCCAGAAGGGGTAAAGCTCAAAGTTGCTGGGAAAATTTACTGTTTGTTCTAACCAAAACCTAGTGATAGGCAGAGAAGCACCTGAGACCCCTGTTAGAGCAGCTACTTTAGAAAGCTTGCACTTATAAATCTTCTCTTTGCCCTCTGAAATCTAAGTCTTCTACTACCCAACACTGTCTTCTCAAGGACCTGAAGGCCATCTCTGTGGCCTCTCACTCTTGGTCTGTGAAGGAGGACAGGGTCTTACTTGGGTTGGTGCCTGGTCCAACTTGCACCCGCACCCCTGTCACAAAGACAGACGTTTGCTACTCTGGATATACTTCAATGAGCAAATCCGGATACTTGAGTCAACTGGACCAAACCCCACTTTTAACCCTTCAGTGCCTTCTCCCTAGCACTCCCAAGCTTTTAGTCTGCTGCCCCTCGTTTCGGGGGAGTTCAGTTCAGTTCACGCTGGATTCTCTGCCCTATTACAATAGTTGTAACTCAATAAGATCCAACCTTACAGTTTCAGGAGTGCCCAGCTTTATCTTTCACACCTGTGGGAATCCGTAGTCCTGGGGTATAAAGGTCAATTGTGCATGCAGAACGCTACCTACGGCAGAAAGGGTCAAGTGAAACGCTCCAAACTGCTGGCAAAATTTAGAAATGGTCAATAATGGCCTTCTGTTTCACACTTAAAAATTCTGCTCTGCTCCCCCGTATTCTGCTTGATAGCCTAGGGTTTTCTTCGGTTCAACCCCCTAACCAGTGGCAGCTCTACACCTCTTGCTTTTCTACCACTAGAAAACCAAATCCCTTCTCCTCTCGTCACCAACCAAAGAGCGCGACTCTGTGCGCTCCCGCCCCCTGAGGACCCCCCCCACCCCGCCCGCGCCGGCCGGTGGAGCTCCGCGGAGACCCGCACCTCGCTCAGCAACTCGCCCCGCAGGCTCGCGACCTCCCGCAGCTTCCGGCCGGGTGCGCGCGCACGTGCTCGCGCTCGAGGGCGGCGGCGTCCCGGCGCGCGGCCACGGCGGCGTGCGCGGGGCTTGAAGAGGTTGGGGGGTCCTGCAGCGCTTCCGCGTCCGGCCGTCCGCGAGCCCTGGGCGCGGGACCGAGCTCGGCGGGAGCGCCTCCCTGACGAGCAACGGGCGCAGGAGTTTTGTGTACTTTTAATAAAACTTTACAAAACTTCTCCCCTTAACGGAGCTCAAGTCCCATCCAAGATGGCCTCCCAGCCGTGCAGCGGCGCCCTGTTGCTTTGCAGCCCCTTTCGCGACAGCCCCGAGCCCCTTTACGGCCACGTCCCTGTGGGAGGCCCGAGTGGGGGGCACAGGGCGCTCGCGCCCGGTATTTGGTGTGGCGCGCGAGCGGGTGTGAACGCTTGTCCCAGGTCTTGGCTCCTCTCTGTCAAGGCCCTGGGGTGGATTCTCAGGGGGTGGCTTTGAACCCAGACTTGTAGAAGTGATCTCTCCACATTAGGAAACCCAGGGCTGCATCAGTTTCTCCCCTCGCTTTGCCCCCACATTTCTGCCCCAGCCTGCCATCCCCCAGGGCTTTAGTTTCTTTGCCTTACCGTGCTATTTGGGGGAGATAATTGGATAACTTTATGTTCTAGGCCTGTGGCCCCAGGCAGACGAAAAAGAAAGCTCGGGAGTCCTTCCTGTGCAAGTGCCGCAGATTTGGGACTGGGTTTACCGGGGCATCGAATGGAGCCAGTAGTCCCACTTCTGAATACCTGTCAGGACTTTTGAAACGATTAGCGGGGAAAACAGGCGTGAAGGCCCCTTGTAGAACTGATATAAGCACGAGGCAGGAGCAAATGGTGGTGGTGTTACTAGACCGTGTATCTGGTGGTTGAGGGCAAAGTGCTGGGATTGGATCTGGGATTTGGATCCTAGCTTCATAACATGCTGGCTGGGAGACTCGGGGCCAATCAGGTAGCAGCCTGCAGATGGCTCTCTGGGCATTGGTGTCCCCACCTGGACATAGTGGGGTTGGGTGCCAAGACCTCTAGGGAGAGGTAGTAGGCACAGTGGCTCCCAAAAAGAGATCTTTTCTCTGCTCATGAGCAACCCTGGTGTCTCTTCCTCTTCTTTGAGGTCCCCAGTTATATTGAATTAGAATTCCATCCGTATGACCTCTTTTAATTTTATTATTATTATATAATTATTACTTCTTTAAGGTTACTATGATCTAAATGTTGTGGCATCCTCCTCTTGTCAAATTCTTATGTTGAAATCTTAATGCCCAGTGTGTTGGTGTTAGGAGGTGGGCCTTTGGAGGAGCTTAGGCCATGGGGTAGACCCTGCTGAATGGGATCAATGTTTTTATAAAAGAGACCCCATAGAGCTTCCTGACACATCTGCCTTCACCTTGTGCCCTGTGAGAACTCAGAGAGAAATCACCTGCTAGGAACCAGGAAGAGAGCCCTCACCAGAGTTCAGCCATGCTTATGCCTTGATCTTGGACTTCCAGCCAATTTTGTTTCTAGAAAACTGCTAAACTCTACCACTAATGCTGATGATTTATCTTTAGATTATTTCAAATCCGTGAACTGTGAGAAATAGATTCTGTTGCTTATAAGCTACCCAGTCTATGGCATTTTGTTGCGATAGCTACAGCAGACTGAGACAAAGGCCCTGTTCCAAATGCAGTCATCTTGGGGGTTAGGACTTCCATGTATGAATTTGGGGGACACAATTCAGTCTATAACATCCTATAAAAGGGATCATAGAGGGACACCTGGCTGGCTCATTCAGTAGAGCATGCAACTCTCTCTCTCTCTTTTTTTAAAGATTTTATTTATTTATTTTAGAGAGAGAGCTTGTGTGTTTGTGCAATCTCAGGCACACACAAGTGAGGGAAGGGGCAGAGGGAGAGAAAATCCCAAGCAGACTCTGCACAGAGCCTAGAGCCCAACCTGGGGCTCCATCTCACAGTTCCAAGATCACAACCTGAGCCAAAATCAAGAGTCGGATGTTCAACTGAATGAGCCACTCAGGTGCCGTAGTAGACCATGCAACTCTTGACCTCAGGGTTGCGAGTTTGAATCCCATGTTGGGTGTAGAAATTATTAAAAAAAAATCTTAAAAATTATTTTATTTTAAAAAACTTTTTTCTAAAGATTTTTTTATTTATTTGACACAGAGAGAGAGCAAGAGAGCATGAGCACAAGCAGAGGGAGTGGCAGAGGAAGAGGGAGAAGAAGGGCCCCTGCTGAGCAGGGAGCCTGAGGAACTGGAGCACACCGGGACCTTGACCCCACCTGAAGGCAGATGCCCACTGACTGAGCGGCTCAGGCGCCCCTAAAAATTTTTTTTTAAAGAAAGGAATCTTATGGTACGTGGCCTTTTGTGTATGGCTTTTTTCACTTTGCATAATATTTTCAAGCTTTTATCCAGGCATGTATCAGTACTTCATTCCTTGTTATGGCTGAATACTGTTTCATGAATATACCACAATTTGTTTATCCATTCATCCATTAATGGCCATTTGGGTTGTCTCTACCCTTTGGCTATTATGAGTAATGATGCTCCAAACATTCTTGTACAAATTAATATTTTAGTATTTTTTTAAACAGTTTGCAAGTTTTTTTATTTTTATTATTATTTTTTAAAGATTTTATTTAGTTATTTGACAGACAGAGATCATAGGTAGGCAGAAAGGTAGGCAGAGAGAGAGGAAGGAAAGCAGGCTCCCCACTGAGCAGAGAGCCCAATGCGGGGCTCAATCCCAGGACCCTGGGATCATGACCTGAGCCGAAGGCAGAGGCTTTAACCCACTGAGCCACCGAGGCACCCCAAGTTTTTTTTTTTTTTTTAAGATTTTTATTTATTTATTTGACAGGCAGATCACAAGTAGGCAGAGAGGCAGGCAGAGAGAGAACAAAGGAAGCAGGCTCCCCACTGAGCAGAGAGCCCAATGCGGGGCTCAATCCCAGGACCCTGAGACCATGACCTGAGTCAAAGGCAGAGCCTTCAACCCACTGAGCCACCCAGGTGCCCCTAATATTTTAGTTTTGGTGAAGGCAAAATATCAAAGTTTCCTTTTATGTCCCTACCCCCGGTTTTATTTTAAGAAATTCTTAGCTACCCTAAGGTCATAAAAATGTTCCTTTATGTTCTTTTCTAAAAGACTTAGTGTTTTTTCATACTTGTGAGCAATCCATCTAGAAGTGAAGTTTGAGGCAGGTATCTCATTGCAGTCCTCCCCATGTGTGTACTTAGTTATCCCAGCCCTGCTTACTGAATATTTTATCCATTCCCTCTGGTCTGCAATGTAACATCTGTCAGCTGTCAAGTTTCTCTGTTTGCTTATGTCTGTATTCTGTTCCATTTGTCTCCATCTCTGGGCTTTTATTGTATTTACTTGATTACTAAATTAGATTTATGGTAAATATTGATATCTGGTTAAGTATGACAAGCCTCCCACCCCCTTCTCCTTCTTCAGGAATGTCCTGGCTTTTCTACCTTTTTTTTTTTTTTTTTTTTAAAGATCTTATTTATTTATGTGACACACAGAGAGATCACAAGAAAGCAGTCAGGCAGAGAGAGGGGGATGGGAAGCAGGCTCCCCGCCGAGCAAAGAGCCTGAAGAGGGCCCAATTCTAGGGGTTCAACCCTTTGAGCCACCAGGGCGCCCCTTTTCTGCTTGTTCTGACTTTCAGTTAGTTTTTAAAATTTTACCAAAACAAGCAGACCCACCTGATGAGATTTCTTTGGAATTGGATTGACTCAGTGGGCCAATTAGGAAAGGATTAGAATGCCGATTTTGTCAGTCTATTTAGTTGCTCTGTAATGTATTTCAATATAATTTTGTAGGTTTTCTTTTAAAGATTTTATTTATTTGTTTGACAGATGGAGATCACAAGTAGGCAGAAAAGCAGGCAGAGAAAGAGGAGGAAGCAGGCTCCCCGCTGAGCAGAGAGCCCGATGCAGGGCTTGATCCCAGGACCCTGGAATCATGACCTGAGCTGGAGGCAGAGGCTTTAACCCACTGAGCCACCCAAGTGACCCTAATTTTGTAGTTTTTTTTTTTTTTAAAGATTTTATTTATTTTACAGACAGAGATCACAAGTAGGCAGAGAGGCAGGCAGAGAGAGAGAGGAGGAAGCAGGCTCCCCGCTGAGCAGAGAGCCCGATTTGGGGCTTGATCCCAGGACCCTGAGATCATGACCCGAGCAGAAGGCAGAGGCTTTAACACACTGAGCCACCCAGGTGCCCCCCTAATTTTGTAGTTTTATACAGAAATATTTTCCATATGTTTTGTTAAAATTGTCCCAGTTACCATTTGTACTGGGTTGAATTATGTCTCCTTCAAATTCATGTGGACTTTGCCCCTCAGAATGTGATCTTATTGAAAATAGGGCCTTTATGGCATGCCTTGGTGACTTAGTTGGTTAAGTGTCTGCCTTCAGCTCAGGTCATGATCTCAGGGTCCTGGGATCAAGCCCAGAGTCAGGAACCCTGCTGAGTGGGGAGTCTTACTCTGCCCCTCCTTCCTGCTTATGCTCTTTCTCTCTCTCTGTCTCTCCCAAATAAATAAATAAATAAATAAGTAACTTCTTTAAAAAAAAAAAAAGAAAATAGAGTCTTTTATAGATGTAATTAGTTAATATGAGACCATACTGGATGAAGGTGAGCCCTAACTCCAAGGATAGGTATCCTTATGTGAAGCCCATGTGAAAACACAGAGGCACAGGGAAGGTGGCCATGTGACAAGAGGGCAGGGATTGAACTGATAGAAGGAGCACCAAAGATTGCCAATAGTCACCAGAAGCTGAAAGAGCCAAGGAAAGATTCTCTCCTAGACATTTAAGGGGGAGCATGGCCCTGCCAATACCTTGATTTCTGATTTCTACCCTCTTCAACTGTGAGAAAATGAATTTCTATTGCTTTAAGCCCCTTGGTCTGTGGCAATTACAGCATCCCTAGGAAAATAACACAGCATTAAAAAATAGTTTTGTCCTATTATAAATGACACCTTTTATTTTATTATTATTTTTGAGAGGTAGTTAGGTTTAATTGTTATTTATTTTTAAAATCCCAGTGTGAATAACATACAGTGTTACTTTTTTAAAAAAGATTTTATTTATTTGACAGAGAGAGACACAGTGAGAGAGGGAATACAACAGGGCATGTGAGAGAGGGAGAAACGGGCTTCCTGCCAAGTAGAGAGCCCAATGTGGGGCTCGATCCCAGGACCCTGGGATCATGACCTGAGCTGAAGGCAGACACTTAACAACTGAGCCAGGCAGGCAACCCTGAATAACATACAGTGCTATATTAATTTCAGGTGTACGATATAGTGATTCAACAATTCTGTGCGTTGCTCAGTGCTCATCATGGTAAGTGTGCTCTCAATCCCCTTCATGTAATTTATCCATCCCACCACCCCATTCCCCTCCCCTCTGGCAACCACCAGTTTGTTGTCAATAGTTAAGAGGTTGTTTTTTTGTTTATCTCCTTTTTTTCTTTGCTCATATGTTGTTTCTTAACTTCCACATATGAGAGAAATCACATGGTATTTGTCCTTCTCTGATTGACTTATTTCGTTTAACATTATACCCTCTGGGTCCACCCATGTTGTTGCAAATGGCAAGATTTCATTCCTTTTTTATGGTCGAGTAATATTCCATTGAATATATATATACTATATATTCTATATATATTACATATATATATATACACACACTATATATTCATATTCTTCTTTATCCACTCATCTATGGATGTACTAAATGATACCTCTTAGAAAATATATTTTCTCTTCCTGGTGAATAGAAACACTGCTGACTATCATGTATTGATTTTGTTTCTAGAAAGCTTGCTAAACTCTACTACTAATACTGATGATTTAGCTTTAGATTCTTTCAAAATGTATGATGTTTTAAAAATATCACTAGAATATAATGGTAATAGTTGTGATCATTTAAGAGACATGTCCATAGGGCACCTGGGTGGCTCAGTCGGTTAGCATCTGCCTTCAGCTCAAGTCATGATCCTAGGGTACTGGGATCAAGCTCCACACTGGGCTCCCTACTCAGTGGGGAGCCTGCTTCTCGCTTTCCCTCTGCCCCTCTGCCTGTTGGTATTCTCAATCACCCTCTCTCTGGTGTGCCTGGGTGGCTCAGATGGTTGGGTGTCTGCCTTTGGCTTGGGTCGTGATCCCAGGTTCCTGACATCAAGCCCTGCATCGGGCTCCCTGCTCCGTGGAGAGTCTGCTTTCTCCTCTGCCTCTCTCCCCTTCTCGTGCTTTCTCTCTCTCTCAAATGAATAAAAAAAATCTTTTTTTATTTACTTTTTAAAAGGTTTTATTTATTTATTTGACAGAGATCACAAGTAGGCAGAGAGGCAGGCAGAGAGAGAGGGGGAAGCAGGCTCACCACAGAGCAGAGAGCCTGATGTGGGGCTCGATCCCAGGACCCTGGAATCATGACCTGAGCCAAAGGCAGAGGCTTTAACCCACTGAGCCACCCAGGTGCCCCTGAATAAATAAAAATCTTAAAAAAAAAGAAACATGTCAATGAATTTTGTGCTTCTCTCTTCATGGTTCTGTTCCTTGTTAAGTTATAGACTCAGAGACTACTCTGGGGGAGTTGCCTCACAAGGTCATCTTTCTTTGTACAAATAAGAAGATCATGAGGAATAATCTCCAGATCCTTGACTCCCTAGTAGGGCTTGGGATGACTGTTCAGGCGGGATATTAACATTATAACGAAGCTGGTGTAACTGTGGGGCACTTCTGGCACGTTCTGATTCATCTGAACAGGAGTCTTCCTCAGATGTCTTTTTCTGTTCCAGCAGTCTGTTAGTTTGTTTCTAAAAGGTAAGACTGATGGCTAGGCAGAAGCTTCTACTAGAATTTTCCTGAGTTTGGGGGTCAGACTGGCGACAGAACTTGATTACCTTCCCTGGAGGGCAGACAGGACTTACTACTAATAAGCAGAACACAGCAGGGGTGATGGTATAGCACCCGAAACAGGGAGCTGTAGGACCACAGCTTTTACCTTTCATCAAGGAAGCCCCCTTTCTGCTGCTGAAGGTTCGGGGCTCACCTGTTCCTCTGGACTTGATTAATCACAGGATTTAGCACACCCTACTTGGAATTTCTCTGCCAATATAATTTCCTCAAAACCCTAGACTGTTTCCTGTTTACTTTCAGCCAGTTCCAATGTGTATGTATTTACAGCAAAAAATCTTACCAAGACAAGTTTTTTTGTTAACTGGTCTCTGTGCTCTGTCCTTCCCCGACTCTCTCAGCTTGTTCCATGGGGAATGAGTGGCTTTGATAGAAAGGTAACTGTTACAATCTGGTCTTTCTGCTTGGATGGCACCTACTATCTGGGGAAGAACCTTTCTACAACATGCTTGAGAAAGATCTTGAAGTCTGAAGCTCATCTCATCTCTAAGATGGCTTCTTCTGGAGCCATCTCTTTTAAAAAAAATTTTATACACATACACACACACACACATAATAAATAAAAATTTAAAAATATATATTTAAATAAGTTCTCTGCCCAATGCCCAATGTGAGGCTTAAACCCAGGACCCTGAGATCAAGAGTCATATGCTCCCCTGACTGAGCCAGCAAGGCGCCATCTGGAGCCACGTCTTACAAGTTTCAGTTTCGTATGCAGAAACTCTTGCCATTTTCAACCCCAAATGACCAGTGGTGGTGGCTTCTCACATCTCCTTCAAAGAAGCGACTGTAGGAAGCATAGTTGACAACCTCCAGCTGCCACTTCTTTGGCTCTGCCATAGTGGTCATGCCAAGGCCCTACCCATCTGCTCTCAGACGATGTTCAGGACTTAATTTACCACACTCATCACCCCTGTCTGTCCCATTGATGAACCAAGTAGAAATCTGCCTGGGGCACTTTTCTTAGGACAAATTTCCCATAATGCTCTCTACCCCAAAACCCTCTCCTGGCCCTAGAGGAATTGGTGAGCCATTGCCTGGCTCCCTGCCTTCCACCCCAACCTTGCCCCTTACTGGACTGTCCCCAGAGAATTGTGCCACATGGCCCTCAGGTCCATGAAGGGAAAGCAGCTGGTTTCCCCATGTTCCCTGTGCTTTGGTCAGGAGTTGGAGCAAGACTGTCCTCTGGTCATCGCTATACCTCCTCATCATCCTCCCTCTTTTCTAAGGCGGCACTCCTTTAGAGTGTGTGCTGCTCATCTCACTACCTTATCTCCCTCCCCACTGTTATCATCCTCTGTCCCCCTCCCCACGTTGGAGCTCCCTCATTCATGTATACTGTGGCACCCAGCTCCTGGCCTTCCTTTCCACCCCACGTCCTGTCATCATCTTGGATGAGTTCCATGGCCATCCCACACCTGGTCCCCAGGCCCCCAGCCTCCTCCCATTTGATGAGCTCCTCAATGTCCCTTGGCTGCTTATTCCCAATGGTGACTTGGGGCTTGTTATTGCCCCAAACCTGCTCAATACCTGCTCAGCCTTCCTCCTTTCTGACCATGTCCCTGTCCTCCTAGGTGACATTTGTGCTATAGTCACCCGTACCTTTTCTTTTTAACCTGAGCAATTTACTTTAACAGCTGCTTTCTCATGTAGCTCTCCTGCTTATTTCCCCATCCATCCTTTCAGTGTACACCATCCATCGCTATGACAATGTCCTTGTCAAAATCCTGACCTTTTACTTCTTGTTTCCTGTCAAAAATGCAGCCCTTGATCAGTTGCGTGCTGTGAGGGACCATCACCAATGAGACTCAGGAAAGCCCAGGGCTTGGGGGAGTCTATTTGAAGCTGTCACAGGTAGTAAAGAAACATACTTTTAAGAGGCAAAGAACAATATTGGTGAGTTTGGGAATAATGGAATGGAGGATTTTGTGAATGAAGGAAGAAGGAGTGGGGATGTAAACAGGAGAAAGGAACTACAGAGCACTATGGGGATCAGAAAAGAGGAAAATAGAACTAGGGGAAGCCCTCAGCTATTTTGGGCAGCAGTGAAGTAACCCCTGGATTTGTTTATTTATTTGGCCACAGTGTTAACAAGGTAACAAATCTCCATTTATTTTAAAAAGATGGTGGAAACTTAACCCATTCCATGTTTGTCTGCTGCCTGGAAGGAGGAAGTGTCCAGGACCAGGGACTTGAATTTGGGCTCTTTCACCTTGGAGTCTTTTGAGGGCAGAAGAAAGTAAACAGCTACGAATGAGTGAGAAAGAAGGTTGTTGCTTGAGGAAGAATGCCCTGGACAAGTGGGAGGGATGTGAGGACAAACAAGGCTCTAGGCCTAGAGAGAAGGACGGACAACCCTTTCATCAAATGCAAGGAGAGGAAGAAAGGATGAAATTATCAGTCACCTAAGTGGGGCTCACGTCATCATAACAATTCCCAAATCTCAGGGTCTTTTTTTTTTTTTTAAAGATTTTATTTATTTATTTGACAGACAGAGATCACAAGTAGGCAGAGAGGCAGGCAGAGAGTGAGAGGGGGAAGCAGGCTCCCCGCTGAGCAGAGAGCCCGATTTGGGGCTTGATCCCAGGACCCTGAGATCATCACCTGAGCCAAAGGCAGAGGCTTTAACCCACTAAGCCACCCAGGTACCCCCCCGCTTCCCCACTGCAAATCTCAGGGTCTTAAAGCAACTAAGGTCTTCCCTGTTTGTGCTATGTATTCATCATAGGTTGGCAAGGAAACTACACTTATCAAAGGAACATAGGCTGATGATCAACCACCATCTTGCATGTTGAATGGCTCCTGAGCCGCAGAGGACTCTGGAGGGTCTCCTGTTGGAGGTTCCAGCTTGGATGTGACACGTGCTACTTTCCTTCACAAGTCACTGGCTAGAATTCGTCTCTCTCATTCTCCCTCTCTCTTCCACCCACAACCACACCCACTTACGTAACCACGAGGGGGTGAGGAAGTGCAATATATACTAATGGCTTCTACAGCATTTTGTGCCAGGTGAGCTTTAGTTCTAGAAGTCACATGGAATGCCTGTGCTGGAAATAACCTCAGACAAGCCAATATCTGCCCAAGATCACACAGAGAGCAGTAGCAGGATGATTGGGAGTCAGATCTCCTGTTTCCCAGTCCCTCTGTTTAATGGCAGCCACGATACTAAAGTTTTATCTTCAGCAAGGTTAAGAACTCCGTGGAGTTCTCCCTTCACTTGGAGTAATTAAAAAAAAAAAATTACTTTCTACTTTAAGTAGCTCTACACCCAAAGTGGGGCTTGAACTCATGATCCCAAATCAAGAGTTGCATGCTCTACTGACTGAGCCAGCCGGGTGCTCCAGAATCATTTTTGTTAATGCTTGCCCCGCAAGTGTTGATTGTATCCTTGGTTATTGTCAGTCCTGCCATGTCCACTAGAATTACACTTGCTTTCTTCCCTGGGGTCATGTCAGCTGACTAGCTGCAGAAGCCTCTGTAGGAGCACTTTGTGGTCTTCCCAGCCTGATTCGTATTAAGCATGAGACCAGCAGATTGTGCACATTCTGCATACTTTTCCTCCATTTCCCATCAGAACTGTTACAAATTACTTTGTCTATCTTCTCTCAGATAGATGGCTTTCCAGAGCTCTATGCTCCCACAGCCCCCATGCTTCCTTCTGTAATAGCAGTTGATATAAAAGGACATTTGTTACGGGGCACCTGGGTCCTGGGTGGCTCAGTGAATTAAAGCCTCTTCCCTCAGCTCAGGTCACGATCCCAGTGTCCTGGGATCAAGCCCTGCATCGGGCTTTCTGCTCAACAGGGAGCCTACTTCCCCCTCTGTCTCTCTCTGCATGCCTCTCTACTTGTGATCCCTGTCAAATAAATAAAATCTTAAAAAAAAAAAAAAGGACACTCGTTACACCTGAAGCACCTGAGCAAAGATAGGGTCCAGCTCCGGGCAGGCTGTACAATGGAGAGAATCTGGCCAAGAACCCCAGCAGGCCTTTCTGCATAGCTGTACATAACTGGAACTCTGAAGGACAGCCATGAAAGGGACAGAGAACCTGGGGCTTATAAAGGACATATAGATATATAATAAAAAATTCTGGCAACCCTGGTCATACTCAATGACGTGATTGTACAGTCCCAGAAGACTACCTCTCAGAATGGTTCCTTAGGACATTCTTTGCTTAGAAAATGAAAGATTTGATTGCTCCAAACGCTAGAGCTCGATTGAGGGTAGACTTCAGAAGCTGGGGAAATTGGAGTTGGTGGTTTCTTACAAGAAGGAGGAACTAAGTAAGGAGTTACTGGATAGTAATTTAGAATGAAAATTCTCAAACCTGTAAGGATCATCTGACTACTTCACGGTTTATAGGACAACAAACAGTGAATGCCATGTAGCCACTGGAAAAAAGAATGCAGATCTTGATGTTTAAATAGGGTAAGATTTTCAAACCACAGTTTTAGGTGGGAAAAAAAAAAAGGACATTCACAGGTTATACAGTGTGCTACCATCACTGTAAAGACAAGAAACCCCAAAAATCCCAAGGTTGGGAGAGTATGTATGTATATACTCAAATATGGATATTTGGAAGGGTATAGGATACTGGTAAGTGGTTGTTTTCTTAGAGGGCAACGGGGAAGATTGGTGTAGGAAAGGGCCACCTTTTTTTTTTCTTTTGAATTTTGTGCCATTCCTCGTTTTAAAAGTCAACAAACCAAATGCAATGTGGTATCCTGAAACAGTAAAACAGGCATTACTGGGAAACTGGTGAAAGAATAAAGTCTGTAGTCTGGTTAGTAGTATTGTACCAATGTTAATTTCCTAGTTTTAGCAAATTACCAAATTTAACTTTTCTGGTGGCTGTTGTTTCCTTGTTCATAATTTCATCCTATCCAATTTTTACCATTAAGATGCTTAGAGAAAAATTTGCAACTTCTGGGATTTTCTCACATTGGTCCTGTGCTTGGACATCCCTCATTCTCTTGTTCTCAGAAGCTGTACTCATCCTCTAAGTTCACCAGTTCCTTGCTCTGAAATGCTTAACTCTCCCAGAGATAGGACATGTAGCTTGTGAGTTTCTTACTGTTTTACACTTACCAACTGGGCTTCCCAGGAAGCCGACTTGAAGATGAAAATACAGTGCAGGTTAAGTTTATTAGGGATTAGACCCTGTGAAAGGGGAGGTCCATTAGACTAGGCAGAGGAGTGGGGCTGTGAGGTTGTCCTAGCAAGAGCCTGAGGAGACCCACCAGGGAGTCGCACAGCTGCCCTTCAAAGTTGTCCCAACTTGTGGTGAGAAGAAAAGAGCCTTTAGACTCAGCCAGTTCGTCACTGGATACAGGCCACCTAGGAAAGGGGGCATGAACTTGGCAAAAGCAGCTCTCTTAAGCAGAGGGTCTTCTCAAGAGGGCTGACCAGCTGATGGCTATCTGTCAGCAATAATTCCAGCAGCTGGGGAGTAAGCCCTTAATTTCTGAAGGTGCTGGGAGTGGTGTGATCTACCACTGTTATAATTATGACTTATTAAAATACTCCCTATGTGAGGGCTAATGTTCTAGTTTTTTAGGTTAGGTGACTGAAAGTACTACTCTGGCTTGGCTCTCTAAAAGCAATGACCCAGACCACGGGATTTTAGGAGGTCCCCTCCTATGCTAAGAACCAAGTCTGTACTTCCCTTGACCAGCTCCTATAGCAGCATGCAGAGATAATTCTTTCCCACGACCAGAGGCTTTCTGAAAGCCTCAAAACCAGTAAGAAATTCATCTTCCATTTGGCAATGACAATCAAGGAGAAAGATTTCATTTTGAGAGAAATAAAATTTTAGTCAATAACTTTTTAGGTCTTTTGTTTTTTCAAGCAAATGAATACTTTTATTAACTTTTTTTTTCTTTTTTCTTTTTAATACACATGGTAGGGTTTTGACCTCAAATACTTGTCAGGTCTGCTACTCAAATGAACTTAGAGCAGGACGATTTATGAACTTCAAAAATACCTAGTCCCTGTCCAGTTTAGGGTCCAATGCAGACAGTCCTCCTTTCCTTTCCCAGCCCCTCAAGAGCCTTTGCAAATATCTCTTCCATTTTATGCCCAGAATCCCCTGAAATGCATCAGAGTATTACATCAATGTGTACAAAACCAAGATCTTGTCTCCTATTCTAGGTTCCACATCAAATAAAGCTGAGTTGGGTTGTCCAAACTGACCAGATAGGTTACATCAGATAGTGTGCCACATAAAATTTAAATTTTGAACAAAATACATCTCTTCTCCTTTGGTCTCACACAGAAATCAAAGTCCCAAAATACAGACACTACCATCGTCCCACTGCCTTCTGATTCATCAGTCCTAGCCAGATCAGCTCCATTCACATTGCCAGTTGACGTCTGGTCCCTTCTTCTTCAGCTTCTTCAGCAGCTGCTGCATGAAGTAATATTCTAGAAGTAACGCAGCTCCTTCAGCAGCTCCAAAGCTGGAAAACTCCAACTCTTGAGTCTCATGTGACACAGACTCAAAGTTCCAGGGAGCTATCAAGTCACACAAGAAAGCACAAAGCACCTCAAAATTTAGAAATAACCAAAGCCCAGGAACAAACGTGACTGCCGCAAGAGCTTACAATCTAGGCCCTAATTCTCGTGTGAGAGCACCTTCCAAATGAAAACTACTTCCCCAAACAAAAACATTGAACGGTCGGAACTTGTTTTGAGGTCATCCACCACAGACCATAGCAGAAACGTAGTGTAAGTGAGGACAAAGTGTAGACAGAGGAAAAAGGAGAAAACAAAAGGCTCTCTGGTTTCAGCTTCTCAAGGATGTCAGCCAATCTCCATCAGTTGACCAGAATCCGCTGGCTGGAAACCTGAAGCCCAGATGGGAGGAAATCATCGTTAAGAGGTTAAAATCCTGAAGAAAAACAGCAACCAACGCCCCTCACCAACCCGACCATGCGAGGTGCCCCCTCCCCCACTCCAGTCTTCCAGCAAATTCTGAGATCGTCCCGGAACGGCCTTCCCTCTCCACCCCCTTCCTCAGTGGCCCCTCGCGTGACTTAGTTTCCCAACAAGCCCGCACGACTGTCGTCCTCCAAGAAACCGTTACTCTGGGCCCCAACCGGACACACGCCCACCACCTTCTCTGCCAACTACCCTGGCGACCCACCCCGCCGACCCGGGTGCGAGCCGGGCTCGCGTTCACTTCCCCGCCCCGCCCCCAGTCCCCCCAGCCGCCCCGCCGCCGCCCCGCCTCACCGCCCGCGCTCCTTCAGGACGACTCGCTTCTCTCTATCCGCCGCACCAGCTCCACCAGCATCTCTGCCATCTTCGCGATCTCCTTGGCCTTCTCCTCGGCCTTCTCGCATCTCTTGGCCGCCCTGCCCTCCACGCCGTCGCCGGGGTTCTGCAGATGGTTGAGGGCGCTCTCCTCCGAGGCCTCCACCTGCGTTTTGATCTGGATGAGCATATTGTCCATCTCCCACAGCTTGCTTCTGTTCCGCAGGTAGGCTCTGCCGTGCTCCCGCGTGAGGGCCGCGATGTCCTCGCGCATCTCGTTGATGACGGGCAGGAGGAACTGCTCGAAGTCCTCCTCGGGCTCCAGCACTTCCACCTCCTCGGGCTCCGCCAGCTCGACGATGTCCAAGGGCCGCATTCTCGCCGCCTCTCCGAACCGCGCTGCCGACGTCTGCTGCGGAGAGAAAATGGAGACTCGCTAGGCTTACCGACAGACTTCCAGAATATTCTTTAAAACTTTTACCCTTTTTAAACTTTTCGCCTCACAGAAGCCACGGAAACGAGCGACTTACGAGCAGAGAAGCCGCGAACAAAATGGAGTCCCAGCCGTCAACCAGCGCCCTGCGCGTTGCGGCCCCTTTCACGACACGGCCCTGCCTCTTTACGGCCACGCCTCTCGTAGAACGAGGCGCGGGCCGCGCGCCCGTCAACGGGGCGGAGGGCGGGGCAATATGCCCCGTGGCCGCGAGCGCGCACGTATACGCGCACGCTCTTCATCCTTTCCCTCTTTACCTGTGTGGTTTGATCCTCTGTCACCCTGATTTTGGGGTGATTCCTTCTGGGTGTACCTTCCTCTTGGAGGGTTTCTGGAGCACTGAGTTACACATTTTTAGGTTATAAGTACGATCTTCCTACAATAAGCAAAGATAGAAAGGCTGTGGCATTTCCAGACTATCTCCAATAGCCCCTTCGGCTTTAGTAGGCAGCCAGACCCAGACCCGTCTCAGCTGGCTGAAAGGTTAGTTTTCCTTTTTCGAATTACAGTCGAAAATGTCTGGGTGTCATTTCCCCCAGGACCGGAGACTCCCCCACCCCCACCCCCCCCTCCAGGGTCCTAGGCCGTGTGTGGTACCTTCATCCTGAGGCCCCACCAGACCCAAAGCTCAGCGGAGGTGAAGAGAGTTTTTCGGGCTAGTCTTCACACCTTTTACCTAGTTGAGGGTTCCCCCGGAGTCGTCTTACTCAGCTCTGTGTCCCCGAAGCCCTGAGCAGAGTCCGGCACACAGTAAACTTGCTTTAACATTTGCTACAATTTTAATAAAAGAAGTTAATTTACTAGCCTGTTGACCCAGTCACAAAACAGCAAAAACGTGAGGAATCCAGCTTGCCCAAGTGCCTTTGGCTTCTGTTTTCCTGTCCATTAAATGGAACCAAATCCTAGTTATTGAGTATGGCACAGTTAAGAAGGAAATAGTCATAAAAATGCTTTGTAAATAGCAAACATACACACATGTGAAGTCCTTATATTTTAAACATTTCTCAGGATTTTAATATTTCGGCTGCTCTATTAAAAATCCAACTTTTGGTCTTCCTTGGTATATCAGAGGCAGCTAGCTCATAAGTGTTTTTGTATGCATAAAATAAGTGGTTCAAACAACAATGAGATACCACTACACCCTTGTTAAAAAGCCCCAAATGCAGAAGACAGACACCACTAAATGCTGGTGAGGAAGTGAAGCAACAGGAACCCTTTGTTCCTTGCTAGTGCAAATGCAAAATGGTACAGCATCACCTTGGAAGACAGTTTGGCAGTTTCTTACAAAACTAAGCATACTCTTCCTATATGGCCCAGCAGTTGTGCTCCTTGGTATTTCTACAAATGACCTGAAAACGGACATCCACACAAAAACTTTCGCATAGATGGGTATAGCCCCTCTATTCATACTTGCCGGAACAGGGGAGGATTGAAGGGATTTTTTAATAGATGAATGGAAAAATAAACTGGTAATTCAGAGAGTGGAGCATTATTTGGCTCCATGAAAATGAATAAGGGGAAACCTCACTAAAACTGAATCAGGAGGTTCTGCACAGGGAGATTTTATAGCCTCCAGTCAAGAGCAAATCCAACAGGAAGAGGCATAAGGAACCTTGCAGGTAGATACTACTTCAGTTACTACATGACTATCCTTAGCAAGAGGATGATGGGCTTACTACTTCTCTAGCAATAGTCCAGCCAATAAGGAGCTGCTGTACTTGGAGCACCTGGATGGCTGAGTGGTTTGAGCCTTTGCCTTTGGCTCAGGTCATGATCTCAGGGTCCTGGGATAGAGCCCCACATTGGGCTCTCTGCTTAGTGGGGAGCCTGCTTCCCCCTCTTTCACTGCTTGCCTCTCTGCCTACTTGTGATCTCTCCCTCTGTCAAATTACTAAGTAAAATCTTCAAAAAAAAAAAGCTGCTATACTTCAAACTCCTGGTTTATGCCAATGGACCTTCTGTTTTCAACAGCCCTCCTAACTTCCCCTTTCCTCTCTCTTTTCAGGGCATCCACACCTATGGTTTTGCTAGTGGTTGCTTGTCTTGGGTTGCAATTCTCTGTTGTTCTGGAATAAACTAATCTTTCGCTGGTTTTATTTTCAATGTTGACAAGGCTCTTCTTTCAGCTATCAATATGAGTTTCTGCTCTCACTTCCTTAAGATCTTTGTCCATTTGATAAATGAATGAAAAGAGAAGTTAATAGCATTTAAAATATTTTCAGTAACCTTGTTAATGTGTTGTTTGCTTGATCTCTCAATTATTTCATTATGTTGGTGGATTTGTTAACTTCTTGTAATGCTGTCACTTTTTCTGTACACACATACAACATATGCATATAGATATTTTATTCAGTGTACAGAGGCTAGAATCATGATATAATTCTTGCCAGTTGACGTTTCAGGAAGGTTTTTCTTTTTTCCCTCAAGTCTGCCTGGCCAATTTTCTCTTTCTCTTTTGCTTAATTAAAATTAATTAAATTTAATATTTTCACTGCAACTTGTTTTCACATTTAAATTCTCTGAAATTGTGCTACATCTTTCATTTGTTGTGATTTAATAACTTGATTCACACTTTGTAGTGTATTCACACTCACATTCACATTCTTAGCATTACCCGAAAGAGTGGCAAATCTCAAAAATTGATGGCTTTTTAGGTTTGACAACATCTCATCTTATTTCAAAATTTTCTGTGAGTTTTAAAAATTTTATTTATTTATTTGACACAGAGAGAGAGAGAGATCACAAGTAGGCAAAGAGGCAGTCAGAGAGAGAGGGGGAAGCAGGCTCCTGCTGAGCAGAGAGCCCGATGCAGGGCTTGATCCCAGGACCCTGAGATCATGACCAAAGCCGAAGGCAGAGGCTTTAACCCACTGAGCCTCCCAGGCACCCCAGATTGGAAGATTTTCAATGGCAGACTTAGTCTCCCATCCCCCATATTTCTGCTATTGGTTGCTCTGGATTTGATCCTTGTTCATGCATTTGGTTTTAGTATTCACTTCCCTCCTGGCCACCTTTGGGGATTTCTAATATATTCTTGCAAGTCCAGCAATGCATTTAAAGGAAAGTTTGTTGTAATTTATGCACCCTCTGAGTGTGGTAGAAGAGCATTTTAGAAAATCTTATCCACCATAACTCCAGAAGCAGATGGCCTCCTTCTAAACTGCCTTTCCTGCTCTTGCATCCCATCTAGCATGGCTGAGAAGTCACAAGGACATCAGGACTTTCAGGATGCTAGAACTCTACCCTTCCTGGAGCAATAAGAGAGGAGATACTCCAGGAACCCTAAGCTGTTTGCACTATGAGGACCTGGAGACCAGCAAGTTCCATCTTAAGAAGAAACATGGCAGAGATGGGTAATGAAATTAATTGGGCAGAAGCTTATGACCACCTCTTCACCCTCCTGATGGAGTACCTAGCATTTTTGACACTCAGAGGGGATAATTTTAATACCCTCACCTCTCTATGACAAATTATTTGCAGTAATAAATGGGAAATAAAACTATTTGTGACATTGTGGATATTTCATATTCCAGAATAGATCCAGATATTGCTTCAGTGCCTCCTCTTTTGCTTAAAAATTTTCTTTACTGAACTCCATGGGGGTCAATGTCTTTCAGAGTACCCCCTTCACATTTCTTAATAAAATTCAGAATCATTATGGGCCAGTTGTTGGTTTCACAACACAAGGGGGTTCAAGTTCCTCTAAGTTCCTAAAGGAAGGACAAGCACAACTATTTATTTAGTACCTTTGATAGCTACCCAACAGTTTGATCTTTGCTCTTATGATTTGTGAAATGATGGGAAATCTACATATCAGTCATTGCTCCAAAATATTCCAGTATTCCAGCTCCCAACAGGAGCTTCTGTCCCTGTGGTTTGGGGATGCATTATCTTCCACGTATAGTTGTGTTGACCAGCCCAGAAGCTCTCTCAACCCATAGGATTGAGATTTCTATGAAGGTTTCCTAATGTAGGCCTAATCAGTTATTAACCCCATTTCCAGTCCCTCTTCCCTCTCTGCAGAATATAGGGTGAGGCTGAAAATCCTGAAGTTCTAATCATGGGTCACTCTTTCTGGATGAGTGACTGGCCCCCCTCCAGGGGCCTTTGAATCAACTTCTATGTAGAATAAATGTTTACGAAAGGAAAAATCATTAAGATGAACTAATTGGAAGCTTACATATTGTATTCATCTCCTGTGGCTGCCGTAGCACATTATCACAACCGTGGTGTCTTAAACACACACACACACACACACACACACACACACACACACACATATTTATTTTAATACAGATCTGGGGTCAGAAGTCTAAATCAAGTCTGAGCCTGGGTGGCTCAGTCAGTTAAGTGTCTACCTTTGGCTGAGGTCATAATCCAAGGTCCTGGGATGGAGCTCCATATCAGACTCCCTGCTCAGGGGGGAGGCTGCTTCTCCCTTTCCCTCTGGCCTTCTCCCTCTTCATGCACTTTCTTTGTCTCTCAAATAAATAAATAAAATCTTAAAAAAGGAGAAGTCTAAATCAAGATGTCATCATGGCCTCTCCCTTCTCTGAAGCTTCGGGAGGAGAATCTGGTTCCTGGTCGCTTTTAGCTTCTAGAGGCATCTGGGTTCTTTGGCTTGCTGACCCTTCTTCCTCCCCAGCTTCTTGCTTCTGTGGTCACCTCGATTTCCCCTTCTTGAACTCTGATCCTCTCTCCTTTTTCTTATAGGACCTTATGGTTTCATGGGGTCTACCCAGATAATCAGGAATAACCTGGCCATCTCTAGATTGGTCATATAATCCCATCTGCAAATCTCTTTGGGCACTTCAGGTGACATCTAGGTTTAGGGGATTAGGACTTGACATTTTCGGAGGGCATAATTCAGCCTACCTCACATACATTCTCAACAATAATGGCAGTAGTTGTATTTTGAGGGAGTTTTTTTTTTTTTTTAAATCACTGACATTGTTTAGAATTGCTTGTTCATCATGATAACAAAAAGCAGACAGACTTAGTTGGTTTTACCCTTGTTTTTAAATCCCCTATAGACATTGCATTCTTTTTGCCTGTCCCCCAGTGCCCCATCCTTGGTCCTCTATTACCCTGTCCACATCCACCCCTGGTGCCCCTGGAAGAGTCTGTAACACTCTTCTTTTCGGCCTGTCCAGAGTAGCAAATTCAAGGATGCAGCTCTGAAAATAAGTTTTGCCACACATGGGCAGCTCCAAGGCTTATCGGCATAATGCCAGGCAGTTGCAGCTAGGTAGGTGATGTGAGGACTTGACTTTCTCCAAGTTGGAGACTGAAGAACAGTTGTCGTGGATCCAGCAAGGTGCAGCATGGCTATGGGGAGCAAAAGTTGGAACTCCCAGTCTTATGACTTGGGTCTGAACCCTGTGAAGGGGCAGAAAGAGGGATTTTTTTTGTCCCTTTTGATGCCCTTGTTGGGGGAGGTGATGCTGAGGGCCCAGTGGGAGAGCCTGGAGCACAGACTACCTTTATTGGGTCCTAGAGCCCTGGACAGCTGGGAGTCTGCTGGGGGTGAGCAGGGGAGAATAGGGTGTGGGAGAGTGGGGACCATAGCTGCTCGAACACCTGTGGTCCTAGGAGAGCTTGAATGGTATTGCTGGCCCTCAGCAGGTGCTCAGAGGCTGAGTCACTGCCCGTTTCCAGGGTGGGCAGAAGGCTGGTGTCTGCCTCTAAGGGCATGGAGATGGATAGGACTCCTTTCTTTTTGCCATTTGCACCCTGCTGGCCACAAGACTGCCATGCTTCTTTCAGCTTCTCTTTTGCTTGCTTCTCTGAGACCTGAACTAAAGCCTGAGGTTGTCAGAAATGGATGGGGAGAGCAGGGATGTTAACATGACTCACAGGATTTATCTTGCTTGGGAGGAAGAGGAAGGAGCATAGGGAACAAAGCCTTCTGGCTAGTGGCGAAGTATAATGATTATTGGGGAAGTATAATAATTATGGCGACGTATAATGATTATTATGACAAAAATCCCAGGAAGTATCTACCCATTAAATTGAAAGACCTTCTGCTGTGTTTCTTCTTAATCCAGTCCTTCTGCTACTCACCTCCCCAAAGGTAAACTTTTCTGTGACTTTTGGTTAGCTATTTCTTTGTTCTTCTTTATTGTTTTATTGGCTCTGAAAGCAATTATAAATAATAGAGTGGTTCCCCCCTATTTTTGAACTTTGTATAAATGGAATCATAATTACTCCTTTGTTGCTCGCTTCTTTTACTGTTTTATATATATGAGACTCACCTGTGTTGATGCAGGTAGATATAATTCACCCATTTTTAAAATTAAGTTTTAAATTTTAATTCCAACATAGTTAACATACAGTGTAATATTAGTTTCAGGTGTACAATATAGTGATTTAACACTTCCGTACATCACCCAGTGCTCATCACAAGTGCACTCCTTAACCCCATCTCCTATTTTGCCCATCCTTCCACTGACCTGTCCTATGGTAACATCAGTGTGTTCTCCATAGTTTAGAGTCTGTTTCTTGGTTTGTCTCTCTCTACTTTTTTCCCCTTTGCTTGTTTTGTTTCCTAAATTCCACATATGAGTAAAAGCATATGGTATTTGTCTTTCTCTGATTGACTTATTTCAGTTAGCATAACACCCTCTAGTTTCATCCATGTTGTTGTAAATGGCAAACTTTTATTCTTTTTTATGGTTTGATAATCCATATATCCATATCTATATATCACTTCTTCTTTATCCACTCATCGATCAATGGACATTTAGGTTGCTTCCATGTCTTGGCTACTATAAATAATGCAGCAGTAAACAGAGGGGTGCGTATATACCTTTGAATTAGTGTTTTTGTATTTTTTTAGATAAATACTCGGTAGTGTGATTGCTGGATTGTAGGGTAGTTCTATTTTTAACTTTTTGAGGAAACTTCTTACTGTTTTCCACAGTGGCTGTACTAATTTGCATTCCCACCAACAGGGCACAAGGGTTCTTTTTTCTCCACATTGTCACCAACACCTGCTGTTTTTTATGTTGTTGATTTTAGGCATTCTGAGAGGTGTGAGGTGATAGCTCATTGTAGTTTTGATTTGCATTTCCGTGATGATCAGTGATGTTGAGTATCTTTTCCTGTGTCTGTTGGCTGTCTGTATGTCTTAGAGAAATGTTATGTTCACATCTTCTGACCACTTTTAATTGGATTATTTGTTTTTTGGGGTGTTCAGTTATGATATGTAGTATTTGAAAATGATATGTCTGATGATAAAGGTTTAGTATTTTATACATTTGGGATACTGAACCTTTATCATCAGACATATCATTTGCAAATGCTACATATCATTTGCAAATTGTTACTTCTCCCATTCAGTAGGTTGTTTTTTGGCTAGTTGATGGTTTCCTTCACTGTGTAGAAACTTTTTATCTTGATGAAGTCCCAATAGTTTATTTTTGCTTTTGTTTCCCTTGCCTCAGGAGACATACCTAGAAAAATGTTGCTATGGCCAATGTCAGAAAATTATTGCCTGGGTTCTCCTCTAGGAAATTTATGGTTTCAGGCCTCTCATTTAGGTCCTTAATCCATTTTGAGTTTATATTTGTGAATGGTGAAGAACATGGTCTACTTTCACTCTTTTGCATGTGGCTCTCTGGTTTTCCCAGTAGCATTTGTTGAGTAGATTTTTCCCCATTACATATTCTTTCCTCCTATGTTGAAGATTAATTGACCATATAATTGTGGGTTTATTTCTGGGCTCTCTATTCAGTTCTGTTGATTTATGTGTCTATTTTTTTGTGCCAGTACCATACTGTTTTGGTCACAACAGCTTTGTAATATAACTTAAAATCTGGAATTGTGATGCCTCCAGCTTTGTTTTTCTTTTTTTTTTTAAATTTTAATTTTTAAAATTGATTTTCAGTGTAACATTATTCATTGTTTTTGCACCACACCCAGTGCTCCATGCAACCCGTGCCCTCTCTAATACCCACCACCTGGTTCCCCCAACCTCCCACCCCCTGCCCCTTCAAAACCCTCAGATTGTTTTTCAGAGTCCATAGTCTCTCATGGTTCACCTCCCCTTCCAATTTCCCTCAACTCCCTTCTCCTCTCTAACTCCCCTTGTCCTCCATGCTATTTGGTGGGAATGCAAGTTGGTGCAGCCACTTTGGAGAACAGTGTGGAGATTCCTCAAGAAATTAAAAATAGAGCTTCTCTATGACCCTGCAATTGCACTACTGGGTATTTACCCCAAAGATATAGATGTAGTGAAAAGAATGGCCATCTGTACCCCAATGTTTATAGCAGCAATGACCATGGTCGCCAAACCGTGGAAAGAACCAAGATGCCCTTCAACGGATGAATGGATAAGGAAGATGCGGTCCATATACACTATGGAGTATTATGCCTCCATCAGAAGGGATGAATACCCAACTTTTGTAGCAACATGGACGGGACTGGAAGAGATTATGCTAAGTGAAATAAGTCAAGCAGAGAGAGGCAATTATCATATGGTTTCAGCTTTGTTTTTCTTTTTCAAGATTGCTTTGGCCATTTGGGGTATTTTGTGATATCATAAACATTTTAGATTGTTTGTTCTAGCTCTGTGAAAAATGCTATTGGTATTTTGATAGGGATTGCATTGAATGTATAGATAGCTTCGGGTAGTATAGACATTTTACCAATATTTGTTCTTCCATCCATGAGCATGGAATGTTTTTTCTTTTTTTAAAAATTATTTTATTTATTTATTTGTCAGAGAGAGAGAGAGAGAGAGAATGAGAGAGCAGACAAGCATGGGAAACGGTGGGCAGAGGGAGAAGAAGCAGGTTCCCCGCTGAGCAGGGGCAGACGCTTAACCAACTGAGCCCCCCAGGGATCCTTGTCTTGCCATTTCTTTGTGTCATCTTTAATTTCTTTCATTAGTGTTTTATAGTTTTCAGAATACATGTGTTTCACTTCTTTGGTTAAGCTGATTCCTAGGTATTTTATTATTTTTGGTGCAATTGTAAATGGGATGGTTTTCTTAATATCTCTTTCTGCTGTTTTATTATTAGCATATTGAAATGCAACAGATTTCTGTACATTGACTTTGTCCTGCAAATTTACTGAATTCATTTATTAGTTCTAATAGATTTTTGGGAGTCTTTAGGGTTTTCTCTATATAGTGTCATGTCATCTGCAAATATAGTTCATTCATTTTGGTTGCTGTATGACAGTGGTTCTCAAATTTGAACATGCATCAGAATAACCTGGAAAATTTGTTAAAACACATATTGTTGGGCCCACCCTAAAGCTTCTGACTTATAATTCATATTTCTTTTTTTTAAAGTTTTATTTATTTTAAGTAATCTCTACACCCAATGTGGTGCTTAAAGTCATGACACTGAGATCAAGAAATGCATGCTCTTCCAACTGAGCCAGCCAGGTGCCTCTGATAATTCATATTTTTTTATTAAACATTAAAAAAAAACTGGACTCCATGCCCAGTGTGGAGCCCAATGCAGGGCTTGAACTCACAACCCTGAGATCAAGACCTGAGCTGAGATCAAGAGTTGGATGCCTAACTGACTGAGTCACCCAGGTGCCCAGATAATTTGTATTTCTAACCGCTTCCCAAGTAAACCTGTGTGGCAGGTGCCTTTCCTGTCACTCTGGGTATTTTCCTCTGCCTTGTTGATGATGATATTGATATTACTGGTCCTGGTATCAACAGTTGCCCAGGTGCCTCACTTCCCAGGGGAGAATGCCCAATAGCCTCTCTACTCAGCCATCCTTCTACTTCTTCAAGATAAACACCTCCTTGAGAAGGCTACAGTGGATATGCCATCCTGTGAGTAGCTGGTGTCTTCTCCTGGTCTGATCTTGGGAAGGACCTTCAGCCTGAGATAATAGCACAGCCACCTGGACAAGGAGCCAGGATCCTGGATGCTAATCCTGGGTGACACTGGCAGAGGGATTTCAGGGACCCAAATCATTGTTCCCATCAATAAAGTGCAGTCAAGAACCTGGATCATGCAGTGTGCCAGAGGCCCCCAGGTCCAGTTTGTCAGGTACCCAGGACTGAGCCTGGTACACACAGGGATGGCAATGAGGCAACATGGGAAAGGCCACTAAAGGCGTCTCCAATGACAATGGACAGCCTGGTTCCATTGCACCATCAGTTCCATGAGGCTTGGACCCTGTAGAGCTGAAGGTGTTGGTAATCCTCTTCAGGCTCTCACTCCCACACCAGGTCCCTGTCCTAGGAGAGCGTCACATGACATTAGGCACATGGAATATTTCCAACACAGCCCACGGAAGGCCACCCAGGAGCCCTGAAGTGAGAGCAGAAAGAAATACCCTAGCAGATCATGGCCCCTGCTCTCAGCACCCAGCCTGTCGGGGCTCAAGTCTTAGGGCATCTGCTCTTCCCACAAAGCCCACCTGGCCTGGGGGTCATCTTTCCATAGCTTTTTAAAATAGACCCCTCTGCCCCCCACAGGCTCAGAAGGCCCCCTGTCCTGGTAGGACCCCACCTGCACCCATCATTAGGCACACAGTAGGCCCGCACATCACACTGGTGGTCTGGGCAAGAGGGGGCGAGGCCTGCGTGGCAGGTGCCTTTCCTGTCACTCTGGGTATTTTCCTCTGCCTTATGGGAGCTTCCTGATGACTCCTGCATGGGCACGAGGAGTGCGTGTGTGTGCAGACATCATGCAAGCGGGAGGATAGAAGAGGCCAGCTCTAGAGCCCCAGGAGAACATGTGAAATGCAATTTATGTATGTATGTATGTATGTATGTATGTATGTATGTATGTATGTATTTGACAGAGAGAGATCACAAGTAGGCAGAGAGGCAGGCAGAGAGAGAGAGAGGAGGAAGAGGCTCCCCGCCGAGCAGAGAGCCCGATGCGGGACTCAATCCCAGGACCCTGAGATCATGACCCGAGCCGAAGGCAGCGGCCCAACCCACCGAGCCACCCAGGCGCCCGCAATTTTTATTTAAAGCAAAACAAACCCCCCAACCTGACCATTTTCTGCATCAGCCTATCAGGGGGGCAGCTAGTCCTCCGTCATCCTCCCATGCTGCTTTTCCATGTCCTCAGTCCTGTTCCTTTTTCTGTGGCCCCAGCCTCCCATTGAGGTCACAGGGTCAGCCAAGGGCAGACTCATTAAGGGATGTTGAGTGAGAGCTGGAGTTGCCTGGGGGAGCAGAGGTGGTCTGTCCTTAGAACCACCTGCTTCCCCGGGGCATTTTCACCCAGATCCCTCTCATACACTGCACCCACCTACACTCTAATGTGGCTCTTTGATGAAGGCCCTTGGCTGCCTGCATCCATGCAGGACTCCCACTGCCATGGGCCCCTTTCATTTTGGCCCTCCCATGAGCGTAATATATAGGTGGTCCTGGCCATACATGGCCTCATTTCCCATGGGGTGTAGCACTCAATTCCTAGAGTTTTCTTACTGAGGCCACCTGGTGGGGCTGCACTTTATATTACTGGGTTTGACTGAATTCAACCTTAAGAGGGAAATCACTTCATCCATTCTTCCACCCACACACCCGTCCATCCATCCATGCATGATCCATTAGTCCATTCATCAATCCATCCATCCAAACATTCACACTTCCATAGACTCAGCCATCCACCCATTCATTCATCCATCATCCATCCATCTATCCATCCATCATCCATCCATCCATCCATCCATCCATCCACTACCCATTCATCCGACCATCCATCATCCATTCATCCATCATCAGTCTACCAATCCATCCACCCATCCATCTATCCATCCACCCATCATCCATCTGTCCATCCATCATGCATCTTCCATCCACCAGCCATCCATCATCCATCCATCTATCCATCATTCATCTGCCATCCATCTATCCACCCATCCCCCATCTATCTATTCCCAAATGACTAAGTGTCCAGCTATGTAGAAAGCACTCTGCTGTGTGCAGTGGATAGAAAAGATCCATGGGAAAGAGTAAAGAGGGGGAGAGGGGGAGAGGAGAATGGAGAAGGAACCTGACCCAGCCCTGGACTCCACCAAAGCTTGAGTAGGAGCAGGCCAGAGAGAAGGGGACAAGGGTGATCCAGGCAGAGGGAACAGCATGGAAAGGACCAGGGGGCACGAAGCTGCCTGTAGTTTCCAGTTGCTGATGGTGTTGTGTGCAGTGTGAGACACAGCATGACAGATTTCAGACCCCCTGGGATATGCTTGCCAGTTCAGGAATCACCCGGGACAGAGGCTGGTGATGCGGTCTGCAGACATACACACAGGCATGCACACACACACTGATCCATGGTAGATTCTGGATGATACACAATCAGAGAAGCCAAGTAGCCTGCTCAAGGTCACACAGGCCTTTAGATCACACAAGTGATCTAAACAAGGTCTGGCCAGCTCCTGAGCCAGTCTGGGGGCAGGCTGGGATTCCCAGGCTCAGCCTGAACCAGGGGCTCCCAAACCTCTGCTGTGGGGACCATCCCGTGTCCTCCAGCTCCAGCAGTGCAGTGTACTCACATCCCAGGTCCCTGTGAGCGAGCACTCCTCCACTGCCACCACGGACCCCAGGCCCTGCAGCACGGCCTGAGGGACAGGAGCACAGGGAGGGTGAGCTACCCCTGAGGCCCCAGATCAGAGTAGAGGCAAAGCAGGAGCAGGGGTGGCACCCACCCTTGGGGCACAGCCCACCACCTCATGAATGCTCCCAGGAAATCCCCAGAGGGAACCGTGTGCCCATTTCACAGAGGAGGATACTGAGGCGAGGACCAGCATGGAACTGCACTGGATAAGCATACCCAGGGGAGGCAGGCACAGGAACTGCCTCCATCGTCCAGACCCCTTTTTCCCAGTATGGCTCAGGGGGTGGCCCAGGCTGAGACCAGGAGTAGCTATCCATCCCCTGTGCCAAGTCTTCTGTGTGAGGACAGAGGCAGGTGGCCCCTTCTGCCCTGATCAGGAAGGGAGGTCTGGCCGGAGATGAGAGGTTTCTGGGGAAGCTTCCCTGCACTGACACAGGGAGAAAGCACTCAGAAGCAAGACCCCATTTGCTGCTGCCTTCCTGCTTCTGCAGACCTATCTGCTTGTGAGGCTGTGCCTGCAGGTGACCACAGAGGATGAGCCAAAGAGAAAAGCCAGCATGCCATGAGGCCAGGTACGGGACGCAGTGACCCAGGAAGGGATCAGAGAAAGTGAAGCAGCAAGAATGCAGAGAGAGGAGGTTGGAGTGCCCACGTGCCCCCACAGCGCCCATTCCAGGGTGAGCGGGAGCGTCCCAGGCATCTCTGCCGAGGTCTTTGCCAGAGGGGATTTTCACACTGGGGTTTGCCTGCCTGCTGGGGGTTCAGGCCATGGCCAGGGAGACTGTCATAGGGGTCTGAGGGCTCTTAACCTCCAGGTTCACAACCACAGGCTGAGACAGGACCGGGTCCTCCCCCACCTCATGCAGGTGATGGAGCTAAAGCAGGACACGGCGGAGGTCCACCTTGGCCTTCCTTTCATGGCCTTCAGGGGCACAAGGACCCCCATCAGCGCCGATCCTCTAGGCTGGGCCCAGCACCCTATACCTGCCCTTCACTTCCTACCCTCAGCCTCTCTGGGAGGCATTGGCACAGTTCCTGTTTGATGTTACTGCTGCACACGGGATGTGAAAAATCCCTTCTACTTATTCAAAGGGGTGGTTATGGATTGGATCCCAAGGGTCAGGCAAGTCCTCTGTCTCCAGATGATGGTGGGGGTGAGGTAAGGACATGCTGATGTCCAGGACGACACACCTGCTTCATAAGGTGGCCCTGAGCTCAGGGATGCAGAGGAGGGGGTCCTAACTCTGTTCCTGAGACTCCCCTCGCACTGCCCCTCACTTGCTGTTCTCCAGGGAGGAGGGACCTTCATTCAGTGAGTCTGGGGAACTCCTAGGTGAGCTCCTTTTCCCTCCTATTTGGGAACCAGCTGTCTACAGGAGACCTATTCTCTTGCATCGGCCATGTACACCAGTGGGAAGGGAATGCTCTGCCTTGTAGGGGAGGCTCCCTACCCAGCATCTTCTGTGGCAGGGGGATTCCTATAATGGGATTCAGCGCTAGAAAGCCACTTGGCTGCAGACATGAGCCACGGTCCCCAAGATCTGCTTTATCAGATAAAAGTGTTATCTGGCCTGTTGCCTCTTCCTTTTCCTCCTTAGTTCTGCGGACTCCTACTGAGCCATCCTTGGTGACTGGCAGAACCTAGATGGGGCTTTGGGGACAAGAGGGTGGCTCAGCGGCAGCCAGCCCTGCCTTTGAGATGCTCACAGTGGAAAGGGGAAGAGAAGGTGCACTGGAGCTTTGGCAACAGGGTAAGTCATTTCACCATGACACCATGGCAGGTATCACTTCCACCAGGAAGTCCTCCATGAAACCCTGCTGGGGGCTTAATGTGAACATCAGCATCACTGGTGTCCTGGTGACTTGCCTGCTTCCCCCTCTAGATGGAGAGCTCTTTGAGTCAAGGGGCCTTGCCTACATTGGTCAGTGCTGATTATCCAGAGCCGGGCGCAAGAGATGTTTGTTCAGTGAATGAACGGAAGCTCTGGACAATCAGTCTTCCCAGGTTCAGAGGACAAGTGGGACTGGCTGTTCAGGGCTCCAGGAGTCCCTGAGGAGCAGGACTGCACTGCAGGCTGAGGTCTGGCAGATGGTGGGTGATGATTGGGAATTGGTGGTGGGGTGAGAGGGATCCATCAGAGAGTGGGTGTGGACAGGTCCTGGGCTGGGGTCCATGTCCACAGTGTACCCTGCTTGCTGAGTGACCCAGGTCCCCACAGCCTGTCTGTGGGCCTGGCCCTCCCCATTTGGTAGAGAAAGGGATCAGGTGACCAAGCAGAAGCAGAACAACTCTGAGAGGAGCCCAATTTATCTGGTGATGAATGTGGGGCCAGGTTGCCATGGGGAGGGTGCGATGCGTCTGGCTCCCTTGGACACCTGCCTCACCTTTCTGGAGATTCTGCATGTGCTCTCTGTGGTTGGAGCTGTAGTTCCAGCCTGGGATGCTGAGGATCGGAAGGTGAAGACTTGGGGGTAGGGTCATGGGCTCTTGCTGCTGGGGCCCTGGGAGATTCTGGGCAGTCTCTTCAGGGCAGACAAACAGAGCCAGGACAAGGATTGGGGCCAAGCTCCTCCTCCTGGCAGTGAGAGCTCTGCACACCATGTGCCCTCGTACAGGTGATCCAGTTCCTGCCCACGTGTGCCCCACAGGCAGGACAGCCTGAAGCATCTGCTGGTCCCAGTGCTTCAGGCATTCCCTTTCCTGCCTTTGCCCACAGACATCCTTCCACCTGGATGCCTTTCCTCCCATCTGTCCAAGGGCTCAGATCACAGAGTCTAACAGCTGGAAGGACCCTGAATCTCTAGTCCAGCCATTTCAAAGTACAGATGGGGAGTCTATCGCCCAGAGAGGTAATGGGGTTTGTTCCAGATCATAGGGCAGTTTCAGGCAGAGCCTCTATTTCAATGCAAGGTGTGGGATGCCAGCTCTTCTCTTGTTTTGTCATTCCTGGCCTTCATGCTAAGAAGGCACCTCAGCTCTCTCCTCCTTCCAGGAAAAGCCCTTTCAGCTCTGGGCTCCAGCTGGGGCACCACCTCCTCACAGTTCCCTGGCCACAGTGATTGGTCCAGTCTTGGACTATGAGCTTCTCCGTGCACCAATCAGAAGCTTTCCCTGGGACTTCTGCACTTGAGCTGGGAAGATTGAACTCAGTCCTTTTGCTGAGGTTGGGAGAGAGGAAGCATGACAGAGAAAATCAAGCAGGCTCTACCCCAGCCCCAGAGCCTAATGCTGGGCTTGATCCCATGAACCAGAGATCATGACATGAACTGAAACCAGGAGTTGGCTGCCTACCGACTGAGTCACCCAGGTGCCCCTAGGTGTTTCATTCGTTTATTGATGCTCCCCACAGACTCCTGGACCTGGGGCTGGGCTGGAGGAGCAGCTTGCTGGTGGCTGGCTTGCGGAGCTGCTGAGCCAGTGTTGGCTGTGGGCAGGATGGAGCTCCTCCTTGTGTGTCCTCTGCACAGAAGGCTGGCATGACCACAACATGGCTGCTGGCTTCCTCCAGACAAGGGTCTGGGGGAGAGCACTCCATGACCGCTGCCCTGGGGGCACATGGAATTTGGGACTCTGCTGAGAATTGGACAGCACTGTTTTCTCCTAAGCGAAATAAGTCAATCAGAGAACGACAATTACCATGGGATTTCACTCATATGTGGAATTTAAGAAAAACAAACAGGATCCTAGGGGAAGGGATGGAAAAATAAAAAAAAAGATGAAATCTGAGAGGAAGACAAACCAAAAGACTCTAGGAAAAACTCTAGGAACAAACTGAGGGTTGCTGGAGGAGAGGTGAGTGGAGAGATGGGTTTAACGGGGTGATGGGCATCAAGGTGGGCACATGATGTGATGATCACTGGGTGTGATATGCAACTGATGAGTCACTGAACTCCTCCTCTGAAACTGACAACACGTTATAGGTTAAATAATTGAATTTAAATAAAATAAATAAGAAAATTGACATCAATGCTCAGACACTGGCGATAGTGGCGGAGCACCGAATGGTGATGTCCAAGGGCCACCCCCTCTTCTGGCTCAGGTGACAGCACGGCTGCAGGTGTTGCTCCTCCTGCTCCTGTCCCCGCCTCCCTACATGTTGGTAGCACTGTACTCTGTTAGGGGACCAGTCGCCGGTGGACAGCAAGTGACAGTCAGCTGCAGCCCCTGCCCACCTGCTATTGGGATGCAGCTGCCTGGCTGGCTTCCCATGCTCACGCACCTGGTGCTGCTGCTGTTCCTGGTGGCACAGCCCGTGAGCCCCATCAGGGTCTTCATGGTTCCCCACAGTCACATGGACGTGGGCTGGATGTACATGGTACAGGCAGGTGTCATTTCACCATCCCCCAGAGCCTCCTGGGGCTTCCTTCTCCTTCCTTCTTTTTCCTCCCCCCTCAACTTCCTTCTCCCTGCCAGATCCCAGGGTGGGTCTGAAGCCCGGTTTTGGCTGACATCCTCAAGAGAGCAGCTTGGGTTATGACCTGACTCTGCTGGAGACTAGGAAGACTCACTTTGGCTGCTTGGCTCTAGTCTCTGGCCTCAGTTTCCTCATCCATGCTAGGTATAGTCAGGTGAAAAGACATGGGCCTGACTCAGGCCATGGTCACAGTCCACGACTGGGGCACCTTGGGTGGACTCTGTTCCCTTTCTGAGCCCCATGTCCCCCTTCTGTATGATGCCACAGGCCTCCAACACTTTGCACGGGCTGTTCCCTCTGCCCAGAGGCCTTCCTCCAACAAGCCGGCTGGTCCTAGTCCCTCCAGTCCTGTGTGTGGCTCCAGAAAAGACACTTTCTGGTGGGGCCTTCCTGGCATCCCTGTGTATGCCCCTATTCCCTTCCCTCCTCCCATCCGTGCACATTTGGTAGGGGGCTTGGTGTCGGTCCCCACCAGAAGGCTAGCTTCACAGGCCAAGGGCTTCATACGTTATATTTCCTGGCATGTTCTCACCACCCTGACAGACAGAAGAGGTGCACCAGTATTGCTGATTGAGTGAATGAATGCAGGAATGGATGAATGAATGCAGGAACAAATGATCAAATGAATGAATGAATGATCAAATGAATGAATGAATGAACACAGGAATGAATGAATGCAGGTATGAATAAGTACAAGAATGAGTGAAAGCAAGAAGGAATGAATGCAGGAAAAGGAGCAAGAGGAGACTGAGATATACTCAAGATCTTGGGTCAGGTGACTGCAAATTGTCACCTGGGCCACCTCCAGCTCTTTTGTGGGAACAGGAAGGAAACCCAGAAGAGAACAAACACTCTCTGGGATTAGGGATAGAGTAACTTTTCTGTGGACATTATTGAGGGGCAGCTGGACTTCAATGGGAGAGGGAAGCAGCAAGAGGATCTGATACTGGAGGTGGGGGCAGGAGTAGTTCAGTCCTGGGATGCACTGGGAAGCCTCTCCAGGGGACACTCTGCTGCCTGTGGAGATACCTTAATGGTGGGGGAGTATGCATGGTGCCCTCAGTTACAGAAGAGGAAACTGAAGCCCAGAGAGGGTTGGGGTCTTCCCTAAGGGAACCCAGGAATGATCCCTCTTTCTGAGATCTCGCTGCCAGGGATCTTTGCATTTCATTAAGGAGCCCCCTTGGGCACCATGTGCCAGCCTAGAGACACATATAGGAAGCAGCCACAGCTGGACCCGCAGAGCCTCCAGCCTGGGGGAGACAGGCTGGCAGATGCCCATGACCACCTGGGGGCCTGGGTGAAGCTCCTCTCAGCTTCAGTTCTCAACATTAGCTCCCCTCATCCCAGCCCAGACGGGCCCCATGGGGTCACTGGACCTCCTCCCTGTCACCCCGTGGCTTCACTGGGCTTCCTCTCTACTGTACCCTCAGGACCAACTACTGTGCCCCTCGTGGAAGCTGTCTGTGTCCTCTGGACATATTGTATGTCATGGTCTGGAATGTCAGGACCAGCTACTGTGCCCCCTCGGGGAAGGCATCCTTGTCCCCTGGGCACATCCTGTGTCATGGTCTGGAACATCACCTCTCTCCCTAGAACAGCAGGATCTCATCAGAGGCAGGGAGCCATGTCACTCACTGTCTCAGGACCAGCTGGCACTGTGTGTTCGGCAGAGAGCGGCCCCCATGTGCCTCTACTGGATGGCAAAGGAGGAAGAGAGGGAAGAGCCCAGGGCAGATGCCTGTAGGGAATGGTGGGGTCCAAGGACCCTGTGTCACTGGGGATTGTAGTACTGGATCCTTGGGGCCAAGCCTCTGGGAGCCTCCATGAGGTCTGGTGTGATGTGGTGCCCCCTCCACAGGAAAGCCTGCTGGCCTACGCGGCCAACATCTACACCTCCGTGGTACAGGAGCTTATTCTCCAGAAACATTGCTGCTTCATCACCGTGGAGCAGGAGTACTTCTTGCTGCAGTGGGACGGCATCACCTCAGACAGGCAGAAACGCCAGGTACTGCTGTCTGCAGGGGCCTCTGGGAGGGACTCCTGGGCAGGGAAGCCCATTGTCCGAGGCTGTGTGGCCTGAAGCTCCCAGAGCAGGTACACTGGGTGCTTCACATGGCTTGTTTAGCTCAGTTTGTGCTCAGACCCAGCCCACAAGGTGGGTTTGGTTTTATCCACCTTTGTGGCTGTTGGTGTGAAATGGTGCTCTGACTAGACAGCCGTGCACTCATCTGGTGCAGAATGGGGTCTCTTTGGACCCCCATCTCCCACTTCACCTATCATCTGCATGGGCTCATGACTTGCAGCTGACTGCCCTGCCCAGGGTGCCCCAGTGCTTGCGTTTAAAGTGGGTTGCAGAAGGCATCAAGGGGTGCAGGGTCAGAGAGGCCCTGGGAAGCAGGTCTCCACAGGAGGCAGCCTGGGACTCGGTTCAGCCTCAGGCAGGGGTGCATTCTGTGAGCTTCAGGTCCTGCCTGTGTAAATCAGAATGAATTCCCCCTCCACAGATCTGCTGGATTCAGATGAATGTGGGGTGTGTGCACTTGGGAGGACACTGTGGATCTGGTCTCCTCCCTGACATTCACCTTTCTTCAGAAAAGTCACTGAACATGAGGGTCAGGAAGATGAGAGACTTGCCCAAGTGGCAAAGCTGAGAAGGTGAAGGGAAGAGTTCACCGGATAGGTGTTTTGAACCTGCAGCCTGTGGAGTCGTGAGGAGTAGCCTTGCACAGTGTGAAGACTGGCCAAGTGCCAGGTGCTGGCATCTACTTCTTACAGTCTATGTCACCACTTCCTCCCAACAGGTTGTATGATGGGGATAGTTAGTGCATGCTGCACAGATAGTCCTGGTTCAAAGAGGGCAGGTGAATGGCCCATGGTAGCACAGCTGATACTGGATGGGTGGGACACTGAGTCAGGCAGGTCTGAGTGAAGTGGGTCTCTCAGGGTGTCCAGGGGGTGGGCTGGCCCCTAACTGGATACCCCCAAACCAACCCAACTGTCTCTCCTGATCCTTGAGGATGGATGTGACCCACCAGAGTCCCAGGCAGCTCACTCATGGCACAGTTCCCTGGAAGCAGGGAATTTTCTTTACTTGCTCCCATGAACTCTCAGTGCCTGGAAAGTGCCTGGGCTGTGGTAGGTGCTCCTGTAAAGCAGGAGCAGGAGCCCATTTAATCTTCCTGGAGTGAATAATCATGACCATGAAGGTCCTGAAAACAACTGCAAACTACAGTCTCCAAATAGCTCACTGGACTTATCAACACTGCCTCTCCCTACTGCCCATGTCTCCACCCCTCCATTCCTTCATTTATTTAAAAAAGACTTACCAGCCTAAAAAGGAAGACCCATTGATATGCTGTGTACAAAAGACTCATTTTAGACTGTAAGTCCCCTCCAGATTGAAAGCGAAAGGATAGAAAACCATTTATGTAATGGACATCAAAAGAAAGCTGGGGCGGCAATCCTTATATTTGACAAATTAGATTTTAAACCAAAGACTGTAATAAGAGATGGAGAAGAACACTATATTATAATTAAGGTGTCTGTCCAACAAGAAGATCTAACCCTTGTAAATATTTATGCTGCTAACATGGGAGCCTCCAATTATACAAACCAATTAAAAGAAAATGAAGGAAACACATATAATAATACTGTAATAGTGGGCAACTTGAACACCTCCTTCACTGTAATGGACAGATCATCTGCTGGATCAGATGGTTTTCACAGATACATTCAGAAACTTCCATTCTAAAGCAAGAGAATACACATTCTTCTTGACTGCACATGGAACATTCTCTAGAATAGATCACATACCAGGTCACAAATCAGGTTCTCAACTGGTACCAAAAGATTGGAATCATTCCCTGTGAGTTTTCAGAACACAATGCTTTGAAGCTGACACTCAGAAGAGGAAATTTGGAAAGAATTCAGAAATGTGGAGGGTAAAGAGCATCCTAGTGTATAATGAATGGGTCAACCAGGAAATTAAAGAAGAGTTTTTAAAAATTCATGGAAACAAATGAAAATGAAAACACAACTGTTCAAAGCCTTTGAGATGCAGGACACTTTGGTGGCTCAGAAGTTAAGCATCTGCCTTTGGCTCAGGTCATGATCCCAGAATCCCAAGATAGAGCCCCACATTAGGCTCCATGCTCCGTGGGAAGCCTTCTTCTCCTCTCCCTGTACCCCTGTTTGTATTCTCTCTTTCTCTCTCTGTCAAATAAATAAATAAAATCTTTAAAACCAAAACCAAAACCAAAAACCTTTGAGATGCAACAAAGGCGGTCCTAATGGGGCAGTATATAACACCAAGCCTTTCTCAAGAAATAAGAAAGGTCTCAAATACGCACACTAACCTTATACCTAAAGGAGCTGGAGAAAGAACAGAAATAAAGCCTAAACCCAGCAAAAGAGAATTAATAAAGAAGAGAGCAGAAATCAATGAGGTAGAAGCCAAAAGAACAGTAGAACAGATCAACAAAACTAGATGCTGATTCTTTGAAAGAATTAGTATTGATAAATTCCTGGGAAGACTTACCAAAAAGAAAAGAGAAAGGACCCAAATAAATAAAATCATGAATGAAAGAGGAGAGATCACAAGCAACACCAAAGAAATACAAACAATTATAAGAACATATTATGAGCAACTATATACCAACAAATTAGGCAATCAGGAAGAAATGGATGCATTTCTAGAAACATATGAACAATCAGAACAGAAACATAAAGAAATAGAAAACCTGAACAGACCCATAACTGACAAGGAAATTGAAGAAGCAATAAAAAATCTCCAATAAACAAGAGTCCAGGGCTGAACTGCTTCCCAGGGGAATTCCATCAAACATTTAAAGAAGAGTTAATACCTGTTCTTCTAAAGGTGTTTCAAAAAATAGAAATGAAAGGAAAACTTTCAGACTTGTTCTAAGAGGTCAGCATTACCTTGATCCCAAAACTAGACAAAGACCGACCAAAAACAAGAATTATAGACTAATAGCCCTCATGCACATGAATGAAAAATCCTCACCAATATCCTAGCCAATAGAAACCAATAGTACATTAAAAGAATTATTCACCAAGACCAAGTGAGATTTTTTTTAAAAGATTTTATTTATTTATTTGACAGACAGAGATCACAAGCAGGCAGAGAGGCAGGCAGAGAGAGAGAGAGAGAGGGAAGCAGGCTTCCCGCGGAGCAGGGAGCCCGATGAGGGGCTCGATCCCAGGACCCTGAGATCATGACCCGAGCCAAAGGCAGCAGCCTAAACCACTGAGCCACCCAGGTGCCCCAACCAAGTGAGATTTATCCTGGGCTGTATAAGTGGTTCAACATCCACAAATCAATTAGTATAATACACTGCATAACTAAAAGACAGGACAAGAACCATATAATCCTGTCAATAGATACAGTAAAAACATTTGACAAAGTAAAGCATCCTTTCTTGATAAAAAGTCTTCATGATGTAGGGATAGGGGGAACATATCTCAATAAAAGCCATATATAAAAAGTCCACAATGGGGAAAAACTGAGATCTTTCCCCCTAAGGTCAGGAACATTGTTGGGATGTCAGCTCTCACCACTGTTGTTCAACATAGTATTGGAAGTCCTAGTCTTGGCAATCAGACAACAAAAAGAAATAAAAGGCATCCAAATTGGCAAAGAAGAAATCAGACTCTCACTCTTTGCAGATGATATGATACTCTGTGTGGAAAATCTAAAAGACTCCACCCCAAAATTGTTAGAACTCATACAGGAATTCAGCAGAGTTGCAGGATATAAAATCAATGCACAGATATCAGGTGCATTTCTATACACTGAGACAAAAGAAAGAGAAATCCCATTTACAGTAGCGCCCCAAACCATAAAATACCCAGAAACAGACCTAACAAAGAGGCAAGGGATCTGTACTCAGAAAACTATAGAACACTCATGAAAGAATTTGAAGAAGACAGAAAGAAATGGAAAAATGGTGAGGATGTGGAGACAGGGAAGCCCTTTTACACTGTTAGTGGGAATGCAAGTTGGAGCAGCCACTTTGGAAAACAGTGTGGAGATTCCTTAAGAAATTAAAGTGAAAATGAACTTTTGGGACTTCATCAAGATCAAAAGCTTCTGCAGAGCAAAGGAAACAGTCAACAAAACAAAGAGGCAACCCGCGGAATGGGAGAAGGTATTTGCAAATGAAAGTACAGACAAAAGGTTGATATCCAGGATCTATAAAGAACTTCTCAAACTCAACACACATAAAACAGATAATCATGTCAAAAAATGGGCAGAAGACATGAACAGACACTTATCCAATGAAGATATACAAATGGCTGTCAGACACATGAAGAAATGTTCATCATCACTAGCCATCAGGGAGATTCAAATTAAAACCACATTGAGATACCACCTTGCACCACTTAGAATGGCCAAAATTAGCAAGACCAGAAACAACGTGTGTTGGAGGGGATGTGGAGAAAGGGGGACCCTCTTACACTGTTGGTGGGAGTGCAAGTTGGTGCAGCCACTTTGGAGAACAGTGTGGAGATTCCTCAAGAAATTAAAAATAGAGCTTCTCTATGACCCTGCAATTGCACTACTGGGTATTTACCCCAAAGATACAGCTGTAGTGAAAAGAAGGGCCATCTGTACCCCAATGTTTATAGCAGCAATGGCCACGGTCGCCAAACCATTGAAAGAACCAAGATGCCCTTCAACGGACGAATGGATAAGGAAGATGTGTTCCATATACATTATAGAGTATTATGCTTCCATCAGAAAGGATGAATGCCCAACTTTTGTAGCAACATGGACGGGACTGGAAGAGATTATGCTAAGTCAAATAAGTCAAGCAGAGAGAGTCAATTATCATATGGTTTCACTTATTTGTGGAGCATAACAAATAACATGGAGGACATGGGGAGATGGAGAGGAGAAAGGAGTTGAGGGAAATTGGAAGGGGAGGTGAATCATGAGAGACTATGGACTCTGAAAAACAATCTGAGGGTTTTGAAGGGGAGGGGGGTGGGAGGTTGGGGGAGCCAGGTGGTGGGTATTAAGGAGGGCACGTATTGCATGGAGCACTGGGTGTGGTGCAAAAACAATGAATACTGTTATGCTGAAAAGAAATTAAAAAAATGCAAAAAAAAAAAAAAGAATGTGGTTATAATTTCTCCTTGCCTCAGTTTTAGAGGAGGACCCTCCTCTAAGTCAAGAAGGCTGGTGCTCACTCTTGTATGAAGCACGTATGAGTGCCTGCTGTGTGCTGCACACTGGGGATGGGTACGGCCAGGCTTCTCCTGAAGGATTTGTCCTGAGCTCTCCACTGGGGAGCTGTGCTCATATACATCCAAGCTTCAGGGAGCATAGGGAGAGGTACTGGGTAAGAGTCTGCGACCTTGTGTGTTGGGGACCAAGAGCCTGGAGAAGATCAGTATCAACTTGGAAGGGGGTCATTGAGGTTCTCTTGTTCGGAGGTAACAGACACGGAAGGGGCTGCTGGTTGGGCATAGTGTGGACAAACTCCTGGATTCAGAGCAGCTGGACAAGAGGTGTGGGCAGGCGAAGTGGGGGCAGGGCAGCTGGGGGCCACTGGGGAGCAGGTGTTCACAATCATTCTTCCAGGATGCCATGAGTTGCCTGCCTCTGGGTCTCAGGTTCCCAATTCCCAGAGAGGAAATCTGATTGACCAGCAGGCTGGTGCTCCAGGATAGTCAGTTGTTCCTTCCAGGAAGCTGGGAGACTTTCCACAGAGGGGGATGGCCCTGTGTCTGAGGAAAGCCCATGGCTAGGTCAGGATCCCCACTGGTCCCACTATGATCTCTCCTGGTTGAAAGTGAGAGAAACTCAACATTCACTGGCTGAGCCCCCCAGCAGACTACCTGAGGTGCGTGCACATGACTGTGGGAAGGGCAGGGTGCAGTTGGTGCTCAGCAGTCTGGACCTTGACAAGGTCATCCCTCTCTGTCACTCTCAGCTGTGCTTCTCCTTGTCTGCAAACTTCTTTATCCCTCTTACTGGCATGAGGCTGTGAACTCCTGTGTCATGAATCCCCCCTTCCACCTTATCCCCTGCAGAAGGACTGAGCTCAATCTTCCCAGGCTCAGGTGCAGAAGTCCCAGGGAAATCTTCTGATTGGTGCAGAGAGGAGCTCATGGCCTGAGCCTGGAACAATCACTGTGGCCTGGGGACTGCAAGGAGATGGTGCCCCAGCTGGATCCCAGAGCTAAAAGGGCTTTCCTCAAAGGAGGAGTGGGCTGAGATGCCTTTTGAGCTGGGAGGCCATGGATGACAAAACAAGAGAGGAGCTGGCATCCCACACCTTGCATTGAAATCAGGGTTCTGCATGAACCTGCCCTGTGGTCTGGAACAAACCCCATCACCTCTCTGGGTAGTAGACTCTCCATCTGTACCTTGAAATGGTTGGACTAGAGATTCAGGGTCCTTCTGGCTCTTAGACTCTGTGATCTGAGCCCCTGGACAGGTGGGAGGAAAGGCATCCAGGTGGAAGGATGTCCATGGACAAAGGCAGGAAAGGGATGCCTGAGGCACTGGGACCAGCAGGTGCTTCAAGCTGTCCTCCCTGTGGGATTCACATGGGCAGGAGCCAGATTGCCTAAACAAGGGCACATGGTGTTCAGAGCTCTCACTGCCAGGAGGAGGAACCTGACCCCAGTGCTTGTCCTGGTTCTCTGTGTCCGCCCTGCAGAGACTGCTCAGACTCTTCCAGGCCCCCAGCAGCAAGAAGCCGTGACCCTGCCCCCAGGTCTTCACCTTCAGATCCTCAGCATCCCAGGCTGGAACTACAGCTCCAACCACAGAGAGCACATGCAGAATCTCCAGAAAGGTGAGGCAGGTGTCCAAGGGAGCCGGACACACAGCACCCTCCCCATGACAACCTGGTCCCACATCCATCACCAGACAAAGGTGCTATGGGGGCACGTGGGCACCCCAACCTCCTCTCTCTGCATTATTGCTGCTTCTCCTTCTCTGGTCCCTTCCTGTGTCACTGTGTCCTGAAGTTGGCCTCGCTAGCATCCTGGCTGTTTCTCTTTGGCTCATCCTCTATGGTCACCAGCAAGCACGGAGTCAGAAGTAGATGTCTGCAGAAGCGGGAAGGCAGTAGCAAATGTGTTCTAGCTTCTGAGTGCTTTCTCCCTGTGTCAGTGCAGGGAAGCTTCTCCGAAAACCTCTCACCTCCCGGCTAATGATCCCTTCCTGGTCAGGCCAGAAGGACCACCTGCCTCCATCCCTGCACAGGAGACTGGGTCCCTGCTTTCTAGGCACAGGGGATGGATAGCTACTCCTGGCCTCAGCCTGGGCTACCCCCTGAGCCATATTGGGGAGAAGGTGTCTGGACGATGGAGGCAGTTCCTGTGCCTGCCTCCCCTGGATATGCTTATCCAGTGTAGTTCCTGGGAAAGCCTGCTGGTCCTCGCCTCAGTATCCTCCTCTGTGAAATGGGCACACGGTTCCCTCTGGGGATTTCCTGGGAGCATTCATGAGGTGGTGGGCTGTGCCCCAAGGGTGGGTGCCACCCCTGCTCTTGCTTTGCCTCTACTCTGATCTGGGGCCTCAGGGGTAGCTCACCCTCCCTGTGCTCCTGTCCCTCAGGTCGTGCTGCAGGGCCTGGGGTCCGTGGTGGCAGTGGAGGAGTGCTCGCGCACAGGGACCTGGGATGTGAGTACGCTGCACCGCTGGAGCTGGAGGACACGGGATGGTCCCCACAGCAGAGGTTTGGGAGCTTCTGGTTCAGGCTGAGCCTGGGAATCCCAGCCCTACCACAGCCTGGCTCAGAAGCTGGCCAGACCTTTAGATCCTAGCTCTGCCCCTATGGCCTGTGTGATCTTGAGCGGGTTACTTGGCTTCTCTGATTCTGTACCATCCAGAATCTACCACGTGTCAGTGTGTGCATGTGTATGCCTGTGTGTGTGTCTACAGACCACACCCCTCCCTCTGTCCTGGGTGCATCCTGAACCGACAAGCATATCCCAGGGGGTCTGACATCTGTCTCACACTGCACACACCACCATCAGCTCCTGGGAACCACAGACAGCTTCATGCCCCCATCTTTCCCATGCTGTTCCCTCTGTCTGGATGACCCTTGCTCTCTTCCTTCCTGCCTGCTCCTACTCAAGCGAAGACTGTCCACTGCACACAGCAGAGTGCCCTCTTCATAGCTGGACACTTAGTCATTTATGAATAGATAGATGGGTGATGGATGGAGGGATGGATAGATGAATTACGGATAGATTTTTGATAGATAGATGGATGGCTGAGTCTATTGGAGTATGAATGTTTGAATGGATGAAAGGATGGATGGATTGATGGATGGACTAATGGATCATGGATGGATGGATGGTGGAAGAATGGATGAAGAGGTTTCCCTCCCAAGATTGAATTTAGTGGAACCCAGTAATATAAAGTGCAGCCCCACCAGGTGGCCTCAGTGAGAAAACTCTAGGAATTGAGTGCTACACCCCAATGAGGCCATGTATGGCCAGGACCACCTATATATTACGCTCATAGGAGGGCCAAAATGAAAGGGGCCCGTGGCAGTGGGAGTCCTGGATGGATGCGGGCAGCCAAGGGCCTTCATCAAAGAGCCACATTAGAGTGTAGGTGGGTGCAGTGTATGAGAGGGATCTGGGTGAAAATGCCCCGGGGAAGCAGGTGGTTCTAAGGACAGACCACCTCTGCTCCCCCAGGCAGCTCCAGCTCTCACTCGACATCCCTGCATGGCACGAAGGTCACCATTACCCGAAGGAAATCTGGACATTCTTCATCCACTTTCGTAGCAGTGAGCCCTTGGCTGACTCTGTGACTTCAAGGGGAGGCCGGGGGTCACAGAAAAAGGAACGGGACCGAGGACATGGAAAAGCAGCATGGGAGGATGAGGGAGGACCAGCTGCCCCCCTGATAGGCTGATGCAGAAAATGGCCAGGTTTGGGGGGGTTGTTTTGCTTTAAATAAAAATTGATTTCACATGTTCTCCTGGGGCTCTAGAGCTGGCCTCTTCTATCCTCCCGCTTGCATGATGTCTGCACAAACAGGCACTCCTCATGGCCATGCAGGAGTCATCAGGAAGCTCCCATAGGCAGAGGGAAATACCCAGAGTGACAGGAAAGGCACCTGCCACACAGGCCTCGCCCCCTCTTGCCCAGACCACCAGTGTGATATGCGGGCCTACTGTGTGCCTAGTGATGGGTGCAGGTGGGGTCCTGCCAGGACAGGGGGCCTTCAGAGTCCATGTTGGGGGGCATAAGGCTCCATCCAGGAAGGCAATGGAAAGATGACCCCCAGGCCAGGTGGGCTTTGTGGGAAGAGCAGATGCCCCGAGGCCTGAGCCCCGACAGGCTGGGTGCTGAGAGCAGGGTCCAGGATCTGCTGGGTGTTTCTTTCTGCTCTCACTTCAGGGCTCCTGGGTGGTCCTCTGTGGGCTGTGTTGGAAATCATCCAGGTACCCGGTGTCGTGTGATGCTCTCCTAGGACAGGGACTTGGGGTGGGAGTGGGAGCCTGAAGAGGATTCCCAGCACCCTCAGCTGTATGGGGTCCAAGCCTGCCTTGTGGGACTGATGGTGCATGGAATCAGTCTCTCCTCTGTCATCGAGGCAACTTTAGGGGCCCTCCTTGAGTCCCCTCAAAGCCATTCTTGTGTGTACCAGGCTCTGTCCTGGGCACCTGAATGACAGGATCTGGAAGCCTTTAGCACTTTGCATGGTCCACATTCTTGACTCTGTCAATGTGATCCAGAGTCCTTCCCTGCTGCCTGTGGGCTCCACTTTGCACTCCAGCCTTGGGTCCCATCCTTCTCTCTGTCGGTCACATCAGCCTTCTCCTAATGCCTCTGACACCCAAGCACTGTCTCACTCCAGGGCCTTGGTATGTGCCATCCCCTCTCCCCAGAAACTCCTACCAGTTGGCCTGCACTGCTCCCTCCCTGGCTCATTCATGTCCCTGCTCCAGGTCACCTCCTCTGACCACTCTATGGTGTCACCAACATTGCCCTCCCACCCCTGCTAGTCTCCTCCCCTTCCAGGCTTTCTCTTCCTTCACGGCCCTTCCATCTGCCCTTGTTCATTATGGCGGGGATAGGCTGTCTCCTGCCCCTGATCGTGTGCTTCACAGAGGAGGAAACTTCTGGCTTTTCCCCAGGCTGGAAGCAGACGTAGGCACACGTGGCCCTTGATCAATGTTTAATCCCTGGATCAAAGCTGCATCGATGAAGGTTGTCTGTGGCCTCTGTTCAGAGAAGAATGAAGTGGGGAAGATGGGGGTCACCCCGGCCCCCTTGGCCTCATGCATCCAGGACAGTTGGCCTGGGACTGCCCACCTCTTGCAAGGGCCCATTCCTCCAGGGACCCTCAACCTGGTCTCAGCCTCCCCCAGGAGGGACCCTGAGTGCATGTCAAGGCTCTGGGCGACCAGGTCGGTCATCTGATGAGAGTCCCACGGTGTGTTGGGGGTCTCACCCCATGTCCAGACTGGAGCTCCTGGGCCCCGCATGGCCCACGCCTTCTAGGCACCCAGGGTTGGTGGTTCAAAAGCAGGACATGGGGACAAATTGCTCTGATTCGAGGGTGATCTGAAATCCTGCAGGGACCGGAGGGTGTTGGGTGCTCATGGCAATACAAGCTGACGTGGGAGGATCGGCCACAGCAGCCGAGGCAGCCCCGAGGGTGTCACACCTGCTAGCTGGTCTGCCACAGCCCAGAACAGCTGAGATGCTGACATGGAGCTCCGGGACCTTTACAACTCTGGGGGAAGTAAGGGTGATCCAAAGCTTCCCTTAATTGGAAGCACAAACCATAAATTATTCAGCAATCTGGATGCTGTTTTTGGGCAAATGGAAGCCCCACTCTGCTGCCACTTTCCCTGTGCCCACGATGCTGCTCTCGGATTCTGATGCATCAACCCAGCTGCTGCCGTAAAATGTACATGGTGTTTCTGGAACAAAGTGAGTTTCCATTGGGTTTTTGAGCTGCGCGTGAGGAGCTGGAATCTGAGCCAGGTTCTGTCAGGCAGAGGCCGAAGGACACCCTCAGGGTCACCAGGACCCACTCTTGGATGAGCAGGAGCAGATCAGCTGGGTTCCCCCAAGGATCACATGAGAACCTACAGGAATCTCATGGGGTCATGTAGGTCAGTGCCATGAACCCTCATGACAGTCATTGATTCATTGATTCATTTGCTAGGTGGCTCTCCCTGGATGCTGGGCTGGCCTCTAGAGGGAGACCCTTGGGGGAAAGAAATGTAGTCCTGGCTGTCTTGAAGGAGGTCAGTCCTTGGCCCATTTCAGAGATGAGGAAGCTGAGGATTAGAGTGCCCCAGGGTGCTGTGGAGTTGCTCTTCTCCTCCTCACTAGCACCCTGATGCTCCTGAATGCTCCATGGTGGACATGGCACATCTCCTCCAGGTGCTCCCTCACTGGGTCCATTCCATGGGCCACTGGGGCTTCTTCGTCTGGGTTCTTTTTGTTGGCATTTAGCTTGAGGATGGTTCTCACTCTGAACTTTTCAGGATAGTGAACAATGGAATGGAATCTCTTCGTGGCTTTAAGAAGCAGTAGACAAGTGTGGTCATTGCTGCTATGAACATTGGGGTACAGATGGCCCTTCTTTTCACTACATCTGTATCTTTTGGGTAAATACTCAGTACTGCAATTGCAGGGTCACCGGGTAGTTCTATTTTTAATTTCTAAAGAATCTCCATGTTGTTTTCCAAAGTGGCTGCACCAGCTTCATTCCCACCGTGCCCTTCAAAAGACGAATGGATAAAGAAGCTATGGTCCATATATACTATGGAGTATTATGCCTCCATCAGAAAGGATGAATACCCAACTTTTGTATCAACATGGACGGGACTGGAGGAGATTATGCTGAGTGAAATCAGTCAAGCAGAGAGAGTCAATTATTCTATGCTTTCACTTACTTGTGGAGCATAAAGAATAGCATGGAAGACGTTGGGAGATGGAGAGGAGAAGTCAGTTGGGGGAAATTGGAGAGGGAGACGAACCACGAGAGACTGTGGATTCTTAGACACAAGCTGAGGGTTTTGGAAGGAAGTAGGTGGGGTGATGCGTGAGCCTTGTAGTGGGTATTAAAGAGGGCATGTATTGCATGGAGCACTGGGTGTGGTGCGTAAACATGAATCTTGGAACACTGTAAAAATAAAACAAATTAAAGAGAATGTAAAAAACCAGTAGTATATAAATAATAATAAAAAAAGAAGCAGTAGGCAAAAAAGAGAGAGAAAGAGAGACAAGCCAAGAAGCAGATTCTGAACTCTAGAGAACAAACTGGTGGTTACAGTGGGGAGGAAGGTGAGGGATAAGGGAAACAGGTAATGGGAATTAAGGAGTGTGCTTGTTGTGCCGGGCAGGCAGTGTTGATGGAAGAGATGAGTCGCTACATTGTATACCTGAAACTAATATTATACTGTATGTTAACTATACTGGAATTAAGATTTTAAACTTTAAAAAAGAAGAAGAAGTGGACAGAGCTTCTGGAAACTGGCACGGGAATGAGGAGAGAACCAGACATGAGAACACAAAATCTGTGTGTGAGCTCTACCCACAACTCTGGGTTCACATGGCAGACACCAAATGGCCCAGCAGGTGTATAAGAACCACACTGAGATTCTAGCTGCTCCCCATGCAAGGGCAACATCTTACACTTCAGAAGTTAAATGTTTGTAAAAGAGAAGGCAATACCCTTGTGAGTAACATAATAGAATCCTGGATGTCTATAGCCTAGTACTCACAACATTCAGGACAGAAACCAAAATTCCTTATTAGGGGAAGGAACACAGCTCAAGAGAAAAGAGAGTCAGCTAGGACTCATTGCAAATGTTGGAACTTAGAAACAATAGTTTTTTTTTTTTTTCCCACGTTTATCATCTCCGCATTAGCACTTAAAAAAAAATTCTTTCCATAGTTTGGCTATTGTAGACATTGGTGCTATAAACATTCAGGTGCATGTGCCCCTTTGGATCACTACATTTGTATCTTTAGGGTAAATACCCAGTAGTGCTACTGTTGGATCATAGGGTAGTTCTATTTTCAACATTTTGAGGAACCTCTATGTTGTTTTCCAGAGTGGTTGCACCAGCTTGCATTCCCAATAGCCAAACTATGGAAATAACCTAGATTTCCATCAACAGATGAATGGATAAAGAAGATGTGGTATATATACACAATGGAATACTATGCAGCCATCAAAAGAAATGAAATCTTGCCATTTGCGATGACGTGGATGGAACTAGAGGATATCATGCTTAGCGAAATAGGTCAAGCAGAGAAAGACAACTATCATATGATCTCCCTGATATGAGGAAGTGGAGATGCACCATGGGGGGTTAAGGGAGTAGTAGAAGAATAAATGAAACGAGATGGGATTGGGAGGGAGACAAACCATAAGTGACTCTTAATCTCACAAAACAAACTGAGGGTTCCTGGGGGAGGGGGGTTGGGTGAAGGGGGGTGGGGTTATGGACATCGGGGAGTGTATGTGCTATGGTGAGTGCTGTGAAGTGTGTAAACCTGGCGATTCACAGACCTGTACCCCTGGGGATAAAAATATATTATATGTTTATAAAAAAATTAAAAATTAAAAAACATTTCTTTTCAGTGTAACAGTATTCATTGTTTTTGCACCACATCCATGCTCCATGCAATATGTGCCCTCCCAAATACCCACCACCTAGCCCTCAGGTTGTTTTTCAGGGTCCATAGTCTCTCATGGTTCATCTCCCCTTCCAATTTCCCTCAGTTCCCTTCTCCTCTCCATCTCCCCATGTAGAGACAATAGTTTTAAAGCAGATGGCATGTCTGGCTATCTCAGTTGGTAGAGCATGCAACTCTCGATCTTGGGGTCAAAGTTTGAGCTACACACCGGGGGTAGTGGGTTTAATTAATTAAAAAAATATTAAATCATAATTTTAAAGCAGCACTTGTCATGATGCTTGAGAATGTAAAGAAAAATATATTCATGCTAAATTGAGACAGATAATCTCAACTATTGAGTGAACTACATGGAAAATTTAGAACTAAAAATAATGTATGTGGGAGGGTGCTGTGCAGCTCAGTTGAGTGTCTGCCTTTGGATCAGGTCATGTTCCCAGGGTCCTGGGATCAAGGTCTGTGTCAGACTCCCTGTTCGTGGGGAGCCAGCTTTACCTCCCTCTCTGACCCTTCCCCCTGCTCACGTGCACTCTCTCTCAAATGAATAAATTAAAAGTCTTTAATAAGATAAAATAAAAATATTTAATCTGGGATTTTAAAAAATTCACTAGATTGCTAAAAAACAGCACACATTCTAGAAGAAATCTTCAGTGAACTTGACGAGAGATCAATAGAATCTACCTAATCAGAAGAACAGAAGACAGAAATTACATAATGTAAACCAGAGCTACACAGATCTACGAGACAGTACCAAAGTCTATGACAAGTGGTGTTTTCATGGAACATGACAAGAGAAAACGTGGCAGGAAAATGTAACGATGGCCAAAAATCTTCCCTATTTGGGAGGAGACACATATAAAGAAAAATATTCCAAGGCACATGTTGTAAGTTAAACTATGAAAAACCAAAGAGAAACATTTGAAAGCAGCCAGAGGAAAAAAGGCACTTTACAGACAAGGGAAGGATGGTGTGACTTGTCATCAAAGACAATGAAAGCCAAAACAATACAACCAAGCAAGCAAGCAAACAAAAAGACAATGGAAGTCAGAAGACAGTGGAGTGATATTCTCCAGTAATGAAGATGAAATAAAGACATTTCAGATGAAGGAAAAAGAACTCAGAGAATGCACTGCCAGCAGACCTGGGTTCCAAAGCACGAGAAAGGCGGCCCTCTGGAGTGAAGATCAATGGGCAAGATGGAATCTTGAACCTTCTGGAAGGAATGAAGACCATGGGAAATGGCCAGTATGTGGGTAAATATGAGAGGTTCTTTTCTCCTGATTTCTTCAGAGTGTATATGATTATGTACAGAGAGCTGAGTACATTGTGCTGTGGGGCTTATAATGTACATTAGATAGAACATGTACAATAGCTATAGAGGAAAGGAGGAAGGGAGGGAATGAATGTCCCCATCTGTTGATGAGTGGCTTCCATTTTTGGAAGTGGCATGAGATTGACTAAGTCCTCTGTGAACATCTCAGGATGTACTGCATAATTGTAGAGCAACCACTGAGAATTTAATGCAGAGAAAGAACTGAAGAGCCCATGGGAAAATCAAAATGGAATTCTAAAAAATGTCCAAGAATGAAATACCGATCATGCAACAATATGAATGAATCTCACAGACCTGCTGAGCCCAAGAAGTCAAACACAAGCACACAGTGGGAGATTCCACTCAGACAATATTCTAGATCAGGCAAACACACGTGTTGGCCCTTCAGAAATGAGAGATGGTTGGCTCTATGAGGCAGGGGAGGACAGTCGACTGGACGGGGAACAGATCTTTCTCACACATTTGTCAAAACGAACCAAATTGGGTACTCAAGATCTGTTTGCTTTACTGTATGACATTTATATCCCAATTTAAATAAAAAATGTTTATTTGAGGAAGTCTGTGTGGCTTAGTTGGTGAACTGACTGCCTTCAGCTCGGGTCATAATCCCAGGGCCTCGGGATCAAGTTGGGTATCAGACTTGTTGCTCAGCAGGGAGCCTGCTTCTCTCTCTGCCTACTGCTCACCTTGCTTGGGCTCAGTCTCTGTCTCTCAGAAATAAATAAAATTTTCTACAATGAAATAAAATGTTTATATGAGTTTCTGTATTATGATTTTAGCTCTTAAATAGAAAGCCAACTGCAGACACAAACGGCTCCTGGAAAATGACTCTGCCACCATCCGTAGCAGATCTCATTCCCATGAACATAGAACACAAGGCAACTAAAAAGCCACCAGGCCAAGACTCACTGAGGCCTCTCTGAGAGGTGCCTTCTGATGAAAGCTCATTGAAAGGAAGGTTCAGTCATGAAAAGGCAGAGGAAAGCATTTCCGGCACAGGAGGCAGAGAAAGGAAGGATCTGGAGTCAGTGTCCCTGTTCCCTAGTGCTGCATAACAAACTGTCCCATAAAGCAGCAATGTATTCTTATCTCCGTGGTTCTGTGGACTGACAGGGCCATCCAGGAGACCTGTGACTGCAGCTTCCTGAGCTGTGGTCCCTGACCTTCGCTTCTCTAAGGTTGGAAAGGAAGAGACCACCATGATGCTTAATGAAGGGTGCAGCAGGAAAGGATTTTGTCTGAATCTGCCACTCATAAGTCATTGGCCTCGAGCTAGTCACTCCACCTCTCTGAGACTTGATTAAAGACTAATCTTTAGTCTGCACCTCCTGGAGAATGATGGTGAACATGAGTAAGATAATGCAGATTTCAGTCATGTCAGCTAGGATTATTTCATTTACAAGTACCACCATCTGTAATTACTGAGCATCCCCAGCTGTGATGTCTGGATCAGTGCTGATGCAGCCACACCCTGCCTCACCGTGACCCACTGGATATCTCTGGTCATACTGGAGCCCTCCTCTTGACCTAACAACTTCCTCTGCTGTAAAATTTGGAACTCAACCCTGACCTTGCAGAGATTCCTTGGGTACATCCACAATGCTTTGAATGCCATGTCCAGGGCACAGTTGGTGCTATATCAGTGAAAGCTGCCATTATTCTCAGGTACTTTTCCACTGGCTATTCCATGGTTCTGTGCCCTGTGGGCAATGGATCTATTGCTCCCTCAAGTTTCTGTTGAAACACCCCCATGGGGGCTGGTGCATTACACAGCTCAGGTCATGAGCTGTGGTGCCTTAGAAGCTTCCTGCCTCCACTCACTAGAACCCTTTAGAGCAAAATCAACAGTGCGGACAGTTGGTTGACCATTTGGATGTAGCTACAGTATCTTGTTTGTATCCACCTCGTGAGCCTAAGAGGGAAGCAAAGCCTGGCTAACTGTGTGCACAGTTGATAGAGGTCCCTAGGAGTGAGACCACCTGCTATGGTTTCAGGTGTCTGAAAACCCACCTGGATCTCATGATTCATCTTTTTGACTGAATCCACATGCAGGGATTTGGGGATCCCTGGAAGAGGAGGGTTCCTCAGAGATGACACAGGAGGAACTGTAGCCTTGGGGGTACAGTGACTTGCCCAAGATCACTGAGTTTGTTACAGGAGGGTTGAGAGAACCAGGTCCCTGACCCTAGATGAGCACCCACTGCTTTGAACCTATCTCTTTTCATTGAGTCTGTGGGTGCAGAGGAGAGCAGACCCATTTAGAAGAAATATGTCTGGCTTTCTTCTTTCCTTACTTTCAGAGTAAGAAAGAGAGAGATAGAGCGATCACAAGCAGGCACAGAGGTAGGCAGAGGGAGAGGGGGAAGCAGACTCCCCGCCAAGCAAGGAACGATCTCAGGACCCTGAGACCATGGCCTGAGCCGAAGGCAGAGGCTCAACCCACTCAGTCACCCAGGCGCCCCATGCCCAGCTTTTTCACCCACAATGCTGGAGACAGCACTTGTCTCTCAGGCGCTGCAAATCAGGAGCACCTAATTTTACAGCCACCATACCTTTAAAGCACCTTGTTAGTCAAGGTAACTTTACCTTGAGGGTGTCCAGCTACGATGCCCCTGTGATGAATCATAATGGGTTTCCTCTGGTTTGTGTACTGAAACATTTGTTGAAACACAGGTGCATCAGTAGAAAGCTCTACTACTACTTTATGCTTTAAAAATATGTGGGTTTTAACAATGAATTCTGGAACACTGAAAAGAAAATTAAAAAGTAAATAAAAAAAGTAAATAATTTTTTAAAAATGTGAGTTTTTCCTAATGCACTGTGGGATGTAATAGGCCTGAATTATTTTGAATTTTTATTTATTTTTTTAAATATCTTTTCAGTGTTCCAGAATTCATTGTTTGTGCACCACATCCAGTGCTCCATGCAATACGTGCCCTCCTTAATACACACCACCAGGCTCACCCAACCTCTCACCCTCTCCCCTCCAAAACCCTCAGTTTGTTTCTCAGAGTCCACAATCTCTCATGGTTTGTCTCCCTTTTCAATTTCCCCCAACTCAATTTTCCTCTCTATCTACCCATGTCCTCCATGTTATTGCTTATGCTCCACAAATAAGCGAGACTGTATGATAATTGACTCTCTCTGCTCAACTGATTTCACTCAGCATAATCTCCTCCAGTCCCATCCATGCTGATGCAAAAGTTGATGCAAAAGGTATTCATTCTTTCTGATGGAGGCATAATACTCCATCGTATATATGGACCATATATTCTTTATCCACTTACCTGTTGAAGGGCATCTGGTTCTTTCCATAGTTTGGCGACTGTGACCACTGCTGTTATGAACACTGAGGTACAGATGACCCTTCTTTTCACTACATGTGTATCTTGGGGTGAATGCCCAGTGGTGCAATTGCAGGGTCATAGGGAAGCTCTGTTTTTAATTTCTTAAGGAATCTCCACACTGTTTTCCAAAGGGGTGCACCAACTTGCTTTCCTACCAGCAGTGTAAGAGGGTTCCCCTTTCTCCACATCCTCTCCAACACATGTTGTTTACTTTCCTGCTAATTTTGGCCATTCTAACTGGTGTAAGGTGGTATATCAATGTAGTTTTTATTTGATACTCCCTGATGGCTAGGTCTGAATTTTGTAGATCTATGTTCTTCAGTCAATGATGTATCTCTTGACAAAAGCAAAGACAATCTAGAGAATGGGAGATTTTTGGGAATGTCTTATCAGACAAAGAGTTAGTATCCAAACTATATTAAGAGCTTATCAAACTCAACACCCAAAGAAAAAATAATCCAGTCATGAAATGGGCAGAGGACATGAACAGACATTTCTCCAAAGAAGACATCTGGATAGTCAACAGACCCATGAAAAAAATGCTCAACATTCCTCGGCATCAGAGAAATACAAATTAAAAAACACAATGAGATATTGCCTCACACCAGTCAGAATAACTAAAGTTAACTAGTCAAGGAACAACAAATGTTGGCAAGGATATGGAGAAAGAGGAACGCTCTTACATTCCTGCTGGAAATGTAAACTGGTATAGCCACTGTGGAAAACACTAAGAAGGTTCCTTAAAATGTTGAAAATAGAGAGGAGGAGCAAGACGGCAGAGGAGTAGGAGATCTAAATTTCGTCTGTTCCCAGGAATTCAGCTAGATAATTATCAAACCATTCTGAACACCTACAAACTCAGCAGGAGATCAAAGAGCAGAATAGCAGCAATTCTATGAACAGAAAAGTGACCACTTTCTGGATGTGCATATTTTTGGGGGTTCTTGTTACCCTTTTAGCATTCATCTATTCTCTGGATAAAATGACAAGGCAGAAAAACTCACATTAAAAAAAAAGGAACAAGAGCAGTACCGACTGCTAGGGACCAATATGGACATTAGTAAGATGTCAGAACTAGAGTTCAAAATGATGATTATAAAGATGGTAGCTGGGATTGAAAAAAGCATAGAAGATACTAGAGAATCCCTTTTCAGGAGAAATAAAATCCCTTTCTGAAGAAATAAAAGAACTAAAATCTAACAATGTTGAAATAAGAAAAGCTATTAATGAGGTACAATAAAAAATGCAGGCTCTAACTGCTAGGGATAAATGAGGTGGAAGAGAGAATTAGTGATATAGAAGGCCAAATGATGGAAAATAAAGAAGCTGAGAAAAAGATAAACAACTACTGGATCACAATGGAATAATTTAAGAGATAAGTGATACCATAAGATGAAACAATATAAGAATAGTTGGGATTTCAGAAAAAAAAAAAGAAAGAAAGAGAGGGGCAGAAGGTATATTGGACCAGATTATAGCAGAGAACTTCCCTAATTTAGGGAAGGGAACAAGCATCAAAACCCAGGAGGCACTGAGAATACCCCTCAAAAATCAATAAAAATAAGTCAACACCCCATCATCTAATAGTAAAACAGGTCTTAGAGACAAAGAGAAAATTCTGAAAGCAGCTTGGAACAAGAGGTCTGTAACATACAATGGTAAAAATATTATATTGGCAGCAGACCTATCCACAGATACCTGGCAGGCCAGAAAGGACTGGCATGATATATTCAGAGCACTAAATGAGAAGTATATGCAGCCAGGAATACTATATCTAGCTAGGCTGTCATTGAAAATAGAAGGAGAAATAAAAAGCTTTCAGGACAAATAAAAACTAAAAGAATTTGCAAACACCAACAAGCCCTACAGGAAATACTGAAAGAGAGAGCTTAAAAGTAGCAGACCAGGAAAGAACAGAGACAATATACAGTAGCAGTCACCTTACAGGCAAAACAATGGCACTAAACTCCTATCTTTCAATTGTGACCCTGAGTGTAAATGGGCTAAATGTGCCAATCAAAAGACACAGGGCATCAGATTGGATAAAAACAAGATATGCTGTCTACAAGAGACTCATTTAATTATTTATTTATTTATTTTATTATTTTATTTTACTTTTTCAGTGTCCCAAGATTCATTGTTTATGCACCACACCCAGTGCTCCATGCAATACGTGCCCTCCATAATGCCCACCACCAGGTTCACACAACCCACCACGCCCTCCCTCCAAAACCCTCAGTTTGTTTCAGAGTCCACAGTCCTCATACTTCATCTGCCCCTCTGATTTCCCCCAATTCACTTTTCCTTTCCTTCTCCTAATATCCTCCATGTTATTGCTTATGCTTCACACGTAAGTGAAACCATATAATTGACTTTCTCTGCTTGGCTTATGTCACTCAGCATAATCTCCTCCAGTCCTGTGCATGTTTTTTTTTTTTTTAAATTTAATTTTATTTTTTCAGTATTCCAAGATTCATTGTTTATGCACCACATGTAGTGCTCCGTGCAATACGTGCCCTCCTTAATACCCACTACCATGCTCACTCATCCCCCCACCCCTCCTCTCCAAATCCCTCAGTTTGTTTCTTAGAGTCCACAATCTCTCATGGTTTGTCTCCCTCTCCAATTTACCCCAACTCACTTCTCCCTCCTTCACCCAATGTCCCCCATGTTATTCCTTATGCTCCACAAGTAAGTGAAACCATATAATTGACTCTGTCTACTTGACTTATTTCACTCAGCATAATCTCCTTCGGTCCCGTCCATGTTGGTACAAAAGTAGGGTATTCATCCTTTGTGATGGAGGTGTAGTATTCCATTGTGTATATGGACCACATCTTCTTTATCCATTCATCTGTTGAAGGGCATCTTGGATCTTTCCACAGTTTGATGACTGTGGTCATTGCTGCTATGGACACTGGGGTACGGAGGGCCCTTCTTTTCACTACATCAGTATCTTGGGGTAAATACCCAGTAGTGCAATTGCAGGGTCATAGGGAAGCTCTATTTTTAATTTCTTAAGGAATCTCCACATTGTTTTCCAAAGGGGCTGCACCAACTTGCATTCCCACCAGCAGTGTAAGAGGGTTCCCCTTTCTCCATATTCTCTCCAACACTTGTTGTTTACTGTCTTGTTAATTTTGGCCATTCTAACAGGTGTAAGGTGGTATCTCAATGTGATCTTTTAAAAAAATTTCTTTTCAGTGTTCCAGAATTCCTTGTTTATGCACCACACAATGTGGTTTTGATTCGAACCTCCCTGATGGCTAGTGATGATGAACATTTTTTCAGGTGTCTGTTAGCCATTTGTATGTCTTCTTTGGAGAAGTGTCTGTTCATGTCTTCTGCCCATTTTTTTTGACGTGATTATCTGTTTTGTGTGTGTTGAGTTTGAGTAGTTCCTTATAGATCTTGGATATCAGCCCATTGTCTGTACTGCCATTTGCAGATATCTTTTCCCATTCTGGGGGTTGCTTCTTTGTTTTGTTGACTGTTTCCTTTGCCGTGCAGAAGCTTTTGATCTTGATGAAGTCCCCAAAGTTCATATTCGCTTTTGTTTCCTTTGCCTTTGGAGACATATCTTGAAAGAAGTTGCTATGGAAAATGTCAAAGAGGTTACTGCCTATCTTCTCCTCTAGGATTCTGATGGATTCCTGCCTCATGTTGAGGTCTTTTATCCATTTCGAGTTTATCTTTATGTATGGTGTAAGAGAATGGTTGAGTTTCATTCTTCTACACATAGCTGTCCAATTTCCCCAGCACCATTTATTGAAGAGACTGTCTTTTTTCTACTGTATATTTTTTCCTGTTTTGTCCAAGATTATTTGACTGTAGAGTTGTGGGTCCATATCTGCACTCTTTACTCTGTTCTGCTGGTCTATGTGTCTGTTTTTGTGCCAGTACCATGCTGTCTTAGTGATCACAGCTTTGTAGTAAAGCTTGAAATCAGGCAACGTGATGCCCCCAGTTTTGTTTTTCTTTTTCAACATTTCCTTAGCAATTCGGGGTCTCTTTTGGTTCCATACAAATTTAAAGAGTGTTTGTTCCAGCTCTTTGAAAGATGCTGGTGGAATTTTGATCACAATGACATTGAAAGTATAGATTATTCTAAGCAGTATAGACATTTTAACAATGCTATTCTTCTGATCCAAGAGCATGGAATGGTTTATCTGGGAATAGACCTAACCAAAGAGGTAAAGGATCTGTACTCGAGGAACTACAGAATACTCATGAAAGAAATTGAAGGAGACACAAAAAGATGGACGACCATTCCATGCTCATGGATCTGAAGAATAAACATTGTTAAAATGTCTATACTGCCTAGAGCAATCTATACTTTTAATGCCATTCCGATAACAATTCCACCAGTATTTTTCAAAGAGTTGGAGCAAATAATCCTAAAATTTGTATGGAATCAGAAGAGACCCTGAATCGCTAAGGAAATGTTGAAAAACAAAAACAAAACTGGGGGCATCACGTTACCTGATTACTACAAAGCTGTGGTCACCAAGACGGCATGGTACTGGCATAAAAACAGACACATAGACCAGCGCAACAGAGTAGAAAGCCCAGATATGGACCCTCAACTCTATGGTCAATTAATCTTCGACAAAACAGGAGAAAATATACAGTGGAAAAAAGACAGTCTCTTCAATAAATGGTGCTGGGAAAACTGGATAGCTATACGTAGAAGAATGAAACTCGACCATTCTCTTACACCGTACACAAAAATAAACTCAAAATGGATAAAAAACCTCAATGTGAGTCAGGAATCCATCAGAATCCTAGAGGAGAACATAGGCAGTAACCTCTTCAATATCAACCACAGCAACTTCTTTCAAGATATGTCTCCAAAGGCAAAGGAAACAAAAGCGAATATGAACTTCTGGGACTTCATCAAGATCAAAAGCTTCTGCACAGCAAAGGAAACAGTCAACAAAACAAAGAGACAAACCATTTCTATTTTTAGAAACACCTTTAGAAGAACAGGTATTAATTGTTCTTTAAATATTCTTTTAAATGTTTAAATTCCCCTGGAAAACCATTCAGTCCTGGAATCTTGTTTATTGGGAGAGTTAAAAAAATTAATTAATTAATTATATTTATTATTATTATTATTATTATTTTTAATAATTTTTTATTTTTTATAAACATATATTTTTATCCCCAGGGGTACAGGTCTGTGAATCACCAGGTTTACACACTTCACAGCACTCACCAAAGCACATACCCTCCCCAATGTCCATAATCCCACCCCCTTCTCCTAAACCCCCTCCCCCCAGCAACCCTCAGTTTGTTTTGTAAGATTAAGAGTCACTTATGTGAGACAAAATATTATTATTATTTTTTAATTTATTTTCAGCATAACAGTATTCATTATTTTTGCACCACACCCAGTGCTCCATGCAACCCGTGCCCTCTATAATACCCACCACCTGGTACCCCGACCTCCCACCCCTCACCCCTTCAAAACCCTCAGATTGTTTTTCAGAGTCCATAGTCTCTTTTTGATGGCTGCTTCAATTTCCTTGCCTGTTATGGGTCTGTTTGGGTTTTCTATTCCTTCCTGTTTCAGTTCTGGTAGTTCATATATTTCTAGAAATGCATCCATTTCTTCCTGATTGCCCAATTTGTTGGTATATAGTTGTTCATAATGTGTTCTTATAATTGTATTTCTTTGGTGTTGGTTGTGATCTCTTCTCTTTCATTCATGATTTTATTTATTTGGGTCCTTTCTCTTTTCTTTTTGCTAAGTCTGGCCAGGGATTTATCAATCTTAATTCTTTCAGAGAATCAACTTCTAGTTTCCTTGATCTGTTCTACTGTGGGGTTTTTTGGTTTTTTTGTTTTGTTTTGTTTTTGGCTTCTAGTTCATTGATTTCTGCTCTAATCTTTATTAATTCTCTCCTGCTGGGTTTGGGCTTTATTTGCTGTTCTTTCTCAATCCCCTTTAGGTGTAAGGTTAGCTTCTCTATTTGACAACTTTCTTGTGTCTTGAGAAAGGCTTGTAGTGTTATATACTCCCCTCTTAGGATCATCTTTGTTGGATCTCCAAGTTATGTTTTTGTTTTTAAATATTTTATTTATTTATTTGACAGAGAGAGAGAGAGCAGGAAAGAAGATATACAAACGGAGGTACTGGGAGAGGGAGAAACAGGCTTCCCACAGAGGAGGGAGTCTGATGTGGGGCTCTGTCTCAGGACCCTGGGATCATGACCTGAGTCAAAGGCAGATGCTTAATGTCTGAGCCTCCAGATGCTCTGCATCTTAAAAGTTTTGAACAGTTGTGTTTTTATTTTCATTTGTTTCCATGAATTTTTAAAAATTCTTCTTTAATTTCTTGGTTGACCCATTCATTCTTTATTTGGATGCTCTTTATGCTTCATGTTTTTGAATTATTTCCTTCTCTCCATCTCCCCATGTCTTCTGTGTTACTCCTTATGCTCTGCAAATAAGCGAAACCATATGATAATTGACTCTTTCTGCTTGACTTATTTCACTCAGCAGAATCTCTTCCAGTCCCATCCATGCTGATACAAAACTTGGGTATTCTTTCCAAATTTCCTCCTGTGAGTGAGCTCCTATTTCAAAGCATGGTGGTCTGAACATTCACAGTCTTTTGGTACCAGTTGAGACCTGATTTGTGACCTGGTATGTGATCTATTCTAGAGATTATTCCAGGTGCAGTTCAGAACAATGTGTATTCTCTTGCTTTAGGATGTAAGTCTCAGAATGTATCTGTGAAGTTCATCTGATCCAATGGGTCATTCAAGGACCTTGTTTCCTTGCTAATCTTAGATGACCTGTCCATTGTAGTGAGGGAGGTGTTCAAGTTGCCTATGATTACAGTATTATTATCTATGTGTTTCCTTAATTTTGTTTTAATTGGTTTATATAATTAGCAGCTCCCATGTTTGGGGCATAAATTTTTACAATGTTTAGATCTTGTTGGATAGTCACTTTAATTAAAATATAGTGTCCTTCCTCATCTCTTATTACAGTCTTTGGTTTAAAATCTAATTTATCAGATATAAGGATTGCCACCCCAGCTTTCTTTTGATGTCTGTCAGCATGATAGATCGTTTTCCACCCTCTCATTTTCAATCTGGAGATGACTTACAGTCTAAAACGAGTCTCTTGCACACACAGCATATCAATGGGTCTTGATTTTTTGGTTAAGAAGTATTTTTTAAATAAATGAAGGAATAGAGGGATGGAGGCATGGGCAGTAGGGAGAGACAGTGGTGGTGAGTCCTGTGCACTCTTTGGAGACTGTAGTTTCCATTTGCTTTCAGGACTGTCAGGGTCATGATTATTCACTCCAGGACAATTGAATGGGCTCCTGCTGCATACTGTTTTACAGGAGCACCTACTACATTTCAGGCACTTTCCAGGCACTGGGGGTTCATGGGAGCAAGTAGAGAAAATTCTCACTTCCAGGAAACAGTGCCATGAGTGGTCTCCCCAGGGCTCTTGTGGGTCACTTCCCCCCAAAGAATGAGGAGAGACAGTTGATTTTGGTGAGTCAATGTAGAGGGCAGCCCACCCCCGGACAACCTGAGAGACTGGCTTCACTCAAGCTTTCCAGCTTGGTGTCGCACCTACTCAGTATCAGCTGTGGCACCACAGCCCATTCACCTGCCCTCTCTGAATCATACCATCTGTGCATCATGGAGTAACTATCCCCACTATATATCCTGTTGGGAGGACATGGTGACGTGGACTCTAAGAAGTAGAGGCCAGCATCTGGCAGTTGCCCAGTGCCCACAGCATGCGAGACTCCTCATTATGACTCCACAAGGTGCAGCTTCAAGACACCCCTCAGGTGGGATCTGGTGAACTCTTCCCTTCACCTTCTCAGCTGTGCCACTTGGGAAAGTTTCTCATCTCCCTGTCCCTCATGTTCGGTGACTGTTCTGAAAGAAGGTGAATGTCAGGGAGAGGACCAGGTCCAGAGTGTCCTCCAATGTGCTCATGTCCCACATTTACCAGAACCCAGCAGATCTGAGGAGGGGAAGTCACTTCCATTTACACAGGCAGGACCTGCAGCTCACAGAATGCACTCCTGCCTGAGGTTGAACTGAGTCCCAGGCCATCCTCTTTGGAGACGTGTCTGTTCATATCTTCTGCCCATTTTTTCAACATCATTTTTTTTTTTTTGAGTGTTGAGTTTGAGTAGTTCCTTATAGATCTTGGATATCAGCCCTTTGTCTGTAGTGTCATTTGTGAATATCTTCTCCCATTCTGTGGGTTGCCTCTTTGTTTTTTTGACTGTTTCCTTTGCAGTGCAGAAGCTTTTTATCTTGATGAAGTCCCAAAAGTTCATTTTACTTTTGTTTCCTTTGCTTTTGGATATTCTGAAATCATGTCTTTTTCCCCCCAAGATATTATTTATTTATTTTACAGAGAGAGAGAGAGAGAGCACACAAGCAAGGGGAGCGGCAGGCAGAGGGAGAGGGAGAAGCAGGTTCCCCACAGAACAGGGGGAGCCCAACATGGGACTTGATTCCAGGACCTCAGGATCATGACGTGAGCCAAAGACAGTTGCTTAACCAACTGAGCTACCCAGGCACGCATGGACACATGTCTTGAAAGAAATTGTGGCCATTGTTGAAGAAGTCACTGCCTATGTTCTCCTCTAGGATTTTGATATATTCCTTCCTCACACTGAGGTCTTATCCATTTTGAGTTTATCATGGATTGGAAGAATAAACATTGTTAAAATATCTATACTGCCCAGAGCAATCTATACTTTCAATGCTATCCTGATCAAAATTCCACCAGCATTTTTTATTTTTTATTTATTTTTTATTTTTTTATTTTTTGCCATTTTAATTTTATTGCTCTTTTAACACTTTGCTTAGCAACCTACTGGACTGGACTAGGGCACTCATTCTCTCTGAGACTCTATGAAATCCCTCAGTTCTGCTGGATCTCCGTGTCCTCATAGGCATCACTGGGGAGTAGGCATGTGGAGAGTGGACAGGCTGGTCCATGCTAGCCCTTTAGCCTATGATTCGTGCCAGGAGGGCTGAGCTCCTTTAACAACACTGGAATCTTCGTGGAAACTGCTCACCATACATTGTGATCTTCCTCTCCAATTTCCCCTGACTTTCCAGCCTCCGATAATGAAATGGTCCCAGATAGAACTGCTCGACCATTCAGCTCAGCAGTTGAACACGTCAGTCTCTGTGCTGCAGCCACGGAGAGACTGTGTCCCCATCTTGGGCTGCCCCAGAAGCTGGCTATAAAACAAGGATGCGGTCCGTGTAGCTGGGTGGCTTGGTGGGTTAAGCCTCTGCCTTCAGCTCAGGTCATGATCTCAGGGTCCTGGGATCTGCAGGGAGCCTGCTTCCTCCTCTCTCTCTCTCTCTCTGCCTGCCTCTCTGCCTACCTGTGATCTCTCTCTCGGGCTTCTCTTTCCACCGCCAGGATGAGCATCCGCAGGCCGAGGCGAAGCCAGACGACTTCTCTCCCAGACGCAGAACCCGCGCAGCTGCCGGCCGCAGCCCCCATGAGCAGAAGCAGAAGCCGTCTCAAGTCCAGGGGCGTGAAGCCCGGGAAGCCATGCCCGCCGCCAGAGGCCCCCACCAGCATTTTTTAAAGTGTTGAAACAAACAATCCTTAAACTTGTATGGAATCAGAAAAGATCTGGAATTGCTAAGGACACATTGAAAAAGAAAAACAAAACTGGGAGCATCACATTGCCTGATTTCAAGCTTTTTTTTTTTTTAAGATTTTATTTATTTGACAGACAGAGATCACAAGTAGGCAGAGAGACAGGCAGACAGAGAGGAGGAAGCAGGTACCCTGCTGAGCAGACAGCCCGATGCGGGGCTCAATCCCAGGATCCTGAGATCATGACCTGAGCCAAAGGCAGAGGCTTTAACCCACTGAGCCGCCCAGGCACCCCTGATTTCAAGCTTTACTACAAAGCTGTCATCACCAAGATAGCACAGTACTGGCACAAAAACAGAAACATAGACCTGTGGAACAGAGTAGAGAGCCCAGATATGGACCCGCAACTCTGTGGTCAAATAATCTTTGACAAAGCAGGAAAAAATATCCATTGGGAAAAAGACCCTCTCTTCAATAAATGGTGCTGGAAAAATTGGACAGTTATGTGTAGAAGAATGAAACTTGGCCATTCTCTTACACAATACACAAAGGAAATAAAGGCTTTAAATGACACACTAAACTTCACAGATATATTGAGAACATTCTATCCAAAAGCAACAGAATGCATATTCTTGTCCAGTGCACATAGAACATTCTGCAGAATAGATCATGTCCTGGATCAGAAATCAGGTCTCAACCAGTACCAAAAGGTTGGGATCTTTCCCTGGATATTTTCAGACCACAAGTCTTTGAAACTAGAACTTAACCACAAGAGGAAAGTTGGAAAGAACTCAAATACATGGAGGCTAAAGAGCATCCTACTAAAGATCCTACTAAAGAATGAATGGGTCAACCAGAAATTAAAGAAAAATTTAAAAAATTCATAGAAACAAATGAAGATGAAAACACAACTGTTCAAAAACTTTGGGATTCAGCAAAGGTGGTCCTGAGAGGAGTGTATACAGCAATACAAGCCTTTCTCAAGAAACAAAAAAGGTCTCAAATACAAATCTAACCCCACAGTGAAAGGAGCCTGAGAAAGAACAGCAAATGAATCTTAAACCCAGCAGGAGAAAAAAATAACAAAGATAGCAGCAGAAACCAATGAAATAGAAACCAAAAGAACAGTGGATCAGATCAATGAAACTAGGAGTGGTTCTTTGAAGGAATGAATAAGATTGATAAACCCTTGGCCAGACTTAGCAGAAAGAAAATAGAATGGACTCAAATTAATAAAATCATGAATGAAAAAGGAGAGATCAAACCAACATCAAAGAAATACAAACAATTATAAGAATGTATTATGAGAAACTACACACAGCAAATTTGACAATATGGAAGAAATGGATGCATTCCTATGATGTATAAACTACAAAAACTGAACCAGGAAGAAATAGAAAACCTCAACAGACCCATAACAAGTAAGGGGATTGAAGCAATAACCAAAAGTCTCCCAACAGACAAGAGACCAGGGCCAAATGGCTTACGTTCTACAAAACATTTAGAGAAGAATTCGTACCTATTCTCCCAAAACTCTTCCAAAAAACAGAAATGGAAGGAAAAATGTCCAAAGTCACTTTATGAGGCCAGCATTACCCTGATTCCTAAACGAGACAAGGACCCTATCAAAAAGGAGAATTATGATCAATATCCCTGATGAACATGGACACAAAAATTCTCACCAAAATACTATCCAATAGGATCCAACAGTACATTAAAAGATTATTCACCACAACCAAGTGGGATTTATTACAGGGCTTCAAGGTTGGTTCAACATCTGCAAATCAATCAGTGTGATACAATGCACTAATAAAAGAAAGAACAAGAACTATATGATACCCTCAATAGATGCTGAAAAAGTACAGCATCCTTTCATGATCAAAACTCTTTACAGTGTAGGGATAGAGGGTACATACCTCAATATCATAAAAGCCATCTATGAAAACCCCACAGTGAATATCATTCTCAAGGGGGAAAAACTGAGAGCTTTTCCCCTAAGGTGAGGAACACAGTGGGGCTGTCCACTATCAACACTGCGATTCAACACAGTACTAGAAGTCAGGAATGTTGAGCAACAGGAATCAGACAAAAATAAGAAATAAAAGGCATCTGAATCTGCAAAGAAGAAGTCAAACTCTCACTCTTTAAGAGGATATGATACTTTATGTGGAAAACCCAAAAGATTCCACCCCAAAACTTCTAGAACTCATACAGGAATTCAGTGAAGTGTCAGGATGTAAAATCAATGTACAGAAATCATGTGCAATTCCATACACCAACAACAAGACAGAAGAAAGAGAAATTAAGGAGTCAATCCCATATACAATTGCACCCCAAACCATAAGATTCCTAGGAATAAATCTAACCAAAAAGGCAAAGAATCTGTACTCAGAAAACAATAGAGTACTCATGAAAGAAATTGAGTAAGACACAAAGAAATGGAAAAACGTTCCATACTCATGGATTGGACAAACAAATATTGTGAAAATGTCTATGCTCCTTAGAGCAATCTACACATTTAATGCAATTCCTATCAAAATACCATCAAACTTTTTCACAGAGTGGGAACAAATCCTAAAATTTACATTGAAACAGAAAAGACCGTGAATAGCCAGAGGAATGTTGAAAAAGAAAACCAAAGTTGGCAGCATCACAATTCCAGATTTCAAGCTCTATTACAAAGCTGTAATCATCAAGACAGTATGGTACAGGCACAAAAACAGACATATTGATCAACGGAACAGAGTCATAAGCCCAGAAATGGACCCTCAACTCTAAGGTCAACTGGTCTTCAACCAAGCAGGAAAAAATATCCAATGGAAAAAAAAAGACAGGTTCTTCAACAAAAGGTGTGGGAATTGGATATCCACATGCAGAAGAATGAAACTGGACTATTTCCTTACAGCACACACAAAAATTGACTCAAAATGAATGAAAGATCTCAATGTGAGACAGGAATACACCAAAATCCTTGAGGAGAACACAGGCAGCAACCTCTTCCACCTCAGCTACAGCAAATTATTCCTAGAAACAGTGCCAAAGGCAAGGGAAGCAAGGGCAAAATGAACTCTTGGGACTTTATCAAGATCAAAAGCTTTTGCATGGCCAAGGAAAGAGTCAACAAAACCAAAAGACAACTGACAGAATGGGAGAAGTATTTGCAAATGACATATTAGATAAAGACCTGGTATCCAAAGTCTATAAAGAACTTATCATACGCAACACCCAAAGAACGAATAATCCAATCAAGAAATGGGCAGAAGACAGGAAGAGACATTTCTCCAAAGAAGACATACAAATGGCCAATGGACACATGAAAATTTGCTCAACATCACTTGGCATCAGGGAAATACAAATTGAAACAGTGAGATACCACCTCACACCAGTCAGAATGGCTAAAATAACCAGTCAGGAAGTGACAGGTGTTGGGGAGGATACAGAGAAAGGGGAGCCCTCCTACACTGTTGGTGGGAATGAAAGCTGGTGCAGCCACTCTGGAAAACAGTATGAAGTTCCCTCAAAAAGTTGAGGGGCACCTGGGTGGCCCAGTAGGTTAAGCATCTGATTTTGGCTCAGATCGTGGTCTCAGGGTCCTGGGATCGAGTCCTACATTGGGCTCTCTGCTTGGCAGGGAGCCTGCTCCCCACCCCCCTGCCTATTTGTGATCTCTCTCTCTTTTCAAATAAATAAATAAAATATTTTTTAAAAAGTTGAAAATAGAGCTACCCTATGACCCAACAATTGCACTACTGGATATTTACCCTAACGATACAAACTTAGTGATCTGAAGAGGCATGTGCACCCCAATTTTTATAGCAGCAACGTCCACAATAGCCATACTAAGGAAAGAGTCTAGACGTCCATCGATAGATGAATGGATAAAGAAGATGTGGTATATATCTACAGTGGAATACTATGTAGTTATCAAAATGAAATCTTGCCATTTGCAATGATGTGGATGGAACTAGGGTATTACACTAAGCGAAATAAGTCAATCAGAAAAAGACAGTTATATGATTCACTGATCTGAGGAGTTTGAGAAACTAGGCAGAAGATCATAGGGGAAGGGAACAGAAAATGAAATAAGATGAAACAAGAGAGGGAGACAAACCATAATTCCTGTTAATCTCAGGAAACAAACCGAAGGTTGCTGGACGGGAGGGGGCCAGGGGGCTGGGGTGGGTGGAGATGGGCATTGGAAAGGGTATGTTGTATGATGAGTGCTGTTAATTGTGTAAGACTGATGAATCGAAGACCTGTATCCCTGAAACAAATAATACTTTATATATTAATAAAAAACTAATAAAAATAAAAAGAATAAAAAGAAAAGGTGAAAATAGAGATACTCTATGACCCAGCAATTATACTACCAGGTATTTACTCCAAAGAGACAAATGTAGTGATCTGAAGGGGCATGTGCACCCCAATGTTTATAACAGCAATATTCACAATAGCCCAACCATGGAAAGAGCCCAGATGTGGGTGTGGTGCATAAACAATGAATTCTGGAACACTGAAAAGAAGTTAAAAAAATTAGAAAAAGAGCCCAGATGTCCATCAACAGATGAATGGATAAAGAGAATGTAGTGTATATATAAACAGTGGAATATGACTCAGCCATCAGAAGAATGAAATCTTGCCATTTGCAATGATGTGGGTGGAACTAGAGGGTATTATGCCAAGTGAAATAAGTCAATCAGAGAAAGACAATTATCATATGATCTCATTCATACATGGAATTTAAGAACAAAACAGAGGAGCATAGAGGAAGTGTGGTAAAAATAAAACAAGACCTCATCAGAGAGGGAAACAACCAATAAGAGACTCTTAACTCTAGGGAATCAACTGAGGGTTGCTGGAAGGGCGGAGGTGGGGGGGGGCAGGATAACCGGGTGACTGGAATTAAGGAAGGCACATGATGTAATGAGCACTAGGTGTTATATACAAGAGATGAATCATGACCTCTACCCCTGAAACCAATAATACACTACATGTTAATTAATTGAATTTAAATAAAAATAAATAAATAAAACAGAGCCAATTACAGAGGAATATAATGATGGTGATGATGATGATGATGATGATGACGACGATGATGATGATATATCTCCTAGTCCCAGGAAGGGGTGGGTGGACTGTAGGCACCAGGGCAACATTTTGGAAACCAGTGTGACGTTAGGCAGTAGGAGCTAAGAACCCCTTCATCCTCCCTGACACAGCATTTCCATTTGGGGGGATTTGCCCTGGGTAAAGTGTATGAAGAAGGAACAATAAACAATAAACTTGCAGGCCTAAATGGACTCACTGCAGAGTGATTTAGCAGTGAAGATCAAACAAAACAGCCCTGGAATCAACCCAAACGGACGACCACAGAAGCGTGGTTTTCAGCTGTGTGTTTATTGGCATCTGTTCCTTTGTGTGAACTCATTCCTTTAGGTACTTACAGACCACGGGGGAAAGGACGTAGCTGGCCAGTGGTGTTTATTCTCAGAGAGACTGTCGCTCACACTTCCTTCTTGTCCACTTACAAGAACGTCTGTGGGGACATCTGTGTGCAAATAAATGGGTATCATTTAAGAAAGTTTTTGGCTGAAAGTTAGAGAAGAAGTGGCTAAATGACTGTTGATAGCTGGAGCCTAAGGAGATGGGGCTGCAAACAGCACCTTGAGCCCAAAATGTTAGAGAATGTTGTCCAGAAGTGGTAGTGTGACTCCATGACACCTTGGGAGCCAGCTCCTGCCATCTTCTAGGACTGCCATGCTTGGCCCTGCACCAGAGCCACCAGGGGCAGGGGTTCACTGCAGACCAGGAGGTGAATTTCACGTGGGCAGGGATGGTGTCTGTGTGGAGGCATGGCCCTGTGATCTCCACTTTCCACAGGCAGACACTTGACCCAACCATGTGATGGACCAGACCTGATGTTTGGTAAAGAAGAAATATGCCCCTGTGTGTGCTGAGATTCTGCAGAGTTTTTCTGTCCATATTAAGTGGAGCTGCATCAGCCAAGACTCAGTGAATTGGGAACCATTTGGGATGGTGGGCAAACCCACCTCATCAGACAAAAGTAGGGGGCTGAGCTCTGCAAACCTTGTCTAGAACAAGTGTTTCACTAAACACTGCCTCCTTTAGCTTATCCTAGCTGAGCATCTGAAGAGTGTAGCTGCTCCACAAGTTATGAAAAGTGTGAAGCATGATATGGGGGAGGCAGCATGGAGGGCAGTGGGAAGCCAGTGGGTGGGACCACCAGTCAGGATGGGGTGCCACCCAGGGGGCTGATGTACCTGATGCAGTGAAGGCTCCCACAGCCACTTCTTTGCTTTTTTCACTGGGAATCCCAGCTGCCCCTGCCTGCTCCCGTCATCCCACACAAGTTGGTGGGTGCCTCATGTGCCCCAGAGTGGTGTGTGATATGTGAACCTCAGTGACCACATGCTGGCTTCCTGCACAGCACACAGGTGGTGGTGGATCCAGGCAGCCACATCATTTTCTCCCCACTTCCCCCTGGACACCACCCAGCTGGTGTCTGGGCCATGCTCCCAGGCTTGTGCATCAGCTTCCATCTAAGGGCCCCCAGGTGCTTTGGTTCGTTTGGGAATGAAATGGGAATCATCTCTGCCTCCCAGGATTGCTTTAAGGATTCCAGAAGGCAGGGAATGACAGGCACCACCTGCTGTCAGCATTTAACAGTGTCTCCTTTGCAGCCTCATGGCACCAGCCCTGCCTCTTCTGAGGCATCTAAATCCTTTTAGCATGGAAATCCTCTGCCTATAGAATCTGAGCTCATCTCCCACTATAGAAATGGAGTATAAGGTGCTGGATACTGGTTTCCCAGTCCGCCTTGCAGCTAGGGTGCATGCATATGACTTGGGCCCTTTGACTCAGAAGCCAGTGAGATGACAAACAGGGACAGCTGTGGGAAGTGCCCTACGGGGACAGGGGAGAGTTCCCAGCAGTGGAGGCACCATGGCAAGCACTGTGGATTGAGTGGTCCCTTCCATTTCCAGCCTCAGAGATGCAAATGTCTTAGGCGTCAGTTCTGAAAATTAAATGTGTTTTCAAAGGACCAGCAATGTTGCAGCTCATGGACCCATAACGCGCTTCACTTGCAAGTCCGAATTTCAGGACCAGGGACAGCGGCCACCATAGCCCGCAATGGCGCCCTCTGGTGGAAGTCATGAGAAAGATCAGTACAAGACAGGAGCTCTTTCCGCAGGATCAGCCTGATTGCTGAAAAGGGAGGGGTTCCAAGTAGGGAATGGGGACAAGGAATGGAGGAAGAAGGAGAGATGGGAGGATGGGAATGCCCAATGCCAAAAGTCCCAACCGTAGGCAGGAATAGGCACTCCAAATGTTTCCAATGACTTACTTCACCTGAGAACCTGTGTGGGAGAGAAGCCTCAGAATTTGGTTTATGGAAACGAAGACTCACATTCAACTGTGGAATTGCTCAGATCCAACAGTCAGTAATATTCTACTCCTTGGCCTCATCCCTCTCTTTCCACTCGCGCCCATTTTCCTTTCCTGGAGAATTTAAGCTGCAACCACCCCCTTCTCTTCAGCATGCTCAGTTTTTCCACAAGCAGAGAGCTATCATCATGCCAGGAACACAGTTTCTTGGAATCGTCCAGCAGTGTCCTGACCTAATTTTCCTGGCACTCTGCAGCCCCTCCCCATCTTTTCTCCCTAAACCATACCTGTGCCCCTGACACAATCTTGTATGTTTATGTGTGTGCTGGTCCATTTCTGCCGCCAGCAAGGGGCTCAATTGTCTTGAAAGAAACAATTCATTCTCGTCTGGATCTCTTCAGGTCCTCCTGATGGCAGCGGCACAGCTCAGCCTGGCACCGTGGGAGGCTCCAAATCCTCTCCTGATTTCCACCTTGACCCCCAAAGACCACACTCCACACAGTAGGCAGAGCGATCTTGTACCACTGCCGCCCCATCTCAGCCTCCTTCCTCCCCTCACCCTGACATCTCTGTTCCAGCCACACTGGCCTCCTCACAGAACACACCAAGCTCATTTAACTCCTGGGCTGATACCTGCTGTGTTCTCTGCCTGGGACTCCCTTCCTTGGATGCTTCCTATTATTGAGGTCCCAGGTGAAAGATCACCTTCTGCAAGAGGCCTTCGATGACCACCTCTGTCTGGAGCTGCCTGTCTCTGGATCCTACTCCTCATTTCATGCTCTTCCTTTAATTCGTCCTATTGGAAACAATCTGATTGCTCAATTCCATTATCACCTCTCTCCAGAGCAGGGGACTTGTCTGTGTGGCTCGCTGCAATTTCCCCAGGGCCTGGAACACCAGCTGACCTCCACAGGGAGCACTCTCAAGTGAATAAGTGAAGAAATGAATGGATAAGGAAATGCTTGGTGAACACAGAGGCCTGCTAAATGGAGTCCTTACTGCACTGACTGCCACACTCGCATCCCACTGCTCCCAACAGCACCATGAACACATGACATCCAAGACACATCTTGGGGAGCACAAGGTGGTGAAGAGCCCGCTCTGCTAACAGGCTTACGTGATAGAATGCTCTGCTTCCCAGCTGGGGACTGCTGGGCCAATGCTGAGCCTTCCTGGAAAATGCGATGGTCACGGTGCCTGTCTTGAGGATGAAGGAGAGGATGAACATGGGTTAACTTGTGAAGCATGCACAGAGGCATGTGGAATAGACCAGGGTCACGGCAACTATGTGTAACGGTTCCTGTGTGCGATTATCTCCAGCAGATATGTTGGTCACCATTGCACCCAGGACACCAGGGCCCCCTCCTGCCACTCACAAACCCTGCCACCCTGTGTAAAACCCTCGGCTTCTCAATCTGCAAAATGAGACTGATGATACTTGCCTCCTTCCTGCTATCTGGACAGACCACCAGGTTCAGAGTGAAGAGCCCTGGGCTCAGAGTCTGGCTCTACCACCTGCTTGTCAAGTAACCATCCCTCTGGCCTCCATCCTCGTCTCTAACAGGAGGATTGCCAGGGAGGCAGCTCACGGCACCCTCGTCTAGTTGGAGGTAACGTATCAGCTTTAGAGATGATCTAGTTTTCCTGCATGCCATCTGTCCCACAGTACCTGCTTCCCAAGTGATGGGCATTACTAAACCTACCTTTGAAGTTCTTGTCTGGCTGCAGCTGTGAGTAACATACTAATTTCACAAGACATGGGTCCTGGGTCATCATCAGGTGGAATGCCCAGAATTATAACTGACAAGAGATCTAGCCTCTTGAGGTCTTATGTAAGTGGGGTTGGTGCTGCATTTAATAACCTCTTTCTTCCACGTGGCAGTACCCGTCAGTCACCCCCGAGTCACCCACGTCAGTCCTCTGGGTTCCAGTTTGTATGAAGCAGCCACCCAGCTTCTCCTAGGTCATTGGCATGTGACGCTCATCCCCAGTGTCCCTTTTCTACCAGGCAGCCTGACAGCTGGGACACAGACATGCACACGGGGAGAACGCCATGTGTCCATCCACAAGCCCTGGGACACCAGAGATCACCAGCAAACCCGAGAAGCTGGGAGAGGCCCCAAACAGATTCTGCTCACAGCCTCCCAGGGAACTAAGCCTGCTGACACCTTGATCTTGGGCTTCTGGCCCCAGAAGTGTGAAACAACCGTTTCCTGTGGCTGAAGCACTCCGTGTGAGGTCCTCTGTTGGGACAGCCCCGGCGACCTGGCACCATGGTCCAATGTCTTACATGGCCCTCTATAGTTGCTGACAGCACCTGATTTCATCCTGCAAAGCACTCCAGTGTGTAGGATTGGAAGAGGACACTGCAGCTCCTGTGAACAGGAATGGTCCTTCCTAACCCCACACTGGCTCTCCAACCCGGGTGTATGGCATGGAGGTGACAGCATGGTCACCCCGGGTTTGTGGCCCGTGCTCTTGGGTAGGAAAGCATCCACTCTCAGGGTGTGGCCTTGAACCTAGAGCTGATGGAAAGGCAACCTGCCGCTTCCTTGCTGTTTGACCTTAGGCAGGTCACTTAACTCCTCTGAGCCCGAGTCAAATGCAGCTGCAAGAGCACCTCGTTTGTAGGACATTGTGGGGTTGAGAGCAGTTGGTGCGGGGAAGCCTCACAGAGCACCCACCCTACCACGTGCCCCTTGGCACCAGCTGCCACTCTCAGATGTTTCGGGGGCCCCCTTCCCAGCAGTGAATGACCCACTGGGAGGGAAACAGGGTTGGAACACCACTGGGTTTGAAGGTGTGCAACCAGTGTGCTTGCACAGGGCCCTATGCTCAGCAGGGGCCCGAGCCTGGGGGTGCCAGCCCTGTGACCATAGTCATGAAATTCCTCATCATTTTCTTGTTGAATTTGTGTTTTGTAAGTGAATCCAATGGAAGCACTGAGCATGTGCGGGGCACTTGGAACCTCGGCTCATGTGTGGTCCCAACACAGGTCCTCAGCTGCCTGCTTTGCTGACCCTGGCACCCGGGAACCCCTCCTGCCTGCCCTCTTTGTCCTTTGCTCCAGTGTCCCTGGCAGGGCCCAGAAAGCGGGACATAAGCTGGGACGGGTGGGTTGGATGCATGGGCCCATGGGTGTCTCAGGGTGGGACGGGCTGTGGCCACCTGCCCCAGCCTGGCAACCCCTTTGCAGGCCACTCAGCTGAGGGGTCCGGTACCCAGCTGCCTCTGCCTGGAGGCTGTGATAGCCTGCATGTGTCCTGTCCACAGCGCGGTGGGGCAGCGGGCCCGTGGGAGGGGAGGCAGCTGGCGACCTCCCCAGTTCGGCCAGGGCACATCAACCAGTTGGTGGGCAGGAGGGGCACAGATGCCTCCAGGAGCCAGTGAGAGTCTGCACTCGGCCTCCTGTGGCCAAGGGACATGACACTAATAGCGCGAGAGGCCCCAGAAGAAAAGCAAACACTTTACACTGAACGCTTTCAGGTGCGCATTGGATTGCTGTTGGAGAAGGGCTCTGGGCTCTGCGTGTGACAACGGGCCCTACAAATGGTGTAGCTGGTCCGGGATTGGAAGGAAGCAGGATAGGATTTGTACCTTGCACTCCAACCTTTCCCGTATTGTTTACAACTTCCCAACAAGTGTGTATTTGAGTATTTGTCACATGCACACGCACGTGACACACGCACATGCACATGACACCCCCACTTGGGTTCAGAGGTCAGGGTCTAACTCCCAGGGCAACGACGTTGCAGGACCCTGGCCTGCTGGGAGCAGGCACGAGGGAGGTTCAGAGGGAGGAGGACAAGGTGCTAAACTTCGGCTGCCCACCCCTTTCACAGAGAGCCGAGGAAGAGTGGAGCCATGCATTCGACTGCGCATGCACTCGCTCATGCCTGCACGAGGTCATGGGTGCTCAGTCGACGGTTCCACAGTGAATAATCACCACCAACAGGAATAGTCCCAGTCCCACAGACATGAAGGGTGTGGACTCTGCCCTCAACAGAAGGGCCAAGGGGGATTTCAGAGGGGAGGGCACCTGAGGTAGAGAAGGTGAGAAAGATCTCCCAAACCACTGGCTACAGGAAGGCAAGGAGCCATGACAGGAGGGTCTTTTGTGGGGCCGAGATGGGGGAGGGGGGAGTGTGTGGGGGCGAAGAGGCTGGGCACATGCCAGCACAGACCATGGGCACTGAAAGCCACCCCCAGGAGCTCGCCTGTGGGCAATGGGGACCCGGTCCCAGACATACCCTCTTTCTGCTCCTTGCTGGACAGTCTCCTGAGACAGCACACAGGGCCCAAGGAAAGCTGGTCCTGTGAAGAGCAGGAACTCAGAGCTCTGCCTCTGCGGGCTGTATGGCCTCGGGCAAGCTGGCTTCCCTGGGTCCCTGTGCATTATTCGTGCGTGGGTCCTCAGATCGTGCGAGAACTCAGTGGCAGGGTATTTGAAAGCAGTTGGAACACACAGGCGCCCAGTGTGTCTGTCACACCAGATGACACAGGCCAGCCCTCTGCACGGCCATGTCCCCTGTGCCCTCCCCTCATGTCACTCACCTCATGAGGCCCCTCAGTGAAAGAAAGAGATCAGAGAGCAGAAGCTCCTATCGTGGGCTCTTACAGCTTGGTGGTCAGGCAACACTGCTCTGCTGTGGAGGGGAAAAGTGAGGTCCTAAGCAGGTGAGTGACTTGCCTCTGGTCACATGAACAGGCAAGGGGGTGGGGTCCAGCCCATTTGCTGCCCCTCCTCCTGTCAGACAGAACCCCGTCCCAGGCTCAAGGAGCAGAGAGGCCATGGCCCCAGGGAGCCTGAACAACCTAGGAACCCACCCTGGTCAGAAGGTCTGCAGCAGAGGGGGTGACGTCCCACCCCCTGTCCCTGCACTCGACACTCATCCAGGCCCCCAGGTGAGTGCTGTCATGAGGCTGTCCCCAGTGGAGACCTGACTCTGAGGGACTGGGTTGGGGGGGAGAAGCCAGGATGGAGAGCCTCCTGCATGGACCACATCCCTGGCTTGGGCCTGGAGACTGGGTCCCCAGCACCTCCAGCCTGCAAAGAGGTGAACTCTCCATGTCCATCCCCAGGAGACCCTGCGGCTCAGAGAAGTTGGCACAGCATATCCCCAGGGGCTGGAGGTTCCCTGTGAGCCCAAGAGCATGGGCTTTGGAACAACCGTTTACAAGTCCAGGAGAGGCCACGCTGCCGGGGGATGGCCCCAGCACCTGGCTGGGCTCTCCGGATCCTACTTCTGGTGCACAAAGCTATGCCCTCCCGTCTGCCTACCTCATCCCCACATGGAGGGCTCTGTGGAGGAGTACTGCCTGGAAGATTGGAGGGGCTGAGGCAGGTGAGGATGGGGTGTGGGGTCTCAGGATGGCACTGGGGGAGGCTGGCCAGGGTGCCCTGGAGCCCTGTGCTGACCTTCAGATGGGACACAGGGCAAAGGCTAACCAGGGACTGGAATACACAAGGTAGTTCTGGAGCCTGCCATGGCCTCTGGTGTGGCCTGGAGGTACCAGGGACCAGGTATGGCAGCCCCTCTTCCCTATCCTCCTGCTCCTCCTCTACTTCCTTCTCCTCCCCTCATCTTCCTCCTCCCCATCCTCTCCCTCCTCCTCCTCTCAATCCTCTCCCCGGCGCGCCCCCTCCATCCTTTTCTCCTATCCCCTCCCCATCTCTCCCTCCTCCTCTCTTCCCCTCCTGCTGGTCCTTGTCTTCCCCCTTCCCTGTCCCTCATCCCTGAGGCAGCTCAGAGCAGGAACAAGGAGTGTGGGGCGCAGGGCACAGGGTGCATATGCAGGGTCGGAAATAGGTGAGGCGGGTGGGGATGGCCAGCACAGGGCGGGGGTTGAGAGGCTGAGACTGGAGTGTCCAGGGCACACTGGGGCTCCACTCCCCCGAGGCTCCTCCTCCACACCACCGCCCTCTTGCTGCCTGAGCTGCCTATTGCGATGCCCATTTCATGGAGAAGACACAGAGCTTGGGGTACAGTGAGGGACTCAGTAAGGAAAGCAGCCATGGTGGGACTCAAACTCTGACTGTTGGACTCTGGCCTGAGACCTGTTTGTGTTCCCACATTCCCAAGCCCACACCTACCCGGGGTAGGGGTCACTGCTCCTCTACCTGGCAGAGTCTGGAGGAACTGAGGCATGGATGGGGCCCAGAGAAGCCAGTTCTATGGAGGGAGGACAAAGGGGGCTCCAGCCGTTCTCCTGAGGGACAGGTGGTGGACTGGTCCTCTTGGGGCTGGAGCTGCCTCACCAGAAATGGGCACAAGAAATGGCCCCCGAGGACACCAATGCTCACTAGTTCAGGGACAGATACACATGAATGTCTGCCTGCCCTTCCTCCCAGTCCGGGGAAGGAAGGGGAGTGGGGATGCTCAGGGAGAGGGCCACCCAGGGGGCGAAGGAGAGAGAGAGGAGGAGCAGAGAGATGGAAAGAGCCCTGCGGGCAACACACCTTGCCTTCCCTCACCTTCCGCACCCTGCCCCAGATCTAGGTGGCCTACCAGCCATCTCCTCAACACCCAGGACCCTTGGCCACCCCGTCCAACTCCCTGGACCACACTGTTTCTTCGGCCCTGTAGCCTGTGACTCCTCCGTCTTCCTTCCTGGACTGGAGGCCCACCGCCTTCATCCCCTCCTCCAGGAAGGCCTGGGAATTCTCTAGGAGCCCTCAAGGCACGAGAGCAGTTTTTCCTGTGGGCAGCACCCCACCAAGGCCATGATCTGTCTTCCACTCCAAGGGCGCCCTGAGGCAGCACATTTTTCTGTTCTCTGGTCTCCAAGACTAGAGCCTGGCACAGAATCAAGGAAAGTGGGGGTTAAGGGATAAAAATGGGAAAACAGGTCCATGGAGCAACAAGACTCAGACTGGAAAGCGCGCACCTGCTGTTGGTAAGCTGATGCTCACATTGGGTCAGACACAGACGGTTACTTTACATTCCACGTGACTTAATACAAGACCCCTAAACATCCCCATTTTACGAGTCAGAAGCCTGAGGCTACATGCCAGCTGTCGGGAGTTGTGTGTCTGCCCTGCTCCAGGGTGGTGCTGCTGACATGAGGTGACACGGGCGGTCAGGAGGAGCAGCTGGGATGAACGTTATACATTACCATGGAGAGCACCCGGGTCCTGCAGGGAAGAGGGGGTGGGGGTCCGTCCACACAACTAACGTCACATGCTCTTCAAGAAGAGAGAGCTCTTCCTTATTCCAGGTCTGGGTCCTGCAGGGGACCTACTGAGCCTCCTAGTGGGGCGAGCTGTGGGTGAGGACCATATTAACTGCACACACATGGACGTGGACTCATAAACAGACTGAATCTATGGAGGAGGCGTGGGAGGCCATGGAAGGTGTCTGTGAGACAATTTCCAGCCAGCTGGAAAGTGGAGGGAGCTGCTGCTTCACCAAGGGAATGGCACGCACAAAGGGCCTGAGGCAGGAAAGGGCTTGAAGTGCAGGGAGGATCTGGCCATAGAGCACCAGTGGAGGGAGGAAGCCAGCTCACTGCAGCTGGAGGAGCCATGGCAGCCAGGACAGCAGAGGACAAGTGTCGTGAGGATGGGGACAGCGGGGGCTGGCAACAGCTAAGGGAAGGATGCATTTGTAGGGATTGGGAAGTGAGGCCAGAAAGGCAGGGTGGGGTCACTTCTGAAAGGCTCTAGGACTTGGGCAGGGAATCAGGGTCTGGTGGGGAGACACTGGGAGCTATGGAAGATTGGAGGTAGGATTCCATGGTCAAGGCTGTCGGCCAGGGAGGTCATTGGCACTGGAAGCAGCTCCCAGGCACATTGACCATGAAACAACCTAGGCCTCCAGGCCTGTCCCAGCTGCTCCAGAGGACAGACAACACTGAGTTCACAGGATTCACTGGGCCATGGTGCGGGGTGCCCGTCTGCAACCCCCACAAGGAACGTTCAGGATGTTCCTTTTTCTAATTGCCCAGAACAAGTCCTGGGCACCTTCGTGTGCAGTGGTGGCCGGATCAGGAGTCACCGTCCAGAGAACCCAGGTGTGACACGGGGGACATGTTCCCTTTGCCACCAGGGAGCTGCCAGCACCCTGCATTCTTTTTCCAGAGCTTTGACTCAAATGTGCAGTGTCTGGGAGCATCTCACTGGAGCGGGGAAAACACGTCTCCTGCTGGCTTGTTCCTGACAACAATGTGCTATTAGTGACTGAAGCCACAGAATCCAGAAACTGAAATAGCTTCCTACGGCTGGGCCCACCCAAGTCTGTTGCCAGAAAGTTCCATTCCTCCTTGGCAGCCTCTCTGGGCAGCCAATGCCAGCCGCCGAGTCGAGGAGAGCCGGGGCTCTGACAGGGTCACACAGGCCATCCTAACCCTGTCCCCAGCCCTGGCAGCTTCCAGCCTCCAGAGCCTGATGGGCACACGTCGGTGTTGGAGTCCAGGCTGAGGGATCTTGTGTTGGCTGTTCCAGGAGATTATGCCGCCGCCGTGAGGACCATCGTGCAGGGGCTGTGGCTCACACAAGCCGCTCGGGAGGGTGGAGAGGGCGAAGACCACTCAGGGAGGAGAGGAGATGCCCAGACAGAGATTCAGACAGGTGGACATGGGCGTTCGGGATGATAGTGTTTATAGGTGAGATCCCTTCAGGGGACAGTGCTCTCCGGAGGCCCCATTTCTCAAGCACCAGCATCACTGAGAGCTCAGAGATGGGCAGCTCCCTCCAGGCCTCCTTGATGATTGAGACCATGGCAGACCTAGGTGGGCTGCTAGCTCGGGGTGGGGGTGGGGATCACCGGACACAGAATTAAGAGGTCAGGTGACTGCACGGAGCCGTCAGAAGCAAAGTTAGGTCGATCCATGGGAACACGTGGAGGTCAGCATGGCATGGGACCACTGTAAGCCATGGAGGTGATATAGTACACAGCACTCATGTGGGAAAATAGATGGACAGGTGAACCACACACCGTCTGCATGACTTCTCTGGGGCCATGAGGATCGCTGAGTCCAGAAGCTGAGGGTAGTCACACCAATGACACATCTGGATTCCTTGCCCAGGTTCCAAACCCAAAACCCTCTGATGGAAGGAGAGCTCGTCCCTGGGAGGAAGGAGGCTGCAAGGGCCCAGCAGGACCCTATGGAAAGGATTCCTCCATCCCTTCCCCAAGGTGGCTCCTGGTCACTGGACGCTGGGATAGAGGATTGGCACTGTTTTGAGGATGAGGGACTTCAAGCAGCCTCAAATACCCATTAGCACCCGAGTTTCTGGGGTGAAGCATTCAGGAGTGATTAGCAGGATGTTTCTCGCTCCCTGTCCTTCCTGAGGTTACAGTGAGGACTCAGCACGGACTCCTGAAGCTGGGGCTGGGCCAGAGGAATGGCTAGCTTGTGGCTGGCTCTTGGGGCTGCTGAGCTGGTGCTGGCTGTGGGCAGGACAGAGCTCCCCACTGTGTGTCCCTTGCACAGAAGGCTGCGGTGACCCACGATGTGGCTGCTGGCTTCCTCCAGACAAGTCTCTGGGGTAGAGCACACTGTGACCACTGCCCTGGGGCACATGGTATTTGGGAGTCTGGTGAGAAGTGGACAGCACTGGTTTATCCTAAGCGAAATAAGCCAATCAGAGAATGACAATTACCATGGGATTTCACTGATATGTGGAATTTAAGAAAAAAAAAAAACAAAACAGGATCATAGGGGAAGGGTTGGAAAAATAAAAGAAAACGAAATCTGAGAGGAAGACAACCCAAAAGACTCTAGCAAAAACTCTAGGAACAAACTGCGGGTTGCTGGAGGGGAGGTGAGTGGAGAGATGGGGTAACTGGGTGATGGGCATCAAGGTGGGCACATGACGTGACGACCACTGGGTGAACACGTTATAGGTTAAATAATTGAATTTAAATAAAACAATTAAAAAAAATTGACATCAGTGCCCAGACACTGGTGATGGGGGCGGAGCACCAAATAGTGATGTCCAAGGGCCACCCCCTCTTCTGGCTCAGGTGACAACACTGCTGCGAGTGCCACTCCTCCTGCTCCTGTCCCCACATCCCCATGGGTCGGGAGCACTGTTCTCTGCTACGGGGCCAGTCACCAGTGGACAGCAAGTGATGGCCAGCAGTAGCCCTTGCCCACCAGCCACTGGGATGGGGCTGCCTGGCTGGCTTCCCATTCTCACACAGCTGGTGGTACTGCGGTTCCTGGTGGCCCAGCCCATGGAGCCCATCAGGGTCTTCATGGTTCCCCACAGTCACATGGATGTGGGCTGGATCTACACTGTGCAGGTAGGTGCCCATTCACCATCCCCCAGAACCCCTGGAGATCAACTTCCTTTTCCCTGCCAGATCCCAGGGTGGATTTGAAGCCTGGTGTTGGCTGACAACCTCAAGGCAGCCAGGTTATGACCTGACTCTGCTGGAGACCAGGGAGGCTCACTTGGGCTGCTTGGCTCCATCTATGGCCTCAGTTTCCCCATCCATGCAAGGGATAGTCAGGTGAAGATACATGGGCCTGACTCAGGCCATGGTCGCAGTCCATGACTGGGACACCACGGGTGGGCTCTATTCCCGTTCTGAGCCCCATGTCCCCCTTCTGTAGGATGGTACAGGTCTCCGACCCTTCGCATGAGCTGTTCCCTCTTCCCAGAAGACCTTCCTCCAACAAGCTGGCTTGTCCTAGAGCCCCCCAACCTGTGTGTGGCTCCACAAAAAACATTTTCTGGTGGGGCCTTCCTGGCATCCCTGTGTGTGCCCTTATTCCCTTCCCTCCTCCCTTCCATGCACATTTGGAGGGGGCTTGGTGTCGGTCCCTTGTCCCTACCAGAAAGCTAGCTTCACAGGCCAAGGGCTTCTTACGTTATATTTCCTGGCATGTTCTCACCACCCTGACAGACAGAAGAGGTGCACCAGCTATTGCTGAGTGAGTGAATGAATGGGGGAATGAACAAACGAATGAATGAATGAATGAACACAGGACTGAATGAATGCAGGTATGAAGAAGTACAGGAATGAATGCATGCAAGAAGGAACGAAGGCAGGAAAAGGATCAGGAAGAGACCAAGATTTGCTCAAGATCCTGGGTCAGGTGACTGCATATTATCACCCAGGCCACCTCCAGCTCTTTTGTGGGAACAGGAAGGAAACCCAGAAGAGAACAAACACTCTCTGGGATTAAGGATACAGTAACTTTTCTGAGGACATTTTTGAGGGGCAGCTGGAGAGAGACTCAGCAAGAGAATCTGATGCTGGGGGAGGCGTGTGGAGTCCAGTTCTGGGACACACTGGACAGCGTCTGGGGGGACACTCTGCTGCCTGTGGAGATTGCTGAATGGTGGGGAAGCATGCTTGGTGCCCTCAGTTACAGAAGAGAAAACTGAAGCCCGGAAAGCGTTGGGGTTTTGCAAGAGGGAATGCAGGAATGACCCCTCTTTCTGAGGCCTCCCTGCCAGGGATCTTTACATTTCATTAAGGAGCCCCTCTGGACACCACCTTGTGCCAGCCTGAAGACACATATAGGAAGCAGCTATGGCTAGTCCCGAGGAGCCTCTAGCCTGGGGGAGGCAGGTCAGGAGATGCCCATGACTACTCGTGGGGCCAGGAGTGGCTCCTCTCCATCTCAGTTCTCAACATCAGTGCCTCTCATCTCAGCCCAGGCAGGCCCTATGGGGTCCCTGGACCTCCTCCCTGTCACCCTATGACTTCACTGGGATGCCTCCCTACTGCACCCTCAGGGCCAGCTACCCTGCCCCTTGGGGAAGCTGTCTCTGTCCCCTGGACACATCCTGTGTCATGGTCTGGAACATCACCTCTCTCCCTAGAACAGCAGGATCTCATCAGAGGCGGGAAAGTCATACCACTGTCTCAGGGCCAGCTGGCACTGTGTGTCCAGCACAGAGCAGTCCCCGTGGGTCTCTGTTGGAGTGGCAAAGGAGGAAGAGAAAAAGAGCCCAGGGCAGATGCCCGAAGGGAGTTGTAGGGTCCAGGGACCCTGTGTCATGGGGATTGTAGTCCTGGATCCATGGGGCCAAGCCTCCGGGATCATCCATAGGGACTGGTGTGATGGGGTGCCCCCTCCACAGGAAAGCCTACAGGCCTATGCATCCAACGTGTATACCTCCGTGGTGCAGGAGCTCATGCTCCAGGAGCATCGCTGCTTTATCGCCGTGGAGCAGGAGTACTTCCGGCTGTGGTGGGATGGCATCGCCTCGGACAGGCAGAAACACCAGGTATTGCTGTCTGCAGGGGCTTCTGGGAGGGAGGGATGCCCAGGCAGGGAAGCCCTGTGTCTGGGGCTCTGTGGTCTGAACTCTCAGGCCAGGTGCACACATGACTTGTTCAGCTCTGGTTTGTGCTCAGCCCAGCCCAAAGGATGGGTTTGGTTTTATCTGTTTTTGTGCCTGTTGGTGTGAAATGGCATTCTAACAAGTCAGCCCTGCACTCATCTTGTGTGGAATGGGGTCTCTTTGGACCCCACCTCCCATTTCATCTACCATCTGCATGGCCCTGTGGCTTGCAGCTGGCCACCCTGCCCAGGGTGCCCCAGTGCCTGCATTTAAAGTGGGTCACAGAAGGCATCATGGGGTGCAGGGTTAGAGAGGCCCTGGGAAGCCAGTCTCCTAGAGGTGGGCCAACCTGGGATTCATTCCAGCCTCAGGCAGAGGTGCATTCTGTGAGCTATAGGTCCTGCCTGTGTGAATGGGAGTGACCTCCCCCTCCTCAGGTCTGCTGGGTTCTGATGAATGCAGGATGTGTGAACCTGGGAGGACACTGTGGACCTGGTCCCCTCCCTGACATTCACCTTCCTCTAGAATGGTCATTGACAGAGAGGTGAGAGACTTGCCCAAGTGGCAAAGCTGAGAAGGTGAAGGGAAGACTTCACTGGATCCCACTTGAGGGGTGTCTTGAACCTGCACCTTGTGGAGTCATAAGAAGGAAACTTGCATGGTGTGGGCGCTGGCCAAGTGCCAGGAGCTGGCTTCTACTTTTTATGGTCCATATCACCACGTCCTCCCAACAGGGTGTATGGTGGGGATAGTTACTCCATGCTGCACAGACGGTCCTGGTTCAGAGAGGGTAGGTGAATGGCCCATGGAAACAGAGCTGATACTGGATGGGTGGGACACTGAGCCTGGCAGGTCTGAGTGAAATGGGTCTCTCATGGTGTCCAGGGGTGGGCTGCCCTCTATGGAGACATCCCAAACCCAAATGTCTCTCCTTATCCTTGAGGAGGGATGTGACCCAGCAGAATCCTGGGCAGACCACTCATGGCATGGCTCCCTGGAAGCAGGGACTTTTCTCTACTTGCTCCTATGAACCCCCAGTGTCTGAAAAGTGCCTGGGATGTGGTAGGTGCTCGTGTAAAACAGTATGCAGCAGGAGCCCATTCAATCATCTTGGAGTGAATAATCATATATTCATAATATAATATTCAATAATTCAGTGATTCAATAATTCAATAATTCAATGATTCAGTAATCATAATCATATCAGGACCCTGATAGTCCTGAAAGCAAATGGAAACTACAGTATCCAAAGAATGCACTGGACTCACCACCACTAACTGTCTCTCCTTACTGCCCATCCCTCCATTCTTTCATTTATTTAAAAAATACTTATCAGCCAAAAAAGCAAGACCCATTGATATGCTGTGTGCAAGAGACTCATTTTAGACTGTAAGTCATCTCCAGATTGAAAGTGAGAGGGTGGAAAGCCATTTATTATGCTAACGGACATCAAAAGAAAGCTGGGATGGCAATCCTTATATCCAACAAATTATATATTAAACCAAAGACTGAAATAAGAGATGAGGAAGGACACTATATTTTAATTAAAGTGTCTGTCTAATAAGATCTAACCATTGTAAATATTTATACCCCAAACATGGGAGCTGCTAATTATATAAACAAATTAAAACAAAATTAAGGAAACACATAGATAATAATACTGTAATCTTAGGCAACTTGAACACCTCCCTCACTACAATGGACAGGTCATCTAAGATTAGCAAGGAAACAAGGTCCTTGAATGACCCACTGGATCAGAGGAGCTTTACAGATACATTCTGAGACTTCCATCCTAAAGCAAGAGAATACACATTCTTCTGAACTGCACCTGGAACAATCTCTAGAATAGATCACATACAGGGTCACAAATCTGGTCTCAACTGGTACCAAAAGAATGGAATAATTCCCTGTGAATGTTCAGACCACAATGCTTTGAAACAGGAACTCACTCTCAAGAGGAAATTTGGAAGGAATACCCAAGTTTTGTATCAACATGGACGGGACTGGAAGAGATTATGCTGAGTGAAATAAGTCAAGAAGAGAGAGTCAATTATCATATGGTTTTGCTTATTTGTGGAGCATAAGGAATAACATGGAAGACGTGGGGAGATGGAGAGGAGAAGGAAAGAATTAAAAAAACATGGAGGGTAAAGAGCATCCTAGCAAAGAATGCATGGGTCAACCAAGAAATTAAAGAAGAATTTTAAAAAATTCATGGAAACAAATGAACATGAAAACACAACTGTTCAAAACCTTTGAGATGCAGAGCACCTGGGAGGCTCAGACATTAAGCATCTGCCTTTGACTCAGGTCATGAACCCAGGGTCCTGAGACAGAGCCGCAAATCAGACTCCCTCCTCTGTGGGAGTCTGCTTCTCCCTCTCCCAGTATCTCTGTTTGTATATCCTCTTTCTTGCTTTCTCTGTCTCTGTCAAATAAATAAATAAAATATTTAGAAACAAAAGCAAAAACAAAAACTTTGAGATGCAACAAAGGCAGTCCTAAGAGGGGAGTATATAACACTACAGACCTTTCTCCAGGCACAAGAAAGTTGTCAAATAGAGAAGCTAACCTTACACCTAAAGGGGCTGGAGAAAGAACACCAAATAAAGCCCAAACCCAGCAAGAGAGAATTAATAAAGATTAGAACAGAAATCAATGAACTAGAAGCCAAAATAACAGTAGAACAGATCAAGGAAACTAGGAGATGATTCTCTGAAAGAATTAAGATTGATAAATCCCTGGCCAGACACACCAAAAAGAAAAGAGAAAAGACCCAAATAAATAAAATCATTAACAAAAGAGATCACAACCAACACCAAAGAAATACAATTCTAAGAACATATTATGAACAACTATACACCAACAAATTAGGCAATCAGGAAGAAATGGATGCATTTCTAGAAACATATGAACTACCAGAACTGAAACAGGAAGAAACAGAAAACTCGAACAGACCCATAACTGGCAAGGAAATTGAAGCAGCCATCAAAAATCTCCCGATAAACAACAGTCCAGGATTGAATGGCTTTCTGGGGGAATTCTACCAAACATTTAAAGAACAATTAATACCTGTTCTTCTAAAGGTGTTTCAAAAAATAGAAATGGAAGGAAAACTTTTGGACTCATTCTATGAGGCTGGTGGCATCACAATTCCAGACTTTAAGCGCTATTACAGGGTGTAATCATCAAGACAGTATGGTACTTGCACAAAAACAGGCACATAGATCAATGCAGCAAAATAGAGAGCCTAGAAATGAACCCTCAATTCTATGGTCAACTAAACTTTAACAAAGCAGGAAAGAACATCCAAGGGAAAAAGATAGTCTCTTTAGTAAATGGTGTTGGGAACATTGGATAGCCATATGCAGAAGAACGAAACTGGACCATTCCCTTACGCCATACTTTTGAGTCCGTCTAAATGGACTCAAAATAGATGAAAGCTCTAAATGTGAGACAGGAACCCATCAAAAGAGAACACAGGCAGCAACTTCTGCAATCTCACCCATGTCAACTTCTTGGGAGACATGTCTCCAAAGGCAAGGAAAGCAAAGGCACAAATGAACTATTGGTATATCGTCAAGACAAAAGTTTTTTTTTTTTTTAAAGACAAAAAGCTTTTGTACAGCAAAGGATACAGTCAGAAAAACCAAAAGACAACTGAGAGAATGAGAGATGATATTTGCATGACATATCAGATAAAGGCTAGCATTCAAAATCTATATTGAACGTATCATACTCAAAACCAAAGAACAAATAATCCAATCAAGAAATGGGCAGAAGACGTGAACAGATATTTCTCCAAAGGAGACATAAAAATGGCCAATACGCATGAAAAAGTGCTTAACATCACTTGATATCAGGAAATACAAATCAAAACCACAGTGAGATACCACCTCACACCAGTCAGAATGGCTAAAATTAATAAGACAGGAAACAACAGATGTTGATGAGGGGAACAGTGTTGATGAGGGGAACCCTCCTACACTGTTGGTGGGAATGTAAGCTGGTGCAGCCACTCTGGAAAACAGTATGGAGGTTCCTCAAAAAGTTGAAAATAGAGCTACCTTATGACCCAGAACTGACACTACTAGGAATTTACCCTAAAGATACAAATGTAGTGATCAAAAGGGGCATGTGCACCCTAATGTTTATAGCAGCAATGTCCACAACAGTTAAACTATGGAAAGAACCTAGATGTCCATCAATAGATGCATGGATAAAGAAGATGTGGTGTATACACACACACACACACACACACACACACACACACACACACAATGGAATACTACTTAGCCATCAAAAATGAAATCTTGCCATTTGCAATGATGTGGGTGGAGCTAGAGGATAATACACTAAGAGAAATAAATCAGTCAGAGAAAGACAATTATCATATGATCTCACTCATATGTGGGATTTAAGACACAAAACAGAGAATCATGGGGAAGAGAGGAAAAAAATAAAACAAGACAAAATCAGAGAAGAAGACAAACCATGAAAGACTCTTAATCATAGGAAACCAGCTGAGTGAGGGTTGCTCAGGTGAGGACGTGTGGGGAATGGGTAAATGGGTTGATGGGCATTAAGAAGGGCATGTGATGTAATGAGCACTGGGTGTTTTATAACATTGATGAATCATTGACCTCTACCTCTGAAACTAATAATACATAATATGTTAATTAATTGAATTTAAAGTTTAAAGGGTTTATAAAAAATACCAGCCAGTCATGAGGCAACACAAGCAGGAGGACACTCTCCAACATGCCTGGCCTGTAATCCCCAAAATGATCAAGCCGAGCAAGAGGACATAGGGGTTGAAGAAGTGTTGGGTATACAGGACAATGACGAGACATGACAGGGGAGGCTGGGCCCCATTCTGGACTGAGCCCCATACCAGTAACAGGGCATTCATTGAACAACTGGAAACATTTGGATGAAGTCTGGATTAGCTACAGTGTTGCATTAATGGTAAGTGTCCTAATTTTGAGAATTGTACTATGGCTATAATTACTCTGTCCTGACAAAACACACAGTGAGGGAATAGGGAGCAGGTATTCTATGTCCAACTGGTACTTCTGAATGGCTTAGAGAAAACTGTACCAGATTATAAGGAGATATGGGAGCTCTATGGCAAATAGATAAAGAAAGTTCACAGCGAACAAAACAGGGAAGGGATCCACAGGAACTGTTTGCACAATTTTTGCAAGTTTTTGATACATCTGAAGTTATTCCAGCAGTGACAATTTAACAGATATAGATACAGACATGGAGACAGAGGAAAAGGTAGACAAGGAGGTAGATACAGAGGTAGATATGGCGGTAGAGACAAGTAGAGACAGAGCTACAGGTAGTTTCAGGTGGAGGTAACACAGATCAAGTAGCAACCATGGGCCAGGTGCTGGTGTGGGTGTTGGGAGGCAGGTCTGACCTGCTGCTCTTGCAGAATGAATGCATATATGGGTGTGGGGGAAGGCACCATGAGACACCGGAGTCATGTCCCCACAGACCCAGCCCAACTTGGGGTTTTAACCTGGCTTTGTTCTCTCTCCTTGTCACCAAGGTCCGCCATCTCCTGGCCACAAGACGCCTGGAGTTTGTCATCGGGGGCCAGGTCATGCATGATGAGGCTGTGACCCACTTTGATGACCAGATTCTGCAGCTCACAGGTTAGGACCCCTTCCCCACCTCAGGTTATCCTGGGGCCTCCAAACACACTAGGACTGGGTTCCTGAACCCCAGCTCTGGACCGGTCTTTCCCTCTGAGCAGGACACTGCGGCCACGTGAGTGCGTGGTCTCAAGACCAGATGACCTGGATCTATCCTGTGTCTGTGCATTCCCAGCCCCAGGACCCTGGGCAAGGGACATCCCCTCCCTGGGCCTCCCTTTCCTCATGGCCCAAAGGAGTTTGACGGCACAGCCTCCCTCACCTGTGAGGGACCAAATTGGGAGGTCCCTTGTGAGGATCAAATTAGATCAAATTGGGACAATTCCTTGGGGCACATGAAGTGGAGCCCGTGGCTCCCAGGAGATAAACAGTGAGGGTTAGATGCCATCCCCCTCATTCCCACCAGTACACACAACACCACCTGCATCAGTGAGGCCCCCCTCTCTGCCTCTGTTACTCAGGCCACCACCTGCATTGACATCCTCTCCCCATCCACACTGACAGCCACAGCACCATGTATACCACCTGTGTCACCATCATGATGACCACCATCATCACTTCCAATGTCATTACCACCAGCGTCCTGAACGCACCGCCCCATCCGCACCCCACCCAACCGCCGCCACCTACCCTGTCATCACCACCTGTCCTCTAGCACATCAGTGGGCAGAGGCACGGGCCCTCCTCCTCGCTCTGAGGTGTCTCTTTGCCATGACAGGCCCCTGCAGGCTGCCCGCCGGGGAGGGAGGGAATGGAGGGGGCCCCCGTAACCCTGCCCTTGAGGGCCGCCCACCCCCACCTTAGTCTGAGACCTGACACTTCTCTGGAGGGAGAGGGACCTGCCCGCAGCACTCAGTGACCAGGGAAAGCTGAACGTGGCCGCCGCCCCGTCCTTCCACTCGCTGAGGGGCAGCTCCCCAGCTGGGACCCCCCACAGAGGTGAGATGAGGGCAGGTCCCTGAGCGAGAGCTGCACACCCACTGCATCCCGAGTGGGAGAGCATGTCATGGATCAGGCTCCTGGGCGCCACCACTGCAGTGCAGAGAAGTGAAAGGTCTGGCCAGGAGGAGGGGACACACCTGTGACCATCCGGGCCCCTCCGGTCCAGGGATTATCTACCACTAGCTCTCGGTGAGGCCCCAAACCCCTACTCCCAGTTTGTCTTTGGCCTGCAGGGATACTATGGGATGTAGGCCAAATGTCCTTCTCCTGTCTCATTGGTCAGGATGCAGTCACGTGACCCGAAGGGCCCTCAAGAGATGCTGGGGAATGGCCTCCAACACTGAGCTCACAGCCCATTGGTCAGGGAGAGCCACGTATCTTGGAAGGCGGGGTCTAGCCTAGGGACTCTGCAGCTGCTGAAGCTGACAGGTAGGGTGGGCTTCTGAGACTAGAAGAAGTAGGAGGACCCCGGTCCATGGGATAATTAGCAGTTTCCTTCAGTAATCACCTCTTCATTTGGGGCTTGGGGGTGCTTTGGGCTAGAGGGCCAGGAACCTGAGGAGCAGCGACTTGAGTCTTTTTTTTTTTTAAGGTTTTATTTATTTATTTGACAGACAGTGATCACAAGTAGAGAGAGAGAGAGAGAAGGAGGCAGCAGGCTCCTTACTGAGCAGATAGCCCTATGTGGGACTCGATCCCTGAACTTGGGGATCAAGACCTGAGCCGAAGGCAGAGGCTTTAACCCACTGAGCCACCCAGGTGCCCCTGGCTTTTTTTTTTTTAACTTAATTTTTTCCCCCGTGTTCCAAGATTCATTGTTTATGCACCACACCCAGTGCTCCATGCAATACGTGCCCTCCTTAATACCCACCACCAGGCTATCCCAATCCCCCACCCCTCCCTTCCCAAGCCCTCAGTTTGTTTCTCAGAGTACACAGTCTCTCATGGTTCGTCTCCCCCTCCGACTTCTCCCAGCTCACTTCTCTCCTTCAGCCAATCTGACTTGCTGTTTTTAATGAAGGTGGGAAATCTTCCCCAAAGCAAACCAAGCTTAAGGCACACATCTTTTTGGCTCCAACTGGGGTCCATGACCAACTCTGGCTTCCAACCAGGCTGAGAAAACAAGTATCTGCCAGAGGGGAATGAACTCGCCACGAGCAGCTGAGACCAATGGCAATTCATCCTTTGGGGTGGGGATGGCACCCCCTGAACAAAGTGAGGATTCTCTAAGTGCAGGAAAAGGGGATACTGAACAGGCAGCAATCAGGTCTGCCTGGCTCTGGCTCCCTGTCTATAGAGAGGGCTCTTCTTTGTACTACCTGCCCTCTCTCCTGAGATGCTATTGTCCACTCCCTCATAATTCCTGACCCACAATCTCCAGATCTTTCCTCACCTCTGCTGTTCCCTCCTGGTCTCCTCTGCTTCTTGATCACCCTCTGCCTCCTCCCCCTGCTGTCTCTGAGGGCCTGAAATCCCATGCCAGGTCCGTACACCCTGGCTCGTCCTCATGCCCTCCCGGGTGCCTCAGACCCCGACCTTCTCAGCCACTGACATCTGGCAGCACTCCTCTCTCCTGACTTGGCCTGGCCTCTGCTCTGTTCATGGCTCTGTCCAACAGGCCTGGGGTCCTCTGGAATGGCTCAGGCCCATGTGGTGACTCTAACGTCATGGACGAGTGAAGGAAACATCAGGGAATCCTGGTGTGGCCTCCTCTGTGTTAGGATCTCCTGCAGCCCAGCCCCAGATGACACTCTAGCCCCATGGAAAGGCAGGGACCCGGAGTGAGCAGGTGGCAAGGGGCCCCCTCCTGTCACCAGCAAGGCGGTGCTCTCTTTGCAGAAGGACACGGGTTCTTATATGAAACCTTTGGGATCCGGCCACAGTTCTCCTGGCAAGTCGACCCCTTTGGCGCCTCTGCTACGACCCCCACCCTATTTGCCCTGGCGGGCTTCCATGCCCACGTCATCTCCCGGATCGACTATGACCTGAAGGGTGCCATGCAGAAAAACCAAGTGAGTCATTAGCCACATGCACTGCTGCCTCTGGTCGCTGCCTTCTTCCCTCTGTGTGCAGGGCCTGCTCCCATGCCCCTGCAGGAACGAGTATTCTCTCCAGCATGACTCAGGCAAGAGTGGTCTGAGACAAATGCAGGCTGCCACGGGCAGCAGCAGATGAAGGTGGACTTGGGTTCTAGTGGGTGAGAGAAGCAACGTCGTCCTGAGCCCCACCACAGGCCATGTCGTGCATGGAGTTCCCTTCCCACATTGGTCCACTTCTCCCGCAGCTGACTCTGTGCTGCTTGGGCCTGGGTGGGGCCTCCCCATTTCCCCCACGCAGAAACTGAGGCACAGAAGAATCAGGGAACATGCGTGTGGTTCCAGCATCCCGCTGGCTAGTACTTAATAGAAGCAGGATTTCTCCGTCCTTTGTGACCCAGACCGGGTTCTAACCATGAGGGCAATAACAACAGACTGCAGGCTTTGTGAGAGGCGGGCAGCTCCCTGTGCCAGGAGGTAGTTAAGCAGAGCCAGAATGAGCTTCTCTAGCGGGCCTTGGCAGAGACAGTGGTGCTGGAGGTGGAAGGGTGCAGGAGCAGGCTGGCTCCTTCTGGAGGGCAGTTTCTACCACCATATGAAGCTGTGGGTGGTCCGAGGGAGTTGAGAGGACCCCGCAGAGGGGATGGAGTCCTGAAACCTGGAGGGAGGCCCAGGTGGGGCTGGTGGAACCAGGGCAGCTGTGTTGTCCCTGGGCTTTCATTCTGTTTTCTTGGGGATTTCAGGGTCTACAGTTCGTGTGGCGAGGGTCCCCATCCCTGGCGGCTAAGCAGGAAATCTTCACACACGTCTTGGACCAGTACAGCTACTGCTCGTGAGCACCTCCTGGGGCAGCCCGTGTTCTAAGCACCCTCCCTGTATTACCACAGACACTGCCCACTCTTCATCCACCCCCTCGGCAGATGCTCTGAGCTCTCCAGCTTACAGAAGGAGAAACCGGGGCAGGGCCGCTCAACACTGGCCCGTGGTCAGCTGTGTCGGGGTCTGGGTGGTTTGGGTGGCCAGCTCCAAGGGTCTCCACATCGTTGGAGCTCTTCGGGTGGGAGGCCCTGGGTTCAACCCGCTCTGGCCCTTTGTACCTGGGAGGCTGTGGGCAACAGGCTTGCCGGTCCTGGAACAGGAGAGATTAGCAGGCAAGGTGAAGGGCAGATGGCGAGAAGGATGCCAGACACGGACTTCAGGACCGATCATTCCTGTTTGTCAGGCTCCGCTCTGTGCCAGGCCTGAGCCCAGTGTTGTCTACTGATGTCTTTCCTTTATCCTTCATGACAACCATCAGGACATTTTATGGATGAGGAGACAGGCTGAGAGGATCTAAATGGCGGCTCCTGGTGGCTTCCAGGGTCCACCCTATGTTACCTTGTGCAGCCCAGAGTAAGGCAGGGAGGACCCTAATGGGGGCGTCGACCCACAGGGTCGATCTTGGGTTCTCTGCCATGTGGACTAAACTGGAGCCTGAGGCAAGAGGGAAAATCCAGAATCCTGCCCTTGTCCTTAGAGAAATGTTGGGCTTCTGTTCATGACAATTTGCTTTGCATTAAGTCTGAGTTTTGAAATAGGACACTAACTTATCTCTATGTCCCATACGGAGACTCAGCACTCCTTTACCATTCACCCTGGGACACAGTGCCTCTCTTGCCTCACCCCACTTGGGGCCTTAGACCCAGGTCTGATGGTCATCTTATTGGCCCTGAGAATCCCGTAATGAAAGGAATCCCATGAGATCCCCAGGGGTGGAAGTTGGGAGGCACGGACTGTGGGCTCCATGTGTTGAATGAGGCAGTGTGGGTCCAGGGAAGGGGCCGCGTTCAAGATACACAGCTGGTCAACCATGACATGTGTGTTTGAGCCCCATTGTTCCGCAGTGCTCTTGTGGGACAGCACTGAGCTGCTCATCACACAGGTGGGAGAAGGAGGGCATCTGGGTGGCTCAGTTGGTGAAGCATCTGCTTTCAGATTAGGTCATGATCCCTTGGTCCTGGGATGGAGCCTCATAGCAGGCTCCCTGCTCAGTGGGGAGTCTGCATCTCTTTCTCCCTCTGCCTCTTCCCTGGTTTTGCTCTCTGGCTCACTCTTTCTCTGAAATAAATAAAAGATTAAAAAAAAATACTGGGAGATGGAGGCCTGAGTGGTGGTCTGCACTCCCTGAGCTGCCTGGGTCCAGCTGCACCCTGCCTGACCTTCTGGACCCCAAGCTTCCTCTCTTCTCAAGGTGGAATCAGCTAACCCTTTACACCCCTGCAGGGAAGGCTTTTACTGGGACGGCTCTGCTGTCTTCCCGGAGCCTCCCTCCAATAGGCTATTTCAACCCAAGTCTGCACCCATCACTTGGAACAACATGAAGTACTATGTAGATCTTCTTGTGGACAATGTGAAAGAACGGGCTGCCTGGTTCCAGACATCACATCTCCTCTGGCCCTGGGTAAGGCGGGGTCCCACACCCTAGTGTCCCCAACACAGCTTTGGACTCCTGTCCAGTCTCACCCAACCAGGCTCTTCAGGGGCCAGGCCGGGCTGCCATAATCAGCCCTGGGCCATTGTCTCTTCCCTGTACACCACATGGCCTCACCCCTTCCAACAGCTCCTCCCAACACCTCCCCCAGCTTCTCCCACCGGAAATACAGCCCCTGGCCCATGCCAGCTGCCAACTCCCCTCAGTTCCTTCCTCCTCATCTTTTCATCTCAGTGTTGGGATGTGAGGCCTAGGCTGGAATCCTGGCCCCCTGATCCGTCATTGTGTGCCTTACCTCGTGGGTCTCAGTTTCCTTGTCTCTGAAGTAGGAATCATGACAGGTCCTGCCTCACAGGCTTGATCTAGGGCTGACAGGAGACATGCCCCATGACAGTGTTAGACATGGACGTCCTCCTCCTCACCATCCCATGCAGAGCTCTCTTTTGTGGAGCACCCCCAGGGCACAGGCAACTTCCATGTGATATATTTGTCTCATCCACTTACTATGCCTCATGGGCCTAGGATGCAGGCATGGCCGGTATCCCATTTTGGAAATGAGGGACCTGAGAACCAGAGAGGTCAAGGCATCGTCTTGAGGCTGCACAGCCACAATGAGGGGCAGCTAGGATGGGGATTCATGCTCAGACCCCAGCAGGGCACTCCCTAGCCTGTCTTCTTACATCTTGACTGCTTGTGGAAAGGGGCACAGAAGGTCTGTAATTGAGGGCGATAGCTGTTATCCCTGTTATTCATAATTGTCAGGTGTTATAATTAATGATATTGATGGATAGTAATACTGTAGATCTTTTAAAAAGGCCCTGGGGAGAAATAAGTCAGACAGAGAATTCCAATATTGCATGATCTCATTTAATGTGATACTAAAGTCATCAAGCATAGATGAAGAGATAAGTTTTGCAGTCTCTGGAGTTAAGGGGTGAGGGAGGAGGCTCTGGGCAAGGTGGTTGAAGGTGCAGACTTCCAGTTATACAAGAAATATGCTCTGGAGATGTAATGTACAGTATGATTTAAAACTAACAAGATTTTAAAGTGAAAAAAGTAAAGAGGAAGGAAAGAAGGAAGGAAGTAAGACAGGACAGAAGGGAGGAAGGAAGGTAAGTGGGTGCAGGGATGCCCCTGGGGAGCTGGTTGGAGGTTCTGCCAGGGAGCCAGGAGGGCCCCTGATGGGGATGATGAGGGCTGGGCTGGGTTCTGCCTGGGCTGGGCTCTGCAGAGGAATTCCAAGGTTTTGCGCTATGTCCCTGCATGCAGGGGTGTGACAAGCAGTTCTTCAATGCCTCGCTGCAGTTCGAAAACATGGACCCTCTGCTGGAATTCATCAACAGTAATACACCCAAACTCGGCATCTCTGTTGAGTACGCCACGCTGGCCAAATACTTCGGTGCATTGCAAGCTACCAATGTCACCTGGCACGTGCGTGAACACCAAGACTTCCTGCCTTATTCCTCAGGTATGACCCCGTGCAGGTTGGATGCAGATCTGGTGCTGGGGAGGGTGCCCACCGAGTCTGCTCTGCCGTGCTGATGGAGCTTTTGAGGGTCACTGGGGCCGAGATGGCCCCTGTTCCCCACACCCGCCCCCACACCCTGTCCCACCTAGCTATCCTAGGATTGACACTACACTCACAGAAGGGCTCCATAGCTTCCTATTTCCACATCCACAAGGCCTTGGCCTCCTTCACCCAGGAGGGCTACAAGGCTGTGAGCATGGTTACAGTTGAGGTGGGAGGGGCAGATTGATGTGGGCGGGGTTACACTTGCAGTTCACGTGTAACTACCTCCTTGTGGGCGTGGTTACAGTCCAGGTAGGGGAGGCTACGTGAGTGTGGGCGCGGCTATGCTGAAGTGGGCGGGGCTACACCGAGGAGGGAGGAGATAGGGCAATGTCCTGCAGGTGTTCTGAAGGGGCTTGATTTGGTGCAACCCTCCAGGAGAGACAATGTTTGTGTGGAGAGTGGACAGGTGCGGTGATCCCTGGTCCCTGCTCTGAGTCACTGGGGATTTAGAGCTAGGTCCTGCCTGACCAGGACACTCAGCCTGCTGGAGGAGCCGTGGACAGCTGTGGACAGCATACACAGCCTGTAGCCTTTCCCCAGATCACAGGGCTACCCTTCCTGGTGAGTTCAGGTCATGTGGGAGAAGGTCAGGGAATGGAGACACTCCCCAGCCTGGGAGAAGGCAGAAGGCAAGAACAAGAGGGACAGTCAACCACCTGTGGGATCCAGCCATGCTGCCAGGAGGCACCCAGCCCCCCTCCTCCCACCCAGTCTTAGTCAGGAGTCATTCCCTATGTGCAGGTCCACACAGCAGACACGGGATCCCTCAGCTCTCCCCGATCCCACCTCCCTGGGTGGCCAGTGGATCCCCAGTGATTGCAGGCTTATCTCGGACTCCCCATTGCCGCCGAGTCACATGCCAGCGCTCAGGGCCTATGTCAGCTGGATGCTGCCAACTTGGCTCCCATCTTGCTCTCCTATCCAGGCCCTAGGCTCATGGGCTGATCCAGGTTTCCCAGGTCCACCCTGGGCTCTCTGGTTCCCTATCCCAGGCCTGGTCCAGGCCACCTACATACTCACACTTACCCAAGCCCCTCCCTGGAATCCCTGGACCATTCCTGGCCTAGCTGGAGCAGGAGTCTTTGGCTGCCCTCATAGGTGACCCAGGCAGAGCCGGAGCCCAGGCCCCAGCTTCCTCAGCTCTCCTGGGACTTGGTCTCAGGAAGTCCCCAGGCCAGGAAGACTCAAGCCAACTGCCAGCCCTTCTCTCCAGGTCCACATCAGGCCTGGACCGGCTTCTACTCATCCCGCAGCAGGCTCAAGGGGCTGGCCAGGCGAGCCAGTGCTCTGTTGTATGCTGGGGAGTCCATGTTCACACGCTCTGTGTGGCCGGTCCCCCACCAGCACCTGGACCTGGACTGGGCCCTGAAGCAGCTTCAGCAGCTCCGCTGGGCTGTCTCTGAGGTAATGGCACCCCTCTCAGCAACACGATCAGGTTGGAAACCTTCTGGTCAGTGCACTTTCCCAGTCCCTGGTCACTAAAGGTCCATGTTTCAGAAAAGAACACTGAGGTGGCCTGTGGTCTCATGACAGGTGCAGGTGGACCCTGGGCCAAGGTTAGAACCAGGCTCTGATAGCCTTCAGCTCATGGCTTCAGTAAGCTTTAGCCAAATTTACCCAGAGGGCAAAGGGCAAAGAGAAGCAGCATTAGTGTTCTACAGTCCTGCATGGATTCAGTCCCACTCCACTGTGTGTCCTCAGGCTCAGGACTTTCCTCTCTGAGCCCTAATTCCCTCCCTGTACACTGAGAAGCTCATGCCCACCCCTGGATGGTGGGGCAACTGAATGTGAGAATGTACATAAGCTGCTTGGCACGGTGGCTACCCCACAGCAAGTTGTTCCCAACTCTCTGTCTCCATGTGTCCCCACTGTACAGATGGGAAAACTGACAGAATATGACACTGTGTTGGGGGTGGAGTGGATAGACTTGAGTCCATCGGAGTGGGTGAGATCCGTGGCTTTAGCTGGTGGGGCCTCAGTCTCCCTTTGAGGAACACAAGCTCATCCCACACCCACTTCAGTACAGAGAATGGAGGGTGCCTGGAGCGTCCCAGTGGCACTCACAGGCAGACTGCACAGCGGAGATGAAGCTGGGGCAGGTGCCTTGCAGATGTCTGTTTTCTGCCCAAGCTAGGGGACTCGGTGGGTTTCTGTAAGGTCGTCAGTCTTGGGGCCTCAGTTTCCTAGTCTGGAATGTGGTAGGGACTCTCATCTGCTCCACTAGCACCTGGTGAACGGGAAAGGAATGCCAGCCCCCAGGAGGTGGTCTGCAGAGGCAGGCCCGATCCAGAGTTTCCCCCACTCTGGTTGGGATGCAGGTGCAGCACCATCATGCCATCACTGGGACTGAGACCCCCAAGGTGAGAGACATGTATGTGAAGAATCTGAGGTCAGGGATGCAGGGTGTGCACAAACTGATGGTCTCCATTGTCCAGGACAGGACCCCGGCATACTCAGGTAAGTGAGGTCCCTGTGGGATGGCCCTGCATGTCTGAGAGGGGTCTCTGACATCCCTTATGTAACCACATCCCTTATGCGGCCTGAACCTTGCGTGATCCCTTCCACTTTCCTCTTCCTGGGGACATGACACAGAGCCCTGAGCAGAGTATGGGGCCTGCTGGTAAGGGCGGTTTTCTGTGTGCAGACTCAGAAGCTAGGGGACACGTTGCCGTGGTCTACAACCCCCTGGCCTGGACGGTCACCACCCTTGTTACCCTGACTGTGGGCTTCTCCAGGGTCAGCGTCACAGATGAGTCTGGCCAGCCGGTGGCTGCACAGGTATGGCCCTGACAGCGTGCAGAATGGCACACTTGCTGCTGCTGACACCTGTTCCAGTATGGCACTTCCAGAAATGGAAGCAGTTCACATGAACACATGACCATGGGGGGCCACACCTAGAGGACACATTTTGGGACCCTTATCCAGTAAGGTCAGTGGGATCTACCAGGGGACTCTCACTGGTCTGTGAGCATCTAAAGTGCCCAGAAGTCCCAGCACTATCCCCTCCCTGGAGGGTCTCCTGGGTGGCCTGCCCTGCTTGGGAGGCTTCTCCTCACGCCCTCGACATGGGGCATATTTGTGTTCTCATGTAAACATCCACTTTCTGTGGACAGGCCCTCAGGAGTCTTCAGACTTGTGGAGACGCTGGTGCTCTAGGCTGGCCCAGCTGCCTGTGTCCGCACACCCAGACACCAGCTTGTGTGTGGTCTGTCCTCATTTCCTTCCACTGCCTGGAGCCAGCCGAGGGGCCCAGGGACCCTGCCTGTCCCCCAGTGCCAGGGTTTCCCTGTGGACGTGCAGGAGGTGCTGACATCAGCCACTCAGCAAACACTCCCGGAGGCACATTCTGGTCCTGGACAGCAGCATCACCCATGGGGAATGGGCGGGTCAGACACTTAAAGGACATGTGTGGTATGGAGTGATGACCTGGGGAGCGAGGGTAGTGGACCTTAGTTGATGCAGAAGGATGAGGAGTCATCTGACCTGGGCAGGGAGATGGGATGGTGTTGGTTTCAGCAGACCCAACCCCTAGCACCCCCTTCTTCACCCAAACGCAACACCACTCTGAGTAAATGCACTCAACAAATATTTTGGACACTTGTGTGTCAGGCCCTGGCCTAGGTTCCAGGCTTCCTTAATAACCAAGCCCATGAAGTCCCTGTCCATAGAGGACTCATATTCTCACTCTGGGGAACAGGCAGGAGACAAAATAAGAATGTGTGAAATGTGACAGATGGTTGTGTTCCGATGAGGAAGATTGACAGAGCTGGAAGGGGGGCAGGGACAGGATATGTATGTCTCACAAAGCCTGGGTGGGATGGTGTGTGCAGCCATCCTGGTGTTACTGATAGGGCTCCCGAGCTTCCCTTGGGGGCTCAGATGCTGCATGCTTCCCCTGGAGAGTAAGGGACTTGGCTGAGTGTGCCCAGTGTCATTCTCCATCCCTCCTCCCTGGATGTCAGGTGACAGGGGAAGGGGAAGATGGTGGGGTGAACAGAAAAACCTCCCCTGGGGAAACTGGAGGGTGTGAAATAAGGGACTTCGAGAGAAGGCTCTCCAGGAAGGGGTAATAGCATGAGCAAAGGCTCTGAGGTAAGAAACAGCAGGGGTGCTTGGAAGTGAGGGCAGCGTCTGATGCTGGAGTCTGAGGAGTGAGGGAGGCTGGGGAGGCAGGTGGGGGCTGAGGCAGGGTCCTTGTGAGCAGGGAGGATGCCTGAAGGGAACTCAGCACAGTCCAATGATGGAAAGACCCTGCTGTCTGAGGGTAGCGAGCACCCTATCCAGGAGGTGTGCAAGTCACAGTAGAGTGAGGACACTGAGGGTCCTCCTGCCCTGATACTCACCATTTTGTTTTCTTCTCTTGGCCTTGCAGATCCAAGAATCAAAAGAGAGGCAAACTGCTTATGACTTGCATGTGCTGACCACAATCCCGGGCCTCAGTTACCGACACTATAGTATCAGGCGTGACCAGGGGACTCAAAAAGACACCAAGCAGTTGGGTGCCAGTCTGGCTAAAACCTCCAACTTTGCCCGCAAGCCAGAGACACAAGCCGGTCCAGGGGGTAGGCACCTAATTTCTGTGGAGAATGACTGTTACACTGTGTTCCTGGACGCTGACACTAACCTCATGCACAGCATCTTGGAGAGGTGAGGCACAGCCATTGCTGACTCAGACAGAAGTGTGTGCTGAGACCTGGACTTATCATTCCCCCACCTGTCTGTGTCCTCACCTGCTAGAGGAATCATCAGAAGGTGGTGAAGGCCCTTCCTGTGTTATCAGCTTTATTTCTGCAACTGTGAAACTAGACCACTACAGGAAAACCCTGCATGAATTTTATCATTCCAGGGTTGTTGATCCACAAAGTGGATGTGAAACCTCACTCAAAGAGAATATATAATATTCACTTTACTCACTATCTTAAATTTAGAGAAACATATAACTATCCACCCACCCAACAACCACTTATGCATCCGTCTACTTACCCATTTTATACCCATCCATCCGCTCACCCTTCCATTCACCCATCCATCTACTCATCCATCTACTCATCCATCCATTCCCCCATCCACCCATCCATCCAACCACCATCCTTCTTGTTCATCCATGTATCCAACAACCCGACCACCCCCACAACCATCCATGTATCCACACATCAAACTACCCATGCAGTGACCCATCTATCACTTTCATACACCTTCTCATCCATCCATCCTCCATCCATCCACTCATCCAACCACTAGTCTATATATTCATCTGTGCATGCATGCATGCATGCATCCATCATTCCATCCATCCATCATTCCATCCATCTATCCATACACCCACTAACCTTCTTCTTTAACCTTCTATCCACCCATCCATCCATCACCTCACTCTAACATCCAACCATCCATCCATCCATCCATCCATCTTTCCATACACTATCCTTATTGTTCATCCATTTATTCAACTAACCAACCACCCATCCATTCACTAACTCCCACAAGTATTATTTTATATCCACACACCAAAGCACCCAACCACCTATAAGCTACCTTCTCACACCCTCAGATCCACCCTTCCTCCATCCATCCATACACCCAACCACCCATCCTTTCATCCGTCCATTATACTCACAGTCGTCTATATATTTACCCAACCACACAACCATCCACCATCCACTCACTCAACCACCCACCCATCCATTCCCTCGCCTTCCATCCATTCATATATCTACCTGCCTACATACCCAACCACACATCCATCTATCCATCCATCCACATACCCTCCAATCTATCCATATATTGACCTACTCACCCACTCATTCATGCCTACACACATATATCTATCCAATTATCATTTGATCTATCCCTGTATGTTTATCTTCCCTTTCATCCATTCATCCATCCAACCATCCATCCACACATCCATTCATTCAGCAACTAGTTGTTGACAGCAGAGAAAGCAGGTGACCTCCAGGAAAAAGCCTCCCAAGTGTTTTGGGGCCAGCCCTGTCCATCCCCAGGTCACATCCCAGATAGTTGTCGTTCTACCCCAACTACATTTCCTGATGTGACCTCCCAACAGGATTGGAAATGCAGGAAGAACAGGAAGTCTGGGAGGAGTAGCTGGCAGAAAGTGAGTGAGGGAAAGAAAAAGGAGAGAGGAGTATGGGTGTGAGGTGAGTGGTACCTGGCGATCACCCTGAGGGCAGCTGTGCACAGCTCTAGAGCCTACAGCACTAAGAAGTTCCCTGCAGGGGGACCCCAGCAGAGCTATGCCCTTCATCATGCTAAAGATCTCCTGGAGAGAGGGTGTGGCAGGTAGAAGGAAGTGACTGCAGCCCCCTTGGGTGGGGAGGGGAGGATGAGGAGAGCAGTAGAACCCGGGGCGGCCAGGCAACTTCTGAGCCTCCCTGGTCAGAGCAGAGTCCCCAGGCTGGCCTTGGGATGCTTGTCCAGTCAGGCCTGATGCCCAACTAGACAGCTCTTGCTGGGCCAGCCCCACCTCGCCTTCACTGTGTGCAATTCATGAAGGCCTCATCTTTAGCCATGACCCTTTACTCAGCATGTCCAATAGTACACTCTTGGCCTGCTGACCATCCCTTCACCCCCATCTGTCTCTGTTCCTTTTGGCTGGGTGAGAACTGGGTGCTACTTATGGGTCCCTGAAATCCCCTCTGGGGTAAATCAATGGCCCAGTGCCTGACCACTGGTCACAGAGAGAAGGAGCTGTGGAATTGGAGAGCAGTGGATCAGAGGAGTCTTGGTGGGCAGGAGGCACCTGGAGCCGGGACTGAGGACTGGAAGGGCCAGAGAATTCATGGGCACAGATGAGGGGACAGCTGTTCCATGGCAGGACCCTCCTGTGCAGGGCCCGAGGGGGCAGCCACCATGTGCAGAGACCACCCCAGGCAAGGTTGGGTGGAGGGACCTTCTTTGTCACAGGACAGCACCTTGGGTAGAATTTGCTGACCATGCAGCTCAGCCATGGAAATGTTCCCTGTCTGTGGGGTTAGGAAACTCAATGCTCATGTGAGCATCATCAGTCATGGCCCCTGTGACTCTTCTCTGTCTCTGGATTTGTCTAAATTGGACATTTCATACCAGGGGATGAACTCCATGCAGCCGTGTGGGGTGGGTTTCCTCCCCCTAGCATCGTGTGTCCAAGGTCTGTCTATGCTGCCATGGGCATGAGCGCCTCGTCCCCCCTCAGGCTCAGTGTTATTCCCACCGCAGATGGAGCATGCTTTACTCCTCCAGTCTCTCCCTGACAACACCCAGCAGAGCTGATGCAGGGAGTGGGGCATGGACAGCCTGCAGCCAGAAGGGAAAGGGTTTGGGCCAGACTAATGAGCAGAACCTTTTCTGGCCTCTTCAGAGGGGCCAGAGGGACCCTTCTCAGATGACCCCCTGCCTTCCCGTCCATGCCCAACACAATAGCACAGAAATCCCCCAAATGGGTGTGGAAGGGACACTTCTTTATGTTCTGTACCCGCAGACCCATGCCCCGATCCCAGTACGTGACTGTGCCTTGACCACACATAGAGGTACAATCCATACACATGTCTACACCATCCATGTGTCTACAGGGCTCTGAGTTTCTGCCCATTCTTCCCCCACCCTCTGTCCCAACCCCAGTATCTGAACCGAATGGGATGAGCCCAGATCGTGCAGTTGGAACAGAACCCGAGTCCTGCTTGGGCTCTTTCCAGACATGAGATCCTATGCCAGGGATTAGGGCTCCCAGTCTCGCGGGCCTCGGGAGTGAGGTGGGTTCATATTCCCTGCCCTCGGGAGTCAGGAGGAGGCGGCGAAGTGAGCGAAGGTGCTGGCTCTTTACATCTGGGTGCCTGGGGGTCTGCATGACGAAGTCCTTGTTTGTGCTCCTTGGGGTTCCTCTGAAAGGTGTGGGGTGGCCCTGCTGGCTGCCTGATGACCAGGCACCACCTCCAGGGGACGTTTCCTCTGGGCAGCTTCAATACCCTCTGCTTACGCTCTCGGGGTCCTGTTATACAGCCTCTGTCGCCCTCCTGCATGGGGTCCCCCTGGCACATGGAAGGATCTAAGGCCACTTGGCTCAGGGGAGAGGGTGTCTCACGGACGTTATCTGAACCACATGCATAGGTGTCACCAAGCGGCCTCGTGATTGTCATCGAGGTTCTGCTGAGGTCTCTTTACTCTGCTTCTTATGGAGGTGGGTGTCTGCATAGAAGGCTGTTCACCAGTTCCCAGATGACAAGGACAATGCTTGGGACACACGTGCATGAAGAGAATACTGCTTTCCCTTTCCTGTCTCTGCAGAGAGAGTAACAGCACAGTGCGGGTGACCCAGGAGTTCATGGAGTACCATGTCAACGGTAATTTGAAATATGGCCCTATATCTGATAACTTTGTGTTTACACCCACTGAGAGTGCAAAGCGCCCATGGAAAAGTGTGGGGATGAAGATTGTGGCAGGAAAGCTCATGACGGAGATCCGGCAGTTCTTCTACAGGTGCGCTGGGGCTCCCTTGGTGCACTTGGTCGGGTTACGAGGGAGTCAGGGTCCATGTGTGTTCCTGATGCCAGCTCGTTCTTGGAGGGAGTCAGGATCCATGTGTGTTCCTTATACCAGCTTCTTCTCAATGGGATCTTGATGCAGACGTGATTGCTCCGGACTGGGGTATCCTGGCCTCATTGCACATGCTGTACCTTGTGGGGGGTGTCCAAGGTCAGAGTTGGTCCAGGAACCCACAAGGAAGCCATGTGACAGCACAGAACTAAGCCATCCAGGTCAGCACCCACCCAAGCTCTGTATTATCAGGGACCAGGCTCTTCCCATTATATTTATTGCCTAGGATGGCTCCTGACTCTCTGCCTCACTGCAAGAAGGGGGGAGGGAGAGAAGGGGTCATGGAAACAGGAAGGAAGGAAGAAGGAAGAGAGGAAAGAAGGAAAGAAGAAAGGAAGACAAATGGGGAGGAAGCGAGGAAGGGACGGAGAGACGGATGAAGGGGAAGGAGGAGGGACATCTGCAGAGTTCCAGAGCCTGACCCACTGAGTCCCAACTCTCCAGGAAGGAGAGAGACCGGAACCACACATATGCCGTCTACTCCCGGCTCGCCCACGTGCCGGTCGGCCATGGTGGGGAGCTGCTCTGCCGTCGCATCGAGCAGGAGTACCAGGTGGGCCCCTTGGAGCTGAACCGTGAGGCCGTCCTGAGGACCAGCACCAGTCTCCACAACCAGCAAATCCTCTACTCGGACAGCAACGGTTTCCAGATGCAGCAGAGAGTCTTCCGGGAACACGCGACCAACAGCATCGCTCGGGTAGGCCCTAGGATGCCTGCTGGACCTGTACCCATGGGGTGGCCCTGATGGCCCTTTTCCAGAAGGCCAGAGCAAGAAGCCCGTTCCAGCACCACCTGTGAGCCCCTTGCCCACCTGTGCTGCTGGGGGTGGAGGACCCCGTCTCGGGTCACCCCTGGTGTCTTAAATCTGGTGCCACCACAGACACTGGGCCGTCCCTGTCCCTGTCTGTGCCTCGGTTTCCTTTGTGTAGATCAGAAATCTCCTTGGGGGAGTTGTTTTGAAATTTCTGAGCTGATGCTGGTCAAAGGCTTAGAGGGCCTGATCCCCGTCAGGTGCTGCAGCAGAGACACTGCCTGGCAGCTCGTTCGAAGTGATGAGTGTGGTCCGAAGCCACACATCAGCTCCCCCATCCCAGGGCTCTAGCTCTGGGCAAGGGGGTTGGCCTTCCTATGGCTCCCCACTGCCCCAATGAAAGGAATAACCTTGGTCCCCAGGGCTGGGAGGGTCAGCGGGATCAATCGAGGTGAAGCCCACGGTGGGGGTCTCCTGTGACCCCAGTAATCATTAGTCCTTACTCCACCCGGGGGACCCAGTGGGCTATGTCCCCACCCTACTTTGCTTCTGAGTTCTGGTCCCTTCATCCCTGCTTGCTCACTCTCCCATGCTATGCAGGGGCTCCTGACCGTCCTTTTGGGTCCTTCCAGGACAGTTGTTCCAGCAGAGCACAGAGCGTGGGGAGTGTGGCTGCTGCCCCAGACCAGACTCAGTCCTTTGTCTCTGTAGTAACCCTCGGCCCTGCATCCATAGCACATGAGCCCCATGCACCCCCTCATCACTCGCATAGAAATGTGCACATTGGGTCGTGAGCTTGTTGTATGGGTGGGGAAATTGAGGTCCCGATGAGGAAACTCCGTTCCCAGCTCAGATGGGCAGGAAGCAGTGCATCTGTATGTGAATGACAGTTTGTTGGGCTCTGTGGTCAGAGCCTCTACCATAGTCTTCCTGCTGCACCCTGAGCAGTTGTTGTGCCCATGTGGGGGACAGGCAGGGGTGGCCCGAGGGGGACCTTGACCAGCAGTCCTGCCCGTACTTTGCCCTGACACCAGTCTGGCCGTGTTTGTGTGCACAGAATTACTACCCCATGGTTCAGTCCGCCTTCATCGAGGACAGCCAAAGCAGGCTGGTGCTGCTGTCTGAGCAGGCACATGGCATCTCCAGCCAAGGGAACGGCCAGGTGGAGGTAGGAAGTGGGCCCTCTTGGCCACCCAGGGTGGAAGCTGGTGGGAGGGGGCCCTGTCAGACAGCTTTCCCCTGCAGGTCATGCTCCATCGCCGGCTGAGGAACAACTTTGACTGGGCTCTGGATTATGACCTCACACTGAACGACACCTCTGTTGTCCACCCCGTGCTCTGGCTCCTGCTAGGACCCCGGCCACTCACCACCGGCCTGCGCCAGAGGAGTGGGCTGGCGCTGCAGCACAGACCCGTAGTGCTGTTAAGAGAGCTGAATGGTAAGGGAGTGTTCATACCAGAATGAGCCCACCTGGCCGGGTAGACCTGGGGAGGGGTGTGGACCACCCCTGATCTGGACAACGTTGGGCACAAGGGAGTTCAGGGTCTCTGATCCAAAGTCCTCATATAAGGTGTAGACGAACTTGGGCAAAGAGGTTCAGGGTTCACTTAAGTTCATATAGGTGGTGGGAGCATTTCTGAGACACACCCATTCCACCTTCTGCCTTTTCCCTGAGTTTCCTTCATTTTTGCTCTGATGCCTTTCTTTCTTTCTTTCTTTCTTTCTTTCTTCTTTCTTTTTTCTTTCTTTCTTTCCTTCTTTTAAAAGATTTTATTTATTTATTTGACAGACAAAGAGATCGCAAGAAGGCAGGGAGTCAGGCAGAGAAAGAGAGGGAAGCAGGCTCCCTGCAGAGCAGAGAGCCTGACATGGGTCTCGATCCCAGTACCCTGGGATCATGACCTGAGCCGAAAGCGAAGACTTTAACAAACTGAGCCACCCAGGTGACCCTTTTTTTCTTTCTGAATATGACATATTCAAAGGGAGCCAATATATGGCTTCACACCTAGAAGATCAACATTAGAATATTTGTTTTATTTGACTTCTTGGTATGCTGTCACCAGGTGAGGGAGATTCCTGTCCACGGTCTGATCTGCAAAGCTCATGAATTCCCTCCACTCAGACCACTACTGACTTAAAACAGGCTGTACCTGTATGAAAATAATTGAAAATGGGGAAAATAAATAATAATCATGTTTAGAGATGGTACTTTTGGAACATCATTAAACGAATGAAACACCTAGAGTCACCTGGGTGAATCAGTTGGTAGGCAGCCAACACCTGATTTCAGTTCAGTTCATGATCTCTGGCTTATGGGATCGAGCCCTGCATTAGGCCCCTGGACTGTAGAGGGGCCTGCTTGATATTCTCTGTCCCACTTCCTCTCTCCCAACCTCAGCAAAAGAAATGAGCACAATCGTCCCAGGCTTAAGTACAACAATTCCAGGGAAAGCTTCTGACTGGTGCAGAGAGGAATTTGTGGTATGAACTTGGACCAATCACTATGGCCTGGGGACTGCAAGGAGGTGATGCCCCAGCTGGAGCCCAGAGCTAAAAGGGCTTTTCCTGGAAGGAGGAGGGGGCTGAGGTGCCTTCTGAGCAGGGGGCCATTAATGACAAAACAAGGGAGGAGCTGGCATCCCACAGCTTGCACTGAAATCAGGGCTCTGCATGAACCTGCCCTGGGGTCTGGAACAAACCCCATCACCCCTGTGGGTGGTAGACTCCCCATCACTACTTTGAAATGGCTGGACTAGAGATTCAGGGTCCTTCCAGCTGTTAGACTCTGTGATCTGAGCCCTTGGACAGATGGGAGGAAAGGCATCCAGGTGGAAAGAGGTCCATGGGCAAAGGCAGGAAAGGGGATGCCTGAGGCACTGGGACCAGCAGATGCTTCAGGCTGTCCTCCCTGTGGGATTCACATGGGCAGGAGCCAGATTGCCTGAACAAGGGCACATGGTGTGCAGAGCTCTCACTGCCAGGAGGAGGAGCTTGGCCCCAATGCTTGTCCTGGCTCTGTGTGTCTATCTTGCAGCGATTGCCCAGAATCTCCCAGACCCCCAACAGCAAGAAGCTGTGACCCTACCCCCAGGTCTTCACCTTCAGATCCTCAGCATCCCAGGCTGGAACTACAGCTCCAACCACACAGAGCACCTGCAGAATCTCGAGAAAGGTGAGGCAGGTGTCCAGGGGAGCCAGACTCATGGCTCCTTCCCCATGGCGACCTGGCCCCATGTCCATCACCAGACAAAGTGGTCTCCTCTCAGAGTTGTCCTGCTTCTGCATGGTCACCTGATCTTCTCTACCCAAAGTGGAAGCCCAGACCCACGGACAGGCTGTGGGGGACCAGTTTACTCAGTAAGCAGGGTACCCTGTGGACATGGACCCCAGCCCAGGATATGTCCACACATTCTCTGATGGATCCCTGCTAACCCTACTACCAGCTCCCATTCATCATCCACCATCTGCCAGACCCTCAGCCTTCAGTGCAGTCCTGCTCTTCAGGGACACCTCCTAGAACCCTGAAAAGCCAGTCCCACTTGTCCTCTGAACCCAGGAAGCCTGACTGTCCAGAACTTCCATTCGTTCACTGAACAGATGTCTCTTGTGCCGGGCACTGGGTAGTGCAGTGACCAAGGCAGGCAAGGCCCCTAGATTCACAGAGCTCTCCATCTAGAGGGGGAATCAGCCAAGTCACCACCCAGTGATGTTAGTGTTCACATTATACCCCCAGCAGGGCATCATGGAGGGCTCCCTGGTGGAGGTGACACTTGCCATAAACTGACTCTTCCTGTTGCCAAAGCTCCAACTGCACCTTATATTCCCTTTTCCACTGTGAGGAGCTCAAAGGCAGAGCTGGCTGCCCCTGAGCCACCCTCTTGTCCCCTAGAGCCCCACCCAGGTCCTGCCAGTCACCAAAGACGGCTCAGTAGGAGTCCGCAGATTGAAGGAGGAAAATAAAGAGGCAACAGTCCAGATAACACTTTTATCTGATAAAGTGCATCTTGGGGACCATTGCTCATGCCTGCAGCCAAGTGATGTTCTAGCACTGAACCGTATTACCAGGAATCCCCCTGTCACAGTTGCTGGGCAAGGAGCCTTCCCTACCAGGCAGAGCATTCCCTTCCCACTGGTGTGCGTGGCCCCATGCAAGAGAATAGGTCTCCTGTAGACAGCTAGCTCCCAAATAGTTTGGGCTGGCCTAGGGGTGCCCCAGACCTGTTGAGTGAAGGTCCCTCCTCCCTGGAGAGCGGGGAGTGAGGGGCAGAGTGAGGGAAGCCTCAGGGATTGAGCGAGACCCAACCCCCATCTCCCCGAGCTCAGGGCCACATTATGAAGCAGGTGTGTCGTCCTGGACATCAGCATGTCCTCTCTCCACCCCACCCCCACCATCATCTGGAGACAGAGGACCTTCCTGACCCTAGGGCTCCAATCCATAACCAGTCCCTGGAACAGGTAGAAGGGATTTTTCATAACCTGTGTGCAGCAGTAATATCAAGCAGGGACTGTCAGTTGCCTCCCAGGGAGGCTGAGGGTAGGAAGTGAAGGGCAGGTGTCTAGTGCTGGGCCCAGACTAGAGGATTGGCATTGATGGGGGTCCTTCTGTTCCTGAAGGCCATGGAAGGAAGGCCAAGGTGGACCTCCACCGTGTCCTGCTGCGGCTCCATCACCTGCATGAGGTGGGGGAGGACCAGGTCCTGTCTCAACCCGTGAGTGTGAACCTGGAGGTAAGAGCCCTCAGACCCTGTGACAGGCTCCCTGGCCGTAGCCTGAAGTCCTAGCAAGCAGGAAAACCCCAGTGTGGAAATCCCCTCTGGCAAAGACCTCAGGAGAGATGCCTGGGGTACTCTCGCTCACCCTGGAGTGGGTGCTGTGGGGGCATGTGGGCATCCCTCCCTCCTCTCTCTGCATTCTTGCTGCTGCTTCTCTGGTCCCTTCCTGTGTCGCTGTGTCCCACAGCCGGCCTCGCAGGCACAGCCACAAGCAGATAGGTCTGCAGAAGTGGGAAGGCAGCAGCAGATGGGGTACTGCTTCTGATTGCCTTCTCCCTGTGTCAATTCAGGGAAGCTTCTCCAGAAACCTCCCAACTCTGGGCCAGCCATCCCTTGCTGGTCAGGCCAGAAGGGGCCACCTACCTCTGTCCTCACACAGGAGGCTGAGTCCCTGTTTTCTTGGAATGGATAACCACTCCTGGTCTCACCCTGGGCTGCCCCTTGAGCCATACTGGGGAGAAGGGTCTGGACGATGGAGGCAGTTCCTGTGCCTGCCTCCCCTGGGTATGCTTATTCAGTGCAGTTCCTGTGCCTGCCTCCCCTGGGTATGCTTATTCAGTGCAGTTCCTGGGAAAGCATGCTGGTCCTGGCCTCAGTGGCCTCATCTGTGAAATGGGCACACAGTTCCCTCTCCCCAGAGGGAGAATTTGTTGGGAGAATTCATGTGGTAGTGTGTTGTGCCCCAAGCATGGGTGTCGCCCCTGCTCCTGCTTTGCTTTTGCTCTGATCTGGGACCTTTTTGATAGCTCACCCTCCCTGTGCTCCTGTCCCTCAGGTCTTGCTGCAGGGGCTGGGGTCCGTGGCGGCAGTGGAGGAGCGCTCACTCACAGGGACATGGGATGTGAACACGCTGCGCCGCTGGAGCTGGAAGACTTGGGGTGGTCCCCACAACAGAGGTTTGAGAACTTCTGGTTCAGGCTGAGCCTGGGAATCCCAACCCTCCCCCAGCCTGGCTCAGGAGCAGGCCAGATCCTGCTTAGATCCCTTATGGCCTGTGTGACCTTGAGCGGGCTACTTGGCTTCTCTGATTCTGTACACACACACTTGGCTTCTCTGATTCTGTACACACACCATGGGTCAGTGTGTGTGTGCATGCCTGTGTGTGTGTCTGCAGACCACCCTGGGTGAGTCCTGAACTGGCAGGCATATCCCAGGGGGTCTGACATCTATCATGCTGTGTCTCACACCACACACACCACCATCAGCTCCTGGGAACCACAGACAGCTTTATGCCCCCCAGTCTTTCCCATGCTGTTCCCTCTGCCTGGATCACCCTTGTCCCCTTCTCTCTGGCCCACTCCTCCTCAAGCTTTGGTGGAGTCCAGAGCTGGGTCAGGCTCCTCTTCCTTTCCTCTCTCCCCCTCTTTCCTCTTTCCCATGGGTCTTCTCTGTCCACCACATGCAGCTGAGTGCTTTCTACATAGCTGGACACTTAGTCGTTGGGAATAGATAGATGGTGTTGGATGGATGGATGGATGGATAGATAGGTGGATAAGTGGATGGGTGGATGAATTTGTAGACTGATGATGGATAGATGATGAATGAATGGGATGGATGGATGGATGGATAGATGACAATGGATGGATGGATGGTGGTTGTGTGGATGAATGAATGGCTTTGTGTAAGTGTGAGTGTTTGTATGAGTAAAAGGAAAGATGGATTCGTGGATACACTAATGGATCATAGATAGGTGGATGGATGGATGGATGGAAGGATGGATGAATAGGTGATGATTGATGAATAAATAGATGGATCGGTAGATATATGATGAATGATGTATAGATGATAGATGAATGGATGGGTAGATGGATGGATGAGTGGGTGGGTAGAGGTGTAGAAGTGTCTTTCTGCAGGATGATGAATCAATGATGAATGAATGAATGGATGGGTGGATGGATGGATGGATGGTTGGATGATAGATGAATGGATGGGTGGGTTGATAGATGGGTGGCTAGATGAATGGATGAATGAACAAGCTTCCCTCTCAAGATTGAATTTAGTGGAACCCAGTAATATAAAGTGTAGCCCCACCAGGTGGCCTCAGTGAGAAAGTTCTAGGAATTGAGCCTACACCCCATGGGAAATGAGACCATGCATGGCCCGGACCACCTACATATTTTGCTAATGGGAGGGCCAAAATGCAAGGGGCGCATGGCAGTGGGAGTACTTGTGGGATGGGTCAGCCAAGGGCCTTCATCAAAGAGCCACATTAGAGTGCAGGTGGGTGCGGTGTATGAGGGGAAGCTGGGTGGAAACACCCTGGGGAAGCAGGTGGTTCTAAGGACAGACCACCTCTGCTCCCCCAGGCAGCTCCAGCTCTCACTCGACATCCCTGCAAGGCACGAAGGTCACCATTTACCCGAAGGAAATGCGGACATTCTTCATCCACTTTCATAGCAGTGAGCCCTTGGCTGACTCTGTGACCTCAGAGCCCTCCTTTTCCCAGGAGCCCCAGGAAAAGGAACAGGACCCAGGACATGGAAAAGCAGCATGGGAGAATGAGTGAGGACCACCCCCCCCATAAGCTAATGGAAAAATGGTCAGATTGGGGGTTTTGTTGTGCTTTAAATAAAAACTGTGTTTCACATCTTCTCCTGGGCTCTAGAGCTGGCCTCTCCTATCCCCCCGCCTGGGTGATGTCTGCACGCACACTCACACTTCTTGTGCCTGTGCAGGAGTCATTGGGAAGCTCCCATAAGTGAGAGGGGAGTGACAGGAAAGGCACCTGCCACACAGGCCTCACCCCCTCTTGCCCAGGTCACCAGTGTGACGTGCGGGCCTACCGTGTCCCTAATGATGTGTGCGGATGAGGGCCCTGGCAGAACAAGGGGCCTTCTGAGCCTGTGGGGGGCAGAGGGGTCCATCCAGGAAGGCTGTGGAAAGATGACCCTCAGGCTAGGGTGGGCTTTGTGGGAAGAGAAGATGCCTCAAGGCCTGAGCCCCGACAGGCAGGGTGCTGAGAGCAGGGGACAGAATCTGCTGGGGTATTTCTTTCTGCTCTCACTTCAGGCTCCTGGGCGGCCCTCCATGGGCTGTGTCGGAAATGGCCCAGGTGCCCGGTGTCGTGTGACGCTCTCCTAGAACAGGGACCTGGCGTGGGAGTGGGAGCCTGAAGAGGATTCCCAGCACCTTTAGCTGTATGGGGTCCAAGCCTTGTGGGACTGATGGTACAGTGGAATTGGACTGTCCCTTGTCATCAAGGCATCTTTAGGAATGCTTCCTTTGTTCCCTCATTGCCATTCCTGTGTCTGCCAGACTCTGGTCTGGACACCTGAACGGCAGGATCTGGAAGCCTCCAGCACATTGTGTGGTCTGGGTTCTTGACTCTGTCAGTGTGATCCAGAGTCTTCCTTGCTGTCTTTGGGCTCCACCTTAAACTCCAGCCTCGGGTCCCATCCTTCCCTGTGGATGACACAGTATTCACTGTGTCAGTCACAGAAGCCTTCTCCCAATGCCTCTGACATGCAAGTATAGTCCCACTGCAGGGCCTTGGCACGTGCCATTCCTTCTGCCCAGAAACTCCTTCACACTCCTGCACTCCTGCACTGCTCCCTCCCTGGCTCATTCAGGTCTCTACTCCAGGTCACCTTCTCCTCTGACCACTCTATGGCAGGTGTCACCAACACCGCCCTCCCCCTGCCAGTCTCCTCCCCTTCCAGGCTTTCTCTTCCCTTGTTCATTATGGCAGGGATCGGCTGTCTCCTACCCCTGGACGTGTGCTTCACAGAGGAGGAAACTTCTGGCTGTTCCCCACTGTATCCCCAGGCTGGAAGCAGACGTAGGCACACGTGGCCCTTGATCAATGTTTAATCCCTGGATCAAAGCTGCAGCGATGAAGGTTGTCTGCGGCTTCTGTTCAGAGAAGAATGAAGTGGGGAAGATGGGGGTCACTCCGGCCCCATTAGCCTCATGCAGGACAGTTGGCCTGAGACTGCCCATCTCCTGGAAGGGCCCGTTCCTCCAGGGACCTTCACCCTGGCCCAGCCTCCCCCAGGAGGGCCCCTGAGTGCATGTCAAGGCTCTGGGTGACCAGATCGGTCATCTGATGTGAGTCCTGGGGTGTGTTGGGGGCCTAACCTCATGCCCAGAAAGGGCCCCAGGGCCCTGCATGGCCCACGCCCTCTAGGCACCCAGGGTTGGTGGTTCAAAAGCATGACATGGGGACAAATTGCTCTGATCCGAGGGTGGTCTGAAATCCTGCAGGGACCTGAGGCAGCTGAGTGCTCATGGCGATACAAGCTGACATGGGTGGAATGGCCACATCAGCCGAGGCAGCCCTGAGGGCATCACACCTGCATGAACCATAAATTATTCAGTGATCTGGATGCTGTTTTTAGGCAAATGGAAGCCCCACTCTGCTCCCACTTGCCCAGTGCCCACGATGCTGCTCTGGGATTCTGACATATCAACCCAGCTGCTGCCGTAAAATGTACGCGGCTGCTTCTGGAACAAAGCGATCTCCCACTGGGTCTTTGAGCTGCAGGTGAGGAGCTGGAATCTGAGCCTGGTTCCGTCAGGCACGGGCCGGAGTACACCCTCAGTGTCACCAGGACTGACTCTTGGATGGGCAGGGGCAGGTCAGCTGAGTTCTCCTGAGGATCACATGAGAACCTACAGGAATCTCATGGGGTCATGTAGGTCAGTGCCATGAATCCTCATGATATTCATTCATTCATTGATTCATTTAGTAGGTGGCTCTCCCTGGACGGTGTGCTGGCCTCCAGAGAGAGACCCATGGGGGAAAGAAAGGTAGTCCTGGCCTTTGTGAGGGAGGCCAGTCCTTGGCCCATTTCACAGATGAGGAGGCTGAGGATTAGGGTGCCCCAGGGCGCTGTGGCATTGCTTCTCTCCTCCTCACTAGTCCCTTGATGCTCCTGAATGCGGGACACTGGTCTCCAGAGTGGACGTGGCACATCTCCAGGCACTCCCTGACAGGGTCCATCACATGGGCCACTAGGGCTTCTTCGTCTGGGTTCTTTTTGTTGGCATTTAGCCCGTGGACGGTTCTCACTCTGAACCTTTCAGGACAGTCGACAATGGGATAGATCTCTTAATGGCTTTAAGAAGTAGTAGACAATTGTGACCAATGATGCTAAGAACTTTGGGATACATAAGACCCTTCTTTTCACTATATCTGTATCTTTGGGGTAAATATTTAGCAGTGTAATTGCAGGGTCATAGGGTAGTTCTATTTTTAGTTTCTAAGAATCTCCACACTGTTTTCCAAAGTGGCTGCACCAGCTTCATTCCCACCATGCCCTTCAATAGACGAATGGATAAAGAAGATATGGTCCATATATACAATGGAATATTACTTCATCATCAGAAAGGATGACTACCCAACTTTTGTATCAACATGGACAGGACTGGAGGAGATTATGCTGAGTGAAATCAGCAGAGAAAGTCAATTATCATATGGTTTCACTTACTTGTGGAACATACGGAATAACTTGGAGGACATTAGGAAAAGGAGAGGAAGAGTGAATTGTGGGAAATCGGAGGCGGAGATGAACCACGAGAGACTGTGGATTCTTAGACACAAGCTGAGGGTTTTGGAAGGGAGTGGGTGGGGTGATGCGTGAGCCTGGTAATGGGTATTAAAGAGGGTACATATTGCATGGAGTACTGGGTGTGGTGCATAAACATGAATCTTGGAACACTGTAAAAATAAAAAAAATTAAAAAGAATTAAAAAAGAGTAGTATATAAATAATAAAAAAAGCAGTAGGCAAGAGAGAGAGAGAGAGAGAGAGAGAGAGAGAGACAAGCCAAGAAGCAGATTCTGAACTCTAGAGAACAAACTGATGGTTATAGTGGGGAGGAAGGTGGGGGATAAGGGAAACAGGTGATGGGAATTAAGGTATGTGCTTGTTGTGCCGGGCAGGCAGTGTTGATGGAAGAGAGGAATTGCTACATTGTATACCTGAAACTAATATTATACTGTATGTTAACTATACTGGAATTAAGATTTTAAACTTTAAAAAAGAAGAAGTGGACAGAGCTTCTGGAAACTGGCACGGGAATGAGGAGAAAACCAGACATGAGAACACAAATTCTGTGCGTGGGCTCTACCCTCAACTCTGGGTTGACATGGCAGACACCAAATGGCCCAGCAGGTGTATAAGAACCACACTGAGATTCTAGCTGCTCCCCATGCAAGGGCAACATCTTACACTTAAGAAGTTAAATGTTTGTAAAAGAGAAGGCAATACCCTTGTGAGTAACATAATAGAATCCTGGATGTCTACAGCATAGTACTCACAACATTCAGGACAGAAACCAAAATTCCTTATTAGGGGAAGGAACACAGCTCAAGAGAGAAGAGAGTCAGCTGAGACTCATCCCAAATGTTGGAACTTAGAGACAATAGTTTTAAAGCAGATGAGGTGTCTGGCTGTCTCAGTTGGTAGAGCGTGCGACTCTTGATCTTGGAGTCAAAGTTTGAGCTGCACACTGGGGGTAGTGGGTTTAATTAAAAAATATTAAATCATAATTTTAAAGCAGCACTTGTCATGATGCTTGAGAATGTAAAGAAAAATATGTTCATGCTAAATTGAGACAGATAATCTCAACTATTGGGTGAACTACATGGAAAATCTAGAACTAAAAATAATGTGTCTGGGAGGGTGCTGTGCAGCTCAGTTGAGTGTCTGCCTTTGGATCAGGTCATCTTCCCAGGGTTCTGGGATCAAGGTCTGTGTCAGACTTCCTGTTCGTGGGAGTCTGACCCCCTCTTTCTGACCCTTCCCCCTGCTCACGTGCACTCTCTCTCAAATGAATAAATTAAAAGTCTTTAATAAGATAAAATAAAAATATTTAATCTGGGATTTAAAAAAAATTCACTAGATGTGCTAAAAAACAGCCCACATTCTAGAAGAAATCCTCAGTGAACTTGATGAGAGATCGGTAGAATCTACCTGATCAGAAGAACAGAGGACAGAAATTACATAAGAGCTACACAGGTCTACGAGACAGTACCAAAGTCTATGACAAGTGGTGTTTTCATGGAACATGACAAGAGAAAACGTGGCAGAAAAATGTAACGATGGCTGAAAATCTTCCCTATTTGAGAGGAGACCTATATAAAGAAAAATATTCCAAGGCACGTGTCGTAAGTTAAACTATGAAAAACCAAAGAGAAACATTTGAAAGCAGCCAGAGGAAAAAAGGCACTTTACAGACAAGGGAAGGATGGTGTGAGGATCGCTGACTTGTCATCAAAGACAATGGAGGCAAAAAACAAAACAAGCAAGCAAGCAAACAAAAAGACAATGGAGGTCAGAAGACAGTGGAGTGACATCTGTGACCCACTGGAAAAGCCTGCCACTGGAAAATGCTATTTCTATGAAAATATTCTCCAGTAATGAAGATGAAATGAAGACATTTCAGATGAAGGAAAAAGAACTCAGAGAATGCACTGCCAGCAGACCTGGGTTCCAAAGCATGAGAAAGGCGGCCCTCTAGAGTGAAGATCAATGGGCAAGATGGAATCTTGAACCTTCTGGAAGGAATGAAGACCATGGGAAATGGCAAGTATGTGGGTAAATATGAGAGACTCTTTTCTCCTGATTTCTTCAGAGTGTATATGATTATGTACAGAGAACTGACTACATTGTGCTGTGGGGCTTATAATGTACATTAGATAGAACATGTACAATAACTATAGAGGAAAGGAGGAAGGGAGGGAATGAATGTCCCCATCTGTTGATGAGTGGCTTCCATTTTTGGAAGTGGCACGAGTGTTCACTAAGTCCTCTGTGAACATCTCAGGATGTACTGTATAACTGTAGAGCAACCACTGAGAATTTAATGCAGAGAGAGAACTGAAGAGCCCATGGGAAAATCAAAATGGAATTCTAAAAAATGTCCAGGAATGAAATACTGATTCATGCAACAATGTGAATGAATCTCACAGATCTGCTGAGCCCAAGAAGTCAAACACAAGCACACAGTGGGAGATTCCACTCAGACAACATTCTAGATCAGGTAAATGCATGTGTTGGCCCTTCAGATATGAGAGATGGTTGGCTCTATGAGGCAGGGGAGGACAGTCGACTGGACGGGGAACAGATCTTTCTCACACATTTGTCAAAACGAACCAAATTGGGTACTCAAGATCTGTTTGCTTTACTGTATGACATTTATATCCCAATTTAAATAAAAAATGTTTATTTGAGGAAGTCTGTGTGGCTTAGTTGGTGAACTGACTGCCTTCAGCTCGGGTCATAATCCCAGGGCCTCGGGATCAAGTTGGGTATCAGACTAGTTGCTCAGCAGGGAGCCTGCTTCTCTCTCTGCCTACTGCTCACCTTGCTTGGGCTCAGTCTCTGTCTCTCAGAAATAAATAAAATTTTCTACAATGAAATAAAATGTTTATATGAGTTTCTGTATTATGATTTTAGCTCTTAAATAGAAAGCCAACTGCAGACACAAACGGCTCCTGGAAAATGACTCTGCCACCATCCGTAGCAGATCTCATTCCCATGAACATAGAACACAAGGCAACTAAAAAGCCACCAGGCCAAGACTCACTGAGGCCTCTCTGAGAGGTGCCTTCTGATGAAAGCTCATTGAAAGGAAGGTTCAGTCATGAAAAGGCAGAGGAAAGCATTTCTGGCACAGGAGGCAGAGAAAGGAAGGATCTGGAGTCAGCGTCTCTATTCCCTAGTGCTGCATAACAAACTGTCCCATAAAGCAGCAATGTATTCTTATCTCCGTGGTTCTGTGGACTGACAGGGCCATCCAGGAGACATATGACTTCAGCTTTCTGAGCTGTGGTCCCTGACCTTCGCTGAGTACCTCTGATGTGTCAAGAACCCCTCTGGTGGATCCTCATCTCCAGCTGTGATGTCTGGGTCTGTAATGATGCAGCCACACCCTGCCTCACCGTGACCCACTGGATATCTCTGGTTGTACTGGAGCCCTGCTCTTGACCTAACAACTTCCTCTGCTCTAAAATTTGGAACTCAACCCTGACCTTGCGGAGCTTCCTTGGGTACATCCACAATGCTCTGAATGCCGTGGCCAGGGCACAGTGAGTGCCATATCAGTGACAGCTGCCATTATTCTCAGAGCCCTTTCCACTGGCTATTCCCTGGTTCTGTGCCTTGGGGGCAATGGCCCTATTGCTCCTCAAGTTTCTGTGGAAACACCCCCATGGGGGCTGCTGCATTGTACAGGTGTCCTAGAAGCTTCCTGTCTCCTCTCAATAGCACCCTTAAGAGCAAAGTCAACAGTGTGGACAGTTGGTTGACCATTTGGATGTAGCTACAGTATCTTGTTTGTATCTACCTAGTGAGTCTAAGAGGGAATCAAAGCCTGGCTTATGGTGTGCACAGCTGATAGGGGTCCCTGGGAGTGAGACTACCTGCTACAGTTTCCAATGTCTGAAAACCCACCTGGATCTCATGATTCATCTTCTTGACTGAATCCACATGCAGGGATTTGGGGATCCCTGGAAGAGGAGGGTTCTTCAGAGATGACACAGGAGAAACTGTGGCCTCAGGGGTACAGTGACTTGCCTGAGATCACTAAGTCAGTTACAGGAGAGCTGAAAAGAGAGCCAGACCCCTGACCCTGGATGAGCACCCACTGCTTTGAAATTGTCTCTTTTCATTGAGTCTGTGGGTGCAGAGGAGAGCAGAGCCATCTAGGAGAAATATGCCCAGCTCTTTTATTTTTTTAACCCCTAATGCTGGAGATAGCACTTGTCTGATGATGAATCATAATGGGTTTCAGTTGGTTTGTGTCACTGAGGCATTTGTTGAAACATAGGGTTTGTCAGTAGTGCTTTCTGAAATGAATTTTCTACACATGCTTTAAAAATATGCGAGTTTTTCCTCCTAAAAAAAAAAATGTGAGTTTTTCCTAATGCACTGTGGGATGTATTAGGTCTGAATTTCATAGATCTATGTTCTTCAATTAGTAATGTATCTCCTGACAAAACCAAAAGAAAATCTATAGAATGGGAGATTTGGGGGAATATCTTATCAGACAAAGGGTTAGTATCCAAAATATATCGAGAACTTACCAAACTCAATACCCAAAGAACAAATAATCCAGTCAAGAAATGGGCAGGAGGAGTCAAGATGGCGGAGAAGTAGCAAGCTGAGACTGCTTCAGCTAGCCGGAGATCAGCTAGATAGCTTATCTAAAGATTGCAAACACCTGAAAATCCATCATCAGATCAAAGAGAAGAAGAACAGCAATTCTGGAAACAGAAAATCAACCACTTTCTGAAAGGTAGGACCGGCGGAGAAGTGAATCCAAAGCGACGGGAAGATAGACCCCGGGGGGAGGGAGCCGGCAAGCGGCGGAGCAACCGCGCACAAAATCAGGACTTTTAAAAGTCTGTTCCGCTGAGGGACATCGCTCCAGAGGCTAAACCGGGGCGAAGCCCACGCGGGGTCAGCGTGGCCTCAGGTCCCGCAGGGTCACAGAAGGATCGGGGGTGTCTGAGTGTCGCAGAGCTTGCGGGTATTGGAACGGGAAAGCCGGCTGCAGAGACAGAGCTGACAGTAAGCTCACAGCTCGGTGTTACCTTGAACCGGTCACAGGCTCGGTGAGCTCGGAGCGCGGCTGGAGGTCAGGCAGACGGGAGTAACTGGGCGCTGTTCTCTGAGGGCGCACTGAGGAGTGGGGCCCTGGGCTCTCGGCTCCTCCTGCCCGAGACCGGAGGCCGCCATTTGTATTCCCGTCCTCCGGAACTCTACGGAAAGCGCTCAGGGAACGAAAGCTCCTGAAAGCAAACCCGAGCGGATTACTCACCAAGGCCCCGGGTAAGGGCGGTGTAATTCCGCCTGGGGCAAAGACACTTGAGAATCACTACAACAGGCCCCTCCCCCAGAAGATCAACAAGAAATCCAGCCGAGACCAAGTTCACCTACCAAGGAGTGCGGTTTCAATACCAAGGAGAGCAGCAGAATTCCAGAGGAGGAGAAAGCCAAGCATGGAACTCATGGCTTTTTTCCTGTGATTTTTTTTAGTCTTGCAGTTAATTTAATTTTTTCTTTTTCATTTTTTTTTTTCCTTCTCGCCTTCGGGTAAATTTTTTTATTAACTGTTACCTTTTTCTTTTTTAACGATTTTTTACTAGTTTATCTAATATATATATATTTTCTTTTTTACATTTTTCTTAGGTGTTTTCTTTTTTAAAAAATTCTTTTCTTTTCTTTTCTTTTTTTTCTTTATCTTTTTTCTTTTTTTTTCTTTCTTCCTTTTTGAACCTCTTTTTATCCCCTTTCTCCCCACTCACAATTTTGGATCTCTTCTAACTTGGTTAAAGCATATTTTCCTGGGGTTGTTGCCACCCTTTTAGTATTTTACTTGCCCCTTCATTTACTCTTATCTGGACAAAATGACAAGACGTAAAAATTCAACACAAAAAAAAGAACAAGAGGCAGTACCGAAGGCTAGGGACCTAATCAATACAGACATCAGTAATATGTCAGATCTAGAGTTCAGAATGACAATTCTCAAGGTTCTAGCCGGGCTCGAAAAAGGCATGGAAGATATTAGAGAAACCCTCTCGAGAGATATAAAAGCCCTTTCTGGAGAAATAAAAGAACTAAAATCTAACCAAGTTGAAATCAAAAAAGCTATTAATGAGGTGCAATCAAAAATGGAGGCTCTAACTGCTAGGATAAATGAGGCAGAAGAAAGAATTAGTGATATAGAAGACCAAATGACAGAGAATAAAGAAGCTGAGCAAAAGAGAGACAAACAGCTACTGGACCACGAGGGGAGAATTCGAGAGATAAGTGACACCATAAGATGAAACAACATTAGAATAATTGGGATTCCAGAAGAAGAAGAAAGAGAGAGGGGAGCAGAAGGTATACTGGAGAGAATTATTGGGGAGAATTTCCCCAATATGGCAAAGGGAATGAGCATCAAAATTCAGGAGGTTCAGAGAACGCCCCTCAAAATCAATAAGAATAGGCCCACACCCCGTCACCTAATAGTAAAATTTACAAGTCTCAGTGACAAAGAGAAAATCCTGAAAGCAGCCCGGGAAAAGAAGTCTGTAACATACAATGGTAAAAATATTAGATTGGCAGCTGACTTATCCACAGAGACCTGGCAGGCCAGAAAGAGCTGGCATGATATTTTCAGAGCACTAAACGAGAAAAACATGCAGCCAAGAATACTATATCCAGCTAGGCTATCATTGAAAATAGAAGGAGAGATTAAAAGCTTCCAGGACAAACAAAAACTGAAAGAATTTGCAAATACCAAACCAGCTCTACAGGAAAATATTGAAAGGGGTCCTCTAAGCAAAGAGAGAGCCTACAAGTGGTAGATCAGAAAGGAACAGAGACCATATACAGTAACAGTCACCTTACAGGCAATACAATGGCACTAAATTCATATCTCTCAATAGTTACCCTGAATGTGAATGGGCTAAATGCCCCTGTCAAAAGACACAGGGTATCAGAATGGATAAAAAAACAAAACCCATCTATATGTTGCCTCCAAGAAACTCATTTTAAGCCCGAAGACACCTCCAGATTTAAAGTGAGGGGGTGGAAAAGAATTTACCATGCTAATGGACATCAGAAGAAAGCAGGAGTGGCAATCCTTATATCAGATCAATTAGATTTTAAGCCAAAGACTATAATAAGAGATGAGGAAGGACACTATATCATACTCAAAGGGTCTGTTCAACAAGAAGATTTAACAATTTTAAATATCTATGCCCCCAACGTGGGAGCAGCCAACTATATAAACCAATTAATAACAAAATCAAAGAAACACATCAACAATAATACAATAACAGTAGGGGACTTTAACACTCCCCTCACTGAAATGGACAGGCCATCCAAGCAAAAGATCAGCAAGGAAATAAAGGCCTTAAACGACACACTGGACCAGATGGACATCACGGATATATTCAGAATATTTCATCCCAAAGCAACAGAATACACATTCTTCTCTAGTGCACATGGAACATTCTCCAGAATAGATCACATCCTCGGTCCTAAATCAGGACTCAACCGGTATCAAAAGATTGGGATCATTCCCTGCATATTTTCAGACCACAATGCTCTAAAGCTAGAACTCAACCACAAAAGGAAGTTTGGAAAGAACCCAAATACATGGAGACTAAATAGTATCCTTCTAAAGAATGAATGGGTCAACCGGGAAATTAAAGAAGAATCGAAAAAAATCATGGAAACAAATGATAATGAAAATACAACGGTTCAAAATCTGTGGGATACAACAAAGGCAGTCCTGAGAGGAAAATATATAGCGGTACAAGCCTTTCTCAAGAAACAAGAAAGGTCTCAGGTACACAACCTAACCCTACACCTAAAGGGGCTGGAGAAAGAACAAGAAAGAAACCCTAAGCCCAGCAGGAGAAGAGAAATCATAAAGATCAGAGCAGAAATCAATGAAATAGAAACCAAAAAAACAATAGAACAAATCAACGAAACTAGGAGCTGGTTCTTTGAAAGAATTAATAAAATTGATAAACCCCTGGCCCGACTTATCAAAAAGAAAAGAGAAAGGACCCAAATAAATAAAATCATGAATGAAAGAGGAGAGATCACAACTAACACCAAAGAAATACAAACTATTATAAGAGCATACTATGAGCAACTCTACGGCAATAAATTTGACAATCTGGAAGAAATGGATGCATTCCTAGAAACATATAAACTACCACAACTGAACCAGGAAGAAATAGAAAGCCTGAACAGACCCATAACCAGTAAGGAGATTGAAACAGTCATTAAAAATCTCCGAACAAACAAAAGCCCAGGGCCAGACGGCTTCCCGGGGGAATTCTACCAAACATTTAAAGAAGAACTAATTCCTATTCTCCTGAAACTGTTCCAAAAAATAGAAATGGAAGGAAAACTTCCAAACTCATTTTATGAGGCCAGCATCACCTTGATCCCAAAACCAGACAAGGATCCCACCAAAAAAGAGAGCTATAGACCGATATCCTTGATGAACACAGATGCGAAAATACTCAACAAAATACTAGCCAATAGGATTCAACAGTACATTAAAAAGATCATTCACCACGACCAAGTGGGATTTATTCCAGGGCTGCAAGGTTGGTTCAACATCCGCAAATCAGTCAATGTGATACAACACATCAATAAAAGAAAGAACAAGAACCATATGATACTCTCAATAGATGCTGAAAAAGCATTTGACAAAGTACAGCATCCCTTCCTGATCAAAACTCTTCAAAGTGTAGGGATAGAGGGCACATACCTCAATATCATCAAAGCCGTCTATGAAAAACCCACCGCAAATATCATTCTCAATGGAGAAAAACTGAAAGCTTTTCCGCTAAGGTCAGGAACACGGCAGGGATGTCCATTATCACCACTGCTATTCAACATTGTACTAGAGGTCCTAGCCTCAGCAATCAGACAACAAAAGGAAATTAAAGGCATCCAAATCGGCAAAGAAGAAGTCAAATTATCACTCTTTGCAGATGATATGATACTCTATGTGGAAAACCCCAAAGACTCCACTCCAAAACTGCTAGAACTTATACAGGAATTCAGTAAAGTGTCAGGATATAAAATCAATGCACAGAAATCAGTTGCATTTCTCTACACCAACAGCAAGACAGAAGAAAGAGATATTAAGGAGTCAATCCCATTTACAATTGCATCCAAAACCATAAGATACCTAGGAATAAACCTAACCAAAGAGACACAGAATCTATACTCAGAAAACTATAAAGTACTCATGAAAGAAATTGAGGAAGACACAAAGAAATGGAAAAATGTTCCATGCTCCTGGATTGGAAGAATAAATATTGTGAAAATGTCTATGCTACCTAAAGCAATCTACACATTTAATGCAATTCCTATCAAAGTACCATCCATCTTTTTCAAAGAAATGGAACAAATAATGCTAAAATTTATATGGAACCAGAAAAGACCTCGAATAGCCAAAGGGATATTGAAAAAGAAAGCCAACGTTGGTGGCATCACAATTCCGGATTTCAACCTCTATTACAAAGCTGTCATCATCAAGACAGCATGGTACTGGCACAAAAACAGACACATAGATCAATGGAACAGAATAGAGAGCCCAGAAATAGACCCTCAAATCTATGGTCAACTAATCTTCGACAAAGCAGGAAAGAATGTCCAATGGAAAAAAGACAGCCTCTTCAATAAATGGTGCTGGGAAAATTGGACAGCCACATGCAGAAAAATGAAATTGGACCATTTCCTTACACCACACACAAAAATAGACTCAAAATGGATGAAGGACCTCAATGTGCGAAAGGAATCCATCAAAATCCTTGAGGAGAACACAGGCAACAACCTCTTCGACCTCTGCCGCAGCAACATCTTCCTAGGAACAACGCAAAAGGCAAGGGAAGCAAAGGAAAAAATGAACTATTGGGATTTCATCAAGATCAAAAGCTTTTGCACAGCAAAGGAAACAGTTAACAAAATCAAAAGACAACTGACAGAATGGGAGAAGATATTTGCAAACGACATATCAGATAAAGGACTAGTGTCCAGAATCTATAAAGAACTTAGCAAACTCAACACCCAAAGAATAAATAATCCAATCAAGAAATGGGCAGAGGACATGAACAGACATTTCTGCAAAGAAGACATCCAGATGGCCAACAGACACATGAAAAAGTGCTCCATATCACTCGGCATCAGGGAAATACAAATCAAAACCACAATGAGATATCACCTCACACCAGTCAGAATGGCTAAAATCAACAAGTCAGGAAATGACAGATGCTGGCCAGGATGCGGAGAAAGGGGAACCCTCCTACACTGTTGGTGGGAATGCAAGCTGGTGCAACCACTCTGGAAAACAGCATGGAGGTTCCTCAAAATGTTGAAAATAGAACTGCCCTATGACCCAGCAATTGCACTATTGGGTATTTACCCTAAAGATACAAATGTAGTGATCCAAAGGGGCACATGCACCCGAATGTTTATAGCAGCAATGTCTACAATAGCCAAACTATGGAAAGAACCTAGATGTCCATCAACAGATGAATGGATCAAGAAGATGTGGTATATATACACAATGGAATACTATGCAGCCATCAAAAGAAATGAAATCTTGCCATTTGCGACAACATGGATGGAACTAGAGCGTATCATGCTTAGCGAAATAAGTCAAGCAGAGAAAGACAACTATCATATGATCTTCCTGATATGAGGAAGTGGTGATGCAACATGGGGGCTTAAGTGGGTAGGAGAAGAATAAATGAAACAAGATGGGATTGGGAGGGAGACAAACCATAAGTGACTCTTAATCTCACAAAACAAACTGAGGGTTGCTGGGGGGAGGGGGTTAGGAAGAAGGGGGTAGGATTATGGACATTGGGGAGGGTATGTGCTTTGGTAAGTGCTGTGAAGTGTGTAAACCTGGTGATTCACAGACCTGTACCCCTGGGGATAAAAATATATGTTTATAAAAAATAAAAAATTAAAAAAAATAAATAAATTAAAAACAAACTTACTTGAAAAAAAAAAAAAAGAAATGGGCAGAGGACATGAACAGACATTTCTCCAAAGAAGACATCCAGATGGCCAGCAGACCCTTTGAAAAAATGCTCTACATCCCTCACCAGTCAGAATGGCTAAAATTAATAAGACAAGAAACAACGAGTTTTGGTGAGGATGTAGATAAAGGGGAACCTTCTTACACTGTTGGTGGGAATGCAAGCTGGTGCAGCAATTCTGGAAAACAGTATGGAGATTCCTCAAGAGCTACCTTATGACTCAGTAATTGCACTATTAGGTATATACCCCAAAGAGACAAATGTAGTGATCTGAAGGGACATGTGCACCCCAATATTTATAGCAATAATATCCACAATAGCCCAACTATGGAAAGAGCCCAGATGTCCATCAACAGATGAATGGATAAAGAAGGTGTGGTATATATAAAAACCATGGAATATGACTCAGCCATCAAAAAATGAAATCTTGCCATTTGCAATGATGTGGGTCAAACTAGAGGGTATTATGCCAAGTGAAATAAGTCAATCAGAGAAAGACAATTATCATATGATCTCATTCATACATGGAATTTAAGAACAAAACAGAGGAGCATAGAGGAAGTGTGGTAAAAATAAAACAAGACCTCATCAGAGAGGGAAACAACTAGTAAGAGACTCTTAACTCTAGGGAATCAACTGAGGGTTGCTGGAGGGGTGGAGGTGGGGGCACAGGATAACCGGGTGACTGGAATTAAGGAAGGCACATGATGTAATGAGCACTAGGTGTTATGTACAAGAGATGAATCATGACCTCTACCCCTGAAACCAATAATACACTACATATTAATTAATCGCATTTAAATAAAAATAAATAAATAAAACAGAGCCAATTACAGAGGAATATAATGATGATGATGATGATGATGATGATGATGATGATGTATCTCCTAGTCCTGGGAAGGGGTGATTGTGGATTGTAGGCACCAGGGCAGCATTTTGGAAACCAGTGTGATGTTAGGCAGCAGGAGCTAAGAACCCCTTCATCCTCCCTGACACAGCATTTCCATTTGGGGGGATTTGCCCTGGGTAAAGTTATGAAGAAGGAACAGTAAACTTGTAGGCCTAAATGGACTCACTGCAGAGTGATTTAGCAGTGAAGATCAAACAAAACAGCCCTGGAATCAACCCAAAAGGGCGACCACAGAGACGTGGTTTTCAGCTGTGTGTTTATTGGCATCTGTTCCTTTAGGTACTTACAGACCACGGGGGAAAGGCCGTAGCTGGCCAGTGGCGTTTATTCTCAGAGAGAGACCGTCGCTTACGCTTCCTCCTTGTCCACCTACGAGAACGTCTGTGGGGACGTCTGTGTGCAAATAAATGCATATCATTTAGGAAAGCTTTTGGCTGAAAGTTAGAGAAGAAGTGGCTAAATGACTGTTGATAGCTGGAGCCTAAGGAGATGGGGCTGCAAACAGCACCTTGAGCCCAAAATGTTAGAGAATGTTGTCCAGAAGTGGTAGTGTGACTCCATGACACCTTGGGAGCCAGCTCCTGCCGTCTTCCAGGACTGCCATGCTCAGCCCTGCACCAGAGCCCCTGCATCATATCTGGTTCTATCTTTCAGTAAACTAGTGGAGCTGGGCAGAGGGAAGCACTGGGCTTCCTTGTCCCCCTTCTCGGGGGCAACCCACCCTGGGGATGTGGAGGTTTTCCTTCTGAAGAAGACCCTCCCGAGACTCTATGCAGGACAGCTCAGCAACTAAGGAGGGTGGAGATGAGATCCCATAGAGTTGAGCCTATGGAGTGGCAGAGAACACACCCACATGAAGAGGAACATGCTGTCTTTATGATCCCTGAGACATGGGTCAATATTTTTAGGTGTGGCTTTCTTGTTCATGATCAAGAGGTGGCAGCTGCACACCCAACAACCGCCACGTGTGAGCCTGGGCAGGGGCTGAAGGACAAGAACCTTCTTGCAAAGCTTGCCTTACATTTGGGGCTCTCTTTCCGGTCACCCCATGCTCCAGCTTCATGGGACACACGGGGTCATCTGAGCTGCTTCCCAGGTCCCACCACTCCCCCATGTGGGGAGTGCCAGCTACTGCTGCCAGAGGTGAGGGTGGGCTGTTTCCTGCCAGCTGCAACTGAAAGGCTCATGAGCCACTGGTCTGCAGCAGAACAGCCGAGCCACAAGCTTCTGCCAATGAGACAGCATTTCTGGGCCCCGTATGGGAGGGACCTTCAGAGTCTGGGTACCGCTCCATGGCATATCTCAGTAGGGAAAACTGGCAGCCACCACTGGAATAATTTGGTCTTTGGGAAAAGACAGAGTCCTCTGGTGCTGAGCTGGGAGAGAATGTTGGGGGCAGAGAAGGGTCCTTCCTGTTTTGGTCTGAATTGCTTCTCTGCAGCTTCAAAGACTTTGGAAGACAATGCCTCCTTCAGGCCTCACATCCCTAGGAGGCTGGGGTGGGGTGGGAGGGATGGGGGTCACTGCAGACCAGGGAGTGACCTTCATGTGGGCAGGGATGGTGTCTGTGTGAAGGCATGGCCCTGTGTCCCCCACTTCTCACAGGCAGACGCTTGACCTGACCATATGACAGACCAGACCTGATATTTGGTAAAGAAATATGGCCAGGGCACCTGGGTGGCTCAGTGGGTTGAGCCTCTGCCTTCAGCTCAGGTCATGATCTCGGGGTCCTGGGATCTAGCCCTACATCGAGCTCTCTGCTGGGTGGGGAGCCTACTTCCTTCTCTCTCTCTGCCTCTCTGCCTACTTGTGATCTGTCAAATAAATAAAATCTTTAAAAAAAGAAGAAGAAGAAGAAATATGCCCTTCTGTGTGCTGAGATTCTGCAGGGATTTTCTGTCCATGTTAAGTGGAGCTGCATCAGCCAGGACTCAGTGAATTGGGAACCATTTGGGATGGTGGGCAAACCCACCTCATCAGACAAAAATAGGGGGCTGAGCTCTGCAAACCTTGTTTAGAACAAGTGTTTCACTAAACACCGCCTCCTTTAGCTTAGCCTAGCCGAGCATCTGAAGAGTGTAGCTGCTCCACAAGTTATGAGAAGTGTGAAGCATGATATGGGGGAGGCAGCATGGAGGGCAGTGGGAAGCCAGTGAGTAGGACCACCAGTCAGGATGGGGTGCCACCCAGGGGGCTGATGTACTTGATGCAGCAAAGGCCCCCACAGCCACTTCTTTGCTTTTTCCACTGGGAATCCCAGCTGCCCCTGCCCGTTCCCGTCAACCCACGCCAGGTTGGTGTGTGCCCTTGTGTGCCACAGAGTGGCATGTGATATGTGACCCTCAGTGCCCACATGCCGGCCTCATGCACAGCAGACAGGTGGTGGTGGATTCAGGCAGCCACATCATTTTCTCTCCACTTCTCCCTGGACACCGCCCAGCTGGTGTCTGGGCCATGCTCTCAGGCTTGTGCATCAGCTTCCAACCCAGGGCCCTCAGCTGCGCTGGTTCATCCGGGAATGAAATGGGAATCATCTCTGCCTCCCAGGATTGCTTCAAGGATTCCAGAAGGCAGGGAATGACAGGCACTACCTGCTATCAGCATTTAACAGCGTCTCCTTTGCAGCCTCATGGCACCATCCCTACCTCTTCTGAGGCATCATGCTTCTCTCCCTCCTACAAGCACAGGGCATAGCTGTCACTTTTTTTTTGGTTCTCAGCATCTAAGCCCTCTTAATATGGGAATCCTCTGCCTATAGAATCTGAGCTCAACTCCCACTATAGGAATGGAGTAGAAAGTGCTGGATACTGGTTTCCCAGTCCGCCTTGTAGCTAGGGTGCATGCATATGACTTGGGCTCTTTGACTGGGAAGCCAGTGAGATGACAAACCAGGGATAGGTAGAAGATGCACACTATGAGGGACAGCGGAGAGTTCCCAGCAGTGGAGGCACCATGACAAACACTGTGGATTGAGTGGTCCCTTCCGTTTGCAACTTCAGAGATTCAAAAGTCTTGGGCGTCAGTTCTAGAGGGTAAATATGTTTTCAAAGGACCAGCAATGTGGCAGCTCATGGACCCATAATGTGTTTCACATGCGAGTCTGAATTTCAAGACCAGGGACAGTGGCTACCTTAGACCCAAGAGAAAGATCAGTACAAGACTTGAGCTCTTCCAGCTGATCAGCCTCATCCCTGGAAAGGGAGGGGTTCCAAGTAGGGAATGGGGACAAGGGATGGAGGAAGAAGGAGAGATGGGAGAATGGGAATGCCCAATGCCAAAAGTCCCAACCATAGGCAGGAATATGCACTCCAAACGTTCCCAATGGCTCACTTCACCTGAGAACCTGTGTGGGAGAGAAGCCTCAGAATTTGGCTTATGGAAACAAAGACTCACATTCAACTGTGGAATTGCTCAGATCCAAAAGTCATCAAGATTCTGCTCCCTGGCCTCATCCCTCTCTTTCCACTCAGGCCCATTTTCCTTTCCTGGAGAATTTAAGTTACAACCACCCCCTTCTCTTCAGCACGCTCAGTTTTTCCACAAGCAGAGAGCTATCATCATGCCAGGAACACAATTCCTTGGAATCATCCAGCAGTGTCCTGACCTAATTTTCCTGGCACTCTGCGGCCCCTCCCCATCTTTTCTCCCTTAACCACACCTGTGCCCTTGACGCAATCTTGTACGTTTATGTGTGTGCTGGTCCATTTCTGCCACCGGCAAGGCACTCAATGGTCTTGAATGAAACAATTCATTCTCATCTGGATCTCTTCAGGTCCTCCTGATGGCAGTGGCATGGCTCAGCCTGGCACCATGGGAGCCTCCAAATCCTCTCCTGATTTCCACCTTGATCCCGAAAGACCACACTCCACACAGTAGGCAGTACCAATGCCGCCCCATCTCAACCTCATCCCCGCCCTCATCCCTCCCTCTCTGCTCTGGAGAGACCTTGCAGCTCATAGAGGTTGGCACAGACCACAGCAGAGTGTGTCCCCACAGGGTTGTATGGTTCCCTGTGAGCCTAAGAGCACGGGCTCAAAGCTACGCTGCTAGGGAATGGCCTGGCACCTGGCTGGGCTCTGTGAATCCTACTTCTGGCCCACAAAGATGTGCCCGCCCATCTTCCTTCCTCACCCCCACACTGAGGGCTCTGTTTGTGGAGGAGTGCTGTCTGGAAGGCGGAAGGGGTTGAGGCAGGTGAGAATGGGGTGTGGGGTCTCAGGATGGTAGTGAGGGAGGCTGGCCGGGGTGCCCTGGAGCCCTGTGCTGACCTTCAGATGGGACACAGGGCAAAGGCTAACCAGGGACTGGGATACACAAGGCAGTTCTGAAGTCTACCATGGCCTCTGGTGTGGCCTGGAGGGGCATGGCAGCCCCTCCTCCTGCCCTCCTCCTCCTCCTCTACTTCCTCCTCCATCCTCTCCCTCCTCCTCCTCTCAATCCTCTCCCCGGCGCGCCCCCTCCATCCTTTTCTCCTATCCCCTCCCCATCTCTCCCCCTCCTCTCTTCCCCTCCTGCTGGTCCTTGTCTTCCCCCTTCCCTGTCCCTCATCCCTGAGGCCCCAGGGAGGCAGCTCAGAGGCACTGCCTGGAGCAGGAACAAGGAGTGTGGGGCGCAGGACACAGGGTGCATATGCAGGGTCGGAAATAGGTGAGGCGGGTGGGGACGGCCAGCACAGGGCAGGAGTTGAGAGGCTGAGACTGGAGTGTCCAGGGCACACTGGTGCTCCACTCCCCCATGGCTCCTCCTCCATGCCTCTGCTCCCCGTCCGCCCGCTGCCTCAGATGCCTAATTGCGATGCCCATTTCATGGAGAAGACACAGAGCTTGGGGTACAGTGAGGGACTCAGTCAAGGAGAGCAGCCGTGGCGGGACTTAAACTCTGACTGTTGGACTCTGGCCTGAGACCTGTTTGTGTTCCCACATTCCCAAGCCTAGACCTACCCAGGGCAGGGGTCACTGCTCCCTTAACTGTCTGAGTCTGGAGGAACTGAAGTGTGGAACGGGGCCCAGAGAAGCCAGTTACAAGGAGGGAGGACAAGGGGGCTCCCAGCAGGCCATGACCTGTCTTCCACTCCAAGGGCGCCCTGAGGCAGCACATCTCCTGTTCTCTGGTCTCCAAGACTAGAGCCTGGCACAGAATCAAGGAAGGTGGGGGTTAAGGGATAAAAATCGGAAAACAGGTCCATGGAGCAACAAGACTCAGACTGGAAAGCGCGCACCTGCTGTTGGTAAGCTGATGCTCACATTAGGTCAGACACAGACGGTTACTTTACATTCCATGTGACTTAATACAAGACCCCTAAACATCCCCATTTTACGAGTCAGAAGCCTGAGGCTGCGTGCCAGCTGTCGGGAGTTGTGTGTCTGCCCTGCTCCAGGGTGGTGCTGCTGACATGAGGTGACACGGGCGGTCAGGAGGAGCAGCTGGGATGAACGTTATACATTACCATGGAGAGCAGCCGGGTCCTGCAGGGAAGAGGGGGTGGGGGTCCGTCCACACAACTAACGTCACATGCTCTTCAAGGAAGAGAGAGCTCCTCCTTATTCCAGGTCTGGGTCCTGCAGGGGACCTACTGAGCCTCCTAGTGGGGCGAGCTGTGCGTGAGGACCATATTAACTGCACACACATGGATGTGGACTCATAAACAGACTGAATCTATGGAGGAGGCGTGGGAGGCCATGGAAGGTGTCTGTGAGACAATTTCCAGCCAGCTGGAAAATGGAGGGAGCTGCTGCTTCACCAAGGGAATGGCACGTACAAAGGGCCTGAGGCAGGAAAGGGCTTGAAGTGCAGGGAGGATCTGGCCATAGAGCACCAGTGGAGGGAGGAAGCCAGCTCACTGCAGCTGGAGGAGCCATGGCAGCCAGGACAGCAGAGGACAAGTGTCGTGAGGATGGGGACAGTGGGGGATGGCAACAGCTAAGGGAAGGTTGTACTTGAAGAGACTGGGAAATGAGGTCAGAAAGGCAGGGGCCCACTTCTGAAAGGCTCTAGAACTTGGGCAGGGGATCAGGGTCTGTTGGGGAGACTTTGGGAGCTATGGAAGATTAGAGGCAGGAGAATTCCATGGTTGAGACTGACGGCCAGGGAGGTCATTGGCACTGGAGGCAGCTCCCAGGCACATTGACCATGAAACAACCTAAGCCTCCAGGCCTGTCCCAGCTGCTCCAGAGGACGGATAGCACTGAGCTCACAAGAATTCATTGGGCCATGGTGCGGGGTGCCCATCCGCAACCCCTACAGACCCACAAAGAACGTTCAGGATGTTCCTTTTTCTAATTGCCCAGAACAAGTCCTGGGCACCTTCGTGTGCAGTGGTGGCCAAAGCAGGAGTCACAGGCCAGAGAACCCAGGTGTGACACTAGGGACATGTTCCCTTTGCCACCAGGGAGCTGCCGGCACCTTCTGTTCTTTTTCCAGAGCTTTGACTCAAATGTGCGGTGTCTGGGGGCATCTCACTGAAGCAGGGAAAACACGTGTCCCACTGGCTTGTTCCTAACAACAATGTGCTATTAGTGACTGAAGCCACAGAATCCAGAAACTGAAATAGCTTCCTACGGCTGGGCCCACCCAAGTCTGTTGCCAGAAAGTTCCATTCCTCCTTGGCAGCCTTTCTGGGCAGCCAATGCCAGCCGCCTAGTTGGGGAGAGCCAGGGCTCTGACAGGGTCACATGCCACCCCAACCCTGTCCCCAGCCCTGGGAGCTTCCAGCCTTTAGAACCTGATGAACACACGTCCAGAGTTGGAGCCCAGGCTGTGACATCTCATGCTGGCAGTTCCAGGAGACGATGCCGCCCCCATGAGGACCATCATGCAGGGGCTGCAGCTCACACAAGCGGCTCGGGAGGGTGGAGAGAGTGATGCCCACACGATGTGGACAGGAGGTGCCCAGACAGAGGGAAGAAGAGGGTTCAGAGATTCAGACAGGTGGACATGGGTGTTCGGGATGATGGTTTATAAGGTGAGAACCCTCCAGGGGACAGTGCTCTCAGGAGGCCTAGAGGACGCTCCCATTTCTCAAGCATCCCAAGTATCACCAAGCTCAGCATCACCGAGAGCTCAGAGATGAAAGGCTCCCTCCAGGAGTGGCTGATGATTGAGACCATGGCAGATCTGTGTGGGCTTCTGGCTCAGGGGGTCACAGGACACAGAATCAAGAGGCCAGGTGACTGCACGCAGCCATCAGAAGCAAGGTCAGGTGGATTCCTGGAAACATATGGAGGTTAGAATGGCATGGGACCGTAGCCAGCCATGGAGGTGACAGTACACGGCACTCCTCGCGGGGAAACAGATGGGCAGGTGAACCACACACCGTCTGCATGGCCTCTTTGGGGGTATGAGGATCGATGAGTCAGGATGCTAAGGGTAGCCACCCTAATGACAAATCTGGATCCCTTGCCCAGGTTCCAGACCTGACCCAGGTTCCAAACCCAAAACCCTCTGATGGAAGGAGAGCTTGTCCTGGGAGGAAGGAGGCTGAGAGGGTCCAGCAGGACCCTATGGAAAGGATTCCTCCATCCCTTCCCCCAGGTGGCTCCTGGTCACTGACTGGACACTGGGGAGAGAGAATTCGCATTGTTTTGAGGACTAGTGACTTCAAGCAGCCTTAAACACCCATTAGCACCTGAGTTTCTGGGGGCAAGGCATTCAGGAGTGATTAGCTGGGTGTTTCTGGCTCCCTGTCCTTCCTGAGGTTGCAGTGAGGGTTCAGCACGGACTCCTGAAGCTGAGGCTGGGCCAGAGGAGCGACTTGCTGGTGGTTAGTTCACAGGGCTGCTGAGCTGGTGCTGGTTGTGGGCAGGACAGAGCTCCTCCCTGCATGTCCCCTGCACAGATGGCTGGCTTGACCCGTGACGTCGCTGCTGGCTTCCTCCAGACGAAGCTCTAGGGGAGAGCACACCATGACCACCGCTCTGGGGCACATGATATTTGGGAATCTGCTGAGAAGTGGACAGCACTGGTTTATCCTGAGCTGAATAAGTCAATCAGAGAACGACAATTATTATGGGATTTCACTCATATGTGGAATTTAAGAAAAAAAAAAAAACAGGATCATAGCAGAAGGTATGGAAAAATAAAAAAAGATGAAATCTGAGAGGAAGACAAACCAAAAGACTCTAGGAAAAACTCTAGGAACAAACTGCGGGTTGCTGGAGGGGAGGTGAGTTGAGAGATGAGGTAACTGGGTGATGGGCATCAAGGTGGGCACATGATATGATGATCACTGGGTGTGATATGCAACTGATGAGTCACTGAACTCCTCTTCTGAAACTGACAGCATGTTATAGGTTAAATAATTGAATTTAAATAAAATAAATTTTAAAAAGTTGACATCAATGCCCAGACACTACTGATGGGGGCGGAGCACAGAATGGTGATGTCCAGGGGCCACCCCCTCTTCTGGCTCAGGTGACAACACTGCTGTGAGTGCCACTCCTCCTGCTCCTGTCCTTGCCTCCTCATGGGTCAGGAGTGGTGTTCTCTGCTAGGGGACCAGTCGCCAGTGGACAACAAGTTACGGCCAGCAGCTGCCCCTGCCCACTTGCCACTGGGATGTGGCTGCCCCTCTGGCTTCCCGTGCTCATGCAGCTGGTACTGCTGCGGTTCCTGGTGGCCCAGCCCATGAAGCCCATCAGGGTCTTTGTGGTTCCCCACAGTCACATGGATGTGGTCTGGATCCACACCGTGCAGGTAGGTGCCCATTCAGCATCCCCCAGAATCCCTGGAGCTCAGCTTCTTTTTCCCTGCCAGATACCAGGGTGGGTTTGAAGTCTGGTGTTGGCTGACATCCTCAAGGGAGCAGCCTGGGTTATGACCTAACTCTCTGGAGACCAGGGAGGCTCACTTGGGCTGCTTGGCTCCAGTCTCTGGCTTCAGTTTCCCCATCCATGCTAGGGATAGTTAGGTGAAAAGACATGGGCCTGACTCAGGCCATGGTCACAGTCCATGACTGGGACACCTTGGGTGGGCTCTGTTCCTGTTCTGAGCCCCATGTCCCCCTTCTGTTGGATGGTACAGGCCTCAGACCCTTTGCATGGGCTGCTCCCTCTGCCCAGAAGGACTTCCTCCAGTAAGCCTAGTCTCCCCCAATCCTGTGTGTGGCTCCACAAAAGACACTTTCTGGTGGGGCCTTCCTGGCATCCCTATGTGTGCTCCTATTCCTTTCCCCTCCTTCTTTCCATGCACGTTTGGTAGGGGGCTTGGTGTCAGTCCCTTGTCCCCACCAGAAAGCTAGCTTCACAGGCCAAGGGCTTCATACATTATATTTCCTGGCATGGTTTCACCACCCTGATAGACAGAAGAGGTGCACCAGCTATTGCTGATTGAGTGAATGAATGCAGGGATGAATGAATTCAAATGAATATGCAGGAATGAATGATCAAATAAATGAATGAATGTTCAAATGAATGAATGAATGAACACAGGAATGAATGAATGCAGATATGAAGAAGTACAGGAATGAATGCATGCAAGAAGGAATGAATGCAGGAAAAGGAGCAGGAAGAGACCAAGATTTGCTCAAGATCCTGGGTCAGGTGACTGTATATTATCACCCAGGCCACCTCCAGCTCTTTTGTGGGAACAGGAAGAAAACCCAGAAGAGAACAAGCACTCTCTGGGATTAGGGATACAATAACTATTCTGCGGATGTTACTGAGAGGCAGCTGGACTTCAATGGGAGAGGGAAGCAGCAAGAGATCTGACGCTGGAGGTGGGGACAGAGGAGTCCAGTCCTGGGATGCACTGGGCAGCCTCTCCGGGGACACTACTGCCTGCGGAGATGGCTTATGGTGGGGAAGCATGCTTGTCACCCTCAGTTATAGAAGAGGAAACAGGCCCAGCAAGGGTTCGTGACTTGCCTAAGGGAACCCAGGAATGACCTCCATTTTTGAGGCCTCCCTGGCCAGGGATCTTTGCATTTCATTAAGCAGCCACTCTGGGCAACACCATGTATCAGCCTGGAAACACATATGGGAAACACCCATGTCTGGTCCTGTGGAGCCTCCAGCCTGGGAGAGGCAGGTCAGCCGATGCCCATGACCATCGAGAGGTTGGGGGTAGCTCCTCTCAGCTTTAGATCTCATCATCACCTCCCTTCATTTCAGCCCAGACGGGCCCCGTGGGGTCCCTGGACCACCTCCCTGTCATCCTGTGGCTTCATTGGATGCCTCCCTACTATACCCTTGGGCCAGCTATCATGTCCCCTAGGCATGTCATATGTCATGGTCTGGAACACCAGGACCAGCTACCGTGCCCCCTCAGGGAAGGCGTCCCTAGCCCCTGGGCACATCCTGTGTCATGGTCTGGAACATCACCTCTCTCCCTAGAACAGCAGGATCTCATCAGAGGGGAGAGAGCCATGTCACTGTCTCAGGGCAGCAGGCACTGTATGTCCAGCACAGAGCAGTCCCTGTGTGTCTCTGTTGAAGTGGTATAGGAGGAAGAGAGGAAGATCCCAGGACAAAAACCCACAGGGAGTGATGGGGCCCAGGGACCTGTGCTACTGGGATTTTAGTACTAGATCCTTGGGGTCAAGCCTCTGGGACCCTCCATGGGTGCTGGTGTGATGGGGTGCTCCCTCCACAGGAAAGCCCGTGGGCCTATGCTGCCAATGTCTACACCTCCGTGGTGCAGGAGCTCATGCTCCAGAAGCATCGCCGCTTCATTGCTGTGGAGCAGGAATACTTCCGGCTGTGGTGGGATGGCATCGCTTCGGACAGGCAGAAACGCCAGGTACTGTGGTCTGCAAGGGCCTCTGGGAGGGATACCGAAGCAGGGAAGCTCCGTGTCCAAGGATGTGTGGCCTGAAACTCCCAGACCAGGTTCACTGGGCACTTCACATGACTTGTTTAGCTCAGGTTTGTGCTCAGCCCAGCCCAAAAGACAGGTTTGGTTTTATCTGCCTTTGTAGCTGTTGGTGTGAAATGGCGCTCTAACAAGTCAGCCCTGCACTCGTCAGGTGTGGAATGGAGTCTCTTCAGACTCCCACCTCCCTCTTCACCTACCATCTGCATGGCCCGTGGCTCACAGCTGACCACCCTGCCTAGGGTTTTCCATTGTCTGCATTTAAAGTGGGCCGCAGAAGACATCATGGGGCACAGGTTCAGAGAGGCCCTGGGAAGCAGGTCTTCATGGGGGATAGCCTGAAACTTCTACCTCAGGCAGGGGTGCATTCTGTGAGCTGCAGGTCCTGCCTGTGCAAATGGGAGTGACCTCCCCTTCCTCAGATATCCTGGGTTCTGATGAATGCGGGACATGGGCACCTTGGAGGACACTGTGGACCTGGTCCTCTCCCTGGCATTCTCCTTCCTTCATAACAGTCACTGAACATGAGGAACAGGGAGGTGAGAGACTGCCCAAGTGGCAAAGTGAGAAGGTAAAGAGAAGAGGTCACCACATCTCACCTAAGGGGTGTCTTGAACCTGTACCTTGTGGAGTCATAAGGAGGAGCCTTGCATGCTATGGGCACTGGGCATCTGCCAGGCACTGGTCTCTACTTCTTACGGTCCACATCACCACATCCTCCCAATAGAGTATATAGTGGGGAAAGTTACTCCATGCTGCATAGATGGTCCTGGTTCAGAGAGGGCAGGTGAATGGCCTGTGGTTGCACAGCTGATACAGGATAGGTGGGACACTGAGCCAGGCAGGTCTGAGTGAAGCGGGTATCTCAGGGTGTCCTGGGGGTGGGCTGCTCTCTACATTGACACCCCAAACCCAACTGTCTCTCTTCATCCTTGAGGGGCAATGTGACCCACCAGAGTCCTGGGGAGACCACTTTTGATATGGCTCCCTGGAAGCAGGGACATTTCTCTACTTGTTCCTATGAACCCCCAGTGCCTGGAAAGTGCCTGGGATGTGGTAGGTGCTCCTGTAAAACAGTATGCAACAGGAGCCCATTCAATCCTCCTGGAGTAAATAATCATGACCCTGACAGTACTGAAAACAAATGGAAACTACAGTCTCCAAAGAGTGTACAGGACTCACCACCACTCTCTCTCCCTACTGCCCATGCCTCCATCCCTCCATTCCTTCATTTATTTTAAAAATACTTATTAGCCAAAAAAGCAAGACCTATTGATATGTTGTGTGTGCAAGAGACTCATTTTAGACTGTGAGTCATCTCCAGATTGAAAGTGAGAGGGAGGGGCTGCCTGGGTGGCTCAGTGGGTTAAAGCCTCTGCCTTTGGCTCAGGTCATGATCCCAGGATGCTGGGATCGAGCCCCACATCGGGCTCTCTGCTCAGCAGGGATCCTGCCTCTCCCTCACTCTCTGCCTGCCTCTCTGCCTACTTGTGATCTCTGTCTGTCAAATAAATAAATAAAATCTTAAAAAAAAAAAAAGAAAAAAGTGAGAGGGAAACCATCTATCATGGAAATCTATCTATCATGGAAATCATGGAAAACCATCTATCATGCTAATGGACATCAAAAGAAAGCTGGGGTGACAATCCTTATATCTGATAAATTAGATTTTAAACCAAAGACTGTAATGAGAATTGAGGAAAGACACTATATTATAATTAAAGTGTCTATCCAGCAAGAAGATCTAACCATTGTAAATATTTATGCCCTAACATAGGAGCCTCCAATTATAGAAACCAATTAAAATAAAATTAAAGAAACACATAGATAATAATACTGTAATCGTAGGCAACTTGAACACTCCCTCACTACAATGGACAGATCATCTAAGATTAGCAAGGAAACAAGGTCCTTGAATGACTCACTAGATCCGATGAACTTCACAGATACATTCAGAGACTTCCATCCTAAAGCAAGAGAATACACATTCTTCTGAACACACCTGGAACAATCTCTAGAATAGATCACATAACAGGTCACAAATGAGGTCTCAACTGGTACCAAAAAAATGAAATCATTCCCTGTGAATTTTCAGACCACAATGCTTTGAAATGGGAAATTACTCACAGGAGGAAATTTAGAAAGAATACCCAACTTTTGTATCAACATGGACGGGACTGGAAGAGATTATGCTGAGTGAAGTAAGTCAAGCAGAGAGAATCAATTATCCAAAGGATTCACTTATTTGTGGAGCATAAGGAATAACACGGAGGACATGGGGAGATGGAGAGGAGAAGGAAAGAATTAAAAACATGGAGGGTAAAGAGCATCCTAGCAAAGAACGAATGGGTCAACCAAGAAATTAAAGAAGGATTTTAAAAAATTATGGAAACAAATAAAAATGAAAACACAACTGTTCAAAACCTTTGAGATGCAGAGCACCTGGGAGGCTCAGACATTAAGCATCTGCCTTTGACTCAGGTCATGATCCCAGGGTCCTGAGACAGAGCCCCACATCAGACTCCCTCCTCTGTGGGAAGCCTGCTTCTCCCTCTCCCAGTACCTCCATTTGTATATCCTCTCTCTTGCTCTCGCTCTCTTTCTTCCTCTCTCTCTGTCAAATAAATAAATAAAATATTTAGAAACAAAAACAAAAACAAAAACTTTGAGATGCAACAAAGGCAGTCCTAAGAGGGGAGTATATAACACTACAGGCCTTTCTCAAGAAACAAGAAAGTTCTCAAATACAGAAGCTAACCTTACACCTAAAGAGGCTGGAGAAAGAAAACCAAATAAAGCCTAAACCCAGCAGAAGAGAATTTATAAAGATTAGAGCAGAAATCAATGAACTAGAAGCCAAAAGAACAGTAGAACAGATCAAAACTAGGAGCTGATTCTCTGAAAGAATTAAGATTGATAAATCCCTGGCCAGACACACCAAAAAGAGAAGAGAAAGGACCCAAATAAATAAAATCATTAACAAAAGAGGAGAGATCACAACCAACATCAAATAAATACAATTCTAAGAACATATTATGAACAACTATATACCAACAAATTAGTCAATCAGGAAGAAATGGATGCATTTCTAGAAACATATGAACTACCAGACTGAAACAGGAAGAAATAGAAAACTCGAACAGACCCATAACAGGCAAGGAAATTGAATAAAAAATCTCCCAATAAACAAGAGTCCAGGGCTGAATGGCTTTCCAGGGGATTTCTACCAATATTTAAAGAACAACTAATACCTGTTCTTCTAAAGGGGTTTCAAAAGATAGAAACGGAAGGAAAACTTTTGGACTTGTTCTGTGAGCCTAGTGGCATCACAATTCCAGAATTTAAACTCTATTACAGAGGTGTAATCATCAAGACAGTATGGTACTGGCATAAAAACAGACACATAGATCAATGAAACAGAATAGAGATTCCAGGGTGCCTGGGTGGCTCAGTGGGTTAAGATCCTGCCTTCAGCTCAGGTCATGATCTCAGGGTCCTGGAATCGAGTCCCACATCAGGCTCTCTGCTTGAAAGGGAGCCTGCTTCCACCTCTCTCTCTCCGCCTACTTGTGATCTCTCTCTCTGTCAAATAAATAAGCAAAAATCTTAAAAAAAAAAAAAGAGAGAGAGAAAAGACAGGCTATTCAGTTAATGGTGTTAGGAAAATTGGACAGCCAGATGCAGAAGAATGAAGCTGGACCATTCCCATACACCATACACAAAAATAGACCCAAAATAGATGAAAGCCTTAAATGCGAGACAGAAATTCATCAAAAGTGGAGAACACAGGAACCAACTTCTGTAACCTCCGCTGCAGCAACTTCTTGTTAGACACGTCTCCAAAGGCAAGGTAAGCAAAAATGCACAAAGGCAAAAATGAACTACTGGGACTCCATCAAACTGAGGGTTTTAGAGGGGAGTGGTTGGGGGGGATGCATGAGTTTGGTGGTGGGTATTAAGAAGGGCATGTATTGCATGGAGCAGTGGGTGTTTTACATAAACAATGTATTTTGGAACAATGCTTCAAAAACGAGTGATGTATTTTATGGTGACTAATGTAACACAATAAAAAAACAGACAAAAAAATTTTTTTTGAGACAAAAAGCTTTTGCACAGCAAGGGAAACAGTCAACAAAACCAAAAGGCAACTGACAGAATGGGAGAAGATACCTGCAAATGACATATCACATAAAGGTTAGTATCCAAAATCTATAGAGAACTTATCATACCCAAAGAACAAATAATCCATTCAAGAAATAGGCAGAAGACATGAACAGACATTTCTCCAAAAAGACATACAAATGGCCAACAGACACATGAAAATATGCGCATCACTCAGCATTAGGAAAATACAAATCAAAGCCACAATGAGATAACACCTCACACCAGACAGAATGGCTAAGCTTAACAAGATAGGAAACAACAGATGTTCATGAGGATGCAGACAATGGGGAACCCTCCTACACTGTTGGTGGTAATGCAAGGTGGTGCAGTCACTCTGGGAAACAGCATGGAGGTTCCTCAAAAATTTGAAAATAGAACTACCCTATGACCCAGCAATTGCACTGCTGGGTATTTACCCTAAAGATTACAAATGTAGTGATCCAAAGGGTCACGTGCACCCAGTGTTTATAGCAGCAATGTCCACAATAGCCAAAATAGGGAAAGAGCCCAGATAACCAGCAACAGATGAATGGATAAGTAAGTGTGGTATATATACACAACGGAATACTACTCAGCCATCAAAAAAAAAAAGCAATCTTGCCATTTGAAATGATGTGGGTGGAACTAGAGGGTATTATGCTATATGAAATCAATCAGTCAGATAAAGGCAATTATCATATGAATCACTCATATGTGGAATTTAAGACAAAACAGAGGAGCATGGGTAAGAGGAAAATATAGAGCAAGAAAGAAGCAGAGAGGGAGACAAACCATAAGAGACTCTTAATCAAAGGAAACAAATTGAAGGTTGTTAGAGGGGAGGGGGTGGGGGATGTGGTAGCAGGATGATGGGCATTAAGGAGGGCATGTGATATAATGAGCACTAGATCTTATATAAGATTAATGACTCATTAAAAAAAACCCAGCTTCTATTTTCATTAATGGTTCTACTGTATCTCTGGTTTCTATCTCATTGATCTCAGCTCTAATCTCAATTATTTCCCCTCTTGTGCATAGGGTTGGCTTAATTTGTTGTTGATTCTCTAGTTCTTTAAGGTGTAAAGAGAGCTGGTGTATTTTGGATTTTTCAATTTTTTGAGGGAGGCTTGGATGGCTATGTATTTCCCCTTAGGACCGCCTTTGCTATATCCCATAGTTTTGGACAGAAGTGTCATCATTCTCATTGGTTTCCATGAATTGTTTAAGTTCTTCTTTGATTTCCTGGTTAATCCAAACATTCTTAAGAAGGGTGGTCTTTAGCCTCCAGGTGTTTGAATTCCTTCAAAATTTTTCTTGTGGTTGAGTTCCAGTTTCAAAGCACTGTGGTCTGAGAATATGCAGGGAATAATGTGAATCTTTTGGTATTGGTTGAGTCCTGATTTGGGACCCAGTATGTGATTGATACGCCATTGGCCAAACTAATCAAAAAGAAAAGAGAGAGGACCCAAATTAATAAAATTATGAATGAAAAGGGAGAGATCATGACTAACACTAAGGAAATGGAAACAATCATCAGAATTTATTATCAACAGTTATATGCCAATAAATTATGCAACCTAGATGAAATGGGTGCATTCCTGGAAACCTATAAACTTCTAAAACTGAATAAGGAAGAAATTGACAACCTGAATAGACCAATATCAAGTAATGAGATTGAAGCAGTGGTCAAAAACCTCCCAAAAAACAAGAGCCCAGGACTCCCTGGGGAATACTACCAAACTTGCAAAGAGAAATACTACCTATTCTCCTGAAGTTGTTTCAAAAAAACTGAAGCAGAAGGAAAACTTCCAGACTCTTTTTATGAAGCCAGCATTACCCTGATTCCCAAGCCAGGCAAAGACCCCACCAAAAAGGAGAATTTCAGACCAATATCCCTGATGAATATGGATGCTTAGATTCTCAACAAGATCCTAGCTATAGGATTCAACAGTACATTGAGATTATGCTGAGTGAAATAAGTCAAGCAGAGAGAGTCAATTATCATATGGTTTCACTTATTTGTGGAGCATAACAAATAGCATGGAGGACAAGGGGAGATGGAGAGGAGAAGGGAGTTGAGAGAAATTGGAAGGGGAGGTGAACCATGAGAGACTATGGACTCTGAAAAACAATCTGAGGGTTTTGAAGGGGCAGGGGGTGGGAGGTTGGGGAAACCAGGGGGTGGGTATTAGAGAGGGCACAGAAAGCATGGAGCACTGGGTGTGGTGCAAAAACAATGCATACTGTTAAGCTGAAAAGAAATAAAAAATAAAAAATAAAAAACATTGAAAAGATTATCCACCATGACCAGATGGGATTTATCCCTGCGATGCAAGCATGGTTCAACATTTGCAAATCAGTTAATATAATAGAACAAATCAATAAGAGAAGAGAGAAGAACAACTTGGTCCTCTCAATTGATGCAGAAAAAGCATTTGACAAGATGCAGCATCTATTCCTGACTAAAACATTTCAGAGTATAGGGATAGAGAGAACATTCCTCAACTTCGTGAAAGCTATCTATGAAAATCCCACAGCAAATATCATCTTCAATGGGGAAACGCTGACAGCCTTCCCGTTGAGCTCAGGAACATGACAAGGATGTCCATTCTCGCCACTGTTGTTCAACATAGTATTAGAAGTCCTACCAACAGCAATCAGACAACAAAGAGAAATAAAAGGTATTCACATTGGCAATGAAGAAGTCAAACTCTCTCTTCACAGATGACATGATACTTTATATGGAAAACCCAAAAGACTCCACCCCTAAACCACTAGAACTCATACAGCAATTCAGTAATGGAGCAGGATACAAAATCAATGCACAGAAATCAGTTGCTTTCTTAAACACTAACAATGAAAATATAGAAAGGGAAATTAGAGAATCAATTTCCATTTACTGTAGCACCAAGATCCATAAGATACCTGGGAATAAACCTAACCAAAGAGGTAGAGAGGAACTACAGAACACTCATGAAAGAAATTGAAGAAGACACAAAAAGATGGAAGACCATTCCATGCTCATGGATCAGAAGAACAAACATTGTTAAAATGTCTATACTGCCTAGAACAATCTATACTTTCCATGCCGTTCCAATCAAAATTCCACCAGTATTTTTCAAAGTGCTGGAACAAACAATCCTGAAATTTGTATGGAACCAGAAGAGACCCCGAATTGCTAAGGAAATGTTGAAAAAGAAAAACAAAAGTGGGGGCATCACATTGCCTGATTTCAAGCTTTATTACAAAGCTGTGATCACCAAGACAGCATGGTACTGGCACAAAAACAGACACATAGACCAGTGGAACAGAGTAGAGAGCCCAGATATGGACCCACAACTCTAACATCAAATAATCTTCGATAAAGCAGGGGGGGAAAAGCCAGTGGAAAAAAGAGAGTCTCTTTAATGAAAAGTGTTGGGAAAATTGGACAGCTATGTGTAGAAGATTGAAACTCAACCATTCTCTTACACCATACACAAAGATAAACTTGTAATGGATAAAAGACCTCAATGTGAGGCAGGAATCTATCAAAATCCTAGAGGAGAAAATAGGCAATAACCTCTTTGACACTGGCCACAGCAACATCTTTCAAGACATGTCTCCAAAGGCAGAGGAAACAAAAGCGAAAATGAAAAGCTTCTGCACAGCAGAGGAAACAGTCAACAAAACAAAGAGGCAACCCCCAAAATGGGAGAAGATATTTGCAAATGACAGTACAGAATCCAAGATCTATAAGGAGCTAGTCAAATTTAACACACACAAAACAGATAATCATGTCAAAAAATGGGCAGAAGACATGAGCAGACACTTCTCCAAAGACGACATACAAATGGCTAAGAGACACATGAAAAAGTGTTCATCATCACTAGCCATCAGGGAGATTCAAATTAAAACCACATTCAGATACCACCTTACACCAGTTAGAATGGCCAAAATTAACAAGACAGGAAACAACATGTGTTGGAGAGGATGTGGAGAAAGGTAAACCCTCTTACACTTTTGGTGGGAATGAAGTTGGTGCAGCCACTTTGGAGAACAGAGTGGAGATTCCTCAAGAAATGAAAAATAGAGCTTCCCTATGACCCTGCCATTGCACTCCTGGGTATTTACCCCAAAGATACAAATGTGGTGAAAAGAAGGGCCATCTGTACCAATGTGCATAGCAGCAATGGCCAGGGTCACCAAACTGTGGAAAGAGCCAAGATGCCCTTCAACAGACAAATGGATAAAGAAGACATGGTCCATATATACAGTGGATTATTATGCCTCCATCAGAAAGGATGAATACCCAACTTTTTTTTAATAATTTTTTATTTTTTATAAACATATATTTTTATCCCCAGGGGTACAACTTTTTTTATCAACATGGATGGGACTGGAAGAGATTACACTGAGTGGAATAAGTCAAGGAAAGAGACTCAATTTTCATATGGTTTCCTTCATTTGTGGTGCACAAGGAAGAACACGGAGGACAAGGGGGAGATGGAGAGGAGAAGTGAGCTGGGGGAAATTGGAGGGGGAGATGAAGCACGAGAGACTGTGGACTCTGAGAAACAAATTGAGAGTTTTGGAGGGAAGGAGGGTGGGAGGTGGGTGAGCCTGGTTGTGGGTATTATGGAGGGCAAGTATTGCATGGAGCACTGGGTGTGGTGCATAAGCACTGAATTCTGGAACACTGAAAATAAATAAAAAATAAATATAAAAAATATTGATGACTCACTGACCTCTTCCTCTCAAACTAATAATACATAATAGTATGATTAATTGAATTTAAATTTTTAAAACCTTTGAAAAAATACTTACCAGTCAATCATGAGACAACATAAGCAGAAGACCACTCCTTAAAATCCCTAGCCTGTAATTCCTGACATGATCAAGTCAATCGAGAAGACATAGCAGCTGAAGAAGTGTTGAGAATACAGGACAATGATGAGACATGACAGGGGAGTCAAGACCCCAACCTGCACTAAACCCACACCTGTTAACAGGGCATTCATTGAACAACTGGGAACATTTGGATGAAATCTGGATTAGCTACAGTGTTGCATTAATGATAAATGTCCTAATTTTTAGAATTATACTATGGCTCTAATTACCCCGTCCTGACAAAACACACAGTGAAGGAATAGGGAGCAGGTATGTTATGTCCAACTGTTACTTTCGAATGGCTTAGAGAAAATCATACCAAGCTATAAAAAGATGGGGGGGTGCTATGGCAAAAAGGTAAAGAAGGTTCGCAATGAATAAAACTGGGGAAGGGATCCATGGGAGCTGTTTGCACAGTTCTTGCAAGTTTTTGATACTTCTGAAGTATTTCATCAGTGTAATTTAACAGATATAGATACAGACATGGAGACAGAAGAAAAGGTAAACAAGGTGGTAGAGACAGAAGTAGAGACAGAGCTACAGGTAGTTTCAGGTGGAGGTAACACAGATCAAGTAGCAGCCATGGGCCAGGCGCTGGCGTGGATGTTGGGAGGCAGGTCTGACCTGATTCTCTTGCAGAATGAAAGCACATGTGAGTGTGGAGGAAGGCACCATGAGACACTGGAGGCATGTCCCCACAGACCTAGCCCAACTCTGGGGTTCTAACCTGGCTTTGTTCTCTCTGCTTGTCACCAAGGTCCGCCATCTCCTGGCCACAAGACGCCTGGAGTTTGTCATCGGGGGCCAGGTCATGCATGACGAGGCCGTGACCCACTTTGATGACCAGATTCTGCAGCTCACAGGTTAGGTCCCCCTTTCCCACCTCAGGTTATCCTGGGGCCTCCAAACACACTGGGACTGGTTCTTGAGCCCCAGCTCTGGACCAGTCTTTCCCTCTGAGCAGGACACTGCAGCCACGTGAGTGCAGGGGTGTGGTGCGTGGTCTTGAGACCAGATGGCCTGGGTCTATCCTGTGTCTGCGAATTCCCAGCCCCAGGACTCTGGGCAAGGGACATCCCCTCCCTGGACCTCCCTTTCCTCATGGCCCAAAGGAGTTTGATGGCACAGCCTCCCTCACAGGGTACTTGTGAGGATCAAATTGGGACAATTTCTTGGGGCACATGAAGTGGAGCCGTGGCTCCCAGGAGATAAACAGTGAGGGTTAGACGTCATCTCTGCCATCCCCACCAGTACACAAAGCACCACCTGCACCAGTGAGGCCCCCCTCTCTGCCTCCATTACTCAGGCCACCACCTGTATCAACAACTCCCCCCTCCGTCCACACTGACAGCCATAGCACTGTGTACACCACCTGTGTCACCATCACGATGACCACCATCATCACTTCCAACGTCCTTACCACCAGCGTCCTGACTGCACTGCCCCCATCCACACCCCACCCAACCGCCGCCACCACCCCTGCCATCACCACCCGTCTTCCAGCATGTCGGTGGGCAGAGGCACGGGCCCTCCTCCTCGCTCTGACATGTCTCTTTGCCATGACAGAACCCCGCAGGCTGTCCGCGGGGAGGGAGGGAATGGAGGGGTCCCTGTAATCCTGCCCTTGAAGGCCGCCCACCCCCACCTTAGTCTGAGACTTGACACTTCTCTGGGGGGAGAGACACCTGCCCGCAGCACTCGGTGACCAGGGAAAGCTGAGTGTGGCTGCGCCCCCTCCTCCCGCTCACTGAGGGGCCAGGCCCCCACCAGCTGGGACCCCCCACAGAGGTGGGACTACGGCAGGTGCGCTAGCGAGAGCTGCACCACCACCCCCCGCATCCCGAGGGGGAGAGCCCAGCTTGGGTCAGGGGTGGGGGTGCCACTGCCGCAGTGCAGAGAAAGGAAAGGTCTGGCCAGGAGGGAGAGATTCATCTGTGACCATCCGGGCAGCTCTGGTCCAGGGGTTGTCTATTGGTAGGTACAGGCCAGGCCCCCAAGCCCTTACCCCAAGGTGTCTCTCATCTGCAGGAATGCTATGGGGGTGTAGGCCAAACTTCCTTCTCCTGTCCCATTGGCCAGGATTCTGTCATGTGACCGGAAGGGTCCTCAAGGGATGCTGGGGAATGGCCTCTGACACTGAGCTCACAGCCTATTGGCCAGGGCAAGGCACATGCCTTGGAAGGCATGGTCTCACTGAAGGACTCTGCACCTGCTGAAGCTGAGGGGGAGGGTGGGATTCTGAGACTAGAAGGAGTAGGAGGACACCGTTCCATGGGATAATTAGCAGTTTCCTTCAATAATCACCTCTTCATCTGGGGCTCGGGATGCTTTGTGGTAGAGAGCCAGGAACCTGAGGAGCAGCGACTTGAGTCTTAAGGGCATGTCCCCTACTGCACTGGTGGGTTGGTTTGGGGTCCCCTTGGGCAGCTCATTGATGTTTCCCTGTGTCTTATGTACCTGCCCTGCTGGTCCCCAACAGCTTCCCCAGCTCCAGGCATCATACTGGCATATATTCCCACTCAAGTCAGAAAAGGGACAAAGGGACATTTGTCCTGACTTGCTGTTTTTCTTTTAAATTAAATTAATTTTTTTCCGTGTTCCAAGATTCATTGTTTATGCACCACATCCAGTCCTCCATGCAATACGTGCCCTCCTTAAAACCACTACAAGGCACACCCAACCCCCCACCTCCACCCCTCCAAAACCCTCGGTTTGTTTCTGAGTCTATAGTCTCTTATGGTTCATCTCCCCCTCCGATTTCTCCCAGCTCACTTCTCTCCTTCAGCCAATCTGACTTGCTGTTTTTAATGAAGGTGGGAAATCTTTCCCCAAAGCAAACCAAGCTTAAGGCACACATCTTTTTGGTTCTAACTGGGGTCCATGACCACCTCTACCTCTGGCTTCCATCTAGGCTGAGAAAGCAAGTATCTGCCAGAGGGGAATGAACTCGCCACGAGCAGCTGAGACCAATGGCAATCCATCCTTTGGGGTTGGGATGGCACCCCCTGAACAAAGTGAGGATTCTCTGAGTGCAGGAGAAGGGGATACTGAACAGGCAGCAATCAGGTCTGCCTGGCTCTGGCTCCCTGTCTATAGAGAGGGCTCTTCTTTGTACTACCTGCCCTCTCTCCTGAGATGCTATTGTCCACTCCCTCATAATCCCTGACCCACAATCCCCAGATCTTTCCTCACCTCTGCTGCTCCCTCCTGGTCTCCTCTACTTCTTGCGCACTCTCTGCGTCTTCCCCCTGCTGTCCCTGAGGGCCAGCAGGAGTCCTGTGTTAGGTCCGTGCACCCTGGTTTGTCCTCATCAACTCCTGGGTGCATCACACCTCGAACTTCTCAGCCACTGACGCCTGCCAGCACTCATCCCTCTTGACTTGGCCTGGCCTCTGCTCTGTTCATGGCTCTGTCCAACAGGCCTGGGGTCCTCTGGAATGGCTCAGGCCCATGTGGTGACTCTAACATCATGAACGAGTAAAGGAAACATCGGGGAATCCTGGTATGGCCCCCTCAGTGTTAGGATCTCCTGCAGCCCAGCCCCAGATGACACTCTAGCCCCATGGAAGGGCAGGGACCCTGAGCGAGCAGGTGGCAAGGGGCCCCCTCCTGTCACCAGCAAGGCGGTGCTCTCTTTGCAGAAGGACACGGGTTCTTATATGAAACCTTTGGGATCCGGCCACGGTTCTCCTGGCAAGTCGACCCCTTTGGCGCCTCTGCCACGACCCCCACCCTATTTGCCCTGGCGGGTTTCTACGCCCACGTCATCTCCCGGATCGACTATGACCTGAAGGGTGCCATGCAGAAAAACCAAGTGAGTCATGAGCCACATGCGCTGCTGTCTCTGGCCACTCCCTTTATCCCTCTTTGTGCAGGGCCTGCTCCCATGCTCCTGGAGGAACGAGTATTCTCTCCAGCATGACTCAGGCAAGAGTGGTCTGAGACAAATGCAGGCTGCCGTGGGCAGCAGCAGACAAAGGTGGACTTGGGCTCTAGTGGGTGAGAGAAGCAACATCGTCCTGAGCCCCACGGCAGTCCACGCTGCACACTGAGCTCCCTTTCCACATCTGCACATGTCTCCTGCAGCTGACTGTGTGCTGCATTGGGCTGGGTGGGGCCTCCACTTTTCTCTCACGCAGAAACTGAGGCACAGAAGAATCAGGGAACATGCCTGTGGTCCCAACGTCTCACTGGCTAGTTCTTAATAGAAGCAGGAATTCTCCCTCCTTTGTGACCCAGACCAGGTTCTAACCATGAGGGCAATGAAGCAACAGACTGCAGGCTTTGTAAGAGGCAGGCAGCTCCCTGTGCCAGGAGGTATTCAAGCAGAGCCAGAATGAGCTTCTCTAGCGGGCCTTGGCAGAGACAGTGCTGCTGGAGGTGGAAGGGTGCAGGAGCAGGCTGGCTCCTTCTGAAGGGCAGTTTCCACCACCATATGTGACTGTGGGGAGTCTGAGGGTGTCAAGAGGAGCCCGCAGAGGGGATGGAGTCCTGAAACCTGGAGGGAGGCCCAGGTGGGGTTGGGGGAGGCGGAACCATGGCAGCTGTGTTGCCCCTGGGCCTTTACTCTGTTCCCTTGGAATTTGCAGGGCCTACAGTTTGTGTGGCGAGGGTCCCCATCCCTGGCGGCTAAGCAGGAGATCTTCACGCACGTCTTGGACCAGTACAGCTACTGCTCGTGAGCACCTCCCGGGGCGGCCTGTGTTCTAGGCACTCTCCCTCTATTACCAGAGACACAGCCCACCCTCCCATCCACCCCTTTGGCAGATGCTCTGAGTGCTCCAGCTAACAGAAGGAGAAACCGGGACAGGGCCACTTAGCCCTGGCCCCATGGTCAGCTGTGTCGGGGTCTGGGTGGTTCGGGTGGCCAGCTCCAAGGTCTCCACATCGTTGGAGCAGCCAGCCTGAGGGCTCTTCGGGTGGGAGGCCCTGGGTTCAACCCGCTCTGGCCCTTTGTACCTGGGAGGCTGTGGGCAACAGCCTTGCCGGTCCTGGAACAGGAGAGATTAGCGGGGAAGGTGAAGGGCAGATGGCGAGAAGGATGCCAGACACGGACTTCAGGACCGATCATTCCTGTTTGTCAGGCTCCGCTCTGTGCCAGGCCTGAGCCCAGTGTTGTCTACTGATGTCTTTCCTTTATCCTTCATGACAACCATCAGGACATTTTATGGATGAGGAGACAGGCTGAGAGGATCCAAGTGGCGGCTCCTGGCGGCTGGTCCAGGGTCCACCCTATGTTACCTTGTGCAGCCCAGAGTAAGGCAGGGAGGACCCTAATGGGGGCGTCGACTCACAGGGTCGATCTTGGGTTCTCTGCCATGTGGACCAAACTGGAGCCTGAGGCAAGAGGGAAAATCCAGAATCCTGCCCTTGTCCTTAGAGAAATGTTGGGCTTCTGTTCATGACAATTTGCTTTGCATTAAGTCTGAGTTTTGAAATAGGACACTAACTTATCTCTATGTCCCATACGGAGACTTGACACTGTTCACCCCGGGACACAGTGCCTCTCTCACCTCATCCTGCCCCAGCCCTGCTCAGGGCTTTGGATCCATGTCTGATAGGCACCATAGTGTCCCCAAGGATACTGCGATGAAAGGAATCCCAGGAGATCTCCAGGGGTGGAAGGGGGGACACACAGACTGTGGGCTCCATGTGGTGGATGAGGCAATGTGTGCCCGGGGAAGGGGCTGTGTTCAATGTCCCATGGCTGGTGAATCATGACACATGGAATAATGCCCCATCTGCTTGCAGAGCTCTTGTGGGCCACCACTGAGCTGCCCATCACACAGGTGGGAGAAGGAGGCCCGAGAAGTGGTCTGCACTCCCTGAGCTGCCTGGGTCCGGCTGCACCCTGCCTGTCTTTCGGGACCCCAAGCTGCCTCCCTTCTCATGGATGGGCTCCACTAACCCTTCACTCTCCTGCAGGGAAGGCTTTCATTGGGATGGCTCGACTCTCTCCCCAGAGCCTCCCCCAAATAGGAAATTCCCGGATATGATTGAGCCTGTCGATGAGAACAACATTAGATACTATGTCAATCTCCTTGTGGACCTTGTAAAGGAGCGGGCCGCCTGGTTCCGGACATCACATCTCCTCTGGCCTTGGGTAAGGCAGGGTCCCACACCCCAGTGTTCCCAACGTAGTCCTGGACTCCTGTCCGCTCTCACCCAACTAAGCTCTTTCAGGGTTCGGGCCAGGCTGCCAGCGTCAGCCCCTGGCCAATGCCTCTTCCCTGCCCACCACACAGCATCCATCTCTTCCACCAGCTCCTCCTACCACCTGGGACTCTCCTAGCCTCTCCCTCCTGAAATACAGTCCCCGGCCCTTGCCAGTCCCCAGTTCCCTTCAGCTCCTTCCTCCTCCTCTTTCCATTTAAGTGTTGGGATGTGAGGCCTGGGCGGGAATCCTGGCCCCTGCTCTGTCGCTGTGTGCCTTAACCCCCGGGTCTCAGTTTCCTCATTTCTGAAGTGGAGAGCATGACAGGTCCTGCCTCACAGGCTTGATCTGGGGCCGACAGGGACATGCTCCATGACAGTGTCAGACACGGACGTCCTCTTCCTCCTCTTGCTCCTCTTCCTCACCATCACACGCCGAGTTCTCCTTCACTGAGCACCCCCAGCGCACAGGCATCTTCCATGTGATATATTTGTCTCATACACTCAGTGTGCCCCATGGGCCTAGGATGCGGGCATGGCTGGTATACCATTTTGGAAATGAGGGACCTGAGAACCAGAGAGGTCAAGGCATAGTCTTGAGGCTGCACAGCCACATTGTAGGGCAGCTAGGATGGAGATTCGTGCTCATACCCTAGCAGGGAACTTCCTAGCCTGTCTTCTTACATCTTGGCTGCCTTTCTTGTTTTCATGTATTTTAGCCATTTTTATTTGTCATTACTCTTTATATGTGTGAATATATTAATAAATGAGTGTTTGAAGGTAACATCCCATTTTGTAACACATTAAGTCAAAATGCAACTATATGTGACTTTATATGAGTCTTAACACATAGAAACACAAAGAAACAGAATAATAATGTGTATACTTTCTCAGGAGTTCAAAAGCTGATTGTTATTTGTAAAGGAAAACAGAAATCCTGGCTGCAATGATTTGTGTCCAGATCACAAAACCGTGCCAGTCCTGCTCTGGACCCTCCATCAGTGGATGCAAGGAGGTCTTTCACAGTGCTGTCCCGCACCTGTACATGTGGAGTCTGGGCCCATGCACATGGCATGCCAGTGTGCCCTTTGTGGAGACAGCTGTCAGGAAACAGGGAGCCCCTGGTGGGAGCCAGTCATGACTTGGCCTCAGTTTGACGAAGGACCCTTGACTGCAGCAGGTGTATCTGGGGCCACTGCAGCCCCACACCAGGTGTCTGTGAACAGCTGACAGGGAAGGAATATTGCAGAGCAGCCTCTCTCTCCCCATCACTCTTTGTTGTGAGTTCACACCAAATTCCTAGGCGAGATGATGGGGATAGACTCTTTGAATCCACGTCCTCAGGCAGTGTGAGAGCTGATGCTCCTGCAGGTCCATCACACTCACTGGCTGCTTGTAGGATGGATCTGGCTGGGGCTCACCTGCAGATCCCATGAGAACTCATGTTCCCCTCCTGTTTTGTTCATGAGAGGCTGGGAGTGACCTCCCCTAGGAAAGTTCCAAAAGCCAGGAATTGCAGATATTTCAGGGAAGCAATGGGAGCTGATGGGGTGTGGCTAGGGTGTGGGCCATGAGATAAGACACCCATGTGACACTTGGGAACTGCTTCACCCAGACTCACACCGTGAATTCTGCAAACTTTCGACAAGGACGACTGGGAATTACCGTGACTGTCTGGGGGTAACTTGAGTTAATGCTACAGCTCGCTCTCTCTTTTTTATTTCTTCCATTTTTTTTTTATTTTAAAAGATTATTTATTTATTTATATTCAAGAGAGAATGAGAGAGAGAGTGAGCACAAGCAGCGGGAGTGGCAGGCTGAGGGAGATGCCAGCTCCCCCCTGAGCCAGGAACCTGTTGCAGTTCTAGATCCCAGGACCCTAGGATTATGACCTGAGCTGAAGACAGACGCTTAATTGACTGAGCCACCCAGGTGCCCCTCTATCTTTTATATGGAGATAAAATTCACATATCATATGTTCATTTTGTGTGCAACATAACGATTCCATATTTGTCTAGGTTGAAAAACGATCCCCACAGTGAGTCTACTTAACATCCACAGTCATATACAGTTACAAAGTATTTCTTCCTAGAATGCTTACCTTTAAGATCCATTCTTTTGCAACTTTAAATATACAATACAATATTATTACCTATAGTCACCATGCTGTCCCTTACATCCCCAGGACTTACTTATCCTCAAACTGGAAGGTTGTACCTTTCGACTCCTTCACCCATTTTACCCGCTCCTCACCCCTAATTCCATAATTCTATAAGTGAGATCCCAAGGCTTTTGTCTTTCCCTGTCTGACTTACATCACTGAGCATTCTGCTGTCAAGTTGTCCCATCCATGTTGTCCCCGCATTGAGATTTCCTTCTTTCTTTAGTGGGCATGATTGCCTTGCATGTCCGTACCACATCTTATCCACTCATCCATGGGTGGACACTCAAGTTGTGTCCATGTATTGATAATTGTGAATAATCAGGATAAAAGGACATAGAGGAGCATGGAAATGAACCCAGGGGCACATACATCTTTTCAAATTAGTATTGTCACTTTCCTTGGGTAAATAGATTGCTGGATTATGGGGTAGTTCCATTTTTCAGTTTTTGAGGAAACTCTGCACTGTTTTCCATAGTGGTTATACCAGTGTGCACTCTCACCCACCGTGCAAACGAGTTGTCTTCTCTTCACACTCTTGCCATTACTTGTTCTTTCCAGTTGTTCTGACAGTAGGCATTCTGACAGCTGTCAGGTATATCTCACTGTGGGTTTCCTTTGTGTTTCCCTGATGATGAATGATGTGGACCTTGTTTTCATGCATCTGTTGTCCATCTGCTGGTCTCCTCTGGAACAATGTCGAGTCAGGTGTTCTGTTCTACTCTTACATATCTTCTTGGTCTTGAGTATTGAGTTCTAGAAGTTCTTATATATTATGGATACTAATTCCTTATCAGATATTTGATCTTCAAATATTTTCTCCTATCCAGTAGGTTGACATTTCATTTTATCAATGGTATCCTTTGTTATACAGAAGGTTTTTTAAAAAAATGTAGTCCCACTTGTTGAGTTTTGCTTTTGTTGCTTTTACTTTTGGTGTAAAATCCAAAAAAAAAACATCACCAAGATAGATATCAAGGACTATACCCCCTCTGCTGTCTTCTAGGAGTTTTATGGTTTTAGGTTTGTATTCAAATCTTTAATCTATTTTGAGGTAGTTTGTATGTGTGGTGTAAGATGGTAGTCCCATTTCATAATTTTGCATGAAGCTGTCCAGTTTTCCCAACACCATTTACTGAAGGGACTGTGATTTCCTTAGTATATATTCTTTGCTCTTTATCACAAATTAACTGATCAGATATATATGGTTTTGTTTCTGGGCTCTCTAATCTGTTTGTTGATCTGTATGTCTGGCTTTATGCCAATGCCACACTCTTCTTAGTACCACAGTTTTATAATGCGGTACAAAATCAGGGAATGTGATGCCTCCGGCTTTGTTCTTCATTCTCAGGATTGCTTTGGCTCTTCAGGATCTTTTGTGGTTCAATACAAATTTGAGGACTGTTCTATTTCTGTGAAATATGCCATTTGAATTGCATTGAATCTGTAGATTGCTTTGGTATGGACTTTTTTTTAATTGTATCTTTATCTTTCTTTGAAATTTTCATTTTGTTTTTTCAGTGTTCCAAGATTCATTGTTTATGCACCACATGCAGTGCTCCAGGCAATACGTGCTCTCCTTCATACCCACCACCAGGCTCACCCAATCCCGTACCCCCTTCCCCTCCCAAACACTCAGTTTGTTTCTCAGAGTCCACAGTCTCTCATGCTTCATGTCCCCGTCCAATTTCCCCCAACTCACTTCTCCTCTCCTTCACCCACTGTCCTTTGTGTTATTCCTTATGCTCCACAAGTAAGCAAAACCATATGATAATTGACTCTCTCTGCTTGACTTATTTCACTCACATAATCTCTTCCAGTCTCGTCCATGTTGATACAAAAGCTGGGTATTCATCCTTTCTGATGGAGGCATAATACTCCATTGTATGTATGGACCATGTCTTCTTTATCCATTTGTCTGTTGAAGGGCATCTTGGCTCTTTTCACGGTTTGGCAATGGGGGCATTGCTGCTATGAACATTGGGGTACAGATGGCCCTTCTTTTCACTACATCTGTATCTTTGGGGTAAATACCCAGTAGTGCAATTGCAGGGTCATAGGGAAGCTCTATTTTTCATTTCTTAAGGAATCTCCACACAGTTTTCCAAAGTGGCTGCACCAACTTGCATTTCCACCAACAATGTAAGAGGGTTTCCCTTTCTCCACATCCTCTCCAACACATGTTGTTTCCTGTCTTGTTAATTTTGGCCATTCTAACTGGTGTAAGGTGGTATCTGAATGTGGTTTTAATTTGAATCTCCCTGATGGCTAGTGATGATGAACATTTTTTCATGTGTCTCTTAGCCATTTGAATGTCTTCTTTGGAGAAGTGTCTGCTCATGTCTTCTGCCCATTTTTTGACATGATTATCTGTTTTGTGTGTGTTAAATTTGACTAGCTCCTTATAGATCTTGGATATCACCCATTGTCTGTACTGTCATTTGCAAATATCTTCTCCCATTCTGGGGGTTGCCTCTTTGTTTTTTGACTGTTTCCTCTGCTGTGCAGAAGCTTTTCATTTTCACTTTTGTTTCCTCTGCCTTTGGAGACATGTCTTGAAAGATGTTGCTGTGGCCAGTGTCAAAGAGGTTATTGCCTATTTTCTCCTCTAGGATTTTGATAGATTCCTGCCTCACATTGAGGTCTTTTATCCATTACAAGTTTATCTTTGTGTATGGTGTAAGAGAATGGTTGAGTTTCAATCTTCTACACATAGCTGTCCAATTTTCCCAACACTTTTCATTAAAGAGACTCTCTTTTTTCCACTGGCTTTTCCCCCCTGCTTTATCGAAGATTATTTGATGTTAGAGTTGTGGGTCCATATCTGGGCTCTCTACTCTGTTCCACTGGTCTATGTGTCTGTTTTTGTGCCAGTACCATGCTGACTTGGTGATCACAGTAAAGCTTGTAAAGCTTTCAGTAAAGTTTGCAGTAAAGCTTGAAATCAGGCAATGTGATGCCCCCACTTTTGTTTTTCTTTTTCAACATTTCCTTAGCAATTTGGGGTCTCTTCTGGTTCCATACAAATTTCAGGATTGTTTGTTCCAGCACTTTGAAAAATACTGGTGGAATTTTGATTGGAACGGCATGGAAAGTATAGATTGTTCTAGGCAGTATAGACATTTTAACAATGTTTGTTCTTCTGATCCATGAGCATGGAATGGTCTTCCATCTTTTTGTGTCTTCTTCAATTTCTTTCATGAGTGTTCTGTAGTTCCTCTCTACCTCTTTGGTTAGGTTTATTCCCAGGTATCTTATGGATCTTGGTGCTACAGTAAATGGAAATTGATTCTCTAATTTCCCTTTCTATATTTTCATTGTTAGTGTTTAAGAAAGCAACTGATTTCTGTGCATTGATTTTGTATCCTGCTCCATTACTGAATTGCTGTATGAGTTCTAGTGGTTTAGGGGTGGAGTCTTTTGGGTTTTCCATATAAAGTATCATGTCATCTGTGAAGAGAGAGTTTGACTTCTTCATTGCCAATGTGAATACCTTTTATTTCTCTTTGTTGTCTGATTGCTGTTGGTAGGACTTCTAATACTATGTTGAACAACAGTGGCGAGAATGGACATCCTTGTCATGTTCCTGAGCTCAACGGGAAGGCTGTCAGCGTTTCCCCATTGAAGATGATATTTGCTGTGGGATTTTCATAGATAGCTTTCACGAAGTTGAGGAATGTTCTCTCTATCCCTATACTCTGAAATGTTTTAGTCAGGAATAGATGCTGCATCTTGTCAAATGCTTTTTCTGCATCAATTGAGAGGACCAAGTTGTTCTTCTCTCTTCTCTTATTGATTTGTTCTATTATATTAATTGATTTACAAATGTTGAAGCATGCTTGCATTCCAGGGATCAATCCCACCTGTTAATGGTGGATAATCTTTTCAATGTACTGTTGGATCCTACTAGCTAGAATCCTGTTGAGAATCTAAGCATCCATCTTAATCAGGGATAATGGTCTGATATTCTCCTTTTTGATGGGATCTTTGGGAATCAGGGTAATGCTGGGGATTTGGGAATCAGGGTAATGCTGGCTTCATAAAAAGAGTCTGGAATTTTTCTTCTGCTTCAGTTTTTTGAAACAGCTTTAAAAGAATAGGTATTATTTCTTCTTTGAAAGTTTCTTACACTTCCCCAGGGAATACATCAGGTCCTGTGCTTTTTTGTGGGGGGAGGTTTTTGATCATGGCTTCAGTCTCGTTACTAGATATTGGTCTACTCAGGTTGTCGGTATCTTCCTTTTTCACTCTTGGAAGTTTATAGGTTTCCAGGAATCCACTGATTTCTTCTAGGTTGCTTATTGTATTGGCATATAACTATTGATAATAATTTCTGATTATTGTTTCTATTTCCTTGGTCTTAGTCATGATCTGTCCCCTTTCATTCATAATTTTATTAATTGGATCCTCTCTCTTTTCTTTTGGATTAGTTTGGCTAGTGGTTTATCGATTGTATTGATTCTTTCCAAGAATCACCTTCTAGTTTTATTGATGTGTTCTACTGTATGTCTAGTTTCTATCTCATTGATCTCTGCTCTAATCTTGATTATTTCCCTTATGGTGTGTGGATTTGGCTTAATTTGCTCTTGGTTTACCAGTTCCTTGAGGTGTAAAAAGCACTGGTGTATTCTGGATTTTTCAGTTTTTTGAGGGAGGCTTGGATGGCTATATATTTCTCCTTAGGGCCATCTTTGCCATATCCCATAGGTTTTGGACAGCTGTGTCTTTATTCTCATGGGTTTCCATGAATTGTTTAAGATCTTCTTTGATTACCTGGTTGATCCAAACATTTTTGAGCATGCTGGCTTTTAGCTTCCAAGTGTTTGAATGCCTTCCAAAAGTTTTCTTGTGGTTGAGTTCTAGTTTTGAATCATTGTGGTCTGAGAATATGCAGGGAATAATGTGAATCTCTTGGTTGAGCCCTGATTTGTGACCCAGTATTTGTCTATTCTGGAGAAAGTTCCATGTGCACTTGAGAAGGATGATTATTCTGCTTTTTTAGGGTGGAATGTTCTGTAAGTATATATGAGGTCCATCTGGTCCAATGTGTCATTCAAAGCTCTTGTTTCTTTACTGATTTTCTGCTTGGATGGACTGTCTGTTACTGAAAGTGGCATGTTAAGATCCCTTACAATTAATGTATTCATATCAATATGACTCTTTATTTTGATTAACAGTTGGCTTATGTAGTTGGCTGCTCCCATATTGGGACATAAATATTTACAATTGTTAGATCTTCTTGGTGGATAGACCCTTTAAGACTGTGATCTCTGAGAAACAAACTGAAGCTTTTGGAGGGAAGGGGTAGGGGGTTGGGAGGGCCTGGTGGTGAGTACTAAGGAGGGCACATATTGCATGGAGCACTGGGTGCGGTGCATAAAGAGTGAATCTTGGAATACTAAAAAAAAATATTAAATTTAAAAAAGAATTATGTAGTGTCCTTCTGTATCTCTGACTACAGTCTTTAGCTTAAAATCTATTTTATCTGATATGAGAATCTCTAACCCAGCTTTCTTTTGAGGCCCATTGGCATGCAAGATGCTTCTCCACCCCTTCACTTTCAGTCTGGATGTATCTTTAGGTTCCAAATGTGTCTCTTGTAGACAGCATATAGATGGGATCTGTCATTTTATCCAATCTGCAACCCTGTTTCATTTTATGGGAACATTTAGGCCATTCACATTGAGAATGATTATTGAAAGATACATTTTTATTGACATCATGTTGCCTGTGAAGTCTTTGTTTCTATAGATTGTCTCTATAAATTTCTGTTCTTCTATGTCACTGTTGGGTTCTTTAATCTTTTATAGAATCCGCCCCCTCCAATAGTTCTTGTAGTACCGGCTTGATGGTCACATACTCTTTTAACCCTTGCTGGTCTTAGAAACTCTTCATCTCTCCTTCCATTCTGAATGCCAACATTGCTGGATAAAGTATTCTTGGCTGCATGTTCTTCTCCGTTAGTGCCCTGAATATGTCTTGCCAGCCCTCTCATGCTTCCCAGGTTTCTGTGGACAGGTATAATGTTATTCTGATGGACTTTCTTCTGTATGTAAGGAATCTCTTCCCCCCAGCTGCCCTCAGGACCTCTTGTCTAAAATGATGATTTGTGAATTTCGTGGACATTTTAACAATATTAAATCTTGGCATCCAGGAGCGCAAGATATCTTTCCATTATTTGTGTCTTCTTCAAGTTCTTTCATTAGTATCTTATGGTTTTTGATGTACAGGTCTTTCACTTCCTTGGTTCAGCTTCTTCCTAGGTATTTTATTCTTGTGATTCAGTTACAAATCAGCTTGCTTTCTTAATTTCTTTTTCTGATAGTGGATTGTTAGGGTACAGGAGTGCAACTGACTTTGCATGTTCATTCTGTACCCTGACACTTGACTGAATTTGTTCATTAGTTCTAGCCATGTTTTAGAGGAGTGTTTCAGGCTTTTTATATGTAATACCATGCCATCTTCAAATAGTGACACACTTACTTCTTCCTTTCTCATATGGGTGCCCTTTGTTTCTTTTCCTTGCCTACTTGCTCTGGCAAAGCCTTCCAATGCAATGTTGACTAAATGTGGACAAGAGGGGTATCCTTGCCTAGTTCCTCATCTCACAGGAAAACCTTCCAGATTTCCACCATGGAGTATGATGCTAGATTTGGACTTGTCATAATGGCCTTTATTATTTTTTTAAAGATTTTATTTATTTATTTGACAGACAGATCACAAGTAGGCAGAGAAGCAGGATGGGGGAGAACAGGCTTCCCTCTGAGCAAAGAGTCTGATGCAGGACTCCATCTCAGGACCCTGGGATCATGACCTGAGCTGAAGGCAGAGGCTTTAACCCACTGAGCCACCCAGGCGACCCCATAATGGCCTTTATTGTGTTGAGGCATGTTATCTCCATTCTCACTTTTTGAGCATTTTTATCCTACATGGATTTTGAATGTTGTCAGTTGGTTTTTCTGCATCTGTGGAGAGGATCATAGATATTTTATCCTTTATTTTATTAATCTGGTGCATCCTGTTGATTGGTTTGTGGATGTTGAACCATCCTTGAATTCCTGAAGTGAGTTGCAGTCTATCATGGTATATAATCATTCTGATAGATTGTTGACCTTGGCCTGCTAATAACTATTGAGGATTGTTGCATCTGTATCCATCAGGGACATCGGCCTATAATTTTCCTTTATGTGGTGTCCTTGTGTAGTTTTGGTAACACGGTAATGTTGTTTCTAACCTATGGGTTTGGAAGTGTTCCTTCTTTTTCTGTGTCTTTGGAAGAGTGTGAGAGGGGTAGATAATAATTTACCTATAAATGTTTGGTAGAATTCACCAGTGATGCTGTTTGGTCTTGGACTTGTGTGTATGTGGAGGTTTTGGATTCCTGATTCACTCTCCTTAGTAGTAATTGGTCTGTTGAGATTTCCTATTTCTTCTTGATTCAGTCTTCATAGGTAGGTACTACTAGGAATTAGGGGAGACTGGGTGGCTCAGTCATTAAGCATCTGCCTATGATCCCAGGGCCCTGGGATTGAGCCCAACATCAGGCTCCTTACTTGGTGGGCAGCATGCTTCTCCCTCTCCTGCTCCCATTGCTTGTGTTCTCTCTCTCTTTCTGTCATTCTCTGTCAAATAACTAAATCAATCTTTAACATAGAAGGAATTTATTCATGCTTTGCCTTTACATTTTGAAAGTGAGCTCAAGGTCAGCAAATGTGAGTCATAGTTATTATCACAGATATACATACTTTTATCATTACAATTAGTGATGTTGATAATTAGTAATACAGATATATGTTCAGAATAGCTCAGAGACTGAAATAAGTTAGACAAATATCTATTCTATATATTTTCACTTATACGCAGGATCTAGAAAAACCAAACTGATGGAAATAGGGATTAGATTTGTGGTTTCCAGAGGTGTGTGTGGGGGGAAGGTGGGGGAATTGGGTGGCGGTGTTCAAAAGGTACAAATGTCCAGGTATAAGATAGATAAGTACCTGAGATATAAAACATGATTAAAGGAAGGAAGGAAGGTAGGGAAGAGAAAGAAAGGAATATAGGAAGGGAGAAAGGAATTAAAGAAGGAAGGGAGGGAGGAAAGGGTTAGGAAGGAAGGAAAGGAGGAAGGTAGGTAGGTAGATGCAAGAATGTACTTGGGGAGCTGGTTGGAGCTTCTGCAAGGAAGAGTGGGAGGGCTCCTGATGAGGGTGATGAAGACTGGACTTGGTTCTTCCTGAACTGGGCTCTGCCCTGGAATTCCAAGGTTTTGTGCTGTGTCCTGGCCTGCAGGGGTGTGACAAGCAATTCTTCAACGCTTCACTGCAGTTTGCCAACATGGACATTCTGTTGGACTACACCAACTCTTACAAATCCAGGCTCGGCATCTCTGTGGAGTACGCCACGCTGGCCAAATACTTTGGTGCACTGCAAGCTACCAATGTCACCTGGCACGTCCGTGAGCACCAAGACTTCCTACCCTATTCCTCAGGTATGACCCCGTGCAGGTTGGTTGTAGATCTGGTGTTGGGGAGGGTGCCCACCGAGTCTGCTCTGCCATGGCTGATGGAGCTTTTGAGGGTCACTGGGGCCGAGATGGCCCCTGTTCCCCACACCCGCCCCCATATCCTGTCCCACCTAGCTATCCTAGGATTGACACTACACTCACAGAAGGGCTCCATAGCTTCCTATTTCCACATCCACAAGGCCTTGGCCTCCTTCACCCAGGAGGGCTACAAGGCTGTGAGCATGGTTACAGTTGAGGTGGGAGGGGCAAATTGATGTGGGCGGGGTTACACTTGCAGTTCAAGTGTAACTACTTCCTTGTGGGCGTGGTTACAGTCCAGGTAGGGGAGGCTACGTGAGTGTGGGCGCGGCTATGCTGAAGTGGGCGGGGCTACACTGAGGAGGGAGGAGATAAGACAATGTCCTGCAGGTGTTCTGAAGGGGCTTGATTTGGTGCAACCCTCCAGGAGAGATAATGTTTATGTGGAGAGTGGACAGGTGCAGGGATCCCTGGTCCCTGCTCTGAGTCACTGGGGATTTAGAGCTTAGGCTGCAGGGCGCCCCTGCCTGACCAGGACACTCAGCCTGCTGGAGGAGCTGTGGACAGTGTGGTCTCCTGACCATACAGCCTGTAGCCTTTCCCCGGATCACAGGGCTGGCTACCCTTCCTGGTGAATTCAGGTCATGTGGGAGAAGATCAGGGAATGGAGACACTCCCCAGCCTGGGAGAAGGCAGAAGGCAAGAACAAGAGGGACAGTCAACCACCTGTGGGATCCAGCCATGCTGCCAGGAGGCACCCAGCCCCCCTCCTCCCACCCAGTCTTAGTCAGGAGTCATTCCCTATGTGCAGGTCCACACAGCAGACACGGGATCCCTCAGCTCTCCCCGATCCCACCTCCCTGGGTGGCCAGTGGATCCCCAGTGATAGCAGGCTTGTCTCGGACTCCCCATTGCCCCCGAGTCACATGCCAGCACTCAAAGGCCTGTGTCAACTGGGTGCTGCCAACTTGGCTCCCATCTCTCCCACCGCTCCCGGGAGGTGTTCCAGGCCCTTGGCTCACAAGCTGTTCCAGGTTTCCCAGGTCCACCCTGGGCTCTCTGGTTCCCCATCCCAGGCCTGGTCCAGCCCAACCTGATCCTCACAGTTACCCCAGCCCCTCTCTAGAATCCCTGGACCATTCCTGGCCTGGCTGGAGAAGGAGTCTATGGCAGCCCCCATAGGTGACCCAGGCAGAGCCAGAGCCCAGACCCCAGCTTCCCTAGCTCTACTGGGACTAGATCTCAGGAAGCCCCCAGGCCAGGAAGACTCAAGCCAACTGCCAGCCCTTCTCTCCAGGTCCACATCAGGCCTGGACCGGCTTCTATTCATCTTGCAACCAGCTCAAGGGGCTGGCCAGGCGAGCCAGTGCTCTGTTGTATGCTGGGGAGTCCATGTTCACACGCTCTGTGTGGCCAGTCCCCCACCAGCACCTGGACCTGGACTGGGCCCTGAAGCAGCTTCAGCAGCTCCGCTGGGCTGTCTCTGAGGTAACGGCACCCCTCTCAGCAACATGATCAGGTTGGAAACCTCCTGTGCAGTGCACTTCCCCAGCCCCTGATCACTAGATGTCCATGTTTCAGAAAAGAACACCAAGGTGGCCTGTGGTCCCATGGCAGGTGCAGGTGGACCCTGGGCCAAGGCCAGAACCATGCTCTGATAGCCTTCAACTGGTAGTTTCAGTAGGCTTTAGAGCCAAATTTACCCAGAGGGCAAAGGGCAAAGAGAAGCAGCATTAGTGTTCTACATTCCTGCCTGGATTCAATCCCACTCCGCTGTGTGTCCTCAGGCTCAGGACTTCCCTCTATGAACCCTACTTCCCTCCCTCTACACTGAGAAGCTCATGCCTACTCAAGGATGGTGGGGCAACTGAATGTGTGAATGTACATAACCTGCTTGGCACGGTGGCTGCCCCACAGCAAGTTGTTCCCAATGTTCTGTCTCATGTGTCCCCACTGTACAGATGGGAAAACTGACAGAATGTGTCACTGTGTTGGGAGCGGAGTGAATAGATTGAGCCATTGGAGTAGGCAGGACACATAGCTTTAGCTGGTGGGGCCTCAGTTTCTCTTTGGGGAAGACAAACTCATCCCATGTCCACTTTGGTACAGAGAATGGAGGGTGCCTGGAGCATCCCAGTGGCACTCACAGGCAGACTGCACAGCGGAGGTGAAGCTGGGGTGGGTCCATTGCAGATGTCTGTTTTCTGCCCAAGCTAGAGGACTCAGTGGGTTTCTGCAAAGTCATCAAACCTCTGGTCCTCCGTTTTCTACTCTGGAATATGGTAGGGATGCCCACCTGCTCCACTAGAATCTGGTGAGAGGGAAGGAGAGCCAGACTCCAGGAGGTGGTCTGCAGAGGCAGGCCCGATCCAGAGTTTCCCCCACTCTGATTGGGACCCAGGTACAGCACCATGATGCCATCATTGGGACTGAGACCCCCAAGGTGAGAGACATGTACGTGAAGAATCTGAGGTCAGGGATGCAGGGTGTGCACGAACTGATGGCCTCCATTTTCCAGGACAGGACCCCGGCATACTCAGGTAAGCAAGGCCCCTGTGGGATGGCCCTACATGTCTGGGAGGGGGCTCTGAACCCTTCTGAGCTGAGCTGGGGGTCATGGAGAGGACCTGAACAACCTGAGCTTCAGATCTGCAACCACATCCCTTGTGCATCCCTGAGCCCTTGGTCTGAGCTTGGCAAGTGCCTTGACTCCTCTGAGCCTCTATGTTCTGTGTGTGATGGGAAGATGGGGAGGTCACCACTGAAGCCCGTCCTAATAGCCAACTGAGTTAGGTGTTTGCTCAGTACCCAGCTTACAGTGTTTACTGCTATTCCTGGAGAGTCTGTAAGCTAAGAGGTGCTCTTGTCCTCACTGTGTAGCTGAGGACACACCAGAAACAGAGACTGTGGACATGCCCGGGGTCACCCAGCTGGGAGGAGCAGAGCTAGAATTGAACCCAGGGACTGAGCTGCAGGATTGCAGAGGATACAGGTGTTCTCAGGGAACATGACCCCCTCTGGATTGCCCAACTCCCTCCTAAGTTCAGTTTGGGTGCTGATTCCAGGCCCTTTGACAGCAAAGGTTTCACACATCCGGAGTAACAGATCATGCAGCCTGAGACTGGGAATTGTGAACCAGAAAGTCCTAGGGGCACTGGGACACCTCGGCCTCCCTCCCAGTGCCTGATGTCGTGTGCACAAGGCCTGCTGCAACCTTCCCAGCACCCCACCTCAGCCTGCGCTCTGTCATGGTGCACCTCACATCTGACCTCCCTGCTCACCAGGTCTGCACTTCCTTCCGTCTGCATCTGTCGGCAATGCTGTCTGACCTTCAGACCAGTGAAGGCCCTTGGGAACCATGCATGCAATGCCCAGCGTCACAGCCCACTGATCTGGGGGTTGGCTGGGACAGAGAGCAGCAGCAGAGCTGGAACTGGAGTCTGATTTCCCTGCCAGGCGGGGCTGTCCATTCCCATGACCTCACCAGGGTGACTTGTCTGAGCAATGAAGGGGTGGAGGTCAGGAAAGGTGTCCCAGCCACAGGGAACAGCGTGGGCAGGGGCACGGGGCTGGAAAGTGTGTGATGTGTTCAGGGGTCCAGGATTCATCAGATGAGCAGAGTTTATCTCACTGGGAGTAACGAATGGACAGAGAAGTAACCCAGAGTCACATCACTGGGGCTCAGACACTGGGCTAGGTGATTGGACTGGACCTCCAGCCTTCCGGGAATTCTCCAGTCCTTCCCAATGCCAAGGGCTCAAAGGAAGGTGTGTTGGGAGCCACACCTTAGTAGCTGGTCAGGTCGGACATGTGACTGTACTTCTCGGGGCCTCAGTTCCCTTGTTAAACTAACGGGGCTGTCAGGGGTGATGTGTAAGGAGCATGGGGATCCTCTCTGTCCAGAAGGACACAGTGTGATCCCTTCCAGCATCCCTGGCCTGGGGAATGGACACAGAGCCCTGAGCAGAGTATGGGGCCTGTTGGTGTAGAAGATCACTAGCTCACTGGTCCTATACTCAGTTCCCCCGGTAACTCTGCAGGAATGTTTCTCTTCTGCCTCAGTTTCCCATGTAGCCAGGACCCCCAGGGGTGTTGGGTGAATCCAATGGCAGCTGGTAAAGCCAATTCTCTGTGTGCAGACCCAGAAGCTGGGGGACACATTGCTGTGGTCTACAATCCCCTGGCTTGGACGGTCACCACCTTTGTTACCCTGACTGTGGGCTTCTCCAGGGTCCACGTCACAGATGAGTTCGGCCAGCCGGTGGCTGCACAGGTATGACCCTGACAGCATGCACAGGGGCACACTTGCTGCCGCTGACATCTTTTCCAGTAGGGCACTTTCTGAAGTGGGAGCAGTTCACATGAACACGTGGCCATTGGGGCCACACCTGGAAGACACCCCATAGAGACCCTTATCTAGTAAGGTCAGTGGGATCCACAAGGGGACTCTCACTGGTCTGTGAGCATCTGAAGTGCCTAGAAGTCCCAGCACTGTCCCCTCCCTGGAGGGTCTCCTGGGTGGCCTGCCCTGGTTGAGAGGCTTCTCCTCATGCCCTGGACATGGGGCATATTTATGTTCTCATGCAAACATCCACTTTCTGTGGACAGGCTCTCAGCAGTCTTCAGAGGGACACTTTGCAGAGATGTTGATTGTCCAGGCTGGCCCAGCTGCCTGTGTCCGCACACCCAGACACCAGCTTGTGTGTGGTCTGTCCTCATTTCCTACCACTGCCTGGAGCCAGCCGAGGGGCCCAGGGACCCTGCCTGTCCCCCAGTGCCAGGGTTTCCCTGTGGACATGCAGGAGGTGCTGATATCAGCCACTCAGCAAACACTCCCGGAGGCACATTCTGGTCCTGGACAGCAGCACCACCATGGGGAATGGGCAGGTCAGACACTTAAAGGACATGTGTGGTGTGGAGTGATGACCTGGGGAGCCAGGGTAGCAGACCTTGGTTGATGCAGGAGGAGAAGGAGTTCATCTGACCTGGGCAGGGAGACGGGATGGTGTTGGTTTCAGCAGACCCAACCCCTAGCACCCTCTTCTTCACCCACACGCAACACCACTCTGAGTAAACGCACTCAACAAATATTTTGGAGTCCTACTGTGTGTCAGGTTCTGGCCTAGTTCCGGGCTTCCTTAATAACCAAGCCCATGAAGTCCCTGTCCACAGAGGACTCATATTTTCACCCTGGGAAACAGACAGGAAACCAAATAAGAACGTGTGGAATGTGACAGAATGGTTGTGTTCTGACGAGGAAGATTGACAGAGCTGGATGGGGGCAGAGACAGGATATGTATGTCCCTCAAAGCTTGGGATGGGATGGTGTGTGCAGCCATCCTCGGCTTGCTGATAGGGCCCCCAAGCTTCCCATGGGGGCTCAGATGCTGCATGTTTCCCCTGGAAAGTGAGGGGCTCAGTTGAGTGTCCCCAGTGTCCTCCTCCATCCCTCCCAGGTCAGGGGACAGGGTGATGAGGAAGATGGTGGGGTGAACAGAAAAATGTCCCCTAGGGAAATTGGAGGGTGTGAAATAAGGGACTTCAGAGAGAAGGCTCTCCAGGAAGGGGGAATAGTATGAGCAAAGGCTCTGAGGTACGAAACAGCAGGGGTGCTGAGAAGGGAGGACGGTGTCTGATGCTGGAGTCTGAGGAGCGAGGGAAGCTAGGGAAGGAGATGGTGCTGGGGCAGGATCCTTGTGAGCAGGGAGGATGCCTGAAGGGAACTCAGCACAGACCAATGACGGAAAGACCCTACTGTCCATGGGTAATGAGCACCCTGCCCAGGAGGTATGCAGTCACAGTATAGTGAGGACACTGAGGGTCCTCCTGTCCTGAAACCCACTATATTGTTTTGTTCTGCTGGTGTTGCAGGTTCAGGAATCGAAGGAGAAGGAAAATGCTTATGACTTGCATGTGCTGACCACAATCCCGGGCCTCAGTTACCAACACTACATTATCAAGCGCGCCCAGGGGACTCAGGGTGCCACACCTGTCAAAACATCCAAATTTGTCCGCAGGACAAAGATACATGCTGGTTCAGGGGGCAGGCACCTAATTCGTGTGGAGAATGACTGTTACACTGTGTTCCTGGATGCTGACACTAACCTCATGCACAGCATCTTGGAGAGGTGAGGCACAGCCATTGCTGACTCTGAGGCAGAGGCGTATGCTGAGGCCTGGGCATGTCATATCCCCACCTGCCTGTGTTCTTGCCAGCTAGGGGAATCACCAGAAAGGGGTGAAGGCCCTCGTGTATTACCATTTTAATTTCTGCGTTTGTGAGGCCAGACCAGTATAAGTCTTGACCCTTGTGCCACAGCTATTGATCCATATCCAATCCATATCCAATAACCACCCATGCATTCATCAGCTTACCTGTCATCCATCCACCCATCCACGCACCCCCCCATCCATCCATCCATCCATCCATTCTTCCTTCCATCCATCCATCCATCCATTCTTCCTTCCATCCACTCCCTGTCCATCCATATACCACTTACTTACCATTCATTCACTCCCACACATACATCTATCACTTATCTTTTGATCTACCTATGTATCTGTTTTTCTGTCCATCCATCTGTCCATCCAGCCAATAATAACCTTCTTCTTCCTTCCTTCCTTTCTTTCATCCATCATTCCTTTCCTCCATCAACTATCCTTGATCATCCATTTATTCAACTAACCAACCACACCTCCATCCACTAACCACCTACAACCATCATTTTATATCCACACACCAAAGCACCCAGCCACCCATCAGCTACCCCTCCCACACACCCTCCCATCCATCATCCTCCATCCAAACACCCATTCTTCCATCCATCCACTATCCTCCCAGTTGTCTCTATATTCATCCTACCTTACAACCATCCATCCATCCACTCACTCACTCAACCATCCACCCATCCATTCACTCACCTCCCATCCATTCATATATCTACCTGCCTACATACCTAACCACACACTCTCCCATACGTCTGTATTTCCACCTACTTACCGATTCATTCACACCTACACACATCCATCCATCCACTTATCATTTGACCTATCCATGTCTGTTTATCATTCCTTTCATCCATCCATCCATCCAGCCAGCCAGCCAGCCATTCATCCATCCATTTACACATCCATTCATTCAGTAATTATTAATAACAAAGAAAGCAGGTGACTCCCAAATAAAAGCCTCTCAGATGTTTTGGGGACAGCCTTGTCCACCCCCAGGTCACATCCCAGAAAGTTGTATTCCAGCTGCTTTTCCTGATGTGGCCTCCCAACTGGATTGGAAGTGGAGGAGGAACAGGAAGTCTGGGAGGAACAGCTGGCAGAAAGTGAGGGGAAGGAAAGAGAAGGGAGGGAGGAGCATGAGCATGAGTGTGAGGTGTGTGGTACCTGGAGCTCACCCTGAGGGCAGCTGTGCACAGCTCTGGAGCCTCACCACACTAGGAAGTTTTCCATAGGGGGACCCCATCAGAGCCGGGTCCTTGTCATTCTAAAGATCCCCTTGAGAGAGGGTGTGGCAGGTAGAAGGAGCTGACTGCAGCCAGCTTGGGTGGGGAGAGGAGGATGGGGAGAGCAGTAGAACCCGGGGTGGCCAGGCAACTTCTGAGCCTCCCTGGTCAGAGGACAGTCCCCAGGCTGGTCTTGGGATGCTTGTCCAGTCAGGCCTGACATCCACCTAGACAGCCCTTGCTGGGCCAGCTCCACCTTGCCTTCCCTATGTGCAGTTCATGAAGGCCTCATCCTCAGCCATGACCCTTTACTCAGCATGTCCAGTAGTACACTCTTGGCCTGTTGACCATCCCTTCACCCCTGTCTGTCTCTGTTCCTTTTGGCTGGGTGAGGACTGGGTGCTCCTTAGGGTCCCTGAAATCCCCTCCAGGGTAAACTGATGGCCCAGTGCCTAACCACTGGTCACAGAGAGAAGGAGCTATAGAAATGGAGAGCAGTGGCTCAGAGGAGTCTTGGTGGGCAGGAGGCACCTGGAGCCAGGCCTGAGGAGTGGAAGAGCCAGAGAATTCATGGGCACAGATGAGGGGACAGCTGTTCCATGGCAGGACCCTCCTGTGCAGGGCCCGAGGGGGCAGCCACCATGTGCAGAGACCACCCAGGGCAGGTTGGGTGGAGGGACCTTCTTTGTCACAGGATAGCACTATGGATAGAATTTGCTGACTAAACAGCTCAGCCATGGAAATGTTCCCCATCTGTGGGGTTAGGACACTCAATGCTCAAGTGAGCATCATCAGTCATGGCCCCTCTGACTCTTCTCTGTCTCTGGATTTGTCTAAATTGGACATTTCATACCAGGGGATGAACTCCATGCAGCCCTGTGGGGTTGGCTCCCTCCCCCTAGCATCCTGTGTCCAAAGTCCATCCATGCTGCTATGGGCATGAGTGTCTCGTCCCCCCTCAGGCTTGGTGTTATTCCCACAGCAGATGGAGCATGTTTTACTCCTCCAGTCTCTAGCTGACGGCACCTCGTGGAGCGGATGCAGAGAGTAGGAGGCAGGCAGCCTGCAGCCAGAAGGGAAAGGGTTTGGGCCAGACTAATGAGCAGAACCTTTTCTGGCCTCTTCAGAGGGGCCAGAGGGGTCCTTCTCAGATGACCCCCTGCCTTCCCGTCCATGCCCAACACAATAGCACAGAAATCCCCCAAATGGGTGTGGAGGGGACACTTCTTTATGTTCTGTACCTGAAGACCCATGCCCCGATCCCAGTATGTGGCTGTGCCTTGACCACACACAGAGGTACAATCCATACACGTGTCTACACCATCCTTGTGTCTACAGGGCTCTGAGTTTCTGCCCATTCTTCCCCCACCCTCCGTCCCAACCCCAGTATCTGAACCTAATGGGATGAGCCCAGATCGTGCGGTTGGAACAGAACCTGAGTCCTGACTTGGGCTCTTCCCAGACATCAGGTCCTGTGCCAGGGATTAGGGCCTCCAGCCTTGCGGGCCTCGGGAGTGAGGTGGGTTCATATTCCCTGCCCTCGGGAGTCAGGAGGAGGCGGCGAAGTGAGCGAAGGTGCTGGCTCTTTACATCTGGGTGCCTGGGGGTCCGCATGATGAAGTCCTTGCTTGTGCTCCTTGGGGTTCCTCTGAAAGGTGTGAGTGGCCCTGCTGGCTGCCTGATGACCAGGCACCACCTCCAGGGGACGTTCCCTCTGGGCAGCTTCAATACCCTCTGCTTACGCTCTTGGGGTCCTGTTATACAGCTTCTGTCGCCCTTCTGCGTGGGGTCCCCCCAACACATGGCTCAGGGGAGAGGGTGTCTCACGGACGTTATCTGAACCACGTGCATAGGTGTCACCAAGCGGCCTCGTGACTCTCATCGAGGTTCTGCTGAGGTCTCTTTACTCTGCTTCTTATGGAGGTGGGTGTCTGCATAGAAGGCTGTTCACCAGCTCCCAGATGACAAGGACAATGCTCGGGACACACGTGCATGAAGAGAATACTGCTTTCCCTTTCCTGTCTCTGCAGAGAGAGTAACAGCACAGTGCGGGTGACTCAGGAGTTCATGGAGTACCATGTCAACAATCTTGAGTTTGAGGAACTCAGTTCTAATTACTACCTATTTTTACCCAATGGTACTGCTGAACCAGCATGGGAGGGTGTGAAGTTGGAGATTGTGGCAGGAAAGCTCATGACTGAGATCCGGCAGTTCTTCTACAGGTATGCTGGCACATGTACAAGGAAGTCAGGGTCCATGAGTGTTCCTGACACTGGCTCCTTCCCAGAGGTAGTCGGAGCCAATACATGTCCCTGACACCAGATCGTTCCTGGAGGGAGTTGGGGCCCATACGTGTCCCTAACACAAGGTTGTTCCTGGAGGGAGTCAGGGTCCATGCGTGTTCCTGATACTAGCTCATTTTTGATGGGAGCTTGATGCAGACATGATTGTTCCAGAGTGGGGCATCCTGGCCCCACTGCATGGGCTGTACATCCTGGCAGGTGTCCAATGTCAGAGCTGGGACAGGAACCCACAAGGATAATGACTTACACCAGAAGTTGTGTGACAGCACAGACCTAAGCCATCCAGGTCAGGCCTCCCAGCTCCGTATTATCGGGGGACCAGGCTCTTCCCATTATATTTCTGGGGCTACCCAGAAACCTCAAATGAGGATCAACCTGCAGGCCACTCAACTGTACCCCAATTATACAGCCTACCCTGGGCACTAATGCCCTGTCTGACACAGCCTGAGCCCAGACCTCCCGACCGACACCCAGATATCTGGCCGCACACTGAGTTCATGGCAGGATGAACTCCCTGACTCTCTGCCTGACTCTCACCCAGGATGGTTCCCTGACTCTCTGCCTCACTGCAAGAAGGGGGGAGGGAGAGAAGGGGTCATGGAAACAGGAAGGAAGGAAGAAGGGAGAGAGGAAAGAAGGAAAGAAGAAAGGAAGACAAATGGGGAGGGAGCGAGGAAGGGACGGAGAGACGGATGAAGGGGAAGGAGGAGGGACATCTGCAGAGTTCCAGAGCCTGACCCACTGAGTCCCAACTCTCCAGGAAGGAGAGAGACCGGAACCACACATATGCCGTCTACTCCCGGCTCGCCCACGTGCCGGTCGGCCATGGTGGGGAGCTGCTCTGTCGTCGCATCGAGCAGGAGTACCGGGTGGGCCCCTTGGAGCTGAACCGTGAGGCCGTCCTGAGGACCAGCACCAGTCTCCACAACCGGCAAATCCTCTACTCGGACAGCAACGGTTTCCAGATGCAGCGGAGAGTCTTCCGGGAACACGCGACCAACAGCATCGCTCGGGTAGGCCCTAGGATGCCTGCTGGACCCGCACCCATGGGGTGGCCCTGATGGCCCTTTTCCAGAAGGCCAGAGCAGGAAGCCCATTCCAGTACCAGCTGAGAGCCCCCTTGCCCACCTGTGCTGCTAGGCGTGGAAGACCCCATCTCGGGTTACCCCTGGTGTCTGAAATCCAGTGCCACCATAGGCACTGGGCCGTCCCTGTCCCTGTCTGTGCCTCGGTTTCCTTTGTGTAAGATGAGTGCCTCCTCAGGGGGTCATTCTGAGATTTCTGAGCTGATGCTTGTCAAAGGCTTAGAGGGCCTGACCCCCGCCAGGTGCTGTGGCAGAGACACTGCCTGGCAGCTCGTTCAAAGTGATGAGTGTGGCCTGAAGCCACACATCAGCTCCCCCACCCTAGGCCTCCAGCCTTGGGACCCTGGGCAAGTGGGTTGGCCTCGCTATGGCTCCACGCTGTCCTGATGGAGGGAATAACAATGGTCCCCAGGACTGGGAGGGTCAGTGGGAACAATTCAGGTGAAGCCCCCTTGGGGGGTCTCCTGTGACCCCCCGTAATCATTAGTTCTTATTTCACCCGGGGGACCCAGAGGGGTATGTCCCCACCCTGCTCTGCTTGTGAGTTCTGGTCCCTTCATCCCTGCCTGCTTACTCTCCAGTGCTGTGCAGGGGCTCCTTTTGCGTCCTCCCTGGACATTTGCTCCAGCAGAGCACAGAGCGTGGGGAGTGTGGCTGTTGCCCCAGACCACACTTGGCCCTTTCTCTCTGTAGCAACCCTCGGCCCAGCACCCATAACAGGTGGACCCACACACCCCCTTGTCACTCCTGCAGGAATGTGCGCAGTGGGTCTTGGCCCCATTGAATCGGCAGGGAAACTGGGGATTGAGTGGGCTCAGCCCAGATGGGCAGGAAGCAGTGGAGCTGAATGTCAATGACAGTTTGTTGGGCTCTTATGGTCAGAGCCTCTACAATAGTCTTCCTGCTGCACGCTGAGGAGTTGCTGTGTCTGTGTGGGGGATAGGCAGGGGTGACCCGAGGGGGACCTTGACCAGCAGTCCTGCCCATACTTTGCCCTGACACCAGTCTGGCCGTGTTTGTGTGCACAGAATTACTACCCCATGGTTCAGTCCGCCTTCATCGAGGACAGCCAAAGCAGGCTGGTGCTGCTGTCTGAGCAGGCACATGGCGTCTCCAGCCAAGGAAATGGCCAGGTAGAGGTAGGAAATGGACACTTCTGGCTCCCTAGGGTGGGTGGAAGCTGGTGGGAGGGGGCCCTGTCAGACAGCTTTCCCCTGCAGGTCATGCTCCATCGCCAGCTGTGGAACAACTTTGACTGGGCTCTGGATTATGACCTCACGCTGGACGATACCTCTGTTGTCCACCCTGTGCTCTGGCTCCTGCTGGGACCCCGGCCGCTCACCGCGGGGCTGCACCAGAGGAGTGGGCTGGCGCTGCAGCACAGACCCATAGTGCTGTTAAGAGAACTGAATGGTAAGGGAGTGTTCATACCAGAATGAGCCCACCTGGCCAGGTAGACCTGGGGAGGGGTGTGGACCACCCCTGATCTGGACAACATTGGGCAGAAGGGAGTTCAGGGTCTCTGATCCAAAGTCCTCATGTAAGGTGTAGGTGAACTTGGGCAAAGAGGTTCAGGGTTCACTTAAGTTCATATAGGTGGTGGGAGCATTTCTGAGATACACCCATTCCACCTTCTGCCTTTTCCCTGAGTTTCCTTCATTTTTGCTCTGATGTCTCTTTTTCTTTCTTAATATGACACATATGGCTTCACAGATAGAAGATCAACATTAAAAGACTTGTTTTATGTGACTTCTGGGTATGCTGTCACCAAGTGAGGGAGATTCCTCTCCATGGTCTGATCTGCAAAGCTCATGAATTCCCTCCACTCAAACCCCTACTGACTTAAAACAGGCTGTGTCTGTATGAAAATAATTGAACATAGGTAATGATCTGTTTAAAAATGGTACATTCAAGCAGCAATTAAAAAATGAAACAGTTAGATACAATGTCATCTGTCTCACTAATCCTTGAACTTTTTCTGTTCTACTCACTTGCAGAGGTTTTGATGAGAATGTGGTTATAATTTCTCCTTGCCTCAGTTTTAGAGCAGGACCCTCCCAGGTATTTGAGGCAAGGAGGCTGGTGCTCACTCTGGTATGAAGCACGTATGAGTGCCTGCCGTGTGCTGCACACTGGGGATGGGTACGGCCAGGCCCCTCCTGAAGGATTTGTCCTGAGCTCTCCACTGGGGAGCTGTGCTCATATACATCCCAGCTTCAGGGAGCATAGGGAGAGGTACTGGGTAAGAGTCTGAGACCTTGTATGTTGGGGACCAAGATCCTGGAGAAGATCAGTATCAACTTGGAAGGGGGTCATTGAGTTTCTCTTGTTTGGAGGTAATAGACATGGAAGGCGCTGCTGGTTGGGCGGAGTGTGGACAAGTTCCTGGATTCAGAGCAGCTGGACAAGAGGTGTGGGCAGGGGAAGTGGGGGAGGGCAGCTGCGGGCCACTGGGGAGCAGGTGTTCACAATCATCCTTCCAGGATGCCATGAGTTGCCTGCCTCTGGATCTCAGGTTCCCTATTCCAGAGAGGGGATCTGATTGGCCAGCAGGCAAGTGCTCCAGGATGAGTCAGTTGTTCTTTCCAGGAAGCTGGGAGCCCTTTCCACAGAGGGGGATGGCCCTGTGCCTGAAAAGGGCCCATGGCTAGGTCAGGATCTTTCACTGGCCCCACTCTGGTCTCTCCTGTTTGAAAGTGAGAGAAATTAAACATTTACTAGCTAAGCCCTCAGCAAACTCTACCTGAGGTGTGTGCACATGACTGTGGGAAGGGCAGGGGTGCAGTTGGTGCTAAGAGGGGTGGACCTTGATGAGTCCATCCCTCTCCCTCACTCTCAGCTGTGCTTTTCCCTGTCTGCAAACTTCTTTATCCCCCTTACCGGGATGACGCTGTGAACTCCTGTGTCATGCATACCCCCTTCCACCCCATCCCCTGCAGAAGGACTGAGCTCAATCTTCCCAGGCCAGGTGCAAAAGTCCCATGGAAAGCTTCTGATTGGTGCAGAGAGGAGCTTGAGGTCTGAGCCTGGACCAATCAATGTGTCCTGGGGACTGCAAAGAGATGGTGCTCCAGCTGGAGCCTAGAGCTGAAAGGGCTTTTCCTGGAAAGAGGAGGGGGCTGAGGTGTCTTCTGAGCAGGGGGGCCATGAATGACAAAGCAAGAGAAGAGCTGGCATTCCACAGCTTGCATTGAAATCAGGGCTCTGCCTGAACCTGCCCTGTGATCTGGAACAAACCCCATCACCTCTCTGGGCGGTAGACTCCCCATCTCTACTTTGAAATGGCTGGACTAGAGATTCAGGGTCCTTCTGGCTCTTAGACTCTGTGGTCTGAGCCCCTGGACAGGTGGGAGGAAAGGCATCCAGGTGGAATGATGTCCATGGACAGAGGCACGAGAGGGGATACCTGAAGTGCAGTGACCAGCAGGTGCTTCAGGCTGTCCTCCCTATGGGGCACACGTGGGCAGGAGCTGGATTGTCTGAACAAGGGCACATGGTGTGCAGAGCTCTCACTGCCATGAGGAAGAGCCTGGACCCAATCCTTTTCCTGTCTCTGTGTGTCCGCCCCACAGAGACTGCCCAGAATCACCCAAGCCCCCAGCAACAAGAGCCCGTGACCCTGCCCCCAAGTCTTCACCTGCAGATCCTCAGCATCCCAGGCTGGAACTACAGCTCCAACCACAGAAAGCACCTACAGAATCTCCAGAAAGGTGAGGCAGGTGTCCAAGGGAGCCAGATTCAGGGCACCTCCCCTTGGCAACCTGGCCACATGTCCATCACCAGACAAAGTAGGCTTCTCTCAGAGTTGTCCTCCTTCTGCATGGTCACCTGATCCCTTTCTCTACCAAGTGGGGAGGGCCAGGCCCACAGACAGGCTGTGGGGGACCAGAGTCACTCAGTAAGCAGGGTACACTGTGGACATGGACCCTAGCCCAGACCTGTCCATGCCCATTCTCTGATGGATCCCTGCTAACCCCACTACCAACCCCTAATCATCATCCACCATCTGCCAGACCCTCAGCCTTCAGTGCAGTCCTGCTTCCTCAGGGACTCCTCCTGGAGCCCTGAACAGCCAATCCCACTCGTCCTCTGAACCCAGGAAGCATGATTATCCAGAGCTTCCATTCATTCAATGAACAAATATCTCTTATGCCTGACACTGGGTAATCAGCGTTGACCAATGTAGGCAAGGCCCCTGGACTCACAGAGCTCTCCATCTAGAGGGGGAAGCAGTCAAGTCACCAGCCAGTGATGTTGGTGTTCACATTAAACCCCCAGCAGGGCATCATGGAGGGCTCCCTGGTGGAGGTGACACTTGCCATAAACTGACTCTTCCTGTTGCCAAAGCTCCAACTGCACCTTATCTTCCCTTTTCCACTTTGAGAAGCTCAAAGGCAGAGCTGGCTGCCCCTGAGCCACCCTCTTGTCCCCTAGAGCCCCACCCAGGTCCTGCCAGTCACCAAAGACGGCTCAGTAGGAGCCCGCAGATTGAAGGAGGAAAATAAAGAGGCAACAGTCCAGATAACACTTTTATCTGATAAAGTGCATCTTGGGGACCATTGCTCATGCCTGCAGCCAAGTGATGTTCTAGCACTGAACCGTATTACCAGGAATCCTCCTGTCACAGATGCTGGGCAAGGAGCCTTCCCTACCAGGCAGAGCATTCCCTTCCCACTGGTGTGCGTGGCCCCATGCAAGAGAATAGGTATCCTGTAGACAGCTGGCTCCCAAATAGGAGAAGAAAGGGGCTGGCCTGGAGGTGCCCCAGACCTGTTGAATGAAGATCCCTCCTCCATGGAGAGCGGGGAGTGAGGGGCAGAGCAAGGTGAACCTCGGAGATGGAGTGAGACCACTCCCCCCACCCTGTCTCCCTGAGCTCAGAGTCACCTTATGAATTAGTTGTGTCGTTCTGGACATCAGCAGGTCCTCATCCCACCCACACCCCCACCATCATCTGGAGACAGAGGACCTGCCTAACCCTTGTGATCCAATCCATAACCACCCCCTGGAACAGGAAGAAGGGATTTTCACACCCTGTGTGCAGCAATAGCATCAAAGGGACTGTGTCAGTGCCTCCCGGGGAGGATGAGGGTAGAAAGGGAACTGCAGGTGTCGCATGCTGGGCCCAGTTAGAGGATCATTGCTGATGGGGTCCTTCTGTCCCTGAAGGCCACGGAAGGAAGGCTAAGGCAGACCTCCGCCGTGTCCTGCTGCGGCTCCATCACCTGTATGAAGTGGGGGAGGACCCAGTCCTGTCTCAGCCCGTGAGTGTGAACCTGGAGGTAAGGGCCCTTCGACCCCTGGGACAAGCTTCCAGGCCATGGCCTGAAGCCCCAGCAGGCAGGCAAACCCCAGTGTGAAAATCCCCTCTGGCAAAGACTTTGGCAGAGATGCCTGGGGTGCTCTCGCTCACCCTGGAGTAGGCGCTGTGGAGGTACGTGGGCATCCCACCCTCCTCTCTCTGCATTCTTGCTGCTTCACCTTTTCTGGTCCTTTCCTGGGTCACTGTGTCCTGTACCCGGCCTCCCCAGCATGCTGACTGTTTCTCTTTGGCTCATCGTCTGTGGTCACCTGCAGGCACAGCCTCACAAGCAGATAGGTCTGCAGAAGCAGGAAGGCAGCGGCAAATGGGGTTTTGCTTCTGAGTGCTTTCTCCCTGTGTCAGTGCAGGGAAGCTTCCCCAGAAGCCTCCCACCTCCTGGCCAGCCCTCACTTCCTGGTCAGGCCAGAAGAGGCCACCTGCCTCCGTCCCTGCACAGGAGACTGGGTCCCTGCTTTCTTGGCACAAGGAATGGATAGCTACTCCTGGCCTCAGCCTGGGGCACCCCCTGAGCCATACTGGGGAGAGGGGGTCTGGATGATGGAGGCAGTTCCTGTGCCTGCCTCCCCTGGGTATGCTTATCCAGTGCAGTTCCTGGGAAAGCACGCTGGTCCCGGTCTCAGGGCCCTCATCTGTGAATTGGGCACGGAGTTCCTCTGGGGATTTGCTGGGAGAATTCATGTGGTGGTGTATTGTGCCCCATGCGTGGGTGCCACCCCTACTCCTACTTTGCTTCTACTCTGATCTGGGGACTCAGGGGTAGCTCACCTTCCTTGTGCTCTTGTCCCTCAGGTCGTGCTGCAGGGGCTGGGACCGGTGGTGGAGGTGGAGGAGCGCTCGCTCACAGGAACCTGGGATGTGAGCACGCTGCACCGCTGGAGCTGGAGGACACGGGATGGTCCCCACAGCAGAGGTTTGAGAGCTCCTGGTTCAGGCTGAGCCTGGGAATCCCAGACCTCCCCCAGCCTGGCTCAGGAGCTGGCCAGACCTTATTTAGATCCCAGCTATGCCCATTATAGCCTGTGTGACCTTGAATGGGCTACTTCTCTGATTCCGTACCATCCAGAATCTACCACGGGTCTGTGTGTGTGTGCATGCCTGTGTGTGTGTTGCAGACCACACCCCCTGCCTCTGTCCTGGGTGAGTCATATCCCAGGGGGTCTGACATCTGTCATGATGTGCCTCACACCACACACACCATAGGCAGCTTCATGCCCCCCAATCTTTCCCATGCTGTTCCCTCTGCCTGGATCACCATTGTCCTCTTCCCTCCGAGCTGCTCCTACTCAAGCTTGGTGGAGTCTAGGGATGGGCCACATTCCTCCTCCATTCTCCTTTTCCCCATTCCCCTCGTTCTTTTTTTCCATGGGTATACTAGTGGATCATGGATGGATGGCTCGGTGGATGGATGAGTCTATGGAAGTGTGAGTGTTTGGATGGGTGAAAAGAAGGATGGATTCAGGGATGGACTAAAGGATCATGGGTGGATGGATGGATTAATGGATGGGTGATGGATGATGAATGAATAGATGGATTGGTAAATATGTGCTGAATGATGGATAGATGATAGATGAGTGGATACGTAGATGTGTAGATATGTATTTCTCTTTGCAGGATGATGGATGGATGGTGAATGGATGGATGGATGATCGATGGATGATGGATGGATGGATGGATTAGTCTATTGGAGTATGAATGTTTGAATGGGTGGAAGGATGGATGGATTGATGGATGGACTAATGGATCACGAATGGATGGATGGATGGATGGATGGATTGATGGGTGGAAGAATGGATGAAGAGGTTTCCCTCTTAAGGTAGAATGTAGTGGAACCCAGTAATAAAAAGTGCAGCCCCACCAGATGGCCTCAGTGAGAAAGCTCTAGGAATTGAGTGCTATACCCCATGGAAAATGATGTCATGTATGGCCAGGACCACCTATATATTATCCACATGGGAGGGCCAAAATGCAAGGGACCCATGGCAGTGGGAGTCCTGGCAGGATGGGTCAACCAAGGGCCTTCAGCGAAGAGCCACATTAGAGTGTAGGTGGGTGCGGTGGAAACGCCTCAGGGAAGCAAGTGGTTCTGAGGACAGACCATCTCTGCTCCCCCAGGCAGCTCCAGCTCTCACTTGACATCCCTGCAAGGCATGAAGGTCACCATTTACCCGAAGGAAATCCGGACATTCTTCATCCACTTCTGTAGCAGTGAGCTCTTGGTTGACTCTGTGAACTCAGGGTGACCCTGAGAGCCCCAGGAAAATGAACAGGACCCAGGACATGGAAAAGCAGCATGGGAAGATGAGCGAGGACCCCCCCCTGATAAACTAATGCAGAAAATGGTCAGATTGGGGATTTTGTTATGCTTTAAATAAAAATTGCATTTTGCATGTTCTCCTGGGGCTCTAGAGCTGGCCTCTCCTGGGTGATGTCTGTATGCACACTCACATTCCTAGTGCCTGTGCAGGAGTCGTCAGGAAGCTCCCATAAGGCAGAGGGAAATACCCAGAGTGACAGAAAAAGCACCTGCCACATAGGCTCCCACCCCCTCTTGTCCAGACCACCAGTGTGATGTGTGGGCCTACTGTGTGCCTAATGATGGGTGCGGGTGGGGTCCTGCCAGGACAGGGGGCCTTCAGAGTCCATGTGGGGGGGCAAAAGACTCCATCTAGGAAGGCTGTGGAAAGAGGACCTCCAGGCCAGCTGGGCTTTGTGGGAAGAGCAGACGCCTCAAGGCCTGAGCCCAGACAGGCTGGGTGCTGAGAGTGGGGCCAGGATCTGCTGGGTGTTTGTTTCTGCTCTCACTTCAGGGCTCCTGGGCGGCCCTCCATAGGCTGTGTCGGAGGTCCAGGTGCCCGGTGTCGTGTGACACTCTCCTAGGACAGGGGCCTGGGGTGAGAGTGGGAGCCTGAAGAGGATTCCTAGCACCTTCAGCTGTATGGGGTTCAAGCCTTGGGGGACGGACAGTGCAGTGGAATCAGACTGTCCCTTGTCATTTGAGATACCTTTAGGGGTCTGCCTGTATCCTCTCATTTCCATTCTTGTGTGTGCTAGGCTGTGTCCTGGGCATCTGACAGATGGGATCTGGAAGCCTTCAGCACATTGTGTGGTCCGGATTCTTGACACTGTCAGTGTGATGCAGAGTCCTTCCCTGCTGCCTGCGGGCTCCACCTTGCACTCCAGCCTCGGGTCCCATCCTTCTCTGTGTCTGCCACATCAGCCTTCTCCCAATGCCTGTGACACCCAAGCACAGTCCCACCGCAGGGCCTTGGCCCGTGCCATTCCCTCTGCCTGGAAACTCCTACCAGCTGGCCTGTACTGCTCCCTCCCCGACTCATTCATGTCTCTGCTCCAGGTCACCTTCTCCTCTGACCACTCTATAGCAGGTGCCACCAACACCGCCCTCCACCCTGCCAGTCTCCTCCCCTTCCAGGCTTTCTCTTCCCTTGTTCATTATGGCAGGGATTGGCTGTCTCCTACCCCTGGACGTGTGCTTCACAGAGGAGAAAACTTCTGGCTTTTCTCCACTGTATCCCCAGGCTGGAAGCAGACGTAGGCACACGTGGCTCTTGATCAATGTTTAATCCCTGGATCAAAGCTGCAGCGATGAAGGTTGTCTGTGGCTTCTGTTCAGAGAAGAATGAAGTGGGGAAGATGGGGGTCACTCTGACCCTGTTGGCCTCATGCATCCAGGACAGTTGGCCTGGGACTGCCCATCTCCTGGAAGGGCCCATTCCTCCAGAGACCCTCACCCCAGCCTCAGTCTCCCCCAGGAGGGGCCCCGAGTGCATGTCAAGGCTCTGGGTGACCAGGTTGGTCATCTGATGTGAGTCCTGTAGTGTGTTGGGGGCTTCACCCCATGTCCAGACAGGAGCCCCAGGGCCCCACATGGCCTACCCCCTCTAGGCACCCAGGGTTGGTGGTTCAAAAGCATGACACAGGGACAAATTGCTCTGATCTGAGGGTGATCTGAAATCCTGCAGGGACTGGAGGGTGCTGGGTGCTCATGGCAATACAAGCTGACATGGTTGGTACGGCCACATCAGCCGAGGCAGCCCTGAGGGCGTCACACCTGCTAGCTGGTCTGCCACAGCCCAGCCTGGCTGAGATACTGACATGGAGCTCTGGGACCTTTACAACTCTGGGGGAAGTAAGGGTGATCCAAAGCTTCCCTTAAGATGGAAGCACGAACCATAAATTATTCAGTGATCTGGATGCTGTTTGTGGGCAAATGGAAGCCCCACTCTGCTCCTACTTGCCCGGTGCCCATGATGCTGCTCTCGGATTCTGACTGGCTACCCTGTTGGACTCTCCACGTAGAAAGGGAAAGGCTCAGGCTCCAGCAGTTCTAACCATCTGGCTGATGCATCTCGGACTGTCTCTGCCCAGCTGGAATCTGAATGATTGCCAGGGGTCCCTGAGTAACCCAACGTTAACCAGCAGAAGAACCACCCAGGCGAGCCTGGCCTAGATTGCAGAATCATGAGCAAATACATGGTTGTTATTTTAAACCACTGAACTTGGGGGTGGCTTGTTACATAGCAACAGCCAACTGATATCCTAAGTAAGGCCCATCTACTCACTCACTATATCCTTCTCTGAACTGGTCCCCTCAAGATCAGTTCTGACCTTCTGGGCATATCACTCCTTGCTTAGAACCCAGTGTCCTTATCTATCAAAAAAGAAGGTATATGATTACCGAAGTACTTTTTAGCTCTGAAAATTCTGTAACATTGAAAGACCTCAAACAGGTTAGAATGAGCTTCATAGCATAAAACAATGACACATAGTGTTCAGTTCTTAAGAGGGATAATTTGGCCACTGCTTTAATTGCAGTGTTTAAAACACCTTGAACATCTCAGCCAGGAAATTGTATATGAAACTAGTTTTCCTGTGGTTAAAGGACAATTGCAACATTCAGACACTCTAGCTTGAAAACAAAGGGTAAAACTTGAAAGCAGTATCCCAGACCCCTTCTTGAGAAATGGCGAATCAGTCTGTGTCTTGGTTCTTCCCATAACTATCCAGAAGGCTAGTGCCATGTGTCAAAGATTTATGAGCTAAAGCACAAGAGGTATTCAGGAGAGAAAGTTGAAATGCCATTTAGAAATTAGCAAGTGCAATGAAAAAAAATCAATTGAGCCTCTGGCAGAAAAATGAGTGAGTGGGGTGGAAACCTTTACACCAGAGGAAATGGCATGTTCAGGAAATCTACCAGAAACCCAACCAAATGAATCCATTCTTACTTCATTACATTCAAGAGATTTGTATACCTCTGATCCAATTAAGTGCCCTTGCTGGGAGCCCATATCTACCCCAGGGCCCACCTGCACAGGTGTGAGCAATGCCACCCTACACCAACTTTTCCATCTTCTCTTTAATCTGGCTCCAGCACCTTCTAGCTGCATGATCTTAGCTCTCTGTGACTTAGTTCCCTCCTTTGGTTTCCATGATGCTGAGCAATACCTACCCTCTCTTCCCTTCTATTCCAACAATGGACTTGAGTAGTGCCTGACAGGGTGAGTGTTCACTGTCATCAGTGGTCTTCAGCCTCTTTCCCTGCACCCCACATGTCTAGCTCATATTCTTGTTGACTCCATTTACCCAACACATCTCAAATGCTTTTAACTCTCTCCATAATCATGGCCACCCACCACAGTCTCCAGAGACACCATCTGTAGTCCTGATGATCCCAGACACCTTCAGAATATTGTCTCCATCTCTTTCCCTGCTCCCTCCAATCTATTCCTGAAAGCAGCCCGAATCCTTTTTTAATATGTGAGAAAGATCATGTCACCTATCTGCTTAAAACCTTGCCCTTCGTGCACAGAATAAGCCCAAACTCCAGCTCACACCCAAATGGCCTGGCCCTGCCCCATATCCCAACCTCACCCTACGATGCTGTCCCCTGCTCAGGATGCTGGAAAATCACCAGCCACTTTCTGTTGCTAGAACATGGCTGGGTTGTGGCTGCTGTGTAGTATTGGCACTTGCTGTCCTCCCCTTGAAACTCCACCCCAAATATCTACCCCTTCTTATTCTTCCAGCTTTGGCTCAAATGCCATTTACTTCGAATGTCAAATGTCATATATTCTTTGACCATCCAGTCTGAAGAAGCTCTGCCCCCTCGCTTTGTGTCCCAACATCCTGCTTTAGTTTTAGCATAGCATAGTATCTCTCTGAAATTGTCTTTGTTCATTTATTTGTTTACTTTTTCATTGTCTGTGCCCCTGCCCCACCCACATGCACACACGCTTATGCTTACTTTCAGGCATGCACACATGCATGCATATATACCTGTGATACACACACATATGTGTACATGAGCACAATTACAAAGCGCAGGAATGCGTGCATGTCCATGTGTGTACACATGCACACACACATACTCTGGAATGTAAACCTCCTGCTCCTGTCTTGTTAGTATCCCTCAACCCCTGGAACAGTGCCTGAATCATAAGAGTCCCTCTAAGAAATATTTGTCAAATGAACGAGATCAAGTATCTTATTTGTCCTCCAGCTTTGATACTTACTAGCTGTGTATTTGAGAAAGTCCTTGAGTTTGTCATAGTCTCAGTTTTCTCACCTATAAAAATAGAGATAATAATAATAGTTTTCATGGGGGTTATGTGAGGGTTAGCTGAGAAAAACGTGTTAGATGCTTAGACCAATGCCTGATGTGGGGTAAGTTCTCAATAATTGTTAGTTTTTCTCCTGATGATGGTAATGGTGGTGGTGATGGTGGTTGTGGCGAGGGTGGTGGTGATGAAGGTGTTGATGGTGGTGATGGTGGTAATAGTGGTGATGGTGGTGGTGATGGTGGTGGTGATGATGATGGTGATGGTAGTGATGATGGTGATGGTGATGATGGTGGTGATAGTGATGGTGGAGTGGTAGTGATGATGGTGGTGAGGGTAGTGATGACGGTGATGGTTGTGATGGTGATGGTGGTGATGATGGTGGTGGTGATTATTGATGAGGGAAAGATTAACAATGAAGCACATTGGGTCCAGTTTCCGTACATAACAGATATAAGTGCTTAGGGTGGTGCCTGACAAATGGTAAGTGTCTAATAACTGTAGGTTACAAATCAGCTCAGTTTAATTCAAAAGCAAATGTGTCATCTTCTGATAAAACCCAGTGAAGCCAGATCCAATAAAACCACACAATAAAATTCTGATTTAACAACATTAGCTGGTCACAACAGAATTATAGAAAGATCTTCACTGTATTTTATTGCATCTTGGGGAATTTAAAAAATAATGTAATTAATTTTGCTCTAAATGTGAGGGCTTTAAACAGACTTACTGAAGTTACTATGATTTTTTGAAAAATATTATTTATTTATTTGACAGACAGAGATCACAAGTAGGCAGAGAGGCAGGCAGGGGGTGGGGAAGCAAGCTCCCTGCTGAGCAGAGAGCCTGATGCGGGGCTCCATCTCAGGACCTGAGCCAAAGGCAGAGGCTTTAACCCACTGAGCCACCCAGGCACCCCACAGTTACTGTAATTTGATTACACCTTAGAGCTAGAAAATTTTCCAAAGAATATGTGATTCACTCTTTCATTAATTCACAAACACTTAGTAGGCATCTACTCATTAAACACGTTCATTTTTGAGAAACTCAGAACTTACTGGAGGCTTCATTTTTCCATTCAGTGTAACAAACAGACCCTGGGATGCGATGGAGTCTGTCCAAAGAGTGGGGACAGAGATGAGTGTTTTCAAGGAGCTATTGTACAGGCTTAGAGAGAGGAGGGTCCTCACTGGATGGGAAGAAGGGTGAGGAGCAAGGGAAAGCAAAGTTTCTTCACAGGAAACTGGAGGGAGGGAGGACAATGATCCAGCCTGGCTACACAGATGGGCACCTACTTGTGTGGTTCCGTGCCACTCCACCAGGCTGGAGAGACTTTGTGTGAGTGTGTGAGCCAGGTGAGTGTGAAGGGGACAGGTGCAGGTGTGAGGATGGACAAGGCTAGACTAGTTCACAAAGGGCTTCCAAACCAAGCCAAGGGGCAAGGCGGACTCAGGGACAGGTTGCACACAGGAGGACACCCTGGAAGGGGTGGGAAGGGAGTGCCTGGGCTGGGGAGGCCCCTACCTCTTCCCTACTTTGCCAAGTGTTCTACTTCGGAGAGCACTCACTCTGCAGACATCAGCCATTCTCTCTCCTCATGAATGACCTACAGTTCAGAATAACTTAGGAAAATATTTTGCAAATCTCTCATGAAAATAAATCAAATCAACACTAATTTGGAGGCATTCTAAAAATGTCCAAATACAGATGGGTTGGATAAATTGGTCCGCTTCTATTTAGGAAGTGGAACAACACAAAAACAGAACCCTGTTATTGAGCACCTAATTAGTTTTATGTAAGGAGAAAATAACTTTCCTCCCTTTGATTTTGTTTTTCTTTTTGGAAAGTACAATACCTGATATTCTTTTCTTGCATTATTCTTCTTATCTTATGTATCTAAAGAGCAGGTGAAAACATTGTATAATTAATCTTTTCAATTTTGTGAACCTATGAAACTAACAGAAACTCAACTTCATTTGTGGGATGAACCACCCAACTGGGGGTCTGATATTCTAGTCAGTACAAGAAGCATTGATCGAAGACCTGGTTGAATCGGGTACTGCCCAAATGTTGGCTCATCTCTCCTCACTTCATCCTTACACCTCTCAAGGCAGCATGGTTAAGGCTACTTTTATTTTTTTATTAAGATACAATGTATTATTTGCTTCAGGGGTACAGGTCTGTGAATCATTAGTGTTACACAATTCACAACACTCACCCACAGCACATACCCTCTCCAATGTCCATCACCCACCCACCTCAGCCCCTTTGACCCCCTCCCCTCCAGCAACCCTCAATTTGTTTCCTGAGATTTAGACTCTCTTATGGTTTGTCTCCCTCCCCATCTCATCTTGTTTCATTTTTCCCTGCTTTTCCCCAGGACCCCCTGCCCTGCCCTGTCTCTCAGATTCCTCACATCAGTGAGATCATATAATAATTGTCTTTTTCTGACTGACTTATTTCACTTAGCATAATACCCTCTAGTTCCATCCATGTCATTGCAAATGGTGAGATTTCATTTTTTTGATGGATGCATAGTGTGTATATATATATATATATATGTCCTCCTTAATATATATATATACTATGCATCCATCAAAAATGTATAAAAATGTATATAAAAAGATTATATATGTGTCTGTATATATATATATACATGCATACATGTATATATATGCATATATATACATATATGTATACATATATATGTATACATATGCATATATGCATATATATGTATATATATGCATATATATACACATACACATATATATATATGCATGTATATATATATATATACACACACCCCACATCTTCTTCAACCACTCATCTGTTGTTGGACATCTAGGTTCTTTCCATAGTTTGGCTATGATGGACATTGCTTCTATAAACATTTAGGTGCATGTGCCTCTTTGGATCACTGCGTTTGTATCTTTAGGGTAAATACTCAGTAGCGCAATTGCTGGGTTGTAGGGTAGCTCTATTTTCAACTTTTTATAAAGATTTTATTTTATCTTTTCAGTGTTCCAAGATTCATTGTTTATGCACCATACCCAGTGCTCCATACAATACATGCCCTCCTTAATACCCACCACTTTTTGTCTTTTTGGACAAATTGGATAAATTGGTCCGCTTCTATTTAGGAAGTGGAACAACACAAAAACAGAACCCTGTTATTGAGCACCTAATTAGTTTTATGTAAGGAGAAAATAACTTTCCTCCCTTTGATTTTGTTTTTCTTTTTGGAAAGTACAATACCTGATATTCTTTTCTTGCATTATTCTTCTTATCTTATGTATCTAAAGAGCAGGTGAAAACATTGTATAATTAATCTTTTCAATTTTGTGAACCTATGAAACTATGAGCCTCCCCAGGCTCACCTAACCCCCCACCCCCTTTCCCTCCAAAACCCTCAGTTTATTTCTCAGGGTCCACAGTCTCTCATGCTTCATCTCCCCCTCCAATTTCCTCCAACTCACTTCTCTCCTTCTCCCAGTGTCCTCTGTGTTATTCCTTATGCTCCACAAGCAAGTGAAACCATATGATATTGATTATCTCTGCTTGACTTATTTCACTCAGCATAATCTCCTCCAGTCCCATCCATGTTGATACAAAAGTTGGGTATTCATCCTTCCTGATGGAGGCATAATATTCCATTGTATATATGGACCGTATCTTCCTTATCCATTCATCCGTTGAAGGGAGTCTTGGCTCTTTCCACAGTTTGGCAATTTTGAGGAAGTCCCATACTGTTTTCCAAAGTGGCTGCACCAGCTTGCATTCCCACCAACAGTGTAGGAGGGTTCCCCTTTCTCTGCATCCTCGCCAACACTGTCATTTCCTGACTGCAGTGAGGTGGTATCTCACTGTGGTTTTGATTTGCATTTCCCTGATGCCAAGTGATGTTGAGCACTTTTTCATGTGTCTCTTGGCCATTTGGATGTCTTCATTGGAGAAATGTCTGTTCATGTCTTCCACCCATTTCTTGATTTCATTATTTGTTCTTTGAGTGTTGAGTTTGGTAAGTTCTTTATAGATTTTGGATACTAGCCCTTTATCTGATATGTCATTTGCAAATATCTTCTCCCATTCTGTCGGTTGTCTTTTGGTTTTGTTGACTGTTTCCTTTCCTGTGCAAAAGCTTTTGATCTTGATGAAGTCCCAATACTTCATTTTTTCTCTTGCTTCCTTTGTCTTTGGTGATATTTCTAGGAAGAAGTTGCTGCAACTGAGGTTGAAGAGGCTGCTGCCTGTGTTCTCCCCGAGGGTTTTGATGGATTCCTGTCTCACATTGAGGTCTTTCATCCATTTGGAGTCTATTGTGTGTGGTGTAAGGAAATGGTTCAGTTTCATTCTTCTGCAGGTGGCCACTTTTGAAAGAAGGCCCTGGAGATCAAAAACGTTACCTGAGAATGGGCATCCTTGTCGTGTTCATGATCTCAACAGGAAGGCTGTGAGATTTTTCCCATTGAGGATTATATTTGAAAGAAAAACAAAACTGGCAACATCACTTTGCCTGATTTCAAGCTTTACTACAAAGCTGTGATCACCAAGACTGCATGGTACTGACATAAAAACAGACACATAGACCAGTGGAACAGAGTAGAGAGCCCAGATATGGACCCTCAACTCTATGGTCAAATAATCACTGACAAAGCAGGGGGGAAAAGCCAGTGGAAAAAAGAAGTCTGTTCAATAAATGGTGCTGGGAAAATTGGGCAGCTATATGTAGAAGAATAAAACTCGACCATTCTCTTACACCATACACAAAGATAAACTCGAAATGGATAAAAGACCTCAACGCGAGGCAGGAATCCATCAGAATCACAGAGGAGAACATAGGCAGCAACTTCTTCAATATCATCCACAGCAACTTCTTTCAAGATATGTCTTCAAAGGCAAAGGAAATAAAAGTGAAAATGAATTTTTGGGATTTCATCAAGATCAAAAGCTTCTGCACAGCAAAGGAAACAGTCAACAAAACAAAGAGGCAACTCCCAAAATTGGAGAAGATATTTGCAAATGACAGTACAGACAAAAGGCTGATATCCAGGATCTATAAAGAACTTCTCTAACTCAACACACACAAAACAGATAATCATGTCAAAAAATGGGCGGAAGAGGGGCACCTGGGTGGCTCAGTGGGTTAATCTTCTGCCTTCAGCTCAGGTCATGATCTCAGGGTCCTGGGATCAAGCCCCGCATCGGGCTCTCTGCTCGACAGGAAGCCTGCTTTCCCCTCTCTCTCTGCCTGCCTCTCTGCCTACCTGTGATCTCTCTCTCTGTTTCAAATAAATAAATAAAATCTTTAAAAAATATGGGCAGAAGACATGAACAGACACTTCTCCAATGAAGACAAACAAATGGCTTAGAGACACATGAAAAAAATATTCATCATCACTAGCCATCAGCGAGAGTTAAATCAAAACCACATTGAGATACCACTTTACACCAGTTAGAATGGCAAAAATTAACAAGACAGTAAACAGAGTGTATTGGAGAGGATGTGGAGAAAGGGGAATCCTATTACATTATTGGTAGGAATGCAAGTTGGTGCAGCTACTTTGGAAAACAGTGTGGAAATTCCTTAAGAAATTAAAAATAGAGCTACCCTATGACCCTGCAAGTGCACTACTGGGTATTTATCCCAAAGATACATATGTAGTGAAAATAAGGGCCATCTGTACCCCAATATTCATAGCAGCAATGGCCATAGTCGACAAACTGTGGAAAGAACCAAGATGCCCTTCAACGGACAAATGGATAAGGAAGATGTGGTCCATATACACTCCGGAGTATTTTGCCTCCATCAGAAAGGATGAATACCCAGCTTTTGTATCAACATGGATGGGACTGGAAGAGATTATGCTGAGTGAAATAAGTCAAGCAGAGAGAGACAATTATCATATGGTTTCACTTATTTATGGAGCATAAGAAATAACACAGAGGACATGGGGAGATGGAGTGGAGAAGGGATTTGGGGGAAATTGGAGTGGAAGATGAATCATGAGAGACTATGGACTCTGAAAAACAATCTGAGGGTTTTAAAGGGGCGGGGGGTTGGAAGTTGGGTGAGCCTGGTGGTGGGTATTATGGAGGGCACATATTGCATGGAGTACTGGGTGTGGTGCAAAAACAATGAATTCTGGTACACTGAAAAGAAATTAAAAAAATAAAAAATAAAAATAAAATGTTACTCGATTGAACCAAGGTCTCAGCACTGTGAATCCACTACTCCCTGACCTGCACACATGGACTGCAATGTATTGATTGACCTTGCTCTGAACAGAGAGTGTTCAAGTGGCCTTAATTATTAAGTAAGGGAAGTTCAGATACCTGGGTTCTAGAAAATACCAGAAGAGAGTAGAATGCAAGGTAGAATAAGATGAGCCCAAGTCAGCTTGTGGGAAGCCTGGTGCATATTTTTTTCCCATGGTTGCCATAGCAGAGGACCACAACGTGGGTGGGTGGTGGAAACAGCAGAAATGTAACCTTTCACAGTTCTGGAGGCCAGAGGTCTGAAATCAAGGTGTCCGTGGTGCCGCACTCACTCTCCTCAGGGAGAATCTGTTCTAGGCCACTTCCCCAATTTTCCTGGGTTTATAAATGCATCACAATAATCTCTGTGTCTGTCCTTTCATGGCATTTTTTCTCTGTGCCTCTTCTGATAAGGATAGGAGCTATCTTGCGTTAGGGCTCACCCTAATGTAATATGACTTCCTTTTGACCCAACTCCAAATTAGGTCATATTCACAGATACTGGGGCTAGGACCTCAACATATCTTTTTGGGAGAAACAATTCAATCCACAACAGGATGCTTCTATTGATGGGGGCTGGTCAGAGATGGCGTCTTGGAGGAAGGGACAATTTTAAAAGTAGAATCAAACAACCTCTTATTCAGTAAATCTTGAACAGTCACAGGGAGGCTCCAGCAGACCAGGGTAGAAAAGTGACACTTTTTTTTTTTTTTTGAGAATGGAGGACTCTCACAGAATCACAGAGGTTTGTCAGCACATCTGGGGAAAGGCGATGACCGAGTATGAGCAGTGAGTATTTACTAATCACTTACTATGTATTGGCCAACAGGCTGTGAGGCAACATTGCGATGCTACCCAGCAAGGCTCTGGGTTCGAGCTGCTCAGCTTTGCATTTTGGCTCAGCTGCTTGCTTGAGCCTGGGCAAGGGGCTCGCCGCTCTGTGTCTTGGTTTTCTCCTGTGTGGAATGAGAACTGTAGCAGCACCCGCCACAAGGGATCATCCCGTGCACTAAATGAACGAATCCCCCTTAGGTACTTACACGAGTGCCCTGTGTACTGTGAGCATACAACTATGTTCAGTCATCATTGGATTCTACAGCCTGCTGTCTTCTATAGAGCAAGCACTCAATACACATCATTCACTCAGCAAGCATTTATTAGGCTCCTACTCTGTGCCTCCACGATGACAGGCATTTGTGTTGGTTTCCCGGGGCTCTGTCACCAAGTACTGTAGGGAGGCTGGAAGTCTGAAATCAGGTGTCGGCAGGCCCATGCAGCTTGCCGGGAAGACCCAGACGAGGACTTCTTGTATGGACAGCAAATGGCTATTCATCATTCTCATGCTATCCTCGGTGCCACGAAGGGGTAGGCAACACCAGCCATATTTACAGATGAGCCAGCTGCATCTCAGAGAGGGGCTGCTTATCTTTTCAACCTTATGTCTGCACAGCCAAGCCCAACCACCTGCCCACCCTTCCCCAAGGTGGAGGCAGTTCTTCAAAGCCTCAGGTTGGGGCTCCCTATCGCCGGGCCCTGTGTGCTTGTGCTAACCATACCTGTTTTCAGAAGATTCTGGAAGTATTAGGAGAGAAAGAACCTTGAAGATAGATTTCCATTAAAAAAATGTATTTGAGGGGCACCTGGGGGGCCCAGCGGTTAAGCACCTGCCTTCAACTCAGGTCATGACCCCAGGGTCTTAGAATCGAGCCCCATATTGAGCTCCCTGCTCATTGGGGAGCCTGCTTCTCTCTCTCCCTCTGCCCCTCCTCCTGCTTGTGCTTTCTCTCTCTCACTCGCTCACTCTCTCTCTCTCTCAAATAAAGAAATAAAAATCTTTTTAAAAAATGTGTTCAGATAGGGACGCCTGGGTGGCTCAGTTGGCTGCCTTCGGCTTGGGTCATGATCCCAGAGTCCTGGGATCGAGTCCCAAGTCGGGCTCCTTGCTCAGCAGGGAGCCTGCTTCTCCCTCTGCCTCTGCCTGCCTCTTTGTCTGCCTGTGCTCACTCTCTCTGACAAATAAATAAATAAAATCTTAAAAAAAATGTGTTCAGATAGAAGGGGAAGTCATGGAGAGAGGAAGTGAAGCAGGGGAAGGATCTGACACACTTTGGCTAGTTTTGAAGATGGAGGGGACTGTGCCTGCGAAACAGAGAGGCCCACAGGAGCTGAGAATGACTCCTTATCTATTTCCAACAAAGAAATGGGACCTCAATCCTACAGCTGCAACTTGTCTGAGTTCCCAAGAGCCTTCAGATAAGAGTCCAGCTCAGCCAACACCTTGGTTTTGGTGTTGTGACCTTCGAGCATAGAACACAGCAGAGCCCACCTGGATTTCTGATCTACGGACCTGTGGGGTAGTAAGTGGGTATTGTTATAAGAAAAGCATTTACTCAGTTTACTGGCCTGCCCTTCATACTGAGATCATGTGTTTTCCACTTTCTGGGCGGCATTAATATAGTACTTCTCTTACACATAACGGTGATAAGTGCTTTCAGAAGCCCTTCTGTGGCAAAATGAACAGCTGTCAACAACACTCTGGTCCTTCAAGTTTCTGTGGGGAGATGCTTCTGGCTCATGAAGTCCTTCCCTGGCTGATCCCAAACTCCCTTCCCTGGTAAAATCCATCAGTCGTGAGCAGTTCTCAGGCAGGGCGCTAGCTACCTCACATCCCCAGAGCGTCAGGAACTCAGAGTGCATCAGGGGGCTATTTATAGATAAGGCACAGTTTTCTTTAAAAAGCCTTGCTGCAGTGAGCTCCCCCAGCAGCCCCCACAGGCCCAGAAATAACTCTGGATGTGGCCTTCCCCTTCTCCAGCCCCTGGTGCTGAAGACACAGATGCAGATACGCACTCTTGCCTCCAGGAGGCGCAGCTGGCAGAAGGTGGGCAGGGGCTCTGGGTCAGGTGCAGGACCTCAGGGACTGCTGTCGGGTGGGACTTGCCCCCTGAGATCCATCTGGCCTCAGCCTAACCCAGAGCCCTAGAGTCAGCCCGAGGGACCAAAACCAGGCTGCGCAACTGGGTAGAGAGGGGAGCCTGGAAAATTTCCTCAGCCTCCCTGGATCTGGCTCTCTCCTCTGGGAAATGGCAGGAATGAGAGCCCCAATGTCCCAGGGGCAGTAAGAAGGTGCCGTGAGACACAGGCCCTCCTTCTGTGCTGGGTGTTGCTGCTGTGATTAGTCTCTGCATGGATGGCACCCTGGTCTTGCCAAGGGGTCGTTGGAGGCTCTGAGAGAGTCTGTGGCTAGTCAACAGCATTGGGAAGTAGGAGAGAGAGGAAATGACCTCTCTGGTTCTCCGGAAAGTCCTCCTACAGAAATGTATCCTTCTCCGGATGCTCCTTCTTCCTTTCATTCAGAGTTTCTGAAGTGATGAGCTCAGACTTGAGGCTGAGGCGAGGACTGGGGAACATGTGGGTTTGGAAGCCCAGCAGTAGGGGTCCCAGGGCCCCACCCACAGTTCCCACACTTCCGGGGTGGCTGAGCCTTGCTCCTCCCTGACCACAAGGAAGTCAATGATCATTAGGACTGCCTGGGCTCCGGGTGGGTCTGGCAGATTCTGGGACTCAGCCTGGGGAGCCCCTCATCCTCAGATATAAGCTATACTGTCCACTACCAGCTTTCTTGATAACAAGACTGGTATTTTGATGTCCCTTCTGCCTCTCTTGTAAGTTAATTGGCTCCAAATCTGGGAGGAGAGGTTATGTACTGGCCTCCTCATATTCTGCTCCCATCTAGCCAACACTTGCATCCAACAGGTGTATCAGGCAGGAACCTAGACTTAACCTGTCCAGAACAGCAAACAGTCCCTCCCCAAACCTGGGCCTTCCCGACTCTTCCCTCCCTGTCCATGCAGAGGGCATCTGCACTGCTCACTCACCAAGACCCTTGCATTCCGCCTCACCTCCTCTTCCCCGCCCTGCACTAGACCCTTCACCTCTATTTCAAGACATGCTCCAAGGCCTCCCCTATTCCCAGCTCCAATGCAGTGTCCCCCCCCCCCCGCCCCCCGCCCCCCGCTGGGGACTCCCACCTCTCACCAGGAGCAAGTTGGATTGAAGCATAGGGGGAAGACCCTCATCAGACCAGCCCTTGCTCCTGCCCTTAGACCACCCCCCCCCCACCCATGCCGGGACCTCCCGTCAGCCCTAGCCCCTGCAGGGCTGGCTCTGCCACACCTAACTCTCCCTAGCTCAGCCTTCCTCTGGGTGTCCCACTGCACCTATAGCTCTAACTGAGCACAGATGTCCCTGCGGATGCCCCCTTCAGCCCTTTCCCGAGGCTCAGGGGCTGGTGGAAGAGAATGGGGTACAAACAAGACAGGTCTCCAAGGCTTTGAGGCTCAGGACCACTGCAGGACTTCAAGTTAGCTGGGAAGTCTGGTGTCAGCAGTCAGAGCCGGTGGCAGAGTGAAGAATGGTCTTCCAAAAAGACACGTCCATGCCTCACCCCCGAAACCTGTGAACGTGACCTGTGTGCAGAGATGCTGGAGTCCTGCTCTTTGTGGGCACTTGGGTGGTGGGGCTTTGTTGTGACAGCCACGGAAGGCAATGCAGTGTCCTTATCAGGAGCCAGGCATACAAAGGAGGCATCAGTGCGTATTCCACAGATGAGATCACTGAGGTGAGAGTCCCTGGGGACCAGTGAGGTCCCAGCAGCCCTCTGACCATGGTCGGCATGCCCGTGGGGCCTGCCATCACCTCCATCCCACTGAAAGAGCAGTTCTGTCCCCGAGGGTCTCGCCGCCCACCCTTCTCTGCACAGGGTCTCTCAGGCGCTGTGCTGAGTAGAGAGGTTTCTGTCCCACATCCATGGAAGCCCTGCCAAGGTGATAAATGCAGTCACGTGTAGGTGAGCGGGTGCTCGAGACCAGAGGGCAAAGCACAGTCCCAGAGTGAAACTTGGCAGTGAGACTCCAGCTGGACACTTGGCTGAGCTTCATAACTCAGACCTGATGGCACACACCCTCCTCTGCCAGCGGGGTCCTTCACCTACACATCAGGCTGCAGCAGGATGCAGGGGCGCTGGGCACAGGAGAGCACTGGCTTGGAGCCTGCAGACTGGGGGTGCTGCTCCCACATTGGGAAGGCCCGTGATGTGCCAGGGAGCCTCCAACCCTCCCTGCAGTGGGTCACCTATTCCTTCCTGCAACCCTCAAGCCTGGCATTATTAACTGTCTTGTGCACACAGAGAAACTGAGGCATGAGAGGCAAGGTACATTTTTTTTTTGAAGACTTTATCCATTTATTTAGAGAGAGCCAGAGAGGGGGAAAGGCAGAGGGAGAGAGAGGATCTTAAGCAGAGCACAGAGCCTGATATAGGACCCTGAGATCATGACCTGAGTCCAAACCAAGAGTCGGATGCTTAACTGACTGAGCCACCCAAGTGCCCTGAGGCAAGGTGCATTTCTCAATGACCCTGACTGGCAAGAGAAATCCAAGTATACCCCATTCCGTACCCTCTGCACAATGCTCTGCTGCCTTCCTCGGACAACCATGTTTATGTCACCCAGACTCAGTTTCTTCATCTGTGAAATGGGGAGAATGAGCCCATGTTAGAAGGTTGTTTGGAAAAGCCCAAGTTTAAATAAAAAGAAGCCCACAAACTGAGGATTTTGGAGGGGAGGGGGAGGAGGGAGTGGGTGAGCCTGGTGGTGGGTATTAAGGGTGGCGCATATTGCATGGAGCAGTGGGTGTGGTGCATAAACAATGAATCTTGGGACACTGAAAAAATGAAATAAAGTTAAACAAAAAAAGAAAGAGGCCCACAAGGTTGATTTGGAAGCCTCAAATCTCACTCAAATATTAGATGCTATTACTGTCTCTCACAGGAGGCAGAAGAGAGCTGGAGATCAGAGGCAGATCAAAGGTCAAAATCCCTCCTTCTCCCCATACTGGCTGAAGATGCTGGGCAAGTTACATGCCTTCCCTGGGCTTCCATTCCCTCGCTTTTTAAAAATGGGAGTAATGACAGTGCCTGTCTTGCAGGGATTCGGGGGAGTTGGCTGAGAAAATGCAAAGATTTTAGAATGTGCCCGGCTCCTAGCCAGTCCTCCGGAAATGCCTGTATCTTATTACCATGGGAACCCCCTGAGTTTGCAAACCTCCTTGTGCTGATGGGACAAAGCTCAAGTGAGGAGCAAATTCAGCTCTGACACTGAACAGAGCCTGAAATGCACAAAGCTTGGAAAGGAAGGTTCAGAACGGTTATGTGACAGGCTGGAGACCACACAGCATTGTTGGCAGAGCTATGTTGGCCCCCAGTCTGTCTGACTCAGAGCCTAGTGCCCACGTGCTTTGAACACGCTAACAGAACACCCAACTCCGAACACATGCACCACAAGAGTCTTCGCAGGACAGCTCCTGAGGGGTCTGGCCCTTGTCTGTGTCTCCTCACACGTAGTAGGTTGTGCTCAACTAGCAGAGGAATGAATATTCACATGACTTATTCACATCACCTAACCTAGTTGGTAGTGACTCTTTGCTTGCTCTAACACAAATAATGTCATCATAAAACCTGCAGCACAATCTTTAGTTTTTACCTGTATCCCTCCTCTGGTTCTTCCTTACTCAAAGAACCCCAACTTTGTTTGGGATGCCTAAAAAGCTTCCCAGAATTCTTTGCAGCTAGGATGAGACAAAGGTGAAGATTATTGTGGGGTGGGGAGGAGTCTTCCAGAAAGTTTTTTTAATGGACTAACCCCAGGCCCTTTGTCCCTTCCTTCTGCTCTTGCCTGTAACAGAGACAGGAGCACAGAGATGTAGCAGCCATTCTGTCACCATGAGGCTAAACATATGAGGACAATGGCTGCCCACAAAGCTTGGCCGAGTGGAAAGGTGTTAAGAGTCAGGGACCTTGGTGGAGTGGCTGAGTTTCTTTCTTATTAGCTCTAGATGACCCCCGGGCCTCTTGGTGTTGGAATGGATAAACCTCTTAAGGGTTAAGGAGGAAGCAGGGGTCTTTCATAGAGTTGTTCCTGTCCTTAACCTCCCTCAGGTAACCTTCTCTTGTGTCTGCTGGTGTCTGCTGTGTGTGCCGGAATGCCCCTCATCTTGTAGGGCATCTTGTGGGTCACTGCCCTTGCAGTGGTCCCCTCCACTGTTTCTCCCTATAAGCTTCTAACCCCGGGCCTCTAGCTTCTCACTGGTCAGCTCAGTATGCCCCTCATCCAGGTACATAGAACCTTCTGGGTCCTACTGACCATGCGGTGAGGGCCTCCTGAGATTTTTGTCCACATGAGTGAAGACATGGCTTCCCCCTGCCCTGCCACCTGTCCCCAGGAGGAATAACAATGAACAACAGGTCCTGCCCCAACCATCTCTCTTCCCAGAGGAAGGCTGCATTTAGCTCCACTGTTTTGGGGCCCAAGACGGACAGCGGGGGTTCTGTCTGTGCACAGCGGAGGCACTGTGCATGACAAGGTGGGTGTGTTTGATTCTAGGGTTCAGGAAACTGGTCCCATTGCTGCCAAGCACCTGAGCCATGTTCTCCAATATCACGTTGTTTAGGGAGGTGCTGTTCAGCTCCCCACCGTGATGGACTGAGGTGTGTCTTCCCAACCCTTATGTGGAACTCCTAATCCCAGCATCTCAGAATGCGGCTGTATTTAGAGATTGTATTTACAGATGTAATTAAGGTAACATGAGATTGTTAGGGAGGGTTCCAATGTGATCTGACAGGAGTCTTCTTATAAGAAGAAGAGATCAGGACACAGACAGGCACAGAGGGACAACCGCGTGAGGACACAAGGAGAAGACAGTCATCTACACAGCGAGGAGAGAGGCCTTGGAGGGAACCAGCCTACCCTCACCCTAGTCTCGCGCTTCCAGCCTCCGGAACAGGAGAGAATAGATGTCCTCCGTGTGAGCTCCTTCCCAGGCTGCTTTACTATGTTGACCCCAAGCAAGTGAATACACCCCATCTACCTTCATTGAGTGTGATCATTGGGATGGTTTAGAAGCGGGTACCCTTCATTAAGCCCCCCTCACAGGCCTGACAAGGGACATCACACAGGATGGCCCCTCCCAGAGGTCCATGGAGGAGCCTGCCCATGTGGCTTCCCTTTACCCCCCTGTATGCCCTGCAGGGGTTGGGGGAGCTGGCTGGTTTTATCTTTGGAACCTGTATCTCGCCTTGGCGGTCTGAGACTCTTCTGAATGATGTGACTTGGCAGGTAGGAAGCTCTGAAAACAGAGCCGGGCCGCTGTACAGACTCCTGAGGACCCATGTGTGGCATAGGGCTGCTCTCCTGCCTCCTCTACCTGCCCTACCCCAGCACTTACTGAGCACCTACAGCATAGGCCAAGAGCTATCCGTGAGGTAGGGGTACTGCTGTCATTATGTTACAAACAGAGAAACTTAGGCATGAAAGACCCTCGATCCGCACCCAAGAAGCAGACACCAAGCCTCCACTGGATGCAAGTTGCAAGAGGTTTATTGGTTACACAGGCGCCTGCGGACGCATCAGCCTTTGTGGACTGAGCGCGCCGGGCTAGGTTGGGGAGCAGATTATATAGGGCAAGGGTTGGGGTGGCGGGAAGCGGTGGCGGGAAGCGGTCTTACAGAAGCAGATGCTTGGTTACAGGAATCTGATTGGTAAATTTAAATCAAGCATTGTCAGGCACTGGGTTTAAGGCAAGGACACAACGGTTTGTTCTGGTGGGAGGCGGTGGTGGGAAGCCATCCTACAGAAGCAGATATGCATGGTTACAGGAGTCTAATTGATTGATTTGATTCAGGCATGATTGGGCGTTGGGGTCAGGGCGTTCTGGTGGTTCCTTGGGTCAGCACTCTGGAAAGTCCCAGGTACACTCTATTCCTCATTTGTCTTTTCTTTTGACAGACCGGGTGATCACAGACAATAGACATCCTGGTATTGTTGCCATCCGGCTATGGGAGTAATCAAGCCTTCAGCAAGGGGAGAGGGGGTGCTGTGGGGACATCAGGTCACTTAAACAAACCTTTAGCAAGGGGAGAGGGGTCTTTCAGGCACAGTTTGAGAAGAGCCTGGATGCATCCAGGTCTGTTGGCCTCCTGAGCCAGCCAGCTCCCACTGCGTGGCTTTGCTCTCACTGGGTTCTGCCCTTCCTGACAAGGCAATGAGGTCCCTGAGCCAACCAGTGGGGGACTCAAGTGGGGCTAGTAAGTTCTGAGAACAAAGTCATGATTTCTGAGCCTTCCCCAGTGTGTCTCCGGGGTGCTTGGCACCAGCCTGTCTCTCCCCGGTCCCATCTGAAGCTCCCTCGTGCTACACGTCCCTCCCACTGGGTCCCAGTGCTAAGCCTAGCTGGTTACGAGGCTGGGGCTGGACCCAACATGGAAGTGCCCAGGAAGGTCAAAGTCTTTCTGTAATTGTTCACAGTCAACACCAACCCAGTCACAGCAGGGGCTCTCCCCACCCTTGCTGACCCTCACTCTGGAGGCCAGACACTGAACCAAAAAGTCAGCAGTTTGACCCAGACTCTGCAGCTGATATTTGGAGTAGGTGCAAAAGAACCCAGGTGTGAGACTCCAAAGCCCTCACACTTCACACCACGTCTGCCTCCAGGGCTCCTCCCAGCTGCCCCTCCCATCCCTGCAGCCATTCCTGCCCCCAAGTCCCTGGGTGTGGGTGGGCCCTGGGTGTGGACAGGCTCACTTATGGGGGCAGACAGAACACCAAGCTCTGCACAAGTGTAGGCCTGGTGGCCAGCAGTGGGAGCTCGGCCGTGGCTCTGCAGTAGATGGAAGGACCAGGTGGCTGCTGGGTGCCCGTCTTTTGATGCCACGAGGAGGTCACTGGGGAGTTGGCCATTATGGGGGTGTCAGCAGGCACCTCCCCACTCACACCAAGCTCTTCTCTACTTGGCCCGGTGCCTCTTGGCTAACATCTGCTGAGCCAGCTTCGCTGCCTTGCAGGAAGGAGATGGAGATGTGAAAACAGGGGATGTCTGTCAACAATTCCTACTGGCTTTCTAAGCAGTGTTTTTGGAAGTGTGGCCATGGACCACCCAGCCACCTTTCTCAGGGATGCTCTCAGGGGCCAGGGGCCCACAGATATACCCCCCAGGCAAGCAGAATCCTTCCCAGGACAGGAGCCCCCTGACCCCACCACCAGCTCCCTGTGTTTGAGGGTAAAGGCGTGGGTCCCTGGGTCTTAGTCACTGCATTTCTCCTTGCTGTGTGGCTGGGGGCAAGCATCCCTTACCAGGCTCATTTTCTTCATGCATAGAAGCAGTTGAGAAGAACACTTCTGTCCAAACAATCTGACTTAAAAATGGACAAAGGAGGGGCACCTGGGTGGCTCCATTGTTAAGTGTCTGCCTTTGGCTCAGGTCATGACCCCAGGGTACTGGGATCCAGCCCCGCATCGGGCTCCCTTCTGGTGGGAAGCCTGTTTCTCCTTCTCCTATTCCCCCTGCTTGTGTTTCCTCTCTCACTGTCTCTGTCAAATAAATACACTCTTCAAAAAAAAAAAAAATGGACAGAGGACTTGAATAGATATTCTTCCAAAGAAGACCCACAAACGGTCAACGAGAACACAAGAAGTTGCTGGACACCGGCGGCCATCAGGGAAATGTAAATCACGATGGCAGCACAAGCCTCCATGTCCAATCGGGTGGTGAGAGTAACAGGAGATGTGAAGACTTAGAGAAAGCAGAGCCTCCCCAGTAGCTAGTGGGGCACTAAAGGGATGGCCTGGGGAAACGCATGCCTGTCTGTCAGCTGTGCACGGATAAACAACATTTCAGAACATTCCTCTACTGTAAGGAGGGCTGGACGACTGAGGCGTGAACCTGGGCCAAGCCCCTTCTATTACAGGCAAGGAACCAAGGCAGGTCTCGTCCCCCAGCTCCCTTGCTTCTGTCCCCATGCAGCTCCCTTGCCTCAGATGTCTGTGTCAGGTGTCTGAAATCCCACACGCCCAGAGTGGGAGGAACTGGTGATCCCCCTAGGCTTGCTGGGCCAGCATTGTCACCCCATTCACTGCATGCTGGGAACCCTGGCCCCCCTACCCTGTCCTTTATTTCCAGCTCTTTCTGCCTGTGGTAGGGTCTCCATGGTGGCCACCATCAACTGCTTCTCTCCCTGGATGTGGGACCACTCCTCACGTCCCCTCTCCTGGACTCTGGGCTGCCCGAGTGTCTTGTTTCATCAGGACGATGTAGCGGAAAGGACCTCTAGGACTCCCGTGTCTGCATCACAAGAACCATGTAGCTTCTGTCTGGGATTGTTGAGTTCACTCTTGAGTTGAATGGCCGGGGGGAAGCCAGCTGCCATGATGGGAGAATCCAAGTCACATGGAGAAGCCCCCCACAGGTGTCCTTGTCACCTGCCCCAGCTGGACTCCCAGCTGACAGCCGGCATTGAGCACCAGCCGTGTGACAGAGCCATCCTGAGTCTCCAGTACAGCTGTGCCTTTAAATGAGCTGCAACCCCAGCTGTGTGGAGATGGAGGGGAAGAGCGTCCCAGGGGAGGGAACAGCAGCTGCGATGTCCCTGAGATACCGGCTGGCTGGAGTGGTGAGGAAGGCAGGAGGCGATGAGATGCAGGAAGTACTGGGGCTGACCTTCAGGCAGGTCAGGAAACGGTGAGCCTTGGAGGGGAGAACCATTGGGCCACGTGTGAGAAAAGACAGAGACATGGGGTGCCAGCTCAGATGCTCACGGGACTCCCAGACAAGGTTGGTGCCAGCTCGGTGATAGCAGACAAGGTGGCTGACACAGCTGGCCCTGGGATATACTTTTCGGGCAGAGCCATTAGGATTTGCCAGCACATGAGATGCGGGTGAGAGACAGAGTGAGGTCCAGGATGAATGCAAGGATTTTTGGCCTGAGTGATGCGAAGCCTGAGTGCTGTCAAATTAAATACTGGATATTGATCCAGAAAAGTGGTAATAGATCCTTGCTGGAGGGATGGGAATAGGAAGAGGCCAAGTCACTCTATCCTGTTCTCTGCCCAGGTTTCTCCAGAAGATCTGGAAATAATCTAATTTTTTATTTGCTTCTATACTGTCTCTGTCCCCTACAGGAAGAAACTCCAGTTCAGTGCAAGTTCTGGCAGGTGTGGAGGGACTCAAAATTTCTCTGGAGTGGCAGGAAGGATGTTCGGAGGAAGGGAAAGGAGTAGGCAGAAAGAAGGGAAGAGGGGAGAGCAGGAGGGAGGCAGGACAGGACAGGAGGGGAGGGGACAGGAATGGACCAGCCCATGCTGAACCTCAGACCTCCCTCCTTCAGACCCTGAGCCTGTGTATGCGTCTCCCTCCAGCCTGGCCCTGCCTCACAGCTCAGAGAGGGACCTGCTGTTTCTCTTACCAGCATCCCCAGAGGATCCCCTTCCATACGGAAGCACCTGGGGCTTCAGGTTTCAGGCTCAGCTTGCCCATGGCTCGCTTGTTCCAGAGCTGAGGAGCTCTTACAGAGGCAATGTTCATTCTCATGAGGAAGCACACCTGTTGTCCCATCTGTCCTTACCCAGTGAGGAGGGGAGGAGCGCCTCCACAGCCCCCTGGTGCACCCTAAGCCCCTCAGCTTCTTTATCTGTGAAATGGGCCAAGAACTGGCCTCCTTTGTGATGGCCAGGAACACATTTCTTTCCCCCATGGGTCTCTGTCTAGAGGCCAGCACAGTGTTCAGGGAGAGCCACCTACTGAATGAATGAATGAATGAATGAACGAATGAATGTCATGAGGGTTCATGGCACTGACCTACATGTGATCCTCGGGGGAACCCAGCTCACCTTCCCCTGCTCATCCAAGAGTCGGTCCTGGTGACTCTGCAGGTCAGAACCAGGCTCAGATTCCAGCTCCTCACCTGCATGCAGCTCAAAGACCCAGTGGGAAATCGCTTTGTTCCAGAAACAGCCACGTGCATTTTACATCAGCAGCTGGGTTGATGCGTCAGAATCTGAGAGCAGCATCGTGGGCACAGGGAAAGTGGGAGCAGAGTGGGGCTTCCATTTGCCCACAAACAGCATCCAGATCACTGAATAATTTATGGTTGGTGCTTCCATCTTAAGGGAAGCTTTGGATCACCCTTACTTTATACCCCAGAGTTGTAAAGGTCCCGGTGCTCCCCATCAGCATCTCAGCAGGGCTGGCTGTGGTGGACCAGCTAGCAGGTGTGTGATGCCCTCGGGGCTGCCTCGGCTGATGTGGCTGTTCCTCCCATGTCAGCGTTTATTGCTGTGAGCACCCAGCACCCTCGGGTCCCTGCAGGATTTCAGATCACCCTCGGATCAGAGCAATTTGTCCCCATGTCATGCTTTTGAACCACCAGCTCTGGGTGCCTAGAGGGGGTGGGCCATGTGGGGCCCTGGGGCTCCTGTCTGGACATGGGGTGAAGCCCCCAGCACACTACAGGACTCACATCAGATGACCGACCTGGTCACCAAGAGCCTTGACATGCGCTTGGGGCCCCTCCTGGGGGAGGCTGGGCCAGGGTGAGGGTCTCTGGAGGAATGGGCCCTTCCAGGAGATGGGCAGTCCCAGGCCAACTGTCCTGGATGCATGAGGCCAACGGGGCCAGGGTGACCTCCATCTTCCCCACTTCATTCTTCTCTGAACAGAAGCCACAGACAACCTTCATCGCTGCAGCTTTGATCCAGGGATTAAACATTGATCAAGGGCCACATGTGCCTATGTCTGCTTCCAGCCTGGGGATACAGTGGGAAAAAGCCAGAAGTTTCCTCCTCTGTGAAGCACACGTCCAGGGGCAGGAGACAGCCGATCCCTGCCATAATGAACAAGGGCAGATGGAAGGGCCGTGAAGGAAGAGAAAGCCTGGAAGGGGAGGAGACTGGCAGGGGGAGGGCGGTGTTGGTGACACCTGCCATAGAGTGGTCAGAGGAGGTGACCTGGAGCAGAGACATGAATGAGTCAGGGAGGGAGTGGTGCAGGCCAGCTGGTAGGAGTTTCCAGGCAGAGGGAATGGCATGTGCCAAGGTCCTGCGGTGGGACAGTGCTTGGGTGTCAGAGGCATTGGGAGAAGGCTGATGTGGCAGACACAGAGAAGGATGGGACCTAGAGGCTGGAGTGCAAGGTGGAGTAACTCTAAGTAGACTTTATACCTATTTTATTCCTTCAGTTATCCCAAGTCAGGTGCTTTGGAAGATTTGGGAATGAGTTAGTCCTTCCCCCAAGCAGCTCATGGTTGGGATTTTTTTGTTTGTTTCTCTGGGTTTTTGTTTGTTTGTTTGTTGTTCCAGCTTCTCAACACAGGAAACAGCTCTTCGGACAGTCCAGGGTCTTGTGGGAGAGCCTGAAAGTAGGAGCAACCCCTGTGTTCCCCCGCCTGTCATCACCCACACAATCTGCATGTGCTGCTTTCCATCACCGCCTGGGCATCTGGGTGGACCACTGTGGCCTCAACAGTCAGGGAGAGACAGAGAGAGATAGTGACGGGACAGAGATAGACAGATAGACAGAGGTAGACAGACAGACGGAGTGCGATTGTCACAGTTACTTGGTATCATCTGAAAGACCAGCCACGTCACAGGATATAGATTTGGGGACACCAGTTTGATATCAGCCTCACTCAGAAACATAAGGAGGTGACAAGGGTAACCCAGAGAAGGTTCAGGGGAGACACGTGTTCCCTGTGGCAGGCCGTTTGTGCCAACCTGTGTCCCCATGGGGCCCTTGCATCGTCCGGCAGCTCCTTGGGCTCAGCAGAGGGCTCACTGCATTGGGTGGGGAACGGGCTGCTTAAGGTGGCTCACTTGCTGCCCCTTCTGCCCAGCCTCCCCCCTACCCAGACTCTGCACAATGTCAGCTCCCCCACCTCCAGGTGTCACCTCTGGCAGTCCCCTTGGCCAACTGCTGTCCCTTGTTATTCGGCAGCACCCCTGTTGCGTCCGTACCATCTCTCACTTCTTTGTCTGAGTGCTTGGCCCCTGATGTCTCTGTTTTTCTAGATGTTAAATTATGAAAGCTTAGATACATACAGAAGAATATAAGACAGAGGCTGTGCCAATTACAGAGCATGGTAACATTTGGTAACTCTATGCTAAGCACCTGGCACGTTATTCTGTCCCCCTGCCTGTTTCAACCCCCGACCCTCCGCCTCCCTGTCTGGAGAGTGGCCGCTCTCCTGACTTTTTTTTTTTTTTTTAAAGATTTTATTTATTTATTTGTCAGAGAGAGTGAGTATAGGCAGACAGAGTGGCAGGCAGAGGCAGAGGGAGGAGGCTTCCTGCCAAGCAAGGAGCCTGATGTGGGACTTGATCCCAGGACACTGGGATCATGACCTGAGCCGAAGGCAGCTGCTTAACCAACTGAGCCACCCAGGCGTCCTCGCTCTCCTGACTTTTATGCATGTCATCGGCTTGTTTCAGCCTGAAACCATCCAGCGCAGTGAGCATGGCTTTTGAATTTTATATAAACAGAATATTCTATGCGCATTTTTAGAGGACCTGGCTTTCTCACTGCACATGTGTGTCGATGCGTGTAGTCAGTCTGCATTCATTTTTACCGCTGTGCCCTGTTCCCCGCCATGGACATGCTGGCAGTTACCCGTAACCAAGTGTGAGGGCACATTTGGGTTGTTGCCCTTCCTTTGTTCGTAGGACGATGAGCTATGGCCACGACTGTAGGCATCTCCGAGCGGCGGCTGGAAGAGTTTCTCCAGGTGTTCACTAGAAATTGCTGTATGTATGTACGTAAACATCAGCTTTCCTTCATCCTGACAACTTGTGTTCCAAATCCTTGGTACCAGTTCACCATCCCTCAGTGGCCTGAGATCTCGCTGACTGTCCACATCCACACACTTTCTAAATTTTGCCAATCTGGTGGGTACGGTCTTTCATGTGATTTTAATTCCTATTTCCCTGGCGATCTTTTCGCATGTTTCCCAGAGCTTCTCATGACTTCATCTATGAGATGCTTGTGCTGGTTTTTGTAAACCCTTGTATTAGGTTCTTTAGCTTCCTGTTGACATTCAGAAGCTCTTTGTGCATTTCTTGTATTAATCAATTGCTCACATCCTGGGTAGCAAATACATCCTTCTTGTGTGTGGTTTGGCTTTTCACTCTGTTTTTGGTGTCTTAAGTTTGTGATTGACTGTAGTAAATGGTCTTCCTCTTTTCAACTTGTTTCAGAAATCCTGTCCTATCCCAGGGTCATAAGGGTAGTCTTCTACAATGTCTTATACATGTTTTCAAGTTTTGCCTTTCCCATTTAAATCTCGAATTTACTTGGAACTGATTTTTGTGTAGGGTTTGAGGTAGGGATCTAAATGAAGTTCTTTTTCCAAAGGGAGAACACCTCCTCCAGGACCCTTTAGCACATGGGCTACCCCCTCTCACTGGTCTAACAAATATGTCCTCTCCACGTTACACCAGTTTCCTTATGGGCGTGGTCTGGATTCTGTTCTGCTCTGCTAACCGATGTTAAACCACTTGAAGTATCAGAGCTTTCTAATACATCTTGTTGTCTGAGAGGGGGAGTTCCTCTTTCCCTCCAACACCTCTTCCTCCTCCCAAGTCCATTCTTCTTCTAAAAATAAGTAACTCGCTACTATATTCCTATTTCTCTGTTCATGGACACACTCAGCTCTTTGTCCTCTTGTCTTTGCCCCTGGAGCTCTTTCATTTCTCTGGGGAGCCCTCTTCCCCCCTTCACCTGGGTAAGTCCTGCTTGGTTGCTGACTTAGCTCAAGCATCATGGCCTTTATTAGAAGAGCTAAGTGGTTTTTCTTCTAGTTCAATGATCCTTATGTGCTGTGTTGCTCGTGTTGCTCTTACTTGTTCTTTTTTTAAATATTTTTTAAAAACATCATTTTGTTTTTTCAGTGTTCCAAGATTCATTGTTTATGCACCAAACCCAGTGCTCCATGTAATACGTGCCCTCCTTAGTACCCACCACCAGGCTCACCCAACTTCCCACCCCCCGCCCCTCCAAAACCCTCAGTTTGTTTCTCAGAGTCCACAGTCTCTCATGGTTCGTCTCCTCTTCTGATTTCCCCAACTCACTTCTCCTCTCCTTCTCCCAATGTCCTCTGTGTTATTCCTTATGTTCCACACGTAAGTGAAACCATATGATAATTAACTCTCTCAGCTTGACTTATTTAACTCAGCATAATCTCCTCCAGTCCCGTCCATGTTGATACAAAAGTTGGGTATTTATCCTTTCTGATGGAAGCATAATATTCCATGGTATATATGGACCTTATCTTCTTTATCCATTTGCCCGTTGAAGGGTATCTTGGTTCTTTCCACAGTTAGGTGACTGTGGCCATTGCTGCTATGAACATTAGGGTACAGATGGCCCTTCTTTTCACTACATATGTATCTTTGGGGTAAATACCCAGTAGTGCAATTGCAGGGTCATAGGGAAGCTCTATTTTTAATTTCTTAAGGAATCTCCATACTGTTTTCCAAAGTGGCTGCACCAAATTGCATTCCCACCAGCAGTGTAAGTCTTACTGGTTGTTCTCCCCAGTTTCCCAACCTGCCTCCCCTCCCCTCGGCCCTGACTCCCTCTCCACCCACCCAGCATCCAGTACCTGGGCTAATACACAGAGGTGATCAAGGAATGCCCATCTGAACAAACTCTTTCCACCTCAACTTGCTTTTTCTGCCCCTAAAATGCTCCTTCCCACAATCCTTCATCACATATGTGTAATTTTCTCAGTGAAAATGAAAGGGAGGATGTTTAAGGAAAGCCTGTCTTGTACCTATTTCAAAGATCTGTTCTCAGAGAATCCCATCCTCAGAGGCTCCGGCTGGCTGGTGACCACATAGGATTCTCTTTGATCGGATTCTTTCCATGCTATGAATGTATATGAAGTTAGAGTTTTCCTTTCACAGGTAGTGGGTTGAATTTGGTTTCCCAGGAACATGTGTCAAGTCCTAACCCCAGTACCAGTGAGTGTGACCTTATTTGGAAATTGGGTCTCTGCTGATGTCATTAAATTGAAGGATCTCAGGATGAGAGATTGTCCTGGATATAGGGTGGGCTGCAGATCCAATGACCGGTGTCCTCATAAGAGAAAGGAGACTGGATGGATACAGTTGAGGGGTCAGAAATGTGCCCAATCAAGGGATGCCAAAGATTGCCAGCAGCTACCAAAACCCAGCACAGGCATGAAATGGATTTGCCTCTAAAGCCTCTGGGGGGCACCAGCCTACTAACTCCTTGGTGTCAGTCCTATAAGACTTATTTTGGACTCCTGGCCTCCAGAATGGTAAAACAACAGATTTCTGTGGTTTTAAGCCATCAAGTTGGTGGCAATCTATTACAGTAGCCCCAGGAAAGTAATGTACTGTGCGGAAGTTATCCAGCAGGAGATAGCTGGGAAAGAAGAGCCTCTGACTCTTCCCTCCCTCCTAGACAGCAATGCTGTCAGCTTGAGCTGACGGTCACCACAAGCCCTGGGATGACTCAGGGACCTGTCAGCTCCATTTTCCAGGCAGAGTAGGTGTCCCCACCCCTCTCTCATCATGACTCAGCATTGCTTTCCTTCTGAGTCACTTCTAGAGCCTGCAGTGAGCTCAGACCAGACCCTGTGACTGTCCCCTCCCTGGGAGGACTTGGGGAATAAGTAAGGACTCTGATTAGCACCCCAGGTCTAGCCACCTCCCAGCCCCCTGCCCTCACAGCTGCCTTGTCCCAGAGCCCGGCTTGCTCACTGGTTGGGGTGGCATTTGTGGCACTAACACAGACTTGTCATTCCTTGGGCTCAGGTGTGGTAGAGGTGCTATTGGCAGGGCTCTTCTGCACTTGCTTGTCTCTATGGACAGCTCCTCCTGTCGCGTGCCCAGCAGGCTGCTCTCTCCCTTCCTCCTCCTTTCGACACCACACTCCCTTGGCCCCTAAGCCTGTCCAGCCCCTTTGGAGATGCTCAGTGTCTCCTGCCTCCTCCAGGAAGCACAGCCCAGGCCAGGCCACCACCACCACCTTGGTGTGTGCCGTTGTTCCAGCTCTGGCCTCATCCCCATGACAGCCTATACAGCAATCAGAAAGCAGTTTATGAATGAGCTGGGCACTCAGCTCTTTGGTTCATGTCTGCACTCCAAGTTCAGGTCTCGGCTTCCAGCCCCACAGGATGCTGGGTAGTCAGGAAGGGGCCAGGTGTACTGTGAGCTTCTATTTCCTGTTCCTGGAACCCCAGTGTACACCTTCCACTCCTTCAGACTCGGCGCAGGGGACGCGTCTTCCGTGGAGGCCTCTCAGGAGGCGTTCGGGTTCGTGTGGCCCTTTTCTGGCCCACCCTGCCCCTTCCCTCCCCGTGTGCTTGCTGACCACGGTGAACTGCGAGCATCTTAAATTTGGGATGGGGTTTGTCTTGCTGCCTCTTGTAGTCCAGCCTTCTGCATGGAGTCCAGCCTGGGTTGCCCTCATCTGGGGAATCCTGTTCCTTTTGTGTCACTTTATTCCAGCCAGCTCCTCTCCAGTGGAATAAAAACTCTTTGAGAGCAGAACCCAGGTCTTAGTCTTCTCTGCTGGCAGGTCCTGGGCACAGGACCTGACAGGAAGGAAGTGCTCAGTAGCTGTTTGCTGAATGACTGACAGATTGCACAGATGAGTGAGTCAATGCAGGATGGGCTCCAATGTCAGGGTACCCAGAAGTGGCCTTCACATCCTTACCGACCCACCCTTATCGACTCACTACAGTGGGTTATTGGGGGACCCGCAGGAAGGACTGGGGTCCCCTTTTGATCCAGACCCTCTGCAGGGCCAACCCAGATTCCCTGGGTGTAGGGTTGAAATGGAGGCCCTTAGGGTGGGTGGCCAGGTGGGGCCTGGGAGCTGGGCACTGACCAGAGTGCTGAAAAAGCCCAAGAGACTTGTGCTGAAAAATCAGACAGGCCGTAAGGTAGCTTAAAAACGTAAAAACCCGGGCGCCTGGGTGGCTCAGTGGTTTAAGCCTCTGCCTTCGGCTCAGGTCATGATCTCAGGGTCCTGGGATTGAGTCCCACATCAGGCTCTCTGCTTGGCAGGGAGCCTGCTTCCTCCTCTCTCTCTGCCTACTTGTGATCTCTCTCTGTCAAATAAATAAATAAAATCTTAAAAAAAAAAAAAAAGTACAAACCCAGGTGTTCTATGAAGCCAATTGCAGAAAGGCAGGTGCCGGTGGGGCACGGGGGCAAATGAACATGTCTGGATTGAAGAGGGCCAAAGCCTCTAATAGCCAGGGAGGTTTGCTCTAACATTCCAGCATGTTCTGGTGATTTATGGCTGTTGCTAGGTAACAGTACACCGAGGCGAGTGTGATTTTAAAGCCAAGGCTCCCGACCCAAGAGCTGACAGAAAGGGAAAACCATTCATCGGGCTGGGGAGCTGGGGGAGGATTTAAATGCTACCCAGAGGACCGGATACCATAAGAAGCAATTAGGGCGAAGCCAAGGGTATCCACCCCTCCGTGTTTGCAATCCTTCACAGGGGTATTCAACTGCAGGCTGCCAGCGTGGAGAGCCAGCTGCGGACATGGGCTTCTCCTTCAGAAAGGCACCAGCATGAATTTATCTTTGATTTTGCAGTAAATCGATTTAGTACGTGTCAGGTTTCTAACACAGCGCTGCCAGTATACAAAATGTATGAAGTGTGTAATCCTGATGGTCAGGATTAATTGTCCTCATTTTACATCACAAATGGCTCCCACCTCTGGACAACACCATTCATGTGCAAACACATACTGATGCCTGCTGCGCAGCCTGCTGGGGTTCAAGAGTGAACAAGAGAGAAGTCCATCCTTCCACCTCCCCGTGCCCTGCTGTCATCTTGTGAAGCTGACCTTCGGAAGGGGTGGGGGGAGACGCTAAAGAACGGTCATGATTAACAAGCAAATTATATCTTAAGTGAAGAAGAAAATGCAAAGCTGAGTAAACAGGAAGAGGAGTTGGTGTGTGTTGGGGAAGAAAATGGGGAGGGGATGATTGCAACTGTAAGCAGTGGGATCCTGGCTGGCCTCACTGAGGAAGTGACATTTCAGCAAAGTCTTGAAGAAATGAGGGACTGAGTCTTGAAGATATCCAACGGGAAAAACAATCCAGGTGGAGGGACAATCCAGCAGGTGCAAAAGCCCTGAGACAGAAGAAATAGGAGGGAGACAAACGGGAGTAGAGTGGCTGGTCTAGGGTGAGCTGGGGGAAGAGCAGCAGGAAAAGGGAAGCAGGTGGTGTTGGATCCTCAGGCCACTGGGAGTAGCACTTCCTGGCAGGAAGAGCCAAAGCCTCGGTGGGGAGGGGGAGTCATGGTTCACTGGGCCAATCTGTACCAGGTGCTGTGGGGGGTGTCCTGCACCTGAGAGGTGTGTGACTCATGCATCCGGTTCATGGGCAAGCAGGCTGAGAGGCACCTGTGGATGCCCCAGACGTGCGCTTGGCCTGAAAACAGGTCCAATCACTGATGAGTGATCCAGCTACTAAGGCTGGATTTGGATTTTCACTTGCCAGTTCCTTACCTGCCCGCTTTCACCCGTTAACCTCACAGGGAGAGACACATGAGGACCAGAGGCTGACAGCGGGGGCTGGGCACCAGAGAACAGCTCAGGTCAGATCCTGGCTCCTCTGTGAGCTTCGCTGGGTGACCTGGGATGAGTGACTTCATTCCCCAGCCCCGTTTTCCTTCCCAATCTGTAGAACAGAGGCAGTGACACGTACCTGGCAGAAATGACTACAGTTTTTGAAGGAGGCCAGCTGGTCCGGCCCTGGGCATGGACTAGACTCTGACTGAATGCATTCTCCTCCTCATGAAGCATGCCTTCACCGACAAGGGCATTCAGTGTGGGGTTATAGATCGTGGAGGCAAGCCCAGGTTCCCACTGCCTTTCTGTGCTTCCATAGTCCGCTGTGATTTCTTTTATCTGCACAGCACAGCAAATACATCAGAACCTCTATACTGGCACCCAACTTGTCCCATAACCAGGGCAAGCATCACTGTTGATCAATGATGGACTCAGCCCCTGGATTCTGCTCAGGCCAGCACTCCGGGCAGCCAGTGCCCAGACTCAGAGCTGGCATGAGCCGACAGCCATTGTCTTAATGCTTCACAGCTATCTCCCTGATGTCTGTCTGTCCTACTGGCTGAGAGCACCTGGATGAAGGGATGGGGTCTGATGCACCTCTGGGTTCCCACTTCCCTGGCAGAAAGGGTGCTCAGCACATATGATCAGGAGGGAGAGCAGGAGGGAAGGAGAGAAGCATGAAGAAAGGTGGGAAGACAGAAAAGGAGAGAAGGAGCATGCTTGTAGGCAGAGTGGTCTGTATAGCTTTCTGGAAGAGCTGGGAGCTGAGCCAAGCTTGCTGCGTGTCATTTAGCGGAAGGATACAGACCCTCTGTCCAAAGCAGGCTGTTGACACTACCTTTTCCTCTTTACCAGGACCCTCAGGTTCTTTGGGGGAAAGGCATAAGGTGCAGGCACAGCCCCCGCAGCCCAGCTTCATTCCTGGTTTTGAGATGGTTTCTCATTTGTGAAATGGAGGTGTCAATGCCCACTGGGTTGGGTTGTGACCGTTCACTGTCTACGGTTACCCTGGAAGGTGCTTCGTCAATGGCACTGGCTTTTGGGACCCCTTCTTGCCTTGTACCTGCTCTTCCTCCCCTCGAGGAGCCCCTTTCTTGTCCTTTCCTCCTACAAACTTCTACTTATTCTTCAAGCCCCAGCTCAAGTGTCCCCTCCCCCTGCAGCCTTTGCTGATCCCAAGTGTACCCCTAGTGTTTGGAGCCCCCATCCCCTGATCCCATTTCTTTTTAAAATTAACATATAATGTATTATTTGTTTCAGGGGTACAGGTCTGTGCTTCATCAGTCTTACACAATGCACAGCTCTCACCAGAACACATACTCTCTCCAAGGTCCATCCCCCAGCCACTCCATTCCTTCTACCTGCTCCCCTCCAGCAACCCTGTTTGTTTCCGGAGATTAAGAGTCTCTTATGGCTTGTCTTCCTCTCTGGTTTCATCTTGTTTCATTTTTCCCTCCCTTCCCCTATGATCCTCTGTCTTGTTTCTCAAATTCCACATATCAGTGAGATCATATGATAACTTTCTGATTGACTTATTTCACTCAGGATTATACTCTCTAGTTCCATCAACGTCATGGCAAATGGCAAGATTTCATTTTTTGATGGCTGCTTAATATTCCATTATATATATATATATATATATATATATATATATATATATACATACATATACATATATGTATATATATATCACACACCACATCTTCTCTATTTATTCATCTGTTGATGGACATCTGGGCTCTTTCCATAGTTTGGCTATTGTAGACATTCCTGCTATAAACATTCCGGTGCACGTGCCCCTTCGGATCACTACATTTGTATCTTTGGGATAAATATCCTGTAGTGCAGTTGCTGGGTCATAGGGTAGTTCTATTTTCAGCTTTTTGAGGAACCTCCATACTGTTTTCCAGAGTGGCTGTACCAGCTTGGATTCCCACCAACAGTGCAGGAAGGTTCCCCTTTCTCCGTATCCACCCCAACATCTGTCATTTCCTGACTTGTTAATTTTAGCCATCCTGACTGGTGTGAGGTGGTATCTCACTGTAGTTTTGATTTGTATTTCCCTGATGCCTAGTGGTGTTGAAGCACTTTTTCATGTGTCTCTTGGCCATCTGAATGTCTTCTTTGCAGAAATGTCTGTTCATGTCCTCTGCCCATTTCTTGATTGGATTATTTGTTCTTTGGGTGTTGAGTTGATAAGTTCTTTGTAGAATTTTGATACTGGACCTTTATCTGATATGTCATTTGCAAATATCTTCTCCCATTCTGTCAGTTGTCTTTTGGTTTTGTTGACTACTTCCTTTGCTGTGCACAAGTTTTGATTCTGATGAAGTCCCAATAGTTGATTTTTGACCTTGCTTCTCTTGCCTTTGTGATGTTTCTAGGAAGAAGTTGCTGTAGCTGGGGTCAAAGAAGTTGCTGCCTGTGTTCTCCTCAAGGGTTTTGTTGGATTCCTGTCCCACATTGAGGTATTTCATCCATTTTGAGTCTATGGTTCGGTTTCATTTTTCTGCATATGGTTGTCCAATTTTCCCAACACCATTTGTTGAAGAGACTGTCTTATTTCCAATGGACATTCTTTCCTGCTTTGTCGAAGAGTTGAGGGTCCATTTATGGGCCCTCTATTCTGTTCCACCGATCTATGTGTCTGTTTGTGTGCCAGTACCATACTGTCGTGATGATTACAGCTTTGTAATAGAACTTGAAGTCTGGAATTGTGATGCCACCAGCTTCGGTTTTCTTCTTCAACATTCCTCTGGCTATTCAGAGTCTTTTCTGGTTCCATATAAATTTTAGGATTATTTGCTCCATTTCTTTGAAAAAAGTTGATGATATTTTGATAGGAATTGCATTAAATGTGTAAATGGCTCTAGTAGCATAGACATTTTCACAGTATTTATCCTTCCAGTCCATGAGCATGGAATGTTTTTCCATTTCTTTGTGACTTCCTCAGTTTCTTTCATGAGTACTGTATAGTTTTGAGTACAGATTCTTTGTCTCTTTGGTTAGATTCATTCCTAGGAATCTTATGGTTGGGGTGCAATTGTAAATGGGACAGAGTCCTTGATTTCTCTTTCTTCTGTCTTATTGTTGGTGTATAGAAATGCATCTGATTTCTGTGTATTGATTTTATATCCTGACACTTCACTGAATCCCTGTATGATGAAGTCCTCTTGCAATAGTGCTTCTGGCCCTTCCTGGACTGATGGCGTGAGCCCTGGCTGATTTGCATCCTGACCCCAGAACCTGTTCAGTGAGTGGCTGTTGAACAAGTGAATGTTCACTTGGGGAAGGGGAGAAGGAGAGACAGGCTGTGTTCTGAGGTGTGCACAGGAGATGGGCTGGGAGGGGCACCCCACTACCCAGGCTGAGTGCCTCCCATCACGGACCTTGCCTCCTTCCAACCCCTCAGAAGCTACTGGATGCTGATTATGGCCCAGCACTGTTTTGGCTCATGAAGGGTATATTCTAAACAAAGATGGAGAGTGGACAAATAGAGAAGCAGACAATAATATTGTGTCTACTCCACAAAGCAGAACTACTGCACAATCATGGACTTGCCATTTGGGATGTGGTCACATTAGGGAAGACTTATGTAAGGAGGGGATATTTGAGCTGAGGACACAGGAAGAGAGGAAGCCAGCAGAAGATTTTGGGGTAAGTGATGCCCCAAATCAGCTCAGCCACACATAGTCACCCAAACACTCCACTTAACTGCCTGGCGGTCCCATGACACCCAATTGGGCAAGTGCAAGCAAAGGGCCTCCCACTGTGCCCAGCAACAGTAGATACTCATCATGTGGTAGCAAGGACAGCTGCAAAGGTCCCAAGTTTGGGGAGTGGACACTCATCTTGCTCCCTGGACCAGAGAGGCTTGTCCAGGGTCAGAATCCTGACCCTGAGGACAAGCTCCACACCTGGGGCTTATGCCCTGCAGACAGGCTTCCCTCCCCCTTTTCAAATGGCCTGCAGCTCATGCCCAGATTCCAGGCACCCTCTCTGCAATGTGCTAGGTCTGAGAAGCAGAGCTCAAGAAGCCTGTGGGTGTTGGTGGTTTATGCAGAAGGAGGTCCTGAGGCATATCATCTGGTCTCTGCTGTGGGAAAGGGGGGTTCTGGTCCCAAGATGTATACACAAGTTTCCAGAATTGATCCTTGAAAGGCAAGGACAGAGGCAGTTCTCCAGGGCTTCGCTTTCTAAATTGGTGGAGCGTGCCTCAGGTGACACTGATTTCCCACACTGCAGGCCGCACATACCCAAGACCCCATGACATCTCTAATGCCTGGGGATAGAATGCAGCAGGATGCCAGAGCTTGATGTGAGGCCTAGCAGCCAGGTGACTCAGAGCCTGGGCTGAGAGTCCAGCACACCTGTGGGCTGCAGAGTTGGGCTGCAGCTCTCATGGAGTCTTCCCCAGCCCCATTCTCATTCTTCAGCACCATGACCCTGGGCAGGCCAGAGACAGGACTGCGCTGGCTGCAGGGACATGCCCAGGGGTGGGCAGGTGTCCCAGCTGATGCAGTTGGAGAGCACCCTGGAGTTTGTAGCTATAGCAGGTAGAGAGGGGCTCTTCTCCTGTTCTGGCTGAGATACTATGAGATGTATTCTCTAAGCTGCTGCAGGCCATGGCATCCCACACCCAGAGAAATCAGCCTGAAGCAGGGGAGAAGGAGGCCACCCTGGGGAGCAACAAAGAGGAAGACGAGACAGGGCCCTATTGGGATTAAACCCCAGCTTCCCCTTGTTCCCCACTCTGTGTCAACCTTTGAAAGGCCTGGGTTCATGTCCCCATTTGCTAAGCCAGCTGGGACTGGCTCTCCACCACTTGCAGCTCAAGAGGGCTAAGCAAAGCTTATCATCCTGAGCACCACCAGGCCCTCAAGAATAGCAAGGCCAGCAGGTAGACACTGGCACCTCCATCCCAAGCCAAGCCCTGCTCTAGGATGCCCTATTTGAACCAATCACCACTTCCATGGCTGTCCAAGCTCCTCTGGGTTTCAACAGCTCCATTGGACTTGTCTCTCTGGTTGCCAAGGGGCACTTGGAATGGTCTTACCCTCCTGCATGACTCCCTGGCTTAACTCCTGAGCTGGTGCTGCCCCATGTGTCCATGGCACAGCCTGTACCACTCCCTGTGGGGGGCATTAGAGGGGAAGGGGAAGGAAGAAGAGCTGGCCACCTGAGCTGCAGGTAGGGTCCCTAATCATCTATGCATTCACCAATTCACCCAACACAGCTTGAAGGAGCTCCCACTGAATGGCAGGCACTGGGGATGCATTCAGCAATGACAAAACACCAAAATATCCAATCCTATGGGCTACCCTTCTAGTGCGGGAAGCAAAGAAAACCTAGGTAAGCTGTTAAAATACACTATGTATTGGTGGTAAGCACTATTGAATAAATAAAGCAGAGTGGGGGTATGGAATGTTGGGGCTGAGGCTGAAATTTTAGATGGGGTGTTTCTTCATTCTCAGCACTGGAGGGGTTTGGAGCCCAGCATGGGAGCCGGGCTGCCTGGGTTTGAGTCCCATCCTCTGTTCATGTGTGATCTAATGGAGGTTGTTCAACCTCTTTGGGCTTCAGTTTTCCCATTTGTGAAATGGAGATGCTAATAGTCCCTACCCATGGGAGTTTGGGAGGTGGAGTGGAATAGCACATTTGGTGTGTTTCCAAAGTGCATGGCATGGGAGTGGCCCCAACCTTAACTTCTCTCCATGGCTAATCTTCCTTCTTAGGCCTGAGATGTGTAGATTCCCTAATGCTCTGTGTCCTGACATGCTCTCTCTTCCTGGAACGCCAAGCTTGGGAGATGCGGGGAGAGCAATCCTCATGTTTGAGGTTTAGTTCCAGTGTAGTCTGTGGATCATCTGGGTGGTTTCCTATCCATCTGTCCATCGACACTGTGGTTTTCTTGAGGTCTTATAGGCAGGAATGTGTATTGTTCATTGGTTTCCTATTCCCACGTCTACTACATACTTAATGAGTGATCAAAGATTTCTCATTAAATTATAAATGGTAAATAAGGACCTAGTGATGACTTCAAGCACCAAAGCAATCAAAGGCGGTTCCACAGAAGAAGTGTCACAGGAGGAGGACTTGGAACAGCCAGTTGGGAAAAAGAACACCATCTCACTGGCATCAGTTAGGTACATCTCTTTTCACTGCAGTCCCCCCTTCAAAAAGAACACGTGTCCCCAGAGGGTCTCGCTCTTGTCTGCTACTCTGAGGTCCCAAAGTCTTCCCATGGGAAACCTGGAGTCTTCTTTCCTTCATGTGGCCAGGTCCAGGTGGGAAGTAGGGATGAAAGGTGGGCCTTCAGGGCTCTCTTGAAAGGTCTAGGCCAGCTGGTCAAGAAATAGATAAATGGAGGGGGCACATTCAGCCAGCAGTGCTGTGAATTATTGATCACCAGAGAGCAATGTGTAGGCAAGGTCATTTCCTTCTTAGGCCAAACTGCTCGATCATGCTTAATTGCCTGTTTTCCAAATTTCCCTAGGGCTGGCCTAGGGGATGGATTTGATTTGTGCCCATTTGTTTTGCTTCAATCCAATTTTTGGGGTAAAACGGGATGCCATCAATTTCTCTTTGATATTAAGGTTTAAAACTGTGGATAGGATTAATTCAGATGCTAAAGGGGGTTCCTGTCTTACATGGCATTACAAAGAGGTACTGCTCTGTGTCTTCCATTACCCCAAGATTTGACTTACATTTCTGACTCATGTGCTGGAGGAATCTGAGGCATGGGCACAGTGAATAATCCTTGCCACCTGTGATATGCCAGGCTCTGTGTATATTGTCTCCTTCCATTACCACTGACACATTCCAGTAAAATAAATACAACACACCAAAGTGGAGACCAAATGAAGAAAGAGATTTTCAAAGAAGAATGTCCAAAGCTGGTTGCAAGGACTCCTCCACTCCTTACTGACAATGAGGGTATGAAAGTTTAGGGTGGTGGGTAATGAAAAGGAGGCTGTGGGGAATATGGTTTTGGGGACCATATGTACTAGAAATCCTGTCCCTGCTAAGCAGGAGGAAGAGGAGGGGCCTGTCCCTTCTCTAAAGTTAAATGTGGATTGATGACTCAAAGCTTCAAATGTAGCTGCTAGGCTTCTAGCCGAGATGGAATAATAGAGACCAGATTTACCTTCTCACAAGAAATAACTAAAAAACAGGAAGAAACATATGAAACAACATTTTTCAGAAGATTGGAATCTGGCAGTGAGGGACAGCAATCATTGAGAGCTGAAAACAAAAAAAGGTAAGCTCAAGAATTGCTCTAGCTTGAGAGTTTTCTGCCCATGTTGTAGGGAGAGGTTGTCCAATCCAAGCTTGGTAGACTCCTTGAGCTGAGAAGACCGACATGAGGGTCTAGGGAAACCTGGTGGCTAGAGTTCACAGGGAAGAATCATGGAGAGAGAGCTGCAAAGAGAGAGCTCTGGGGATATGGAGAGGTCCAACCTGAGTACTCAGCTGGGTACCAAACAGCATGTGTGAGAAAATAATCCATATTCAGGGAAAGAACCACCCAAGGGAACAGTGCTCTGTGCCCACACAGAGTCAGGACCCTGCCTGCTCTCATCAACCAGATTTTAAAAATCTCATCATTCATGAGGCATTGAGTAACTTCCCTAGGAAAGTCTTGCCTCACTAGTGGAGAATAGTTTTAGATTGAGAACTTCTCCAAACATGCTTACCAAATCTCCAAAACCAAGACTGGAAAGGATCAAGCTGTTTATAAGTTAGTTTACTACATCCTAGCACAAAGATCAAGAATGTTTATAGGAACACAAACATAGCCAGTACCCACAAGGTAAAAGTTAAAGTCTAGAATCCAGTAAAAAATTTCCAGCCATCCAAAGAGGCAGGAAAACAACCCATAATAAGGAGAAAAGTCAATCAATTGAAAACCGATCCAAAATGAACACAGATGTTAATAATTAGCTGACAAGTATGCCAAACCAGTTATTATAACAATATTCCATATGTTCAAGAAGTTAGAGGAAAAGTGGAATATACAATGGACATGGGAGATGTAAGAAAGACCTAAACCAAACTCTGACAGATGGCAACTACATTGTCTGAGATGAAAAACGCACTGGGTTGGACAAACAGCAGAGTAGATATTGCAGAAGAGTAGATTAGTTAATAAGAAGACAGAAATGGAAATTTCCAAAAAGAAAAATAGAATAGAAAAACAGTTATGATAAAAATTTAAAAGAGGGACAGAGCCTTGGTGAACTATGAGATGATGTCAAGAGGCCTAATAAATGTGTGACTGGAGTCTCTGAAAGAGAGGAAGAAGAGGAACAGGAAACTATCTGAAGAAAAGATGGCTGAAATTTTCCAAATTCAATGAAAACTATGCCCCCACAGATATAAAGATTTCAGGGAATACAACAAAAATGAAGAAAACCACACGAAGGCATATTGCAGTTTAATTGTTCAAAACCAGTAATAAAGAGAAAATCTTAAAAGTAGCCAGAAGGGAGGATGTGTTATTACAGAGGAACAGGATAAGGATTACAGCATATTTCATGTAAGAAGCAATGCAAGTGAGAAGGCAGTGGAGCAGTGGCTTTAAAATACTGAATTGATTTTTTTTTTTAACTGTCAACTTAGATTCATGACCAGAAGAAAAATCTTTCAAAAGTAAAAGCAAAATAAAGACTTATCAGACATATAAAAACTAAAAGAATTTACCTCTAGAAAATCCTAAATATAAGAAATGTTAAAGGGTGTCCTTCAAACAGAAGGAAAAATGATACTAGATGGAAATATGGATCTCCACAAAGGAATGACTAGCATTACCACCTGACACAGTAACTGCACAGGTAAATACATATTTTCTCTTGTTATTTTAGTCTCTTCAAAATATAATTGGCTGCTGAAGCAAAAATAGTAACCATGTAATAGGAGGTTTATGACATATGTAAAAATAAAATGTATGAGAGGAATAATGAAAATGCTGGGAGGGGAGAATGGAAGCACAGTATTGTAAGTAAATATAACTACCTTAAACTATATGTGAAGTAGTGTTATATCACTTAAAGGTAGATTGCGATAAGTTAAAGATATATACTACAAGCCTAAAAGCAACTACTAAAATAATAAAACAAAAACTTATAGCTAATAAGCCACAAAGTAGATAAAATGAAATCATTAAAAATGTTCAATTAGGGGTGACTGGGTGGCTCAGTGGGTTAAGCCTCTGCCTTCAGCTCAAGTCAAGATCTCAGGATCCTGGGATTGAGCCCTGCATCGCATTGCATCTCATCTAGCTCTTGGCTCAGCAGGGAGCCTGCTTCCCGCCTCTCTCTGCCTGCCTCTCTGCCTACTTGTGATCTCTCTGTCAAATAAATAAAATCTTTGGGATGCCTGGGTGGCTCAGTTGGTTAAGCAGCTGCCTTCGGTGCAGGTCATGATCCCAGCGTCCTGGGATCGAGTCCCACATCGGGCTCCTTGCTCCGCAGGGAGCCTGCTTCTCCCTCTGACTCTGCCTTCCACTCTGTCTGCCTATGCTCGCTCTCGCTCGCTCTCTCTTTGACAAATAAATAAATAAAATGTTAAAAAGAAAAAAAAAAGAAGGTCAGGCACCCATTTGTCAGATGGGTGCCTGGGTGGTTCAGTTAGTTAAGTGTCTGCCTTCGGCTTAGGCTCAAGTAATGATCTCAGGGTCCTGGGATTGAGCCCTGCATCAGGCTCCCTGCTCAGCGGGCAGTCTGCTTCTCCCTCTCCCTCTGCCCCCCCACCCCTGCTCATGCTCTCTCTCAAATTAAAAAAAAAAAAAAAACACAACAAATAAATACAATCTTTTAAAAAACTGTTCAATTAGGGTCGCCTGGGTGGTTCAGTGGGTTAAAGCCTCTGCCTTCGGCTCAGGTCATGGTCCCAGGGTCCTGGGATAGAGCCCTGCATCAGGCTCTCTGCTCAGCAGGGAGCCTGCTTCCTCCTCTCTCTCTCTGCCTGCCTCTTTGCCTACATGTGATCTCTGTCTGTCAAATAAATAAATAAAATCTTTTCCCAAAGAAGGCAAAAAAAAAAAAAAAAAAAAGAAAGAAAGAAAGAAAAGAAAAAAAAAGAGTAAGGAGGGAACAGAGAAAATATGGAATAAATGGAAGACAAATATCAAGATGGCAGATTTAAACCTAACCACATCAATAGTGGCAGTGGTCTAAAATTCCAATTAAGAGGCAGATATGATCAGATTGGATGAAAAAGTAAGACCCACATATAGGCAACATAACCTAAATGTAAATATAGAAAGAGATTAAATGGAAAATAATGAAAAAGATACATTGCAATGTTTATGTTAATCTCAAAGTAGATTTGCAGTAAAAAATATTACAAGGGTCAAAGAAAGTAATTTCATAATGATAAAGAGAATGTTAATAGTCTTAATGTTTATGTATCTAATAGCAGAACTTTAAAATACACAAGGCAAAAACTGATAGAACTATAAGGAGAAATGGATCCATAATTATGGTTGGAAATTCAATAACCCTCTTTTAATAATTCATAAAAAGAGTATAACAAAAATGTTAAGGAAATAGAAGACATGAACAACATTGTCAACCAACAATAACACACCACCTGATAAAAGCAGAACACAAACCCTTTTCAAGTATACACCACAGAAAATTTACTGAAATAGATCATATTCTGGGCCACAAAACAAGTTTTAATAGCCACAAACGGATTAAAGTCATAAAAAGTATGTTCTCTGTTACAATGGGATTAAATTGGAAATCAAAAATAAAAAGAGCTCAGGGAAATCTCCAAATATTTGGAAACTATGTTGCACGCTTCTATATAATGCATGCATCCAAGAAAAAAAAATCAATAGGAAAATTAGAAAGAATTAAACTTGGATGAAAACGAAATTCTGATACAATCTGTGTAATGTTGCTAAAATAATATTTAGATGGAACTTTGTAACACTTTGTATTGGGGAAAAAAGTTCTCCAGTCAATTATGCTAGATTACATTATAAGAAACTAGCAAAAGGAAATCAAATTAAATCTAAAGTAAGTGGGAATAAAGGAAATAATAAGGATCAGAACACAAATTAACAAAATATAGAACAAATAAAACAGAAAATCAATGAAGCCAAAAGCTGATTCTTTGAACTTTTTATTTATACAATTGAAAACCTCTTGCCAGACTGACCAGGATGGGAGAGAAGACAAGATTGTCTCAAGAATGAGAGGATGACATCACTACAGAGCCTATAGATATTAAAATAATAATAGCAAGGGAAAAATATGAACAACTTTTTGCTAATAAATTCAACAACTTAGATGGAGTGGGTAGATTCCTTGAAAGACACAAACTACCAAAACTTACTGAGGAAGGAAGAGATAGCCTGAGTAATCCTATAACCATTAAAGAAATTGAATTTATAACTTAAAGCCTTTCCACAAAACACAAACAAACAAACAAAAACCCACTTCAGATCGAGATGGCTTCACTGATGAAGCCAGGTATTTAAGAAATAAATAATGCCAATTCTACACAAATTCTTTCAATAAATCAAAAAAGAGGGAATATGTCCCAAGTTATTTTATATGGAAGCATTACCCTGATATCAAAACCAGATGAAGACCTTATGAGAAAAGGAAACCACAGATCAATACCAGTATCCCTCATGAACATCAAGACAAAAATTCTTAAATCTAATCCAACAATTTAGAAAAAGAATAATACATCCTGACCAAGTGGGTATATCCCAGAAATGCAAGGTGGGTTCAACATTTGAAAATTGATCAATGTAATTCACTATATTTACAACCTAAAAAACAAACAACAAACTATATAATCACTATAGTAGACATATAAAAGCATCTAATAAAACCTAATCTCTACTGATGAAATCTCTTAGCAAGCTAGGAATAGAAGTGAACGTCTTCAACTTTTTGAAAAAATATCTGTGAAAAACCTATAGACTTACTGGTGAAAGACTGAATGCTTTCCCTCTAAGATTGGGTGCAAGACAATTCTTGGCCATTCTTACCATACTTGTTCAACATCGTGCTGGAGGGTAAAGCCAAGACAATAAAAGACATTAGGATTAGAAAGGGAGAAAAAAAACCATTCTTATTCACAGGCAACCTGATTGTCTGTAAAGAAATCCAATGGAACTTACAAAATAGCTGCCAGAAATAATAAACAAGTTTAGCAAGTTTATAGGAATTAAAAGATTTTAAATACCATTTAAAATATGAGATTTAGGGGAATAAATCTAACAGCATGTGGAAAACCTGCAGATCATAAATTATAAATCGCTGAGGAGAGAATTTAAAGAGCTAAATAAGTGGAGAGAGATACCATGTTCATGTATTAGAAGACTCAATATTGCTCAGATGTCAGTTCTCCTCAAATTGATCTATAAATTCAACACAATCCAATCCAATTGAAATCTCAACTTCCTTCCTTCCTTCCTTCCTTCCTTTCTTCCTTCCTTCCTTCTTCTTTAGAAGCTGACAAACTGATGCTAGTGTTTTTATGGAAATGCAAAGCTACTAAGATAAGAAGAAGAATAAAGCCAGAGGATGAATATGATCTGATTCCAAGAACTTGTTATAAAGCTTCATTGATTGATACAGGGGATATTGGTGACAAGATGAGATCAGGTAGATCTATGGAACAGAATAGAGTCCAAAAATAGAACCACATATATATGGCAGCTGATACAGCTCATTTTCACCAAAGATGAAAAAAATAGTTCAGTGGAGAATATATTGACAATTACGTGCTAAAGCAATTCGCGCGCGCGCGTGTGTGTGTGTGTGTGTGTGTACGTGTAACTGAACTATACTTTAAAAAAATGACCCATAATTCTCACCATATATAAGAACTAGTTCAAAATGTACTATAGACCAAAACTTAAAACCTAAATCCAGAAAATCAAGGAGTTGATGAACTTTTTCTTAAAGGACCACACAGTAAATATTTTAGGCTTGTGAATATTATAATCTCTATTGCAACTACACAAGTCTTCCATTATGATGTGAAAGTGGTCATAGAAAATACAGAAATGAATGGATGATGCTGTGTTCCCATAAAACTTTTTTTTTTTTTTTTTTGCTGCCCACAAGAGACTCATTTTATTTTATTTTATTCTATTTTATTTTTTAGGAACTTTTTATTATACATAAATGTAGGCAGTTGGTCTGTAGGCCATAGTTTTCTGACAACTGTTGTAGAAGAAGACATATAACAAAAATCTTCATGACTTTGAGTTAGTCAAAGACTTCTTAGATATGACACAAAAGCATGATCTGCAGAGAAAAAAAGCCATAAATTGGGCTTTATCAAACTTAAAAATGTCTCCTCTTTGAAAGACCATTAGAGAGTGAAAGACAAGCCTTGGAGACAATTTTTGCAAAACATATATCTGATAGATGACTTGTATTCAGAATATATATAAAAAATAATAATAAAACTCAATAATAAGAAGACCAACAAGCTAAATAATAAATGAGGCACTGCTTGTGCTTACATTCTCCCTCTCTCTCTCTCTTTGGCAAATAAATGGATGAAAATCTTTAAAAAAATAAATGGGGGAAATGTCTGAGGAGATACTTCACTAAAGATGATGTACAGATGACACATGAACAGATGTACAACATTGTTAGTCACTAGGGTAATGCCAACTTAAAAACCACAGTGAGATACCACTACATACCTATTAGAATGGCTAACCTAAAGAAGGCTGACTATGTCAAATTTCGGTGAGGACATGGAGGAACTGGAATGTTCATACACTGCTGATAGGAATGCAAAATGGTCTATCTCCAGATTCATTTAGTTGTTTTTGGAAACAGTTTGGAATATTATTTCTATCATATACAAACTATTTCATAAAAATATAAAAGAGGGAAAGATATATATCTTATCTATATCTATATATCTATACCTTACAACTATGTGGTGTCCACAGTAGAAATGGTTGAAGATAAAATTGTTAATGTAACTGACTCCATGAAAGGCAAAAAGAAATTTTATCGTATCAATAGATACAACAAAACAAAGTGATTAGTCAAACAAAAAACACTCACATGGGATAAATTTCAGCACTTGTTCGGATGAGAAAGTTTATTCATGAGAACCCAAGAGCAAACATTATTCATGGCGAAACTTTAAAAACATAGCTAGACCCACAACAAGGACTCCTACTATCACCCCTACTACTCAACCCTACCTTGTATTGGAACCCATTGGACCAGACAGCAAATAGCTGGAGAATGGCAAGAAAAGGCCGGAACTGTCTTTAATTGCTGATATGACTGTCTGCCTAGAAAATCTAAGAGAATCTGTTTTCAAACTATTAGAACCATATGACAGTTCAACAAAACTTCTGGGTACAAGACAATCTGCTAAAACCAATAGCACTCCTCTTGAACAGCAATACCAATGCTACATTGTTTAAAGGCAACCCTATTCACAAAGGTAGTAAAATCTGTAAGGTACTTAAGATTAGGAGCACCTAGGTGGCTCAGTAGGTTAAGTGTCTGACTCTTGGTTTTGGCTTAGGTTGTGATCTCAAGGATCCGAGATCAAGTCCAGCACTGGGCTCCACATTCTGTATGGAGCCTGCTTGAGATTTGCTCTCTCCATCTCCCTCTGCCCCTCCCTCCCTGCTTTCTCTCTCAAAAAAAAAAAAAAAAAAAAATATATATATATATATATATATATATATACTTAAGATTAAATCTTAAGATTAAATTTTAAGATTAAATCAAGCCCTTTATTGAGGTAGTATAGCAGAGTGGTTCAGAGCAGGGTTTCCAACACAAAATGCTTGGTTTCACCTGCAGCCCTACTGTTTACTGGCTTGGGTAAATTAATTGATCATTCATGCTTCAGTTTATTTGTAAAAGTGAGACAGTAATAATATCTACCTCATAAAGAAGTCAGAAAGGTTAACTGAGTTAAATGTTTATAATATTTATAAAGTGTTTACAACAGTAGCTGTACAAATAATACATATAAGTGTTTGCTACTATTGTTACAAAGAAAATTACAAAATTTGATTGAAGGACATGAAAAAACATCTGAATGAATTTGGGGATAGACCATGTCCATGGATGGGACACTTCAGCATCAGAAGGGTATAAATTTTTTCCTGGTTAATTGTTAAGTTCTGTATAGTCACAATGCAAATGCCAACAGAATTTTATTTTTATTTATTTATTTATTTATAAATATTTTGTTTATTTATTTGTCAGAGAGAGTGAGCACAGGCAGACAGAGTGGCAGGCAGAGGCAGAGGGAAAAGCAGGCTCCCTGCTGAGCAAGGAGCCTGACGTGGGACTCAATCCCACGACGCTATGATCACGACCTGAGCCGAAGGCAGCCGCTCAACCAACTGAGCCACCCAGGTATCCCAATGCCAACAGCATTTTAAAATGAGATCTGAAAGAAGAAAATTTATGTAGGAAAGAAAACGTCCATGACTAAACAAGATGATTTTGAAGAAAAAAACTATGCCATTTGATTTATTTGGTATTGACTCATTATAAAATTATACAATGTGAGGCAGGTTATTACTGGCACATGGGTCAGGTAAAAAGGCCAATGGAAAGAACAGAGTCCAGAAATACACCTCCATGTATATGGGAATAGAAAAGAAGGGGCATTATAAATCAGTGGGTGAAAGATGGGCCATTCCAAAAAATGACTTGGATATTAGATTCTTTCATATGGAAAAAGTATATAATTTAGCCTCTATCTTACCCAAAACAGAACAGCATGTTCCAAATGGGCTAAAATATAAATGTAAAAAGACATTCTGTAGCCCACTGATATAACTCAGGAGGTAGAGAAGTATTTATCAAACAGAACACAAAAGGCCAAATACTTGAAAGAAAATATTGTTAAATTTCACATCAAAATGAGTTACTTCTGTGGGAAAAGAGTACCATAAACAAAATTAGGAGAAAAGCAGCCAATTATAAGCCAACGTTTGAAAATACACACACACAGATAGAGGATAGATAGTAAAATTATGAGCCTGCAGGCAACCAGTAAGAAAAAATTCAAGTAACCCAGTGGGGAAATGGGCAGAGAAAGAACAGATAATTCACAGAACAGGAAGTCACAAAGGCTAAACAGAAAGATTCTCAACCTTACTAGTAATCAGGAAATGCAAATTAATCAATCATCACAGATCAGCTCCCTCATCAACTTGACATGTGTTTAAGTCAATTCCGAGTGTTACGGGGAATGTGATACACTGCTGTAGGAGCATAAATTGTTTCTTGATTTGACAACATGTAGGAGGTTACAAATGTATAGATACCATAATCCAGCGGTGCCTGTCTCCAGGTGCCCATCTTGGGAAACCCACTGGGGTATGAGGAGGTAGGTACAGCGATGTCGCTGCAGCATTGCTTACAATCTCGGAAGGCTGAAACAACCTACACACCCATTAACGTGGGTGAGAGAAATAACAAATGGATTGTGGTCACCAGTATGCTGGTAAATGTTTAACAACCCGCTGTCTAGGGGGAAAGCGTTAAATTATAGCATTTGTCAATCTCCGGGATATGAATGCTCCCACTGTGGTGGATTTCTAGTACCACCGTGACATCGCTGGAAGCGGAGCTGGGAAGAAACACACGAATCTGCTCCTGGAGAAGGTCCTCTGGGTGGGCTCCAAGACACCATTGATTATTTTCTTCCAGCATCTAAGATCAATGAAGGAACTAGGTAGAGCTGAAAAAAATAATGCTTAGAAAAAAAGCAATTTGCAATATGGTATAATCAATAGGCTCGTGTTTATATAAATTTTAAAATTACACAAAATGATATAATGCATGTATACACACTGAAGGATAGAACACGGATGGGAATAAAACAAAAACTTGGGGGTAGGGTTTGCCTTTGGAAAGAGAAGGATACAGAGGACACAAAGAACTTCAGCGTATCTCCACGGTTTTATTTCTTAAAAGAACTGAAGCAAATATATCAGGATCTTAATATCAACTTCTTTTGAGTCAATATTCAAAAGGGGGGGTCTCTATTTATTCAAAGTATTTCATTAATATAAATATAACACAAAAATAAAACATGACCATGATTATGTAAAAAGAAAACTCCCTTGAAAGACCCTGGAAGGCCATCCAAGGCGGTTTTGGTCATTGGGCTTGGATTCTGGAACCTTGGTTTTCTATTGTCCTCATTTCCACATTTTCTCTCCTAAGTTTGGCTTCCACAGTGGCAGAAAGCCACCGAGCCCGTGAGTGCTGGGCCGGGTGACATGCGTGCTGGCATCTGTATTTGATGGTTTTAGCACGCGCATCCAGATTCTCAGCCAGCCTCCATCTGAGGCACTGTGACTAGCCTGGGGGTCTGGGGGGGTGGGTTTTTGTTTGGCATCTTACCATGAGAAGATCCACCCTGGCACTCTTCCAGGAAACCTCTCTAGGGTGAAGCAGATGGTTCACAGAGGTGGGAAGCACCGAGAGACCACCTTAAAGCTCTACCCTGGGATCTGGGTGGTCACAGAGGGAAAGGTGGCAAGAAGTGTTTTCATTAGTAGCAGCTAACATGGGATGACCCTACAAGCTGGGTAAGGCTCTGTCACGGACTAGCTAGGTGACTTGGGGACAGTGACTTGGTGCCTGTTGTTGATTTTGTTTCTGTTTTCATTTATAAAGTGAATACTGTAATAGATTGTATTATTGTGCAAGCTATTTGCAACCCCCGCCTTGGGGGAGGATTGTCTGGTGAGCTCCATTGAGGTCACATGGCCGTGTGACCTACCATGTCCCTCCTTGCCCTGTTGAACTCACGAGTGGTGGTTATGGAACTTACCTGGGGTCATGAAACTGCAAGAGGGAGCTCAGGGCTCCCATCTTTCCTTTGCCTCTGCCAGGAGCCCAGCTCCGTCCGGCTTTGGGACTGCTCCATCAGCCTGGTCCCCAGAGTAAAGATGGGGAGGATCAGAGGTGCAGTCGAGCTGGGAGAGTGAGACAGATTCAGTCAGCCACTGCATGGGAAAGGTCCTCCATTACTAGACCATTCTGGCTGAGACAGGGGGCTCACTTCTCACTTTGGAGAAGGAGATAATGTAGGTGACGTGCAGAGCCACCAGGTGGCTTATAGGGATGCTGCGGTCAGGATAGAAGTCATGGACAGCTATAACAACCCACAAGTCTTGGGGACCAAACACATTGCATGTCTATTTCTCATGCACACTACACATCCTGTAAGGGTCCCTGCCCTTTGTAGTCATTCAGAAACCCCAGCTGGTGGTGATTCTATCTTGGTGGATACTTTTTTTCAAGACCCTGAGTCAAGAGGGAAAAAGCGAATCTGGCAAACCACATTCAGGCTCGTAAAGCTCCAATTCATGAGAGATGCAGGCCACTTCCCCATTTCACTGTCCAAAGCTGCTCTCCTGACTATGGGCAATTTAAAAAGCGACAGGAATGCAAATCCAGCCCATGCACAGGAGGCAGAAGTTGGGTATGTGAAGTTAGCACGGAGACCTTCCTGGGGCCATTGGGGAATGGTGACTGGTGCTGGAGTTACTGTTCGTCATGACTTTTAGGCTGACTCCAAATGGGGAAAAGTGGCATGTGGGACCACATTCTAGACAAGGGACCAGCACGCACAAATGCAGAGTCTGGAAGGCATCTGTCTTGCTGGGGACATTGCAGGTGTTCAGGAAAGAGCACGGTGCACACAGGGAACTGGCCAGTGATGCAGTCTGGAGCTGTTCCATAAAGACCTCTGGATGTAGACATTAGCATGTGGCAGCTGGGAGCCTCAAACATGGTAAGCAGGAAAGTGAACTGGGTCAGCTTTCAGTCCACATGAGGGAGGGGTGAATCCTTGCGTTCTGGTCGGGTGGTGAGGCTGGTGGGAGGAGCGGGATTTGTGAGCTCTGAGGGCGAGTCAGCAGGACTGGAAGATCGACAGGACATGATGGCTTGAGAGGTGATAGATGCAGGAGGATGCCAGTCTATCCTCAGTGGGGATGGGAACAAGGGCCAACCTAGGCTGCCAGAGAGGAAGTGAGGGTCGCACTGGAGGTGGCAAACTGCTAAAAGTCACAGATGATGACGATACTTCATTTCAGGAGGTTTGGGAGCAACAAGAACTCTCTTCCCCTATGGGCTCTTTGATGTCGGCTACTAAAGCCCAGTGTGCAAAGAACCCATCACCTGCAATCCCAGGCTGAGTACACGTGCCCAACGGAGGGGAGGACGTGCATGCTAAGACATTGCTCTGTTCATAATAACCTCCAATCCGAAAGCAACCAAGTACCCATCCGCAGGAGGAGACACAGCATTGCATTTCCATGATGGAATATTAGGCAACAATGAAAAATGAATAAATTAAAACGCCAAAAATGCCATGATGCGTGAGCCTTGGATATGGAATGTGGAACAAAACCAGATCCCCAAACACTCATGCTCTGTGATTTTCTTTGCACAACCACCCCCAGATAACAAAGTCACAGTGTTAGAAGTCCAGATAGGACTTTCTGTGAGGTGGACAGAGTGGGTCATGAGGAGCCCTCCAGAGGATGGCGGGGTCTTCTTTTCCTGAGGGGGGTGGTAGTTAATCAAGTGTTTGCTCTGTGACAGTTCAGGGAGCGTCACATCTAACTTTTGTAGGCTTTTCTATACACAATCTGAACATCAGTCAAGACAAGCAGACTGAGATACAACCTTTCAGGGACCACGAGAAGGAGCATAACTTGGTAAGCAGCTGAGAGGCAGAAGAAGGTGGGGTCCCCAAAGCAAATGGAAGGAGTGACGGGGCGGTCCCGCAGGGTGAAGACTGCTGAAGGGTCAGCTAAGAGAGGAGTCCAGGAACTCATCCACTGGTTCCAGGAAGAGGAAAGTCATTATCAACCCTGCTGAGACCAGCTTCCCTTTGGGGAGGCAGGGTGGGACAGTGAGAAGAGGCCAGGTTGTGGAGGGCTCCAGCAGTGAGTGTGGGGGGATGCGGAAGAGGAGATGGGGCATGTAGATGTGTTCCTCCCTGAAACAGAGAGGACACTGTGCTGGCAGCAAGAAGGGAACTCAGAGTCAGGACTGTTTCTTAATGTGGAAGACCCAAGCAGGCTTTGCCGTGGGGAGCCCCCAGGGGGACTGCTGATAAATTTCACCTTATCACAGGGGTCCTCTCCACTCCCACTTTGTACAAGAGACCCCCATCACCACCCATCTCCATCCCAACCTGACTTATATGCTTACTCCACCTTGTTGATCTTGCCCTGCTCGTGGCTCAACCCCATGGGAATGGGGAGATTGATCTGTTCTATTCCCCATGTTACCCCTGTGCTGGGAATGTGCCTGCCCACAGGAGATATTGCAGAAACATCTGTCATGGACAGATGAATGGGGAGGCAGACACAGAGAGAGGCTGGGGATAGGAGGACCGAGGGGCAGGGCAGCCCTGCATTGAGGGACCAGAGATGTTTGGAGACATAAAGAGGGAGCAATGGTTTGTACCAGGGTGAGTGTGGGTTGGTGGGCAAGGCGCTGGTTCTGATGGGGACGGGTGCTTCAGGGGAAGAGAAGAGACAGTCTGGAGGAGCCCAGAGGAAGTGAGAGAAGAATGAGCTGATGGAGAGTGCAGAGGGGCTGATGTGCCCTGGGGTCCATCAAGGCTGGAGATCGCCAACTCCAGGGGTCCTCTGCTTGACCCAGAAGCTGACAAAGGGGTGTGTTGATGTGTTAGCCCAGGACAGGGCCGTTTCCATGGGGATCCAGGGCCTCCTGGAAAATGGGGTGTGTGCTTCCACCGAATGACAGATGGGGATGATGGACAGGGGTCTCCCTAAGATCAGAGAAGAGACGAGTCTCAGCATGGTGATAGTATCAGCTACCATGCCAGAGCGCGGACAAGGCCCTCCCCTACTGGACAGGAACTGGCCACATCAGCCCCAGGATCACGCCATTTCACGGGCAAGGTTGTGCTAGCCACCCCCCCTCCCTGTCAGGACTTGAACCCAGCCCGTAGCTTCTGGAAGCTGAGGCTGCAGCCATGTTTTTATATAGAGATAGGGAGGCGAGCAGGGTATGGACAGGGAGCAGGGTGCTGGGCTCTGGATGTGAGGTTCGGGCAGTCCAGACAAGGGGGAGAGGGCAGAATGAGACCGGCTTCAAGAAGGTGGGTGGGAGAGGACACGAACGAACGTCAGCCTCCTTCATGAAAGCGCAGCCCAAGCACATCCGACCTGTGTTTACCTGGTCCAGGACTGAACCTGCCACAGCTGTGCTCTGAGGTGGATGTTGTGAACAAGCTGAGGGTGGGACAGGTTGGCGGGGGCATTCAAGAAGTAGGCGGTGGTGCTGGCAGAACCCCCAGGACTCTCAGGGGTCCAGCCTTTTCCATTACACACAGCAGGGGTGTGTGTGGGGGGTCCGTTCTGGGCATTTCTGCCCCGTAAAAGCCCAGCTCTAGCTCCCAAACTCCCTCTCCCCAGCAAGAAACCCCAGGCAAGCCGTCCCTGGGTGGTTCAGTGGGTTAAGCCCACTTCGGCTCAGGTTATGGTCTCAGGGTACTGGGATCGAGCCCCGCATCAGCCTCTCTGCTTAGCAGGGAACCTGCTTCTCTGTCTCTCTCTGCCTGCCTCTCTGCCTATTTGTGATCTCTCTCTGTCAAATAAATAAATAAAATCTTAAAAAAAAAAAAAAAGAAAGAAAGAAAAGAAAAAAGAAACCACAGGCAGCATCCACCTGCCCCAGTCTTCCTGACCCTGGCCTCCTGTCCCTGCCTCTTCTGGACTCACCTGGCCCCCTGCAGTTTGGAGTCCCCAGGAAACCAGCTGAAAGAAGCAAAGCCTCACAGGATTCTGGGACTGGGGATCTCAGCTCCCTTTCCCACCTGGGGCAAAAGGCCCTTCAGCATTTGTTGCTCCTCCCAGGCAGCCTCCCCCTTCCTTCCCCTCCCTTTCCCCGGTGAAAAGGGAAGGGAGGCAGGGAAGGTCGGGTTTGGTGGAGAGGGAGACTGGCAGACCGACCCGTTTTCCAGCCTGTTTTTGGAGGGCACCCAGCGCGGTTTCTACACTTTATTTTTACCAGTAGAGAGGCTAACAGGAGGATAGATCATGGAGCTCTGCCTGGAGGAGGCCAATTACTCCAGGCAGCCGATCCAGAGTTTTTACCTCGCAGGTTGTGGATTCTCCCGCCCGGTCCTACACCGGCCCCCCGCCCCCCGCCCCATCCCTCCAGCTACTTCCCACCGGTCCAGTTTTGCGCTCCAGAGGGTCCTCTAAACTTTTCCGACCCACCTTCCTCTACCAACGAAGGGGACCCTTGTGCACTCTCCTAACCCACTTCTGAAGCCTTCCAGGCTCCAAGGTGCCACCTTCAGCCGACCCCCATCCACTCCCTGTCCTCCCGCCAGCCCTACCTCTTCTATTCCCTCCGTCATTGGGCATCTCTTCCATAATTCCGGCACCTGGGCGGCCAAGGTGCCCCCCAAAAGCTCAGCGGACCAGCGTTCCCCCCGCCCCTGAATCCAGGTGACCATCTCCTTCCTCCCTCTCCCGCACGCACACTCAGGCACCAAAGGTGCCCACCCGCGGGGACCGGAGCACAGCGGTGCCGCCCCTACCGGGGCGCGGCTCCACCTGCAGGGCGCTGGGCGGCCGGCGCGCGGCTGGCTGCGCGGGCCGCGGGGGCGGAGGAGCGGGCGGCGCGAGGGAGGGGCCTGCGGAGCAGCGGCGGCGGCGGCGGCCCCAGCCCGCGCAGCCCGGCTCGGCCCCGGCTCGGTCGGCGCAGCGCCGCGCGCGTACCCTCCCGCCGCCGCGCAGCCAGGCGCCCGGGCACCAGGCCGCCACCACCACCGCCGCCGCCGCCGCCGCCGCCGCTGCTGCCGGGCGCACGACGCAGCGCGCACCGGCCGGGATGCGCGCCCGGGCCCTGGCCCGCCCCCACCCGCGGCCACCGCCCGCCCGCCGCGCGCTCGCCTGACCGCGGCGCCCGCCCCGGCCGCCCCGCCCGTCCCAGGCCGCCCCCGGCCGCGATGCCCGCCCCCCGGGGCCCCGGCGGCCCGCGCCCCTGCTAGGCTGCGGCGGCATGGCCCGCGCGCCCGGCGCGACCTCTGCGGATTGCATCGGTGTGCGGCGGCGGGGCATGCCCAGGGCACCGGGCACGGCCTTCAATGGGCGAGGACACGGACACGCGGAAAATTAACCACAGCTTCCTGCGGGACCACAGCTATGTGACTGAAGGTAACGTACGTGTTGTCTGAGGCCCCCTCCGGCCGGCCGCGGCGTGGGGATGCCGTCGCACCGAATGCCCTCCGAAGGTTTGGACCGCGCGCTGTGTGTCGTGTCCCCCCCACCCCACCCTACCCCACCCTGCCCCGGGTCCCGGAGGGAGGGAGCCTGAGGGCGCCGGCCTCCGCTGCCCAGCGCCCTCCTCCGCGCCGCCCTCCGGCAGGCAGCTTTCGGCCCCCAGGCCCGTGTGGCATCCTGTATCGGCCCTGGCCATCATTTGTAAAAAGGCCATTCCTGCGGTTAATCTGGTGAAGAAATCCAGGGAGATGTAGTGGTTTAGAATCCTGGGTTTGCCATTTCAGCCCTGCCCAAAGCCCACAGAATTTTCTAGGCTGCCCACTCCCCAGAGACGAAGAGGGAACCACGGGGGAAAAAAAAACCCAAGGCCAGACCCTCCCCCCCAAGAGGCTCGCTGTCCCTGGGCACTGCCTGTACCTCTAAAGGCAGGGGCCCCTCGTGGGTGGGAGACGGCGGCCCGTTTGGGGTTGGTCTTTTATTCCCGGTGAGTTATACTGAGACAGAAAGAGCTGGCCCCAAACTGGCAGAATTTTCCCCTAAAAGTGGGACATGCCTTCCCAAAGGGGCCCTGCATTTGAAATCCCCCAGACTGGTCCAACAGGCCCAAGCCCAACCCCCACCCCGAGGTGGTAGAATCCCGCTGGTCAGCGCTGATGGACCTGTGACTTCCAAGGGTCTCTCTCCTTCAGCTTGCCCAGAGAATGGTGGGGAACAGCTCCCAAACCGCAGCCAGGGGCCTGCGGAGCGAATCCCTGATTGAAGATGGGGTGATCGCTAGCCGCGGGGTGTCAGCATGCGGCAGAGGGGACACTTGCGCTGGAGACCTTCCTGGGTTTAGGGACTGCTTGAACCTTCCCTAGCGGCCGATAAACTGTCTGCATAAGTGTTGGTGGGTTGGTAGCAAGATGTCCCCCGGTGGGTGCCCCCAGTGGGAGGGGCCCTGCGCAAGGCGTTCCGCGGGGCTGGCGCGCGTGGGTGTCGGTGTCAGGGAACCTTGTGTGGGCTTGGCGGCTGGGAATCGACTCCCGGGTACTGTCCGCGGTCTAGTGCCTGGCTCTGCCGGAAATGAGGCCGAGTCCAAGCCGGAGTCCCGCGGAGGCCCAGGAGCGCGGGGCGAGCGCAGGGCGGGACCCCAGTGTCCCGTCCCGGGGAGCTGAGGCTTGATGTGTATCCTGGGCGGAGGGACGCTGAGAGGTGGCGCTCCCCGCTCCCGGGAAGAGAACCGCTGAGTCACGCTTTGCTGGTGGGGGAGGGGAAAGGGAAGGAGGTAAGGCTGCCTGGCTGGGTGAGGGCTCAGCCCCCAAGCTCGGGCTTTCTGGGGCCCAGGGAGCTGAAAGCGGCTCTTTGTGGCCTGCCTTGGTGAGGGTGAGGTAGAGTCAGCGTGCGTCGGGGTGTTTTTTTTCTGCGCGCAGGCTGCTGAGCGTAGAGGGTGAGAGGCCTCTGGGTTGTTGGCAGGTGCCCTTGTGGTCTGGCTCTGGCTGAGAGGGGATCTTGGCAGGTCATTCCGGTCTGGCTTTCTGCAGAAAGCCTCTGTTTTCTCATCTCAACCTTGAGGATGATGGGATAGGATGCAGGACTCTGATTAAAAGTAAAACCCCCTATGCCTGACCCATAGCGGACATTTGCAAACATTAATTCCTTCTTTATCTACCCCACCACGCTTCTAGCTTGCTTCCAGAAATTTATTGCCTCTTACCAGAGCAGAGCAAGGGGGAAGTGCATCCTTTGAGAAAGAAGTGATGTTTTTAATTCCTCTTCATTCATTCAGCAAATATTTCCCTACTATGTGCCAGTCACTGTTTTGGCCCTGGGGACTAGACAAAGATGCTGTCCTTGGGCAGCCTATGTTCTAGAAGGGAGCTCTGTGCTATTGAGGGAAAGCCCTTCTCACTAAGTCTCAGTTTCCCCATCTGTAGAATGGGAGTGAGAATACCATCCTGCCTACAAGATCTCAGGGTTTCTGGGAGGGGCCAGTGGGACAGTGGATGTGGGAGCAGCCTTGGAGATGTAAATTGTTAACTAGCAGCTGAAGTTTGTTGAACACCTACTGTGTGCCGGGGCCTCACGCAAGATCTCGTGTACATCGCCTCCCAATTTTATAGAAGGAACCGAGGCTTGACCTTGTCCACATCCCAAACTGAGTGCCTGCATGTGTAGGGCGTAGGACTTGGGGGCTGCCGTGCAGAGACGAGTGAGATCAGAAATTCCTGTCCTCGGGGAGAGTAGGGTCTAGGAGAGGAAGCAAGAGCTGTGATTGTCATAATTAGAATTAGATGCGGTTTCTGGCTGCCCTGCATGAAGATGGACTTGCCCAGCACTGCACCTGGCATTTTATGCTCCCTCACTGGGTGGGTTACGAATTTGGATGTCACTTAGACTTACGTTCAAAGCCTCCTTCTGACTCTTCTCATGCTGTGTAATCTTAGACAAGTTATTAAACCTTTCTGAGTCTCACTTTCTCCCTTTGTAAAGGGAGAAATAATCATAACTTATCTCACGTTATTACTGTTGGGATGATCGGTGATTATGCTAATACAGAAAATACCCAGCACAGTGCTTGGTCAGCTGGAGGTATTTAATCAGGGGCACGGGTGTAATTAATACAGTTCCTGGAAGAGCTTCACGAGCAGATAATGGATGCTGAGATTTTGCGAAAGACCCAGGTGTACAAATTCCTGTTCCACCTGGTCATTTGGCTCACAAACACTCACTCACCACACCCCAGTGACTCTGGTCTACTTCCTGTTCCTTAAGCAGGTCATTTTTTTTTTCCTTGCCTCACAGCATTTGCACTGGCTGCGTTCTCTATCTTGACCACCCCCTCCTGCTCTTCTTACCACTGACTCCTCATCCTTTAGGTTTTCAGTTAAATGTCATCTTTGCCAGTGGGAGTCCTGCTTGAGTGCCTGAATCTCCACTTGTAAAATCTCAAACAGTTTGGGAAGAGTTTAGATTTTGTTAGTCATTCACACCTTGGTATGAATTTGTCAGAGCAGACTCCTCCACCCCACCCCACCCTGACCCCCTTTAACTCTTGGCTCAGCTCAGCTGATAGAGTGTTGTCACCACAAGCATGGGTGCAGGCCACCCTGGGACACAGAACTTTGGAAAGTTTGTGGGGAGGGTGCTGGGGAGAGCAGTACAGTTGAATCTCTCAAGACAGTAGAAGGACCTGGACCCTTGGGAGAAGGATTGCCAGGGGTAAGAGAGTACCAGCAAGTCCTGTGGGTTTAGACTTCTCAAGAGCCAGATATGGCCCAGGAAGGAATGCTTCCTGGCTGTGTTCCCTTGCTGTAGCCATGTAGCTCAGCTTTGAGGTGAATGAAGTGGGCGTCTTGAGGCTAGTCTGATCTACAAACCTCTTCCTCCCCTTCTGTCATCAGTGTTTAGGGGCCTGTCTTCTGCTGGGTGTGGCCCTGGGCAGGCAGTTAGGGGCCAGACGCAGGGTTTTGGGGGCTCACACCCCAGGGGAGGTTGCAGTGGTCATTCCCAGGCACCTGAAGGGGAAGGCTCTTGAGGGCGTGCTTTCCTGCTAGCACCCCAGTCCCAGCTTTTCTCCCTTGAGCATATCAGCCATGAACCTCTGTCGTACATGCATTGCGTGCCTCTTGGATCCACAGAAAGACTCCTCTGTTTCCCTGACCCCATATGCTCACTGTCCTCGCGTGTTGCATGTGATTTCAGAGCCACCCAGGCTGAGGAAATGAAGCAGGGACTGGGACAGGGAGTTGTTAGGGTCAGGAGACTGTCATCAGCCTGTCTGAAACCAGCAGCTGGGCAGTTTCTGCAGCATGGAATTGTTCTTGTGTTTTGGACTAGTTGCGTGGGGATCCTGTCGGCCTTCTGCCCAGGCCTAGACCACAATGGGGAGGTGTGCTATTTGTGGGACCCAAATTTGCCCCCCATGGAGGGTACTGAGGCTGATCTCCCCAAAAGCCGACCCCTCACCTCACCAAGAGCATAGTGGTTCTCAGCCAGAGAACTGGCCATAGGCTGGGTCGGATTGGTCCTGGGGTCGTGCATCCCTCTTGCAGTGGTGGTTCCAGAATGCACATGGGCTTGAGTGGACAGTAGAGCTGCAGGAAGTCAGTCTCTCTCTTGTGAAGGGATAGGAAAGCCCCCCCCCACCCCCGCATTGTTGCCCGCAGCCACCTTGAGACCACGAAGGGAGTGAACCCTAAGGTGACAATGCTTTTGGTGCCCAGGCAGAGCGTGAGTGGCTGCTGGGGTCTCTGTGATTCGCTGATTGCCCCCCTCCCCCACCTCTGGATTTCCAGTTTCATGGGCTGGCACATTCCTTCATCGCTTCACACCTTAAGCTAAGTTTCTGTGACTTGTAGCCAGCTACGACCTCTTTCCTGGTTATCCGGAAGACCAGAAGGCTCCCTTGTCACTCACGGCCAACATCTGAGATCCCTGAAACCAAGAGGGAGTTTGATGTGTTCATTCACTGCTTGAGAAATCCTCTGTGATGGCTTTCATTGTACTCAAGTCAAAGCTGCCCAGTTCTGGTTTCCCTTTCTCCGCTGTCCCATGGAATCATTTCCAGCCTGATGAGAGATCCCAGGATCTGGTGTCAGGAGACCCGCATCCCCGGTAGGGTCTGACTCTGGGTTCACCGTCTCAGTGGGTCACACAGTCTCAGAACCTTAGCATCTTCTCTGGATTGCTGCTTTTGATCACTTGAAATGAGGGACATAGTGTTGTTTGATATGGTAACATGACGTGAGCTCCCCACCCTGCTTTGTGGAAGGAACACTGTTCATGAACTCATGGCGTGCAACGGCTTGATGTGTATAAACATGTCCGGCCCAGAGCCCTGGACCCAGTCAGTGCCTAATAATCCTGGTCTGCCAACAATGATGCCTGCTCCTTTGGGGTACAGTTAGAGTAGAACCTAAGAACCACCATCAAACTGGCTAACCCCACCCTGTCCCCACTTCACTGGGAAGTGGAGGCTCAGAGAGGTCCCTTGTGGCTCTGCCTTCAAGCCAGTCCAGAGGGACAGTGGGCAGAGCCAACGTTTGGTTTGGAAAATCAAGCAGTGGACTTCTGGATCTCCACATCTTCCTTCCATTTAGGAATATCACTTCCAGGAGCAATCCTGAAGTTTCCCAAGGTCATACTGTCTCCATTTCAGGGGTGGGGGCAGCAAAGGCAGCTCTAGGGTATGGGGGCTCACTGCTGGGTGTTCTCTGTTCAGCCACGTCACCTCTCTGAGCCTCAGTCTCCTTGCACAGCCTCCTGCCCTGGGTTGTCACATGGCCGGGAGAAGCAAAGGCCACGCTGACTCCAAAGGGCTTCCTGTTGTTACCAGTTTCCCCAAACCACATTGGGCTACACTGTAAGCAACACACTCGTTTATTTCTAATCAATTCCAAGGCAAGGGATGGTGCAGTCACGGGGTAGGCTTTTTCTCATTTTCTTTCTGCAAGATGGGAATCAGATTCTAATAAAATTTTCCACATCATCTCCTGGTTGTCTTAACGTGCTCCAGCTTTCGGTTTTTATCCTTGAAGCCCGCAGAGCCAGGGGACCTTTTCGTAAGAGGGGACTGTAGGTCCGGAAGCGTGACTGTGTGTCACCCCCGGTATAATGGACAGGACTGGAGTCGCCATGGGGACGAGAAACACAGTCTCCAGCCTGCTGCACTAAGATGCACATCGTTAGCAATTTGTGATAGTTCCTTCCAGTCTTTTTTTAATGCCCACGTCTGTGTTTAATAAAAGCTGTAATCGCTCCATATAAACCGTGTTGAAGGCGATTTTTTAAATGAAACATGAGCTTATAATAGAGTTCTCCAGTGCTTGGCGGGCTTCCTGGTTGTACAACCCGTGCAGTCACGTGGGGCCCTCCACACTCAGGAGGCCTGTTTTTGGTTTCGTACTCTGCCATGGCCATGTTGAAAGTTTTATAATTTTATCTCCAAATCCCCGTTTTTGTAAGTGACATCTGATGGTACAGTGGAGCAGGCACCTGAGCAGAGGTGATGCCCACAACATGTGTTTCGGCTGTTTTGTGTGGCTTCTGTACACACTTAACTTATGTGCACTTTGAGTGTCGCTGAGCTCCCGCACGGTCTTGCTCGCACCCTGGATGGATGTGCCCACAACCTTGTAGGCAGCGGTGGGAGCAGACGGTGTGGAGAAGCCACTCTTTTCCCTGTGAACCAGAACCTGATTTGGACACAGAAGGGAGAAAGTGACATTCCAAGGAGCTCGAGGGACCAAGGAACCCGGTTGTCATACCCCCTTACCCATGATACGTCCTTGTGTGAGCTGATCACTGATGCCGAACAGGAGGACCCAGCAGGGAACGGAAGGGTGGGACAGCCACAGTCCTTCCCTTTCAACGCCTGTTCATCACTGAGCCAAGGGGACAGGAGCTGCGTGTGGAATGTGCAAGCACCAAAAAGGGAAGAAAAGCCAGATGAGCTGGTTTGGTGTTGTGTTCCCGCTGCCCTGTAAGAGGAAAAGACACATGCCTATGGAAGCTACCAGTTACAAAGTGTGTATTTCAGTGACTCTGCTTTCCAGTTAAATACTCTCCTATTTGCATTTAAAACTGGAATTGCATAATAGAATGATGAGTGGCAAAATCCATGCTATAATTTAAACTTTCTTTTTTTTTCTATTGGCAAGAAGTGGCAAATGACACCATGGCAAGTCTAGGGGAAAATGAAAGAGCATTATTTTTTAGTATCTTTAATTACAGTTTCCCCCTCTTTTTGAACAGGGTGCTCTGAATTTTCATTGTGCACTGGGCCCTAAAAATGATAGAATTGGCTCTGCTTTGCCATAGGGGACAGGCTGGAATTCCAGGGGGAAAGAACTCTTGGCCCGCCTCCCACCCCCTCTTCGCTTTTGTGATTGGTGGAAATGTGAGAGTCTGTCACTCATTGGGCAACTTCTCCATAGTGGGCGGAGTTAAAATATTAAAGGTCGCTCGGTGCTCCTCCCCTACCCATTGGGCCCTCAGGGTGGGCTGTTCCAAGGAAATGCCCATAGGTCTTTCATTGCAGTCTCCAGTCTTTAGACTTCTCTCTCCCCACAGGTCCAAGAGGAGGGGCAGTAGACTAGGGGTCCCTAGCTCCTCCCACCATTACCATTAATAAGGCAGATTTGATTGCCCTCTTGTCCACCTTCCCTGTGTGATCTCAAGTGCTAGCGGGGTGGGGAGAGAAGGTACCCAACTGGTAACCCCAGCGTCGCCCCCAAACTCCATCCTTAATGGGCTGCACATTGTTGCTGTGATGGGTGTCCCATGGTCCAATTAATCACCCCCTGATGTTGGATAATGAGGTGGCCTTTTTTCTCGTATAACTAACGCCAAGTGAACGAGCCCTTTCTATGAATGAGGACACCCTACTCCCATCCCTCCCTTTAAGTCTGGAATAATTTCTTACGAGAGAACCCTGTGCACGCAATTTTATGTAAAAATTATGAGTGTGTTTAATGTTCTTGACACATATTGCCAAATTATTCTCCAGAGAATTTTTCTGTTTTACCACCTGCTGATCAGCATTTGGTATCGTAATTCATCTGACCTCTGCAGATATCGTAAATGAAAGATATTTGTTTCAGTTTATGTCTGAATACCAATGAGGTGGGACATTTCTTTTTCCTTTTGTTCAACAGACATTTACTGCTCCCCCTTATAAGCTGGGGGGACATGAGATGCTGGACGTGCAACACTGAGGAGCAAGTTCATTGCTGGCATTCATTTACTCACTCGCTCATTCATTTGTCGGACTATTATCTCTGAAGCTGCCACTGAGGTCTGGGCACAAAAGAAGCCAGTGTGGCTGGACAGGGAGGGTGCGGGTCGGGTCAGAGCCCAGACAGGAGAGAACTCAGGCAGAGCCCAGAGTTCGCCAACATCTAAAGGAAGGAGAATGAGAAGTCTGGGGCAGGGTAGGGGTATTCACCCAGGTAGGAAGAAAACAGGAGGGCTGTGGAGTCCTAGGCCTGACAGTGCAGCTAGGAAGACACAGGGAGGGAAGAAGGATGGATGGCCAGCATTAAACCCTGCCATACCATCAGGTAGGACAGTATCAGAAAGCAGCCCCCGGGCCCCCTGTTTCACACCCACTCAGACCCTCTCCCCTGGGGCTCTGCTTGGTGATGTCGTTCCACTAGCCCCTGCGGGCTGCAACTCTGTCTCCCCACTCGGGTCTCCCTGCTGGCACACAGAATAGTTTGCTGTCTATTCTCTGCTCTCCCCCAGAGCCCCTGCTTCTCCAGTCTCACTGTTTCTGGGGCAAAGAATCCAGGTCCTAGAAGGCATGTTTCGAGAGCTCGGTGCTCCTGGTTTCATTCTGTGGACAGGAGCCAGGCTGTGTCCTTGAAAGCACAGGCTGTCTCTCCCAGGGTCTCAAATGCCACTGAGAGAGAGCTGCCCCCCACAGAGTGCCCTGGGGAGTCCTGCTGGCTAAATCAGGCCCTGCAAGAGAGATGCCCCTTTCCGACCACACTGGCAGCCAGCGGCCCTCGTGCAAAATGACCCATGTGGACTTCAGTATTAAATAATTGTAAAACAAATGTAATAACCATTAATATGATTAACCATTTACTGACTGCATACTATATACCCGGTGTGATGCTAAGTACCTCTCTTACTGGTTCCTGACAAAATCCAGTGTTGTATGTATTCTCCCCATTTTATAGGGGAGAGAGCTGAGAGCTGGCCCTGAGTACCATGCATAAGGGGCAGAGCTGGGGTTTGGACACAGGCTGTCTGCCTGCAGAACCCACACTCCTGACCTCCACCTGTTGTGGAGGGAACAACAGGGCAGGGACGGGAGATCTGTTGAGATCTGATTACTTGCCTGGCTTAGGAGGGTGTGGCATTTGAGCCCAGGAATACCTGGTGTGGTGCTCAGGCTGAACTTGTGGCAATGAATGCATCTGTCATGCCCATGTGTGTGGTTAAAGGCAATTGAGATGGGCCAGGAGCAGGAGGGATCCCCTCCCCTGCACGGGGGGTGGACGTGGGGGGCTGGCCACAGCTCTGCAGAGGACAGGTGCTTTGGCACTGAAGGGAGTAGTGGTATTCTCCAGGTCAGGAAGTGATGCCCTTTGGGTCATGGCATTTGAGTACATTCCAGGCATGAAGAATAGCGTGTGCGAAGTGACATATTGTTTTTTTCTTTTTTTAAGATTCTATTTATTTATTTGGCTGAGAGAGAGAGAGATCACAAGTAGGCAGAGCAGCAGGCAGAGAGAGAGGGAGAAGCAGGCTCCCCGCTGAGCAGAGAGCCTGATTCGGGGCTCCATCCCAGGACCCTCGAGACTATGACCTGAGCCGAACGCAGAGGCTTAACCCACTGAGCCACCCAGGTGCCCCATGAAGGGACATATTCTTGTCTCTTGACCATGTCTGGGGTCCTTGGCCTGAGCCTAGGAAGCAGTTGCCAGGCAGCTTGGGGTAAAGGGTCCACCTGGGAGCCACTGCGCTGTCCAGGATGGGCCCTGCCTCCTTGTACAGTAGAAGCTATTGTCCTCCACAGTCCTGGTCTGAATGGCCCATTGAGGCAGTACAAAGACAGCTCAGAGGTCCCAGCTGCCCCAAGCAGGGATAGGATCACCAGCTCAGGCCTGGGGCTTCCTCTGGGCCTGCCTGGCCTCTTGCCTTCCTCTGCCCTGAGGAGATGGTGGCCTTGACACCAGAGTCTGCCAGTGCTGGGGCCTGGGTCCCTGGGGCCTGAACTCTGGTCCTGGCCCAGCTGGCAGGTGCTTCCTCCTCAGAACCTGGGTCCCCACCTGTGATACTTTCTGTGAGTATTGGGTAAAATCTCTATATATAGACATAAATCTCCATAAAAGGCGCAGTCATTTGTATTATCAGATGAGCTTTTAGCTTTTTTTTTTTTCAATTTCAAAAAGGTTTTATTTTTTTTTAATTTTTTTTTTTAAAGATTTTATTTATTCATTTGGCAGAGAGAGATCACAAGTAGGTAGAGAGTGGGGGGGGAAGCAGACTCCCTGCCAAGCAGAGAGCCTAATGCGGGACTCGATCCCAGGACCCTGAGATCATGACCCGAGCCAAGGGCAGAGGCTTAACCCACTGAGCCACCCAGGCACCCCAATTTCAAAAAGGTTTTAAGGAAACTTCCAAGTATGTACAGAGGTAGAGGAAATTGAATCTGGAGTTGCTGCTCTCCAGTGGCCTTGCTCCAGCCGCTCTGAAGATTGCACCATGCCCCCTTCGTTGACTTTCCTCTCTTTCTGGCTGAAGAACTTTTTAAGCCAGTTCAGCCCTCTGGTCATCTCCCCACTCCCTCAGCAGGCCAGGGCACATCTTGCCTGCCCAAGTGCCACCACCAGCCCTACCAGAATGAGTACTCATGCCTTCCCATCCGAACACTCAGTCATCCTGGCAAGGTCCCTACTTGTCTCACAAATGCCTTTTTCTAATTACTGGGTTTGAACTAGGATCCCGAGTCCTGCACCTGAATGAGGGTGTTCTGTCTCTTAGGCCTTTCCTGTTTGAGACCCGTCCTCTATCCCATTTCCAGATCACTGAGTGTGGAAGACATTCGTTACTCTTCTGGAAAGATTACAGTTTTACCCCCCAGACTGTGTCTGGCTCCCAGTTGACTGATGGGTCTAGAAGGCTGATGGGCATTTGCCTGTATCCTAGGAGTCAGCCCCGGGGCATGCTCCTCTCTCCTTCCAGGGTCTTCCTCATCCTTCATCAGCTGGGAGAGCCTGGTCACATTGCTCAGGGGGTGTAAGTATCTTCACCAAGACCTGGCCAGATGGCAGGTTCATGAGCAAGAACAGTGGTTTCTGTTGGAAGCCGTTGAGTTTTGAGATTTATTACATAGCAGTGGAGAACTGGAATAGTCCTGGATTCCCAGATTGAATTCCCAGTTGTGCCCAGCTCCTGCTCCTTCTGAGATGCCTTATCTAGCTATGGTGCTCTCCTTGATTCTGTAGCTCTTCCAGAACCTTCCAGGGACTTCCTTCTTATGTGTGTTTGCCTGTGTCATTTCTGTTCTTTATAACCAAAGAACCCTCACTCCCAGTCCCAGCCAGGACAGTGACTCAGCTCACATCATAAGATAGGACTGGCAGCCAGGCCTTTCTGAAACCTAGGACCCAGAGTCCTGCTCCATGAAATGTCAGTAGATACAGATATTGGACACATCTGCTTCGTCTTACATAGCTCAGCACTTGCCACCCACCGGGTGCTGGGTAAGAATGTGTCTGAGTGACCCAGTGAATAAAAGCCACCCTTCTGCCTAGCCACATCCTCTGAGCACATAGTCTTCTCTTTACAAAGTTTAGATAGGTGTAGATTTCAGTGCCCGTGTTCCTGTTAAATCACTCCAGACCCATAGCCACACAGATCAGACTTGAGTTACCATGGCGCAGTGACCGTGGGGAAATGCATAAAGCAAAAATGTTGCTGCTACCTTTTCAATGTGCAGATCACTCAGTAAATAACAGGTGCATGTTGTGGACCACGACCCGGTCACTTCTTTCGGTGTCTGCCGTTGGCTGGTCACCGCATATCTGTTAGTTCACAGACAGCAAAGCACGTGGCAGCACCACCTCCTTGTCTCCCCTGAGAAACCCATGCGATGCTTTACACAAGTGGCAAATCAAAAAGGGGAAATTGGCCAACAGATAGTGGTCAGCAGGGGAGTGAAAGTGACCCAGCTAGAGCAGAAATAGGGATGTGGGGAAGGTGAGCAGAGTTAGAGAAGAAATTGCCGACTGGACTCTCACATGCAGCCAGCTACACAGAATGCGGGAGTCAGTAGACTCTAGAAGATGTTTCCTGGTGTTGGAAGCATGTGGGGTAAAATCACAGGAGTTGACCTGAGCTTGGGAGGATGGGTCTCCAAGGCACAGACAGGGTGCCAGCAGTTGGATGGTCAACGGAAGCAGCACTGTCCAAATGACTCCCCCACGCATTTGTTATTACAAAGAAATAAAAACACTTGAATTCTTGATATTTCTGAGGTTTTAAAATTACCGTACTAAATACTGCTTTCGCTATTTTAAAAGTTTCTCTATAACTTAAAACTGTCAGTAAGAGAATTTTTTAAGACTTAAAGATTTTTTTTTAAGTCACAGAACATTGGGGTGCCTAGTGGTGCCATCAGTTGAGCATCGGACTCTTTTGTTTTTGACTCAGGTCATGATCTCGGGGTGGTTGAGTTTCAGCCCCATGTCAGGCTTTGCACACAGCACGGAGTCTGCTTGAGATTCTCTCTCTCTCTCTCCCCTGTGCTTCCAAACACACCACCTCAATAAATAAATAAATAAATAAAATACCAAAAAAAAAAAGTAAAATATTACAGGGTATATGTAATTTCCACACTGATTATTAAGATCACTTTGAATGGAGCTTCTGGGTGGCTCAGTGGATTAAGCCGCTGCCTTCGGTTCAGGTCCTGATCTCGGGGTCCTGGGATCAAGCCCTGCATTGCGCTCTCTCTCAGCCGGGAGCCTGCTTCCCCTTCTCTCTCTGCCTGACTCTCTGCTACCTGTGATCTTTCTCTCTGTCAAATAAATAAATAAAATCTTAAAAAAAAAGAAAAAGATCACTTTGAATGATGTGGGCATACACCATCAGTTTTGTTGTCCCCCAAACTAAGAACTCCCTGTTTTCATTCTGAATGTGCTGTGTACCACATTGCCCCTCCACAGTGATGTTCTAAGCCCTGGCTGAAGGAGTACAGTCAGTCTCCTTATTGAAGTCAGCAACTCAAGAATATTAAATAATGCAAATTCCTTGCTGTGGCAATGGTCACACAGCCGGTGGATCACTGTGAGTGGGACACATGCCTTCCCTCCACGGCACTCATCACGCAGACCTCCAGCCAGCCTGTCTGCTTCGCAAACAATCCATCACGGAATGAACTGGGTGAAGGAGTCAGAGGCTGAATGATTGTGGCTCCTACACCAGCTTTCAATGTGAAAGATGATAAAAACAACCCGGAATAGTTTATAGCCCCAAGGAGAGGTAAGGCTCTTTATTGAAGCTGTGAAAATATAATCCATCATCATAATGTATCCCATATCGTCAGACTGTGGGAGCTAAGTTTCATGTATGTTAAGATGCTGCTTGCAAGAAGATATTAATTCTGGTTTTCTATTTTATCTCATTACAGAAACATTAAAAAATGCAGGAAGTAGAAGGGGGGTGGATATCTTGATGTTACTGCCCCAGAAATGTTCCAGTTTTACTGTATTTCCTTGTTTACCCTTCCCCTCTAGATGGCCATATAAATACAGTTTGTATCTTTTAAAATATTTAACATCCTGGGTGCCTGGTGGCTCAGTTGGTTAAGCAACTGCCTTCAGCTCAGGTCATGATGCCAGAGCACCGGGATCGAGTCCCACATGGGGCTCCCAGCTCCACCAGGAGTCTGCTTCTCCCTCTGACCTTCTCCTCTTTCATGCTCTCTCTCAGTATTTCTCTCTAAAATAAATAAATTCTTTAAAAAAAATAAAATATTTAACATCCTGAAACATTTCCCCATGTTGTTATAATTTCCGAGTAAATAATTTTTTAATGGCTGCATGATAGCCCATCACATACATATAATTATTCACCCAATAACTAGGTATGGATCCATTCATTAGACTGGGGTGGATGCCTGCAGTGGGGGTGTGGGTGAGTGGGGAGTGGGTGTGGGAAGGAGGAATTGGGCCCAGCCCCTCCCTGGAGACGGTCTGGAACCAGGGAGACATAAACAGATGGTAGTGACACACCGTACTGGGTGCTGAGAGACAGTGGGACACCATAGCTGGGACCCCATGGCAGTGTGGGGGCTGGGCTGAGTCAAGAACTAAGGCCATCAGAAAGGATGAATACCCAACTTTTGTAGCAACATGGTTGGGACTGGAAGAGATCATGCTGAGTGAAATAAGTCAAGCAGAGAGAGTCAGTTATCATATGGTTTCACTTATTTGTGGAGCATAAGAAATAACACGGAGGACATGGGGAGATGGGGAGGAGAAGGGAGTTGAGGGAAATTGGAAGGGGGAGATGAACCATGAGAGACTAGGGACTCTGAGAAACAATCTGAGGGTTTTGAAGGGGTGGGTGGTGGGAGGTTGGGGGAGCCAGGTGGTGGGTATTATGGAGGGCATGCATTGCATGAAGCACTGGGTGTGGTGCAAAAACAATGAATTCTGTTACACTGAAAAGAAAAAGAAAAAGAGCTAAAGAGTAGCCAGTAGGGATTGGGAGAGAAGCTGTTCTCAGTACTCAGATGCTATGGCAGAAGCAGATCGGTGAGAACAAGCATGGCCCTAGGGTTGCTGGAGCATTAACTTTTGGGGTCTTGGAGCCCCAGGACTGGCCTGGTTCATGAAAAGACAGACCAGACTGCTTCTGGGAAAGGGCCCTTGGTCCTCTGTCCTGGCACAGGAGGAAGAGGGAGCAAGACTGGCCAGAGGTCTCTGGGGGTTTGGAGAGTGAATTGGGACTGGAGGGGGTTGGGTGGGGAATGAAGATCAGAGTGGGGTGTGAGCACCTCCGGGAGAGGTGAGAAAGTTCCCCCCACTCCCACTACAGTGAGGCTTCTGGGGTGGGCAGGGGAGGGGAGTAGAGGTGAGTGTTGCACAAAGGGGAGGTGGGCTGGGAGGGTTTAGTGGCTTGCCCTTTAGAGGGAGAAGGGTTGAGCCTCCTTTCATGATCTGTCTATACAAGAGTCCTCCTGAGGCTGGCAGCACTGGGGACAGTAGGGGGAGGGTGGAGAAACAGCCCCACTCCTGGACACCGGCATCCCAGCTATGGGTGCTGGAAAGTGAGATGTGAGATCATCCTCATCAGTGTCTTCCCATATTTCAGGATATTCTTGTCTCTGGGTATCTGGGAATGCAGTTTCTTGGTGAAAGGATAGGAGAGCTCTTAGGTGCTTGAATAAAGACGTGACTCTCATGTTGTCACTAAAACAAAAATAAAATTCATCAAAAATTTTTGTGATCTTCAAAAGTATAAGTCCATGGGTATCCTGCAGCTCTGGCCAAACCATAGATTAGAATGAAGCCATCGGTCTGTGTCTCTCCCGCTTAAGGAAAAAGAGGGTTGATTTCAGCTGTGGTGCCTGGTGACTTGTGACTGTTTCTCGGTCTCTTGATATGTGTCTGATGGTGATGGGCTTCGGCTGTGTGGGGAGGACTCATGCTGCGAACCTTTCTCGGCGTCTACAACTCTCTTGGCTTCATGGGCGAATGACCATGGTGGGCGGTGAGGATGATAGGCAAAGCTATCACTTCTTGACTGTTATGTTGTCACATGTCGTGGTGACATTGTACCCATCCTCGGGGGGGGGGGGTGGTGGTGGTGGGAGCGACTCCCTTTTGTGTATCAGGAATTAGAGCCCCCGGCAAAGTCAGGTAGCACGCCTAGAGTCTCACAGTGGGTGTTATGTTAACTATTATGCCTTGACAAACCATTCTAAATCTTAGTGACTTAAGGTAACAACCGTTTTATCATGTCCTCTGGATTCTGTGGAATTTGGGTAGGGCTTGGCTGGGCGAATTGGCTCTGCATGGCCATTGCGGAGTCCCACCGTCAACAGAGCCCCTCCAGCATGGCAGTCCCAGGGCGGATGGACTCCTTCAGGGGCAGCTGGCTTTCTCAGGTCAGGTGTCCTAAGAAGCAGGTGGGAGACTTGACTTCCTGACCTCCTTGGAGTCTCCCTCATCAGTCCTGTGGCTTTTGTTCAGTTGAGTCACCGACCAGGCCAGGTTCCAGGGGAGGTAGAGTCTGCCTTTGGACATGGGAAAGGCCAGGTCCACCGTGGAAGAGCAGATGGGATGGGAGACAGTGCTGTAGCCCTTGTTGGGAAACCTTCTGCTGCAGATGGCCGGCTGAGCCAAGCTCTGCACTGGGTCTGACCTTGGAGCGGCTGCATCTCCAGCCGGGGAGGAACATTTTCCCTTGCTGTCCTGACCGGCCTGCAGAAACGGAGGCCTCTTCCCCGTACCATTTCTCTGATCAGAAGTAAAAAATCATCCTGTACTTTTGCCAGTCTAAATACGGAGTTCATGGTGATGGGGATGAACCTTGAGGCCAGTATGCTAAGTGAAATAAAGCAGACAGGGAAGGACAAATGCCATAAGATCTCACTTACATGTGAAATCGACAAGAGCCAAAGGCATGGAAACGGAGACAGGGATGGTGGTTGCCAAGGGCTGGGGGTGGGGGAAATGGGGAGATGCTGGTCAAAGGGTACAAGCTTCCAGTTACAAGATGAAGCAGCTCTGGGATCGAATATCCAGCAGGGTGATGATAGTTAATAGCACTGTCTTACATACTTCAAAGTTGCTAAGAGAGTAGATCTTAAATATTCTCATCGTAAAGGAGAAATGGCAGTCATGTGATGTGGTGGAGAGTTTAGCTAATGCTATGGTGGTAATCATTTTACAGCATTTGAGGAGATCAAATAAACACCTTAAACTCACATACCTTAAACTTACCCAATGTTACACGTAATTGTACCTCCATCTCCGTGAAGCTGGAAACAAATAAATACAGAAAACAAGAGGTGACTACAAGCTTTCTTTAGGAGGTAGATTTCCCGCAGACCTGTCACTCCCTGTGTGTCCCAGGCAGAAGTTGTTAACGCAGAGGAGGGTGGGATTGGGGACAGCGGGAGTCGCCCCCGCCCCTCCCCCTCTGCAGGTGCACTGCGTTGTGTGCCCACATCAGGGAAGGTGGCTTTGGGTGGAGTGGTGCTTTCTTTCTTACCAGGGCCCCTGAGGTGGGGGAGGAACGCCGAAGAGAAACAGGTGTGCCGGCTGGTTTTCTGCTTGGCTTGACTCTAAGGACACACTGACCTCATGGATCACCCTATTTGCTCAGTCTCATGGAATCAGTTTTATTAGAAACCATAATGGCGTGGTGGCCCGGCCGAGACACAGTGTATGTGGCATCCGCCCCCCAGGCGACGGATGCCATGCTGTGAGTGAACGTGGTGGAGGGGAAGGGAGCTGCCTTGCCATTCAGTGAGAGCCCCTGTGTGCCTGCAGGGCAGGGTGGGTATTGTCCGGGCATTGTTCCTGAGGCAGATGTCATCATTGTCCCCATTCAGCAGACAGGCAGCTGGGAGCTCAGGGAGATGAAGGGACCAGAGTCTCACTGCAAGGACTTCTTTAGCCTGTCTGCTCCCCTCCCCCCAACCCTCTGGCTCCCTCCTCCACCAGGCTGCTCCTTTGCTGGAGACAGGAACACCTTTGGGTCTTGCTTCCAATGAGAGGTGAGCCTTGAGTCCCAGGCAATCACCTTTCTCCTCCAGATCCTGTCCTCTGGAGCAGGAGAGCATTGGGGTACAATAGAGGCTCCCCTGGGTCTCTGGGCTCAGAGTAAGAGTATGTGTGTGGGTGGGGTTCCCTTTCCTTTGGGTATTAGCAAAGCTAATGGAAAGAGCCTCTGTCCACCAGGGATTATGCAGGTTACAGAAAAGGCAGGTGCCTAGGGTTTGGCCAAAGCAGATGGGCTCAGCCTACGCCCTCAGGACTCCTGGCCAGCCTGCGGCTCTGGTGGCCCAGTGGGTATTCATACCTTTAATTAATAAAACGAAACAAAACACAAAAATCCAGCTTTTTTGAGATGCAATTGACATATTGCTTCAATTCACCCATTTAAAGTCTACAATGCAATGGTGTTTGGTATATTACATGATTGATTTTTCAAAAATTGAGGCAGAGTACACATAACATAAAATTTGCCCTGTTAACCCTTTTTCAGTGTACAAATGCCTCTAATCACATCCACAGTGTTGTGCAACCATCACCACTGTGTATTTCCAAAACCCCGTAATTACTCCAAGCAGAAGATCTGGACCCATTAAGCAACAGCTCTCCCTCCCCCCAGCTGCCTGCCTGCCTCTCTTAGGACCTCGTGTAAATACAGTCACACACTGCATGTCTTCTGTGCCTGGCTTGGTTCCCTGGGCATACGCCATCCAGATACATCCGTGTCAGAGCAGCTGGGAATGAGCCTCAGGGTCGCTGGGACAGAACCAAGCCGCACAAGCGGTCTTGGTATTGCGCACGTGGGTGAGGCAGGGAGAAACCCGGCCACAGCACCCTTCCTGCAACATTTGCTGGTGCCTTGGTGACACGTGGTGGGCCTATCCTCTCTCCAGCCAGTGGGCACCTGGCTTATCTTCTTTGCATCAAGAGGTAGGAGTGATTCTCCCCATTTTACAGCTGAGGAAACTGAGGGCCCTGGGAAGTAGGACACCCCCAGCCAGGTGGAGGCGGAGCTGGGGTGCACCTGGGCTGCTTCCTGATGCGGCAGGCACTTGTGTTGACTCCCGACTCTGCTCTTTCCCGCCTTGGGACCCTTACCCCCTGCTTTGCTCCCTGGTGCTTTTGTAGCTGATGCCCAGAAGTGCACCAAAGGGGACTCTAGTCACCCCGGGGCTGGTGTTCCTTTGCGTTCATGTTCCCGAGTGCCATTGACCTGCCCCAGCCTCTCTTGGTGCCCCTTAGCTTCACTCTAAGCTGGGGCCAAAAAGAGTGTCTTCTCGGGGTCTCCTCAAGTCTGGACAGAGAGGTAAAGCAGCAGATGTGCTTGTTACTCCCATCAGAAGGTCCTCTTCCACTGAGCAGGGAACCCCAAGTACAGGGAGCCCAACAACTTGTGGCATCTCAGGGAAAGACGCTGCAGGGTGGCTCTGAAGACCTTGACCCTTGGCCCTGACCCACCCCAATCCCAGCCTCGCATGAACCACCTGAAGGACATCTAGCAGCGTGGTCTCTAGGAGCGGGAGGCGGGTACGGGAGCGGCCAGTCCGGGCAGCAGGAAGGCAAGCCCGCCGTGGGGGCAGTGTGGCCAGCCCAGCCCTGAGGGCTCCTGTGGTGCCTCCCGTGTTCTCTGGAGGTTCCCAATTTGTGCTGGGCCAGAGGGTGAATATATCCCCAGGAGAATGTGAGCTGGGACAGCCGGCAGGACAGAGCTGGCTCCAAGGACCCACACGGGCCTTGTGTGAAGGCCTCTGTAGATGACTTTGCTTCCAGTTGGCTTCCTGAGTCCCCAACTTGGAAGTGTTTGGGGGGGACTGGGAGGCCCCCGTGTGAACCCCGAGTAGACCTCCCTGATGGCATCTTCCCTGGGATGATCCAATTAAAAGAAAAAACAAAATCGCAGACTGGGACACTTGGCTAGGTACATGTGTGTCCTTAGGGGGACCGTGGGGCAGCAGGTGGTAAACTGGGGCAGTGGCTGAAAACCTGGAGGTTGGGGTCCCTTGAGAGGGGCGGTGTGTTGTGGGGATGGGTAAATGATGTTGGGCTTGGAGACCTCGTGCAGACGCATGCTCTCCTGGTGACTGGCTGCGTGACAAGGCAGCTGAAGCCACAAGGCTTCCCTGGGCCTCAGTTCCCTCATTGGTGAAATGCAGCCTGTCTCGAGGGCAGAAATGCCCATGTTTTCTCTGCAGAACGTAGCATGTGGCCACAAGGCACCAGACCAGGGGCAGGGGCCCATTATGGGGAGACAGGGTCTGGGAAGTGAGGCAGGTCCTCCAGTCTTCACACATTTGGGATCTGAGGGGGACGTGGAAACATGTGTGGTCATTGTGAGGGACACATGGCCCTCAGGCCAGCAGGAGGTGGCTGGACCCATCTATACATCTAAGGAAGGCACAGGCAGAGTGGGACCCTGCCCCTCTGGTCTGGTCTGGTCTCCTGTCCAGGCTGTCAGGAGGCCCTGATCCCCAGCCCTGGTCCCGGGAGGGGTCCTCTGTACCCTGCCCCACTGCTCCAGCACTCCAGGGCAGGGAGAGGGTGCTCTGGTTTGTGGGTTTGGGCTAAGTTGTGACGTAAGCCTGGGGTGGGGGTGAGTGAGGTCATTTCTATGTTCTGGAAGAGCCAATCTTGTTGGTGTTAGGGCTTACTTCCCATCCTCCAGACTGAGCCCGATCCTGCATACTGAGTCCTCCTCTCCCTGACCCAGGGGGAGCTTCAGGCTCGGGCAGGAATGGGGGTGCCATTTATAGGGTCTCCAGATACCCCAGGCGAGTCCTCAGGGAGAGGAGGAAGGAAAGGCTTACTGAGTACAGAGAAGGCCCAGGAGCCCTGGAGGGCAGGCAGGGGTGTCCTTTCTGCCCGCCTGCCTCCCTGGCCACCCCCAAACTGGGCCCCACGGGGCAGCAGGGATAGCATGGAGGTAGCTGGGAATTCATTATGCTTCGGCTTTGGAAAGACATAGCTATAAAAACCTATCAGCGGTGCAGCCCTTTCTCCATAAAACAGGCTTCGCTGGATTTATAACCCGAGGCCCTGGTCCGGGGCTGCTCTCAGAGGAAGAGCAAAGCAGCCCTCTCCACGCTGAGAGGTGGTGCTGTCGGTTGCGGAGGGCTCAAAAAAACAGGGACCGGGAGAGAGGGTACGTCCAGTGTTCACGTGTTAGATGGACTTTGTCACCGTAAGAAGCTGCATTTGGTTGGGGGATGTGGGACGTTTGGGAGGAGAGAGAGGCAGAAGAGGAGGAAGGCTCACCCTGCTGAGAAGGAGACTCAGTTTTGAGAGGACTTATGTTTACGTGAGGTGCGAATCTTTGGCCCGTGGTTTATTGAGCTGGTACTACGTGTTAGGTGCTTTGCTGGGAGTGGGGAAGAGGGCCATTGATGTGCTTGACAAGGGCTATGTTCTGAGAAGTCCCCAGAACAGTAAGGGTAGACGGGGGGGTCAGTGCTGCGATGGTGGCGGGGAGGAGCCTCGGGGCTGGGCTTCCCAGAGGAAGTCCTGGGTGGTGGGAAGTCAGGGAGGGCTTCTTGGAAGACGTATATTTGCTCAGTATGTATTTATTGAGGCATGCTGTATGCAGGCGTTGAGATTGGTTTGGGGGAGAACGGGAGACTCAGGGTCCTGAGAAAGTTCTGGAGTCTAAGGAGGAACAAGAGAGGGGAAGATGGTTCTAGAACAGTGAATTGGAAGTGGGTGGCACGAAAAGGGGGAAGCGGAGGCAGGCCTGGCTCAGGACTCCTTGTAGGTGTGGGATTGTTATTGCCTCCCATCGACAGCCACGGAAACGGAGGTGGGGGCTTCACAGCTCCAAGGTGGGTGGGCTGCAGATACCAAACCCAGGCCCCCCACGGTGTGCACAGACCGCCCTGTACCCCTGGGGCCTTGGGGTGGGCACTGTGTCCAGGATGGCTCATGGCGCTTGTCGGCAGCCCCCGTCAGCCTTCCTTCGCTGTTGGCCAGCATGCTTTGAGCAAGTGCTGCGGGGCTGGATCCCCCAAGCTGACCCACTGTGCGTCTCATCTGGCGTTTTCCTTCAAGCTCTTGGCAAGCTGCCAGAGTCCAGCTGAGCTGCTGCTCGATTTTTCCCTGACCCAGATGAAGAGCTGGGTAGCCATACACCCACTAAAGCAAGAGGCAGAACCCTGATTTCTGGTTAAAATGCGGATGTCTATGGCATTGGTGGAGAAGATGCCAGAGACTGGCCAGAGGCCCCAACCACCGTCCTTGTCATGAAAACCACCTGCGGTTGGGGCCGGCTTTCCCTTACCCCTAGCCCCTCACCGATGAGAAAAATGAGGCCCAGAGAGGTCAGGCTCCCTGCCCAGATTTGCACAGCCAGCAAGGGGGTGGACTTGGGATTCAACCCAGCCTTTCCTGACTCCAGAGTGTATGCCATTTCCGCCATACCCAGCATCTCCCAGAGCTAATTCTGCTGCTGCCTGAGACTCCGCCCCCAAAGCCATCTGGGACACGCAACACGAGTGACAGAATTAGGAGGGAATCCTACAAAAACAAGGCATGGCGGCTTTCTCAGCTGATTGGGATCTGCCTCTTTTCAGGGCTCTCTGCCTCCCAGCCCCCAGCCCAGTTCCTGCACCCGGACCTGCTATTTCCATGGAAATCATAGCTCACCAGCATTTGCCTTCTGGTGAAAGAAGAGAAGATTCTGGCTCCTTGGAGCCGGGATACCGTGTGCTGTCCAGGTGGCCTGGCGTCCTGGGGCTTTGAGATTTGCTTCCCCGCTGAGTAGATTTACAAGTCTCCTGCCTGCTTTGGGCAACACACCTTGCTGTGCATGGGGTGGACTTCTTGACGCAGGAGGTCCTCTGCACAGAGCCCAGGATTGGGGCCCACGGAGAGGCATGGGGCAGTCGGAGGCCTGGGGGCCCTAGGGGCCTCGCATCAGTACAGCTCTGTATTTTCCTTTCTCTCTAGTATGTGTTTTGTGGATTTTTATGAGCAGTTTCTTTTACAGTCATTAAAAAAGAATCCAATTCATTTTATTGTTAAAAATTAATGTCACGTGGGCGCGTGGGTGGCTCAGTTGGTTGAGCAACTGCCTTCAGCTCAGGTCATGATCCCGGACTTCCAGGATCGAGTCCCGCATCGGGCTCCCAGCTCCCTGGGGAGTCTGTTTCTCCCTCTGGCCTTCTCCTCTCTCATGCTCTTTCTCACTCATTCTCTCTCAAATAAATAAATAAAATCTTTAAAAAAAAATTAACGTCACATATTCATATGATAAAAAATGCTGGGAGCACGCAGAAGCCCCGTATGAAATTACTATTCTTTCTGAATTGGCCCGGAGAGTTATGCTTGGCTGGAGAGAGTTCTGGGTGGGGATGGTGCTGTCACCTGTTAGACTAGCCTGTCTCGTTTTATTCTGTTCCCTGTTTTGCACGATGCTGCAAGTGAACCCCCGTGCCATGTATTTTGAGTAAGGTAGCCAAATCTCTGGTGCCCGTTTCCCCAATCCTTACCAGCACTGGGTTTCATGGCTCTCTACCCTTTGCAAAGTCTTTCCTTCAGAAACCATCCCGAGGCCACCTCTGTGCTGCCCGCCCCCCAGGTGGGAGGACACTGAGTGGAATGCACCCAGGCCCTGTCTGCAGGTATGCGCATGGTACCTGGCTGGCTTTGCAGCCTCCCTCTTAGGGGATCGAGGTTGGCTGGTTGGTGACTAGGGCTGATGGTGGAGCTTCCAAGGGGCTCTCTGCGGGAAACGCCATCCTCAGGGACATTTCAGTGGTCTGCTGGGGTCAGCTCTGCCTTCCACTCCCTGTTATCTAAGACCTCACTTAACCTGATGTAGGGCCTTCCAGTAGCACATTCCCTTTGGGGTTCTGCCCAGTGGCCTGTGGTCCCTTTGCTTTTCTGGGGCGAGGGGAACAGCCAGATGTAGATGGCAATTTCTGTCCTTGGCCCTGCTCCAGGTGTTCCTGGCCGAAGGCCCCAGGGAGGGTCTCTTAGCTTCCTGGACCTCAGCTTTTCCACCTCCCAGGTCAGCAGAGCCTGAGCACCTTGGCCTTGGTGGTTCTGGCTGGGGGTTCTCCCTGAGTCCTAGGAGCCACAGTGCTGCGAGGTGGACCCCGGGACTCGCTGGAGGGATGGGGTGATCCAGATGGAGGGGATAGTGACAGGCAGCATAGGCGGGGGGGCCTCTCTAGGGTCAGGTTGGGTCCTGAGATGAGACGATGAGACTTCATCCAGCCACAGCCCGGAGCTGGGGAAGGTGGGCTGACCCAGGCAGGGCAGTGCAGGGGGCCCCATCGTGGGCTGTGAGCAAGTGTCAGGGGACCTGGGCCTGAGTCCTGCCCTCTCCCCTCTCCCTGTGACCTCTCGGGGCCTCAGTGTACCCATCAGCAAAGTGGGGGCAACAGTTCTCAAAGTCAGAGGGTGGCTTTGAGAACCGCATGGCCCAGGAAGTGCCTGGTGCACGTTTGTGGCCAGTGCTGTTCTTGCTAGCCAGGGGCTCTTCTTAGTCTCATTTGCCAATTGCACGTGATGGCTGGTGCACCCCACGGGGAGTGTGCAGGAGCCCCCCACTCTCCCTGCCCCTAGCAGGGGTTCAAAATCCTTTGATGGCACGAACCGAAGAACTTTTCCGTAATATTTTAGGATTCTGAGGCCAGCATGGCCCCAGCAGGGGGAGGGAGGCAGTGATTTGAGAACTGCAGGTGTCTCCGTATCTGGTCTTACCCGGGGTGCTGGAGAACGTGGAGGCTCTGAGTCAGGGGCTTGTCCTGGTCACTTTGGGATGATAGCCCCTGGATTAGACCCCAGGGCCACATCCCTGCAAACCTGGGCCCTCCCGATGGGAGACAGATGGATGTTGTTTTAGATGCCATGGGTGATTTCCTCCTTGTTCACTTGCCAGAGAAGTGGTCTTGTGCACCTCCCCCCCACCCCTTGCCAGCAGGGAATTGAGGTTAAATTGACTCCCAGGCCCTGCTCACCTCCGCTGCCGGAGTGAGTGGGTGGGTGGCACGGGGCTGAGCCCTGGGCCTCAAAATTTCCATGGCATCCTGTGTGCGGGTGAGAGTCCGCCTCCCTCCACTCCCTCCATCACATTTATCCCTGAGCACTTCCTCCGCAGGGAAGACAGCAGCCTGTTACGGGGTTATTTCAAGGGGATCCCCATGGAAACGGAGAGTGGGAGGCTCCCTCGGCACTGGAGTGTTGGGAGTTGCCAGAGCTGCCTGTCCCCGGCCCATCCGGCTGAAGGGTGTGAGGACCTCGCCCAGGCCTCCCTCTGCACCTCGGGGGTCTCAGGCTGGGAATCCCGGGTCCCTGCTCTCGTCCATGGGCAAGTGTGACCCCCAGCACTGCCTCCTGAGCCCCCCAGTCATGTGACACCGAGGCTGGCTCACAGGGAACTCCAGAGGCGGGCTGGGGCTGCTCTTTCCTTCAGCAGGTGGGGGCTGCCGCCTCCCCTAGTTCTCTGGGCACAGCGCTTTGAGCCTATTAACCAGCTGCTGCCTGAATAAGGCCGTGGTTCATCCCTCAGCCCTCCATCCAGCACACTTGCATTTCACCAGCAGAATCTTTTCCTCTGGGAACGTGCTGGTGTGGATTGCATAGCGTCCCACCCCTGGAGCCTCTCTTTTCTCATCTGATCAGTGGGGGACACAGACTCGTGAGGAGCAAGCTCCTGGAGGCAGGGGGACCCTGGGGAGACCTGCAGAAGTGTCCTCAAGTGGTGAGACTTGTCCCCTCTTGCAAGCCCCTGCATAGGCACGGTACATCTCAGCATGCGGCGGGCTTTCCCACCTGTGTTTTGTTTGTTGATGAGGCAGGCGGCATTCATGTTCATTTTACAGATGAGGAAACTGAGGCTCAGGGAGGCATTGTGATCAGTGCACATGTCTGGGAAGAGGCAGAGCTGTAGCTCAAGCCCAGGTCTGATCCAGCTCTGCTGCTCCAGGCAATGGGGCAGCTGCTAGGGCTGGCAGCAGGGGTGGGTTAAGACCACACGGTGGCCCGAGGCTGGGAGAGGGGGACGGGTGAGGCTTGGTAGGCGAGTGGGGCAGGGCTGGAAAAGTGATGTCCCCTATTCTTCCAGGTCTGGCTGCCCTTGGTGGCGGTGGGGTGGGGGGTGGTGGAAGGGGACATTGAAGGTGCTGCAGGCACCTCTCCGAGTTCTAGAGTCTCAGGATAATAACTGACATCTGTGGGCACTTCCTATGGATCAGGAACTGTCTGAGCTCTTTACCTTAATCTTCAACATGGCCCCCTAGGGGAGGTGGTCACTGCTTTTGTCACTGGCTTTTTATAGGTGAGCGAACTGTGCCCAGATTCCCTCAGCCAGGAGTGGCAGAGCCCACATTCAGGAAATGCCAGCTCTCAGAGTCAGGGCGAGGTCCTCAGGTCAACACCCAGATGAGGCCCTTGGGTGGGCTGGAAGCCACGTGGCCACTCAGGGACAGCAGATCATCTCTTCCTTTTCAAGTTCTGGGACACATAAGAGCTGATGCTCAGGGGAGGGACCCCCTTGCTTCCCTTGGAACACTCCATTGGCAGGAGAACGTTTGGAGCAAGCAGGAACCTTGGTGCTTAAGAAAGCCTCTTGAACCACTTGGATTAGTGAAAGTTACACATGTAGAGCCCCGCTTTTCTCACAGTTTTAACTTTGCAATCTCACTAGCCTGTGTATGAGCCTGTGCCTTTGTGTAAGAGAACTGCCACCTAGCTTGCTCTTTGGATGTTTGGTTCACAGATGCAAAAGCCGAGCTCCCTTGGATAATCGGTCCTTCTGCAAACTTGCTTAATTAACTTCCCCCAAATTGGTTCCAGTTGGATTCATTAAATGTACAGTTGCTGATGCAGATGTGCAAATGATCCCAGCATGTCCTGCCTTACCTGGGCAGTGAACACGAGAATCTGGAATGTTCTTAGCTGGAGCACACAGATGACCAGGAGTCAACCTGAAAAGGCTCAGGGAGAGGTTTTTGAGGCCGCGGGGCTGTGGATGGAAAGGTGCCCCCCAGAAACGATCCTTGGATGTTTCTCTGATCTCTGTGGGATCATTATTATATGTCACAGTAAAAACTGCTGAGTGCAGAACCATCTGCCCGGCTAGTCATCCTCAGAAAACACGGAGACATTGGACCTTCCATTTGCAGATTCCTTATGTTCAAAGAAGGTTAGAAACTAAGTCTCTCCACCCTTAGTAGCCTCAGAAATGCAGAATCATGGTCTCTGAAGCAGCAGAGCCGTAGAGGCAGAGAGAAGGAGCAGGGTGACTTTGAGACCCTTGGGGGAAATTGCGCGAGCGAGAACTCTTGAGAGCTAGCGGCACGGTGCATGTGGAATTCCCAGGACTCTTGGCTCTCCTACTTCCTATCTGGGGCACTTGGGGCAAGTTATGGGGCCTCTTAAAGCCTCAGTCTTCTCATCTGCAAAATGGGAGAGGTAGCAATGAGGCTCTGCTGTTGTTGGGAAGATAAGAGAGAAGATGGGTGTGAGGGTGCCTGGGTGGCTCAGTCATTAAGCAGCTGCCTTTGGGTTGGGTCATGATCCCAGGGTCCTGGGATTGAGCCCCATGTCAGGCTCTTTGCTCAAGAGGAAGTCGGCTTCTCTCTCTCCTACTCCCCCTGCTTGTGTTTCCTCTCTCACTGTGTCTCCCTCTATCAAATAAATAAATAAAATGTTAAAGAAAAGAGAAGAAAAGGAAATGGGTGTGGAAAATGGATGTGACTCGGACTGATACCCCTCCTGGCCATGCCTCCCAGCCACCCGGGCCTCTACAGACACAGACATCCTCTAATAAGAGTCAGGGCAAGGTCTGATTTATCACTCTGGTTTCTGTACCTGGGGAGACTAGCTCTCGTCTGTGTCGAGCACTTGGTAGTCATCTGTATAGTCAGTCTTTGTCTGTGATTTGGTTCTGGGCTGTAGTTTTCTTGATCTGTCTGTTCTTTCCTCGATCCCGGGCAAAGGGCTGCAGGCAGTCCAAATCTGTGACCGGGTGGTGGCTTAGGCTGCTGCTGAGCTGGGCCGGCTCAACACTGGCCTTGTCACGCTGCTTGCAAGTCTGTGTGGGCCAGACGAGGCAGCCGGATAAGCTGCACCCAGGAGCCATCTGTTCCCAGCCCTTGAACCAGATGGTCTGCAAGGACACCTGGGGGCGGAGTAGGGAGGGAATACATTTACTGAGCACCCAGCATCTTCCGGAGCCTTTCTATCGCCCTGTAAGCCTGGCATGGCCATTGTGATCATACAGACCAGGAACACAAGGCCCAGAGCGGTCGAGTCACTGGTAAAGGTCACACAGCCAGGAAGTAGTGCTGTGGGATTTGAACCCCAGACTTCCTGATTCTCTGCTTGTGTCCTTTCCACCATGCTGCTGAGGCTCCCCGTCGTCTGGCTGAATTTGGCACCAGTGACTTATGGGAAATATCCATAAACAGGGAGTGACTCATGCAGGAGTAAGCCGGCTCCTCTCGCGATGCCTGATGACCCCCAGGTCCCAGGGGATCCTTGGGCTTTTGAACGCCAGCAGTATCGGGCAGTCGGGACAGAACATTTGGGCTGGAGGGTGCCCTGTGTGTGTCACAAGATACCCATGGCCTATACAAACCTTCCTAATAAAATCAGCCAAAGACAGAGAAGCCAGAGTCACTTTCATGAGATGGTGTTGATAGTATGAAGGTTGATCAGTCTGGCGTGTGTGATGAATTTAGTCCTTCCAGGCGGCTGCCGGGTGGGCTGGCTGGGATCCTCACTAAAGCAGGGCCAAGGGGAGAGGGAAGGGGCCCCATCTCTCCTGGAAATTGAAAAACTTAGGGCCACCACAGAGCTTTGTTCTCCATGATGCTGAGAGTGGAACACAGGGTTTCCTACAAAGTGTGGGAACAGGTGTGGATGGTGCTAAGCCTGCAGGGGGGCAGCCAAGCATAGTGATCCAGGGCATGGGCTTTGGAGCCCAGCAGACTCAAGGTCAGGTTCTCTGCTGGCCCTGGGCATGTCATGCAATTCTCTGAGCCTCGGTTTCCATGGCTGTGACAGGAGAAATACAGGGACCTTCCTTCAGTGAATTCTGGGGACCCAGAACTCATTATGAAGAACGCTGGGCTCAGCCTTGCAACCAGCGACCGCTCCGTGCATTCAAAGCCCGATTACTCTTACTGGCTCTGTGACTCAGGGCTGGTTGCTTAACCACTCTGTGCATAGGTTTCTTCATCTGTAAAACAGGGACGATAAAAGCATTCTCGTGCCATAGGGTCATTGGAAACTTAAATGGTTTAATTCATAGAGAACACTCAGTGAGTCCCTGGGACGAGAAAAGTGTCGTTTGTGTTGGTGGCTCCAATTATCGCCATGCTCAGCAGCATGGTCACCGTGTCCTCTCCCGGGGCCCCTGGCCCCATGCCATTTGTGGTTCATGTTGGGGCCTGATGCCACCTGAAACTTAATGGAGCTGAATGGTCAGCAGAGCATCACGGTCAAGGCTTGGCAGCCCCATGGGTTGAAGCAGGTGGCTGAGGGCAGTTTTTGCTTCCCCCGAGAGTTTTGGAGTGTCCAAGGCGGTTGGTCCCAAGCCCAGGCCTCTGCCCACTTGCCTACCTTCCTATTAAGAACAGGCAGGAGCTGATCCCCAGCCCCAGGCAGGAGAATCATCTGTAGCCTGAGGCTCGGAGGGGAGCGTGCGCCTTCTGCTGCTGGGACAGATGGCGGGGAGTAGCAGCCCAGGTGCTGCGAATGGATGTGGGAGACAGCCCGCTGGACAGGCTGGTGGCTTCCTCACCCTGGGACCGCTCAAGCCACCGGCAGTTTCACTGCACACTACAATGCCACATGTCACATCAGAATGTGACAGCCGGAGCTCAGCAGCTCAAGGAACAAGACGAATTGGAGGGTGAGGTGGTTGTCTTGGCCAACTGGCTTCTCCCACACACAGTCGGTATTTGAGTCAAATCGGCGGTGTGTTGGGTTTGACCCAAGTGGCCAGGTGGCTTCTGCTGTGGCCTGAGAGACATGGCGGGGGGTGGGGGGTGGGAGGGAGGAGCTACTGCCCAGCTGGTGTTTAGTTCCCTGTGGCTGGGCTGGAGGAGGGTCTATCATCCTGAACTGCCGACGAAGATGTGAGACAAGGGTTCTGGGTCCTTGTGCAGAGACACATGGTGCCTGGTGGAGTCGTTGGGGAGCTGCCCCCTCCCTTCCACAACACCATACCTTTGTTACTTACCTGTGTCATCCCAGAGGTTCCTCTACTCCTCATGGGGATGGCCACTCGAGCCAAGGAGGCCCAGGCTGAGGAATGGAGGTCTAGGTGAGGGTGAGGAACAGGGACACGAGTGTGTTGAGTGGTAACCCAGCTGCAGAGGGTGATAATAAGAGCTGTTAGCCAGGTGTGCAAGCCTGGAGGGCCTTAGGGGGAGGTCACAGTGGAGCACAGGCCAGGCAGAGAGCAAGCGTTTGTGGAGAGACTGCAGGCCATCCAGTAAAGCAGACTGTAAGACAGGTTGGGATTCGGAAGCTGGGTTGTGGAGGCCGGTGAGGCTAGATTTTCCCTGGGGCTGGTGGGCTGGGAAGGGCTCTGAGCTGAGGAGGGAGAGACCAGAGCTGGGTTGAGAAGGGCTGCTGTGGCATTGGTGAGGAGAGGGGCTGTGACCAATGTTGTCAGACCTCTGCCATATCCCCTCAGAGCCCTGTACTTTTGTGCATAAGGACCCCTGAGCGCTTCCCTTTCCAAGAGCCTATACCTGGGTCTCCCACAGGCTACTCCCCTTGCCTGTGCCCTGGGGGCCTCGAGGTTCCTGGGCATCTGTATCCTCTGAGGGGCAGCCATGACTGCCAGGAGTCATGGTACAAACACCCTGGCCTCCTGCTGCACCTGGTGGGGACACTCTGGGGGTGACCTATACTGTCCCCAGAACTCCCCTCAGGGCTCAGCCAGGTTGTCCTCTGTGTGCCTTTTCTGGGCCTCACTGCCTTCTTGGCCTCCTTTCTGTCCTCGTCCCAACTCCCCACGCTCTCCCCGGTTTTCCCGAGGAAGATGCACTAATCACTTCTGCTCAGAATCTTGCCTCAGAGTCAACTTCTGGACGCAACCTAAGACAGGTCGGTGAAGAAGCTGGGCTATCACTCAAAAGGACCTTCAGGGGAAATGTGGTAAGACAGGACCAAGGCAGTGGCTGTCAGCTCAGCCAGGAGGCTTGGAGGCGAAGGCAGATGGGGAGGGCGGTGCTGAGGCCCTAATGGAACTGAGCCTGGAGGTCAGCACCTTGGACAACGCCAGCCAGGGGGCTACTGGATTCTTTACCTTGGGTCTCCCCATTGGTTGGGCCTCCAGGACCACAATGGGGTTTAAAAAATAGAGCATTTTACACCACTGCTGAAAACCAGGCTATTGTCTGGTAAGTGCCATCCTGTCCAGGGGTTTGGGCCTCCTTCAGGAAGTTGCTGCTCTGTTCCTCCACACCCACCAGGCTAATCATTGGCCCCAGGGATAGGAACTGATAGGACTTTGGGTTTCCCTGTTTCTGCTTCTCCTGTAAAGGGGATTGGAATTCTGGCTTGAGCTTGCCAAGACATTGGACTGATGGTAGGGAGGAGGCTCTGAAGGTAGATAGATACCCTTCCCTGAGGACTTCCAAGAAAATGAGTCTGTGAAGCCTTTGTTCACTGGGCCGCGACCCATCTGCCCAGCATGGATGCTTTGCATTTGTCTGTTGACCCCTGGCTAGGCCCTGAGAACCTAGAGATGGCTCAGTCCCCAGGGTCATGCCTTGTGGAGGTAGTGTGGAGAGGAGACAACTATGATGTGTGTCATTTTGATGAGTTCTGGGAGGGAGGGTGTCCTAGGGACTGTGACACCTCTGTGTGGCGATGGAGGGATGGGGAAGGTGTCGGTGTTCCTTGAGTTGGTCTTAAGAGCTTAGCAGAGTTTTCCAGGCAGTAAAGGAAAGCAGAGGGCAGGGCGGCTGGAGGCGTTCATCCCTAAAGAATGTGAAATGGCATCGTGAGCGTGACGAATGGTAAATAGCAATATGTGGGTTAAGTTTAAGCTGGCTAAGCTGGGGCTGGAAGTGTGGGTTTGGTCAGCAAGAACTCACAATGTGTGCATGTACATTTGGACTTGACCCTGAAGGTGTAGCCATCCAACAAAAGTATTTAAACTGGGGTGCGATGGAGTCAGATTTTCAGTTTAGAAAGCTCTCTCCAGATCTGAAGGGAAGAGGAGACAAGACAGGGGAGTCTGGAGGTAGGAGAGCCATGGGGAGACTTGCAGACTTCCTAGGGGAAGGGAGAGGGCTGGTCCCAGTGTCTGGCCACGAGGCTGTGACCAGAAGCATCCATCAGCCCAGATCACGCCTCCCTAATTTAGAAGAAAGTGACAGGAAAGATACTTGTCACCTCTGCTCTTCTGGAAGGGAAAGGAACTATTTTGAACCACGCCAAAGTTAGATTTTTAAATTTCTTCTTCATCTGTGTCTCATTTAGAGCTCTAGAACTAGTGAGAACATCGTGCCGTAAATCAGGGCACGTCACAGGCTGTAGAGCGAGTCATCTCTGCACGAGCGCACAGTGTGCATTTATAATAAATCTAATTCTTTATCTTTCTGGGCTTTAGACTAGAGTAATTAGTAATTCCTGCTGATGCTGGGAAACCAGTGCTTATGCAGGGTTAATGCCAAGCAAGTTTGTTTGAACTGCTTTTGCTGTTGCTAATGGGTGTCACAGTGGGTTCTTCTGCCTGATTGCAGAAGGGAAGCATCCCATTTATTTCCTTCTTGCCTTTTCAATAAATAGGGGCGGCAGTAGTAACAAAGGTCATTTGCTGAGTTCTTCCCCTATCCCCCCGGTACTGCTGAGGGAGTCCGTGTGAAAGGATCCTCTGTCCCAGATGTCATCTGCCCTCTGTGTTCTGAGGTCCTGGGACTGGTCTCATCGCTGGGTTTGCTCTGTGCTCCACCCTGTGTCAGGTTTCTACCCCATAAGCTGTTGTCGGTCAGGGACCACCTCCGCATCATACCTGTTATTATTAGCTTAATATTTTTCTTTAAAAAACTGGCTCTCTACCATAAATGGAAAGCAACAAATCAGGCCAAAAGTAAAAGCTTAACTGTAAAAATCAGTGTGGGGTTCTCTGCCCCAGCAGGATGTATAGGTTCCTGGGAAACCTCTGAATTGGGAAAATAGCATGCTGACACGGGCTGGTGGACAGAATGAGGCCGGGGCAGAGCTCTGGAAACCTATTCACCTTGAACCGGAACACTAACAAATATAGTAACAATTCTCTAAAAATCTAGCACAGTTAAAAAAAACACATGTTAGGGGTGCCTGGGCGGCTCAGTGGGTTGAGCATCTGCCTTGGACTCAGGTCGTGATCTCGGGGTCCTGGGATCGAGTCCGCATCAGGCTCCCTGCTCATCGGGGAATCTGCCTGTCCCTCTGCATCTGCCCTTCCTCCCTGCTCATGCTCCCTTTCTCTGTCTCTCAAATAAATAAAGTCTTAAAGAAGCCCAGGTTAGATTCCTAATAAATATTGGAGCAATTATATAATTTTCTCCAGGAAAACAGGGTGAAGGTTGTTTGATGTACAGGTGGAGACAAGTCCCAAGCACAGGAGACTTGCCCGCCAAGCCCTTGCGGACTGAGCCAAGAGGAGGGAGGGAGGGAGCCAGCGAGTGAGCGGGCACGGTTTCCTGTGCTGTCTTCCTTGGCGGCTTGCTGGGTTGAGCTGCTCGTGGTTTTTGTGTTCAGCGGCTCCCACTGCCTGGCACAAAACAGTCACACACCAAGGAGCATCACGCCCGAGCCAGCCCCACTTTCCCTTTCTCCCGACGTCATTCTCCTGTTTGCGAGATGCACGTGATGCACTTTTCTTTGCAGCAACTGTGGGGAGACAGGCAGTGGTGTTCTGTACAGGCTAGGGATGCTGTGGCAGGGCTGGGAGCAGGACTCTTCCTCCAGGCACCTGGGATGAGAAAGGGCGGGAAGCAGAGGTTTTGTGAGGACTCTGGCATAAGCACACTCTTAGTTGTCTTACAGAAGATCTGGTAAAACCGCAGTGAAGCTAACAGCAGGGCTGCTTGGGGATTGGTCCAGACCAAAATGAGGGCAACAAGCCAAAATATCTCCATCCCCTCCCTCGAAAGGGTGGATAGTTGTGTTACGTGAGAAAAGTTACTTAAGGAGACAGCAGTTGGCAGCTCACTCCCGCAGGGGGGTGGGGGGGTGGGGGCTTTATCTAAGCGCAGGGGTATTGTGAGGATTCGATGAGCTAGGGTACGAAGGCGCAGACCGCAGAGGTGGCCATGGTGTTGAGGGGCTGTTCAGGTAGCACAGACTTGCTCGCTCTGCTGAGCGAGCTGCTCTGCCTGTCTTTGTGCACTGAGTTCCGGCGCGTTTCTAGATCCTTACAAGTACATCTCCATAAACTCAGGAGATCTGTGGCAAGAGACACATTCCCTCTGCCTTCCCTCTTTGCCTCGGCTGAGTTCAGTTTGAAGATGGGGCCCTCACGGGTTTCTAATGTCCAGGTCCTGGGTGAAGGGACATGGATGAGAGCTCTGGTCCCAGCTTCCCTGGCTCCTATCAAGCCAAGCTCCTCTCTGGGCTCGTGTTCCCCATCTTTAAAAAGAAAACCCCTTCCTTTTATGGCCTCAGGAGGCCTTTGCCACCCTCAAGTCTCAGATCCCCCTGTGGCCAGCGGGCCAGAAGAAGGATGGCTTACGCCAGGGACGCTATTTCCTTTTGAGCAATTCTAGTCATGTCTCTTGATGGCCATGTTCCCCTAGCACTTCAGCGGCTTTTTTGAGGAAATGGACTAAGAGGCGTGGCCTTCACGTTGGTGACCAGTAAACGAGTCTGGTTGGGCAGTGAGCATCTCTGCACCAACGAAAACCATTCACCGCTCTTCTCTAATCCCCCAAATCTCCAAAAGCCAGAAGATTTTTTTGTAACGTGTTTGGCAGCAAAACCTGACTTAAAGTGATGTCTTGAGTTGATCAAGAGTATTTATCCCTTCAGCATGAATTTTCGTATGTTTTGCTCCAGAAATAGAAACGTGGTTCAGCAGGGGGCACTGGCCCAGATCCTTGTGGCGAGGTCTGCCGTGTATGGAAGGCAGGGTGGGGAACTCCTCTGACTTTTGCTCACTCCCGCCACCCCTGCGGGAGCCCAGCTCAGAGCGGACAACCATGGCAGGGGAGCTGAAGATTGGCCTCGGGGTGTGGATAGTTGGGGGAGCGGGGAGCCGGTGTCTAGAGAAGTGTCTGTGGAAGCTGGCCCAGACTCCACCCCGAGTCCACAGAGCTGGAAAGCATCTGAGGCAGGCTTGAGATTTTGAGAACCCAGGCTCTTGGCAGCGGTGGTGGGGGGTGGGGGGGAGGGTCTTCCTCAGAAGCTGACCCTAAGACAGGAGTGCAAGTGATTAGTAAAGATGTGCTCCCAGGGGACACTCCGTGGGGCATGGGGGAGGCAGGGCAGGGCAGGGCTGGGTGTGATTTTCAGTGAAAGTAGTTTCTGGTCTGAATCTGGCAGATTGTCCTCACAGAGTAAGGCAGGCGCTGTGGTGATGGGCCTGGAGTGGGGGCTGCTCATCACCATGCCCAGGCCCTCCCCGCTCTCTTTGGGGGTGGGAAAGCAGCTCCAGGAGCAGGAGGGCATCTTCTTTCCAGAGAGTTCCAGGTGCAGATGGGCAGAAACTTGCACACAGAGAACCCAGGCGAGGGGTTGAGGGGGGTAGGGCTTGGAGGAGCTTGGAGATGGGGAACAGGGAGTGGATGGAAAACAGTGTCCACAGTGCAGGCTTGGTGCTCAGTCCCGGGACACAGACTGGGGAAGGGCGGACTTAGAGGGGAACCAGGGTGTGGTGGTCTAACCTCTGGGTCCTCCTGGGTCCTGGCGGCCTGCCGGTGTCTCTGCCAGGCCTTCCTCAATGCAGAGGCCCTCAGAAGCCCTGTGGCCCTGCCTTACTTAGCCCCAGGAGGTGGGCCTCACCCCATCACATGTTGAAGACCGCCTTCCCAAGCAGCTCATGCTAGCTCACGGGAGCTAGTTACCAAGTTTCTCATTTGTGAGCTGGTCCTTAACTTGGCAGTAGGTTGAACTCAACCACAGTATGAGTATTTCCCCATGGAGATGGGCGGATGCTACTGTCCAGCCTCTCCTCCCTCTGTGGTTCAGCCCCTGTCTTGGGTGGGCTCAGTCTGAGATTCTGAGAGCTCACTATGACCGCGGATCTCTGGCTGGGGGCCTTGCCTCACGCTGAGACTCTGCACACCAGTTTTTCTGAGCACCGTGCATGGTGGGGTCTAGTCACTTAGGAGAGTCCCCTTTCTCTTCCTGAACCTCTGGTCCCCTTTGGCTTTTCACGGACACAAGGCACTGGAAGTGGAGCAGAGAAAAACGGATTTTGGAGCCAGGCCACTGGTGTAGGCTGTGTGACCTCAGACAACTTGCTAGACCTCTCTGGGCCTTGCCTTCCTTCTGGGAAATCTGAATTGGACCTCTGAGGGCTTCTGGGGAGGTCAGGGGGGACCGTGCAGGGTTCGCCGTGAAGCAGCATGGCTATCTAAGGTCTAGCCGTGGCGGAGTATCATTGATACTGGTGCTGGGGAATATCAGCTCATTGTGGGGAAGGAAATGTATTCACGTGGCCACTTCTTAAGTGGAAGTTCACATCCCAGCCTTGGTCTGGGCCCCGTTGGGAGGTGATATGACAGACTAGGCTCTGAGGGGCATCCTTAGCCTCAGCGACTAGGGCATTCAGGTGGGGGTCAGGCCCCTGTAGACAGGGTGTGTGACCTTGGACAAGGTCATTGACCCCTCTGGGGCTGTGCCCTTGTTGCACCGTCTGTGCGCCGGCCAGTGGGAGCAGGCCATCCCCAGCAAGGACCCCCCTCATCCTCAGACCTCGGGAAGCTTCCCGGGAGCCAGCCCGCACTCCCGGAGCCTTTCTTCTTGGACGTGACTGGGCATTCGTTTATCCCCTGACTGTGAACCAGAACAGAGTTCATCAAGAATTGATGCCCATGGTGTTAGCATACAATAAAGCTTCAAGGAGCTGGTTAAATGCTAGGAGACAGGTCATAAATTTGGCTTTTCTTCCCGGTCAGAGCTTCCTCCTTACAGACAAGGGGGGAAGCAAGACAGAGCAGCACCATACATTCTGAGGCGAGCTTAATCTGGAACCACTGCCAGGACCATGGGGGGCCCCTTGCACTGTTCGTGACCATGGACTGGGGTGTCACTCTGATTGACAGCACTGGAATTAATTCTGTCATATCTGACTGCTTGCTTTTGGGGTTCCTGTTAATATCTGTTGTTGATTTCATTCATGGTTCCCCTTCTTTCTAGTCTTTTTGTGTGTGTGTAAGCATTAATATTGTTTATTACTCCTTCCTTCTAGTCGTAAAACACATCTTAGAGAGGCTTGGGGGGGTCTTCATCATATTTTTTTTTTTTTACCAAGTAGGAGGGCCTGAGATTTACTATTAATTGACTCTTGATTATCTGATTTGAACCACACGTTAATTTTTTTTTTAAAGGATGTGAAAATAAGCTTAGAAATGAACATAAAAGATGGGGTGTTGAAGTTAGAAAAAAGCATTGTCACAGTCAGAAATTTGTGCTGCATCTGCCTGGTTGTGGGGTTTTGAACCAGGATGGCAACTATAGCCTGCGGGCCAAACCCAGCCCACTGCCTGTTTTGATAACTATGGTTTTACAGGAACACAGCCACAGCTGCTCACTTCCAGACTGTGTGTGGCTGCCTCTGCATAATCATTGCAGTGGTGGGGACCTGCGACAGAAGCCATGTGGCCCACAGACTCTCTCCGTGTTGGCTCTCTGGTCTTTTTCAGAGTGTGCCAACTCTGATGATTACAGTCAGCTTGGCTGGGCCGTGGTGCCCAGACATGTGGTCCGACATTATTCTAGACGTTCCTGGGAGGGCATTCTTAGACGTGATTAACATTGAAATCCGTAGACATTGAATTAAGCAGATTACCTTTTATGATATGGGTGGGCCTCATCTAATTAGTTGATGGCTGGAATAGAATGAAGACTGACATCCTCTGGGCAAGGGGGAATTCTGCCAGAAGACGGCCTTCAGACTCTCAAATTGCAACATGACCTCTTTCTGAGTCTTCAGGCTGCTGGGCAACCTTGCAGCCTTTGGACTTTTCAGCCTTCATAATCACATGAGCCAATTCCTTATTAGATTTCTTTCTCTGTATAAACATCTTATTGGTTTTGTTTTCCCTGACTCATATGCAGACCCTTGAGTTAGAGGAAAGCATGTGGTTCAGGGTCAGACCATAATGTATTGAAAGACTGTGCCTATCCTAGGAGTCAGGCAGACTGGATCTGAATCCCAGCTCTGCCCCCTTCTTGGTTGGGACTTGGAGCTGATCCCTTTACCTCTCAGGGCTCTTGTTCTGTTTCTGGAAATTACAGCCATCTGCTGCCCACTTTGCAGGGTCCTCGTGCATGACTGAGACACTTAACAAGGGTCCTGGCGGCTGTTCTGGTCATTGTCAGTGTTATCACTGTAAATGAGTTGCCTGGCTTATTCATCAGTCTCTTGTGAATTTGGTTCAGTGGAGTCAGCCGTCCAGTCCTGTGAAACTCTGGCTGGCCCTGACAAAATGTGGTTTCTGAGCCAGAAAAGTGGAGGCCCTGACCTTTGGTGGTAGAGTCACAGGTGGCTTTGTGACCTTGGTCTCCTCTCTGTCCCCCCATCTCTCCTCCACAGAACCAAACAGGCCCCACGCCCAGAAGCTGGACACTGGGATATTGTCACTTGATATTGTGGCTGGATGATGGGAGCTTCAGGCCAGCTGTGTCCTGACTTCTTGCTATGAGTGAGTGTTGTAGAGAGGTGTCTGTCCAGGGCATAGCCACGACAGGAACCAGAGGCGAACAGAGGTAATGCAGGTCTCCTCCCAGGAGGCCCTTCCAGCCTTCCCGCGGGATAAGCTCGCTGCAGGGAGAGATGGGACGAACTAGTGGCAGGTGCACGAAGAGGAAAGTAGAGGAGGTACTGCCATGCTGGATGGCCTGGAAGGTATGAGTGCTGACCCGACACTGTCCTTTCAAGATTTCAAACCGTGACTCCTCACCTGGCCTGCTCTGGGGCTCGTTTCCTCATTTCCAAAGCAGGGGCACCAGTCCCCTCCTCGGTGGCACTTCATGTGAAGGGAGAAACTAGGATTGTGGGTGACCTGGGCCAAGGAACCTCCTTCCCAGCATCCTGCCTATGCTGTGCCCATGTAGGTTGGGCACCTGGATCTTCTCCCTCCATACCTGGCATGCCTACGAGGTCATAACCTCCTTCTGGTTTCAGCTGCTTACTGGGTCTTTCGTTACTGAGCCCTGCGGGGGGCTCACATCCAGCAGGAGATGTGCAAACAGACACCTAACGGGCCGCTGACTATTAGAGGTGGGGGTGACAGAGAAGGGGGTGGCTGTCGTCACTGGGGATGTGGACAGGTGTCACGAGGAGGGCAAGGTGGGGTATGGCCCTGTAGACCAGCTGTGTGAAACTCAGATGCACAGTAGGGAAGCTGCTCCCATTTCTGTCTGGCTGTAGCTGAGTGTGGGAGAAGGGATAAGGAGCCTGGGATGCTGGCAGGAGCAGCCATGACAGCCCCAGGCCCCCCTGGCCTGGTTGCAAATGGCAACATTCAGGATGTAGTTGCTGAGTTAGTTGGAAGGACCTGTTCAGGATTTCCCAATCTACATTTGAGCACTGAGGTATTGAATGCCAAGCCATCGTTCTCCCGCTTAGGTCTTTTATTCATTCAACAAACATGTATGGAGTCCCTGCTATGTGCCAGACCTGTTCTAGGCAATGGGCTTGAGGCAGGGGCCTGGTAGACTCCTCGTGGCCCTCCAAGCCCCACGGGAGCAGATCAGTCAGTAGGGTTCCTATGGGGGTCCCATTAGCCAAGAGCCAGGCTCTGGGCCCAAGAGGAGAGTAGGGGGGCCTGCTGTGCAGGTGGGAAGAACGCAGGCTGGCCATCAGAGCTGAGCGTGAATCCTGCTCTTTCATGTGACTCCCCGATGACCTCTGGCAGGTGACCTGACCTCTTAGGGCTTGTTCCTCTTTATATGAATGGAGTCTGAACTTGATTTCTTGAGCACCCACCCTCCACGATGCCAGTCCTTCTCTGTTCTAGATAGTCCGTTCTGTCTTCTGACACTGCCATTGGGAGTGATTTGGAATGCTGTCGGGGCACATAGGGTAAAGTCGGGGTGCTGCAGGTTTCATGGGGACGGCCCTATCCTCACGCCGGAAACACAGGGACCATGTGGTTGGGCAGGTGTGAATACCTCTGGCAAACCCACATTTCCCTGAGCAGCAGAACCAGCCACTCCCTGGGCTGGTCCCCAACCCCGTGTCCTGAGGCCATGAGCACCTGAGGGCCAGGCCCCGTCTTGTTCCTCTCCCTCCGGCACACAGCAGGCCCGCAGGAAGAGCTTGTGGAAGTGTTCCTCCTGCTGGGTGTGTTGGCAACTGACCGTGGCAGTAGGCCACCTCTCCCCTCTGTGACGGGCGTGGTGGGTGAGGGCTGTAGGCTGCTGGCCACTGTTTGCTTCCTCACACTCCCAGGCCCAGCAGAGAGACCCAGTGGGTCCCGGGGATGGAGCACGCCAGGGAAGGAGGTGATTGGCCATGGCCCCACGGGCACCATGGGGAGGGCTGGGTGCCTCCTGGCTCCTCGGTTAGGCTGCAGGGATCAGAGCCCGGCTCTGGGAGATGGTCCACCCCACCCTGGCTGCAGAGACCCCCAGGCACACTCAAGTATTGATTCTGAGGCGCTGTTCTCCCACATGGGGTTGGCCCCACAGATGCCGCTTCCTGCCATCTCGGTTGGCTTGGGCTGCCCTGACGAGGCCTGGCACGCTTGATCAATGAGCACTGATTTCTCACCATGCCAGCGGCTGGAAGCCCGTAGTCAGGGTGCCAGCCAGCTTGCTTCTTGGTGAGAGCTCTCTTCCTGGCTTGCACATGGCTACCTCCTTGCGGTGTGCTCACAGGGTACAGAGAGAAGCAAGTCCTCCTGTTTCTTCTTAGAAGAGCTCTAATCCCCTGAGGGGTCCACCCTAGTGGACCTAGGCCTCCCAGAGGCCCCACCTCCCAATACCATACCGCTGGGGGTTAGGGTCTCAACATGTGAATTCTGGGGGGATACCAACGCTCAGTCCACGGCACCTGGGATCTGATGCTGGAGCGGCTTCAGAAATGCTAGGCTATGCTGCTCTGTGAGCAATGGGCAGGGACGAGCTTTTCTCAGGGTTCCTGCATCCACCAGACAGGAAATTTCAACGGCTTGGGCTGCCTGGGGTTCTGTTCCTGCACAAAGGCAGAGAGAGGGTTTTGCATTTGCTTGGAAGCCAAAAGTCACAGGTTCACACACTAGGGCAGGTGGCAGAGGTGAACATGTGGGGCTCCTGAGCCTGTTCTTAATGACCATCGGGAGGGAGTGACTGAGCTTCTGCCCTGGGCACAGGGTCTCCATGGAGGGACTGATGGGGAAGAGCTCACTAGGGTTGGGGAGGGTGGGCTGCAGGGCAGCACAGCAGGCTACTGTAGGGACCCGACAGAGAAGCAAGGCCCTTGATCTACCCGAGCAGCCTCTGCCTTCGGGCACACAGCCCCGCCACATTCTTCCTTTCATCCCCAGACCACCTGTGATGAATGAGCACAGGAACGGCGTCTTTAGAGCCTTCTGGGTCCCAGACTTGTGCTAAATTCTTTACCTAAACTAACTGAAGTCTTCCCCAGGACAGTCCTAGAGCTGGAGACTGGCATCCCCAAGGCCCAGAGGAAGAAATGGGCACAGAGAGGCCAGCTAGGTAGCTAGGCAGGGCTGGAGTTGGGATTTGAATCTACAAAGTCAGGCTCTGAGGTCTTAGCATTGGCCATTTGTGAGCAAAGAAGTAGACTTTCTGAGGTGAGGTCATTGTCCTGGGTCTTGTGCAAGGTGTGGCAGCTGGCAGGGTTGCCCTTCCCACCCCCCTGCCTCTCTTGCAGAACTCTACGCACAGGGCACAGTCCTGTCCCTGAGCCTTTGCACACCCAGCCCCTCTGCCTAGAGTGTCTTTCCTCTCCAGCAGTGTGAAATCCCACCAACGGTCCAGGCCCATGCACAGGGCCTGCTTTGAGGGGTCTTTGCTGGGATCCCCGAGGTACACCTCATCGACACTGCTTGCTCCGTTTGGCGTCTGTTTCCCCAGCTGGAATGCAGTTTCTTAAGGACGTGCGTTTTTTGCTTACTAAACTTCCGCTCCCTGTGGATAGCACAGGCCTGGCACACAGTAGGGCTCTCAGTGTTGGTTGAAGGAATGAGCCAGTGCCGGGTGAATGCATCTCGGCCCCTCCTGTGCAGGGCTCAGCCACAGGAGGAAGTGAGTGTCTGGCAGACCCTGAGACAGGATGTGAACCCATGTCGCCGGGTTGTTCCCTGCCTGACAGATGATGTGTGTAAGATGCACGGCATGTTACTGGCACTCGGTGGGCACCCAATCAGTGCTAGATAGGATTCTTTTGAAACTTCAGTGAAGCAGATGTGACCTTTATTGAGGTTCTCTGATGTTCTAGAGCCTGTACATGTGTTACTGTTATGGGCTGAACCATGTGTCCCCCCAAGATTCATATGTTGGGTCCTAACCCCAGCATGTCCGAACGGGACTGTGTCCTTCTCCAGAGCTGGTGCCAAGGGGGTGGCCTTAGTTTCACCTGCAAGCTGCTAAGCTCAGAGGGTGCCACCCAAATCCTTCTGTAGAATGTATGTATATACCTGGCCTGGTTACCAAGCCGTTTTCACCTGCATTTCATTTGATGCTGACCACACCACACAAATGGGGGAATCCGAGTGGGTGCCGACCCCCGCACGGTGCAGGCCCGGTGCTCCCTTGGCAGCCCTGTGCCAGGCGCCCTCCTCTCTTCCCTCAGCTCACTGGCGGTGGAAGCCACCTGGTTGGTCCGCACGGGGCCAGCGAGGTGTGCGGCAGCCGCTGGGCACCTGGCACAAAGCAGGTGAGGCTTCTGCTCTGGAGCTGTCCATCACGGGGAGCCACAAACACTCAGGGTAACACCTTGGTGCCAGGTGGGGTGCTCTGATTGCCGGAAATGGCATGGGGCACTGGTCCCAGCTAGGGCCTGGAGAACCAGCAGGAGCCCCAAAGGCAGATCCGTCAGCGGCATCCTGGGAAGCAGGAAGTCTGCAGTGCCCCTGGACAGAACAGACCAACTGCAGGCCCTCGGGCCACGTGACCACTGCCCAGTTCCGGGGGCCTTTTCTCTTTATGAGCATCCGATTGACCCATGCAGGTCATGTGGCAGCCAGGAAGCCCGTGATTGGCCGAGCCCTGGTCTCATGCCTGCTTGTGGCTGAGGGCGCTGAGACGGGTCTGGCTGACACATTTCTGCTGAGGGCGTGCAGTGGAGTTTCACCCCAAATAGGAAGGGGACACCCACAGAGCAGCCAAAAGGACATCAGATGCTCATCACTCCCACTGTGCGTCCTCCAGTGCGCTTGGGGTGACGGGAACTGACATGGGGTTGTGCCTCGGTGCCTCTGGCCCCCGCGATCCTTCCCTGTTTCTCGGAGCCCAGCCCTGCAGCCCTCCTCAGGAACCCTCCTCAAGCCCACCAGGCCACCCCTTCACTCCCACCCGCAGCAGCAGCAGCAGCAGCCTTCCTCCCACGGCTGTTTGCCCAGTCAGAGAAAGCCCATGCTTGGTAAACAGGTGATGATACTTTCACCTAAAGTATCTGATTAGTGACATTCAGCCTCATGTTTAGTGAGCTCCTAGTGCGGCGCAGTCCTGGTGCCAGGAATGTCCGGAAAGTCTCTACAGGTCACATGTATGTGCATTGGTCCAGACATTATCTGCAGCTGGTACTGCCTTGTATGGCCATGGCGCTTCGTTTTACCAACCTGCTTTCCTGGTCAGTAAGTTTGTTTTTGCTCTGTTCATACAATCTTCCAGGCCCCGGAATTCCTCACTTCTATCTGCAGATCAGGTACTCAGCCACCAGAAGTTCCCTTTCCAGACCTAAGCAGGTGGAAGCCGGAGGTGGGCATTGGGAAGCCATGAGGGGCCTGTCCCTGCGGCTCCCGGGCAGAAGCTGACACCTTGCTGAACAAGGCTGGTCCTTGGGACGAGAAGTTGCTCAGGCAGCTCCAAATTCCAGGCTGGGTCATCTGAAAGCCTTGCTGCCTGCTGGGTTGCTGGGAGGGAAGGGATGCTCTTGATGCACACAGAGCAAATGATCTTATTCTCACCTTTGTCGCCGGTGGATCATGCTCATGGAAGGAGACACTGGCAGTGGGGCTTGGCAAAAAATAAGCCATTTGTTGTGGCTATGTGCCAGCCTCCGTGTCCTTGGGAAGTCTCACTACCTGTCCTTGGGAAGTCTCGCCCACCTGTCATGGGGATTGAACATCTGTGTCCATATGCATGTGAGACAAAACTATCCAGATCCTTGATAACACAGTTCCCCGGGAAAGGCAGCATGAATGCATGGAAGAAATTAGGGGCTCTAGATGATAGTGGGTTGACCAGTGTCCTCCCAAATTTGAATCCACTTAAAACCTCAGAACATGACCTTACTTGGACCTCACTTACTTAAGGGGAGGTCATATTGGAGTCGGGTGGGCCCTGAATCCAATGACTGGTGTCCTTAGAAGAGGAGGGAGAGGCAGAGACTGGAGTGACATGCCTACTAGCCATGGAGGGCCAAGGGCTGCGGGGCCACGGCCAAAAGCGAGAAGGGCAAAGATGGGCTTTGCCCTGGAGCTTCCAGAGGAAACCAGCCCTGCTAACATTGGCCTTCTGGCCTCCAGGCCTCCAGAACTGTGAGAAAATACATTTCCATCATTTCCAGCCTCTGTATTTGTAGTGGGAAAGACACAGGCCTGGCCCAGCCCGGCCCAGCCTCTAACCTGTTGACCCCGGTTTTTTCCCTCTGCAAGTGAGGTGTTAGACACGGGGCTGGGCGGGAAGGGGTGGGGGGAGGGGGGAAGAGGACGGCAACACACCTTTGCTGAAAATGGCCAGATAGTACATTTTGGATTTTATGGACTAAAATACAGTTGCATGGTTTGCTTTGTTATCATTGTTTGTTGTTTGTTTTAAAACACTTTACAAATGCAAAGGACATTCTTTTTTAGGGGTGGGGGAGGGCAGAGGGAGAGAGAATCTGAAGCAGGCTCCATGCCCAGTGCAGAGCCTGACAAGGGGCTTGATCTCTTGATCCTGAGATTTCTTGACCCTGAGATCATGATTTGAGCCGAAATCAAGAGGCAGACTCTTAACTGACTGAGCCACCCAGGTGCCCTGACAAATAAAAAGAGCATTCTCAATTGTGGATTGGTTTTGGCCTGCTTGACCGCAGTTTGTTAGCCCCTGGATTTGAGGCGTGAGAGCGCCGGCCCCACGCACAGCCGTCCTGGGCCGAAGGATCCTGGGTTCTGCTGTCAGCTGCGTGCTGATAGAGGAACCAGCCTGGAGCCCCCCCAGGCCTCCATTTTTGCCACCTGTCAGTGTGGATAAGGGCTGGTCTTCCTGAGTGAGAACCACAGGCCAGCTCTGGGCATGTGCGTACATGACTGTGTCCATGCCTAGGGCCCGTCTGTCTTGTTCACACTTCACTCCCTAGTGCCGGACACAGAACTTGGCACGTGGCAGGAGCTCAAGGAAGAGTGTCTGAAGAAGGAAGGAAGCTTTCCAGAAACTCTGTCTGGATCAGGGGCCCTCAGCTCCCACTTCCACAGCCGCGCCTTCCATGCTGTCATTATCCCTTCGGGAAGGAAGGTCGTCTGGCCCAGTCACCTCCGTACAGTGTTTGACGACAGAGAAGAAGACAAAGTGAGGGACACCTGATGGGTGTCTGGGCTAGTGGGGTGATTTGATCTGCACCAGCAGAAGGGCTGGGGTCCGGCTTCAGTCCCTCTGATGCGGACGCTAGAAAAGAGGGAGAGGATGTCTCAAAGCAGTACAAGCTGTTCCTGGGAGCACGGAGCTTCACGTCAGACCCAGATCTGAATTCCAGATCCGCTGCCTGGCAGCTGTGTGACCCTGAGTGAATGTCCTAATCTTGTTGGGCTTCAGCCTTCTCTTAAGGAGGGCACCACAAGCCTCCTGTCAGGTGTGTCCTGAGGACAGGGTAAGGAGCAGCCAGGCCTACGGGGGTGCTCTCTGTTACAACAGCTCTGTTGCCCGGTGGGCTCTGAAGGATAAAGCCTCACATTTTTGCCAGGCCCTCTCACCTTCCAGGGTGGGTTTGTGTCCCCTGTCGCCTTGGATCCTTCCCATCTTGGCCCTGGGTGAGGGTTGCTCTGGTCAATCCCGTTTTACAGATGAGGAAACAGAGGCTCAGCAAGGGAGTGGATGTACTTGAGGCCTCAAGGCAAGGTGCGGGGCAGAAGGGGGACCGCAGCCTGGTCCTCCTCCCGCCCCTCCCCCCGCCCCTCCCCCCGCCCCTCTCCAGAATCACTGCCTGCTTGAAGCTCTGTCTGGGTTGGGCCACATGGGCCGGAGCTAAGAGAAGCCTCCATCATCTCAGATCAGTGGACTGAATGAGAGAAATCCGTCTGGAACGCCGCCATTTGAGGCCTGGTGACTCCACGGAGCTCCTCTGTGCTGGCTGCTCCATGCACCCACCTTCCTTCTCCCCTCTCCTCCCCTCCTCCCCTTTCTTCCCCTCCCTGGGCACACACAGCCCAGATCCCCTCCTTGATTAGATTCTCCTGGTTTTAATCAGAATCTATCCCAAGAAGGCCTGTTTGATTGCCCTCACATAGGAGGCATCTTTGAATTATTGCCCTGGGGCTGAGGCCATGGGCTGGGGTTCCTGGGGGCCCCCGAGCTTCTGCAGGAGAATGTTTACCCAGAAGCTGGCGCAGCATCCAGAGGGAGCCAGGCAGGCTGGGGCCTAGAAATGGGTACCATTGAGCTGCCCCTGGGATTTGAGGAGCTGGAGCTCATTCTCGGGGTTTTGCAGGGAGGGAGGGGGTAGGTGCTATCCGGGAGGGCCACGGGGGTGGGGAGCGCCAGGAGCCCCAGAAAGGGTGGTGATTCTTAGAAGAGTCTAAGGCCTGAAGCCTGCGTCAACAGGTATTAGAATCCGAGGAAGGGTCATGCCCTTAATTGACGTATCCCAGAGAATGTGTGTGAGTACCTTGTCCATGGGGCCTGGGCATCGCTGAGCTCTTCTTTTCTTCAGTTTTGTCAAAAGCAGTATCCCTTTCCGTTCTCTCCCTCCCCTCCTCATCCTTGATGACGTCTCTATGGGGGACCCAGGAGCTCATCCAGACAGGGGTCGTGGAGGCAACAGAGAGAAGCAGAGTACGGCTTCGAGCACTGTGTTGTGGCTACTGGAGGGCATGGCTTAGGGGTCTTGGCAAACAGGCTTCCAGACAACGAACCCTGGAATTGGTCTGGCATATGCATCCCTCTCTAGACTCTGGCAGGCATGCAGGAGCAGAGCCTGGTGGGTGGGCTTCCTGCAGGCACCTGGCTCCCAGGAGGAAGGGGAAGAGAGATGGCAGGAGAGAAGCCCGATTGGGGTGCCTGGGAACTCAGCCAGGGCTCCCAGTTCCTTCTGGAGCCAGCAGCCAATCTGCAGTGTGGGAGAAGCCAGGCTGTAAGGGGAAGGGGGTGCACAAGGCTGGAGGCAGAGGTGGTGGGCGCTCAGCTGAACCGAGGCTGGGGGGGGTCCCCAAAGAGCATGTTAGGGGACTTCAAGATGAGAGAAGGAGAGGAGGGATGGGCTGTCCTGCTAGATTGGCTGTGACATTTCCACTGGGTTGCATTCAGACCTGGGTTTGAAGCCGGGCTCTCATTCTTGGTAGCTGTGTGACTTTGCCAAGTTGTCTGACCTCCTGAACCTCCGTGGTAGAGTTGTTGCGTGCATGCGTCTTGAGGGAGGTGGAGGGGCACTGGGCTGACTCTGGCTTTCAGGCTGGGCTGATGGGTGGACATGACGGAGGAGTGGGTTTGTTTTAGAGGATGTTAGGCTCAGTCCTGGACGTGTTGTATTTAAACTTCTAGTGAGCGGCTCAGTCAGTTCAGCATCTGCCTTCAGCTCTGGTCATGATCTTGGGGTCCTGGGATTGAGCCCCGCGTCAGGCTCCCTGCTCAGTGGGGAGTCTGCTCCTCCCTCTCCCTCTGCCCCTCCCCTGCTCATGCGCGTGCATGTAACTCTCTCTCAAATAAATAAATAAATAACATTTGAAAACAAGAAAAACAACAACTTCTGGTGAGAAATCCAAATAGACCCAATGTGGCAAGCAGGGATTAGAACAAAAAGCTGAACCTGAACCTGGGGTCCCTATCCCTTGTATGGATACCAGAGCTGAGTGCTCTGTGTGGGCCAGGAAGGCAGACCAGGATAAGAAGAGGAAACTGGTAGGGGAACACGTGGGGGAAGTAGGTCCTTATCACCGCAGCCACCTGAAGTCGGAATGGGTTGTGCAAGGAGGTAATGAGTTCCCCATCATGGGAGGTATGAGAGTTGGCTGGAGATCTACCTGGGGGGCTGTGGGGAGAGGGCAGCAGAGAGGGCAGGACTGGATGACCTTCAGGTACCCTCCTGTGTGTCCGAGTCTCTCAAAGGCCTTGGCATCTGCCGGTCTCGGCACGGGATTCTGGGCACAGAGGTGCTTTCCAAAGTGTAATGGTCGCCCTGGTCTGCCCAGGCTTGAGCCTTGGCTAGACAAGCTTATCAAGGTGTTTTTTTCCTTTTTTTTTCTTTTTGAGTGGAAACAGTAAAGCAGGCACAAATTTGCCTTTAAAATCAGATACTGAGTGTCTGCCAAGTGCAAATGGATTTAAGCAGCTGGAAGTCTAACCTTGAGACGTGTCTTGTGTGGCTGGTTGTTTCCAAGGGGCTCTGAGCCTCTCTCGGGCTGTCCTGGTGGACCCGCTGGCACTGGTGGGCATGGGTCCTTCGGGAGTCACCCTGTCCTGGGTGTTTAGCTCTGAGCGAGAGACATGCAGCCGGTCCTTGAACACATGGACAAGGGAGTGTCCATCAGCTCTGTGCCAGGACAGGACTTTCTGTCCATTGTCCTGGCATTTCATGACCCTGGCTCCCCAGATACCTGCACTTATTGCTATCACCTCCTGTCCCATCATTGTGAGCATAAATGAGGTGGTCCTTCGGCCATTGGGAGAGTGGCCTCTTGCTCCCAGAGTCCCGGCAGCAGGCTGATAGAGGAGGCTGACAGCTCGTGCCAAGCGTCAGACAGTCCCAGGCAAGAAGTACTTTCAGATGAGGTCCCCGAGGCTCAGAGGGCTTAGGGGACTGGGCTGATGTGCAGCCATGAGCTGTGAAGGAGCGGCACTCCCCGCAGGGGTCTCCGCTCCCTGGTCCTCCCTCCATGCTGCAGGGCCTTGTTCGGATGACACTGGTGCAGGGTCTTGTGAACACACGCAGCTCACTGCGAGTGCCTTTCCCTGCCTTCTCTGAGCCTTAGCTTCCTCATCTGTACAATGGGAGGAACGCCTGCCGCTTTTGCGAGGCTCTCTGAACTTGAAGTGAGAGCCAGATGCTGCCTCTGCATCAACTCCAAGTGCCTGTCGCCTTCCTGGAGACTAAAAGGGACGGTCGCCTTTGCCTGGTGCTCCCCCGTGGCCTCCTGCTTTCTGTCTAACCGCCGTTACCCCAGTGGAGAACAGAGCTGCCCGCGTATTCGTTTCCACGGGAGTTCCCTCTGCACACGTGGATGGAGCATTTCCACACCCAGCTGGGACCTTCAGAGACCTAGGGTTTCTCCTAGGGGTAGAAAGTAACACAGGGCACTTCTGAGTAAATCCTGAGTAACTTACCAGTGTGGACTTGTTCTAGCTCCAGCGTGGCGCAGGACAAACACATCCCAGGCCGTGTTTCACTGCTTTGAATGTTGATCTGTCAGACTGCACGTCATACCCACATTCGGGCACACGCACGCACGTTCGCAGTTTAGAGTGCCGTCCTGAGCGTTACTCGGTCAGCCTGGACCCCATCGGCCTGTTTCTCGCTGTTGGCTGGCAACATGGCGTTGACTGCAGAGCCGCGGGTGATGATTCTGAGATTCTGATGCAGGTGGATGAAACCTGTACGAGGGACGGAAGGAGAGAGCAGGGACCTGAGGGCTGGTGGCTGCTGGAAGCTGGTTGGTCCCGGGAGGCAGTCTGGCTCTGCCTCCTGCTAGCTGCAGTGCCGGTCCAGTTCCTCTTCTCGGGCCTTAGCATCTCCACCTGCCAAAAAGAGGATTGTTGGGGTGTCTACATTTAAAGATGCAGATCATGCAAGAGCCCACAAAGGAGATCCGAGTCAGCTTTGGCAGTCAGGAGAGGACCCAAGGGCCAAGCTCTTGTGCAGGCCGGTAGCCAGCTCTACCCTGGTGAGAGCACCAAGACGAAGAGCCACCAACGTCCCCTTGGCAATGTGGTGCTGGGGTCATCCGTGGAGCTCCAGCCGCGATAGATTCAGGTGAATCCCCCATCTGAAGGCCCTGGCTTTGACCCCAAGCTGCTGTATAAATGGGGGGATGGGGTGGGGTTTGGCTCCAGCTAGTGTGAGTGTTAGTATGCGTGTGTGTTCATCCTGTTTAACTGGGCGGGGAAGAGCAGGAAATCTTTTTTTTTTTTTTAATTTTTATTTATTTTTAAATTTCTTTTCAGTGTTTCAGAATTCATTGTTTATGCACCACACCCAGTGCTCCGTGCAGTGCATGCCCTCCACAATACCCACCACCAGGCTCACCCAACCTCCCACCTCCCTCCCCTCCAAAACCCTCAGATTATTTCTCAGAGTCCACAGTCTCTCATGCTTCATCTCCCCTTACAATTTCCCCAACTCACTTCTCTTCTCCATCTCCCCATGTCCTCTGTGTTATTCCTTATGCTCCACAAATAAGTGAAACTATATGATAATTGACTCTCGCTGCTTATTTCACTCAGCATAATTTCCTCCAATCCCGTCCATGTTGATGCAAAAGTTGGGTATTCATCCTTTCTGATGGAGGCATAATACTCCATAGTGTATATGGACCACATCTTCCTTATCCATTCTTCCGTTGAAGGGCATCTTGGTTCTTTCCACAGTTTGGGGACTGTGGCCATTGCTGCTATGAACATTGGGGTACAGATGGCCCTTCTTTTCACTACATCTGTATCTTTGGGGTAAATACCCAGTAGTGCAATTGCAGGGTCATAGGGTAGCTCTATTTTTAATTTCTTAAGGAATCTTCACACTGTTTTCCAAAGTGGCTGCACCAACTTGCATTCCCACCAACAGTGTAAGAGGGTTCCCCTTTCTCCATATCCTCTCCAAAAGGATCTGTACTTGAGGAACTACAGAACACTCATGAAAGAAATTGAAAAAGACATGAAAAGATGGTAGACCATTCCATGCTCATGGATCTGAAGAATAAACATTGTTAAAATCTCTATATTGCCTAGAACAATCTATACTTTCCATGCCATTCCAATCAAAATTCCACCAGCATTTTTCAAAGAGCTGGAGCAAACAATCCTAAAATTTGTATGGAATCAGAAGAGACCCTGAATTGCTAAGGAAATGTTGAAAAAGAAAAACAAAACTGGCAGCATCATGTTGCCTGATTTCAAGCTTTACTACAAAGCTGTGATCACCAAGACAGCGTGGTACTGGCACAAAAACAGACATATAGACCAGTGGAACAGAGTAGAGCGCCCAGATATGGACTCTCAACTTTATGGTCAACTAATCTTTAACAAAGCTGGAAAAAATATACAATGGAAAAAAGACAGTCTCTTCAACAAATAATGTTGGGAAAATTGGACAGCTGTGTGTAGAAGAATGAAACTCAACCATTCTCTTACACCGTACACAAAGATAAACTTGAAATGGATAAAAGACCTCAACGTGAGGCAGGAATCTATCAGAATCCTAGAGGAGAACATAGTAACCTCTTTGACATTGACCACAGCAATTTCTTTCAAGATATGTCTCCAAAGGCAAAGGGAACAAAAGTGAAAATGAATTTTTGGGACTTCATCAAGATCAAAAGCTTCTGCACAGCAAAGGAAACAGTCAACAAAACAAAGAGGCAACCCCCAGAATGGGAGAAGATATTTACAAATGACAGTTCAGAAAATGGGTGATATCCAAGATCTATAAGGAACTACTCAGACTCACACACAAAACAAATAATCATGTCACAACATGGGCAGAAGACAGATGCTTCTCCAAAGAAGACATACAAATGGCTAACAGACACATGAAAAAATGTTCATCATTATTAGCCCTCAGGGAGATTCAAATCAAAACTAATGGCAAAAATTAACAAGACAGTAAAGAAGAGCAGGAAATCTTGAAGAAGTGATTCCAAGTCCATCCCGTGGGCAGGGCTGTGGCTCTGTTAGAACTTTCTTTGGTACCTGGCTGACCACTGCTCACCCGTAAGATGGAATGAAGCCAGCTGCGGGTTATTTTCAGGGGTCAGTAGGTTTGAATCCCATCAACATCCAGCCTGGGGCCCCATCCATTGGTTGTGAATACCCCGTTCCCACTCTCCACGTGCTCCATGCTGCTGCCGACAGGCAAATGATGGTCAGCTTGTGAAGTCGTTCAGAGGATGTCTTTTTTAAGAAATGTCATGAAACCAGACCTTTGATCCAAAGTAGCTTTTTAAAAATATTCTCATCCAGTCTGGGTTTATGAGGCGCCTTCTGCAGACTCCTCCCTGGGCACGGGGCCTGGAGAGCCAGAGCTGGGAAAGGGAAGACCTGCTCTCGGGCACGTGCACTCCTGAATCTCAGGGCTGGAGGAAAGCCAGTGCTGAAGGGATGGCTTGTTTCCCCATGTGGCATCTTCTATGCGGGAAGCTACACCTTCTGCTCGCACACATCCCGTGCCAGGGAGCTCACGGTCTCCCTGCCATTCTACCTTCAGCTTGGATGGGTGGGTTCATATGAATTTCCCTCCCCAAGTGCCCCCCCCCAACTGGACCAGTTTGGCATGTGGGGCCACGCAGATCAAGTTTGCTCCCTCTTAAGTATGAGAATCCACCAGACACCCGAGGACAGGAAGCCTCATCTTCTCCAAGCCTTGTCTTCTCTTGGCTAAACATCTCACATTCCTTCCACGGTGCCTTTTAGAATAAGGTTCCGGGTCCCTTCTGCCTCCTTAGTGCTCTGCTCAGAACATGCCTGGGTTTGGCTCTGTTGCCCTAAAATAATATGTCGGTGATCGAACCCAGCTGCCCAGCGCACAGCTGTCCCGACCGCTATCCACCTCAGTCCTCAGGGCACTGTTCAGAGTAGAGGGCTGTGGTGGGTGCCCTGGTCCTTGTGAGCACAGCCCCTGCTGAGTGACAAATGGGTGATATTGGAGAAGTCACTTAAACCTCCTGTGCCTCAGTTTTCTCATCTGTAAAATGGGGGAAATCATTTAATGCTTTCATAGGATTGCTGTGGGATTAAAGAAGGTATAGCAGTTGAGGAATGTGCCCAGATGGGGTGTGGTATGTGGGCATCCAGTCATGGTTGGCTGCCATGGTCGTTGTCAATTTGTTTTTGATATGAACCCCACTGGGGAGCTCCTTTACTGAGCTGGCTGGCCTATTCAACCTGATACGAAGTCTGATCTCACCAGTCTGATGCAGGAAGGACCTGCCACCCCCAACCCCACCAGCCGGAAGGGGTAAGGAAGAGAAGGGAAACAGTGACTTTTGCTTTATTTAACAGTTAAAGAGTGCCTGCTGTTTGCTGGGCACAGTTCTAAGTCATTTCCAACTATGAACTCATTTAATCCCCAAAACAATCCCTTGAGGCATTATTATCCTCATTTCCTGGGTGAGAAACCTGGGGCACTGTGAATATTACGTACCCAGGTAAATGGCAGAGCAGCCAGAACAGCCCAGGTGCAGAAGAGACGCTGATCTGAAAACCTACAGGGTGCAGGTTTAGGGAGAAACAGAAATTGTGCGGAGCAGGGGCACAGAGGAGGAGAGACGGAAGGAAGGTAGGATGGGCTGGGAGAAGCAAACGTCTCTCATGGTCCTCCTCGCTGCCTGCCAGGCTCTGGGCTCAAGCGCCATGCATCAGCACTAACGCTCCCACCTGCCCTGGAGGTTGGCATGGATAGCCTGGGCTAGACCCCCTGCTGCACCCCTTCCTGGCTATATGACTGTGGGCACCTTACCTGTCCTCTCTGATGCTCAGTCTCGTCATCATTAAAGTGAAAGTAAGAATTGTCCCCACTGCACGGGACCACTGCGGGAATCAGGTGCTCAGAGTGCGTAAAGGACTCTGATCCTGCATGAAGATTTCTGAAAGAGAGCCACTTGCCCAGACTTGCTCCTGTGGTTAGTGGCAGAGCTGAGTTTCATCCTCATCTCCCTGGCTCTAGACACACCACACCACGGCATGGTCAACCAAGATCTGTCCACACACCAGCCAGAATGACCCCCCGACGGCCCCTTCCTTCCTGTCCAACCTTCCTGCCCCTCTTCCAAATGCTGTCACCTGGCATCCCCATCCCCCTTTTATCTTTATATTTTTTCTTTCATTTCAACCCAAACTCAAATCCCAGAGCCCCTTAGCTGGTCCATGAGCTCCCCTGTCCCAGTTCCAGACCTCCCAGTTCCAGACCTACCCCCAGTTTACACGGTCCCTGCTGCTGCTCCCCGAGTCGGGCTGGGGTTCCCTCCTTTGCTGTGGGTGATGAGGGCACGCCTGGAGCAGAGGGTTAATTAAATCACACAGCAAGGTTTGTAGAACATGGGATGCTTCATTAGGCTGTGCGTGAACAAGCACGCCCAGCACCCCGCGCAGACTCGTGAGCCGGTGTAATTACAGTTATACGCGGCTCCATTAGTTCGGAGAGGCCGTCAGCCGCCAGCCCCGCAGAAAGCGGCTCTGAGCTCAGGGGAGCCCAGTTCTAAGCAGGCATGCCCATCTCTTGCTGGCTTGCTGGTGGCATGGAGCTGGGACCCTCTGTTTAAGGGCATCTGAGGGACCTGTGAGGCTCAGATGGGGACACCGGAGTAGCTCCTCCTATAAACTCTGCTTCCTCAGAGATTGTCCTCCACTCTGGAACCAGCGAGGACTTCAGGTGGAGGTGAAATGGAGTTTTCATCAAACAGATGAAATGAAGGACAGGAGGAGCGTTGCAGATCCATCTGCTCAATTGAGGGGGCAGAGATCCTGGCACCCACTAGCCAGCTTTCCGGGAAGCTCTGAGGCCACACTGGATGGGGGCTTTGTGGTGAGGGTGCTGTGGGATCCTGTTGGGGACCCCGAGGCAGGGATGTTCCTGGCTGGCTCTGGCCCCTTGAGTTGGACCCAAGGCACCTGTCCCCTGATCTGTTCCATCCTCCCTCCCACCGACCCTTCCACTGCCCTTGGGGTTTCTCAGACTTCTGTGGCAGGCATGCTCAGGGGCTGGTTTAAAACCCAGCTTTCCAGGTCCCACCCAGACTGGGGACAGGGCCAAGGAATCTACATTCTTAACAAGCACTGCTGAAATGGGCCAGCCCTGCTCTGGATTATTCTTGTTTCTCGTGGACTTGGCTTACAGGTTTTGCAATCTCTAGGAATCCTTACACCTGCTGAACTTATAGCCCACTCCCTTTAACGAGCCCCCTCCAGGGAGAGCAACATGATTGGCTCAGGTCTCTGGGCTGTCTGGTGATTGGCTGCCTCCAAGGGGGAGTGTGCATCTCTTGATCCAATCAGTTGAATGAAGCGTGGAGGCGTGGTCACGTGGTAAAGAATCACTGACATAGGGTGGCAGGTAAGGGACACCATGAGGTCAATTCTGTTAGCTGATCAGTTTTACATTTGATCCCTTTGTGGTGGTGTTGCATCATTTTGGGATCCTACTCTTTTTTGCCATTTAAATTTTTTTTCACCAGTCAAATGGCAATTTTTAAACTTCCAGTAGTCACCAGATTTTTGGCATCCCGTAACTCAGCACTGAGCGATAGGATGTCACAGAGCCCCACGGGGAATTCCGGGTTTTCTAGTAGCGGCATTACACACGTAAAAGGAAACAGGTGATTCCTCACTTCAGCAGCACATATACTAAAATTGGAACGAAAAGGAAACAGGTGCAATTAATGTTAATAACTACTTTACACATCCAAAATATGATCAACGTAGAATCAGTATATTACTGAGATTTCACATTCTGTTTTTCATACGAGATCTTTGAAATCTGTTGTGTGTTTTATGCTTACGGCACATCTCTGTTCAGGCTAGCCACGTTTTAGGGACTCTGTGGCCCACCGTGGCTGGTCGCCACTCTCCTGGGCAGTGCAGCTCCCGGGGATGACTTTATACCCTGTTGATTAAGTTTTTTTTTTTCCACTTTTGAGTAGTTTTTAAATAGCTTTAGGACTTTTCTGTCCATTGGCTAAGAGTATTTAACTTCAAAACGCTGGGTTTTCAGCAATAAATGCTCATAGAACCTGTTGGAATTTTAGAGGAGTAGCCCCCTTTCTCCTGATTGACTCCCTATGTCATGATTTTTTTCTGGGTCTTTGTTCACCAGGTCAGGAAGCTGATCATTTCTGATTAGTAAGTGTATTTGTTTATTGGGGCTGTCCTGTTTATTACCACAAACTCAATGGCTCAAAACAACAGAAATTTATTTTCTCACTGTTCCACTGGCTAGAAGGCTGAAATCAGGGTGTTGGGAGGACTACGCACTCTCTGGGGAAGGTTCTTCTTTGCTTTTGCTGGCTTCTGGAGGCATGACTTGGTTTCTGGCCACATCACCCCAATTTCTGCCCCCTCTATCATACAGTGTCTCTTACAAGGACACTTGCTGCTAGACTTAGGGTCCACTCAGATAATCTGCGATGACCTCATCTCAAGAACCTTAATTCTATTATGTCTGCAAAGACCCTCTTTATAATTAAAGACCCTCTTTATAATTAAAGACCCTCTTTATAATTAAAGCCACACATACAGGGTTCTGGGGTTTAGAACGTGGACACGTGTCTTGCAGGGTGACTGTCCAGGCCACCACAGTGATATGTTACCTCGCCACAGTACCAATGAAGATGTGAGCAAGCTGAGATGTGGTTGTCTTTTTCTGGGCAGCAAAATGCCTGCACCAATAGTGGGCTCTATGGAAGGCACACCAACTCAGCTGCGTCTCCTGGTCCATGTCCGCTGGGCTTCCGACCCCTTTGGCCGGGACTGGGCAGGGGTTTACTTTATAAACAAGTAAGTCAGATGCCTTCAGAAGGGCAAACTGAAAGATGGCAGAAAGACAAGAATGTCTTGTTCAAAAGTAGATGTGGTAATGCTCATCCCATGCTCTGAATAGGGCCGGGATTGACACAAGCGCTTATTTAATAAATGCTAAGTCTCATTGTCGCACCTGTGATTATCATGATTGTATATTTATGTCCATATTGTACACCTTTATATTATTATCGAGGATGATCATCCATAAGTAAGAGAAGCAGAGACCCCTTCCAGGGTACGGAACAAAGAATCAAGCTGAGTCTCTAAGTCACCAAATGGGTTTCAGTGACAAAAACCCTTCTTTATGAGCTCTCCTGGCTCCTTGGTGATGCCATTACCCTTGGTCATGCTTGCTCACGGCTCCGTTTATATGCCCATCCTTCTTGTATATGATCATTGGGACAGCGCTAATTTGAGTTTGCAAATGAGGTGGTTTTTTTTTTAATGTTGTCATGTCAGCATCTGGATTCAAGATGGGATGCTTCCCAGACCTGGACCCTTCGGTGTGGCCTGGGGAGCAGGCCCGACCCCTCCCCAATCTAATCACCCCCAGGAGCCTGGAAGACTTGCTAATGGGCCCAGAAAACCATAAACAGTAATGAAAGAGCTTGTATTACTGCGGGCACGGGGTTGTCCTTCCCCGTCATTATACTGGGGATCTTCCTTCTGCCTTTGAGCTGGATGAGAAGGTTCTTTCTCCCCATGGCATTCATTCGCCCCTGCATCCCCCCTCCACCCCATTTATCCATTTGTTCACTCATTTATTCATCCATTCATTTGTTCAGCAAACCATTGTCAAGGGCCTGCTAAGAGCCAGCTTTGAGGCTGCCCTTTCTGTTCACAACAGAGCAGGTAGGAGGTGGCTGGGCTCCCTCGGGACAGGAAAGAAGGGCAGAGGGGTCTTCTAGGAGCCTCCTGGCTGACCTTACCCAGCTCTTCTACTTCAGAGCCCTGTGACCTTGGGCGAGTCCTTTAACTCTTCTGTCATAGGGAGACTAACAGAATAGCAGCTGTCTTACACAGCAGTTTTGGAATTGAAGGAGGTTGTGGAAATGACCCTACTCACTGCCTGGCACAGGGCAGTGAGGGCCGTGAGAACCCGGATGATTCTCGCGCTCATTCTATGCCAGACGCTCTTCTGAGAACCTCACACCCGTGAACCTCGGTTCATTCTCCCATAGCACCCCCCCCCGCCTGCCTCTCCCCCCACACCCCTGGTCTGCTCACTGCACATCAGGACCTCCGCTGCAATCACTTGGTGCCCCGAACCCACCCTGCTATTCCATACCTACCCGCCCTCATGCCCGCTGCAGTCCCGCTTTCCCCGGGTGCCAACCTCCCTCGAGGAGCCCATCGGATACAGATTCTTGGCTGCCCCCTAATGCAGAAATGTCAGGGCCCATCATCTAACAAGCCCCCGGGAGATTTTGATGCACCTGCTGGCGGGAAAGTTGTTCTGCAGGGAAATGAAGGTCGTGCCCCCAAGTCTCATTTCCTCTGTCTTAGGATGGCCAGCAAGCTGTTGGGGCAGCCGTTCCACCAAACCCAGGAAACGAACACCACTCAACTCTGCAAAGAGCTGTGTGGACGCTCAAGGTCATCAGGGACAGTGCCTCCCTGTGGGCTTGGTTCTGGTAGGGCAGGCTGGAAAATCTATAGTAGCTGCTTTCCTGGCTGTGGAAGCACAGGTTCAGCACACACTTACAGGATGCTTTCTGTGTGCCAGCCCCTCGTCTGGCCTGGGAGCCAGAGAGGGTCAGGAGGACCTGGTGTTCCCCAGGAACTTGGATGGCAGGAAGATGAAGACACCTTCAGCAGGCCTGGGGAAGGGGAACCTGAACACCTGCCTTTTCTCAACGGAACTCTCCAGAGGCCTGCTACAGAGTTCAGAACTTAGGAGCAACCCGACTTATTGGCTCAGGAAGGAAATTTCCACAGTCCGTGTCCAGGGACACCAGTTCCTCCAGTAGAGACAAACACTGAGCACCCCCAGGAGGGAGTCAGAAGCAAGCCAGGAGCTGGGACACCACAGGTGGTTTCTAGTCCCGGCTTGGTCGCTGGCTCTGCAATTGAACCTCTCTGAGCCCCAGCTTGCCCATCTGAGAAGTGGGTATTGTAATAATTACCTTAGAGGAGGTGTGGGAGGGTCGCTGACATGCTGCATACACATTCCTAATGCAAGTGCCAGAAATGCAGCGGTAACTAACCCCAGACACAGTGTGACCAGCAAGGATATACACTCCCGGGAGACTGCGGGGGCCTGACCTCTCTGCTGGAGAGTGGCAGGAGGTCGGTCACTGTCAGCTGATCAGAACCAAGCTGTAAGGGGTCAGGAGGGGCGGTTTGGAAGTGGGGTCTGCCACAGAGGCTGGAGCTCAGCCCAGGGTCTGGGTGGGACGTGGAGTCTGGGAGTCTTAGGTAGACCTGGGTCCTTCCCCCTCGCACCCCGCTCCTTGAGCTCCCAGCGGCTCTGGCCTTCGACCAGCTGTGTGAAATTTCGGGCAAGCCCCGCCACGCTTCTGGGTCTGCCTTTGCTCATCTTTACAAGAGAAGAGCAACAGTTCTGGCCCCCCCCGGATGTTGTGAGAGGCACACGGGGGTACACTTGAGTATCAGGGGCAAGGCGTACCCCAGGAGCTACGGTTGCCACTCCGAAGTCACGGCGTCTGCTTCTCCTGCCTCGGTGATTGTCAGACAGAGGGGACTGATCTGGAGATGTTCGGGTGGGAGGCCCATGCTGCACCTTCCCATCTCTCCCAACCCCGTGTGCGTTGGGAAGTTGTAGAGCTGCGGAATTCCTGTCCTGATCCAGCTCCCACTGCCTGCTTCACAGACAACCAGGTCAAACATTGAGGTGTTGGCAGCCTTGGGAGGCATCTGGGGCCCCAGACTCTGCACCAGTGCTCCCACCCCCGTGACAGTCATGTGGTGGAAAGGCAGAAGGTAGTCCTCTCATACACTGAACCCCCCAGGACTAAATACCCTCTCCCTTCCCAAGGAATAGGCTCGGTGCTCAAAGGGTGCGCCAGCATGCTTCAGGTGAACACGCTTGGAAACACAGTTGTGACCTCAGCATCATTTCCTTTGTCTTACATGTTTTTTAATTAAATAAAACACAGGGGAGTGGCGGGAGGAGAGGAGAGGGGCGGAATGGTTCTTCCTCTTCTTGTCTCCAGACTGATTCCTGAAGGGGGCTCCGCTGCAGTCCCACATCTCTGTCTCCAAGGCTTGACCCCTCAGATGAAGAGTCTGCCCGTCTAAGTGAGATAGAGTTGCTCCGAGACCCCACGTCTCTGTAGCACCTTGCCCCGCCAGCGGTGTCCTGGCGGACTTCATCACAGATTAAGTCCCACAGACATGGGGACGCGCTTCCCACCGAGGGCAGTAACTGAGACCCTCCGACTTCTCTGTGGTTCTAATTAGTCCCGAGGGTATCCTTCTGGCCTCAGTAGGATTTACAGCTCCTCCGTCTCCTGATTTCCCAGCTGGTCCTGCAACGTATGAGTTAGGCCAGAGGATGCAGATTTCCTGACTCAGTTGATCTTTCTCAGCAGGGCCCTTCAGAGCCTTGGAGAGAGGTGGCTTTTGAGGACCCTGTCTGCCTCCCTGCCTCCACGGCTGGGTGCACATGCCATGCCTGTGCATGCCCCTGGCCACCGGAATGCCTTCCCACCAGCTGGGTTCCTGCTCATACTGACCTTGTAAGACCCAGCTTCAATAGCACCTCCTCCAGGAAGCGATCCTTAATTGCCCTGGTTGGGTTCTCCCAGTCCCCATGTCTCTCTCCATTGAAGCACTGACCATACCACGTTTGCTTGTTTGCCTCCCTGACTCCTCGACGGCACTGGGAGCTCTAGTGCGGTGGCACAGTATGTCTGCTATAACGAAAGAGTGGGGGAAGGAATAAAGGAAAAGGCAAGGAGAAAAAGAAGGAAGGTAGCACTGTGCCCATTTTGCAGATGAGAACACTGAGGACGTAAGCCTAGGAAGGGGCAGAGCCAAGCACCCCACCTACCAGTTCATTCTACTTTCCATCTTGGGTCTAAAATAGCAAAGAGGAACTTCTTTTTGATTTGGTGAAACAGGAACGACTTTACTAAAAAGCTGCAGGTAAAATGTAAAGTGTGGAGGGCTTGGGGTCTGGCAGATGTGTGTGCGAAGCCCAGTTGTATCTGCCTCAGGACCTTGGACAGGGCCCTTCAGCCTTCCAGGGTGGCTTTTCTTCTACCTCAAGTGGAGATCACAATGCTCACTCACCTCCCGGGTTGCTGGTGGGTCAGAAGAGATGGGTCAGAGCAAGGAAAGGCACCCCAGGCAATGTTCTAAGAATGTCACTGGTTGTCACCCCCTCGACCCCATATGGAACTTGACACCCACCGTGTTGGCAACCCTGGTGTACCAATGATGACACCAAGGCACTGAGATGTTGAGCAACTGGCCCAACATCACACACCTAATCCATGACAGAGCCAGGATCTGAAGCTGGGTCCTCTGGCTGTGACACTGGGGCCACTGACTGTTTTGCTCTACTGCCCAAGGTGTGTAAGCTTCCAGCACTGTGTCTGGCTGCCGGCGACTTAAGTGGCAGCCGTTGTTATCATCACACCAACACACTCGGCGGAACCCTCCACTGCCATGTCCGGGTGGGAGGCTCCGCTCCTAGATTCTGCTGTTTGTGCAGCTGGAAGATGGCTTGTTCCCCTGTCTTGCTCATGACTTTCCTCTGTGAGCTCCCAGCCAGGGCACTTTGGAGCTGATCTGTGGCCCCTGGAGCCACTTGGATAAAGTATGACAATGGAGGGCTGTCAGGATGCTGCACGAGAGACCGGAGCTCTCAAGCCCAGCTCTAGGACATCTCAGGCCATGTTGCAGGGCTCTGCCTGGGGCCCCAAGCTGCTCTTCCACACATGGCCTTGCCCTTGGTCTCTGGAAGGCTGAGGAACTGCCTAATTGTCATCCAAACTCTCAGGGATCAGTGGTCCAGAATCACCGAGATTGCTAGTATAGTCTTCGTGCATAATGACCACTGGGCAAGTGTGGACAGAAGTATTGCAACTAAGTGTACAGCAGAGGGAGGCATTCTGAAGGCTGGAAGTACTCAGGCACCTTCCAAAAGTGTCCATCTGTGAAACCTCACCCTCACCGTCAGCTGGGTCCAGGGGATGGAGAGAAATGTTGTCAACCTCGCCAGCTTTTTCCAGAAGGACAGGCGAGCTGAATAGTGTGCTAACATTTCCAGTAAGATTCATGACTCAAATGTTGGATAAGATTTCAGATTTATTCTCATACCCAAAAGTTTTTTCTATGGCAGTGACATTTGCTTTTGGCCAAATACTGATTGTAGCATCCAGCCCTGCCCCGTGTACCATGCAGCAGCCAGCTATGGCCCATGCACCATGCAGCCATGCACCGTTTGGCCAGAATGTGTACTGGACACACTGTGGCTTCTGGCAGAATGTCTATATGACCTGAGATCCTTTTTCTCCTTTGAGATGTTTTCTTGTCCCCTTCTGGCTCAGTTTCCCTCCCTCTCTCCCTTGACCACAACAACTCTGCGAGCAAGGCATTGTCTAAGACGGGAGCAGCAAGGCTGCCCATGCGAGCTTTGGTTCTGGGGATGTTTGTCAGGTTCTAATTGGCTCACCTTCACGTTTCCATTCGGCTCTGGATATCTTGCGACAAATGGCACCAACGTAGGAACATGGGAGAGTCCTTGATGAACTCAAGAGCTCAAAGGACTAAGGAGAGATTCGTGGATTAGTAGACATGTTAATAGATCAAACACCCAAATTGCCCACCATAATTATAGGGGTAGTGATTGTCAACCTTTTAGGTGTCAGGAGCCCTTTATACTCTTAAAAATTATCGGGGATTCCCTAAGAGCTTCTGCATCTGAGGGGTATCACCATCAATATTGACCATATTAGAAAGGAAAATTGAGACATTAAAAGATTTACACATCTGTTCATTTAAAAACAAGAATAATAAGCCCATTATATGTTAACATAAATAATTTCTTTTCCTGGAAAATTACTGTGTGAAATGAAAAAAAACATTCATGAGAAGAGTAGCGTTTTGTGCATGTCTGTCCTGTCTGGCTTCATAGATGACAGCAGGATCCTTGCCCCTGCTTCTGCACTCAGCCTGTTCGGATCTGTTGTCCGGTTGAAATGGTAGAACAAACAATCCCATGCACATATGTATTTGGAAAAAAATAGGACCCCGTGAGCTACCAGGGGTCCTTGGACCACATCTGAGAACTGCTGGTTTAGGGGATCGAAGAGGCTCAGGATGAAGCTAAAAGAGAAAGCGTGTGTCCCCCTCCCTGGGTCACTTTCCATTGACAAGGTATCTTAGACAGCATCCCAAAGGAGGTAGGTTAGGAGGAAAATACCAGCTCCGACTGGCTTGACCTGAGACCCCTCCAGTCAAGACCCTCACGCTTTGGCTCAACTGTCCCCTGCTGTTTTATCCAGCTTCAGACTTCTGTCATTCGGTTAGACTGGACATTTCTGGTGGAAGCTTGCTTTTGATGCCATGTTGGCTGCCCACCGGTTTTCAAGCTTCACTGCTGTATGGCCCAGCCGGACCCCTCATATCACATCAAAATGGTCCTGACTCTGCCTTTGCTTGCTGGTCCAAGCCTCAGGATCTGAGAGTACCCTGGAAAAGGCTTTATCCATGGAGCGGGGGCATCTTGGGCTTCTCCAGAGGTCAGCTCAGGCTACCCATGCTGGCTTCTGGCTTTCTGTTGGCCTTTGATGAACTCCGTGCACTGGGGGAAGCAGGACAATTATTAATTAATTCAACATGCAATTAATGAGATTCTGCTGAGTGTCTGGCACAATGCATTTCTCATGCCCAGGCATGGGTGGGTCAGACCTTCTTAGACAAATCGAGATGAATTAGCAGCTTGATAAATATGAATGATCTCAGTTGATGAAAAATGCACCGAATGATTGTTTCCCTTAATGTAATTATTCAGGTGGTCGGCTTGTCTCTAGAGCCCTGAGGGTATTAAACCATCAGTACTCTGGAGGATTCAGAGCAGGGTAGGTGCCTGCCGTGGTGGCTTCCCCTCCCCCTTTCCCCTTTACTGCAAATAAAAACTTAAAAACGGTGTTAGTGAGTGCTATAAACTGCGGCGTTCTAACGATTAGGATTACAATTAGGAGTCTGATGATTAGGATCACGATTAGGATTCAGAACATTCCCGTCACCCCCAGAAGTTTCCTTGTTCTCTGGCGCATCTCTCTCGGACTGTGCCCTGTGTCCTGGCGACCGCTGATTTGCCTTCTGACACTGTATATTGATTTGCTTTTCCTGGAGCTTCAAATACATGGACCACATGTGCTTTTGTCTGGCTTCTTTCGCTGGGCATAATCCACTTGAGACTCCGCCCCCCCCCATTGTGTGTCTCACTGGCGCGTCCATCCTGATGGCTGAGCGGCATTCCACTGTATGGACGTACCACAGTTTGTTTCTGCGTTCACCTGTTGGCGCATCATTTCCAGTTTCGAGCCGCTGTGGGTAAAGCTGCTAGGAACACGTGTGGGCAAGTCTTCATGTTCATGAGCTTTGTTATTCTTGGTGACCAGAAATGGCTGGGTCATATGAGCAGCATGTGCTGAGCTCTACAAGAAGCCACCCAGCTCTTACCTACAGGGCTGAAATCGCTGTGTGTTCCCACCAGCGGGGAAGATTTTCAGTTGTGGGACACTCTCACCAACTTGGGATTATCAGTCTGTTTAATTTCAGTCCTTATCTTGGATGTCTACTGGCATCTCAGTGGGATTTATTTATTTATTTGTTTTTATTTATTTATTTTTCTGAGAGAGAGCAAGAACATGAGAGGAGCAGTGGGAACAAGAGAGGGAGAATTTTTTTTTTTAAAAGACTTTATTTATTTGTCAGAGAGGAAGAGAGAGAGAGAGAGAGAGAGCAAGAGCATGAGCTGGGAGAGGGGGGCAGAGGGAGACACAGACTCCCCACTGAGCAGAGAACCTGAGGTGGGACCTGATCCCAGGACTCTGAGATCATGACCTGAGCTAAAGGCAGATGCTGAACCGACTGAGCCACCCAGGCCTCCTGGGAGAGAGAGAATCTTAAGCAGACTCCATGCTTAGCGCAGAACCTAATGCAGGACTCAATATCACGACCCTAAGACAATGACCTGAGCTAAAACCAAGAGCTGGTTGCTTAACCAGTTGAGCCACCCAGGTGTCCCTCTCACTGGGATTTAAATGTGCATTTCTCTGGTGAGCAATGGTATTGGGCAACTTTTCATGTCTTTACTAGCCATTCATATATTTTGCTCTAAGAGCAAAGTATTTTTTCTCTATCAAATATTTTACTCATGTTTGTTTAAGTGGTTTGCAGGCTTATTACTGAGTCATACGAGGTCTGTGTACACTCTGGATATGGGTGGTTTGTCCGCCATACATGTTGTGGATATTTCCTCTCAATCTGTGGCTTGCCTTTTTGTTTTTATAATGGTCTCTTTCAAAGAACAAAGCTTTAAATTTCTTTTTTTTTTAAAGATTTTATTTATTTATTTGACACAGAGAGAGATCACAAGTAGACAGGCAGGCAGAGAGAGAGGAGAAAGCAGGCTCCCCGTGGAGCAGAGAGCCTGATGTGGGGCTCGATCCCAGGACCCTGGAATCATGACCTGAGCTGAAGGCAGAGGCTTTAACCCACTGAGCCACCCAGGCACCCCAAAGCTTTAAATTTCAATCAAGTACAACTTATTATTATTTTTTCTTTGGCCATTCATGATTTTTAGGTCTTGTCTAAGAAATCAAAACTGCAAAGATTATCTCCTATATTTTTATAGCTTTTAGCTTTTCTATTTAGCTTTTCTATTTAGGTCTGTGACTTATTCCGACATAACTTTGTCCGGGGTTTTTTTTTTGTACGTAAATTAAGGATTAACGTTAACTTTTTTCCCCATACATTTATTTATGGATTGGGAAGACCATCCTTCCTTCATCCAGTTGCTTGGGGTGTCTTTAACAAAACCATAGATCATGGATGTGTGGGTCTATTTCTGACCTCTCCATTCTATTGTCCCATTGTGTCCTTGTAGCAATACGACAGTCTGACGATTGTAACTTTATAGCAAGTCTTGAAGTCAGGTTGGGTAGGGCTCCCAGTTTTGCTCTTTTTCTGTAAAGTTGTTTTGGCTGTTCTGGGTCCTGATCTAACAGGAACTCAGGCTCACACATTTACTCCTCCCAGCCCCGTAAGGCAGATATGAATGTTTGGCCCATTTCCTAGTGTGCTGGGGTCTGGCTGTTCTCCACGAGCGCCTCCGTGATGCTGGGCTGAGCCAGGTGGGGCTGGGAAGCCGTGGGAGGGTCCTGCTGATTGAGACATGGGGCTTCCAGGGGTCATGCTGCCCCCCCAAGGGCCACGGTGGGGCTGCAGGAGGAGTCTCGCTTGGAGGCTGAAGGCTGCGACTGAGGCCGGATTCAGGACCCGGGCAGGCATGGATGCGGGGGACTCGCCTGGGGTGTGCCAGAGAGGTGTCTTGTGTCAAAATTTGGTGCCCCAGCCCTGGCTGTTACATTTTTAGGGATTTTGCAGGCCTGTTGTTAAACTGAGAATGACTTGAGATCTCAGCCTTAGCAAACACACACATCAGCATGTTCACTCTGGTTCCCCACCCCCACCCCGTCCCCCAAAGAGCCAGTGGTCAGCTATCTACCAACACAGCACAGACCCTACCGTCAGGGTGCCTCAGTTTTCCCATCTATAAGTGGGGGAGAGTTGTGCCACCCCAGAAGGCCAACACAGCCATTAAGTAAGGTCATAGGTGCGAAATGCTTGTGGTGATTGTGACGCCAAGTTTAAGGGTTAGTCTCCATGTTGGCCCTGCAGTTGGTATCTGCATACCTGGGTTTACCTGCATGGAGATGGCAGAATGGCCCCCAGTCCTAGAGCTATGGTGGGGACTTAATGCCGCATGTAGGGAAGACTCCTGGCCAGCACCCTGCCTGCAGTGGCTCTCAGTGAGTATGTGCCCCCAGGACCTGGGTTCCTCCAGAGTGCCAGGCGAAACCATGATGGGGACATCTGCTTGTCCATGGCCTTGGACAAGCAGAGTGGCTGTGCCAGCCACATAGCCCGGACACCTCAAGGCCGGGAGAGGGGAGCCCCAGGGAAGCCAGGACTCTGGCCCACCAGGGAGAAAGGCAGGCAGTCTAATGGCCCGAGTGTGCTCCTTGCTGGTGAATGAGGCCCCGTGGAGGAGTGGCAGCAGCGGCAAAATCAAGTGGGCTCCACGCTAACCTTTGCTTGCCACATCCTATTCCATAGGCATAGTCATGCCCGTTTTATAGATGAGGAAACTGAACTTTGGAAGTGGGACTGCTGCCAGCGGTCCTCAACCAGTGCCCAGCTAGAGTGACCCTGTCTACTTGCTGCTAAGGCCATGGCCTCACCCTTGGGCATCTGGGGGGGCACCTCTGATGACAAGGCTGGAACAATGGTTGGGGGTGTCCAGGCACTGCCACACTTTGGCGGGAAGGTGCTGTCACCTTGCACTGGACTTTCTCCCAGAAGGTGGGCTGCAGGGCCTTCCTAGGAGGAAGGGGAAGGAGAGAGAGTACAGTGCGCGGTGTTTCTTTGTTTCTTTGTGGACACTCCCCCGCCAACAGACACTTGGTGTTGGGAGGAACAAGTTCCGCTTAGTTCCCATTTGGTGCCCTGCTGGTTCCCGTGGCCTAGCATGAGATCTGACCCTTAGTCAGTGGCCACTAGTCCCATTTGGGAAAACACAAAAGTCCAGGCTGGCTAAGGGTTGGGGTTGTGTTTGGAGGGAGAGAGAGGCAGGCGAGGACAATGGGGAGCCACAGAAGGTTTTAGGGAAGGTCACAGTGTGATGGGGTTTCAACTTCACAAAAGGCCCTCTGGCCTGCATGGACCGGGCCGGACAAAGGCAGGAAGCTCCGATCTCCCAGGAGAGAAGTAGTGATGGCCGGGACCAGGACAGCGGGGCCAGCTGGCTGTGCCAGCCATGATGACAGCACCCAGCTCAGTGCCCAGCCCCGTGCCCCAGCCCTGGAGCAGAGCAGATGCAGGCCTGACAAAGGAACCAATGGACACACTGATGTGATGAGGCCCGAAGGGTGTCCTTGTCACTGGGCCATTTGGCCCAGCGTTGCCTGGCTGCCAGCAGGGGTCTGAGGGACTGGCTGCATCCTGAGCTGGATGGCCGGAGCTTATAGGACCCAGGCGCTGGGAGGGCCCTGCTCCAGCTGGCCCAGCCAGACCCTGGTTGTCAGTCTGGGTCAGCCTCAGGCCTCCATCCTCCCCTCCACAGCAAGCTCATCATCCTGGCCTGTGAAAGCTCGTTGCCATTTCCAGAGCCTTCCAGCATGGGCCGCTCTTACCACGACCATTACACAGAGGGGGAGGCTGAGACTCCATGGGGTTCAGAGCCAGGTCCCCCGACAGCAAATTCACCATATCTCAAACCACCCCCTCTGTGTACTAATTCTTCCCTCTGCCCTTCCTCTCGGTATCCAGATCATTCTACTGGTTTGTGTGCAGAATCACAACATTCTACTGATCGCAGCTCCATTTTGGGGCAGTTTCTTGTTATCAGACACTTTTGTATATGTTGCCTCAAGTCCTCACAACCAACCCTGAGAGACAATAGCATTGTACCCACTGTAGAGATTGGGAAACCGAGGCTCCAGCTGCCCCAGTGCTTCACCAGCAGCTTGGAGATCTTGGCATAGCACAGGAGAGCCTGTCAAAATGCAGATTCCAAAGCCAGCAAGAGATTCTGATCCGCTGGGTCTGAACAGAGCCCTGGGAATCTTCCTCTTTAGGAGAGGAGCCCAGACGATGATGTGTGCGCTTTTCCTGGAGCTTGTGCTGTGAGGAAGCGGGCAGGGAGAAGGTGGCCTTCTCTGGGTCCCTTTCACCCTGCCCTGTCCCAAGACCAGCTGCTGGCCCTAGGCCCCCTGGCCAACTTCTGGGCCCACAGGGGTGTGATTGAGGAGTGACACTCGGGGGCTCTCCTGGAGCCCAGTCTGGGGAGTTGCCCCTGTTCTGAGCACAATCTGCCCTGGCCCGAAGTCAGACTCAGCGGCCTGACCAGGTCCTGCTGACCATAGGCAAACCCATCACTGTCCCCACTCCTCCCGTCCCCATCTGCCTCTGGGCTGGCCGGGCTTATGGCTGTGCAGCAGGCACCCATTTGGCCTGGCAGGGAGGAGCTGGTAGGCCCAGCCCCTGCCCTCCCTAAACACTGCCCACCTCAGGGAGCAGCCATGGAAGGGACAGCACAGTCCCGCCCTCGCTCAGCCCCTCAGCGGGTCAGGGGTCCCAGGGCACAGGGCCACTCACGGGCTCCCACTCAAGCCTTCTGGGGCCTGCGTTTCTGCTGGAAGGGAACAGGACCTGTCCCATTCTTGATCACAGCGGAGTGGTCCTCAGCCAAGAAAGGATGGAGCAGTGGTGTACCCTGCACACGGGTGAACCTTGAGAACAGGCCAAGGAAAGGAAGCTGGACACAGAAGGCCCGGAGCTCTAGGATCCCAGTTAGAGCAGGTGTCCTGAAGAGGCAAAGCCCCAGGGACAGAAGGCAGATTAGGGCCCAGCAGGGAGTGAGGAGTGATTGCTAACAGGCACAGGGGCTCTCTTGGGGCGTGAATGAAATGTTCTGGAATTAGGTAGGGGCGATGACTGCACAACACAGTGACTACACTAAAAACCGCTGAAGTATACAGTTTGAAATGTGAATTTTATGTTACGTGAATCATATCTCTGTTTTTAAAGTGTTAAAAATAAAAGCAGCTACCACAGAGACATCGTGATGCCTCTCCCAGCAGCTGAGGAACCAGAGCGAGACAGAGAAATGAGGGAAGGCATGTGGGTGGTGGGGACAGAGTGGGTTCCTGCCATCTCTGCTGCTTAACCCTTTCCTGGGAGCTGCTCGGGCCAGGCCTGCACCGGGCGGGGAAGTGTCTCTGCTCCCCCCACCCCCAAAAGAGCTCACCTCCCTTAGTGAGAGACGCACATATGGGTAGCCTCAGCTATCAATCCTTGCTAGTTGGTGGTACCCTGGCCCAGAATGCTCTGCAGTTTTTCGGGTCACCTGGAATCAAATCCTGAGTCCTACCTTGGCCTGCTTCCCCCAAAGACCTCCCCACCTGGCCCACCACTCTGAGCTCATTTCCTGCTTCCCATCACCTTCACGCATGTGCTTCCTCCTCGCCTACCTGCAGCAGACCAAGCTGATTCCTACCTCGCCGGGCCTTTGCACCTGCTACTACCCCTTGATATCTGTGTGGCTTCCTCAGGCCACTGCTGAAATGCCCCTCCTCCAGGAAGTCTTCCTTGACTTCCCCAACTAAAACACCACCTCCGGCCCCTTCCATCTCCTTTATTTTTATTTTTCATCTTAGCTCTCATGCCCTCCCCAGAAAAATGATGTATTTTTATATGAAAATTTGCTTATTGGTTGTGCCCTTCCATAGGGAGTGAGCTTCCTGTGGGGAACGTATATGGACCGCGCCCCTGTATGCAACAGTGTTTGGGATACAGTAGGTGCTCACTTCTTTTTTTTTAATTATTCTTTTTTAAAATTAAATTTAATTAATTCAAATTAATTAAAAATCAATTAAAAATTTAAATTAAATTAACTATTCTTTTTTTTTTTTAAGTTAAAAATTTTTTGGCGTCCCTGGATGGGCCCAAATAAATGAAATTTCTTCTTGTAAAATATGCACAAGATAAAACGTATCATTTTAATCGTTTTTAAGTGGACAATTCAGTGGCATTAAGTACATTTCCACTGTTGTGTGACCAAACCCATTTCTAGGACTTTTTCATCATCTCAAACAGAAACTCTGTACTTTTTTTTTTCTTTTATCCAACACTCTACCTTAAAAACACCAAACTCTAGCCAATATTTTTCCTTAAGACCATAACCTAATATTTACCCAGTGCCCATCCTATGCTAGGTGACGTCAGGTCACTTTCAACCACCGTGGAAGGTGTGGATGGCCATCTTTGTTTCACAGATGATTGAATGGGCTCAGAAAGATGATGTGCTTTCCAAGCACACACAGCTCAGAAGACTGAGATTTGAAGGCAGATCTCCCATTTGCTAGATAATGACCGTCCCATGGAGTGACAGCCTTCACCAGCCCAGCATCCAGCCCCACCCTAGGCATCCTTCTACCACCCCTCTCTCTCACGGGCACTCTGTGAGCCAAACGTTCTAGGCATCCCCGGCTCTGGCTAGCTGACCACAGGATGGGAGGTGGTGGGGGCCCACTGCACAAGACCCTCCCAAACAGCCCACCAGCCCCTTCATATTGTACTCTGGCCAGGTGACCCCGGCATCATTCAAGGAGACCTCCCTGAGCTGGCCACAGCAGCCAGCTGTCCCCACCCAGCCTCTGCCTGCAGCCTGGGAGCTGTTCCCCCACCCCTGCCATGTCCAGGTTCTTGCAGACCTGCTTGGACACGGGGCTGGACTTCTGCGGCAGGGGCAGAGGTTCAGCAGAAGCATGATGCCAGGAGCCCTGTCAGGCTGGGTGCTGGTGCCCAGTCGAGAGCAGAGGTGCAGGAGGCAGGCGTGGACGGTGAGCTCAGCCCTCTGGGGTGGTATCTCCTCCCCTTCATCAGGCCTTAGGGAGGTAGTCTTCCCTGCCCTGGATGAGGCCTTGGACAGGTCCGTGCCCCGATGGTCACCTTCAGGGAGCTAAGTGCCCCCTTGTCATATATGTGGTAGCAGCTGTCCTGTCCCAGGTAACAGTCCAGAGGCCGAAGCAGGCTTGGCATGTCCCCTCTGCACCCCCTCCTGCTCGTGCTGGAGGCCAGCAGTGGGTCTGGGGCTGGAGCTGGGTCTTGTGGACCCACCCCACTCACTGGATGGGCCACCTCCTACTTCTTGTGGCTTTGTCTGCTCTGGGTGGACAAGGCAGGTGGATACAACTGCCCGTTTTTCTTGTGGGTCCTTCCCTGGCTGTTCTGGAAGTCTCCTGCCAAATCTTTCCTCACAGAACCCTTGACTTAGTCACAGCTGTGTATCTAGTGGTCTTCCTTGGCCCCCAGGTGCAGTGTTCTCCCTCTCCTGCATTCTCCTTGCCATTTTAGGAAGCCAGCAGACAGGACAAGCATGACCCATGCCGGCTCTCTCTTGTCCCCAGGAAGCACGTGGACACAAGCTATTGTGTCCCCAGCAGAGCCAGACCCCAACACCCGGCTTTCCCGGTCTCAGGCCTGGGTCCCCTGCCTTCAGGAATTGTACTTTGGAGCTCTGTGAAGGTGTCGCTAGGCTTGGGGAGAGAACGGGTGAGTGAGGACCTTCCCCTCAGTTCCTGCTTTCTCCCAGGAAGTGTCTTCACCCACCCACTCCCACCTCTGACTCCTTTAAACATCCAGAGAAGCACCAGGCTGGGTGTCAAGTTCAAGGACTGTGGAGCCAGCTTGCGTAGAAGTGAGTCCTGGCCCTTTACACACCAAGCTGGCAGCTTTTGGCAAGTTAGTAATCTCTGTGCCTCAGTTTCCTCATCTGTACAATGGGGACAGTGGCATCACTCCAGCTTTTGGTAGCAAAGAGAATTTAGTGTTGTATGTTTAAGTACTAGAACAGCTCCCAGGAAGTAGCAGGAGGGTTAACTATTGCAGTGACCTGTTCTGGTCCCAGTGTGGACCTGTCATTTGGCTGGTTATATCGGACACCACCTTTGACCTCTTCCTAAGCCCATACTGGACCACAGTGTGGATTTCTGGCTTTCCTGACCAGATAGCTCTGGGATTCCCCTGCCAGAGCTGTGTGGTGCCCAGTTCCAGGGAGTTGACTGGTGTCCCCTTGTGCCATGGTCCAAGCTGCCTCTTCCAACCCTGCCTTGCCATTTGGGGGACTCCCCAGAGCTGCAGCAGAAGGCAGAGGGGACGCCTCCCAAGTGGAAGACAGCATAGGTTTTCATGGGATTTTTCTTCACTCAGGATAGGGTGACTTGAAGCACCCACCAATCATGGGTGGGCTTGGTGGACCTCACTTGGTGCTGAGTTGGGACCCTGAGCCTGAGGTTTTAGCCAGTGGCACCCTGAGGCTCTATGCTACAGGTGCAGGGACATGCCAGAAGTCCACTGCAGAGGTTCTGCTGCATGTGTGACTTTGGACAAGTGTCTCACCTCTTAGTGACCAGTGTCCTTATCTGTAAAGATAGAATGATGAGGGGACAGCAGGATTGTGCCAAGGTTAGTCTTCTGGTCCACAGAAAGCTTTAACTGAGTCTTCACTTGCTTTTCATTCTTGAAGAATATTTGCATTGGATATAGAATTCTGGGTTCACAGATTTTTAAATTCTCTTTCAGCACTTTGAACATCTTCTGGACTCTGGACTCTAGTATCTTTTTTTTTTTTTTTAAGATTTGTTTATCTTAGAAAGAGCACAAGCCATAGGAGACATAGGGGGAGAGGGAGAGTGACAATCTCAAGCAGACTTCCCATTGAGCATGGAGCCCAACATGGTGCTGATCCCAGATCCCAAGATCATGACCTGAGCTGAAATCAAGAGCCAGCCGCCCAACTGACTGAGCCACCCAGGCACCCTTGGATCCAGTATTTCTGATGAGAAATTAGCATTCATTTGAGTCCCGATGCCTCTGAATGTAACATGGTTTTATTCTAGCTGCTTACAAAACGTTACCATTATTTTGGTCCTCAGCAGTTTAATGGTTAGGTGTGGTTTTCTTGGTATTTATCCTCTTTGGAGTTAACTGAGCTTCCTAAATGTGTGCACTGATGTCTTTTCCCATACTGGGGATTTCGTCAGTCATTATTCCTTGAAATCTTTCTCCTACTCTACTAACTCCAATTATGTGTATGTTATACATTTGATGTTGAGTTACAGATCCCAGAAGATCTGTTCTTTCCTCTTTCAATTTATTTTCTCTCAAGTGTATTAAGTCTTTCTTCCAACATCTTGAATTTTCAGTTAAGCAATTCAATGGCTTTTTGTTTCAGATACTATATTCTTTAGTTATAGGATGTCCATTTGGTTATTTTTAAAAAATATTTAATTTATTTGACAGAGAGAGACAGTGAGAGAGGGAACACAAGCAGGGGGAGTGGGAAAGGGAGAAGCAGGCCTCCCCCTGAAGAGGGATTCCAGTGAGGGGCTCAATCCCATGACACTGGGACCATGACCTGAGCTGAAGGCAGATGCTCAACAGCTGAGCCACACAGGCACCCCTCCACTTGGTTATTTTAAAAATTGTTTCTCTTTCTCTGTTGAAATGCCCTTTTTTTCATCCAGTGGGAGCAAATTTTCCTTTACATCCTTGAACATAGTTATAATTCTTACTTTAAATTTTTTTCATTTGCTAATTCCAACATCCAGGGCATTCCATAGCTAGTTTCTGTCAATTATCCTTATATTAAGTATGGGCAATGTGCTCTTATTCCTTTGTGTGTCTTCAAAATAATTTTGGATTATATCCCGGGTATTGTGAATGATAGCATTGTAGAGATTCTAGATGTTTAGGATATTCCTCCAAAGAGCATTTTTGTTTTATTTTATATTTGTGAGCAGTTAACTTGGTTGACTCCAACGGCAAACCCCATTTCTGGGGAGATGGGGACAAACTCCAGTTCACTTCTTTTAGCCTTAGCTGGGATGCTTGGAGTCTATCATGGGTATGCATGTGTTATGGCCAAAGATTTGGGCAGAGTTTATGTGCTGTATTTGGGGACCTCCCTCAGGCATCCCCCTTTCTAGAATTTAGTACCTTACTTTCTGTCTACTACTATGGTTTCCCCAGCCTCTGTCACCTGGTTCATTGAGCCTTAAGTGTAATACTTTCTACCTGAGTTTCAACAGCTACATGGCACAGACTGGGGCCTGTTCCCAGACTAAAAGCCACGAAAGTTACTCACTGGGTGAGTGATTGCCAATTTTCCTGCAGGTTCCAACTGCATTTGGTAGCTTTTTTTATTGTTCTTCTGCTGAGCTGTGTTTTCACAGTAGCTGTGTTCAGGTAGCTATGTTTTATTGTTTTTCTGCTCAGGCTTTGTAGTTGTGATTGGTGAGAGAGTTGATCCAACAGGAGCCACCAGGCTATTAGCAGAAGTGAAAGCTCCTATGGAGATATTGAGAACAGTGCCTGGCTGATAAGCATGTAAGACATGTGAGCTGATGTTATTGACTGCACCGCTGGGCTTCCTTCCATGGTCAAGATGAGAAGTAACATGGATACGGACACCCTCATGAAAGAAGGGGTCCACATTCAATGAGGGGCACACAGTGGGCATTAGACTGTTGTTGTAGGAGACTACTGAAATGGGGGGCAGCAGTACTCTCCGGGAGGCTTCCTGGAGGAGGTGGTATTGGGGCAGAAGATGTGTCAGATGTTCCAAGATGAGAGAATAGACTTTCTGATTCAGGGTTTTATTGATAAGGATTTCTAGCTCTTGGGGGAGGTAACCTTTCCTAGGGTAAGCCCTGGAAGTTACTTCCTGTAGCAGTGAATAGATGTGGAACATTCAGGAGCCCCAAAGTCCGAGGAAGCAATGCCTTGGCCTGCTTACTCCCTAAATGTTCCCAGGATGGGACCAGTGCAGGGCTGGAGGTCAGGACCCCCAAACTTTCCTAGTAAGGTTGAGCTACCACTCATTTTGCTCACGTCTGAGCCCACCATTGGGAGTCTGTGGAGGCCAGAAGCAAGGATGACCGGGAGCTTTTAGTTTTCTGTCCAGTTAATTTTGGTAACTCCTCATTCCTCAGAGTCGTGATCCTTTCTCCCCAACACACCCCGTGGTCCCACTGGAGCTTCCAACCCTATGCAGGCTCTGTTATGGCCATGCTACAAAACTGAGGCTCAGAGAAGTGGGGTGACCAACCCAAGGCCACACAGCTAAGGCGCTGGGGCTGAGACTCCAACCCAGGACTTCCCACTGGCCCTCGAACAGCTCGGGAGATTGCCCCCGTGCAGGGTCCTCCATCTCTCCAGCTGCCAATGGAAATAATAGCCATATCCCCCTCAGGGGCTGGCTTGAGTTTCAAAAGAGGCCGAGTGTGTGAAACTGACACATAAATTGTAAATTGCCTACAGACGTTAGTGTCTGTTACTGTGGTAACCGCCCAGCATTTATAGACTGCATTCGCTCTGGGTACCAGTGGTCACATTGGCATTTTAATTTAATAGCATTGTTATTCTTCCGTCGTAAAAACAATATAAATTATGCATATGTCCAAACTCACCAATTGTATATATTAAATATGTGCATTTTTGTAAATCAGTTGTATCCCAATAAAGCTATTAAAAATTACCTTCATTACAGAAAATTGAGAAAATGTAGAAAAGTAGAAAAAGAAACAAAAATATTTTATCGCAGCAACCCCAAAGTACCCTCTGCTAATGTGGGGGGGGTGGTAGTCATTTTTCGGCTTTTCTTCCCTCTGCCCAGTGTGTTTGCCATTTAACACGGCTGTGATCACTGGTGTATATAATTAAAAGCATTTTATACACAATTTTATATCCTGCTCTTTGCCCCTTAGGGGCTGCTAATAGGAAGAGCGAGGACTGCTGCCTTGCTGTCCGGGACCCCGGCTCCGCTGGGCTCTGGCTCTGGGTCCAGTGTGCTTGTGCTCTTCAGTCAGGGTGGATGGCCCCGGGGAGGGCCTGACGTATGCCCCCCGCTCCGTGCTCAGCAAGCATTTACATATTCCCATCCGCTGCTCTCCTTGTCTTGTTTTTCTAAGTTTAATGAAATGTGCTTTTATCGTGATCTATGGAAAGTCCAGCTCATCATCCCACTTCTAAACCACCTTCTCTCTCTTCATTTCTTTTGTTGTCAAATGGACATTTACTTAGGCTCAGAAGGCTAGTGCAGGCCAGAAGCTGCCTGTAACAGGCACTGATTGGAAAAGCAAAAGGTGTTGATTGAATAGGAAAGTGAAAATCACTTGAGGGCTTGAGATAAGACATAGCAGGTACTTTTGAGAAGCAGCGAGGGGCCCCGTCTGAGTGGAAGAGCGAGGTGGGCAGGAGGAAAGATGAGGCTGGGCGGGGTGAGAGGGGTTATCTTCTACCAAGTGGAAAACACGAAACTCAGTGGAAATCAACCACAATTTCTTCTTGAGCACCTGATGATCCTGCTCATCTGGGCTGGGTTGGGCTGGGCGAGCAGGTGGGCAGAGGCCCTGCTTGGGGCTGACTCTGCTGCATTCCTCTCCCCCTCCTGAGACCGCTGGGCTGGCATGGGCAGGTCCTTCTGGCAGGGACAGGATGGTGGCTTATCTGATGGTGTCCCGTAGGCCAGAGCAAATCACGTGGCCAAACCCAGAGCTGGGGAGTGGTGGCGGTGGGCGGGGGCTGGAGATTGCCCAGCCCAGGGTGGGAGGCAGGGCCATGTTCTGTGCAGGTGCAGGAGAAGGGCCAAGGTCTGGGCTTCTGCCTCTGGGGACTGCAGACTACTCAAGCTTTAGGCCCCTCTGAGACATCGCTTTACTCCAAGGTCAAATGGGGATTTGACTCAGAGGGTTTCGGGTGGGCTCCCTCGTGCTCTGCTGGGGTTAGCATAAGCAGTGGCAGGGAGAAAGCAAAGAGATCCTTTAGGGGGCTGTTGGAATCTTCCAGGCGAGAGGCGGGGAGATGTGGGTGGGCCTGTCCAGGAGGGTGGGGCACGGCCCATGGAAAGGGAGACTGAGAAAGGGGTCAGGGAGATTCCAAGGCTTGGGCCTGAGCCAGGGGAGGATGGAACTGCCACCACCTGGTCGGGGAGGCGGCCCAGGAGGGCTTTGGGAGGGCACAGCATCTGGTTTGGGGGACCAGTGCAGCATTTGGGGCCGAGACACGCCGTGATTCAGGTCGTTGGGGGAGATTGGAGTGGGGGCTATATTTAGAGCAGTGGTTTATTGGAGAGTAGGTCTCCGGTGCTGAAGCTGGACTTGGTGCCTACAGAGTCCAGGCCAGGAATGCGTGAAGGTTACAGGGGTCCCTCCAATGGGGAACTCATGGGGGGCAGGGATGACCATAGCTGGCCCCAGTGGACCCCAGAGTAGGGCTAGCGTCAGATTGTGGCCCATTCACCTGGTCAGCACACGAAACCCCCAAGCTGCTTCTGGAAGGAGGAGCAAGAAGGAAGGAAGCAGGAAGGAGAGAGAGGGAAGCAAGCCTGCGAACGAGTCTCCATCCCATAGCCAGCGGGGAGGGGACAGAGGGACCTTCGGCTTCTCGTTAGAACTCCTGACCCTCGGGCCCCTGCTTCTGGATGGTGGCCCAGCCCATGGATGCAGGCTCTGGTGAGGGGGGGCTATTCTGTTGAGCTGCACAGTACTGGGGTCCTAATGAGCCACACCTTCCTGTCTCTCCTTACTCCCCACAGCCGATATCATCTCTACTGTTGAGTTCAACCATACCGGAGAGCTGCTGGCCACAGGCGACAAGGGTGGCCGGGTTGTCATCTTCCAGCGGGAACCGGAGGTGCGGCGGGACCTGGTGGTGGTGGGAGGGGGTGCCACACCCCACTCGGGCCTTTGCTGGCTCTGTCCTGGACTTGGACACATTCAGAACAGGCAGGGGCAGCTGTGGCCCTGGGTTAAGCCTCTGATTGCTGCCCTCTGCCTGGGTGTCCCGGCCAGCGGGAGGGGGGGACAGGAAGACTGCGTTTTCTGGAGCCGTGGGGCTGCCTTCAGGCTGGGGTTGGTGACTTGGCTGAGCCTCAGGCCTCGCCCTTACGAGGTTTGCTGTCCGGCAGAATTTCAGGTCAGACAGGGGTGGCCTGGAACAACCCACCTAGGGGCACTGTTTCTGAACCGCTATGAGAACATCATGATAAAAGGCCCCCATTTGTTGAGTACCTACTATGTGCGGTTACCTTGCTGTGTTCTCTACACACTTTTGTCATTGACTCTCCACTGCCCGCCTCAGAGGGTGGGGGCCGACACCCATTTTACACATGAGGACACTTGGAGAAGTTGCCCAGCTAGTGAGCAAAGACCAGGGGCCGAAACCAAGGCCGTGTGTTGTCACATACACCGTGCCTCGGAGAGGGGTGACCCACACACTAAACACATGCAAGGGTTCGATGCTGAGGACGGGAGCGCGCGCACCAAGGAGGTGGAGGACAGGGAAGGGAGAGGGGAAGGGGAGTGAGATGAAGGGAGAGGAAAGGGGTGAGGAAGGGGGGGTTGAGAGGGAGAGTAGGGAGGAGAGGGATGAAGGGGCAGGAGAGATGTTGCAGATACATCCCTGCCCCGTTCCATTCCAGAGTGTTCCTCAAGGTCTGATTTCTCTGTGTTCCCTCCCGCCTGCCGTAACCCCTCTCACGACAACCCCAGTGGGGCCTTTAGGTGCTGTAAGAGCCCTCACGTCACAGACGGGCAGACCAAAGCTCGGAGGGTATGACCTAACTTAGCCAGGACACTTAATGAAAAACAGACGGCGGAAAATCGGTTACCCGAGCACAGGCCTGTGGCCGGAGCATGCCGATTTCACGAGAAGGACCCGGGTCGCCCACTGGTGATTGCAAAGCCAAGCCTCCTTTTTGTGGAAAGAAAATTAAATGGGTAGATGCACGTTTCTCGACTTTGGAATTTTTCTCCCATAATTTTTTTCTGTATTCTGGTCCCTGTGACCTTAGTCATAGACAGCGCTCATGGCAGCTGAAGGGACTTAGAGGCAAAAACACAGTAGCTTGCCAGAAGCAGGACAGGTGTATAAATATAGCAATAGATGCTTTTAGAAAAAATCAGCAGGAACTTGAAATTCTGTCTGGTTGACTGTCTCTGTTTGCTCCCGGGCGGGTTACATGTCTGGCTAAAGCTTTGTATCACTATGTCCACTGAACATGTCTACAGAGAAGGCCAGTCCTGTGCCCACGACGCCTCCCCACCTCACTGTTTGGAGGGCCCTATCACGAGGGTCCTTGTTATTGGGAGCTCTGCTACCTCAGCCAGGATGGACCCATGGAGGAAAGCCGCGGGGATGATGGCCTGGCCCCAGTCTGACATTCCAGAATATTCTACCTCTGTGTGAAAATCTGCTCCAAGATGCATGCATCCCATGAGTCAGGACCAAGTTGGACACTTGGACTGGAAGAGCAGACCAGAGCCTTGGCCATGGTGTCAGACAGACCTCAGACGCACAAGGGATGCATGGCCTTTGAGGGGAGAAGTCAGTTCACCTCCGAATCTCCACTTTCTCATCTGTAAAATGGGGGAGAATGGCTGTGCCCACTCCAGAGGGGTCATGCAGATAGAACAAGACAGAGAGGGAGAAGCACTTAGCTCAGCACCCTGCACATAGTAGGTGCTTAGTAAATGTGAGCCACCCTGATTGCTGGACTGAGGAGGAGATGGGGCTTTGCCACAGCCACGCGCCAAGTCATTGGTCATTTAAAATGCAGAGTTCCCTTCGACCCTGACGTCAGATCGCCCAGCCCTGGTGGAGACACGGGCTCCTGGTGGTCAGCATGCCCCTCACCCCTGCCCCTGCGGGCCTGGAGCTCACGCCCCCTTGTCTGGCTTTTCTCGCAGAGTAAAAATGCGCCTCACAGCCAAGGCGAGTATGACGTCTACAGCACCTTCCAGAGCCATGAGCCTGAGTTCGATTATCTCAAGAGTCTGGAGATAGAGGAGAAAATCAACAAGATCAAGTGGCTTCCGCAGCACAATGCCGCCCACTCCCTGCTGTCCACCAACGGTGAGGGTCGTGCGTGGGGGTGGGGCACCGGCTTTCTGGTGCTCTTTCCCAGTTCGCTTGGACTGAGCATCCTTCTAGGTCCCCAGAGCTCTGAAAGAGCATCTTGAGCAGTGGGAACATTCCAAGCCATGAGGTTCGTGGCTTCCTCCGCCCTGGCCCGTGGGGGGTGTGGGGCTTGTTTGCACTGCTTCAGCTGGCTGGGTCGGGGGCAACTCTGTCATTACTATTCCTGGGAGGTGGATGGAGCGTGGCATTCCCAACCGAGGAGGCAGACCTAACTTCTGGAATCCCAGAGCACCCCTGGGTGGGGTTGTCACTCAGAACATGAGGTGGGCAGCCGCAGGAGGACGGGTTCAGAAGCCTGGCTGGACACTTGACCATTCTGCCCCAGGGAGGATGCATGCACCACTCCCCCACCCCCGCCCAGGCTCCAGGGAGGCTCCTGGCCAGACTCCTGCTTCGATGTGTCCCACTCAGGGCCTGGATGCTGGGGCCCGAGGCTCGGTGTCCCCCTGCTCACCCTCCTGCATCTCTCGCCCCTGTCATCAGTGGTGTCTGAGTGGTGGGAGGACAAGTCTGGACTCTGTCCCAGCCCTGTGATCTTGGGGCAGTGGCTTTGCTTCCCTGGGCCTCGGTTCCCTCCCCTGTGCAGCGGGGTGGACACAGCTCCCCCGGATTGTGGTCGGGGTGACATGGAGGCCACACGGCCAGGACCCTGAGGCCAGCCAGCCCTGCTGCAGCGTGCGTGAGCTTCACACGGTGACGCCACCTGTCCTCCCTGACAGAGCCCAGACTTAGTGCAGCGGCTCAGGCATCCTCGAGACTGCTTGGACTTGACCCCTCCAACCCTTGCGCCTGAAGGCCGCCCTGTCTGCCCCTCACCTGGCCAGCCCCTCCTCCTCCCTCAGACCTCCAGTGCATGTCACCTGCCACTGAGCCTTTGCGGACTTCTCCGCCGAGCCTGCTGGCCCTCCCGCAGTCAGTCCTGGCTGCCTCCCACCCCCGCCAGCCCCTCCTGACCCCGGGCCTGCCCTCTGGGGCTCCTGCTGCTCTCATCCTTCACTGTGCCCAGGTGCAGGACCAAGCCCCCTAAGGGCGCCTGGCCCTGGGCCATGCTCAGGCAGGAGTCCATTGCGTGGTTCACATCCCGGCCCTGCCACTTCCTCATCTGCGTTGCCATGGTTATTCCTACCTCGTGGGGGCGCTGACTGGACGAAATGACGAAAAGCCACAGGGTGGCTTAGAACAGGACTGGTGCCAGGGAGTTGCACATGCGTGCTCCTTTCCTTTAACGGTGGGAGTGGGATGTTTTATTCTCCTCCTGTCCCTCTGGAGGGAAGGTCAGCTTCAGGAGCTTCTTGACCCTGGGTTTAAATTCCACCTGCACCCTTTCAAAAGGCATGTCCTTGGTACCTACAAGGGTTTGATGATGGCAGTTGTCTCCCTCTTCCTTCTCCCGCGGAGAAGGCCGTTTGTTTTGGCTACAGTCCCGGAAGCAGAACCGATATGATAAGCATGTGTGTGCGTGTGTGTGCACGCGTGCGTGTGTGTGTAGGTGTGTAGCTGTGTAGGTAGGGATACACATGTACATACAGATAAGATATATGGAAAGAGATATTTTAAGTTGTCTCACATGATTGTGGGGGCTGGAAAACCCAAAATTTGCAGGGCTGCGTGGAAGGCTGGAGATCTAGGGAAGAGCTCATGTTGCAGCTTGAGTCCGAAGGCCACCTGCTGGCAGAATTCTCTCTTTTTTCGGGGGTGGGGAAGGGCGTGTCAGGCCTTTGAAGGCCTTCAACTGATTAGACAAGGCCCACCTGCAGCATGGCCAGCAGTCTGCTTCGCTCTATGTTTTTATTTATTTTTCTGTGTGTGTGTGTGTGTGTGTGTGTGTGTGTGGTTTAACAGAAGTTTGTTCTTCATTCCCATAAAGTCCATCACAGAGCTGTGGGACTTTCCAGAACAGCTGTTCTCAATGTGGGGGGCTCAGCATTCCAAAGTACTTTAGTTTCTGGCCCCTGTTTCTGTATGGGTTTCCACGACTGGAATCCCCAGCCACCCCATCTCCTGAACTGTGCTCCGTGCTGGTGTTAGTCATGCGTCTCATTGCATTTGCTCTGTTTTGAAAGATAAAACTATCAAACTATGGAAGATCACGGAACGAGATAAAAGGCCTGAGGGATATAACCTGAAAGATGAAGAAGGGAAGCTTAAGGACTTGTCCACGGTGACGTCACTGCAGGTAAGATGTGGAACGCGGGAGGTTCTGGCAAGCCGGAAGCAGTGTGGGTTTCATATGTGAAACAGTGAGACTTTAGGACTTGAGGGGCCTTTGAGATTTGAGCCAGAGTTGGGTTCGGGTCCTGGCTGGGCTGCTTCCCTGTGGGGAGGCTGAAGGCTTTTCTCTGGCTCTAGCCTTGGGCTCTTCATGAGCTAAGCAGAGGCCATTCTCTTTCTCTCAGAAGTGATGTGGGGATGAGGTGGGGTGATGCGTGTCCTGGAGAACCCATGGGCTGAACTTCATGGATTCCAAGCCCTTTGCTGAAGGGCCGAGAGAGGCCTGGAATAGGTGATTCTTGCCGCCTGCTCAGAGGGAAAGAGGGCTGTTTGAAAAGAGGCTGGGAAGGTTCAGCTGCGGGACCATGCCAAAGCAAACACTCGTTCCCACGTGATTAAAAGGCAAAAGAACTCCTCTTTCTTCCAGAGGCTGTGAGACACAGTGGAGAGTGTTCTGGAGTCCCAGGATCTGGGTTCCAGTCCTGCCTGGGCCACTGGCTGCCGGTGTGGCCTTGGGAGGCACTCAGCCTCTGTGAGTCCGCTGACTCATGGTCTGGTACGAGCATAAGCACTGTGGCCAGCATGAATCTTCCAAGCACTCAACCCATGGTACCTCAGTCCTCCCCAAAGTCCTATAAACAGGACACATGATTATCAACACCATTTGACAGATGAAACGAGAGCCAGGATCCAAACCCAGGAAAGTCTGGCTCCAGAATCAGCATCCCAGGCTCTTCGGTGATGTGGGAGCGAGGTCCCAGCCTTCCGGGAGAGCAGTGGGGATGGTCAGTGGTGTCCTGCGAGAAGATTCCGTAGAAGTCTGTCCCTGTCCATCTCCAGCAGGCAGGGAGCATAGCCAGGCCACCTTGTCTGCCCCTTGCTTCCGGAACGGAGCCTGGAACATGGCAGGGCTCTGCTCGTGTCTGCTGAAGGGGATGCTGACACCTGGCTTGTTTGGACTTATTTACACATTGCACACCTACTGAGCACCAGTTTTGTGCCCAGCCCTGCTTGGGGCATGGGGAGCGCTCAGCGAAACAAAGAGCCCGGGGGCAGGATTGGGTCTCAGTGTCTCCTGTTCCTGGGACCAGCTTGGCTCTGAGGAGGCGGCCTGAGTCCCATGAGTGAGCCTCACAGGTACCTCTCTTCAGCTCTGATTTCCAAGTTTTGGCCGATCGGAAAAGCCTGGGTCACATCGCACAAGCTGCCTGTCCTCTTGGGAGAGGGGGACCAACTCACGACTCTGAGTGTGCACCACTCCCCCGGGGGGCTGGGGATGAGAGGACAGTGGCAAGGCCTGGCGTGGGGCTGTTAGCGTTTCTCCCGGGCTCCCCAACGGCTCCCAGGTCCACTTGTGGTTGGTCAGGCGGCTGAAGGCAGGGCCCTGCCCCATGCCTCCGTTTCCTCACCAGCAAAATGGGGATGAGGACTCACTTTCCCTGAAGCAGCTCAGTGTATACGCTGACGACGTGTGCAGGGAATCGTCGTAAATATGAAAGAGTAATCAATGTTGGTCCCGAGATGAAGAAATAAATGTTTAAGCATATCAGCCTCTAAATGACTGGCAAATTGTGCAAATAAATTCTGAGAAAGCCAGGAGGCCAATTAGCTTCCACATTGAGTAATGGGAGTGACGTGCTCCCTCCCATGTCTCCCCCAGCCCCCAGGAAGTTTATGAGGCTTTCATCTGGTGGGAAGGATGCAATTATCACCACTTGATGGGCTTGGCGTTTGCGGCAGAGCCGGTGGCCCGCGGGAATCCATTTATTTCCCTCCCAGCATCTGAGACTTTGCTCTGTATCTCACTCACATCCCAAGATGACCCTTAACCACCCGCTGAGGCTGGAGGAGGGGAAAGGGAGAAAGAACAGGGGCATCTGGGTCTTTCCTCCTCTCACCTCTTCCTTGTCTCTTCTTGTGTTTCCCAAGCCACCCAGCCGTGTGCAGTTTTTTACTGAATCCAAGCTGTTCCTGCTGGAGCCTGTCACTGTTGTTTACTGACCAGCTGCTATGCCCTGGGTCCCATGCTAGCTCCCTGGGTTTCAGAGGTGGGCTGGGTCAGACTGAGTGCCCAGCCCCACAGGGAGAAAGACACGGAGTCATTCTACCTTGTTGATTTGGTGAACTCCTATTCATCCTTTAAAACCCTATTAGCGGGGCGCCTGGGTGGCTCAGTGGATTAAGCCGCTGCCTTCGGGTCAGGTCATGATCTCAGGGTCCTGGGATCGAGTCCCGCATCGGGCTCTGTGCTCAGCAGGGAGCCTGCTTCCCTCTCTCTCTCTCTCTGGCTGCCTCTCTGTCTACTTGTGATTTCTCTCTGTCAAATAAATAAATCTTAAAAAAAAAAAAAAAAACCTATTAGCTTTCTCCTCTGTGAAGCTGTTTCTACACAAGCCACGGAAAAACCCTCACCCTGTTTCTGTGCAGTCTGGCCTTGTGTATCCACAATGTTCTGTCCTTAGTGTTTAGATGTCTGCTGTCCTGCCTCTCACCTTGACTAGACTGTGGCTTCTAGAAGGGTTGGGGGAGAGGAATCGTTTTAATCATGAGACACCCAAAACTTCAGGGCATTTTTATTTTCACTCTTCTCCTTTGTTCTTTTAATGACTCTGAAATATGGTTTGGGGATGGCAGTAAATGACAGAGCCCTGGGTGGAGGCCAAGGCTGCCAGGAGGGGAAGTGATGTTGCCAGAAGGAGGGGAGGCAGACTGAGATCTAAGACTTTGCTGGGCCAGTGATGCTCTGACCTTCTCCAGACGGGTGTGACATGAGAGAGTCCAGGGGACCTGCGGGTGGCTGTGACTTGAGGAAAAGGAAGGAAGATTAAGAGCTGGCCTAGAATATTCAACACGCAGGGTGGGGGGGGGCATGGGCAAAGCAGAGGCCCAGTCACACCACCCGCTCTCATCTCAGGTAGAGTTCCTAGAAGCTCAGGCCCAGAGTCAGCGACACAAGTATGGCCCAGAGCCAGGCAAGCATGCACACCGATTTTGCACACATCCACACTCATGTTCACACATGTGCACACCCACACACCCACATTCACGCATCACACACCCACATCCATGTGCATGCCCGCACTTACACCTGCACAAATGCATACTTGCACACACCCACACTCATGCACACGCATGCAGACTCACATGTGCACAAGCAGGCACACATGCTGGCACAGGCTTGTGCTGGGTCCCCTTGTGCTGTGCCAGAGGAGGAACATTTAAGGCTCACGCACCCTGACTGAAGCACCAAGCTCCCTGGGGAGCCCAAGGGACTCACCCCATTCATTTATTCACTGACCTGCCCACTCATTCCCCCGGGACCTTTCTGTGCAGGATCCTGGGCTGAGCATCAGTCATACAGAGATGAACACGAGAAGACACGGTGCACCCCAAGAATACGACAGGCCACTGCAGGAATACGACAGCAGCCTCGTCGTGGGGCCAGGCCTATGATAGACTGTGGCCCCTCCAGGGAGCCCCTGGCCCAGCCTAAGAGTGACGGGCAATCAGGAGAGGTCCACTGGGAGGAGATTGTCAGGTCCATGTCAGCCCAAGTCTGAGCCACACAGCCTTCGTCAGCCCTGCTCCTACGATCCCTCCTCATTTCCCTTCCTACCTGGCACCTTTCCAGCCACCCTGTCACCCGACCCTGCACCTGTTTTATTTTTCCACATAGCACCTGTGCTATGTGAACTCTTGCTCACATACACACACACGCGCACACGTGCTCCCTTCTGCATCGGTTTATTTTCTCTCTCCCACCCGAGGGCTGGCAGCCCGTCTGCCCCTGTGTGTCCTTGCTCAGTTCAGCTTGGCTTCCCGGGACTCTCCCTGGTAACTGCTGCCCCAGGCCCAGGAGCCTGGCAGGTAGCAGGACGAGTCAGCATAACCTGGTGTTCAAAGAGGGTGATCGTTTCAGGCAGAGGTCATGGAGGGAAGCCAAGACACAGGATGTGATGCTGTCCCGGGGACTCCTCACACCACCCTCTCTGGAGGGAGTTCGTGTGCATGAGGCTAACACCAGCAGCCCTAACAGATAATCCCAGCATCACAGGGAGCAGCACACAGAAATGTCTTGCTCATTTATGGGAAGGCCCAGGGTCGGTGTTCCTGGTGGACACAAGACCCTCCTGCAAGGACGCAGACTCCTTCCATCCCACGGCCTTCACTCCAAAATCTCAGGTCCTCACCTTCCAGCAGTGGAATGGGAAAGCAGGCAGAGAAGGCCCACGTGCCCAGTGTCACTGTGCTCACATCCTACTGGTCAGAACCAGTCACATGGCCACAGCAAACTGCAGGGACAGCTGGGAAATGTAGTTCTTGCCTCCACAGTCACTTCCTTGTGAAAGGGGAACAAAAATGGTGGATTGTTGGAGGGGGCTGCCATGGTATCTTCTTATTCCATTTCAGAGGCGAGGAATCTGGGGTGCTGAGGGGTTTGGCCTCTTATTTAATGTCCCGCAGCCGACTCAGAACCAATCCTGGGAGGCTAAGCTTTCCTGTAGGGCTAGTTGGTGAAAAATATTGGCCACATGGTGCTGCCTGTTCCCAGCCTGTGCAGGATGGACACCCACAAGCACACTCCTGGCCTCTGGTTGTCATCGTGTAGCCCCGGCATGCCGTCTCTGCCTTGGACCCCCGTCACCTCATCATCCTACAGCCCACCCCCTCCCCTGCAGGTGCCTGTGCTGAAGCCCATGGATCTGATGGTGGAGGTGAGCCCACGGAGGGTCTTCGCCAACGGCCACACCTACCACATCAACTCCATCTCCGTCAACAGCGACTGTGAAACGTACATGTCGGCAGATGACCTGCGCATCAACCTCTGGCACCTGGCTGTCACCGACAGGAGCTTCAGTATCCTTTCCCGCACAATCTCTCAGGGGGCTTCCGGAAGGGGGGTGCTGGCTCAGTTCTGCTTTTACTCGGTTTCTTCAGCAAGTGAGGCCCCGATCTGGAATCCTGATGAACTGATTTATGAAAACTCTAAATCCATGGCTGTTGAGGGTTATATTTGACCCCTTGCCTTCTCTGGATGGCTGTGTTCTCTGTCGTTCTGGGACCGCCTCGGGGACCCCAGAGGAGAGAGAGTTCTGGGGTCTGTCCTCCCAGAAGAGGGATGGCAAACCCATTGGAGAGTCAGACGGAGGCTGCTCTGGACTCTCCTCCCTGCAGCCCAAGGCAGGGGCCTGAGTGTGTGATGAGCAGCCTTGGGGGTCCCGGCTTAGGGGGATAGTCGAGGTGTCAGGAGCCCAGCTGGAGGGGGTCAGAGGGGGGCCTGCCTGGAGGTGCCCTATATCTAGGCAAGCTAAGGGCAGTAGGATGGACTCTAGACCCTGCTGGCTGGTGAAGAAAGAACTTGGTACACAAGCACAAGCCTGGGAGGAGCCCCCATGGACAAAGCAGGCAGGTTGCTACCGTGTCACTGTTTGCAGACCAGTAATAATAATCCTACACAGTGGGGCTCTGCGCCTGACTTCAGCATGTGTTCATGTCAACTCATGTCACCCTCACAACAATCCGGAAGGTAGGTGCTCTCATGACTTCCTGTATCAATGAGGAAACTGAGTCCCAGGGAGCCCAAGTTAACCCACTCAGAGCTCACACATAGCAAGTGTCCGACCCAGCCCCTGGCACCCCAAACCCCTGACTCCCCATCTCCAACCTTTATGTCCAGCTGCCTTTTGTGAAGTCTGCCTCCCAGGTGTGCAATGGAACGGGGTAGGAGGCACCCCCCCCACCCCAGAACTGTCATGCAAGCTGACAGTCTCCCAAGTGTCCCCTCTGTGCTGGGCACCGGGCTGCTTCTGCCACCAGGAGCTCCCAGCATGGGGCGTCCTGCCTGCTACTGCTGCTGCCTTACCTAAGGTCACGAGTAGGTTGTGTCCATCAGAGCAGAAGCCAGGGCTGGCCGGGAGGGCGTGTGGGAGCAGGAAGGAGCTGTCTGGAGGACTTGAAGGTGAGACAGAGGGTAGCAAATGGCTTCTGAGGGTCAGAATGGCCCCTGAGAGTCAGGGGCTGGCTGGAGGCCACTGGGCAGAGAGACCTTGGGAACGGGGAGAAAGGGGGCTCACAGGAACAGAGAACAAGCACATGTTCTTCCCTGAGCCCCACGGGTGGGTATGGGGCTTTGCGGTCACTGTGAGCCTCTGCAAGAGTCTCACTCTTCCCCCTAAGCTCGCTGATTTTGGGAAGTAACCAGCTTCCTGTGAGCCTCATGGACCCCTCCCCGCTAGGACTGCAGCGGGCGCGTTCAGTGAGCCCTTCCCAGCTGCGCCGAGCACAGAGCTGGTGCTTGGTGTCAGGAAACGAAAACATCTGTCTCCTTCCTGCCCCGAAAGGGTGGAGAGCTCTGAGCCAGGAGGGTGGAAGTGGATTGCAGTGGGCCCAGAGTTCAAGGAGAACCTGAGGCTGGAGCTGCTCAGAAGGAATGGAAGTTCAGATTTGGCTTGGTGGAGAGAGCTGGGCTGGGCATCTGCCTGACGTTCCATTCAGGCTGAAAGCCCAGTGGGCCCTGCCCTTGTTCCCAGTGCTGAGAGCTTCAGTGGGTCAGGACTCCTTTGGCTGCAAGGCTTAGAACGCCTCATCCCTGCTGACTCAGTCAAATACAGGCATTTACTGACTTGTGGATCATGAGAAGGCTTCAGGCACAGCTGGAGCCAGGGGCTGAAACAATGCCATTAGATGGTTCTCTCTGCTTTTCTTGCATCTGCTCTCTGCTCTGGCTTATCTCAGGTGCCCCATGGTGGCAAACTGGGGCCAACAGCACATGCCCTGCCCTCCCAGAATAAAGTCCAAGAGGAAAGAGACCAGTTTCCTGTAACCTGTCCCACCAAGCCCCCAGATGGCGCCCCATGGGCTCTGATGGGGGCCTCAAGGGCACCTCTGAACCTGTGACTATTGTGGGGGTGGGATACAGTGCTCTGACTGGTCAGGCCTGAATCAAGGGTGCTGGAGGAGGTCACTATAGGGGTCCCTTGGGAAAAGCAGGCACTGTCCCAGCAGTTGGGGGTCCCTGTGGTGGGTCACATCGAGACGTCCCCTGCCAAGTTTGAGGTTTTGACCAGTTTCCTAGCAGAACAAAATAGGTCACATGGCAGCTTTAGGTCTGGGTGGGCACGGGACTTGAGGGACTGTTGCGGGCTGTCCTCAGCGCTTCCTCCTAGCACTCAACCATGTTCCCTTTGCTGTCTCACTTGACCTTGGTGTTGATGTGAAAGCTGAATGCAGTGGCCCATTATTACCCCATTGTGCAGTGCAGAAATAGAAGTTCAGGGAGACTGGGGGCTGGGCTGACGGGGGCAGAGCTGGGACTCACTCTCGGGCCTCCATGGCCTGGACCCAGGGTGTTTGCCCTGCCCTTGGGCCACCTGCTGTGGCCACTCTCCTGGAGTTCTGGCTCCCTTGTCATAGGACCAGGCTGGGGACATGCCCCAGGCCGGAATAACGCTGCTGGGCTGCTGTAAGAACTCGGTAACACTGTGAATGCCCTCACCCTTTACAAATTATAAGGCCCGCAGCTGTATAAGGGATAGTGTTCCCTTTAATTTAGCCGTTAATTCCTGGTGCCTCTTCTGACCCGGGCCCATGCTGAGCCCCAGGGACACAGGGACAATGAAAGAAAATCGGCCCTGCCCGTGGGGGCCTCTGGACTCTGTCGGGAACATCACCCTTGCTGTGAGCAGGGCAGCACCCATACAAGCTGTGGTGGGCAAGGGTGGGCGAGGCAGGGTGTGGCAGGTGAGGACGGTGGGAGAGCTGTGTGTGTGTGTCCTGGGTGGACTGGATTCCAGCAGGCAAGCCTGGAGCCCAGGAGCCCAGCGAAGAGATCTGGGGGGAAGCAGCAACGAGCAGGCAGGGGCTTGGCTGTGGGCAGGAGGCAGTGGAGTAGTGGGGCAGTGGGCCATATCATAACCATCTTTCAGACTTAGGTAGCCACAGGACATTGGAACAGGTTAGTTGTGAACAAGAAGAGAGGGTTGATCCACCTCAGGACGGCAGGCACGGTCCTCCTGAGTCCTTATGACCAGCGGTGCCTCCTTGCCCCGTTTAAACACATGGATTGTGCCCTGTCCACATGCTGGAGAGAATGCCATTCACCACTGTATTTATTGAGTGCCTACTGTATGCCAGGCTCTTTGACTTTGAATTAGATAGACAAAGAACTTTGCCTTCCTAGAGCCAACAGACAGTAAACCATTCATGTAATAAACAAGTACATTACCCAGCATGCAAGCAGCTGGCCTGTGCTGGGAGACCACCAAGCATAGTTTCTCCAGCCCCATTTATCTGCAGGGCTGCAGGTGTGGGCTAAGTGGAGGGGTAGTGGGGAGTCTCCTGGGCCCTGCGGTGGTTGTGGAAACCTCCCCTGCTGAGACCGGTTTGTCAGGGAGCCATGGTGCACTTGGCACTCCCTGGGGCCTGTTGCTGCTTGGCCACCAGTATGATGAGCCCCAGGGGCCCCACGCAGAGCCTGGTACCCGCACTGCGGAGGCCGGCGTCCTGGCAGAAAAGGTGTTGGGACCGTGGGCTGCCACCACGACATGGGTCTTGCACTGTCAAGTAACTAGAAAAGGTGTTTCATTTCCAACGTGGGAGGAATGGCTCCAAATTGGGAGACCCCATTTGGGCAAAGCACATGGCCAGGTGTTCTGGGCCAGGGGCTTCACCGTCCTTTAACTCTTGCCCTCTGGTGTCTTGACTTGCCCCAGTGGGCACTGTGGTTCAGGCTCAGATCCCCCAAAATCTCCTGCTGCGGAACTACCTTCTTAAAATACTTTCCACCCTAGCAGAGTTGATCTCTAGCAAAGGTTTTGAGAGATTCTTAATAAAGGAGAGAAGGTGGGTGTTATTTGGACCAGTGCGAACAGATAGTGAAGAAGCGGACTCAGAAGACCTTTCTGTTGCTAATTTGAGATTTGGCTGCTGTGCCTGGAGAGGCAGGGAGCCCAGTGCTCATGGAGCTTCCGTGTGTGTGCCAGGCACCTCCTTCCTCTCCCTCGCCCCCAAGATGGAAGGAGGTGCCAAGCCCTTTCCTTCCTCCCCTTGGATGGCTCTGGAATCAGGCTTTCCTTTCCATCGCTGCCAAGGCCCCGCTGCAGCCACATGGTTCCTGCCTGGCCCGTTGCCTGGATCCTACACAGCCCAACCCCCCTGGCCCTGCACAGAGCTAGGAGAGTGGCTCATCAGATCCTCTGCTCTGAGCGTGTCAGGCCCTGGCTTAAAGGTGTCAGTGGCTCCCCATCAATTCCTAGAGAAAGTCCAAATCCCTCAGCAATGGCCCCTACCCGCCTCCCTAGGCTCCTGTGCATCAGGCCTGACCACACCTTCAGGCCGTTGGGGTTCCCTTCATGTTATTGGGGGGGGATTAAGGGGAGAGGTGCTCTGACTTCTGCTATTCCTCTTCTGGATTGTTCTTTCTCCTTCTTGTAGCCTGGCTGGCTCCCCTTTGCCCTTAAGCGTGACTCACAGCCTCCTTCACCAGGTCACCTCTGCTCTGCCCATTCTGTGTGCCTCCTCGGCTGTCAGAGCCCCTCTGAGCCCACACTACCTGGTCACACTGGGCTTTTCCTCCTCAACCCATTTTCTGGAGAAACGCTTGAGATGAGGCACACCCCCTCTGAGCCGTCTCTGTATCCCCATACATAAGGCAGGGTCTGGCACATAGTAGGTGCTTAGGAATGGTTGTACACAACGACTTTGGATGGAGGAATTCCAGTGTCCATGTGGTGTTAGGATGTAGACACCTTCTTGTAAATCTGGGCTCGGGGGGGCTCAGAGACCCCGGGCACAAATGAGCAGCGGTCTGGGCTCTGAGGTCTGGCAGACCTGTGCTCAGATTAATTGTGTAACCTCCTTGGCCACCGATTTCCACCAGTGTAAAATGAGCCAAACTCCTCGTCCAAAGGATGTTTGTAAGGAATAAAGAAGTCATGCTTGTGAAAGGCCTGGCAGTAATCAGGCCTACCAGGTGGCCAGTGTTTCCCCCCTAAACAGAAGCTCCTTAGGTCTTTGAGGCTGGCTCTCAGAATTGCCATGTCGTCTCTGATTGTTGAAGCCCCTTTCCTCCCCGGCGCTGTGTCCACATCTGTTGAAACAACTTCTCACATCCTGTAATACCAACATTGGAGACAGGCAGCACTGAGTGATTTTTCTGGAACTTGATGCCTTTTAAATAAAGGTAACAGATTGCACAGAGGGTCTCAGCTGATGGGCCACTGCTTTATTTTTAGCACTTGGAGAATTGTGAAGATGGTTCAATGGATTTTCCTACCCCCTGACCGATTTCTCATGGTGGAAGCTTGCATTGTGCCAAGCCTTGGTCGAGCAAATTTCTAATCGCCATTGATGGAGCAGGTCCTGAAATGAGGCGGGATGGTGTGGCCATGAGGGGCAGGCAGAGCCTCCAAACCTCGGTCCACACTCAGCCGCCTGTGGGCTGAGCGTGTTCTCCATGCAGGGAACAAAGGAGAGGACTATGGTGGGGGCTAGGAGGGTGGAAGGATCAGGGAGCACAGAGCCTGGTGGACTTCAGACTCAACTCACACTGGCCCTGACCTGCTGTCAGGCACCCTAGAAGCTGCCTTGTTACATCCTCCCGTAGTTCCACTCTACGGAGAAGGAACAGGAATGTGTGCTCAGAAATGCCCTGGGTCTGAATCCCCAAAATTGTTTCCCACCCAGAAAGCATGTGGGTGAACTCTTGCCAGCACACCCTTGCTTGGGGGCTCAGCAAGGCTGGGCTTCCAGCGGGGCCTGCGGGGAGGGCTTGTCAGCTGTCCATGGTGCTGACTTCATGGGCAACCAGCGCTGTGGGTGCTCTCCCCCACCACCTCCCCCCACCACCTCCCCCCACCACCTTGCACAGCACGATCACCCTCATCCCTTACTGAGACGTACTCTGTGCCCAACACAGCTCTGAGCACATCGCTTATGCCAAGTCTCTTTAAACCTCCTGACAACACTGTGGAGTAGGCCTCATTCACATCCCCCTTTTATAGACAAGGAAACAAAGCCACAGGAAGGGCAAGTAATTACCCAGAGTTACCCAGCAGGGAAGTGGCAGGGCCTTGGATTCAGACTCGGGACCTCTGGGTGCAGAATGCACACGCATCCCTGCACAACCTTGCAGTGAGGAGAGCCACAGCCTTTGCCACAGCTGCTGTCATTCCACCTCTAGCCCATACGTGGCTCGCCTCATGGGGCTGTCATTTTGTGGGTGGTGTGGGGATGAGCTCTGAGAAGCCCCATGAGTACAATGATGTTTCCTGGCTTTACTTTTACATCCTAAGGGAAAACGTGCGCTCTCCCACAGCAGGACAGAGTGGGGATCATATGGTGACATAGGTGACAGTTGACCCAGGTGGCCAAGTGCATGGGCGGTGGCAGCTGTGTGTTCCTAACAGAGGCTCTAGTGATGAGAATGTGCACCTTTTCTGTGCTTCTGATTCCTCCTGATGGGCCTCCATGGCATTTCTGAGACATGCTCCTGATTAAATTCCTCCACCCTTGACCCCAGCCCGGAGTCCTGTCTCCTATCCTGCCCCATTGGGGCTCCGGCGGGACAGCATTGTGAGGTCCTCTGCTTTCACTGCTGGGCTGGAAACCCTGGGAGGGGAGGTCAGGAGAGGCTCTGGTTTGCCCTCTCTCAGTAACCACGAGAAGGCAGCCTCCTGGGTGTGCTTCCCAGATCTGTCCTGTCTGGGGTTTCTCCCTCAGCTCTTAGGAGCCAAAGAAGGCGTGCCATTCAACACAGAGCCTTAAGTTCTTATTTTCTCGGGGAGGAGGGGCATATGTTGCACTTTTGGCAACCTGGTTAATTTCCTGTTTTCCCAGAGGGAGAGAAAGACTCTGATTCTGATTTAGAGAACTTTAATTATTGCTGAAAGTACTAACTGGGCTAGGGCCTTTTTAAAAAATCATATGTCAAAGTCATTTTTATTTACTTTAATTGCTAGGGCCTTTGACTTAATGCCCTCTCATTAAATCCTTATCACAGTCTTGCTAAGCAGATGTTATCAATCCATTCTGCAGATGAGAAAAGCAGAGGCAGGGAGGTGGAGAAGTTGTCCAGAGGGTCACACAGCTGTGTACTGTGGGCCTGGACTATTAAGCCCTGGTCTTTGTGACTCTGAACTTAGTGCTCTCTTCCCTGGCTCGGAACGTGGGAATCACATAGGCTGGCTGGTGACTTGACACATGAAGACACATAAGGGCTTTAGCGGGCTTGTGCGTGAATGGTTACATGGACTAGCCCCTCTCCATGGCCCCCTGTGGCCCCAACAATCTGGCTCTTCTCTCCAAGCAGGACTGCACCCTCATAGTTAGTAAGGTTCTGAGCAGAGAAGGGAAGGAGCCTGTTATGGGCTGAATTGTGTCCCACTGAAATTCATATGTTGGGGTCCTATCCCCAGGACCTCAAATGTAACTGTATTTGGTCTTTCTTTAAAGAGGTGATTAAGCTAAAAGGAATCCATGGGGGGGGGGGTGTCCTAATCCCTTGTGACTGTTGTCCTTACCAGAAGAGGAGGTTAAGAGAGAGAGCGAGAAGACTATGCGAGGAGATGGGCAAAAGAGGGCCATCTACACCCTACAGAGAGAAGCCTTAAAGAAGGCAACATTCTGATAACTTGAACTTCCAGCCTCCAGGACTAGAAAGGAATAATTTATTGTTTAAGCCACCCACGCTGTGGCAGCCTGCAGCAAATTCATACAGAGGTCAAGGTTGCCAGGAACCTTTTCCAGGATCTGATGTGGTTTGGCCAGAGGGCTTCTAGCTCATGTCCGTAGCCAGGTCATCTTTAGGAGAAAACTGGCTGAAAAAAAAAAAAAAAGGAAGAAAAATAGCTTTGGTGGCTGTGCCCCAACAAGACTGCCTTCATGGGCAGGAGGCCTTCTCCAGTGTCCCTGGAGAGCCCGTGGGGGAGGCTTCTCATGGCATGGTTCTCGGCAGAACTGCCTCCGTCCTCGTGCGGTGGCTGCTTCATCCCCATGGTAACTGTCTCCCCCATCCCAAGAGCATGTTCCTGCTGAGACATCTAGATCAACCACACTTTGTTTAGTTGAATCAGTGGAGCCCAAGGCTGTATCCTTCTCATTGAACGCTCCCACCCACACTACTAGCACCCCCCTTGCAGGTCATGAGCCAGTCCAGTGTGCCCCAGCTGCCTTGCCCATGGGGTTGCGTATCGTGTGGAGATGCCCTCCTGCCAGAAAAGGGTGGGCGCAGCGAGGAGCACGAGCTGGGAGTCAGGAAGCCAGGACTCTGTCCTTGCTCTGAGGTGGCCCACCCATGACCCTGGGCACGTCACTTCCCGGCCCTGGGGTCTCTCTCCTCCTTCGTGGGCATGGAGGATGGGTGGTCCTTCCCACAGGGATGCGAGGGACCTGACCGGCAGTGCAGGGTTGGGGGCTGCACTCAGCAGCTCTCTGAGGGGTGGACTGGGTCTCCAGCCTCAGCGGCTGCATCTCTATAAAGTCCCTGGTCATGGCGCTGTCCCTAAAGCCTGCCGTGATGTTAGTTCGTATCTGTGTGCTTCTTTGATGTTTACGGGATGGTTTCCATCCCTGTTCCTCACTTGAGCTCCTTCCCAAATAAACCAGTGATGTTTGTCGTTTTCATGGGCCTGACTGATCTCATGGCCGGGGGGAGATTTGGCCGTGGATGAGTGATGGCCCTTGGCACTTGTGCCCACCTCCCCCCCCCACCCCCCAGTAGTGTAGGGGGAACCAGGCTGAGAGGTGAACTCAGAGGAATGAGAGCCACTGAGCTGCAGTGACCTTCTCCCCGACACTTCAGGGACCCTCCAAGTGGGACATCATGGTGATGCGGCCCAGGGACCAATGTGACCTTGGCTGGCTGCCAAAAAGCCATGGCCCTTTGGCAGCAGGCGATGAAGGAGGTTCTATAAAAATCCCTATAAACCTGATGACACAGCAGAAAGCCCGCCTGGAGTACCTTGCAGTGTCCTTGACAGCAGGAGCTGCAGACTCTGCTCTGGGCAGGGCGGACAAAAGCCTGTTTCAGAGCTTTGCTGACTCCTCTCTGCAAGAACCAGAGCTCACAGGGCACAGCCAGGCCCAGGAGGGAGGAGCCAGGCCAGTGGGACTCTGTCTCACTCTGGTCCTGCAGGGGGTCAAGACGGGAGGTTACTGTTACAAAAGCAAGACCACAGTCCTTTTTCTGGGCCTGCAGCCAGCAAAGCACAGCCCTGGGGGTCAGAGCACCTGCTCGCATTTTAAGGGCCACTCCCATGCATGTTGTCCGCACCCGCTCTGCTGTAGAGCCGCAGCGCTGACCAGTCGAGGTGAGATCTTACTGCCTCTTACGCCTAAAATGCTGACTCTCGGACCTTTTACAGACATCTGCCTGCCCTGGGTCTAGAGCGATCTGCCCGTTTACACTTGGGCCCAGAAGGAAAAGGGATTCACTGTAAGATATGGGGCAGGACCCCAAAGCTGTGAGGAGCTAGAGACCTCCCCCTAGACCCTGGCGCTCCAGGGAACACACCCCTCCCGGCCTGAAGTGTGCACTTCTCACCCCTGCTCCGCTTTGCCCCCATCACGGGGGCGGATTGTCGACAGTGGAAACCAGCTCAGTCAGTCCTGGGCTGGGCCCCTTCTGCCAAGACCCAAGAGCACAGCTCTTCCTTCCTGAGCCCCCCCACCATGTCCTCCACCACGGGACAGGGTACACATCACTTACGGCTGGAGAGGTTTGAGGGGTCACAGCCGGGAAGCAGCGTGCCAGTGGCCAGCGTGCCAGTGGCCAGCCCACGGGGCGGACAAGGCGCAAAAGCCAAGCATGAGCAGGTCTGTGGGCAGAATGCAGTGGGGACCTAAGGAAGGCAAACTTCCTGAGAACCTCACAGAAACCCAGGCGCAGTGTGCTTCCTGGGTTCCACAGTGCTCTGGAGCGTTTGCACAGATGCTGTAAGGATTCCTACGCGCTGCTGGGCAGCGGCCCTTCTAATGGCCCTTGTCAGGGACCCCCTCCCCTGCCCCCCTGGCCTGGCCTTTCCCTGAGCCTGTGCTTCGCCTTCCCTGTAAGGGCTTCTTCCCCTTGAGTTGGGTGGGACACTCCTTGTGCACCCCTGGCCCAGTTCTCAGGGGCCCCCGACGAGCTGGGGAGTTCATCCACTTTTGCAAATCCCCTGTCGTGTGCACATGTGGCCTCACTGAGAGAAAGAGTACTTGTAGATCTAGTGAAGGACCTTAAGAGGAGGCCATACAGAGTTCCCGGAGTGGCTTTGAACCCGTGACAAGTGTCTTTCTAAGGCTACGTGACCATGGGGGCAGGAAGGTCACATGACCACGGGGTTGCAGGAAGCATGTAGTCCGGACTTGAGCAAAGAGGCCGTACCCGTTCGCTTGGCCTTGGGCCCCTTGTGGGTCAGGGAGCAGCACCTGGGGGCCAGGGGAGGAGGCTTCTGGGCCGCCCACTGCACTGCCTTCCCAGGGATGCACAGTCTTTCCATCTTGGTGAACAGATTCTCACGAGCGTCGGCCTCTCTCTCTACAAGCCAGACACTGAGTAAATGTGGGTGGCCGGTGACTCACGATGGTCATAAACAGAAAAACAGTTGTGGTTGGGTGCATAAGAGTCTTGGTTTTGGTGGACACAGAGTGATTGGAGCTCACATGTCACACCTCCGATCCTTCTCTGTTGAGCTACATTCTAGAACATTCCGAGGTGAGAAAAGGAAGAGGGCTTAGATGTTGAGTGGGTCGGGAGGGCAGGTTATGGCCAGAAACAGACCACTGGAAAGACTCAGAAGCTTGAAACAATTCAGATATCCTTTGTAGCAGGTCCCCTGAGGTACAGGTCCCCCCTGCAGAGGGGAAGGTGTCATGGCACACCTCATGCTGACCCTCAAAGCTTTTCAGCCTGGGGGTGGGGAGGAACGCCTGGCACCTGTCACTTCTGCCCTCCATTCTTCGGGAAAAGCAATCAGGACGCGGCTGCCCTGAGTTCCGTGGTGCCCGTGGACAGGTCCTCCTACCCTGCCCCAGAAGGGAAGCTGGAGTGGTTGGCAAGGTGTTTCCACCTTATCCCACCGACTCCTGCTCCCCCAGAAGTCGCAGCCCAATGAAACACGGTGCAAACATGTGTCCCCTAATATGTGATGCACTGGGTCTCCAAGCCCAGCTGGATTCCCTGAGGCCTGGGCATTTCCATGTCCCCAAGCTTCCTTGGACTTTTGTGGCCCGAGTTTGGCAGAGAGGACTTAGTTCCCCCGAGCAGAAGCATCAGACAGGTGCTGCGCTCACGTGTCTGACATTTCACAAACGGCCGCACCTTTTCCCCAGACACCATTTTAAGGTTGGGGGAGAAGCTGAAGCCGTTCCCAAGCAGGAGTACGTAGGCGCTTAGCCCCTGAAGGATGAGGATGGAATTAGCAGCACAGAAGTCTCAGCTTTTTCTTACTGTTCAGTCTCATTTTTTATGATTTAATCTCTTCTTCTTATTGTCCCAGAAAACCGCAGTTTCCTGGGAAACCAGCCCAGGCTCCTTTCTCCTCTATATTTTTATGTGATTCTAAGTTTCTGGTTAATGAGATGTTTCCAGAAGCAGTATTTGAGTGTGAGCACACAGACTCTCCTTAGTGCTTCTGGTCACTCAGCTTCTACACTTTTTTGTGTTGTTTTAGAAACTCTCCTGTTTGCAAAAGTCACAAAATGCCCCTTTATTGAGGCTGCGGGTGGGAGGAGGAGGGAGGGCTGAGGGCAGGTGAGTCTCAATCGGTATTTTCCAGATAACAAAAAGCAAGGCTCCCATGGCACACCTCATGCTGACCCTCAAAGCTTTTCAGCCTGGGGGTGGGGAGGAACGCCTGGCACCTGTCACTTCTGCCCTCCATTCTTCGGGAAAAGCAATCAGGACGCGGCTGCCCTGAGTTCCGTGGTGCCCGTGGACAGGTCCTCCTACCCTGCCCCAGAAGGGAAGCTGGAGTGGTTGGCAAGGTGTTTCCACCTTATCCCACCGACTCCTGCTCCCCCAGAAGTCGCAGCCCAATGAAACACGGTGCAAACATGTGTCCCCTAATATGTGATGCACTGGGTCTCCAAGCCCAGCTGGATTCCCTGAGGCCTGGGCATTTCCATGTCCCCAAGCTTCCTTGGACTTTTGTGGCCCGAGTTTGGCAGAGAGGACTTAGTTCCCCCGAGCAGAAGCATCAGACAGGTGCTGCGCTCACGTGTCTGACATTTCACAAACGGCCGCACCTTTTCCCCAGACACCATTTTAAGGTTGGGGGAGAAGCTGAAGCCGTTCCCAAGCAGGAGTACGTAGGCGCTTAGCCCCTGAAGGATGAGGATGGAATTAGCAGCACAGAAGTCTCAGCTTTTTCTTACTGTTCAGTCTCATTTTTTATGATTTAATCTCTTCTTCTTATTGTCCCAGAAAACCGCAGTTTCCTGGGAAACCAGCCCAGGCTCCTTTCTCCTCTATATTTTTATGTGATTCTAAGTTTCTGGTTAATGAGATGTTTCCAGAAGCAGTATTTGAGTGTGAGCACACAGACTCTCCTTAGTGCTTCTGGTCACTCAGCTTCTACACTTTTTTGTGTTGTTTTAGAAACTCTCCTGTTTGCAAAAGTCACAAAATGCCCCTTTATTGAGGCTGCGGGTGGGAGGAGGAGGGAGGGCTGAGGGCAGGTGAGTCTCAATCGGTATTTTCCAGATAACAAAAAGCAGTAATGTCCTTGATACTCACTGAGCTCTGTGATGTGTCAAGCAGTGAGCAAGGGGCTTGGACGCCTGTAGTTTAAACAGTACGACTGTGTTAGAACTGTTGGCCCATTTTACAGATGAAGAAACAGAGGCACGAAGAGCTGGGGAACTTCCCCTTGATTGCATGGGGAAGAGGTGGCAGAGCTGGGATTTGAACCCCAGGCTCTGATTCCAGGGCCCACACACAGATGCAGAGGGAGGAGAGGGCATTTCAGCTACAGGGGACAGGCTGGATAGAGCCCCCATGCAGGACTGGGGACACCAGAGACCAGGATGTCACTGTCCGCGAGGAAAGCACCTTTAGGGCTCAGGGACCAGTTGGATCCAAAGCCGGAGAGGTGGAGAAGGACTGTGCTGGGACTTGAACGCTACACCAACAGGTTTGAATTTGCTATTGTAGACGATAAGCAATGGCTGGGAATGTAGATTTACTACTTGCTGCTGAGCCATCCTGGGCAAGTTGCTTATCCTCTCTGGGCTCTAGAGTATCTGCCAAGGATACTTTCTTTGCAAGCAACAGAATTCCTGATCCTAATAGAAAATGGATTTATTGACTCCCGTATTTAATTGTACAAGGCTCATGGCTTCCTGCACATCCCGATTCAGGACTCAAACGGCATTACTGGGTCTTTTCCTCTGCTCCGTCTTTGAAGGTGTCTGCCCCAGCTGCAGGCTCCAGGTTTCCCTTGTCCCAGCAACACGAATATGCTCCTCTTCTGCACACCACCCAGCCCAGCAGAGAGGACACAGCTGCTCCCAGCATTGTCCTACGTCTCAAGCCTGGAATCCCTGTGCCGGCACCTGCGAGGCCACGTGCTCAGCCCTCCTGGCGATTGTTCGTGGAGTGGAAGGCACAGATGAGGGCAGAGAGCCCAGAAAGGCAGAGAACCTTTTCCCCAAAGGAAAGTCTTGATGCCATGGACAGAAGGGCAGTGGGTGCCGGTGGGTGGGGTTCCCCACACACTCAGCCCCAGGTGCAAAGCATCAGTGACAGGGAGAACTGAAATTGTTCACCAGGAGCCCTGCACATGCTAGGTCCCCAAATGCTCCTTGCCTTCTGCTCGGCACCTGGTATGGGGGGAGGAGGGGAGGCTGGGAAGCTGGTGGGTGCTGGCTGGGGAGAGGTCATAGGTCTGGGGCAGGCTGCAGGGACAGTGAATGGCATCCAGAGGGGTCAGCCCGCGGGCAGTTGGACATGCCTGTCTGTAGCTCGGAGCTACAAAGTCTGGGGCTTTGTCCAGGGGTCTCAGGGATGGAGATGTGGCTCAGACGCAGGGTAGGTGGGAAGGCAGAGCAGCGAGGGTGCCCTGCCTTCTCTGCCCTTTCCTTGATGGGCCAGACATCGTGGACATCAAGCCAGCCAACATGGAGGACCTCACGGAAGTGATCACGGCGTCTGAGTTTCACCCCCACCACTGCAACCTCTTTGTCTACAGCAGCAGCAAGGGCTCCCTGCGTCTCTGCGACATGCGTGCAGCCGCTCTGTGTGACAAGCACTCCAAACGTAAGTGTCCACACCAGCTGGGACCCGGTACAGAGTGGGGGCGGCAGGACAACACCTGTCCTGAGGCTGGTGCCCGGGGGACGGTGGGAGTGGTGTAGGTGTCTCATGCACTGGCTGGGGCAGGGGGAAGCTGATCTTGCCACCCACTGCCCCCCTGAGTCCCCAGACAGGAGCTGCCCAGCATCTAGGGACCAGGCTGCTAAAACAAGGGTCCGGAATTAAGCTGGGAGGCAGAAGCTAAGGAGGGACCATACTCAGTGGTCACCTCCTCCAGGAAGCCTTCCCTGACCTCCACATTGGTTCAGGCCCTTTCTCTGTGCCCCTGGAGTCCCCAGAGCTTCCTTCTCTCAGACTGGCCACACCCTGAAGAATTTTCTGTGGGCTGGGGCATCTCCCCCAGCAGCTTGTGAGCTCCATGAGGTCACTTCCTCATGCTGGAACCCGCCTCAGGGTCAGCCAGGGAGAGGGATGCCTGAGCGAGGTCCAGGGAACATGACAGGACAACTTCCATTGTCCTCACTGGACATGCTGAGCCAGGCACCCAGACAGCTGTCACCCACATCGTTTCATCCCCACACAAGCACTGACGGAGAGCTGCACAAAACAGGAAGCTGAGGCTCCAGGGTTGGGTCCAGTGTCACCCAGAGTGACAAGTGGTGAGGTAGAGCTTGAACCCAGGACTCTCCAGGCTGAGCTGCTTGGTGCTGGGTTTCCCAGAGGCCTCTGAAGGCAGAGGATCAAGGGCTCGGGCCAGGGTGTCCTCCCTGGGTGACCTTGCAGTGGCAGCAGGGAACAGGGACAGACAGGACTCCAGTCAGGAGGGTGGGGACTTTGGTTCTTCTCTGTCTCTACCCCAGAGCCTGCAACAGTATCTGGAAATAAGCATTTGTTGAGTGAATGAATTAATAAGTGACCAGTGGGCCCCTGGAGGCAGTTTTAGCAAGGTCTGTTGGGAGGGACTGGATCACTCTTCTCCCCTCGGGAGCCTGGTTTCCTTGGGCAGCCCAAGAGGGTGGCTGTTGGCTTGCTCACAGGGGCTCCAGCTCAGGACCCTCTGCGGCTGCTGGCCCTTCCCCACTCCTTGGCCAAGCCCGGTCCCCTTACATGTCCCCCCATTGCTCTTTTCTAGGCAAGCCCATTTGCGCTGCTGTCCCTCTCCAGGGCTTCCCCACTGGTTTCCTCACTGGGTGGCACATCCCTTTTTGCAGTTTGCACTTGCAAATTCAGAGGGCTGAGAGGCCAGCCCCGAGGGTGGGAGAGCAGATGGCCCTCTGAGCAGAGCCGGGACACCACCTGCTATGTTCCAGATGTTTCCTGCCATGGTGGGTGTAGCAAGAGCGAGCAGACAGGCGATGAACTCATAGCTGGGTCGTGTCCTGTCAGGGGGTGGTGACAGATAGCAACAACAGTCACCGAGGAGTAGGGCGTAGGGAGAAGTTAAAATGAAACAGACACCCCGACGTGCCACTGAACCATGCAATCTCTGGGGGGAAGAATGTCCTAGAAGGGAGACACTGCAGGCTCTGAGGTGGGACCTGAGGTGCAGTGACCAAGGGGAAGGGTGTCGGGAGCTGAGGTCAGAGAGGCACGAGAGATGGGTGACTTAGAAAGCCCGTAGGTCAGGGGAAGGATCCCGTTTTATTCTGAGTGAGGTCAAACACCTGCGGAGGGTTGAGGGTAGGGCAGGACTCGTGAGATTGTGTTTGAGAAGAACAGATTATAGAGGGGTCAGCGTGGAAACGGGTGGGAGGAGCCCCACCCCAAGGTGCATTGAGAAGAAACAGCGCATCCCGGGTGGGATGGCCAAGCGGGGAGTTAGCCCCAATTCTGGGAACTGTTCTTTGAAGGCTGAGCTGGCAGCCTGTGCCAAGTGGGGTGTGGACCACGATGACTCCATCTGAGGTTTTGTTTGTGCGGTGGGTGAAGGTGGGGTCCTGTCCTGGGATGGACAATGGGCTTCCAGGGAGCAGAGCAGCCAGGAGCAGAGATGGGACCAATGGGCCAGTGTTGGACATGTACGTGGGAGATCATGCTGGGCTCCAGGGAGGGTGGGTCCCAGCTGGAGATAAAGGTGCAGAGCTGTCAGTGTTTGGATGGACAGGAAGCCCAGGTGTGCATATGGATGGCGCCCAGCCCCCAAGAAGCAACCCAGGGCTCTATCGGGGTCCGAGAGCTGCCCAAACAGATCACCACAGACTTATGGCTTAACAGGACACAGGTATTTTGTCTCTTACAGTTTTGCAGTTCGGAAGTCCGATATGGGTCTGAGCTGACAAAAGTCAAGGTGTCGCCAGGGCTGGTCCCTTCTGGAGGCTCTGGTGAGGAGGAATCCATGCCTCCCCTTCTCTGGCTTCTGCCTCCCCTTCCCCTTTTAAGGACCCTGGGGATTCCCCTGGGCCCACCTGGAGCATTTGGCTGATCGGTGATCTTAGTTTCCCCTTTGCCACATAACAGAACATATTCCCAGGTGCTGTGGATTAGGGGGCAGACCCTCCCGGGGGCTATTATTCTGTGCCTCAGGCCACAGGCGGCCCAGAGACTTACCTATGTGCAGCTCTGGGTCCGACTGGCACAGAACAAGGTTGGGGAAGAGTCTGGGCTCCACTGAGCCCATGCAAGACCGACGGAAAGGATGCAGGATGAGACTTCATGGGCCAGCCTTTCTTTCTTTTTTTTTTTTTTTTTAAGATTTTATTTTTTTTATTTGACAGAAAGATCACAAGTAGGCAGAGAGGCAGGAAGAGAGAGAGGGGGAAGCAGGCTCCCTGCCGAGTAGAGAGCTCGATGTGGGGCTCGATCCCAGGACCCTGAAATCATGACCTGGGCCGAAGCCAAAGGCTTAACCCACTGAGCCACCCAGGCCTCCCAGGCCAGCCTTTCTTATAGGGGCCAAATTCAGCATTCTAGAAGTCCAGCAGAGCAAATGACAAGTGAATGATAATGCCGTCTGTATACTCCGGTGTCGTTCAGTCATTAGATTTTCAATGACACGAGGAAATGATTATGTTAAAATGTCTGATGGGAGTAAGAAAGTAAGGCAAAGACTATCCCCACCCCCCAAAAAACCTGAAACAGAAAAAGAGGGAAAGAAATATGCCAAGAGATAGTCCCTGAGTGGTGGGCACTGACAAGTGATAATCGTGTTTTCTACATCTGTCTGTGTTTTTGCATTTTAGCTTGGATTTCAACTCTGAATCAGGAAGCAGGTGTGTGTGTGTGAAGGCTGGTGGTATCTGGGAGTTGAGAGACGGCTTCGTGCACCCCACACTGTTTGAATGACGTTTCTCGGGCGGGCTGGTGGTGGGAAGTCAGTCCCTCTTGGCTTTCGTCATCTGGCTCCCCAGGGGTCTGAGCGTGCGGCCACCCACAAGGCCAGCCGTCACTACTGTGGTGGCACACACGGGCGGATTCTGGGCCCGTAGCTGTCACATGCCTGGGGTTGGGGGTGGTATGTGTCTGCAGCGCGTGTGAATCAGCCTACGAACTCCAGAGTGCGAGAACTCGAACTTCATCTTGGATGAGTCAGCTCCATTTGTCTTTCTCGCCTCCTCTCCCAGGGCCACCAGGAACATACCAACTTCAGAGTTGCCCCCAGAGCCCACGGAGGTTCCAGAAAGCTTTTGCAGGGCCCAGGCATGAAGGAGGGTCACCATGGCTTCTGACCACCATGATATCTCCCCCCCCCCCATCGGCCCCAGGGGCTGGGCTGTGGCCCAGACATTTTTTTGCATAAATGCAAAAATTCTGCTTTTTGCATGAACATTCATAAATGAAGTTGGAAGTTGGTATTCAACTGTCTTTTTTTTTTTTTTTTTTTTGGGCACTCTCTTTGCCCAATTTTATTAGGATTCTTCTACTCTTGTCAAACGAGCTGGGCCACGCTCCCTCTTTGACCGGAATGGTTAGTTTAACCTCTAACTTGAAGTCTTAGTGAAACTCGTGTGTAGATTGGTTTTGGTGGTTGGTTTACACAGGTTTGCTAAATGGAGTAGATGTTGTATTTTAAATCTTTTCTAGAACTTTCCTTCGTTCTCCAACTCGATATCGTGTGCCGACACCTGCCCTTTAATGCTGGTAGAGGGATCGCTCGCAGCCTTTTCCCGCCAAGTGCGCCTTCTGGCTTGTTTTCCTGCACTTGCCGTGGGTAGCGAGTGAATGGGGTGTCAGCTTCACCAGGATGGGATCCCGCCAGCTCTTAGCCCTCCGGGGGAATCAGGCAGGCAGCCACAGCCAGTTAGCAGGAGGCCGGTGTGGCTGTTTCAGATCAGAACACAAATGGTTGTTGTTCAAACTGAGTCTTTAAAGAGCCCCAGAAATTAGATTTCTTCCTTAATATCTCATGTCGGTCCGTTGATCTGGGGGCCCCAGACTCAGGCGTGGTGGGCAGGGGCCCCTGGATGAGGTCATCCTCCCAACAGCTAAACTGGGGACTCTCCATTCACTGGGTGAAGAGCATCCTGGGCCACAAGTGGGTGTTTATTTCTGCCCTGGGACAGCTAAGGAAACTGAGGCACAGCACGGTGTGGTGGCTTCCCCGGGTGCTTTGTCAGGGGCGGAACTGGGGTGCTTGGGCCACGCAGCTGCCCAGCCCACAGCCTCACTGTCTTCCTCCGAAGCCGTGGAAATTCGTGTCTTTTGTCTACTAGTCATTATGACAGGGTAACCATGGAAACATCCTCCGTGATGCCTCAAAATAGACAGTTATTTCTGCTTTTGACGGCACAGAGCAGAGCAGTGTGCCGCGCTGGGGCCCCAGGGGTTGCTAGAACAGGACATCATGTCAGCCGCTGCCCCTCGTGGGACCCCTGGGATGTGCTGGCTGGGAGCAGGGGCAGCAGCAGCCCGGCTGACGTGTGGGCTGCTGGCTACGTGCCGGGCACTGCTCTTCTGAGATCACGTCTCTATAAATCCTCCGAGCTGCCCAGTGATGGAGACACTTGGCTGTTCAGCCACAGACATGGACATAGAGCACACAGCTGGGAGTGGTGGTGGTGGGGGGTGTAAGCTGCTGTCACACGTTGTCACAAATTTCATGGCATAAAACAACACATACCTATATTTTTACAATTCTGGAGGGCAGAGGTCTAGAAGTCAGATGGGGCTGCCTTTCTTCCAGAGGCATCAGGGGACAATCTGCTCTCTGGACTTCTCGGGCTTCTAGAGGCCACTGTGTCCCGTGGCTCGTGGCCCTCCCTCCATCTCCAGGTGCGGCACGCCACCCTCTGCTCCGTCATTTCATCGCCCTCTTCCGCCTTTGACCTTCCTATGTCTTTCTCATGAGGACCTTGGTGGTTACCGTGGGGTGGCCTGGAGAACCCAGGGTAACCTCTGCATCTCCAGATCCTTCCCTAATCACATCTGCAGTCTTTGCCATGTGAGGTAACACATTCTGGAGATTAGGACGTCTATAGGCGTCATTATTGTTCCCCACATCAGCGGCGGCACAGAGAAGTTAAGGTGTTCTCCCAAGGTCACTCAGCTAGGGTGAGCTAGGATAGAGGCTCCCAGAGTCCCATGCTTGTAAATGTGTACCATTTCTCACTTCATCTTCTCTGAGATTTAGGAACTCTGACAGGTACTGTGGGTGAGCTAGGTTCATTGAAAGGGTCCTGGGGGGTGGGGTGACTAGACTCCCAAGACTCACTCCTGATAATGGATCTGGGGTAGAAAGACCAGACCCAGCCACCCACTGCCGGGCGGCTCCAGATGTCTAGATGCAGAGCCAAGGCAAATGTCTCCAACTCTGTGCAAAGGCAAGAGCAAAGCAGGCAGAGGTGCGGGGTGAGGGCAGAGAAGTGTGTGGGACCGCGATCAGAGCACTTTACAAAGACGCAGGAGTTCTGGTTTCCTCCAAAAGGCCAGGAGCCTCAAGGGCGTTTGAGCCGGGAGTGACCCAGCCTGGCTGTGTTGGACAGGATCCCTCTGGCTGCTGAGCGGGGAATAAACTGCGGGTGAGGTAGGAGTAGGGTGGGGGGCAGCTGATGCTCAGAGCAAGGTGGGCATAGTGGAGGAGGGAAGGCTGTCAGGTCCTGCCTCCCCACGCAAGCTCCAGCCTGCTGGCTTGGCCCTTACCGAGCTGAGTGGAGAGATAGGCAAACTGACTGCCAAGTAAATGGGAGCATCGAAGCGGGGCAAGTTTCTGAGGGTGTCCCCCTGCTGCAGCTGGCTCTCCATTAAGGTGGTCCCAGGAGGCTTCTCTGCACCTCAAAGAATGAAAGAGAGCCAAGGAGCCTGGGAAGAGTGGGGGCAGAAGGCAGGGCTGAGGGCCCCAGCAGGTGAGAGGAGTCTGGCTGCAGTGGGGGGAAGGCAGGGCTGATGGGTGCCAAGACAGAGAGGTGGGGGTAGATCATGCAGGGCCAGGACCTCAGTGAGGCTTGGATTTTGTTTTGTCCAGTGGTGTTCATCAAATGGTGCCAAGCAGGGGACAATCATTAGCAGAGAATGACAGTTGTCAACTCTTCACCAGCGAGCACTCATTGTGCCCACCACCTAGTAGTGACGCCCTGCTCATCTCCAGTGGGCATGCCCTTTACCTTCCCGGCGGTGGGAGGGGGTGTTGCTGGGGGGCAGGGGCAGGGAGCCAGTCATGCAGGAGGTCCTGACCCCAACAGTGGCCTCGAAGAGGCACCAGACTTCCGGTCCTCCAGCGTGCCCTGTGATCCACAATCCAACTCTTTTCCCTCTGCTGCTGCACAGACCCTTCCCAGCTCCTCCTGGAGCTCTGCCCAGCAAGGCTAGCCTGGGCTCCTCCTAGAGCCCAAGGTGGGGCTAGCCTGGACATGTGCTCATCATTCCACGGCTGTTCTTGTCTAATATCAGAGCAGAGGGGGGACCTGATTCTGGGGCCGCTGCGAGCAACGACGGGGCAGGACCCTCTTGGCTCCTTCAGGTCCACACCTTCCTATACTCCCTGGCAGAGCCCCTCTCCTGTATGTCTGTCCATTTCTCTCCAAGGCCTTACTGGCCTGCATAGTTGACCCTGCTTGTGTGGCTCAAACCAGGGTAGTTCTACCCTCTAACTCTGATCCCTCCTTCACCCTGTCTCCATCGAATCAATTCTGCCTGCACTGTTTCACCTTCACCTCCCCCACTTGCAGTCAGAGACCCCGACAGGAGTGGGATGGAGAACGTGCTACCCAAAGGGATCCAGAGCAAGAGCTGAGGGCACTTCTAACAGATTCAGGCTTCCCTGCTGGGCCTAGAAGCTTCAGTGGGATCGGATCAGGTTGAGGAAGATACGTATCAGGAAGGGCACAGAGAAGAGGTGGGATGGGCAGGCAGTACCGAAACTTCTATCCACTCTGTGAGTAGGGCTGGGCTCTGAGTAAGGCTCCGGGCTGGGCAGGGATGCTCAGATGACCAATGACAGAGAATGGAGCCCTGCCCCAAGAGCTCACAGTCCCATGAAGTGACAACATATCCTGCTGATGCCATACGGGAGGGCACCCCAGGCTGTGCGGGCAGCAAGGGTGACCCTTTTGTTTCTTTGGAGAACATCTGGACAAGATACACATAGAAGAGGGCATTCGAGTTGGGGTTCGGAAGGATGTATAAGAGTTGGTAGGAAGGACAAGAACTAAAACTGGGAACGGAGATTTCAGGGAAAGAAAAACAATGAGAAAATGTTATAAAAATAGCCACACAATTTTACTGAGTAGATACTGCTCAGTAAAACAGAGCAGTTTTTTTTTTTTAAAGATTTTATTCATTTATTTGACAGAGACCACAAGTAGGCAGAGAGGCAGACAGAGAGAGAGGAGGAGCAGGCTCCTTGCTAAGCAGAGAGTCCGACGTGGGGCTCGATCCCAGGACCCTGGGATCATGACCCGAGCTGAAGGCAGAGGCTTTAACCCACTGAGCCACCCAGGTGCCCCAAAACTGAGCAGTTTTATAATGAGTAACTCCCAGTTATTTCTTCCAGAGGTCCCATCATGCTTTGTTCTCCAGGCCAGGGACGCTAGGCCCAGGGGCTTGCCTATGGGCATGTAGAACTCTGCTCTGTTCTGCTGCCTGGTACGGGAGGGCAGAGCACTGAAAGGCATTCATTTAAGGTGACCCTGATGGTGAGTTGTTCAGTGTGCAACCCTTTGGGCCTTGCTTGCCTCACCCTTTTGGAGGCCCTGGGGCAGAAAGGCGGTTGTAGGGTGACTGGAGAAGCAGGTTGGTGAGGGCCGCATTAGGAAGGAGCTTATCAGCTCCGTGTAGGAGTCTGAGTCTTGGTCCTGCGGGCAGTGGGAGCCATGGAGGGCTTTAACGAAGAGCAACATCATCAGCTGCGTGTGAGGCTGGAGAGGAAGGTCATCACGCCACTTCTGACTTCACCTTCCCATTCCTTGGGTGCAGAGCTGGGTTCCCCAGGACACCTTCGTCTCATTTTGGGGAGGGGGGCTTCTCCCCCCTCCCCACTATGTGCCAGAGGCGATGCCATGGGGCACCAAGACAGGAGGATGTGTTTGTCAGGGAACCAGCTGGGGCCACAGGGGTCTTAATTATGCAAAATCATTAAAAAGAAGTAAGACATTTCTGGGGATTCAGAGTCCTCCAACCTGAACATAATTAGGGCAGCAGGGGAGAGGTGGGATTGAGCCCATCACAGCGACAGGGGCTCTAGGATGCATTTCTGTAAACCCTTGGCAGCAGTAATTACTGTGAATGTCCTGAGTGATTCTGTCAGTTAGAGGGGGGACTCCCTTACCTGTGATTAATGCCCTGGGGGGACATGCGGCTTGCCCGTGGTGGCGAGGCCGGGGGAGGGGGACAGGATCGACGCAGAAGATGACCTTCGTCAACCTTTTGCCAAAAAAAAAAAATAGTGGTTTCAAAGATTTCACAGGAATGTGTGAAAAATAAAAAGAACTCCTATATATAGTCTTCCCACGCCTGTCAGTGTCCCTTCAGTCATTGCGTGCAGCTCTGGTCCTCTTGGGCTTAAAGAGTCATCAGAAATGTCCACGTGAAGCCAGAGCTGAGGTGACAGAGGGCCATTTGGTGTTTCTGTCTTCCACTATCGATTAGAGCATCCTCTCAGGCTTTGACCTTTGTGGTATCTTGCTCCTTGAAGCTGGCAGGGGACACGGTCCATGGCTCTGTGACATCCAGTGCAGACACTCCTCTGCGATTTTGGTACCCCCCCCCCCAGCCCCCTGCCGACCTACCCTGCATGGCCTGCCAGCTGCTCTGCCTGGTGCAGGGGTGAAGTGAGATGGGCCACCCCTGGGGGTTTGGGTGGAGGCTGGCCAGAGGAAACCTCCAGGGTAGGCCTGGAGTGCAAAGCTGGGGTGAAAGAGGCAGACCACGTTTTATACCTTTATAACTCATCTTCTGACCCCTTGTGGCAGGAACCGCATCTGCCTGGGACAGGAGGGAGATAGGGTTCCTGGATGGCGGGATATGGGGCTGGGATGAAGCTAGGATGTAGGATGGGGAACTTTAGGATCAGGAGGGGCCGGCAGGCAGGGCATGCTTGTGAGCCTCTCGGGACATGTGATGGGCTCTCAGCTTCCCTATTTCAGATCCGGGGGCTTGGGGGCCAGCAGAAGGAGCAGCCACTCGGCCGGTTTCCATGGGGACAGCTGGAAAGGTTGTCAGATGTTTAATTCCTTCCAGACGGGCTGGAAGATAGCTGTCAGCCCACCACTACATCCTCTTCCCGGCTCCCCAGACCCAGCCCAGCTCCTAAGGAGCTAATGCTTGGTTAGCTAGGTTAGCTAAGGTGAGGATGCTTGGTCAAATTTGGTCCCCACCCTGCCCCAGGGCCCCGTGGGATCCGATTAGCCAGTGAGGACCTTGGTGGGCAAACTGGTGAGACAGCCAGCAACAGACTGAGTCCCGAAGAGCTAGTCCTGCTGTGTGGGAACCTCTGTGTGTCAGGAAGGCTTGGTTCTCAGGGACAGCAATGCGGGGGCGCTGCCTGGGGAGCCACTCACTGGGCCTTCTGTCCCCCAGTGGGATGGTCCGGTAGGGGCAGCAAGCTGTCACCTTCAGGAGCCATGTAAGCAGCTTCCGGAGTGGAGCATGTGGTCTGAGACCATAAGAGGTTGGGGGCAAAGGGCACCTGGGACGCCAGCTCCATCTGGGCAGCAAGATGTGATTTTTGCTACAGTCCCCACGGCAGCCGAACCAAACGTGCCTGCCACCAGGGCTCAGCTGCGACCGCTCAGTGCCGCATGGGCAGAGGTCCAGGGCCACAAACAGTGCCCGGTTTTGTCCAGGACACTGCCCAGTGTGTGTGAGAATGTTAGGACACCTCTTGGTCCTGGCGCTCAGCATCACCAGTAGGTGTCAGCAGAGTACACCACAGCCAGTGCCGCTCTGGGTTCAAATCCCCACTCCCAAGCTTGCTTTTAGCTCAGCGCCTTGGGCGTGGCTTTTAGCTCTTGATGCCTCAGTGCTCCTGGCTATGAAATGGGAGTGATGGTGGGACTGAGCAGGCGGTTAGACGAGGTAATGTGCAGTAGGGCTCATCACAGAATCTGGCTGAGACTAGATGTTCAATAACCGTTGTTCCAGAAGCTGCTCCTTCCCTTCTCAGAAGGTCGCTCAGGCCCCCAGCCTGACAGGTGGTCAGTTACAGGTTTGATGAATGAATGAAGGAAGGACCACTCAGCGAGATCCCAGGATGGAAATAGAATCGTCGGTCATTCTGGCCCATGGGGCCGAGCAGCCTGGTGATGGCCATCTGTTCTGTCTCCACAGTATTCGAAGAGCCCGAGGACCCCAGTAACCGCTCCTTCTTCTCCGAGATCATCTCCTCTGTGTCGGACGTGAAGTTCAGCCACAGTGGCCGGTACATGCTCACCCGGGATTATCTCACGGTCAAAGTCTGGGACCTGAACATGGAGGCGAGGCCCATAGAGACCTACCAGGTAGGAGCTGCAGCCCAGACAGACCGGAGCCCCTCCCAGCCTCCATCCCCTGTGCCCACAATCCCCCCCAGAGGGGACATCCCTGGCTGCAGAGGTGGCGTTCATATCCCCGTACTGGAGGCGAAGACAGTAAGGCTTAGGAAATCAGGCAGTCCATCCCCGGCCCCCAGCTCGGCCAAGAGCAGAAGCGTGCGCTCAGTCCTGCCTCGCGGGGTCAGTGGGTGCTGTCCACTTGCTGGCCTCTGTGATCCGGAGCCCAGGGGAACAAGGGTGAGCATCAACCTTGGCACAGTTTGAGGGTTCGGGTGACTAAAGGTACAGACGTGGTCCTTCCTCGGAGCCAGGGTCTATAGCCCAGGTTAAGTTGGGAGAAGCCCTGCCCTCCCTTACCCCCTGGGGAGCACCCCTCCTGAGTGTGGGGTTGGGATAGGGGGCACACTCTGTTTCTAGATCCTTAGCCACAAGCCATGGAAACCAGGCACTTCAGCTGAAGCAGGGGAACCCCCCCACCCCAGAAAGGCGTTATCCATCAGCTTTGTGTTATGAGCTACCCAGATCTCTTAGGAGTAGAAAACAAAATTCATGGGATGTTAGAGCAAGTCTCCACCAGAAGCCCAGGCAAACCCTCACTGTGTCACCAAGTACTAGGTGGCCACAGGGGGTCACACACTTCTGTTTGTTACCTCTGTTCCTTATTGTCCCCGCAAAGGGAGAGCCATCAGCTCTACTGGGCAGGAAGGGGACCTGGGTGCCAAGAGGCCAGGACTATTGGGACCTGCCTTGCAGCTGGACGGTGATGGATGCAGAGCCCCCCAGCCCCTTTCCTGTCCTCCCTCCCTGCTGGGGCCTGGGGTAAGGGGTGTCCTGGGAGGCTGGGGCGCGGTGGGGGGCTCACTGGGAAGGGAGCAGAGCTTCAGGGAGAGACCGGGAGCTCAGTCTGGAGGTCATACGCCCACAGTTGTATCTGATCCCTTCCTGGGAAGGGCTCATGGAAGGTCTGTCACGGCTCCTGGTGGCAGCCCCATTGCAAGCCACGTGTTTACCGGAGGTCCTGCCCAGTTGTCTCCCAGGCCTCTCTTCACACTGCCTAGCCCAGGGAGGGATCAGCATCTCCTCTGACCCTCAGGAGATGGCAGAGTCTGGAGACTGGGGCAGACATGACCCAGTCCCAGCTCAGGTGCAGGAGTGACCAGCCCCTCCTAGAGCCAGGCTGGGAAATGACTGTCTCGAGGTCCACGGGGGCCCTCAGCCTTCCGAGGCCCAGAGTCAATAAAGGCCCATAGACCCTGAAACTAGGTGCTATGTTTAATACAGGCGTCTTGCAAGGAGAGCACCCATAACCTCCAGAGAACCTCAGAGCATGTGAGGGCCCACTAAAGTAGGAGGAGACTATCCTGGAGACAAGGCTGAGAACTGGGTGCTTTGCTTCCAGCCCGCTGGCCTACCTACTGATTCTAAAATGACAATAGTTACATAAAACCAACACAGTGACTAACATTTTTGGCTGTTACACTCTGGAGTCGTGCTCAGCTCAGTTGTGGTTGGCTGACTCTCAGTGTTGAACACATAGGGACTTCTCTCCCTTCAGAAGAAGTCTTGAAGGGGGCATCCAGGAACAGCGAGTGGCTCCAGGACCTCCTTGGGATCCCAACAGCTCCTTCTGTGATCTGGCTCACCGTTATTTGTATATCCGTTCCCTGCCTTCATGTGCAATGCCTCATGGTGGCAAAATGGCTGCCACACTTCAGGAACTATGCCTTCATTCCCAGAAGGAAATAGGAAGGATGTGAAAGTCTGTACTGGTTGGGTCTGTTGGATATTTTATTGGGAGCACAGACGCTTTCCCAGAACACTCCTCAGAAGACTTCTTGTAAGGTCGTTGGCTGGAATGGGTCTGTGACCAGGCTGGGGAATGAAGAGTTTCACGGCCTCTCTATTTGAGGAAGGTAGGGGAGAAGGGATGGATGGGGATGGATGTTGCATGAGCCAGCCCTCAGCATGCGCTGCCTTGAGCTTAGTCCTTGGCACACTTTTCCTCTCCTAAAGCCTCATGGCTGTCCAGGAAAGTGGGGCCAGTGTTCTGTTGATCCCTTTTATTTGGAGAAAATGGAATTAAATGGTATATCTGCAGGAGGAGAGCTGGCAAACCCCACACCTGATAGGACTTTCCCTGGAGCCCACGCTCTTCCTTGCTCCGCCACCAGACGGCTGGGTGTGCTGACCTTGCAGGACTGGGAGAGGGAGAACAGTGCATGTCCGTGCTCGGACTAGTGCATCAGTGAGGCTGCTGGGACCTCCCAGGGAGCACAGTGCACAGAGCAGAGCAGACCTGGAGGGGTTGAACATGGGCCCCTGAGAGTCTGTCTGTGGCCTGCAGGAAGCTAGGCACCATTTATCCCCATTCGTCTGAGCCGTCACACATAATTGGCAGGTGTGTTCTGTGCCGGGCTAGACCCTGGGCTCAGGGAGAAGTAGGAGCTGCAGCTTCACCCTCCAGGGTCCTGGACAACAGGCACACAGTGAGCCTTGGTGTGGTGTGGCCACAGGCCAGGGACTCACTAGGAGAGGGAGGCTCCCTGAGGTCGGCACCTGTGTGAAAGAAACAGCAGGGCCCTCCTGCATCAGTTTCCTCTTTTTCTCAGGGACACACAAGCAGGCCAGTGTCCCATCGGGGTGGTCTGGCATGATTCCTTCTGCCGGGCTCTATACCGTCTTTCCCCTGGCCTTGCAGGGTCCCCATCCCCCATGTTCACCTGGGGTTGGGGGGCTGCCTAACCCAATGGCTCCAGCCCACATTTGGGTCATTCCCTGGTGTCACAGAGCCCTGCCCTCTGCTTCCCTCCTTCCAGGTCTTGGAGATGCACAAGTCCTTCCACCCAACCCTGGCCTCCTCTCTTGGGTCCCGCAGCACAGCCCTCTGGGTCCTCCTCTTTCTGCCTCTCGGCCTCCTTCTCAGCCCAATGCAAGGCTCAGCCTTCTCCTTGGAGCCTCTGGGGAGGGATGCAAGCCCATCCTTTCCCCACTACACCCTCGCCCAGACCCAGAGCCTTGTGGCATCTGGAGGGCCACAAGTTGAGTCTCTAACCCACTCATTCATTCTAAAAAGTGCGTCAAGCTCCTGTGATGTACCAGGCCTTGTGCACCCCACTGGCAAACTGTGAGGAACAAGACAGACCCTGCCTCGAGGGGCATCCATTCCTACAGGAAAGATGGCCAGAAACCAGGCAAATAGACACAATAATCACAGCCTACAAAAAGTGTGACAAATAAAGCAAACCAGAGGCTGAGGCAAAGAAAGTAGGGGTGCTCGAGTCTGAGGGAGGTGAGGGCATCAGCCATCTGTGGAGAAGGTGCTCCCAGAGGAGGGAAGAGTAAGTGCGAAGGCCCTGAGGCAGGCTCATGGTTGGTGTGGCCCAGGAATGGTGGGGAGCCAGTTGGAGCAGCAGTATGAGCAGGGGAAGAGAAAAAGAGACTGGGGGCAGAGCTCAGGCGGGTTGTGAGCCCTGGAGGGTCTTGAGCAGCAGCGTGGCACGATCCAGCTTGGTTTCTTAGGGGTCTCCCTGGCTGCCCGTGGAGAGATACTGGGGCTGGCGGGCATAGGAGAACACAGGGAGAGCGGTCAGGAGGCGTTTGCCGTGATCCGGGAGGTGGCCTTGGAGCAGGTAGCAGCACTGGACCTGGTGAGAAGAGGCTGGGCTCTGGATCCCTCTGGATTCTGGACCAGCGGCATGAGGGGTGGGACCAATAAGAGGTATGGGGAGGGATGCTGTTGGTGGTGGCCTTTGTACGGGGAAGGATGGGGAACACTGGGAGGACCGGGGGCTCAGTGGTGGGCAGCCTCGGTGGGCCTCTTGCCATCCCCTTGGCAGCTGGATGGTCTGCTGTGTGCTTTGTCATCAGAGGACAGAGAGGAGCACACGGGAGTCCAGACAGGGGTGGGGAAGGAAGGGCTGTGGAGCCCCCTTCCTGGGCGGGCGGGGAAGTCACTGTGTGAAACTAGGGTGAACCTTCGGAGGGGGAGGGGGTCTGCACGAACACAGAAAGTTGGGACAGGAGCCGCAGATAGCCCTAACACTCCAGAGGGGACAAGACGGCTCAGCCTGGGGACCCAGGGAGGTGGCCGGTGGGGCATCCTTTCTTTTAAAGATGAGTAAGGACTTCCTAGACAGAAAAGGGTGAACACTCCCCTCTTCTCCCCCCCCCCGGCCCCCCCTCCCCCGCACTTGACCCCTGGCTTGTGGCCTGAGTCACTGCCCGATAGGAGTTGAGCACGTATTTCTGTCTGTCCCTCCAGAGTTGATCAGAGTCCCAAATACCTATGGGTGCTTTGCCCCCATTTGTCTGCTTGGAGGGTCTCACCGCTCCCTCTGTAGGTGGGAAGCCTAAGGCTCACAGAGGTTGAGTGACTCTGGGTCACACAGGCATTCGGGATTTGGCAGGACCCCATCCCTAGCAGGGAGCAAGCCCCCACGAGGCCCTCTAGGTGTAGAACTTGTGGGATCAAGCTGCTGAGAGGTGGACATGGGCCACAGGGACATCACCATCTCTCCCGTGGTCGCAGGTGACTCTGGTAGAGGGTCCTGGTCTTCCAGTTATAGGCTGTGTGACTTTGGGCCAGTTACTCACCCTCTCTGAGAGGCAGTGCCTCATCCCCCAAACAGGACAGGTGATGCCTGCTGAGCTTGTGTTCAAGAGGCCCTTGGGCATCCTCCTCCCCTTTCTTCCATGGTTTGTACTCATGGTGACTGTCCTCAGAGGACAGGACCCCTATACTAGGCAGTCTCCTCGGGTTGATCCCACAACAGCCCATAAGCTTTGTGCTTTTATCACTCAAGGGAGGAAGAAACCAAAGCTCAGAGAGGTATAGTCACTTGCTGAGGATCACACAACAGGGGCATGGGTGGAGCCGGGATTTGGTCCCTACAGTATGGTTTCCTTTGTCACGGTGACTGTCCCCTCTCTGGCCACAGCTCAGGGATCGGCCGTGACAGGTTGTGGGTCCTTCTAGGTGAGTGGGGCTGAGTCAGAAGGGCCATCCGGACCCTCAGGGAGACCCTTCTGGCTGCAGGGCCAGGATCCCCCCCACCCCACCCCAGCTCACCCTGCACCTTCTCTCACTAGGTCCATGATTACCTTCGGAGCAAGCTCTGTTCCCTGTATGAAAACGACTGCATCTTTGACAAGTTTGAATGTGCCTGGAACGGGAGCGACAGGTACCCTGGGCCTGGGACAGAGGCCCCGCGGCTGGGGAGGGCCTTGGCTGCTGACCCAGCATGGTGCAAATGTGCCGTTCACGAGCCTTGGTGAATGAAAGTGTTGAGGGGCTCCTGGGCACAGGATAGGGTGCCACAGGACCCTGACTACACCCACCTCCAGTCAGTCCCGGGTCCCTAGCCTCATGGCCACTTTCCCGGGGGGGCTGGGGTGAGGGATGTTCCTTTCTGGGGTGGAGAGCACATCTCACAGCCCCACCCATGTGGGAAATGGCCTAAGATGAGCTTCTGATTCCCCATTGTTGGCCTGGCCCAAGGCAGGTGCAGACCGGAAGTCCTATGCTGAGACCATAGGGTGGGGGTGGGGAGGAGGGCCCAGAAACCACAGGGATGGGCCCGGGAGGAAGCCACCTGTGCACAGGCTGGCTCGGCCACCGTGTCTGGGCATAGGGATCCCCTGGAGTTGCTGGTGGCATCCTGGGGCTCACCCGGCCCAGGGGGTCTCTACGGGTCACACGGGGTCTATCAATAACACTTAGAAAACCTGGGTAGAGGCCCTGGCTTGAGAGCAGGCTGACCTAGAGGGTCAGAGGGAACATCCTGCACCCTCTCCAGGCCTGTACTCAGGCCAAGCCCAGACACCTCCAGTGAGGACAGGGCATGAGCTACAGACCCTGCCATATTGGGGGTCCCCAGTGAGCACCGGCAATGGGTCTTGGGGTGCGGGCTCCATTAGAATCTCAGGAGAGGGACATACTGCTGGCCAGAGGGGATTCCAACACTGCTGTGTGTGTGTGTTTTCTGGGGGTTCTCCACGGACTGTGACCACTGCATGCCCTTCCTCCACGTGACCACCAGGGGGCACTCAAGCACAGGCGATGCCTGGCTCCCAAGCAACAGGAGCTGCCAAGCTTGTCCTGGTTGGTGCCGAGCCTGGAGCTAGGCTCTCTTGCCTCTCATGCCACTTCCTACCATGCACTTTACCCCTGGGGGTCCTGTCACTCCCCTCAGTGGTTCCCCCTCCACAACCAGCTCTGCTCCCGTACCCTGGAATCCTGGCGTCACTGCACCTAGCTCACTCCGGCTGTCACCTCCGATTACTGACTCAACTGAAGGTTGCCTCCTCCAGGAAGCCCTCAGGGCCCTCTCCATCTTGCCCTGCCTCCCCCAGCCTCCTGAGTTTTCCATCTGTGTCTTGGCATTTATCATGTTTTCTCTTTGACTCCATTTGCCTTCCCAGTTGGATAGGGTGCCCTTGGGGGTGTGAGTGGGGCCCAGCCCATCCTGAGCTGCTCCCTCGGGGCCTTAGGGGTGTCTAGTCAGTGGCTATTAATGTTCTGGAAGGCATAGGTGTGGGCCGCCACTTTCCACATCATCCTGAATGCCTCCTCCAGGAATCTCTCCTTAATCTGTTCTGCCTAGGACAAAGGGATTTGGGTCAACCAGGCGTCTTCCAGTTGCAGAAGTCAGACAAGCCTAAGCTCGTTCTGTGCAGGTGCAGGCAAGGCCACCCCAGGGCTCAGGTGTACCCTGGGGCCATTGCTTTCTCTGTTGTCATCTCTGTGCCTCCCTGCTTCTCACACACTAGCCCCGTCCGGTCCTGCAGCTCCCCTGACTGCTCAGAAGATGCTCCCGTGTAGTTCCCTGGCACTGACCTCACCGCCCACAGCCCGCCCCATGCCTACCAGAAGTTCTCCTGGAGGGGCCTATCGGCTTGGTTCGGGTTACATGCTCACTTTTCGAGCCAGTCCGTGTGGACACGATTATTGCATACCCCGCTTGACCAGCAGGGGCGCATAGAGCCCAGAGCTCCACAGTCCCTCAACTGTCCCCAGTGCAAAGAGCCCTGGGGACAAGAGTGGTGACTGACGTCCCCACATGCAGATGAAGAAAATGAGGGGCCCAGAGGTGAAGCAACCTGCATAGACACAATCCGGGGCAGGGGCTTTTCTCTGTTAAGGGAACCTTCTGGATTAAGGAGTGGGCCATCCTGTCCTGGTGTCGTTTGCGGCATGCTGGGTCCTGGTGCTCTGAGATGAGAGAGCCCTTCCTCCCTGCACGTGGGGAGGGGACTCCCTCTTCCGCCCAGCTGTGTGGGTTGCTAGGGACTTTAGTGATGTCACTCCACCTTTTCTCTGTGGATCAGAAGCTGGGAGGGAGGGGGCTTCAGCAGGGCCCTTCCCTGGGAACCATTCCTCATGCCCTCTTTCCTTCCGCTTCCCTGCTTGGGGTGTCCTGTCCCAGACCTAGCCACTGGGGCTTCAGGCCAGGAGGATGATTAGAATCAAGAAATACCATCTGGAGCTTCCTGGGCCCCACACTGCCCTGTTTTACCAAGAATCCCATGCTCACCAGGAGTTGGGGTTCCTCATTACCCCCCTATTATTGTTGGAAAAATCTGCATGGAGATTGTGGGGGGAGCATGTTAGGAACCGAGGTAGAATTTGAACCCTGGTGGGCTGGCCCGAGTCCCCACCCACAATACCGGGCTGGGGGTGTGCCTTTACTGTGTAGGCCCAAGTAAAGTGCATGGAGAGAGAAAGGCTTCTGACCCCGTGTTTTTACAGAGAGGCCAGTCACCAGCCCCTGACCACCTAGTGCCTGGGGCTGCCCTGCTACATTCCTGACCCCAGTCTCATCTCCACAGCAGCTGCTCTGGGCCCAGAGAGGGGAGGCCTTGGCCCCATGGGGATCTCAGACTTGCCTTCCGGCGTGGGTGTTGGAAACCACAGCTGGGCCCTGGCCCCAAGCTCCTGAGTGGGCCCCCAAGCAGGCCTGCTGTCAGTTTTATGAGCTCCCTGGGTGGGTCTGTTGCCAACAGCTGACTCCTCTCCTCTGCAGGCTCTGGGAGTGACCACCAAATAGGGCAGCCGGGAGCAGGGCGGAGGTCACAGGGTGAGGCCGGATGAGGGTGGGGTGCTACAGCTGCTCGCCCTGGGGGAGGAGGAAAGTCCTCCTCTTGCTGGCATTTCAGGAGTGTCCCTTGAGTCCCAGGGCTGGGCACAGCAGGAGATGAGGAGGGACAGAAAGAGGAATGACCTAATAAAGCGTTGGGCCAAGGGCATCTGGGTTCATCAGTGCTTCCTACCTGTGCATTTGCTGTCTACCTGGCAGGTGCGGTCCTTCCCTGGGACCCCGCCTGTGACAACAGCTGATACCAGAGGACACCTGCTGTGGGAGTGAAGGGGGCATCTGGCAGGGCCACAAGAGGGTCCCCACCCCCCGCCCTTGTCTGCTGAGCCAGACAGGCCTGATGGGTTGCTGTCCTGGGTCAGGAGGTCAGAGTGCATCCCAGCTGCTGACCCCAAGGTCTGAGTTTCCCCCTCTGCAGGGTGCGGGGCAGAGTCTGTCCCTAATTTGCTTCCTGTCTGGGAAGGTATGAGCCCGCGATCTGCAGATTCCAGTCTTGGGACCACCAAGAGTACAGGGCACCAGGAACACTGCAGAGATGGGACCCATTGCCTACATGGCAGGACCCTGTGTCCTGTGCCTTTTGCAAGGCACAGACCAGAGCAAATCTCAAAGGAAATCCGTGGGCAGGAGGGGAGTGGGTGCGGGCCCATCGGGAGAGGGGCCTGGGGATAGCCTCCTGGAGGAGGTGCCCTCAAGTCTCAAGAAACCAGTAGGAATTTTCCCACAGAGGGTGGAAGGGCACTGGAGGAGAGGGAACAGCATGGCAGAAACCTCAGGGAAGGAAGGGCAACTGATGTGGCCATAGCTCAGTGTTGAGGACAGGGGTTAAGTCTCAGGGTGAACAAGTGCTCTTGGGTGTTCCTGGGGAGGGTACAGGGGATGATGGGCTTAGGGGCTGGGCTGGGGGCCAGAATCAGGGGGTCAAGTGAGCAGGCTGATATAGCCGTCCCTCTGAGCCAGCAACAAGGGTGATGTGGATGGTGAAGGTAGAGGGAAGTGCTAGAGTCAGACGACCGTCAGTGCATTTAAGAATGGACAGGAGCTGGGTCGCGTATACCCTTGGGGGTGGCCATGGGGGCCGGGGGTTCCCACCTGGGTGGAACATTCAAGAAAACATACCCCCTTTTTCTGGAAAGCAAGAGATGTGTGCAGAATCTCCCCAGTGGGCTTGTCATCTCCTTGGCTGCGCCAGGAGTTGACAATGAGCAGGCCACCTTGTCCCTGAATGTTCCCTCGTTATTGCAACAGTTAGCCAACCACCCCGGGGCAGCCCCCATGCCTGTCAGCCTTGGGACTCTGGCACTGGGCCGTGGAGTGGCCCCTCTTGCCCCTTGCCAAGCCTCGGTGGCCACGCTGACATCACCTGTCCCCGGCCCCCTGCTCTGTCCTCCAGCATGGGCCTTCGAAAGCCCCAAACACGGGTGCTCCACGGGCTGGGCTGCCGGGAGGCCCCTGGATCGACTGGCGTCCCTAGGTCTCCAGTGGGCTCCCTGGGGCGTGACTTTCCTTGGGAGAGCAGCTCTGGGTCCCTGACTTTGTTGCGCACACTCTCCTTCCCATGGCCAGGTCTCAGCTGAGAGCCACAGTCTGAGGGAGGGCACCGGGGTGATGCCCTGGCTCAGCCCAGGGTCCTGTCGGCTGCAGTGGCCAGATGCCCGGATCCCCAGGGGCTGCTTGCTGGTGCGCCTGCCAGCCCTGGGGGCAGCCCTGTGACCTGTGGGCTTGGGTTCCAATGACGGAGTCACCAGCCCACTCCACATTCTTACACGTGGGGATCCATGCTACATGAGAGAGAGAGCTCATGGGTCATAACCTGGGGGGACATCTGAGCCAACCCGGCCTTCCTGGGATGAGCTGATGTGCAAGAGAGAAGGGGGGCTTACTTTGGGAAGGTGGGAGCAGGAGGGCCTCTCCCCACACAGCGTAGGCCTGTACCTCCCCACAAGCCACTTCTTTGTCTCTACAAGCAGTGGCTTTGTCCCCCCTCCCTCCAGACTGAGGTTTCAGAGGCAGAGTTACACAACAGAAGAGAGTAGACCCATCCTGCCTTCACCTCCAGAGATGTGACAGATCTCCCCGAAAGGCAGAATGGCCTGGCCGCGCCCCTTCCCCAGGCACAGCTGCAGAGAAGCCCTTCTGTCCCCTTCCCCCACGACCCAGGGTCAGGTGCAGGGGGTAGGGGGCGCTAGGCAGCCTTCTGTTCTCCTAGGACTCCCCCCAGGGGTCTTTGTGAAGGCCTGGGACCCTCATATCTGCATATGCCCCTAGAGCACCTGTTGGGGGGGGGGTACTTCTGAACTTGCAGGTGTGGCAATGAACAAGAGAAGCTTCTGGTCCTTCCTTCCCTGCTGTTTACAGAGCATATGCTACCTTCTCCCCAAGACTCAGGCCCTGGGGGCTCCACTTGGTCCGGTTCTGTTTGGCTGCAGCTGAGGCTTGGCATTCGCTCCTCCAGTGAGGCCAGGCCAGGCCCTGGGACTCAGACCAGACACATCCACCCCGGGCAGCCACAGGCGCTCGCCCACAGTGGTTAGCGCCACAAGGTGTCCCCCCGCCTGCCCCTCAGTCTCTGTCTCTGGTCAACTTTTCTCCCCTCACCCCTCAGGCCTGGTAACAAAATCTCCAAATGTTCCATCCCCAGGGCTCAGCACTTTCCTCATGGTTCCCTTAGGATCTTCCAGAACATTTGTGCATAATCTCTTTATGGAGCTCTTCTTCAATCACCCACTCAGCCTGTGCTCTCTGCCCTCTGCTGGGATCCAGGAGACCCCCGCCTGGGTCTACCTGTACACCCCAGGAATGTTGCAGAAGAACTGCTTTGGGGAGGAAGTTTTCCATCTGCACTGCCCCCCCAAGCACCCCACCCTCCCAGTCTCGCAACACAAGGTCTGACAAAGCAGTTTGGGCGGCAGGGTGAGGAGATACCAATGCTGGCATGGCAGATTGTGGACTCTGGTGCAAAGCCTCGCCTCGTGGGTGCGGGCCATTAGGACCGCACTCCTGGGGTGGGCGGAGAGGCCCGAAGCTGCTCGTGGGTGGGAACCCAGGGCCTCTGCTTTCCTCTGGGGAACTGATGGCCCAGATTCACCAGGCCCCCAGAACACGAGATCCTTCCTGGGAAGGATTGGAACTCCAAGGGGCCACCCTCTCAGTGAGAAAGGAACTAGACAGTTGTCCGTCCAGCCCCTGATCCCTGCCGAGACGATCACTCCCCTCAGTCAGGTCCAGGAGCCAGGCGGCTGCAAGGTTGTCCCCACTGTGCACTCTCCTCACCGCCATCTAGAATGGCTGACCCTAATATATGACCCATAGGCGAGGGGACAGTGTGACTCCTGATCACAGCGTTCTGTCCCCGGCTCCAGTAGAGATGCTGCAGGGAGGGAGGCCCGGTTCTATGCTCCCCGCATCTGTTTGCCACCCCACATTCGCCCACGGAAGGGAACATGTTACAAGAATTGAGTCACCTTCACCCTGTGACTCAGCATCATCTGCTCCCCCTCGCCCCTGCCCGGATCTCCATGAGCATCTGACCTCCCACAGCCCAGGGGTCTGATATGAGAATGTCTCCTGGTCTGTCTGGGGGAACATCTGTCTCCAGCATCTCCCTGCCCTGCGTTGTTCGCCTGACTTGGGTGATCCTGAAGACACAGTATATGTGCAAAACCCTTGCTAACTAGGGGTCCACGGAGCTCTGTCTTGGAGCAGTGACACCTCCAAGAAACACGCTCAGCTTCCAAAGGGAGAGAGGAATTCCAACTGTATGCACCCGCTGAAGAACGTTCTAGGACACCTCATTTCCTAGAGTCCCCTCCCTCCTCACTTACTTTGCCTCCCGCTCCCTGCCTGGCTGCTCCAGGGCCTCTTTGGGGCCAAACCCCAAAACCCCTTCTCTGGGCCCAGGCCCCATAGCTGGCATTCTGGCGGTCCCAGCTCCCACCGTGCAGACTGACCGCCAACCCCTAGGACCCCCCCTCTCCTTGGGGGAGGTGGGGGAAGAGAAACGGAGGGGATCACCAATGTCAGATTCTCTCGCGGGACACGGGGGTGTGTGAACACCTGCACAGCCCAGGGTGCACAGGGCGTTTAGTCACTCAGCTACTCAGAACAGGAGGGTGCCGGGACACCATGGTGAAGGGCGTGGCAGGTGGGGACCGGGGGGCCCTGGGACGGCCTTGGAGTCTGCAGTTGGGTGGGGCTTCTGTGTTGATTTGCCCTCTGCTTTCCCTCTGCTGGTGCCTCGTCTCTCTGGGAGGCCAGGCCTCTCTCCTGGAGGAAAGGGAGAGTACAGGAGAACTTTCTCCGTGGTGTCCGGGCGGAGTGTCAAGGGCTCTTAACTCTGGGCTGCGGAGCCTGCGAGGAATGAAGGTGGGAGGTGGGGACTGGGACCCATCTCTGCCCCCTGGGGGGTGGGATCCTGCAGACCCTGGGTCTGTCCCTGGAGACGTGGCACGTGTCCCCCCTCCATGTTCTCCCCACCTGACGCCCATCCTCCTCCTGCCAGTGTCATCATGACCGGGGCCTACAACAACTTCTTCCGCATGTTTGACCGGAACACCAAGCGGGATGTGACCCTGGAGGCGTCGAGGGAGAGCAGCAAGCCCCGGGCCGTGCTCAAGCCACGGCGTGTGTGCGTGGGCGGCAAGCGCAGGCGGGACGACATCAGTGTGGACAGCCTGGACTTCACCAAGAAGATCCTGCACACGGCCTGGCACCCGGCCGAGAACATCATCGCCATCGCAGCCACCAACAACCTGTACATCTTCCAGGACAAGGTGAACTCCGAGATGCACTAGGTGGGCGCAGAGCCCCGTCTGAGATATGACCACCGAGTGGCCCGGCCAGGCTGCCTCTGCTGGCCACGCTCTCTGTTTGGAAACAGGAGTCAGGAGCGTTCACAGCCACGGACCTTGAAATGGGCGTGATCATCGTCTTGGGGTCCTGGCCCTTCATTCCCGTCCTTAACCATGTGCTGCCTGCTCCACGATTAGGACTTGGATTTCTCCAGGCTCACACTTCACTTCTTCCAGCAGCAACTCTGAGGGGAAGCAGGCACCCTGGGAACACCCCTCCCTGCCAGGGGGCCCCAGGTCAGGGCTCTGGGGACAGAGGACAGGACGGACTCAAACAAGCCAGCCAGGGATTCTTTTGATTATCAGTGGAGCAATTTTCACTGTCTCAGAGCCGAGGGTCTTCCCTTGGCTTTTTGAATCATGAATTCATGCTGAGAATTGGCAGGTGCAAGCTGCTCTTTTAGATTGTTTTAAGTCTTTCAATACCCCCAGTCCGGCGTTTCCGGAGAGGAGAGGGGGGCAGTGAAACCCACCTGTGCGTGTGCCTGTCCTCCTCACCATGTCCCCAACCTTGCTGAGTGTGGGCCAGGGGCCAGACATGGTGCTCGGCCCATTAGGTGCGTGCGTGGATTCAGTCCCCTCTCCATGGGGCTCTGCTGTCCCGCATCAGGGTCACTGGGCGCCTCCTGGGAGCTCATGAAGGCTCTGTCTGTGACCCTGGAAGGTGGGTATCTGTTCACTTACTCCGTTCACTTACACCAGCCCCTCATTGAGTGCTGGGCTTTGCCAGGTGCCAGGGACAAACGGTGAAGAATTGTCCTTCCCGCTCTGCACATGAGGCAGCGGGCCCTGACAACATGAACAGTCGGTCCAAGGCACACTCCGACCAAGTGGTTGAGTCAGGAATCCTGGGCAGGTCTTCATGCACACTGCCTGCTTTCTGACTCACCATGTCGGCTACTCCCGTTAAAGCAGCATTCTTGTGTGGAAGGTTCTGGAAACACCCCTTCATCTTGGCGGGCTTGATAGAGCACATGGGTGATGACGAGGGTCCAGCGGGGCGACCCGAGCCGCAGCATGGAGAACGGAGAAGACCCCAGTGGTGCCAAGCTCTGTGGGGTGACTTCAGACTCCCCCGACACCTCGGGGGCACCTTGCTGCACCCATCTCTCTACCCTAGCCCCTCGTTCGGGTGCACTGAACTGCCTCCAGGAGGAACTTGCATGTTAGGACCATTTCAAGATACATTTTCGTTAATGACCTGGCCTCGGAGGACTCTTTCCTGAAGGCCACAGAGAATGCTGTGCTCCTGCTGTGCAGATGTGGATACTGGCTCTGCCCACCCTGCCCGATCATTCTCCCTGTGTGCGATTACAGTGAACCACTGGCTGTGCGTGGCATTCAGAGAACAGAGTGTGGAGCCCGAAGCCAACATTTTTTTTTTTTACAAGATGTAATCCAACCCAGGAAACAGACCAACCCGAGATTTTTCTCAGTGGACAGCGGTATACTGTCGTGTGTGTCAAAGCACAAAACGCATGTGCATTCACTTCCAGCCATATGATATTTACACAAGGAAATGGGTCCATTGTTTCGTTTTGGTTTTTTGTTTTTGTTTTTCAAATCAACATGAATGAAGAATGTTTGTTTCTCTATCACTGTAAAATCCAGGTGACCTGGACAGTATTATATGTACATAATCTATTCTAATTAAAATTAACAATCACAGGATTGGATTCCTTTTTTTCTCCCTTTGTAAAGAGGTTCAAGAATGTGGTACCTTGTATAGAAATCTCGTTGAAGCCAAAATCCAGCTCTGAGGGCCTTACACAATTACACGGATATTTGGCACAATCCATTTCCCTTTGTGATTCAGACACTAAGAGAAGACTTTGCCTTTGCAGCTGGAGGTTACTGTCAGATTGTAGAGTTCACACTATCTACAGAGTACGCCTCTTAACACTGCGTTCAAAGGAAGGTCTTAATACAGTTCCTGGTTCTTTACTCCTCTTTTACACTTTGGATACCAAACCAAAAAGGAAAAGAAAGAAAGAAAATGATCTTAGAGGAAAAGCATATCTTCAGATCCCTGAAAATCATGATGTCCAAAGCAAGTTGTGAATAATGACACATGTTGTGGGGGAGGGGCAAGACTAGTCACAGAGACGGGCCAGTAAGATAGTCACTCTGCTTCTTACTCTGTTTAAATTTTCTGCTCTTCTTGAATGTATGAGCGTTCACATAGTCATTGTGAAGTTGTTGGGTCGTTCTGTTTTTATTCTAATACTCCAAGGACTGAGCTCTTGGTGGCGTTGGGTACGTGGTGGTAGGTAGACAGACCTAATCACTTTGGATTCTATAGCTCATGGGTGCATTCTGGTTTTCTTCGGTATCTCAGATTATCCAACTGTTGAATAAAATTATAAATATGTTAATACCAGCTTTTTCAAATAAAATAACAAATGTTACATTGAACACGAGACTCAGAATGCCATTTTTTGCAAATGAGGCCAAGCCCAGGGCGGTGGGTACAGGTTCATCTCCAGGCTCTGCGACCTCTAGCTCTTAAAACATTTTTTAACCTTTCTGAGCTCTGGTTTCATCTCTGGAGAAATGGATCTAACTGCATGAATCGGACTGTGTCGGCAAAGCCATGTCTGGCACATAAATTCTCAATAAGTGATCATTTGCTTTGCCCCTTTTTTGGTTTTGTTTTGAAGCAGGTGCACATAGCCCACCATGATTTCCAGTATTCTCACTCTGTTTTGATCTTTTTCACGCCCACATCAGCGTGAGGGTACGGTACAGATGAGGACATGCAGGTCCAGGGAGGTTAAGGAATTAACTCGAGGTCATATAGCTAGCATGTGCTGGAGCGGGTTTCAAGCTTGGCCTATGGAAGTCCTAGAGCATCCCTTCCTCCCCAGCAGCACCACCCAACAAGTGCCTCGGGTTCCAGGGAACGGGACATCATAGGGCATCTGATTGATTCTAGAATCCAGAGGGGCCCAGCCTGGCCTGCTACAGTGGCTGAGATCAGCCAAAGAATTTGTGGGGCTTTGTGCCCCACCCCCCACAGTTTCTCAGCACCCTTCCTGGGAGCCCCAGGCCTCCCCCATCCCCTTTGCAGATGGCACTTTATGCTTCTGATGCAGCAGGAGGAAGGCAGATGCTGTTTGGGTAGGTCCTGCCGGTGGGGCACTCACTGGCTAAGTTCTTCATGATCCTGGACAGTGTTGGGTTGGGGGAGAAAGCTCCCTGGCTGTGCATCCTGGGACTGGGCTGCTGTCTCTGAACCACATATGTATCTGGGGGGCAATGCCACTCCTCAGTGTTGTTGGGATAACTGACACAATAATGAAACTGCATGTGGGGCTGTCCCCGGGCTGCACGTACACTGTCTCATTCACACGTGTTATTGTGTCGGGCCCACGCACTCGTCTGTGCTTCATGTCATCTCTTTTGCAGGGGAGACGGGAGTCCTGTTATTATACCCACTTTATAGATGCAGAACTGGGGCTCAGAGAGCTGAAGTGATTTGACCTGGGCCCCAAATTCACAGGACCAAGGAGTGGTGGAGTCTGGATTCACACTCAGATGGTGAATGTGCCAGGCACATGGCAGGGGCTCAGAGGATGGTCAGGGATGCCATGGCCTCAGCTCCACCAAATCCAGCCGCAGGCAGTGCTGACTAAGCACCAGCTCTGGGCTGTGCACATGTGACCCTGAGGTGAGAGGTTACCCCAGGTTATCAGGTGGGACCCATCTGTCCCATGAGTCCTTGTCAGCAGAGAACCTCAGGGGGAGTGGAGACCAGGGATAGAGGGTCAGATGTGGCAGGAAGGTCCCGGCAGCCATTGCTGGCTCTGAAGATGGGGGAGGGGGCAGTCCACAGGCCCAGGAACATGGGCGTCCAGCTGGCCCCGAAGGACCAGGGTGGATTCCTCCCTGGAGCCTCGGCAGGACACTACCCAGCTGACACGTGGACCTTACAGTCTTGATTCCCCAGAGTAGTTACCTGAATCCCAGGAGATTTAGGACACCTGCCCAAGGCCACCACCCACAAGCTAAGGACCATGCTAGTGACCGCTGATGGCTACCAGCTCCGTGCCAGGCACTGCGTTCAGCTCTTTGCATTCATTATTTCATGCCACAGTAGACCCACGTGGTAGGTAACGTTGCTGCTCCTGTTCTAGAAATGAGGAACTCGAGGCTCAGAGGGGTCCTTGCCCAGGACCACACAGCAAAGGCATAGCTGGAACCCAGGTGTCTAAGACTTTTGTCCTGTGCAGTTGTAGGTTCTAGGGCTGGGGTGTGACTCAATCTTGTCTTGACCTCAGTGCCCAGTTCTCCCGACATCGAAACCCCTATGCCAAAGGGTGGTCGACGGCATGAGGTCTGCAAAATCAAGAGAAAGCTCTAGGATTTCTGCTGGTACTAGATTCCTTAATTATATGTTGCCCCAGAGTTGCCGCATTGGGAACTTCTGCTACTTTTCACTGAAAGGGAGCCCTGTTGCCAAAATTCACATAGCCTGATTTTAACCTAAACATGAAGTCCTCCAGGTTGGAAAGTGCCTGGGGAATGCGTGTCCAGGGATCAGAGCAGCTGTAAGAGCTGGATGGGGGTGGGGGGTCAGTGTGGGGAGCCCTGCTGCGATCAGGGGCCTGCTGGGCACTTCCTTGTTCATCTTCCCCAATCCAGAGAGGAACCCATGAGGAAGTGTGGCTCAGAGCCCAAGTCACATAACTGTTGGCTGGTGGGATGGTGATGCTCAGACCCGCCCTCAAGCAGGACAACAGGGAGTCTCTGATCAGGAGGGCAAATGATTTTGGCGGGAGCGTGGGCTTGAAGAGAGAGGATTGGGGGCCAGCATCCATGACCCCACAGCATCTTTTCAACCTAACTTAGCTCTGGGCTGACTTGGAACATTGCCACGACCCCATAGACAGAAACCCGTGCTTGCCTTAAGCTTCCGTGAAGTAAACTGAGGCTGGAATGGTCAAACATCTAGAAAAATATGGCTGATTAAGGAAAAAGTGTGGGGCCACCACCCTTGGCCAGCAATTCCAACAACCTAGGAGACTTCATGACAACCTTCAAAGGCACCTGGGGACTTTTAAGGGGCTTGGGGGTGAGATTCTGGAAGAGACAGGGCTGCTGGTCCGGGGTGAGCTGGGGGTACAGCCCCAGGAGACCCGGGTTCAAGCCGGGCTTTTGTCGCAGCCTCATCACTGACCAGCATATAGGTTGCATCTGTTATGTACTGCAGCACAACAAACAGGCCCCCAGTGTAGTAGATTGAAAGAGTGGCATTTATGGTCTCACGTGGTTTCTGAGTGTTGGGAATCAGGCATCGACGAGCTGGGTGTTTCTGGCTCAGAACATCATTCATCTCTGAGAACGTACTGGGATGGAGGTTCTGTTTCCAGGGTCACTTACGTGGCTGGAGGCTTTGGTTCCATGCCGCATGGGGGTCTCCCCAAGGCTGTTCCCAGCATGATCTACTCACCCAGGGTGACTGATCCAGGAGAGAGACAGCACCCACGTGGAAAGCCACAGTCTTTCTGTACTCACTAACATGCCACCTTGAATAGGTTACAAAGCCCGATCCTGGTGGCATGGGGTGAGAAGCTGCGGCAGGTGGTGGGGGTCACCAGGGGCCATCTGGAAGCTGGCTGCCACAGGGGTCCCAACAACCCACGGCACTTCTCTGAGCCCAGGGTTCATTTATAAAGCGGTGACAGTAACGACCACATGAGAGGTTTCTGGGAGACTCAAGTGGGCGGATGTCCACAAAGCCACCATCATTGCATCTGGCTCATGGGAGAGGCTGTATCCCCACCCCTTGTCCTGCGTCCAAGTGGCCTCCTAGGCAAGACCTGTGGAGGGGGAGGGCAGAAGGTGAGATGACCCCCTCACCGCTGGTCTCCTGGGCGTTCTCAGGGTCAGGTGCCCCTTAGCCTCACCCGGAGCTCTCCCAAACCCCATGGTCCAGCCATTAGCACCTCGGGCCAGGATTCATTCAGCATAGGAACTTTCTAAAGCTCATCAGAAGTGGGGTGTCTGGGTGGTTCAGTCAGCTGAGCAGCCGACTCTGGCTTTTGGCTTGGTTGTCCTCTCAGGGTCATGGGATCGAGCCCGGTGTCCAGCTCCGTGCTGAGCGTGGAGTCTGCTTGCCCCTCTCCCTCTGTCCCTCCCCCCACTTTCTCTTTCTTGCGCTTGCTCAGTCTCTCTTGATAGAACAAATAAATTAACAAAATCTTTAAAAAATATAAAGCTCATCAGAGGACTTAACTGTCCTAAAGAGACAAGTTATTCTGTTAATTAAATAAGAAAACAGTGCCTTTCTGGAGAACAGGACAAGCAAATGATCTCTATTTTGTTGGAGGGAAGCTAAAAGCTGTTTGGCGGGGGGCAGTTGATTTTCACCACTCCTGAAAAGAAAGACCCAGTGCCCCAGTCTTCTGTTTCTCCCAAACCACTTTCTGGGCCACCTGCAGAAGTTAACCACGTGAGGAAAACTTGAACAAAGGCTTATCAGCTCTGGGGTCGTTTCCTAGCAACAGAAAAGCTTTTCGTGCTCAAGTCGTGAGTGATTCATTTCAAACAGTCGTGTCCTTTAAAAAAAAAAAAACAAAAAAACAAAAAGAAACCAAAAATACCCACACAAAGTCTCATTCTCTCTACCTGGAGACTGTTCACATTCCCACAGGGCCCATGCAGTCAGCTGACATGATGAACTTCAGGAGGGACTGAAATCTGCAAAAGGCAGCGGCAGTATTAGGACAAAAGTAAAAGTGAAAATGGAAAGGAATCCATGATTAAAATTATGCAAAAAAAAAAATCTAAACATGCAAAATAGATAGGAATGTTTGGAGCAGTGACTTGTCTGTTTAACCCCTTTAAAGCCTACGAGAGGGGTTGATGATCGTCTTGTTCATAAATGTGCCAAATAAGAGCAAACTTCACCTTGGAAGGGTCACCTGTTCTTTTCGAAAATCTACATAATCATTCGCCCGACGGAGGGCTTTGGAGAACCCACTATGTGAGCAGCGGTGATGCCTTATGGCTCCGAGCCAGGACACTGGAGCCCAGCTGCTGGGACTCACATCCTGGCTTGGTGGTGGATCCTTGGGGATGTTACTCCCAACCCCCCAGCTCCATGCTTCTTCTCAGTTTACTCATCTGCAAAGCACGGAGAATGACTGTTATCTAGCTCGGGGAGGTTGTGTCAGTTCAAGAAGAAAGTCTTTGCTGAAGTGGTCTCAGCCCATAGCCCGAGCTCCCTGGGAGCCCGTTAAGGACATCAGCGCTGGTCCCTCTGACTGTGACCCCTCCCCCACCTTCATTGCAGCCCCTGCCACCCCTGGGAGGACACTGGGGCAGTGGGTGCCTGTGCTGGGAATGAGGAAGAATCTCAATGAGGGAGAGATGGGGGGAGGGAGCATGGGGAGGTGGTGGGTGGCTGGATGGTGTCACCTGCCCCTCTGGTCCTGGGGTTGCTGTGGGACACGTGACCCCCAAGAGCCAGGAGGAGAATGGCCCATGAGGCCCACATGAGCCCAGTGACTGCTGAGTGTCCGTGGTGGCTTCACTCCACAAGGCTGGCAAGAGCCAGCAGACACAGAACGTGCCTCTGTCCTTGAGGCTGCTGCCCAGAAGTTGCCTGTGTTGGCTCCCATCCCTCCCAGTGGCCGGAAATGGACTGGAAAATGCGTTATTTCTCGGGTGGCGGCGGGTCCGGCTCCAAGTCAGGTGCCACCACCATAGGAGGGGACTTGGGGGAGGCACACAGAGCGGTTGTGTCTGCAGAAATTTGGGATGGTGCGCCTTCCCTCCAGGGCTTGTGCCCAAACAACTCCCAGAGAAGCCGGAGTCAGCCAGAAGCCACGGCATTTCTGTGACCTGCCACCAAAGGTGTGACTGTCGCCAGCTCCCATGGGCCTCCTTCCAGGATAGCAGTGTCAGCACCTGGTGACTCTCCCACAGGTTAATGACACACTCAGGACAAACAATGGCCACTTTCTGGGGCAGATCCAGGGAGGAGTGGGGGCTGCAGGGCCAGGGTCCTCGGTGTGACCTTTGGCCCGAGGGCAGGTGCAGCTGAGGCCCCAGGAAGAGGGGGAGGGAGGAGGGAGGAGCAGGAACCTGACATGCAGCTTGGCTCTCGCTAGAAGAGCCACGAGCCTCTGCGTGGCTGACCTGGGGAGGTGGCAGGGAATTTTGGAAAAAGGAAGGAAAAAACCTCCCTTTCAAGGATGAGAAGCAGAGCAGGAAGCACCTGGGAGTGAGGTCTCAGGAGCCATCCTGTGGGCACAGGGAGTGGGGAGTTCCCTGACTGCTGCCCAAGGGCAGTGGGTGCCAGGACCATGTCGCTGGCCCACCTCTGACACCCTGTCCCTCCTGCTTGGGTGGGCCTGTACCATCAAAGAGCCTGGGCCTTGTGCCCCTGCGTGGCTCGGTCACTTAAGTGTCTGGCTCTTGTTTTCTGCTCAGGTCATGAGCTCAGGGTCCTGTGTCAGGCTCTGTGCTCAGTGAGGAGTCGGCTTCTCTCCATTTCCCTCCCCCTTTGCATGCCCCCCACCCCTTCCTTGCTCTCAAAAACAAACAAAAACAAAAACAAGAGCCTGAGCTTGTTTCTCCCAGCAAGCTGGGGGAGCTGGGGAGAATGGGCCCTGGGACGGGCAGCACGTGGGAGGGCCCTCCAGCGACCGAATGGAGGAGGCAGCCGGAAGTGAAAAGGACAAGCGGACAGAGTCCTCAGGTGCTGGGTTCAAGGAGAAACAGAGAGATCGGGGCATCAGCCGAGGCCCAAGAACATCCCTGGGCCGGGGTGTCAGAAGAAAGACCACCAGGTTCTGGTGGCAGCCAGGTGGTCCACAATGCTGAGGCGCAGGCCTGGGGGTCAAGCCGCACGGGTCAGCAGTGATGCTGATGTCAGATAGGCAGAATGTGGACGGCGGGGCTCCCCACCCTGGGCTGTGCTGTACTGCCTGAGGATTCGGGGTGCTGATAGGCCCTTGTGTCTCCAAGCCGGATAGGAAGGAGAGTGAAGAAGGAAGAGAAAGTGGACTAGGAAAGAGCTCCAAGGATCCTGGGAGGAGGGGCGCCCACTCCAGTTCCTGCTGCCCGTGGCTTGTCACTCACAGACACATCCGTCCCTACTGTTTGGGGGGACCCGCCTCTGTTAGCTTGACACTCTGAAGGGACTTCCTGTTGTTTGTGCCACCCAAGTTGGTCTTCTGAGAGGGCTTCCCGGTGCCGTTGGTCCCTGGAAGCATGACCAGACCCCCACCACCACCCCCAGCACAGACCCTCACTGGTGCTCCCAGAGCCCTGGACCGTGGGTCCAGCAGGTGCCCAGCAGGTGTCCAGACATGGTCTTGACCAACTGCTGGCTGCCCCTGGTTCTTTCCCCTCAGGTCTGAGAGACAGCCCCTTTGGGTGGTGTGTGGAGAGAGAATTTAAGCCCCAGCACAATGTGATTTCTTCGTAGCCCCGGGGGGGAAGAGCGGGACCAGGTTCCCACCCCAGCTCTGCTCCCTCCTAGCCACGTGTGGTCAGGCGAGTCCTGTTCCGTGATGCTGAACGATGTTATGTGAAATAGGGCATGTCGGGGGGTTACGGGGGACCTCTCTGTGTAGTCCAAGTGTCTTCATGGGAATGAAGTGCCAGACCCACAACCCAGCTCTGAATCCTGTCTCGGGGGACCCTTGGTCCATAGCAATGTGAGCTTGGCAAATGCTTCCACAGCCTGACATCTGGTCCTGGGCCATGGGGCCGCAGCCTGGTTATCCACAGGAAAGCAGGACAGCCAGCACGCTGGGAAGCCCTGGGATCATGGGGGTCAAGGACATACTGATGGTTACAGCTCCTTGGAAGCAGTCCACAGAGCAAGTGTCTGGAACCAAACAGCTCACAGCCGGCCAGGTGAGGTGGAGAAGCGGGGGACGACCTTTCAGCATCTTCATCGGCCCTGGCTTTGGAGCCAAGAGGGCATCCCAGCCACCTGAAGGACCCAGGCGCCCTTCCCTCCTGGCCTCCGGACCTGCAGCTGTGTCTGGGAAGCCATGACCTCCGGGGCCCACGCCTGACACCTTCCAGTGGGTGCCCTGAATGATGTGTAGTCCTCTGACCTCTCCAATTCCAGTCCCTCCCTTGCTATCAGAATTGGGGTGCCCCTTGTACTCCCGGAGCCTCCTGACCCTGATCTCACCCCAGGTTGTGCCTGAAACCAGGGGGACAGTCTGACGGAATCAGGGCCACTCACATCCGACCTGCGTGACTTTCCCGGGGGGTGGGACCTGGGCTTGGCTCAGACTGTGGAATTATAGCGTCTGCTCAACCTCACAGCGCAATAAACATTTGCTCGTGGGTGGCAACAAGTACATTCAAGGCTCGTTACTTAAGTTAAATAAGGAGTGTTTTAGGTATCGGCCAAGCTTTTCTCAACGTGTAGCCATGAGGAATTAAACCTGTGATGTAGGAGGGAAGGTGGGACTGTGTTCTGGAGTGCCTGGAGCAGGCGGGCTGTGGGCAGGTCATCCTGACGCCAGGCCCACTCGATCAGTCCCAATCTAAACATGGTTATTTAAGCAAAGTGGGAGGGGCTGTGGTTGTTGTTGTTTTAAATGAGGGAGAGCAAGAGAGCAGGGGGAGGAGCAGAGAAAGGACAACCCAACCCAGTGCTGAGCAACTTGCCCAGCTCAGGGCTTGATCCCAGGACCCTGAGATCATGACGTAAGCCAAAACCAAGAGTCAGACTCAATCAACTGAGCCATCCCAGCACCCCAAGTGTGAGTTTTTAAAACGCTAGAAGGGGCTTTACAGGTCATGCAGTGAGGGTCCACAGGTACAGGCCTGGAAAGCTTGAACTTTCCCAAGGTCAGACAGCTGGGAAGACACGGGAGTGGGATCCACGCAGGTGGTGGGGCTCCCAATCCCACCTGCCGTGAACGTTGCAAATGAACTTATAAACAGCACCTTCTTCACTCTAGGGGTTGGAGTTCTGTACATTTAGTTGAGAAAGTGTTTCATGGCTAAGTTTTGGAAACCATGGACCTAGCCCAGACTGTTCTGCAGATCGGGGCACAGGCCCGGTGACGGGGACCAAACGGCCGGCCGGTTATGCAGGGGTTTGTGATGGAGGCACTAGGTCTGGTGTCCAACTCCCAATCCGGGGTGATCCCCAAGACCGTGTCTCCCCTGCACGGGTCAGGTGGCTCTGCTGGGGGCTGAGTGGCAGCGTGGTGGCCCAAAGGACAGATCTCAGTGCAACCCTTGCCCCACAGCTAGTGTGCAGTGTGCCCCATTTCTGAATCTGTCTTCCCCTCCATGCATCAGGATTGTCCCTGTGTATCCCCCGTCTCCCATCCGAGTGAAAGGATCACATGCTGTCACCGCGTTCTCCCCTCTCCGTACCTTTGGGAGGCAAAGTCACACTGTGAATTCATTCTGTAGCCTCGCAAATCTGTGGGAGCAGAGAGGGGGATGGGCTCACCTTTCACCTCCTCTCACCACCCAGAGAAGGAAGCCCAGGGAAGAAACCCTGGGGGGCAAACTGGGCACAGAGGGATGCCAGCCTTCAAGCACTCCCAGTGTGCGGGATTCCAGGCAGATGGAATCTGCTACCTGCCAGATGGGCCACGTCCACAGAAAACACAGGCAGCCACCCCCAGAATGGTCAGTGCAAGGTCTCCAAATCACAGAAGGCATGTAGGAAGGATTCCAGGTTTCCTGAGCTCTGGCAGACCCACTGCTCACCAGGGGTCCGCCCACTAGGGAGGGGCGGGCTGGTGGCTTTGGCGTCAATGTCACCCCGGAGGGACTCAGACTCAGGTCACTATCCAAGGGGCACTATGTTCACAGAGGGACCCAAGCTGCTCTAGCACACCCATGTGGCTCAAACTCCAGTTGTATTTCTGTGGCATTGTCATCATACATCCCTGGACCCAGAAGATGGCTCCAGACTTCTTGCCCGTGGAGTGATTGCTCCAAACCATGGGGAACCACGTGTGTGCCATCCGATCGGTGACCTGAGTCTCACGGTCACTGGACCACATGGGCTCCCCCATAAGACCTGCTGCACAGCTGGACAGCCATGGGCAACAGTGGCTGTCCATGGAGGAGGGGAGGGCAGGAAGGGGCACCAGGGTCTCCACCCTGATGGGAGTGGGCGATGGGGGGTAGGTGTCAGCTATTGAGAATGTCAGTTCTGCTCTTTGTAACTCACTTTAGTGAGTTTGGTGCCGGTGTAGACAAAAGTTTTTCTTTAGTAAAGAAAAGAGAGAAACAGTAGACTTCAAGAAATGTTTTTATTTTGGCTCTGTGAGGACCTTCACTTTCAGCTTCCCAGTACTGAACATAGGCCAAGCTTTTCCAAGGGCCAGGAAGGAACTCTCTAGTTTCTTCTCATTTCCTAGTGCTGGTTGATGCCTCAAGACCCTCATCCACTCACCCACACGCACCAACAAGAGAGCTGCCAGGCAGCCGTGGGGCCCAGAGCTCCGCATGAACATGCTCTGCCCAGAGCCGCCACCTCCCACAGCCTCACGTGCAGGCTCTTGGACCTGCATTGGCCCCGGATTGGCTGACAGTGGTCAAGGCTTAGCTGTGACCCAATGAGAAATGCTTCACGGACTTCATACAACGGCACATGCGGTTCTTTAAAAAACAAACCCAACACAAATGGGAACAAGGCCAGGGAACTTGGAAGGGGGTGCGGAGAGCAGCTCACCTGTAAAGTGCTCTTTGGGGCTGGGACCATGGCCGGACCCCGGGCATGCACTCTCCCACGACGCCGGGGGTGTGAGCAGAGGCACGTGATGCGGTCTCCAAGCATGCCATCTGCGCACACACACACACTCAGCGTCGGTGTCGTGCCGTCAGGCTAGGGGGGCCACGCAAGGGTCAGGTCCTGACAGGGACATGCATGGACAGCTCTTCATTTGGGGGGGCGGGGTGGCACGCCCTCACACCGCCGACAGGAACGGGAAGAAGAAGAAGTCGAAGGCGAACTTGACTGCGCCATGCACGGTGCTGCGCCAGTCGCGCTCGATCTTCACGTGCCGCTGCGCCGGTGACAGCTGGGCCATGCAGTTGAGGCAGCTGATGGCCTTGAGCTCGAAGACAGGCCACTTGCTACCCAGGCGGCCCTCGAGGACAGTGCTGAACTCAATGAGGCTGCCCTGGCGCAGGCCGAGCAGCACGTCCTTGAACTCGCCGCTGGCCCGCAGCACGATGTCCTTGGTCACATCCTCCTCCTCCGGGCCGCGGGAGCCGTTGGTGCTGCTGAACGGCATGCCCACTGTGATCTCGAACTTGTAGCGGTCGAACTTCTTGATATGACAGGGGTGCTTGGCCAGGCGCTTGAGGCGGCAGAGCTCCTCCTCAGCTGTAGGGCCACTGCTGGGGCTGCAGGCCGGGTAGGCATCGCCGTAGAGGCAGCGCAGCCAGTCACCCACGAAGAATGGCAGCATGTTGATGGCTGCCTCGGCGCTGTTGTCGATCTCCGTGACACGCACGTACTTGAAGCGGCCCGTCCATGTGACCCGGTGGCCCTCCAGGTGGCTGCACAGAATCTGCGTGCGGGCCATGTTGGTCTCCTTCCAGGCCCGGGGCCCACACAGGAAGCTGTACTGCGGCCAGGTCAGCGTGGAGTTGTATACCTTCATGCCCTCCGAGCGGTACACATAGAACCAGCAGAAGAGCACAATAGCCGTGAGCCACACCAGGATGAGCTTGACGATGGAGCTGCGCGTCAGGGACTTGACCATCCCCAGCACCGAGAAGTTGGCCTTGGTCCACCAGCGGACCAGCAGGGGCACGCTACACACCAGCACAGCGACAGCGATCTTGGTGAGCTCCAGGGCCAGGAACCAGCGGGCGAACTGCACCACACCCACCAGCACCAGGCCGGCCACCAGGATCGGGAGAGCGAACAGGAAGAGGCAGTAGCCTATGGAGGCACGGATCAGCCCCAGGCCGGTGGACTCGAGCAGGATGACCACGCTCAGCTCGCACCACATGAAGCAGACCAGATAGGGCACCAGGTAGCAGTAGGTGCCCTTGAAGTTCCTCAGCTGTGCCATGCGGAAGAAGAGGTACAGCAAGTAGACATAGAGCAGGCAGGGGAGGCTGACGTTCAGGACGATGAGGGGGCCGAGGGGCACGGTGAGGAAGGTCTGGCCCAGTAGCTTCAGGGGGTGCAGGTTGAAGGGTAGCGTGGGCAGCAGGGAGAGCAGGCCAGCGGCCACCTCGGTCACCAGGGCCCTCCTGGTATAGGGCTCAGCGGAGGTGCTCAGGCTCATGTAGCTGGTGGCCGTGAAGAAGACGGACACAACGGCCAGCTCTGAGCAGGGAATGTAGTCCTTGCTGGCAAGGGGGAAGGAGAAGATGACGAAGGCGACGGACAGCAGGAAGTGGAGGTACGGCTCCAGGTGGTTCCAGCCGAAGTTTACCTCCGCCTGCTCCACGTCCAGGTTGGGCTCGAAGCGCAGGAGCAGGCCCGTGAGGGTGCGGAAGCTCTCCCAGGCCCGGCTGTCCTGGAACACCTTGAGTGTACAGATCACCATGGAGATGAAGGACAGGTAGAAGACGACCAGGGGAATAAAGAGGGCGAAGAAGTCGATGGTCAGGTTGCTAATGATGAAGAAGAAGATGAGGGCGTTGATGTGGTGGGTGGGGACGATGGTCGACAGCCAGTGCACGCCTGCCCGGGACGCCATGTCGATCAGGTACTCTTTGATCTCTATGACGGCGTGCAAGGGGTATTTGACCACCTGGTGGGGGTGGACGCAAAGATGGACATTGGAAGGAAGTCAGCACAGGAGCCCCAATGCCGTCCTCAATACCCTGCCAGCCACCTGAGCAATGCTTGAAGCAAACAGCTCACCCTGGATCCTTTGTCCCAGCGGATCCTTCCTATGTCAACACCCTCTGCACACGGTCACATCTTCCCCAGGCTCTGTGGTCCGGACAGACCTTCCCTCGATCCCACCCAGTCCTGCAGGTCCTGGCTCCTCTCCTCTGGGCCCCTGGAGTCCAGCCCCTGGCTCCCCTCCCGTCCCAAACTTCTGCCAGAGTTTCTAGACTCCTGCAAACTAGTGTCCCCTTCCAGACCTCAGGTACCTAGAGGAAAGCACCTGGTTCCCCTGTGCCCTTCCCATCCAGCCTCGCTGATGGAGACCGGAGCCCTGGCTGCCAGTGTGGGGGTGGGGCTTGTGACCTGGCCACCCCCGCGGCAGAGGCTGCCTGGCTGAGCCTTGCTCCCCCCCACTCCCATCCTCTAAAGGTAGAGAAACTGATACTTTCAAACCCATGAAGGGCTCTCTGAACAGTCCCAGGAGCAGCAGCAGATACAGGGAGCCCAGAATGAGAGCTCTGTGCAAACATGAACTGGGACTGCCTGTCCTGTCATAACGAAATGGAGATGATTCACCTGTAAGGGGCCAAGGAGACGTGCTCGCTCGTGGCAGGGGACCCCAAAAAGCAGCTGCCTGCTACCACCCACTCCACACACCTGTGCTGCTCAGAATGGACACCCCCCCTCACCACGGTCGCTCCTGCAGTCTGCACCCAGTGTGAAGGGCAGGCTGACCCCCAGACTTCACACAGCAAAGGACAAATGAGGGACATAAGGTTGGTGAGTAAGGGGGCAGCCAAGGGAGGAGGCAGGGGGCTGATTCTGCCCCCTGGGGCTGGACTCCACACCTATGCACAACTCCCCAAGGTGTCCACCGGGCCAGGGCACAGGGAAATGAGAGAGGGGCTGGAGGTGCTGGCGCTCAGATGGTATGGCGTGGGGGAGGCCATGTGTCCGGGCGTGTCTGGAGGGGCAAACGCGTGGACCCCTGACCTCACGAGATACCCACTTGTGGGGGTAGGGAAGCCTGCCTGCTGCCCAGAGACCCTCGGAGGTGGGGGGGATGCCCACCGCCGCCCAGTGAGGTCGGCAGCACAGCCTCTGCCTCGTCTGCCTGGCTAGAGCATGAACCCGGCCAACAAGGTGGACCCTGGGGGAGCACAACTGAGTGATCACACCTGGATGCAGCTGTCTTTGTTCAAGAGCCTTGGCTGTCAGCTCAGGAGGACCTGGAAGCAACAGGATAGTGCACCTTCCACAGATGTGAGGGCGCCTGGCTCACATGCGAGTTGGGATATTAGGGAACATGTATGTGCACACTGTCTATACATATAAACACACACGTACATGTGTGAAGAGCTGCGTTCCCTCTTACACATTTGTGACAGCCCACTTACCCTTGTTCTAGAACAAGAAAGGAAGTGAATGATTGACCTCCCAGCTCAGGGGTGCCAGTGACCTGCCCTGAGCGCAGGACCACCCTCCCACGGGACCTGGATGGGCCCTAGCAAGTGTCGGTATGTGCTCCTGCTCTGGAGTGGGAGCAGCTGTGAGCAGACTCCTCCAGGCTTCCCCCAGGAGAGCCCCTCTGACACAGACACAGAGCCAGAACCCGCCTGTGTGCAGCTAATCCTCGATGAGGCAGCCCCAGCCAGTGGCAGGACAGACCACAGGTGTCCCCTGGGGCTGTTTAGCTTTCCGCCCTCCTCTATACAAGCAGCCTGTGCCTGAAAACCAAGGATTCTATTCTCCCTTCACCTCCTGAACCATTCACACCTCTTCTTTGAGACTGTGAGGCCACAGAGAGGGGCAGAGAGGAACTTGAAAAGACAATGAAGCTTCTCAAAAAAAAAAAAAAGAAAAAGAAAAAGAAATCTGGATGGAACTAGAGGATATTATGCTAAGCAAAGTAGGTGAATCAGAGAAAGATCATTATCACAGGATTTTACTCATAGATGGAATTTAACAAACAAAACAAACAAAACAGACAAAAAAAAAAAAAGAGCATAGGGGAAAGGAGGGAAAAAAAATAAGAGGAAATCAGAGAGGGAGACAAACCATAGGAGACTTTTAACTCTAGGAAACAAGGTTGCTGGAGGGAGGGCTGGGGTACCTAGGGGACGGGCATTAAGGAGGACAGGTGAAGTGATGAGCACTGGGTGTTACATAAGACTGATGAAGGACTGAACTTCATCTCTGAAACTAATAATACAGTATATGTTAATTAATTGAATAAAAATAAACACAACGAAGCTTCTCGAATACAGTGTCCAATGGTGTCTGGCCTCTGCCTGCACACTGAAGTCCCTGGGCTACTAGGGCCAGGGAGTCCCTTCCTTTCAGGGCCCCAACTCAGCCCCTGGTTGCTTCCACCCAAGCCCTACTCCTGGGGCCCACCCAACTGGGAAACGGAAAATCTTTTCTGTAGAACAAACCCAACAAATTGAAACAAGCTATTCCCTGAGCAGGAAAGAAATTTTTAAAAAAACAAGCAAGGGATCACTTCTATGATAGGACAGCATCTGTAACCAGGCAGTTGCAGCATCTCAACCTGACTCGGCTCAGACCCAAGTGACAGTGTGCACATGGCAGCCTTCCTGATGATTCAGAGTGAAACTGTGGATTTTTAAATATTACTAAATTGACTCTCCTGAGGGCTTCATCTGCCACAAAAGTCTGCAGCAGCGCGGGGCTTGGAGTCTGGAGGTGCCCGTGGGAGTCCCGGCCGCTCAGAGGCACCTAGTACTTCACGGGGGCAGGAAGACAGAGCGTGTGCCCTCCCTCCTGCTCCGAAAAGCTGAAGCAGCCTTGGGTTTTAGAGACGCCTGCCAGGAGTCATCATCTCTTTTTCACAAAAGCCTTTTAACAAGACAAACTGAAAAGGCATCAAAGTACTCTGACAACTTCAGAAACTAAAAGAAAATAGAGCCCCGTGTACTTCTTGTTAGAATACTTTAAATCTCTTTCCCAAAAAGGACTCTCAGAAGTTTTGACAGCACTGAGCTTGTCACCTGTAAGAAGGGTGACATAATTCACCATCCCAACCAGGCTGCCTTGAAAGCAGGCACTGTTAGCAACCAAGCCCCACCACACAACCTGCCTGCAGTTCCCCAGACTCACCCCTTCACCTTTGACCCTCGTTGGCCTCCTCTTGGCCAAGAACCATGGCAAGCACTCCACCCTCCTTCTCTCGCATTTCTAGGGAAACTAACAGCATCCGTCTGTGAACACACTTAGCCCAGGCCTGTCCGAGAGGACCTGCAATAAAGTTGTGAGCTCCCTTGGTCAAGCTCCTGGGTCCTCTCAGCCTGTGGCTGAGAACTTCATCCTGGACGTAGCCCCTGTCCTCGGGGGATCCCTCAACCCTGGGTCCTGAGTGAGGCCTCCATGCCTGCCACCCTGGGTTGTGGCATCTCCATGCACCATTTCTGTGTCAGCCTCCCTACCTGGAGGGTGCCTGATCTGAGCCTCCACAGCCAGGCTCCCAGGAAGGGCTATACCGAGCTGCCTCCACTGGGGGGACTTTGGCACACTTCCTGTCCCTGCCACTCCTGCCCGCTGGTGGCCGGGCCATCCCCTGCCCGTCTGTATCACTGATGGTGGTCCACACACGCTCCTGCTCATACACGTTCAGCTCAGAACAAGGGCCTCTTAGACGACTAACGCCATGGGCCTCATGATGATTTATCTGCTCGGGGCCCCTCGTGTAGACAGACCTGCCTGGGTCAGGCAGCCACGCTTGAGGAAATCAGGGTGCACTCTGCAAGGTGGGAGAGCTGATGTGGGGAACCCGTGAGAGCGTGGCATGGCCCACGGTGACCACCTGCACTGTAAGTCTCAACCATGGAACCGAGAGTGAGTGCTGTCACAGCAGGGCCATGACCCACCATCCCTGGCTTTCCAGACTTGTTTGTGTGCCCTCATTCCTCACTGCTACTGCTGCTTGCTGGCCGCAGGCGGGACCAGGCTGCCTCCCTTCCTACAGCTTGCCGTGCCTTCCTCGCCCCCGCAGATCTAGGTGAACAGCTACCCTGGCAGGATCCTCGCGGTCTCCCAACATTAGCACTTTGCTTTTGGGGGAAGGCATCTTTGAGAAACCAACCTCCATTCTGTGCTGTAAATGGATCATTTTTCAAAATGACAAAGTCTAAGTGAAAGTCAGACTCCAGCGTGTGGCACCCTGCCACCCGGAGCACTTTGCCCAGGAAGGCTCACCCGTCACTCCTGAGTATGCCCGCCCTCGACAGTGCCCTTGGGTTTGGAGCCTGAATGCCCACAAAAGGCCCCATTTGGGAGAACACATCCTGTTCTCCAGGCAGAGGGAGGGAAGTCTGGGGAGGTGTGGTGAGCAAATGACCACAGGGACCATCCGTACAGAGTGCGCCTCTCCCGACAAGCTGTGCAGTCCCAAAGGCTCCCATGTCACACTGGGGCCTCCCATATACCCCTCCGGAGAGCACCACGGCATGTGGAAGGGCAGGTGGGGGCCCTAGTGGTCAGAGCCCTCCAGCGCACTCACCTTCAGGCGCAGGGGCAGGTCCTCGGGGCTCTTGCCCGCCAGCTCATCGTCATCATCGTCCTGCAGGAACAGGTTGGCAGGAATGACGCCTTTGGCATACTTCTTGGTGATCTCCACAAAGTCGTCCAGCGCTATGTAGCTCTTAGCTGGGCCAAACAGAGAGGGGCACAAGGTCACCCCACGTAGCCACGCCAGGCAGCGAAGGTGGCTGGGGCCCAGTGGAGAGGGAGGCCAAGCAGGCTCGGGAGGAAGCGGCTCTCTGTCCAGGACAGACCAGTGGGCAAAGATAGCCGCAGGGAAAAGAGGTGGGACGGCCTTCATCCCACCTCTTCTCCTTGGTGACATGCTGTCCCTCCCCTGAACTTCCCTCTCCTCAGCACTCAAGCCCAGGGTCTGCCTGAGCAGGACTGGCAGCCACCTTCCTGCCCCGTCCTTCAGCCCTGGCTTCTCACAGCCTTGCTGACGGCCGCCCTACAGCCCCACCACTTACCGACCCCTCCACTCAGTATGCAGCCACTGAGGGCCGACCACGTGCCAGAGACCTGGCCCTAGCACTGGCAACGCCTGGGATCTGTGCATGAACCCAGTGTGTGCCCCAGGCTGGGCTCCTGGGCTAGTGAGGTCATGCTCAACAAGGCCAGACGAGGCCGGCTGCTCGCCACGGTCATTTCCATGTCAAAACTGTCCTCCAGGCAGAGGGCAGCTGGGGAGATACGGTGAGCGAATTAACACAGCAATCACATCATAAGCGGGCTGCCAGCTGCGGGGCCATCACTCACCACGCATTGCTGGGGCCGCCTGTGCAGAGGCTGTGTTCTGGGCACTGGGGGCACTAGGGAAACTGGAACCAAAGCCGATCGTCAGAAGAAATCAATAAGCAGCAGCAAGAGCAGAGGGAACCGTGTCAGGAATGAGGCGAGCACCCCGGGAGAGGGTGGGATGCAGGTAAGGGGCTGTGTGCTAACATGGGGGGTTGGAAGGCATCCAGGGCTGCACCCGGACCACAGGCCACCATGAGATGGGGTAGTCTGGGGCAGGTCCTGCACAGATGGCAGTGGCAGGTGGATACGTGTGGCTTGAGCTGATATGAGAGAGCCGGTGAAGACAGGGCCCAGTGGCCTGGGCCAGGCTGTGCATTTGGTGGCCTGAGACCATGAGACTGGCCACCAAGGCCTGCAGTGTGGACACAGCAGTGTCTGAGGATGGGTCACCGGTGCCTTGGACAGAGCCATTCTGGTGGGATGACGAGGGGGTGGGGAGGGGAGCCAAGATGGTGACTGCAGATGCCCCCCTCCAGCTTTGTTAGCAAGGGGAACAAAGAAACAGGGTGGCTGCTACGGGAGTGAGGGGTCCAGAGAGGGTCTCATACCTTTTTTCCTGAGGTGAGAGGAATAAGCCCATGTTTACAGGCTTTTTGAATGTCCCAGTGGGGAGGGTCCGGGAGCCCGCACCCTAGGGGAGGCTGGCCCGGCTGGCTGACAGCCAGGCAGGGACCCCTGGATGGCACCATTCACACCCATCACGGAGGCCTGGAAAGGCCACATCTCTGTCCAGCTCTCACCTCCAGAGGCCTCAGACCCATCCCTCTGAGCCCAGAGTATGCAGTCTTCCCCCGGACTCTAGGACTTTCTAGCAGTTACCATGTGCACAGGGACGTTCTGAGTGGTTAACCCTAAGGGGACTAGGGCAGAGAAGGCGTTGCTGAGCCTCCTCAGGAGGCACCAGCCCTCCTCGACTTCTGTCCAGAGGCGTCTCTCAACCCAAACACAGTCAGACCCCTAGCACCTCTGTACTTAAAACCCATCTAGAACCTTGGATTCCTCTGGCGCCCACCAGCCACAGGTGTCTCTCCATGTCAGTGTCCAACCCCGCTTTACATCCCCTGAACAGAGCAAGAAAGTAAATCTGTGCCCCCGACGTGCCCGAGGCCCTGGGAAAGCCAGACTCAGGATTCATGGCATCACCAGAGCTCCAACGACACTTTACGGACTGACTGCTCACCAGCCTGGTGGGAAGGGATGTGTGCCCCTCTAATCTTCCCCTCACTGTCCACAAGGGGAAACTGAGGCTCAGAGAGGAAAACCAGGCCTGCCTGAGGTCATGAGGAGGGTGGCAGAGTTAGGGGAGGAGCCGGGCCACCTGTCAGCATGGAGCAGACCCTAGGTCCCTCTTGCTGCCTCCTTGGTGACCAAAACCAAGAGTCTGTCCACGCAGCTGGGCAGCTACACATGGATTGAGGACCTCTCCTAATTGGATGCCCCAAAGGCACCCAGTTCTGCGTGCATCCCGACTCTGCATTCCTCACCTTCCACAGCCTATGCTCTGGGAGTCCCCACACTCCCTGTTGGGTGCCCCCTCACTGGGCCTTTGGGTGCAGTTCCCTCCCCTTGCCCTTCAGGGGCTGACTGCCTCCTCACACTTGCTGACCTGCTCAGGCATGTGGATGCAGTCCCACACCACCCCCGTCTCTCTGTCCTGTGAGGACTGTCCTACTGTCCTGTCCTATGTCTGTTTTCCCTCATACCGTGAGCTCCTACTGGGCAGGCTCCAGATCCCACTGCCCAGAACACAGACAGCCCCATGCCCGGACTTTACAGCCAGGAGTAGACATGGTACCCAGGGTGCTGGGCATAATGGCTTGGTCAAAGGGGGTCACGGGTGCAGGATGGGAGACCATACTCACATTCACTGCTAACCAAGCGCTCCAGCACCCGCCTCTGCTTCTGTAGGGACTTGGGGACCGGGCCTGGCTGTGCCCCTCCATCTGTAGAGGACAGAGCAGAGAAAGAATCAAAGCAGGCTGTTTCAGCATGCTCTGTAGCATTCTAGAAACTGGTACATGTGCTCATGTGGCATCCCTCAACTCTGGGGACCACAGGGCCTGCGGCCTCCACGCAGCCTCTGATGGGGACAGCAACAGCCACCTCTCGGCCCCCGCTGGGTACAGCTGTCCCCTCTACCAACGCAGCCAGGGCAACAGATACATCAGTTTCTGATCAGCACAACTTATCCCCAGGCATCTCTTCTGGCATTGTGCTTGGCAGGATTTTCCTCTGGGAAAGACTGAGCTCTCCGGAGGCCAGGCCTTCCCTATCTCCCCAGCCCTGGTACTGGAAGGGGCTCCACAACGAGTCTGTTCACAGCTGAGTGCTGAGCCTGGACTAAAATATTCTGCCCTTTTGTCAACATCTACCCCCTGCTACACCCCCAATCCATCGAGCATTCAAGTCTTCCAGCAAACGTGCCTTTGCGGGGTCAGGTCAGGCAGGAGTGAGGCAACACGAGGGAAGAGGCGCTGTGACCCAGAGAGACTGAGGGCCATGGAAGTGGCCTGGTTTTGGGGGACAGCAAGTGGGGGCTGCTCTGTGTCACTGCGGGGGCTCTGGGGCTCCCCAGGGGCAGCCCTGAGCTCACCACTTCAAGCATGGCTCTCCGGGGTGCTGCCCTCCACGACCCAGGCCTCATGGACACCTCCACTGACCCCAGCACATAGTCTTCCCAGCCCTGGCCCAGCCCTGGCCCAGACAGCAGGCTAGTGCCTGGAGGCTCTAGTCAGCAGGGGTCCTACCGGGAAACTACAGGAGAAGGGCACATTGTTCACCCCACAGCCTTCTCTGCTGCTCTACTGTGTGGGCGGAGGGCCCCAGCCCTGGTGGACCTGAGAGGGCTGGGTGCAGTCCTGGGCAGAAATCACACCTGAACAGAGGGAAGCAGGTGCTCCTCCAGTAATGGGGAGGAAAGGTCAGGTTGGCCCCAGGGCGATAGAGAGGCTGCACCCAGTTGGGGACGCCCATTCTTCTGCCCCATCTGTCCTTCGGGCTGGCTGTGGCTCAGAAGGCTGAGGGAGGGCTGCAGAGGCCGGTGATGAGGCCTGCCTCAGGGAGGTTGGCTGAGCCACAGTCAGCTCAGTGCTCCTGGAAACTCGGGGACTCAGGGACCCAGGTCCCTGCCGCATCTGTGTTACTCTCCCCTGGCTCTGTCCCTTCAGGAGGAGCAGGACACCCTGAAAATGACAAGACCTGTGGCTCTGCCAGCGGACTGCACCAGAGCTCGGGCAGGGTTTGGGAAGGAGACCTCAAGAACAGGATTACACCCCAGGAGGGACCCTCCCTGGGCCTAGACACACAAAAAGATCCCTGGGATCTCCTGGAGTCTCTGCAGGGCTGCCAAAGGGAAGCCCTGCAGAACTCCCCCAGAGAAGCCCACGAGCTCCCTGGGGAAGGCCCGGGGCCCAAAAGGCTCTCGTACCGTGCTCATTGACCTGACCGACATTCTCCAGCAGCTCTGACACAGCCACCTGCTTCTTCTTCTTGGGGTTGAGCTTCCAGTACATGACCAGGGCCGCCTTGCGCACGGCCCGCTCCAGGTCCGTCTCGGAGGAGAGCTGCTTCACCTCCTGCTCGTTCTCAGAAGTGATGCCTACGAGACAAGAGGCATTGCTGGTTTCGTCCCGCCTGCCTGGGTGCCACTGGCGATGCTCCGAGTGCTGACCAGCTCCGCCTGCAGGGGCCTGGGAGGGGACTCCTCGGGTCACCAGGGCAGGAAGAGACATCTGCCCCAAAATGACATCTCGCCAAAAACCCTGCTAGGACCCACACTCCAGATCGGAGCTCAGCCTGGTTCTTCAGTGGACCCGCCCCGGGGTGAGCCTGTGGGCGAGCACATGCCGGGGCCCTTGCCATGCTCCTGGTAGGCCTCTCCCAGCGACCCCCCAGGCAGGCATGTGCTAGACCTTCTTGTGCTCCTGGCCCACTTCCCTGTCCAATTTCCTCCTCACCAGCACCCTCAGGAATAGGAACGGCTCTCCCTCATTTATAGATGGGAAGCCAAGGCACAGGGGCGTCCTGGCCAGCCCCAGGCCGGGAAGTCAGAGATAGGCAGAGCGACAGGGAACCATGGGAGTCAGAGACTGGTAACCACAGTTATCAGCCTGGGTGCTGCCCCTCCTGAGGCAGCTGGGAAATCCAGTTCCTGCACCACCGGCCCTTTCCCAGGGAGATGGAGACTCTCCATGGAGAGAGATGGGCACAGGTTTCACAGGCTGGCCTACGGCCATCTTTCTCCCTTCAACTCCACTGTCAGGGTCATTAGCACCCACCCACCCCACCCCCCGCCCCGCCCCGCCAACCAAGGGCAGTAAGACATGAGATGGAGGGGGGACAGAATTTTTTTCTTCCTTCTAAACATCTTCCAAATTTTCCACCTGAGCACACATTTCTCTCAAGATCAGGAAGCACTCGGTGTGAAAAAGGGGTGGGGGCGGTACAGGGCACACAGGGCCCCCCATGGCCCTCTGCAGCACACGTCCTCAGGCCTGGTCCTGACCAGGCTCCCTCCTGGCCTGTGGGAACTGCTGGGTGTGGGTGCACTGACACGCCCCCGCCGGCGTGTCAGTGCACCTCCCAGGGTGGACTGGTGAGAAATCCTGGCGGACAGAAAGCCTCAATTCTGTGTTTCCAATGGCATCAGTCCCATTTCCAAAAAAAAAGAAGATTCTATATAATACATAACTCTTAAAAACATTCTGATACAAAACCAGAAAAAAAAAAAAACACTTGAAACTATAGAGCATTTCTCTGGGTTTCAAGGTTATAGGTAATTTGTATCTTTGTTTTCTATACATTCCAAGTTTTATATAATATCCATAAAACACTTCCACCATCTGGAGAAAATCATTAAAAAAATACTTTATAACACACGCTACAGGCTTCCATTTTTCTCTGAGGTCTGAAACTTCCAGAAGCACACTGCTCCATGGCCGCAGGATAATGGAGTAAGTGACCGCGTGTGGCCAGGCTATGTCTCACTGGTCCCCACACCCGTTCGCTTCCTGGCAGCTATCGCACCTGGGCAGGTCTTCACTGGCCTATGGTCCCCCAGCCGTTCAGCCCAGACTGGATGCAAAGTCAGCCCCAGAAGTTCCATCCTGACCTTGCGCTACTGTCACATTGTCCTACTGTACCCTGTTGAAGCTGACTGTCCATAGGCTCTACGATGCACTCCTTGATCTGGATTAGAACCCAGAAGGGATCTACCGACAGACCAACACAGACCGAAGAGGATGACAGTGGCTTTACCAGCTGAACATCCCATGTCATATTCTGGAAACAATGTCTTCGGAACAAAACCACAGTGGAACAGAAATTTACACCTGCCGATTTAGCAAGCAGTGCATGTCCCTCAGGGGCTGTGCCTGCCCCAAGCCTCCCTCAGACCCACCTGCCCAAGCCTCCTGTGGACCCACCTTTCCTGTCTGCCAGGCACCGACGAAGAAGCTTGACAGCCTCGCGCCGGCCCTGCTTCGCGGCGAGGATCAGCCAGCCCACAGCGGTGCAGTTGTTCAGCTCCTCATCTGCGTCACCGGCGAGCTGCAGGTAGTGTTTCCCCACCTGCAGCAAGAACCCAGTCAAGCCACATTCCGCGGCACCCCGTGTGCTGCATCAGGGCTCCTGCTCTGCATCCTGATCTGCTCCCCAGAGCCAGGCAAACTGGGGCTTCCCGACCCTCTCCTGCTCTGTCCTCCTGGCCAGCCTGCCTCCCCAACCCGGCTCGCCCAGGCCAGGAAGACAGGGGGTGGGACTGGGGCCCCTGGGGCATCTGCCCTCAGCACAGCAGGGCCTGTGGGACCCTCGGGGCCCTTGATCCTCAGAAAACTGTGTTGAGCGTGTGGGCCCCCCTTCACAGATGAGAAGATGGGGTGGGGGGGCAGGGGCACTGAGGGCAGACAGGAAGGAGGGAAGGCATCCCAGAGGAGGGGGGCCAAGATGGGGAGTGAGCTGAACATGGGCGAGAACATGGGATCTGCAGAGGTGGTGGAAGGCAAGTGACACAGAGAACATGGGAACACAGCAAACAGGGGCCCGGCATCCCTGCTCCCCATTCACACAGTACCGGCTTCCCCCAGGGCCACTGTGCAGGGCCAGTGGGCTGAGCTTCCCACTGACACATGGTCCTCACCTCCGTCTGTGCCTTGGGATCCCCTGCTTTGGCCTTCTCCAGGACTTCTTCAAAGGACACTTCCACATCTCCCCTCACGGGCCCTTTCACACAGGAGAAAAGCACACAGAATGTCACGAGGCTGGTCCCTGTTGTCTGTCTGGGAGTGGAGGAGACTACAATAATGGGCTCGGACCCAGGGCAGCTTGTCAAAATCCAGGTCAGACGCAGACAGATATGCTAGCACGCTGCCTTCCAGTGATGCAGACAGCCCCAGAACATGGACAGCAAAACTGCTACAGAAGGGAGCAGCTCAGAGCAGCAGGAAGGACGAGGATGAGGGAGCATAGACGCCAGTCCCACCCTCACCTCCGAACTCAGACCTGCTTGAGTTGGGCTCTAGAAAGATCCTAGGACTCCGGCATGAAAAGCCCCTGACCTAAATAAACACCTGTGCCCCAATAGACAAACCAAATCCATGTTTTCCAAGACTGCCATCTATACGCACATGAGTTCTGCATGCCACGATCGGAATGCACACACACACGCATATAGGTTATATTTATGACAGTGAATCATGATTAACTTCCCACGTTACTCTCCAGTGAAAGGCACCATTCCCACAGTTCAGAAACCCGTGGGAGGTACATGCTCAGGCTGCTGGGCCTCCCCCACTCTGCTGGGCCTTTGCATTATTCCCAACACTCACTGATTTTACAAAACAGGGCCACAAAACCACTCTGTGGATATATTTTCTTTTCGGGTCATTCTCCCAGGCAGTCCTTCAGGTGTGTTACTAGGCCCAAGGGCCCAAACATCATACAGCTCATACTATAGACTACTTTCTAAAAAGTTATCAAGTTAAAAAAGTATCATGGAAATACACCAACTTTACAACCTTACCAGCAATAGGAAGCCTAACGATAAAAAATTTAAGTTATTTATTTATTTATTTTTTACCAGTGTCTGTCTTTGCCTTATACAACAAATATGCGGGGGCCTCCGTCCTGCCCCACACCTGACCTTGGCAGGTCCTAGACACCTCCAGGCAACTCGTGGGATGTACCGCTACTGACTCCACTGTAGGTGTCTAGTAGGAACTGACAGCCTCTCACTCTCTAGAAGTCTCTGGAAACAAAAATGGTCTCCTGTGACATCACCCAAGGACCAGCCTTCCTGATGGGTTCATCCAGGCCTTTCCCAGAACCAGCTCTTCCAGGCTTGGAGCTGGCTCTGCAGCCACCAGTGCCACCAGGCCCTGCATTCTGGGCACTCGAGTCCACAGGACACAGGACTCTTGGAGGAGGCCGGGCCATGTCTTGGGCCAGCGCAGCCTTCAGGCGCAAAGATGGAGAAGCACGGGGGACCAGGGTCAGCTCAGAGGAAGGAGACTTCTTCTTAAGACCTCACAGCTCAGGTACACACTGCAGCCCTCTTGTGGGATGGCTGGAAGACACTAGGTCACTTCTCCCTGAGATCAGACTGGGCTTCCTTGCCAAGGTCCTTGGGGCCCCTGCCCAGTGTGGCCTCAGCATGCACACCCTTCCCTCGTGCCCAGGACCTTGGTGCTTCCTGAGCCAAGGCCACTGTTCCCTTCTGGCCCCCGTCACACCCCCTCTAGTCCCTGGATGCACACTCTGTCCTCAAACACGAGAGCACAAAGCCTGCAGACTGCAAGACAGTCCCTTCCATGGGTTCCCGGGGAGTTGGAGTGTGCACACGGAGGGAAATCCAGCCTGTGTGTGACTCTGCCGTTAGCCTCAAAGTGCCATGTGACCTAGCCAGGGTCATTTTCAACCGTCTTTAATATCCAACCAACAGGACGGTTATGAAGAACAAGACACTTTGTGTTACATGACTGGGCCAGAGTTGGCACTCCCAAAATGTGGGTTTCTTTTTCCTCCCCACTTCCCTCCTCTTGGCTGACCCCAGGGCCTTTGCCGTTCACTGACACTGCACCTCCCACTGCAGGGCCCACCAGGTACCTCCCACAATTCCAAAACTTTTCTTGAGTAACTGAACTCGCAAGCCCATGTTCTTTCTGTGTTCTGACACTGGCCAGTCAGCCCTTGGCCTATGGGAAGGCTCCTGCTTCAAGGATTCAAGCATACATCTGTTGGCTGAAGATGCTGGCCATGATTAATTCTTCATGGAAGTTATCCATAGCCTGGCATTTCAAGAAGTCTCCCCAGTAGACAGAACCTCCTTGAAACATATGCCACACCTCCTTTGTGATTCCAGGTCCCACTTGGCACTGGTAGAAATATTTCTACAACTACTCAAATGTTGGGCCCATGCTGCAGACCAGTCAGAGGGCTCTTGCTTTTTCCATGTAAGCAGGAGCCTTCCCATAGGCCAAGGGCTGACTGGCCAGTGTCATAACCCCCCAGAACTGGCTGAGGCAGTGTGGACCAAGGACCATGAAACACACTATTCCTTGCACATGCAACCTGCATTCCTGGTTTTTTCTGGTCCCAGCACTTTGATGTCCTGTCTGGGTACCCACCGTTCCCTACATTGGTCATCAAGGTCTGGTGCCATTGTCCCTCACCCACACTGCATGGTGGGGGGCGGGGTGTGCCCCCGTCTCCCTGACCATGGTACTTGGGTTTCAGGGTTGGACACAGACCCAGGCCAGGCCACTGGGGTTTGCATTGAACTTCTGGGAAACCAGCACCCTCCTGCCACTAGGTCTCAGCTGACGGACGCCAGTGGGGAGGCCTGGAGGGCCGCCCAGTGAGAGAACCCAAGTGAGATGAGGGAAAGCAGAGCTGGGGTTGCTGATCACAGCATCTGAGCCCCTGGATCCAGTCCTGAAACCAGCATGCTGTATACTCTACAGATCCTGGAACTAAGAAATTCCTCTCAACCTGTTTTTTTTTGGCTTATGTCAATTTATATTGTGTCTCTGTGTCATTCACAACTGGAGGGGTCCCGACTCTAACTCATTTTTGAAAGGCTTCCTGTCACCAAGCAGCAATAACCAGAGATGCTGGCCTTGGGCAGGTCTGCACGCCTCTGCCAGAGCCCACGGGAGAACCACATCCATGCCCTTCCCCATCTTTCCGTTGTTTTCTCCACAGATTCCCCACATTAGAAAGCCGTGCATGTGCCCTGCTGACTTGGTATGTGACCCTTGATCTTCTCTGGAGCTGTCCCCTCTCCCTGGCAGGGTCCTTTGCCATTTTCCTTTACAATTGGGATGTGGTATTTCACAGCTCCCACCGGGCTTCACAGGGACACTCTGTCCAGGGGGTGGGTCTGACCCAAACAAGTCCAGCTGCCAGCACTGCACTGGACCCTGCGGCTGGGTAAGCGGTGCAGGATGGAAGGGTGAGGAAGGGGGCCGCCAAGGGAAGGAGGGGGGGCAGGGTCCATGGCACTCCTGTCTCTGCAAATCCCAATACGGGGACATAAGGACATGTTCCGCACGATGACTGCACAGCAAGTTCAAGCCCTCAACCCTGGCGGCCGCTCTGCAGAAAGGGGGAAGGTGGGTGAGCAAGCCTCACACCCACTCTGGACTGCATCAGGACCCTGGGCCGTGAGCAGGAAGCGTGCGCACGAAGCTCTCCCAGACATGGCGGGAGCAGGACAGAAGCCAGCACCCTTGCTCCCAGTGGCTGCTGGCCGGATCCGCTGCTGAAGTGGAGTTTTGAATTGTTGAGAGCTTGCCAGAAGCTCTGAGAAGGGGAGGGCCACCTGACACCTGCAGGAGGAGGATGGTGCAATGCTCCTGTCCTCCCGCGGCCACCGCCAGCTCCTTCCTCACTCCCGCCTGTCCTCCCTGGTCCTCCCAGGATGCCCGCCACTGGCAGCTGCAGGGAAGGGCAGGGTGAAAAGCAGCCAAGGGTTCATCGTCTGTCCTTGTAGGCGCCTTGCACCAAGAGGCTGTCCCACACACGGGATGGCCGGGTTGTCCTTCACCATCTGGGTGTTCCACACACAGGGGGTGGGGGTCACCTTGTACCAAGGAGCTGTCTCATTAGCCTTTGGGATGCTGATTCTCGTACTCATGAACAAACAGGGTGAACGACCCCTGCCAAGGGCTGGTCAAGCTTAGCTGGGGGATCCAGCCAGGAGTCCACTCTCCTGACAGCCCAGGACAGGGTTGTTTCCTGAGCACTGCCCACGTGCTAAGGGCAGCAAGCTGAAGGAGGCAGGACCGCTGCCCTCAAAGCCCATCCACGGGCAGGGCGAGCATAGTCACATTTTATCAGTGCGGGCTGTGGAGGTGTTGGAAGTCATCAGTCCTGATCGGGGGGGTGGTGCTTCCTGAAAGAAGTGATGCCTGAGGCTTGGAACACAAGTCCATGGTTAAAGGTAACTGATGAGGGCACACAGCCAACTTTCCAAAGGTCTCAGGAAACCACCTGACCCTGCCACCCTGCAGCTCACGACAGGGCGTCCTATAGTGATGAGGTGACCGCATAGGCATGGCTACCACATGGACTTGCGCTTGTACTGGGGTCAGGACAAAATAACCTGTGTGGAAAAGTCTCTGGATTGTCAATGGCTGACACCTTGACCAGAGAACAAGAACCCGAGCTGTTTATCGCTGTGACTTGTCCCCAGGACAGCAGGGCTTCAACGCTCTGTGCCTGCTCACACTCCCACATTGGCATCAGTTCTGACGGTCCAGCTCTGAACCCCCACACTCTCCCGTGGCTCCAGCCAGAGATCTGGGGGCCAGCCTTGCTTCCTCTACCCTCATCTCCACCTGCCTCTCGGCCACCACTCTGGTTGGCAGCTGGGGTTGCCTCCTCTTTAATGTGACACAGAGCATGTCTTCCTCTCATTTAGGCCCTCCAACGCTCCCCCAAACACCCTTCTCCTTATCGTGACCCTCGAGGGCCTGCCTGGCTGACCTCCTAACCCTGTACTCTGACTCCTTCCCAGGGGGCCATCAGTCTTGGAGCCCGCAGTCCAGCACGGCCCCACACTGTGCAGGTACTTCTTCATGTATTCACCTGGGATCCCTCCCAGAGGTAGGCTGTGGCCCTGCAGCTGGGAGGCCTCACAGTGCTGGCAGTCCTGCTAGTCATCTGCCCTCACCCACCGAGGTCAGCAGAAAGGGTGCCTCGTGCTCCCCAGGTCTCCATAACATCAGCTGTCCCCAGCACAGAACCTGCCCTCCAGGACGGTTGTTTGCTTCTGGCTCTCCCAGGCCCAGGGCTCCTGGGGGGCAGGGCTGAGCCTCACCAGAGACTACCCTAAGGGCCAGCTGATGAGCCGAGGGTTTCCAGCCCAGCTGTCTCTGCTTCAGTTCTGCACTGGGCTCCCTGGAGAGATAGCCCCAAGCACTGGGCACACCACCTGCAGCTCCCCCCCCCCCGCCCCCCAGGTAAGCAGAGAGTCCCTGAGTGTGTTCAAATCTCGACCTCATGGTCACCAGCTGGTGTTCCAATATGTTGGAGAAGCAAGCACGCTAATCCAGATATAACCTAAAGTGGGGCCTGGCACAGAAAGCGTTCCTTCCACACTCATGCTTGTTGCGACCTGTGGGTACCTAATGGGCTCGCTACACCTTTGCAGATGTGCAGGTGAGGGATCCAACACAGGCCCACGAAGCCCCTCCCTGGGCAGATGTGCTCTGGGTTCTGCAGGGCCAGCAGGGCAGGCTGTGTCTGCCTGTGACCGGCGATGGACCCCCAGAGCAGCACAGCCTGGATGTGGGTCTGGGACCCCAAGATGGCAATACTGCCAGGGCCTGCTTCTCTCCGTCTTTTGTCGGGCGGCAGGCAAACAAAGCCCTCGGCTGTTTCCTGACTCCCACCCGAAACTTGCGGGCTTGATGCTGCCCTCCAAGGACAGTTTGCGTGCTCAGATTGAAACCAAGTGTGTTTCCAGCCCTGGTTTCTGTGCCCTGCAGCAGTGAGGCATCTGTAGCTGGGAATCCAGGGTCAGGACCCCTCGTCTGCCCAGAGGCCTTGGAAACAAAGCAGAGAACATGGCGATCTTTCAAGGAGATGCAAAGATCAAAAGTGCCCAAGGAGCGGGTGAGTTTCTGGAATGAATCAGGCACTGGCCCAATGTGAAATGCATAGGGGAGACTCAAGTCGGCTTCCATCACAGCTCCATCTCTGCTGGGCGGGTCTGGTGTTAACCAAGGGGCCTCAGGTCACCTGTGGGCCCATCACTCAGCAGCTGGGCATTTGAGCAAGTCTGTGCCTCAGTTTCCTCACCTCTAAGTGGGGCAACAGCAGAGCACCCCCACCCCCCAGGTCACTGTGAGGGGATCAGATGTGGTCCAGGGAAAGTCCTGAAGACAGGGCCAGCCATATGGTACACACAGATGTGCACAGCAGGTGCCCATCGCGAGCTGGGGGCTTTTGCACAGGTGGCACAGCTAAGCCGGGGGTGGGCATCTTACGCAGAAGCCTCTCTGGGGGAAGGAAAACACGACAAAGCCTGGGTGAGCTGGAGAAATGAAGGGGGGGGGTGATCAGGTGGCAGTGGGGGCTCGCCTTCCTGAACTCGTCCAGACCACCTGGCGGAATGAAGCCTCCTCTCAGCAGCCTGGGACTAAGGGAGAGAAGGCCCAGCATCCTGCCCGAGGCAGGGGAGGCGGTCAAGAAAGCACCCCCCAACACACACACGACACACACGTGCACACAACTAATGTGCGGCATGAGCCTCCCTTGGGGGAGAGAAGGAATCTGGGGCACGCACACAGAAGCCAGACACACATGGCCCCGAGCTAATATGAAGACCAGTCACCAAAGAGGTTCTTGGTGGGTGGGGGTCATAAAACAGCGGGTGCCCCTTCTAGGAGGGTTGAAGAGGATCTCTGTGAAGGAACCAGAGGGCCAGGCTGCTTGGTGACATGAAGCACAAAGTACCCGCTATCTCGGGGCCCCAATGCTGGGTGCCTGCAGGGGACGAAGGGGCCCGTGCTAAGCATGCACACTCCCATACACGCCAGGGCCTGAGGAACGTCTCCTCGAGGCACATGGTCCTGGCACTGGTGTGATCCCCATGTGACCCCATGGGGCCGGTATGATTGTGCCTGCTTTACAGTTGCAGAAATGGGCTCAGTGTGGCCTCCTGACACCCTCAGAGGCACATGGCTCAAGGGCCTGGGCCAAGACGGACCTGTCTCTGGCTCTCCCTGGGCCACTCAGGGCCCTGACAATCATAACAATCCACGGGGACAGACACACGCTCCAGGGAGTCCCAGCTGAGAAACATTCCTGGAGAACTGGCGCTGGAGTCACCTGCAGAAAGCATTTTATAAGTTGTCGGTTTCAACACAGTGAATCACAAAATCCATTTAACTGACCACAAGCAGCATTGCTTTTACAGAAAAGGCACCGAACGGATCAGACTCCTCTCACACAGTAAGGAAGAACAGTGTTCGGGAAATCTCTGTTCCCACTGTGTGTGTGTGTGTGTGTGTGTGTGTGCATGCGTGCCTGCATGTGTGTGTATACACGCAGGTGCATAGGCACCCAAGTCAGGTGAGGATGGCACAGTGTTTCCTGCTGTGGGTCAAGGTCAGGAAGTTTAGGAGGCAGTGGGGCCCTCAGGATGGGTAGGATTTCAGCAGGGGGAGGGAGAGAGGAGGAAGGCACATTCTGGGTGGGGCAAAGGGAGGTGGGGAAGCATGGGGGCAGGCCCAGAGAATGTGGACCAGTGCTGGTGTGCTGGGAGATGGGGACCTGGTGCTCAGGGTGGGACTGCACAATCCTATCTGTCATCAGAGGGAACAGTCTACACTGCGGGGATGGTTCCATTGAGAGTAAGACATCCAGCATACTGGAAAGCCTTGGGTAAAGTACCACAAAGAACACTGCCAGTACCAGTGACATTTCCCACAAACATCAGAGCCAGAGGCTTGGGGCTCCTTCCACCCACAGGAGTCCCGGGAGCTTGAAGACACTCAGACCAGGCCAGTGCTCCAACTCAGAGACCAGTCCTGCATGCAGCTTCCTCCTGGCGTATCTCCATCACAGGCCAGACCCATAACCATTATCACCCTGAGCCCTCACTTTTCCGCTCCAGACTGGATTCACCTGTGACACCCATGGCCACTCAGGGCCATGCTCAGTGGGCAGGAGGTGGATGGAGGATGGACCAAGCCCTAGCACCCCTGCCTGAGGGTCAGCGAGGCAGTCGGTCCCATGATCAACTGTCCTGTCCCACTCTGGTCCTCACACCAGCTCACTTCTGCCCCTGGGAGGTACCTCTGGGGAAGGCCTCAGGGAGCAGAAACCTGAAGAGGCCCCAGAGTGCCAGGGAGCAGGGCAGCCCTTAGCAGTCCAGCTTGGGGATGGAAGATGATCCCGAGGGCACTGGGGACCCAGGCCTAGGTGCATTCCAGGGTGGCAGCTGGCTCCTGAGGGGAGTGGCCACGTGAGTCCCCAGACCAAGTAGAGCTCCCTGGCCAAATGGCCCTGAGGAGTGGCCATGATAGCCCGGAGACCAAATGGACTCCCCCAAGAACCGTGCGGGACCAGGGCTGGGGTAGGGGGAGAAAGTCTTCCTCTCACTCCTCTTACTCCACAGTGCCTGGTGTGGAACCAGCCTGGAGAGTGCACAAATCAGTGCTGGAGCCATCAGATCGTAAATAAAATAGGGAAACGTGACTTCTGCTACCACCCAAGTCCATGCATCAAGAGCAAAGCTCACTGCACAGGTGGGAGCCCAAGGGACCCAGCCCACAGGAGGAGGAACCAGGCAGGGCACCTGGGCCCGGGACTTGCTGCCCACCTGGCTTCCAGCCCCAGCCCCTTACCTGTTCGGTCTGCTCTTTCTCGGCTCCGAGCACTCGGGGCCCGAGCCATAGCTGGGGCAGCTGTGTCTCCCACGTCTGGTCCAGGGCCAACCTGGGGTCCAGGAGCTCGGGGCGCCTCACTCTTGTCCTGCTCCAACGAGGCAGTAGCATTGAGCCTCGAGCGGGCCTGGGGCTGCAGCGACGGAGGAGGCTGTGGGCCAGAAGGGCTGGCAGGGGGCGCACCAGGGTCCATCCTGCTGGCAAGAAAAACCAAGGGTCAGACACACAAGGGCGGCCAGGCCCAGCCTGCTCTGGCCTCGAGTGTTGGGCAGAAAGGGAACAGAAAAGAGAACGAGGGTAGGTTGGGGGGAGTAGCGCCTGGGTGGCTCAGTCGAGAAGTGTCTGCCTCTGGCTCAGGTCATGATCCCAGGGTGGGAAGCCTACTTCTTCTTCTCCCACTCCCCATGCTTGTGTGCTTGTATTCCTCTCTCACTGTCTCTCTCTGCCAAGTAAATAAACAAAATCTTAAAAAAAAAAAAAAAAAAAAAAAGTAAAGAAAAGAAATGGGGTGAGGGCCACTTCATGCTCTGTATGAGATCTCACTCAACCTCACAGCAGCCCCAAGACTGTGCCCATTTCATAGATGAGGAAACTGAGGGAAGAAATCCATTCAAGGCCTCTGGCTCAACGGGCCCCATCGCAGTCATGAGCTTGGGCCCTACGTCTTCAGGCCCGAAGTCCCCTGCCTCAGCAGGCACAAGCCCTGTGACCTCAGTGTCCTTGCCTGAGCAGCAGGGATGGTGCAAAGTTGTGAGGGTCCAGTGAGATAATCCGCATGGAGCACTGAGCACAGTGCCTGGCTCAGGGAGCTGAAGCGTGGACTCCACCTTATATGTCCCCCCTCCAATCCGTGAAGGTGACCCTACTTGCAGATGTAATTAAGGATCTTGAAATGAGATCATCCTGGATTAGGATGGGCCCCCATCCAATGAGCAGTATCCTGAGAAGAGGAGGGGAACACAGAGACATAGAGAGAAGAATGTCATGTGAAGACAGAGCATGGAACAGGAGGTGCGGCTGCAAACCAAAGGCCACCAGGGGTCATCGCCTTCACCACAAGCCAGGAGAGAGGCAGGGAAGGATGACCTCTCAGAGTTCCCAGAAGGAACCAACCACAGAGTAAGAGTTAAATGTTAGCAGGTAAGTGAACGGAGGATTGGATGCAGGGGAGGAGGAAAGGGGTGGGGAGCCAGGAATGGGGGAGGCAAACAACCCATGAAGCCAGGATTTAGGCAGATGAGCCCAACGGCAAAGCCCTCCATGCGAGGCCTGAAAGACAGGACAAGACCCACCAGACTTGGATGCCACCAGACATGAATACGCACTAAAAGGCAGAGTGAGGTGCCCAAGAACAGAGAATGGACTGGAACAGACTAGAGAGATTGGTGCTTCTACAGCCCTCTTATGACAGGGAAAGGGCTCAGTCAGTCAGTAAAAGGGACCTCATGTGCTGATTAGCAAAATGGCAGAAACCACCACTGACGCAATGGAGCTGAAAGCCCCAGCCCCAGGATCCCCAACCTGGGGGCCCTGGATGGGCTTCAGGAGACACAGACCCCTGAAACTGTCGGGACGACTTGTGCACTGGATAGGGGACCGGGTGGCTTTTCCTTAGACTCCAAAAAGATGCCATGACCCTCCCCAGACTCAAGGCCACGTCCGTCCTTTTCACTGAGATGAGGAAAGCGAGCGCAGAGCAGGGAGAGGCTGCTCATGTGGAGATCTAGCCCCAGGCCCCCCCGCTCTGTGGTCCTGAGCCACAGGGCCATACCCCTCTCTGCTTCCTCCACTGTAAATGGGACAAGTCAGCTCACAAGAGGGCCCCATGAGGACCAGATGAGAGGACAGGCTGCACACGGGGGCCAGGCATCCCCAAACGCCCAGTGCCAAGCAGCAGGCCTGCCACAGTAGGGGCCCCCTGGATGTTTCTGGAGATGACTGTCACAAGAAGAGCTGCAGTGGCCCCAGGAGCCACATGCCTGTTTCCAGGGGCTGCACAACCAGGTCTGCCCTGTCCCCAGCCACAGTGGATCCTGAAGATGGGATCTGTGTCCGCCAAACAACCCCATAGATTTCAATCTGGACATTCCTCCGTCTGAAACACTGAATCCTTATTTTAAAACATCCCCCAAGGGCAAGACAAGAACACAGCCGAGCCACATGAATCTGCTTGGAAATCAACGCACTGCTCGGTGCCGTTTCCAAAGTGCAGGCTTCAGGGAACCCAACCAAGAGGCAGCTTCTATGAAACTCGCCATTCAGCTGCACGTGTAGACCAGAGCGAGCACGTAGCCAGGAATGGGCCGGGGAAACCCGTGGTGACAAGCCACACGGAACCAAGTCATACAGGACACCCACCCCACCCCCTGACCCAAGATAGCCAACACGTCAGTTCTTCAGACCACATAGGGCCACGTCCTACCAAGCCACCTCCCATGGCCCGCTGCCCCTAGAATCAAGAGCCATCTCCTCAGAACAGCAGAGCACAGCTCACCTTGACAAGAGCCAACTTGCACCGCCACACCTGTGTCGGGAACAGCAGCAGGAACGGACGTAATATCTGGACTGTGCTCTGCTCAGTGCATGTTCTCGGGGGTGGGGGGCTGCACACAGTGCTGGGAGCCGGGTACCGCCAGTGTGACAGGCAGATGGGTGGCTTTGCCTTCAATTCTCACCCTGTTTCACAGACAAGGAAATGCGGGTCCAGAAAGGTAGGATACGTGCTCGAGGCCACACAGCTCACGGTGTCAGAGCTGGAATTCAACTCCACAAAGCCCGTTTCTGAAAAAGGGACCTCTCACAATCCAACCCCAGTCACGCCTTCCCTTCCCTCCCTGCCCCTCCCAGAGCTGCCATCTGGCCTGTACCGGTGCTCTGGCAGAGCGAGCCCTCCTCCTCCAGTGCTGGGGCCCAACGTGCCTCCTTCCTGGGAGTGTCCCTGCTGCCTCTGCTGAGTCCCATCTCAGGTAGAACCATCCTCTACCAGGAGACCCCAGGCCAGGGACAGTGTTATCTCTAGCCAATGAGACACAATTTTACTAACACATGACAAGGGGAGTGAGTCCCAGGACCTGCAGCCACTAAATCTCGCTCACTGTGTCTCAGTTTCCTCATCTGTAAAATGGGAAAAACACCTCCCATGAAGGGGTGCCATGGATTAGGGGTGTGAAAGAAGAGAAAGTAATCTGCAAACCATAAAACATTAAAATGAACAAACAACCAAGCAAGCAAGCACACCCAAGCTGGTCCTCCCGGGTGCTACACCAGGGCGTGGTTCGTTGAAAAACACATTCTGGGAGGAACCACAGGGAACCACAGGTTCTGGGTGGCCTGTGGGTTAAATATTAGGCATATCATACAACAGTAAAAATAACTGTTTTAAGTAAAACCTCTGCTTAGTAAGAATGGAAGAGTAAAAGAAAATTGATTTTCAGGGTCTCAGAGTTGCTCAAGCCCTTTAGGGAGAAAAGGGCTTATTATTTACAAACGAGACAGCTCACTGCCAGGGTTGGGTCACAGGGAGGATCACAGACCATCTTCTGGTGGAAGGACCCACATGGTGGTCCCACCTTTCCTGCTGTTACACGTTCTCTTGCCTGGGATACTGCGAGCCCTGCAGGCGGGGGCTGCGTCTCCTTACCCTGGAGCACCTGCTGCCTGGCGTGGCACGCATCCTGGATCTCATGTGCAGGGTACATGGGGACAGCCTCCTCTCGGGAAGGCAACAAGCTTAGGGGACCTTATTGTGTGACTTCAAGCAATTCCCACCCTGGAGACCCCAGGACCCTGAAAGCAAACAGGGAGCATCTACCTGCCTCGGTCCCAGCTCCAAGACGCCTCCAAACTGTCTGCTAGGGGGCCACCAATCCCACTGCCTGCTGATGGCCCCAGCAGTAGCCTGGAACCCGTCATTGTGTAAGACCAAAAAAGCAAAGTGGCTGGCATTCTTTCCATGTGAGTACCAAGGCATATTTTTATCCCATCAAAACACAAAATACCAACACTGAGGAGCTCGGCTGAGGAGCTGCAGGGACCGTGCCTCTAGGGAGACGTGGAGCAGAATGGCCACGTGTGGCCTCCTGCCCCAAACGCTCTAATCTGGCCCCACTCTGCTCCCCTCCCCGGGCTGAGGGGCAGCCCCACCTCTGAAACAAGCCCCCACGGGAAGGCTTAAAGTTGCTCCAGCACCTTCTGACCGGAGCCTCCACACTAGAATCCCAGCCCCGGCAAAGAAGCAGGGATGCCCACAGGTTTCACACACGAGGGTGTCTAACGTGGCCACACTTTCTGGCACCGTCCAGAGGGGAGTTAAGAACATTACATCCCCTCGGCACAGTGCTATCCTACAAAGATGTTACCCATGACCCCATATACAAATAAGCATTTAGGGTCAAGGAAAATGTTGGTATAACACTGTTAAGCCAGATTTAAAGCAGCATGAGAATTATCCTGTCTCTTTAGAATGAAAACGGCATCTACCTACAGAAAAAGATGAAAGACAAAATACTGGATCTCTCTGGGTGGAGGAATTATGAGTGGTTTTATTTTATTCTTTTTTCTGATTATATTTCCCTAATTTTCTATAATAAACGTATAAGGTATTTGAAACGAAAACAAAATATATTTTACAACCTGCCTGTGACTGAGCTCTAAGTGAAAGAAAGGGCCCCGGGGGGTTACCCAGCATCTGGAGTGTCTGCTCCATCATGGCCTGGCCCAGCCCTCTGGCAGAGGGCTGCTCCTCAAGACAAGGGCACAAAGCCCTTGGAGGCTCCCAGATACCTATTTTTGCCCCAGAGTATTAAGGGCCAAACCAAGGAACATTCCGACACCACTCGATGTGCCAAGTTCATAGAAACAAAGTGGGAGGCAAGTTGGGAATGCCCTAGTCCTTCATCAAGGACAGCCACAAGTGTATGCTGAATGGCCGAGTCCGTACTACACACCTGCTCTGAGCCAACACCTAAACAGATAACTACAAAGACAAGCAGCATCTGGGATGCAAACACCCAGTGGGGGAAGGGGGTCTTGCTAGCCTTTGGAAGGCAGGAGAGGGACTGTGGAAAAGAGGTCTTGACTCAGCCTTCAAGTCAAGCGGGTGTGAGCCAGGTGAGGGTAGAAGGAAAGAGGAATGGAGGAGCGTGGGTATTCCAACAGGGGACTGTCCTGTAGAAAATGCAGTGGAGGGACAGTGACCAGCCGTGTGGCCAGGAAGGTGCAGGTGGCTGGGAAGTGACCGCTGGGGATGGGACACAGGAATGAGAGAAAAGGCTGTGTGGGCAGCAAGGGCAGGTCCCAAGGGCCTGAAGGAATGCCAGACTTTGGAGGCAGAGCTGACCCTAGGGCCAGGAGTTTGGGAGGACAGTGCTGAGCAGGGAGGTGACAATTAAAGAACCACAGGGGACAGGATGGGGAGCCCAGGGATGGGGCTGGGTGACCATCTGGGGAAAGGTAAGGAGGCCTGGTCCAGGGCAGGCATCTGACTGCAGCTCCGGGGCTGGGAGAGACAGGAGTATTGCCAACTGAATGTGAGGAGTGGGGGAGCAGAGGGTGACTTGGTTTGTGTCTGGGGGCCAGCACAGCAGTGCTACTTTCTGATGTGGGGACGTGGGAGAGGGCGAGAGCCATATAAAGCATCAAGTTCCCTCCCTCTTAGGATTCTTATCATCACCATCACAGAGCAGGGTTTGGTCTCTGTCCTAGGGCTCAGGCACCTCTGGGAGGGGGGGCCAGGACTGAGCTGGAGTCCCCCTCTTTGACCAGCCCCCAAGGCCGGTTGAGCCCTGGTGTAGGAGGGGCTGGGAAAGCCTGAGCAGGGAGCCCCCCTCCCCCCACCCCCAGTCTTCCATCCTGGGAGAGAAGGTGTGATGTGGTCTCCCAGCAACCTTCCCTGTGCTCAAAGGTCCATCTGCTTGGGGGCGTGGGGGTGCAGGGGTGCAGCAAAGGAGTGGTTTTATAAGCGAAGTTTCCTCTAAATCTCTGGTCAGACACCACGGGGCTCCCATGAGAAGCCCATCCCCTTGGAGACACGGGGCCAGGACCGGGCAGTGGAAGGCGTGGCCTCTGGGCTTCTGCTGACATGGCACCCTTGCTAGGGCCGCAGTAAGAACAGGTGACCAGCACAGAGGTCCCCAGGGCACTCTGCAAGTGACAGATCCTAGCAGAAGAGAAAGCCCTTCACAAACAGGCCAAATGCCAGGGTCACTGTCCAAGGTGAGGAGAGGCAGGACGGGGCTTGCTTTCAATGCAGACCCCAGACGGAAGGCTTCCCCGGGCTCTGTGCGGTCCTGGACAGGTCACCCAACCCCAGGGAGCCTCAGCTCCATCATGTGTCCACTGGGGCTCTAATTCCCACTCCTGTAAGACTGGGGTGGGGAAGGGGAGTGTAACTCTGGTACAACTGTTAGCTCCTTGGAATTCTCAGCATCAACTACAAGCACTGCGCGGGGCGGACATGGCTCCATCACATCCCAAAGGGCCGGGCGAGATTCCTCAGAAAGTTTCCATCTGTCACAATAGAAATTCATGGCGCGGAGGGCCAGCCAAGGGCCGGGTTCACCGGAGTCGAGCCGGGACCGAGAGGTACTGCCTCTGCCCATGCCCATCCCCTTACCTAAGAGCAGCCCCGGGGACAGTGAGCCCCGCACTGATTCTAAGTGGGTGGTGGGGGCCTCAGCTTGACCCAGGGGCTGCCCCCCCACCCCGGTGGGCCTGGTCCCCGGTGTGGGTCGGACCCCCGCCGATCCCCCCCCACCCGCGCCCCCGCGGGCACCGAGGGCCGCTCTGGGTGCCGCGGAGTCCGGCCGACGGCCGCGGGGGAAGGGCCATGACGGGGCACCTCGGGACTGGCGCTGCGGGACGCAGGGTGGGGCGTCTCCGGCCACCCTCCAGCCATCCGCGGGCTCCCCGCGGCTACGGCCGTTGGCCGCTCGGTGCCCGCCGCGCGCGGGGCTCCGCGACTCCCGAGGGGGCTCACCCCTCCCCCGGAAGTCCCAACGCAGGCCCCGGCGGGGGTTGCCGCGGGGGTCGTCGTGCGGGCGGGACCCCAGCCCCTCGCCTTCTGGGGACCTTGTGCGGGGAGCCCTGGGGGCAGCCGCGCATATGGAGAAACTGAGGCCCGAGGCGGGCGGGGCCTCCCGGCTCCCTTTCCAGTCCCCCACGCGGCCGTCCCCCGCCCCGAAGTACTCACCCGGCCGCAAGTGGGCCGCACGCTACTCTGCGACGCCTTCGGGCCTCCGGGCCTGTGGCAAAGTTGTTCGCGAGGAGCCGGACACCTAGAGGCGGGAGCTAGGACGCCGGGCCGAGGGAGAGACGCGAGCAGCTGAGGGAGCGGGCGAGCGCGGCCCTCCGCGGAGGGGCGGGGAAGGGGGCGGGGCCGTAGGCCGCGCTCCACTCCCGATGCGTCTCGGAAGACCCGGCGCCCGCTCGGTCCGCTGTGCGGCCGGCAAGCTTGCCAATCATCTCGTGCCTCCGCCAATCACGAGGCGCCTCGCCTGGCTACGGCGGACCGCCCCCTGGTGTAGCCAGGCCCGAGGGCCCCGCGGGGGGCGGGTCCGACCCGCCCACAGCGAAAGTTTCCAAGCCGAGTCGGCCCCCGCCCGGCCCACCGCGTGCTGGCCCCGCCCCGCCCCGCCCCACCCGCAAGGTGTTCAGTTGCAGAGGGAGGCCCTTTGCTTCTCCATCAGTTAACAGGTGGTTGAACTCTTGGACAAGACTCAGGCCACCTTTCAGCCACCACTCTGGCCCCAGGGCCCCCAACTTCAGATTTATAATCACTGCTATTGCAGTATTAACTAACAATTGAGGGCCTGCTGTGCGCTAGACCCCTTAATCCCAGCCGTGCCAGAGGCAAAGAGGGCTCCCCCCCTCCACCATACAGCAGCAGGGAAGGAAAACTATGGCTTATTTAAATGCGTACAAGTAACCAAGTACAGCTTTAAATGCACGCAGTCCAATGCAATGTCGCACGCTTTTCACAAGGGAATTATGGGATTCACCTTAAAAAATACATTAACGTGGGGGGGGGGGGTGACGCAAGGCTCAGGCAGTTTGGGAAATCCTCTTCTTTCAGTCCTGTCCTGTGTCTGAGGAGGTGTAGTTTAAAGATGCGGGGGAAGGTCTGTCCTTCAGTCATGCCCTTGGGAAGATGAGGTCCTGGCCGGTGACCCACCCTGGGCTGTGTCTGCTCTGTGTCTGGTCCTCATAGCCAACCTGGGATGCCTGTCCTGGGTCATGGCAGAAGCTGCCTCAGAGTGGCTGCCAGAGATCTGTTACCAACATGTGGGGAGCAAAGATCCTGGTTGGTTTGGGAGGTGGATTCTATATACCGAACACACAGCACTGGGCACTTTAGTCAAAGCTGTGTAATTCAGATGTCACCTCCTCTGATTCATCAGCTGTGCCCCTCGATGTTACCCCATCTCATCTGAGGCTGTGAGGCTCACAGGGGAAGGAAGGAAATGAGCATGGAGCAGTACCTGCTCAGCCCCAAGTTCAGTTTTGGGGAACTTTCATACATTGAAGTTTTCACTGTACCCCTAATGAGTATAGCATTGAAGCAATGCCTGGAGCTCGTTTTTACTGATGAGAAAACGTCTTTTTTGTCTCTTTCTTAGCCCTTTGCCCCTTGAGGAAGGCTTTGCCATTCCATTGCTAAGCTTCTAGAGCATGATCTTAGTTTCTGGCCTGCCCTCCCTCCAATTTGTGCTCTCTCACTATCAAATAAATAATAAAATCTTTAAAAATAATTTAAAAAATTAAAAAATTGTTCAAAGACTATTACTGTCTGTGGTATCAGATCGATGCCTATGGAAGAAAGGGTTTCCAAAGGTCCCTGCATTCCCACTGCATGTGTGTGTGCTTGCCTATTTCATTAGGGCCAAGTCCTAGAAATAGAAACATGGATCCTGATAGGATTTTTCAGGTCTCTAGATACAGCTTTACCAAAACAGATTTCTCAATATTGTTTCCACTTCACGTCTGAGAGGTGTACACTGGCCTGGGGAACTAATTTTTCAACCCCTTTCTTACTCCAGTAAATGAAAAATGGCCTCCCTGCCTTTGTAATCTCCATTTCCATGCTAACTAATGAGGCTAGACTTTTCTTGTTCCTTAAGTTTGTTTTTTTAAAAAATATTTTATTTATTTATTGGCTAGAGAGTGAGAGAGCATGAATTGGGCGGGGGGTGGGTGGAGAGGGTGAAACAGACTCCCCGCTGAGCAGAGACCCTGACACGGGTGGGGCTTGATCCCAGGACCCCAGGATCATGACCTGAGCTGAAGGCAGACACTTAACCAATTGAGCCACCCAGGCACCCCTCATGTTTCTTAATTTTGATAAGCATCTGCTTTCTCATTCATCTATTGGGTTCCTTAGGCCCTTTGAAAACTCATGAGATGCGTTCTTTTATTTCCAGCCTCCCTTCTTTACCACCTGTCCTCCCTTTGAGCTGGTAAGATGGGGGCCGACCTGAATAGCTCATGCAGCCCACCCTTGGGGCCAGCAGCCCTCTTCACACCTGGGAGGGTGGGAGCAGACAGGCCTTCTCCAGAGACATGGGAGCGCCTTGCCAGTGCTGTCTTCATTGTCTACAAGAACATAAATGACTCGTCATTCACCCTCTTGCTGGTTGGCCACCGCCCCAGAGACCACCATCGCCCTGTCCTCACAGACCTGACAAACAATAACAGAGAGACCAAGACATTCCCTTCTGAGGGGACACAATAAGCAGAGGAAGAGGACAGGTTGAGCAGCCCAGGCCGAGCCTGGACACACTTAACACACTCTGTGGAGCAAAAGGCCTTGAACGTCGTCGGTGGATTCAGAAGAAACATCGAGGCGAGGAAAATGAGCCAACGGGAAGATAAGAGAAAATGCCTCGGAGGGAGGAGGAAAAGCGCATGAAAATCCTGGAGAAAACAAGAGGCTTCGGGCAGTTCCAGGAGGGAGAACCCCCACCTGTTGGGAGAACCAGAGGGAGCTGGTGGGCAGACAGAAGTGAAAGAAAGTTTCCAGAGGAAAATGTCTCCAGCTGCAGCTCTCTGCTGTGAAGGCTCCAAGTCCCAGAAGGGGAGACCATGTCTTGCCAAGTTCCAGCAAGAATCAGTCCCAGACGAAGGCAGGAGAATCAGCATAGTGCCTGCACTTTGGGAACCTAGGAACAACCCAAGGACTCTGATGATCTGATCAAGGAGCCCTCCCCCTGCTGTGATGGAATTCCTCTGCTGGGGAAAAGGAAAGAAAATATCCCAGTCGATAAGACACACAGAAGATCCCTTTTATCCACGGGAGGGCCTCTCTCACCGGGACAGTTCAACTAGAGTAGAGATCTCAAGATAGAGCACAAAGAGAGAACAGATAACGCTGGTGGACAGTGACCCTTGCAAAATACTTGATTTGATCTGAATATCCCTGGAATTTTGTATGATCACTGCTAAGTAAGGATTCTTGAAATTTGTGCCACACACTGTAAGAGAAACCTGTATTCATCTGGGAGTAAACATAGAATCAATGTCAGCCACCCCGGAGCAAGGGGCCACGGAGAGACTGAAGGGACATCCTGGCATCTGCTGGCAGGGAGAGGAAGGGAGCGAAGGGCTTGCTCTGGTGCGAGCAGGAGGGGTGGGAAAGGAAGAAGCTCGTGGGGGAGTGCTGTTCCTGCTTACTTTTCATACATTCACGGGGGAGGATCGGTGTAATTATGACTATCAGGAGCTGGAAGAGGCGGGGGGTGGGGAGTGGGTGAGGGTGTCGAGAGTGAGCTGGGAAGGAAAATTAAGCAAGGAGGAAAGAAGGAAATGACAGCAATAACAAAGTTCAGTCCAAGTAAACACAAAGGGAGGCGAAATAAATAAAACCACGGATATCGGCTTTCATACAAAACGGGGATGGGCTGAATTTCCCCTCAAAAGCCCCTAAGGCTGGGGTGAAGATAAAAATCCAGTAAAATGCAATTTACAAGAAATGCTGCTCCCCCAAATGATGAGAAATAGAGGCCCCCAGTGCACACCATTTGAAAATTGAGATTAAAAAATGACAAGAATGGCAAATTAGTCTTGCGTAAGGAAGAATTCAAGGCAGAAAGCATTCACAGGAACAAAGACAGATATTACATAATGGTGCAAGGTACAATCCACAAAGATTCAATAATCATAAATCTGAATGTACCAGAACTACAGCGGCTGTGATGTGCTGTATTTTATGTGATGGGCTACTGTGTATGTCACAGCGGCCAAGCCATGGTATCCAGCTGTGGTCAAACACCAGTCTAGATGTTTCTCTGAGATACCTTTTAGATGAGAGTAACATTTGAATCAGTAAACTGTGTAAAACAGGTGACTCTCTGCAATGCAGGTGGGCCACATCTAATCAATTGAAGTACTTAGGAAAGTAAGGCTGCGGTCCCCCAGTAAAGGAGAATTTTGCCGGCAGATGCCCTTTAGGTTTGAGCTGCAACATCAGCTCTTCCCTGGGTCTCCAGTCTGCCATCCTGCCCAGCAAGGTGGATTGGCCAGGTCCCACAATCCCATGAACCAATTGCTTAAAATATTTTTTTTTCTGTCTTTAGTGTGTGTGTGTGTGTGTGTGTGTGTGTGTGCGTGTGTGCGTGTGTGTGTGTGTGTGTGTAGGGCAGGAGGCCTATCCTCATACCCACAGAGAGATAAGCCCAGAGCTTTGCTGTTGAGTTCTGGATGAATGATGAATGAATGAATGAATGAATGAATGAACAGACAAATGAGTTGCCCTATGCAAAAACTCACAACAGCTCTTTCTTGCCCTTAACACAGTGTTCAGACTCTTTAATGCGACATCTAAATATGCCTCCTACACTTCAGCCCTCTGATTTTTTCTACCCGCGGTCAGAGTCTGTGTTCACACCCCTGTCCCACTTCCTTCCCTACTGCTGCTTAATCCTTCTCAATTTATGCAAGAGATCTTTATCAACCTCCTACCCATTCCAAACCTGGGGCTGTACACCAAGCCTACTAAGAAAATTGAAGGAGATTGGTGAGTTATTTCTGGAGGAGAGCAGGGTTGGGGGCTTTTGCAGACCGTCAATGCACTAGACGGAAAACGGCCCCCAGAGATCTAAGCCTACTTCCCGGGACCTGTGCATGCTGGCTAATTTGAGAAAAGGTGGTTGCAAATGTGGTTGGATTACATATCCCTGTGGTCACACAAGATGGGGCAATTCTCCCAGATTCCGAGGCGGGCATCTAGATGCGATCACAGGTGTCCTTAAGGACAGAGGTGGGGGCTGGGGGGATCCATGACACACACAGATAAGGCAACATGAAGATGGACTAGGAGACATGGAGATGCCAACCTTGAAGATTGGAAGGACGGGACCCTAAGCCATGGAGAGCCTGCTGCCATAAGAAACTCGAAGAGGCAAGAAACAGATTCTCCTTAATTTTTTTGGCTCAGTGATCCTGAATTCAGACTTCTGGCCCCCAGAATAAGCAAACAGTACTGACAGTTGGGAGATGCACTCAAAACACCTGACTGAATGTTCCAGAGGCTCTGTGGACCTCAGGACATCTGCAGCACTCAGTGACCTAAGTTCTGGGTGTGTGGGTTGGTCAGATAAGAACGACACATGGGAACATGCCAGCGCCCCCCGCCCAGACTGCTGGCACAGTGTGATCTTAAGGACTGCCCGCATCAGCACCCTCCCACCACTCCCCAGAATGAGGCCCAAGAATCTGCATTTCAACAGTGGCTCGGGGGTGGGGGGGTGGGGGGAGTTCTAACCTACAGTGGGATTTGGGACCCAAGATTGTAGAGCTGAGTGACTTGCAATGGATCTGTCCCTGGGCATCCTTCACCTGGACAAGTACTCAGAATGCAGAACCCCTCACGCCTCCTGAGTCAGAATTCACATCTTAAAGGGACACCCCCCATGATTTGTGTAGGTATTGAAGTTGGAGGGACCCTGCTCTAGGCGGGAGGCTTCCAGCCCAGGTTGCACAATATCGGAGCCACCTGTGGGGCCTGTCCTGCCCAGGCCAGCAACACCGGAAGTCTGGATTCTGTGAGCAGTCCTAGAGAGAGGGGAGCAGAGGAGCCACACTCAGGATTTAGCAAGGTCTAGAGTGCATGCCGGTCATGCTCCCACTATAAGAAGGACCACTTCCCAGCTTCCTTGCTGGAGGCTGTCCCACCTACCCTTGGCCACATCTAGGACAGGAAGGTCCTCAGTGTCACCTCTCAGTGGATCTTCCTGATGCCCTGCCCAACCAGGTGGCCTCCCTCCAATTCTGAGGAGCTGGGGGCTCCCCGCATTCACACCATGGTCATGGGCAGAGCCTTTGGGCTCCCAAGCCACTGCCCTCTGCTCTCTCTGGCCCTCTGCCCACGCACTCCCATGTCCCGCCAGCAGCTCCCCTCCCCCCTTTCCTCCACTCCCTGATGGAGGGCTTGGGGCTGGTCACAGGGCTCTGTGTCACGAGGACTGGGGGCTCCATCAGGGGTGCTCTCAGCCCTGCTCGCCCACGGCCGCCTCCAGCTCCACCTGTGTATCCACATGTTGCCTTGTGGCCAGGCAGCTGAGGCCCCCCACGAGTCTGAGTCGTGCTTTACTCATCTTTACTCATCTCCGAAGGCAGAGACTTAATGCCACTTAATGGCCTTGTGATGAGTCACCAAGTACATTGTGAAGTTTCATATGGGAAAAAAAAAAAAAAAAAGCATTGAGAACAGGAATGTACCTTTGAGGCAGAAGAAAGACAAATGCCTGGCAGGAAGAGACACACTTTCCCATGACCTCCCCCGCATCCCAGCACCCCACTGACACGAGCCCTGAATCATCAGTCATTAGTCCTTGTCCAGAGAGAGAGAACCAATTTCACAAGTATAGATCTGCCGGCACACGGGGGATTGGCTCACATGCTTGGAGAGGCTGAGGATTCCCACGACGGGCCCTCTGAAAGCCGGGGACCTGGGAGAGCCAGGGTGCAGGTGCAGTCCGCCCAAGTCCCAGGGAGCGCTGGTGTCCGAGGGCAGGGAGGAGGGATGTCCCCACTCAAGCCCAGAGTCCTTCCTGCACCTGCGTGTTCTCCTCGGGCCCTGACGGGATTGGATGGTGCCCCCCACATCCTCACACACTCAGAAATGTGCTTTAACAGCTCTCTGGACACCATTCAGCCCCGCTGAGTCAACGCAGGAGTCTTTGGGGGCTTTTCAGCAGGCCATGGAGCTGTGTGTCATCAGGGCTGGACCCAGGGGCTGTAGTGGTAACGTTGGCTGAGCGTGAACGTGAGCTTGACTCTGCGCCATCTCCCATCTGATGGCCAGGCCACCTCACACGTGTCCCCCAGGGACGGGGGCATGTAGAGGTGTTCACTGAACACCTGCGGTGAGCAGCCTCCCAGGCCTCTCTGGGCCCCATACCTGGCGAGAAAAGAAACACCCCATCCCTGCTCTGGAGGGGCTAATGGGCTGGCTGGGTTCAGAAGCCAGAGCACCCCCACCTGTTAGCAGGCAAGGGTAACCAGGGAGAACCCGTGCTGGCAGATTCCTGACATTGGGAGAAATGACAGCCGACTGAGGTGGTCGGGGAAGGCTTCCTAGAGGAGGTGCAGACCTAAAGAAAATTTTTGTCCTTTGCTTGTTTTATTTATTGATTTATTTCATGTAAATTTAATTAATTAACGTGCGGTCTATTAGTTTCAGAAGAAGTCAGTAATTTATCAGTTGCCTGTAACACACAATGCTCATCACATCCTGTGCCCCCTTAATGCCCATCCCCCGGTTTACCCCATCCCTCTACTCCCCTCCCCTCCAGCAACCCTCAGTTTGTTTCCTATAGAGTCTCTTCTGTTTTGTTCCCCTCTCTGATTTCATCTTGCTTTATTTTTGCCTCCCTTCCCCTCTGATCTTTTTTGTTTTGTTTTGTTTGTAACAGACTTTATTTCTTAGAACAGTTTTAGGTTTACAGCAAAACAGAGTGGAGAATGCAGAGAGTTCCCTTACGCTCCCCGCCCTATAGGCAGGCACATTCTTCCTCACTATCGGGGACACCCCACACCACAGTAGCATGTTTGTCACAATCAGTAAGCCTACATCAATACATCACAGTCACCCAAAGTCCTGAGTGTTCATTACGGTCACTGTCGTGGCTGTACCTTCTCTGGGGTTTGCCAGATGTACAATGACACATATCTACCATTATAGCATCCCACGGAGTGGGTTCATGCCCTAAAGCTCCTTGGTGATCTGCCTATTCATCTTCCCCCCCAGCCCCAGCAATGACCCATCCTTTCCTGCCTCCATAGTTTTGCCTTTTCCAGCATGTCATGTTGCTGGAATCATGCTCCTTTCCCTGAGTAATGTACATCCGAGTCTTGTTTCTGTCTTTTCATGGCTCATCCCAACACAGAGCTGAATAACGTCCCATGGGGTGGAGGGATCACAGTTTATCCATCACCTAAGCCAGAGCACAAAGGAGGTGCTGATTTTACATCACAGAACTGAGTATGAGGGGGTCATTAGTCAAGTCTGGCTCAGGTGACTCTCGGACCTCTTGGAGGTCCCCTTCCGTCCCCCGGCTCCCCGCGGGTTGTTTGAACGGTCCATGAGGGCTCAGCAGGACTGGTGGATGCCAGTTCCTTCCACAGCACCCAGAAACGATTGCCATACTTAATGGTTACTACACTTGGCGATTTATTACATGGACACGATGACCCTGGGAGGCAGGTGTTACCCCAGTTTACAGACAGGGACACAGCAGCTCTGACAGGTCAAGGAACGCACATGAGGTCATGCTACAACCCCTTTTGGATCATATTGTCCCCAATCCCCGCTGGCATGCCGTCCCTCTAACCTCTGCAGATCCACATCTGAAACCCAACAAACCCCCCCATGGGGCAGGGTCCATGTGGGTCTAAAACATGTACACCTGTGTCACTAAGGACCTCACTGAAACAAACACCCCTGGAGTGTGGGCTCCCGCGTTCTTCGTTCTCTGCGGCTTCTGACGGCCAGAGGAGGGTATGCCTGTCCCTCCCTCCCTTCCCTTCTGAAGCGAAGTATGCTCTCAGTCCCGAGTCCCAGCTGTCATCGTGACAAAACCCAGAGCTGGTAGGAGAGGGGATGGCTTGCTCACTTCACCAGGAAACAGTAGAAGAAAACACAGGCATTTCAGCGCTCAAGAAGTGTCAAGGAGAGGTGAACATTGCCCGCTTCTAACCCTCCCCGAGACTTTGCAAGCGGCGATCAGAGTAACAGATACGTGCTGTGGGGAGACGGACAGGGAAGACTGAGGGGGGAAAGTGCTTCTGATGTTTGTGGGAGCAATTTGGACACTTAAGCTGAAGAGATCCTGTTTTCGACAATCGTTGGAAGTATAAATTACCCAGAAAGCTCACTGTGATCACAGATAATTGTTTTTCTTAAAATTTTGATACAATGGAAGCTGTCAGGCTCTGATGGCCTGCTTTGCGGAGCAGGAGCCTGGGTACCAGATGATCCTGGTGCTCACTTTGGGACTGTTAACTGTGTGGGGCGAGAGGTGTTGCATGAAATCACTGAATTAAACATTTTTTCCTGGAGGAAACCCAATATCAGAGGCTAACCTCAATGCTGCTGGCCTTTGTCCTGCCCGAGGCAGGGACCATGAGCTTCTATCATCCTCAGAGTATATCTGCCCTCTGTCCCTGAGCAAAGGAGAGGAGGGTCTGGCCTGACATCAGCATGGAGATGGGCCCAGGGAGATGCGGGGGCCCAGAACACACCATGTCAAGCAGCATGAAAAGTACCATGTGCTTTTCCAAATAAGCCTCAGATGCATATATGAAGGCCTGTGGAGTCCAAGGGTGCCTGCAGGCTGCTGGGGAAAGGGTAACTTCGGAGCTGGGACCTAAAGAAGAAAGGGAGGTTTGCTCTAGGAAGGGGAGAACAGGGTCCTCCTCAAAGAAGGCAGGATGGGATGGGTGCAGAGTCCTGGAGGGTGGCAGACCAGGGGGTCCTGGCAGCTGTTTGGGCTGCTGAGAGCAGAGGTGGGGGGGCAGCTGACCATGAGGCTGGAGAGGACCAGATGGGGGGGCAGTGGTGGAAATTGTCTGATAGAGAAAGGACTAGCACCCTGTCCCCCACACTTGCTTGTCCCAAAGTGGTTCCCTGGGGTGGGTGAAGGCATATTTCGTGGGGCTCGGTCATCTGTTACCGCATCATAAACCACGCCTAGACTTAGCAGCTTGAAAAACTGCTTTACTTGCTCATCATTCTGGGGTCAGGAATGTGGGCAGGTGTCCACTGAACTTTTTTTTTTTCCCCTCTATGTAGCATCAGCTGGGGACTGTTGCTCAGATACGTGGCGCTGGCAGTGAACAGGGCTGGAAGGTCCAAGAAGGTTTCACTCACATGAAGCAGATGCTGGGTGTCCTCCAGATGGCCTCTGGCTCTCCATGGGGCTGCTTGGGCTTCCTGCCGGCGTGGCGATCTGGGGCCGAACAGCACCTGACATGGCAGCTGGCTTCTACGCAGTGGGGGAGGGGGTTTCCAAGGTGTGCAAAGCAGAAGGAGCACATCTCTTATGGCCCTGCCTCACAAGTTAGCATCTATTTCCATAAGGTGGGCATGAGCTTTCATTCAGAGTAGTCACAGAGAAACCAGCCCAGACTTGGTGTGATGTGTGATGCAGGATGTGCAGCCATTTGTAGTGTCCCACAGCCAGGGAGCGCCAGGATGTCAAGTGAGCAGCACGGTGTCTCAGCCGAGGCATGCAAAGTCAGAGCTGAACTTCCGTCCAGGGCGCCCCACCAGGCTCCCTGTCTGTCACACAGTCCTCCATGGCATGGGGTCAGCATGGGAAGCTGTCATCTAAAGAGTCAAATTGCTGGAATCGGGGCTCTGATTTTCTCCTCCACTGAGAACTTCTTCAAGAGTCTTTTTTAGCTGAAGGAAAAGCGCAAGCCGGAAGACTTTGTCTGTGCGGTGGCGGAAGAAATAGGAGACAATGGTACTAAGCAACAAATGGAAGGTAAAATGAACAGCATCAAGTTAAGCAGGGCTTTCCAACCTTTGTCACATCACAGCACATTCAGAAAAAAGTACTTGTGCAGACTGTGGTGAATGGTTGAGGCTACTTGCGTGTGTGCTCACTGGTCTCTGGAACAGTGTATCTCCATGCTGAGGAAATGACTATCCCAACACACAGGAACCCATCTATAATCACCAGTACCAGCAAACACCACACCACCATCATCACCACCATTACCATCATCACCATACCCAGCATCACTATCCCCATCATTATCATCACCATCACCACTGCCATCACCATCATCACCACCATCATCAGCATCACCACTATCACCACCATTACCACCATCACCACCACCATCACCACTATTACCACCATTACCGCCATCACTACCACCATCAACATCACCACCATCATCATCATCACCACTATCATCACCATCATCACCATCACCACCACCGTTACCACCATCACCATCATCACCATCATCATATTCTGCCTGACTGTCAACTACAGAGGATGTGTGTCTGTCTCAGCTCTATTCAGAGGGGCAGGAAAGGCAGCCATTACTGCTGAGGGCCTGCTCGATACCAGGAGCTGTGCAACAGGAGCTCAAGGCTCAGAGAGATGAACGGACCACATCCAACACCTTATGCATGGCTGCTGCAGGATTTGAATTTAGGACATTTGGCCATGCCCTAATTTGAGAAATTTGAGAAAGGATGATGTCAGGTCTTGTCACTCCTTGGACAAAACCCTCCAGGGTCTCTGCCTTCCTCAGCATAGAAGCTGAAGTCCTTCCAATTGACCCCGAGGCCCCCGGCGCCATGTTACTCTTGGGCCCCATCCTCTGCTCCTTTCCTTTTGCTCCCTGGCCTCATGCTGGTCCCAGAACACACTGAACCCACTCTTGACTTGGGGTCTTTGCACCTTCTGTTCCCTCTGCCTGGATGCTGTTCCCCAGCCCCATACTTCCTGGTCTCGGAACAGGTGCCACCTTCTCACTGAGAGGCCTTCCCCGACCACCCTGTGGAACATTGCAGCCCTGCCACTCCATCCCCCTTGCTTCGCTCCCTGCTCACTGCCATAGTTTATGGTTGATTTCTTGTTTGCCTGTCCCCCCTTAAACCTGAGCTTGGCCAGGGTGTCATCTTGTCTGTTTGCTCCCTGCTGCCTCCCTGGGGCCTAGAGCAATGCCTAGAACTGGTAAAGGATCTATACTAGGGGTGAATGAAGGCAGGTGGGCAGGCTGACTTGGGCTTATGCACCAATCCAGCCTGTGGGCCCAATCGGCAGGGGGGCTGCATGGGGATCAGCAAGGTGTTTGTGTCCCATCTCTGAAGTATATTGACGTCAAGCTGAGGAGCGGGGATCATCTGCTCCATCACTTAGGCAATAGGTAGCCACTAGGAGCTTTTGAGCAGGGGGATGGCACAGTCAAAGCTGTGACCAAGCTCTACAATGACACAGCCCACCATGTGGCCCCCCCCAGGCTAGAGGATCTCCAGTTAATGTCTCTGGAGCCAAGTGGAGAACCGGATGGCACCTAGCTGTGAGCAGAGAGACCTCAGCTCTCTTTTTGACAGAAACCCTGACAACGCTAGGATTGTGGGCAGCCCCTGCAGGCCCCGTCCTGCTTTGCTGGCCAAGGTTCCGAGCTCCTCTCTGGGCAGCAGGTCCCGTGAGGATGTCAGACCCCATGTGATATTTCCCCCCCAGAGATCCAGGCAATGAGAATCCATCCAGCTCCTGCGAAAAGAAGCCTTGGGCAAGTGCATTGCTGCCTTCAGCCCCCGGACCCTTAGGCTCTAGTTGCAGCTTCCCCATTGACTCTGGGCTCTAGGAACCTGGGAGATAGTCACATCCTTCCCTAGACCTTGGTTTCCGCATCTGTGCGATGGCTGATTTGGTACAGCTCTGTTCCTCTGGAATCTTATGCCTCTCCACCCGTGCTCAGAACCCACTCTACGTGGCATGGAGATGAATGTTCCATGACCTCCAGAATGCCAGGTTCCTTAAAGGTCCAGACCTGCAGACACCCTGAATTCCAAGGCACAGCTCCTGGTCTCCTAGGACCCTGAAGGCCTGGAAGAGGACATTTTACCTGTGGATACAAGACTAGAGCTTGTTTCTATTTCTTTAGCAAAGTTGGGGGCCCAGGACAGAAAGCTGCAATGGGAAGTGAGGGGGATCCTGGAAATCTCATGGTCCAACTGCCCACACTTTATGGATGGAGGCACGCAGGCCAAGAGAGGAGAGGCAGCTTCCCTAGGCACTGGTTCCTGGCTCCCCTAGTCCGGCAGGCTGGCCTCTGCCTGGGGTTTCCACTGGGAAAACCAGCAATCTGACTTCAGAAGTGTGCCCTTTGCAGATGCATATTTCTGATTAAACATGCCTTTGAGTAGGTAGGCAGAAATTCGATTCTGGGGAGATGGTTAACTCCCAGCCCCATTCTTTTCTCTTTTTTTAGGTTTTTTTTTTTTTTTTAACATTTCTTTTCAGTGTAACAGTATTCATTGTTTTTGTACCACACACAGTGCTCCATGCAATATGTGTCTGCCCTAATACCCACCACCTTGTTCATCCAACCTCCCACCCCCCACCCCTTCAAGACCCTTAGGTTGTTTTTCAGAGTCCATAGTCTCTCATGGTTCACCTCCTCTTCCAATTTCCCTCAACTCCCTTCTCCTCTCCATCTCCCATGTCCTCTGAGTTATTTGTTATGCTCCACAAATAAGTGAAACCATATGATAATTGACTCTCTCTGCTTGACTTATTTCACTCAGCATAATCTCTTCCAGTCCTATCCATGTTGCTACAAAAGTTGGGTATTCATCCTTTCTGATAGAGGCACAATACGCCGGAGTGTATATGGACCACATCTTCCTTATCCATTCGTCTGTTGAAGGGCATCTTGGTTCTTTCCACAGTTTGGCGACTGTGGCCATTGCTGCTATAAACATTGGGGTACAGATGGCCCTTCTTTTCACTACATCTGTATCTTTGGGGTAAATACCCAGTAGTGCAATTGCAGGGTCATAGGGAAGCTCTATCTTTAATTTCTTGAGGAATCTCCACACTGTTCTCCAAAGATGCAGAAAAAGCATTTGACAAAATCCAGCACCCGTTCCTGATTAAAACGCTTCAGAGTATAGGGATAGAGGGAACATTTCTGTTCTTCATAAAATCTATCTATGAAAGACCCACAGCAAATATCATCCTCAATGGGAAAAAGCTCACAGCCTTCCCGTTGGGATCAGGAACACGACAAGGATGCCCACTCTCACCACTCTTGTTCAACATAGTATTAAAAGTCCTAGCAACAGCAATCAGAAAACAAAGAGAAATAAAAGGTATCCAAATTGACAATGAAGAAGTCAAACTCTCTCTCTTCGCAGATGACATGATTCTTTATATGGAAAACCCAAAAGACTCCACCCCCAAACTACTAGAACTCATACAGCAATTCAGTAACGTGGCAGGATACAAAGTCAATGTACAGAAATCAGTGACTTTCTTATACACTAACAATGAAAATACAGAAAGGGAAATTAGAGAATCGATTCCATTTACTATAGCACCAAGAGCCATAAGATACCTGGGAATAAACCTAACCAAAGAGGTAAAGGATCTGTACTCAAGGAACTCCAGAACACTCATGAAAGAAATTGAAGAAGACACAAAAAGGTGGAAGACCATTCCATGCTCTTGGATTGGAAGAATAAACATTGTTAAAATGTTTATACTGCCTAGAGCAATCTATACTTTTAATGCCAGGCAATGATCAAAATTCCACCAGTATTTTTCAAAGAGCTAGAGCAAATAATCCTAAAATTTTTATGGAATCAGAAGAGACCCCGAATTGCTAAGGAAATGTTGAAAAACAAAAATAAAACTGGGGGCATCACGTTACCTGATTTCAAGCTTTACTACAAAGCTGTGATCACCAAGACAGCATGGTACTGGCATAAAAACAGACACATAGACCAGTGGAACAGAGTAGAGAGCCCAGATATGGACCCTCAACTCTATGGGCAAATAATCTTCGACAAAACAGAAAAAATTTAAGTGGAAAAAAGAGAGTCTCTTCAATAAATGGTGCTGGGAAAACTGGACAGCTATATGTAGAAGAATGAAACTCGACCATTCTCTTACACCGTACACAAAGATAAACTCTAAATGGATAAAAGACCGCCCAGCCCCATTCTTGACCACATGCCTCCCTTGGAAAAGCTGTTCATTAATTCTTGGCTCCGGTGACCTCTAGTGGACAGACTTTTAATAGCAACACAGAGGACGCAAAGGGACCAGGAACCTGGACAAGTTCTCCCCCAATCACTTTATCTAGGGTGGTGGGTCTTAGACTCTCACATGCCTACACTTCACCTTAAATACCATGAAAATGCAGAGTCTGGCCCGCAGGTCTGGGGTGAGTTCGAGATTCTGCATCTGTCGTGTTCCCAGTTGGTGTCGACGCTGCTGTTTCTTCTCACCTGTTACCCTCACTTGGCTACGTAATTGGTGGGGCTCAGTGGAAAATAAAAATGTGGGGCCCCTTTGACTTAACTTAAAAGCAGGGGAACGGTGTGGTTGAAGGGATTAAATACAAAGATTTTCCCTTTAAAATATTTTATTACTTACGCACTATGGCGGCAACAACAGGGACATGTGGGGAACAACGCAAGCTTGCAAATTGTGAAACCAATATTTTTGGAGTCATAAATTACAAAATACAACAAATAGTAACACCTTATTAATGGGAGAGCTTGATGATAAGATTTTCCAGATTTGCTTTACTGCAAATTCATACATTTCATCGAAATGTATACTTAGAGCAACTTGTTTTCAACCAGTGTAATGGGAAGTGACATCTGTTGCTCTTGGCAACTCAAGATGGTGAATAATTTCCAATAATCTTTCTTTTTGAGGGTCTTTCTGCTGATTGCAACCATTATTGGGGCTCCTGAGGTTTTTTTTTTCAGGCTGCAATAACATCGGGATAAATTTCAGATCAATTATTGATTTGAAACATAAATTTTAGAGCTGACGATTGCTGCAGAACATTTTTCTAAAAAGATGCAACTCTTTTCAGTGAGTCAGTTTCATGTAAATCTGAACTGAGTTTTACATGCAAATTTATACATGGTATTTTAATGTCTAATGTCTGACATTCCCTGTAACTGGGGGAGGTTTTACAAGAAACCACCTTGGCTCCATGATTTGTATATGGTTCATTCTCTTGCTTATGCTTCCTATTACTCCATCTTGAATTACAAGGGAAAACTTTAAAAAATTGTCTTCCTCTTTAAAAAAAAAAAAAAGGCTTATTTGAGAGAGAGAGAGGGGAGAGGGAGGAGAAAGAGAGAATCTAATGTGGACTCCCTACTGAGTGTGAAGCCCCACATGGGACTTGATCTCATGACCCTGAGATCATGACTTGAGCCAAAATCTGGAGTCAGATGCCCAACTGACTGAGCCAGAGGCACCCCTAAATTGTCATCCTCTTTAATAATTGGTTCGTCAAACTTTATGTGGAAATAGTGTTTTTTTTCTACCAAATATGACAATCTTTACATTATTTCCAATTCTAAGCCTTCGGATATTCGCTCGGCAATGTTGTAATAGTTTTTAAATCCAGAGATTCTAAACTCATTGAAGAATTCTACTAAGTGGCTCGCTTTATTGCAATGTCCACGGGCACACCTGTATTCTGCAATAACTTACTGACAAGGTTTACTGCCTATGCCTGGCAGATCTGGTCTCGGTGCTCAGGCCTGAGAGTTAACATTTCTGCAGGTGCTGCAAGGACAGCTTCCAGGCAGGGAAGGGCCAGCTCGTTTCCCACTGTGGTCCAGGCACCAGCGCCACACGGAACTCTTCCCTCTCCCTGGGTCACCCACTCTGCCACCGTCACCACCAGTGCCTATCGCCCGATGGCCAAGCCAACTGCTTAGGGCACGTGCCGCCCACCATGTGGGCATAATCGCTTGGCATCTTCCCTCTACTCACAGATGTCCTCTGTTGTTCCAGCAGACGTCACTTACAAGACACAAGTTCAAAGAGAAACGAAGATTTTCAAGAGGACAACAGCTGAGCATGGACCCAGGCGGACCTCTGTGTGATTCCAGAGGCTGCACACCCGTGACGCTGGCCCTGGTTATCATCACGGCCAATACTGACCGAGCTCACCCCACACCAAGCCCTGGTCTGTGGACTCATTCAATACTCTTCCGCAGCAAGATTAGGAGCAGCCTCCTCCGAGCTATCAGGGGCATTTGTGTCTCACCCCAGGGCATCCCTGTGGGGAGGCACAGCCAGATGTTCAGCCCTGGTTTCTTGCTTCCAGCACAAACAGAGGACAGAGTTCAGGCCTGGAACTCCCACCTACCCAGCCATACAAGCTGATAACCAAACTTCAGGGTGCCGGGGTGAGAAGGACTGAGAAAGATTGTAAACTGTGCACAGTAACTGATTAGGAAGTCCTGAAGTCAGTTTGATGGCCTGTGACCAGCACTTTGAAACCGTGAAACTGAAAAGAATACAGAGGGTCAGAGTGCACCTCTGAAGTAGGGCAACTATTGTTTTGCATTGGGGTGAGTTGTAGATCTATTTGTGTATGCTAGGCCACATGTAAATTGCATATATTTCTGTGTCTCCTCAGACATAAGTCTTGCCCAGATTCTTAGTTTCAGCTCTGCTGGCCAAGGCTCAGGGGGAGCACACTGGGCACACTGTCCAAATGTGGCCCCCACTCCTGAAATCAAAGCCCCATCACCTCCAAGCGGTCCCATGGAGGCCTCGGCCCAAAACCAGACCTGCAGGGAGATTGCATTTCAGGGGTGGGAAGGCGAGGTGGTGCAGGTGCATGGTGAATGGAATTGCTTCAGCCAAAAAGTTCGGAAGTAGAGATAAGCCTGAGACCAGCAAGGGCCTGGGCACCTGTGTAGAACCTTTCAGGTGGTTGGTAAAGTTGTCCTTGTCCCCGTATATCCGAGATGGGTCCTGGCGGAGTTATCGTCAGTAATAACAGGACCAACCATGTCTGGAGCCCCTCCAGTAATGGGCAGGCACTGTGCTGGGCACTTTCTAAAACCCAGCTCCTTTTAGTCTTATAATAACTCTGCCCTGTCTTACAAGTCAGAACACCAAGGCTCAGGGAACAAGTGCCCTGCGCAGAGCCCCATGGTTGCTACGTAGAGAACATTTGTGTGTGGGTATGTTTTTGGTGTTCAGACGTCAGGTATTAAAGCCGAGCTACTCTAGCTCCCTTGTGGGACGTGAAGATGTGCTCCAGGTCCCGCAGACTTTCAGAGGTAGAGCTGAAGCCAGAACCGAGCCTGCCCAGCATCCCTAGGTTTATCCTTCCACTGCCATCTGAGGAACCCCGCCCTCACCTCCTGGACCCCTGGGTCTTCCCCTTCTCACTTGGGACCTGCCAGTCCCTGCTTCTCTTGGCTGTTCTGTGGGAAAGTAGGAGTCTCAGACCCTGGCAGCCGGGGAGAGCTCAGGGACCGCCACCAATCTGCTGTGTGTCCCGGGAGGAGTGTGTCTGTCTTCCCAGTGATGGAATGAATGAAGGGCTGAGCTGCGGGAGCTGCCTGGTCGGCGAGTCACTCATGCTAGGTTTGCCAGAAAAAATTCAGGACACCCGGTTACAACTGAATTTTAGATAAATAATCAATTTTCAGTAGCAGCATGTCCCAAATATTATGGGATATACTTACACAGAAAGCTATTTGTTGTTTATCTGCATTCAAATTTAACTAGTGTCCTGTGTTTTTTATATGCTAAATCTGGCAATCCTCTTCAGGGTCTCGTTTGGATATTTTCAGTGTTCTTATCCAGTGAGTTTTGCTGAGTGTGTATCTGGGGCCAGCCTCTGTCTGGGGGAGTCTTGATCTGAGGGAAAGAAGTAGAAAAGCCAATGACCATGGGCTGTTTGCAAGTGGGGGGGGGGTCAGGATGAACAGGGGTGAGGTAACCACAGGGAGGGAGAGGCCGAGCTGGTTTGGAAAGAGAAAGATATCCCTATGCCAAGGGTTTGACAACACTGCAGGCCCCAAGGTCAGAGCCAAGAGCTGGATTCCCACAGGACGTGGTCACGAGGGAAACCACACCTGGCCTGCCCACTGATGGCATCTCAGACAAGTTATGGGGCTTCTCTCTTTCCATGCGTAAATAGTTCTATGAGACCTTCCTTGCACTCATATTGGACATTGTGTACAGAGGAAAGGAAATGATGTGTACAGAGCACGCTGCAAACAAAACTAGTAAAGGCTTATCACCCCAACGTTGAGTCCTGCAATAAACACGCCAGAGACACACCATCTGTGCCCACCCATGTCTGCTGAGTGGAGAATGACACCAGGCTCCTTTGCAAGGACTCCAGCCACACTGCATACAGGCCTTCTTACATTGGCCTTTCCAGTTCTGTTCTGCTCCCTTCTCCCTAACCCACCCCAGCTTTGCTCTGGGAACTACACTTCCCAGCCTCCCTTGCGGCCCTCTTGCTCAAAGGCTGCCATCTTGGTCCCTGAGATGGAAGTGGGAGTTGCTTTCTGGAAACTCTTTCTAGAAAGTAGGGCTCTCTGGAAGCTCTTTAAAAGTGAGGCCTATCAACTGTCACCTGCTTCTTGTCCTTCTTCCTTGCCACCATCTGCCTGGAGTGCAGAAGCAATGCTGGAGCCTGGGGGTCCTCCCTTGGGGACAATGGAAGTACACACAAGAGCCACATGCCAGTGCCTGCTTCCCTCTTGGTAGCTGTTCTCCCAGACCCTGCTGCTCGTAGCTGGACTTTTTGTTATGCAGCAAGGCCACTATGGTCAGGTCTCTGCTCTAGGTGGTCAGACCCAGTCCCTGCTATCTACACCCTGTGTATGGGGAACTCACCATGGCCCCTCACCCCCATCTTCTGGCTGCAAATCCATTAGTAGGCCAGAAAGCATTACAAGAGTCTCATAACAGACACTGTTGATGTCCCAACCACAAGCCCTGTTGTTGCCACCCCAGGGGGCACCCTGGCCAGCCTTGCACCTGTAGCATATGTTTCCCAGCCCTAGGCACTCTGATCTCCCATGTCCCCTTTGCCACCTACACAGCAGGCTGGGAAGGACAGGGGATTAGCCCTCTGGAAGCCACCCTCCAGCAGAGAGTAAAGGGAGCGGTGGCTAAGTAAGCCAGCTCCCTGGCCAGCAGGTGGGATGCTCTCGGGTCCTGTAGGATTCCCCAGGGCTTAGCCCGCAGCTGCCCTCGATGGCTTCTTGGTCAGATAGCCCGCCCTTTTATGGCTCTCTCCCCTTCCCTACTCCCCAGCTTGGACTCCTCTCCCCAGTAATCCATTTGCCTGCAAATCCTGATCTCAGGGTCTGTCCCCTGGGGAACCCAAACTCAGACAAGCCGATCATCTGACTTGATCTTTGAGGGTGATGCGGGGGCAACTATTGTTTTTATAACAGAGGAAACCAAAGCGTGCTCCTGGGGGGAGGGCGGGGGGAAAGGCATGTGCTCTGAGAGCAGGAGTGCGCCTGTAGTCCCTGTGGAGCTCACACGTGGAAAGACAAGTGCTCAACCAAAATCTTCCCAAGTCAAAGCCGCTCAGCTCTTAGCCCCCCCAGGAGGAACACTTACAGCGCAGACACTGCCGAGCCCTGGGCACAAAAGAAAGATTGAGTCACACAACTTATTTTCTCCTGTCAGTAGAGCCATTCGGACTGTCCCGTACGTCACAGGATCTTTCTTTGGTCCTTCCTCCGTAGAGAGAGGTGCCTCTGTGGAAGCTGGCCTCGGAGCTGCTGGGAGAGGTCCGGGCTGCTGGTGCAGGGGTGAGGCACTGCTTCAAGCTGCAGAGTTGGAAGGCGCGTTCAGAGCAGTTTACTGCCACAACAAAAGGATAGAGCCCAAGGGCTGTTGCAGATACACAAAGCACACCTTCTCTCACCTGACCTCACCTCGAACTCTCCTCAAGGCCTACTATGTGCTGGGCCTGGGGCAGAGAACACACATGGGGTCTTGAAGGAGGAGACCCCTGCTCCCCAGCTCACCCCTGGAGGAAGGTGTGGGACTCAAGCTCATGCCGGGATGGCTGGGTTTATTTCCCGTGTGCCACACCTCTGAGCCTGCCAGCTCAGAGAGGTCATAAAACATCTCTGCTAATTTCAGGATTCCTGGCACCGGGCCCAGAGCTTGGCAGGTGGGATGGACTCAGATGTCTTAGGAACGAATTGAGTGTGTGGTCTGGAGGGCAGAGAGGCTGGGAGCTGAGAGTGGCCTGAGCAGAGAAGGTGCTGGGGCCGGTGGTTTAGGAACACTGGGCTTCATGTCCGGTAAAGAATGTGTCTCCTATCTGCCACCCACGCCCGATGCAGACCCATGTCTGTGTGATCCTTTTCTTCAGTAGGAGCCCTTGAGCCTGGTCACCTGTCCTTAATCTCACCTATCCTATGTCAGCATAAGAATTCACGAGGAAGTCATCCCAGGGCAGGTGATCTCAATCAGGGTAAAGGGCTGGGAGGAGAAGGGAGGGGAGGGGAGGGGGAGGGTCTCCAAGTTTCTAAAGCAGCAAGACCCATTCCCCATCTGTCAGTGCCAGAGCCCTTGGGCTGAGGCTTTGCTACTGAAGAGAGAAGGAGTGCTCCCCCTGTCCCCAGATGTGGTGCCTTCTGGACTCCATGCATCCCAGTGATGGTGAGGGATCATTGTACAGTCACGTACAGATGACAGGAGAGGTCTCGAAGACACATACAGGTCAGCACCCTGATGGTGATGTGCACATGGCTGTCCCGTTAGTGGAAGATGGACAAGCTGTGGCTAGGTGACTCTGTCTCTTGTCTACACAGTGTGGGTGGCTGCCCCCTAATGCCAAACTGGGTCTGAAAATTCTGAAAACTGCCAGATTGGTTGGTAAACAGACACTGTCCAAGGGTCCCCTAACTGCTAAGACCCCACCACCAATCAAGCAGGAGCCCAGGGACCCTGCAACATGGTCATGGCCAGCCGGTGTCCGCAAGAGTTCCTATTGTTAATTTTTAATATCACCCATTCATGGATATATAGCGAGATACTTGGAAGGAAGGAGAGGCACAAAGATGCCGACAGTCACAGCCTCGGGACCCAGAAAGGATTTGATGGGGATCTGGAAAGAGTGAAGGGGAGTGCTCATGTGTTAGATTTCCTACAAATAGTTGTATTTAAGTATTTCACAGTGGAATGGTATTCATGAATTTTTTCTTTAGAGAGAAAAGTACTCCATAAGTTATTGCCTGAGGATACAACCCTTTCCTTGCTACGTCCTGTTCTCCCCCTACATTCCCAAACCTCCCCCTCTCTGCAAACACAAGGCCTCCTGCCCAGTGTGCCTGTGACCCCTTTTCTGCCTAAGGGGTTTGTGATTGGCTTCTTGAGCCCAGATGAAAATGCCTCTTCCTCTACCAGGCCCTTCTAGAAGCCCTCATTCCATAGATAAGGAATCACCTCCCTCCTGAGCCCATGCCCTCTGTCCATGGAGGGCAGGCCACTCCGGGACACCGCTCGCCAGCAGCCTAGTAAACCACGGTCTGTCTTCCTGACTAGTGCTCAAGGCTGGGGCTTTTGTCTCTTCCTCTCCGAGGTGCCCAGCCCAGGGCCTGGATTTGGGATCATCAACACCTTTCCACCCGCTCACCTGGCACCCAGCGCAGAGGCCGGGTGTGCTCCACATGTGGGAAAGCACGCTGCGTGAAGAAATGAGGGAATGCAGGTGTGAACATGTGAATGGCCAGGAATCCCCCATGGCCTTGGTTTTGCTGGCCAGGGAGGACCTAGAGGACTGTGTGGGGCATGGGGAGTGGGGAGGGGCTGCCTGGGGCGGGGGCTCACCCGTGTCCATCACTTGCAGGCCACAGTGGGACAGCATCAGCACCGTGTTCAGGTTCTCAAACTCCTTCTCCAGGATGACCCCGTAGGTCTTCAGGCCCGCCAGCTCCACCTCCAGCCTCTGCTGCTGGCTCTGAAAGGGGCACCTAGGGGTTCAGCCCTCGGCAGGAGCAAGACACGCCAGGGCATGAATGCGTGAGCATGTGGACGCGTGAGCACGAGAATCAGCAAGCAGACAACAAAGTGAATAAAGAAGTACATAAACATGCTTGTAAGTGAATGGGAAAGCACGTCAGAGAAAGAGGAAGTAGATACATATATAAGTAAATTAAAAGTCCATACATAAGCAAGGAAATAAATAAGGAAATAAAGTACAAAACAAGTACATGAATAAATAGGTTAAGTAAATAAGTAAACTCCTAAGTCAACAGTTAAACAGGGAAGGTCTTGCAGCCGCTCTCTGCAAAGGCATACACTCAAATCTCCAATGTCCTGGATCTCCCCACCCTAGCCAGCCACAAACACAGCCCCCACCCATTAAAATCCTTCTACTGCCCTCCCTCCAGACCCATTCTGCCTCACAGTAGCTCATTCTACCTGCTGGGGAAGCACAGTTCCCAGGGATCAATGCTCAGCCTGGCTCCACAGCCAGAGAGCGGGCGCCCAGAAGCACAATGGGGCTGGACTTCTGAGTTGGCTGTTTCCAGGCTCCCCCAGACACATGGCCCCACGGCAGAAATCAGGCCTGGGCCAGGAAAGATGAGGGGCAGCCTCAGGGTGAGGCGTGCACAGGAAGTGGGCTCCCACCCATGGAGAAAGGGCATCTGTATCCCAGGGCCTCGCCAGCATGGGGCACAGTGGTTTTTCCCTGAAGATGTGGATTGGGATCTAGGTGACCCGCCTGGCTCACAAGGTCATGGACACAAGGGGGCAGGCCTCCCCCCTCACCATGTCACACCCCCTCTCTGCTGCCTTGGTTGCTGGGTTACACTGTGGTGGCTTTGGATAGCTAGGTGTTTTCATTCCTGTTGTTACTATTATTTTTTTATAATACATTTTATTTACTTATTTGAGAGAGAGAGAGAGCAAGAGAGCACAAGCAGGGGATAAGTGTAGAGGGAGAGGGAGAAGCAGACTCCCTGCTGAGCAGGGAGCCAGATGCAGGACTCGATCCCAGGACCCTGGGACCGTGACCTGAGTGGAAGGCAGATGCTTAACTGACTGAGCCACCCAGGCGCCCTGTTACTATTATTATTTTTAACATTCACTGTTCTTTGGGATTCTTTAACGAGCTGCAGGAAAGGCGATGAGCAACACTCAATGGAAATAGGAATTGGAGCGGAACTTTGGGAAGCATGAAAGTCAGGGCTGATGACCCAGCTGGAGGGAGCATGAGGAACAGCCCCCAGAGGGCAATCACTGGGCACCAGGTACCCGTCTGGGAATTCCACATGCAGTCAGGCATTTCATGGCCCCTGACTACCCTGGAGGCAGGTCCACTGTGATAGCATCCGCCCCCCCGCGGCCCCCACCCCACCCCGCCTGGCAGACGCATGAAAGACCAAGCACACAGCTCCTGAGGTCCAGAGCCCAGCTTGATCCCCAAGCACCTGCACATGGCCCTTGCAGGTGTCTGCCCACCAGGGGAGCCACTGAGGGTGAGCAGAGCTGGACGGAATGTCCGGCACGGCGTCATTTATAGAATACCTGGGTGTGACCCACGAGCTCAGTGACTGGGAAACAGGGAGTCAGTTATGGTTCATCCGTCTGATGAGACATTATATGGCCACGAGAGGCAATTCATCAAAGAACATAGAAGGAAACGTGCAAATACTTACCATGGAAAAAAATGGAAGCCATGGGAGTCAAAACTATGGTTTTGCATTTCGGTCTTTTCCGTCAGTCTGTCTGTCTGTCTCTTTCTACCTCCTTCCCCTCCTCCCTCCATACTTACTTACTTACAGAGAGAGACACTTACTTACACACAGGGATCCATGATAACATACAGATGACATAGATTCCTTTTTCTACACGAATCGACAGATTCAGATGTGCATAGAAAGCAGCCCAGAGACCGCCACACTGAGATGCTAACGAGGCTTCTCTAATGATTGGGTTTAAATCGTCTTCACATGCTCTTCCAAATTTCAGAATTTTCTTCCATGAATATGTTAATTTTATAATCAGAATAACATAACACATTTAAAAACTGTGACTTTCTGCACGGTTTCACCTCGTTTTCTTCTCGTTGCTTTCATTAAAATAGACGCCACCCGGCGATGCCTACATTTATGCATACTTGCCCAAGGAAAAGCACCTGCCAGCCGCCCCCGAGACACCCTTCTCGGGGCATGTGGTCCGGACCACGGATCCCATAACAGGACACTCATCATGTCCTCAGCTGTAGTCGGGAGGGGCTCGGGACAGACCCGGGGGGGGGGCGCCTTGAGGGAAATGGGGACGGACGATGGCCCCAGTGGGAAGAAATGGGCCAAACGCCACTTGGCAACACAGTGAACACAGATCACCATGTGGAATAAGCATGCAGGAAGGCTTGTGGCACGATCTCTGGGCACCAACACCAGACAGAACACCACATTTTGTAAGGATACCTAACACCGAGACTCGTGGCTGCACGGGGCAGAGGGGAGAGACACCGGGGTTTGTGACACGGGGTTTTAAGCAGACTATGGGGTCTCCATCCCCTGCCTTGTTGACACCTCAGGGCCCTGGGCTGAGCACAGGGCCAGAATGTGGGTGCTCCCTTCCCCCAGGGGGCCTCACCTGGAACTCAGCCAGCTGTCTCTGCAGGGCGTCCTCCTCTACTCGGGCTCTTTCCAGAGTCCTCCTCAGCTCTCTGAGCTCAAATTCTTTGACTGGGAGGAAAGGTACAAGAAGGCCATCTTTTTCTGTTCTTTACCATCGAAAACCTCCCCTTCTCTTTGAACTGAACTCCCCCTCCCACTGTGGGCAACAGCTGATGCCCCACTATGGGCAGTTCATCCCCCAAATCCTTTCTAACAGTGTTCTCTCTTTCTCTGATAACAGGAAGGACATTTCTGTCCATTGGGGGAAAATGCGCAGACCCAGAAAGGAATAAAGACAAACATAATTCCCTCCTCTTGCCCGCTAGAGATAAACACCACTAATAATCACATGGATTTACATGTGTGTAATTTCACATAGTTGAGACTGTGGGGAAGTTGTGTAGAACACAGTTTGGGGAATCCTGTGACCTGGGTTTACATTCAGCTCAGCCATCAACCAGCTGTGCAACCACAGGCAAGTTACTTAACTTCTCTGTGCTGTGCTTTCCTCATTTTAACTTTTTTTTTTTTTTTGGAATCTCTATACCCAACGTGGGGCTCGAACTCATGACCGTGAGATCAAGAGGCACATGCTCTTCCAACTGAGCCAGCCAGGTGCCTCCCGCTTCCCTTTTTTTCAAAAAAGAAAGGGATACTATTACGAACCACACAGTACTTGTACAAGAATTAAAAGAGGTAATTTGTCTACAGTTCTTGGACCTGTGTTTGGCTCCATGGATGTTCCTGGCGATTTCCCATCTGATTAGGGTTTTTACTTATTGTTTATTCTCCTAGATGGTATTTTGTTTTCTGTTCCACTTAATATCATAATTTCTTCTTGCAGGTTATTCTGACTAGGATCGTAAAACCGAAGATCACAAAGTTACCAGGAAAGTGCTGAACTAGACTGCTTACTTTTCAGAAGTTTAAAGATAAACTCTTGCAAGAAACACAAGTCAAATGAGGCAAAAGGCTTCCCTGGAATCAGGCCTCCCAGCAGAAGTGGATCAGGGCACACGGCTTTCTCCTCCAAGTCCCCTTTGTGCAAATTCTGACCTTCTTTTTGCTCTGGCAGTTCCATGTGCTTTAAGTACTCTGTGGAATCTTTTTCGAATTTCCCTAAAAAGCAGAGAAATCCCAGGGTGAAGGTCAGCCCCACGAACAAAAATGAGCAGCATCTCTGGGTCTGGCCCTGTGTCCAGACGCGAGCAAGCCAGACCCTGCTCCGTCCCCACCCCCGTCCCTGTCCCCAGGGAAACAGCAGATAAGCAGAATGCTCCAGGCCTGGGGCCAGATAGGTGGCAATAGGGGGGCCTCCTGCAGGAGGGGTCTTTGGCTAAGCTCTAACGCAGGTGCCTCACGATTTGTCCATTTGAAATGCTGAATTCAGTGATTTGTAGTATATTCAGAGCTGTGCAATCATCATCGCGGTCAAGTTTAGCGCCTGTTCATCACCCCAGAAGGAAACCTGGTGCCTTTAGCCGCCCGTCACCCCCACCCCCACATGCTCCCGCCTCCCCCAGCCCCAGACAACCACTAATCTGCTTCCTGTCTCTGTAGATCTCCCTATTCTGGACCTTTCATACCCCTGGGACCAGACACTAGGTGGTCCTCTGTGACTGGTTTTGTTCGGTTAACCGTGTTTCCAAGGTTCACCCACACTGTGCCGTGCACCAGTCCATCATTCCTTTGCAGGACTGAACACTGCTCCAGGGCACAGGCCCACGGTTTGTGTATCCACTCATCCGGTGATGGACGTTTGGGTCTCTCCCACTTTGGGGCTCTCATGAATAACGCTGTTATCCATGTTCCCGAGGTCGTGTGAACATATGTTTTCAGTTGGCTGGGGGTCCACACCCAGACGTGGCTCTCCTGGGTCATTTGGTGACTTGAGAGTTAACCTGCTGAGGAACCACGAGGCTGTTTCCCCCTAGCAGTGAATCGGGACTACGATTTCCCCATATCCTCACCCATCTTGCCTTTCTGAGGGTCTCGGGAAGGATGAACAGGTGTGAGACTGATGCGTGGATTGGGGACAAGGCAGCCAGCGGAGGGGCGGGGTGGGCACACAGACGTCACAGGGCAGGGGCCGTGGGAGGCAGGGCGCTGAGGACACACTCGGCCAAGCTCCCCATAGTGCCACGGGCACCCAGCGTGTGTTGGCGTGGATGGGAGGCTGCCCCAAGACCCTCCAGCCCTTACATCAGCCCCATGAGGTCCTCGGTAACTGTTTCCATTCTGCATTTGTGGAAACAAAGGCCATAGGTGGAGGTTTGCTCAGGGCGTGGAAGGGAGTAAGGGGCGGAGCAGGGATTCGCACTCAGGTCCTTTGTGGCTATGGCGCTGCCCCCCAAAGGTGTCATTGGGGCGGAGAAGCCTGATGGATGCTCCATGCAAACAAGACATCAAATGTCAAAAGCTGTGCCCAGCTACGAGGACAGAAGGCGCCTCAGTGTTTGCCTGGGGCGGCAGATGGCTGCTAATGGGCATGGAGCTTCTTTTTGGGGGCGATGAAAACTTGCTAACCTTAATTGTAGTGATGGCTGACTGTATCTGAATATTCTAAGAACCACTTTGAGTGGGTGAACTTGAAGGTATGTGAACTCTGTCTCCACAAGGCCATCTAAAGACAGAGCTCTGAGGCTATGCCCCTGGGAGCAGAAGCAGAGGTTGGGGACAGGACAGCTCAGGTTCTTTCGGGGCGGGGGCATGAGGCCAGGTGATCTCAGGGCTCACCAACGCTTGGGGGGCTCCAGCTTAACAAAGCTGGGTGAAGCCTGGCTCCCCTCTTCCCGTAGGACCCAAGCCTCAGAGACTCAGAGACGGCGCTGCCCAAAGCCCTGCTCCCCAACAAAATCACAGTCATACAAGCAGAAATGGAAAAGGTCTCAAGAGCCTGGCCATTAAGGTAAAATTTGTGGGCGCTTTGGAAGGAAGATGGAGTGAGGTTTGCCCACGTCTGGTTCCTTTTAAATAACTGCAGAGGTCGTCGGAGAGTCACACGGATCGATCACAGCCACACGCAGCAACAACCTCACGGTCCCCCAGCACAGGATTTTATAGATGGTGAAATGAGCCTTAACCCTCTCCAGCGGGTAATTCACACAGCCTAACTCCAGGCGTCCGCTCGCTCGGGTTATGCTCAGCAGGAGGAAGTGAGACGCATTTTTATCTTCATTGCCATTACTCACCTTCAATGAGACATGAGTGAAAGCGGCTTATTTCCTTTCACAGCCCAGCCTTCCAGTGGGCCTGCGGGCCATTGGTGCACACCCTTGTCCAGGGCTCACTATCTGCTCAGGGCCAGAGAAAAGTCCCGACTCACCCCGCTTCCCACCCAGAGCGCGGACCAATGCGTGTGCGTGTGTATGTCGTGGGGTGGTGGGAACAATAACGGGATGGTCTGCACACAGCCTCGGCTCTGCGTGGAGCCTCAGGAGGCCCAGGGAAGCCCCCTCCCAAGTCTGTGATCGGGAAGACATCGTGGTGGGGGGCATCATCTCGGCCTCGTCAGGCCTGCATGGGTCACTGATGTTGGTCCTCAGAAGAGTGCTAAGCGGTGGGCAATTTCAGCTTTCCTTTACAGAGGATGCAGTGGACGCACAGAGAGGTTCAGTAACTGGTCCACAGCCACACAGCAAGCACGGTGCCAAGTAGGGGCTTAGGTCTGATCTAGTTCTAACCCCATGAAGGAATGGTGAAAAAAAAAAAAAAAGAAACAAAGGTCACCCGTTGCTACAGCACTTGACAGAGCTGTTCTCGTTCTTGGGGGATCTTGGCCAGCCCCAGGGCACACCTGCGATGCTAAGTGGTATAATCCATGCAGGGGCCCTCTGTGCTGTGGGACTCATTTCACTTGAAAGCAAGACACCTTAATGGAACACTGTTGTATGAACCCGTACTCTTCGGTTTCTTTGGGATGGAGCTCTGTCATTCTGTCTGTGTCCCCAGTACATGGCTCAGAGCCTGGGAAGGAGGAAGCCTCAAGGGTTGTATGTTGGACACATCGACTCATGCATTCATCCACTAAACAAAAATGCACGCAGAGCCCACCGTGAGTGCGAGGCGAGGTTCTAGACCTGGGAGGTACCGTGTGGATGAAAGGGAAACATCCCCAAGCACAAGGGGCTTATATCCAGGAGGGAGACAGCAAACAACCTTGAGGACAAGAGGCTGCTAGAAGATGGAAGGATGGAGGGAGAGAAGGCAGGGGAGGACAGGAGGGGTGGGAGGTATACAGCCCTGCACACAGCCAGCAGGGGTAGTCTTCTAGGAGGTGACCCTGAGCAAGATCACGGTCAAGGAGCAAAGGGAGGGAAAGAGCCTTCAGGGACTTGGCCACAGAGGCTGCAGGCAGGGAGAATGTGAAATCCAGGCCCTGAGGTTGGTGAAAAGGCCAATCACACAGCAAAGGAAACCATCAATAAAGCAAAGACAACCTAGGGAATGGGAGAAGATATTTGCCAACGACCTCTCCAGTAAGGGGTTAATATCCCAAATAGGTTAAGACCTTATGCAGCTCAACACCAGAAAAACCAACAACCCGATTAAGAAAATGGGCAGAGGACCCGAACAGAAATTTCTCCAAAGACGACCTACAGATAGCTAGCAGACACATGAACAGACACGGAGCACCAGGGAAATGCAAATCCAGACTATAAGGAGCACCACCCCTCCCAACCTGTCAGAATGGCTAAAACCAACCACACAAGAAACAACAGGTGTTGGTGAGGGTGCAGAGGAAAAGGGGCCCTGATACACGGAGGGTAGGAATGCAAACTGGTGCAGCCACGCTGGGAAACAGTATGGAGGGTCCTCAAAAAATTAAAAATAGAATGACCATATGACCCAGTAATTCCACTGCTGGGTATTTATCCCAAGGAAAATGAAAACACTCCTTCAAAAGGATGTACGCATTCCTCTGTTTGTCACAGAATTATTTCCAAGAGCCGAGACATGGAAGCAGTCGAGAGTCTGCCCATGGGAGAAGGCATATGGAAGGTGTGGTGTTCACATACTTGCGGCATTTATGACAACATGGATGGACCTGGAGACTATTATGCTAAGCAAAATAAGTCAGCCAGAGAAAGACAAATCCCATACGACTTCACTCATATGTGGAATCTAATAAAAAAAAAAAGAGCCCAAATGAACAAACAAGCAAAAAGCAGAATGAGACCTATAAATACAGAGAGCACACTGACGGTTGTCAAGGGGACGGGGCTGCAGGAAACAGGCGAAGGGGAGGGGGAGGCATCGGCTTCCAGGTATGGGATGAGAAAGACCTTTGGAATAACAGGCACAGCCCAGAGAACAGAGTCAATGACGCTGTAACAGTGTTGCATAGTGACAGGTGGTAGTCACGCCTCCGCCTGGGTGGGGTGGTGGGGGCGGAGCACAACTTTGACACTTGTTGAATCACTATGTTGCATGCCTGAAATTACTGTCACATCGTGTGTCAACTACACCCCCCAAAATGAATAAAACAAATGAAGAGGCGACTCCGTAGGCTGTTCTCTGGAAGACCCACGCCCTCCCAAATGCACACTCGATATAGCGGATATAGCGTTGGAGTAGATCTGGTCTTAAAATGCAAGTGAAAAGCAGGCGGGTGGGCGGCTTACCTGCGAGGTTCTGCAGGTGCTGTTTTCCCAGCAGGTGTTCCTTCTTGTTATGCAGGGAGCTGAAGAACTGCCTGCAGGTCCTACAGTACAGGTCATTGCTTTCATCCCCCTGTGGACAGAGATGTTTCAGAGGTGGGCAGAAGCACCGCATTCCATTCCCGCTGCCTCTGAACATAAACTTGGCTCAGAGGGGATTATGCACTTCATGCTGGCTGAGCTGAGTCGTCCTGCTTGTCCCGCTCACTCCTTCCCCGCTGGGAAACCGCTTGCGGGTTTGAGGCCTCTCCAGCACAGCTGAGAATTTCAAACCATCTCAAGACCTCTGTCACCGAGTTCTAGGAAGTGCGAGGAACAAGGAACAAGCAACAGGGCCAGGAGGGACACAGCAGGGAGTTCTGATGACCAGTGGTGTTGTTTGAAAAAGCGAGGACCAGCTCTGAGTTCTGCCTACTTGCAGAGTTTACTTTGAAATCTTAAACCAAAATGAGCTCTATGACTGAATAACAAAGATGTGTCCTTTTATCAAAATATCTGTGCATGAACCCATAGGTGCTTGCATGTATCCATGGGTATTTCTGGAAGACGCACTAGAAAGGATCTGGGTACAGTGGATGCCTTGGGGCACAGAGGTGGGCTGGGACCTGTGAGCAGGACCCAACTCTTCCCGGAAGCCCAAGTTTTCATATGAGATGCTTTCTGACAAAGACTTCGTATGTTCTCCCAACCCTGGGCCAGCCAGGAGCTACGAGGCTCAGGACATCCTGCTGCTCACCGATTCCTAGGACTTCTGCCCCTTGTCAGAGATGAGCTCATTCAGCCCGGACATGTGTCCCCGGTCTGGAAGAGGTTGTGCGATTTCTTGCACACCATCTGTGAGACTTCACACTACCTCTCGACCGTGCTAGGAGAGGGCAGTGAGGGAGGTGGGCCCTGGAGCTGCAGAGAGGGAGGGTTGGGGAAGGGCTGCTGAAAAGCCCCAAGCCAGGAGGGAACTTGACAGATGGGAGAGGGGTCTGCGGTGCAGCAAGTCTGAGAAAGGGTTCCCCTACCCCCAGCCCCACCAGCCTGGGGCTGGTGCTGAGACATCAGTCAATGTCCAAACTCAGCTCACATACATCCCAATACAATGATCTGTGCTCTTACCTTTGCTTACAGAAATACATCCTTTTCGTACACTTAATCATGACAATGCAGGATGACCCTGGGAACGATTAGGGAAGGGACCACACCCTCATTCAGATAATCCCCACCACCAATTCCCTTGCAACCTGAAGCCAAGCTTCCGAAGGCCTGTCAAGCCAAAACAAACTGCTTGGTGCTCAAGAAAAAAAAATGTTGAAAAAAAAAATAGCCAGGAACCACTATCCTGCAAATCTCTGGTGCTGTGATGGAATACTATGCAGCCATCAAAAGAAGTGAAATCTTGCCATTTGCAACGATGTGGATGGAACTAGAGGGTATCATGCTTAGTGAAATAAGTCAACCGGAGAAAGACAACTATCATATGATCTCCCTGATATGAGGAAGTGGAGATGCAACATGGGGGGGTTAAGGGGATAGAGAAGAATGAATGAAACAAGATGGGATTGGGAGGGAGACAAACCATAAGTGATTCTTAACTCATAAAACAAACTGAGGGTTGCTGGGGGGAGGGGATTTGGGAGAGGGGGGTGGAGTTATGGACATTGGGGAGGGTATGTGCTATGGTGAGTGCTGTGAAGTGTGTAAACCTGGCGATTCACAGACCTGTACCCCTGGGGATAAAAATACATTATATGTTTATAAAATAATAATAATAATAATAATAAAGAGCACACTTAAAAAATATATAAAATAATTTATAAAAAAGAAATCTTAACCTAAAGCCACAAATATTTTCTCCTATTTCTTCTTCTCATAGTTTAAAAACTTCAAATTTTGCATTTGGATCTGCGATCTGTGTGGATTTCATTTTTCTCAGCTGGTGTAAGTTTTGATTCAAAGTTAAACTTTTTGCAAATACACATCCAATTGTCCCAGCACTATTTGCTAAAAGTATTTTTTTCCATTAAATGGCCATTACACATTTGTCAAAAATCAGTTCATATATTAATAGATGTCTATTGTTGAGCTCTATTCTGTTTCATTGATCTGTGTGCCTTTCCTTACTTGATTGCTTCTAACTGTGTAATCTTGAAATTAAATAGTTGTTTCTGTTAAAAAAAAAAAATCTCTGGTGCTGTGTACTAGTCATATGGCCCTCAATAGAAGTGTGAGGTCTTCATCTACTAGAATCAATTCACGTTTTCGACTTTCAATTCAACCAGGGTCACTGGTACATGTTGTGGACCAGGCACAGAGCCACTGGCTCGGATCCGTTCACAGTCGTGCTCTGAGCTGCTTGTTGTGAGGACAGCGGGGGCTTGTCTGAGGTCATGGGGTGGGTGCGGAAGAAAGGGTGCAGCTCTGGACTAGCACCTGGCAGCCCTCCAGGACAGCTGGGCATGTGGAAGGCAGAGGAGACTGGAAGGGGAGATGGACGCCATGGTCATGGCCCGCGTGACATGTAGTTGGTGGGGCCTGGTGCAGCCTCCCGGTAGGGGGGCCTGGGTTGGTGAAGGAGCAGCTGGCTGCACAGGGCAGAGGATGGGTGAGGGGCTTCCACCTGGCCTGGGCCCCAAGGGCCCAACCTTTCAGGCAGATGACAGATTCAAGAAGTCTTTGGCACTCTAAGCCCTCAGATCGTTTTATCGTCATGATAAAAGGTGTACTTAAAACAACTTATGTTATAACTTAAGTTATGATGAATGCATGCTTAAAGTAATAAAAGAAAAAGTAAAGTAAAGTAAAAGTACCCCCAACTCATTTTCACTCCCCCTCGGGGAGAGTTTCCTGTGTCACCTTCCAGAAAATTTCATTGTCAACATATCTAGCTGCCCCTTAAAATTCATTTTCGGTTATTCCTCATTTGTTAGTGAAATAGATACTTCTTTGTCAGTTAAAGCTTGAAGGGAACACCTACCAATTGCATTGCAGCTTATATGGTCCGGTGACTCTAGGCACAGCCGCCCTGTCCTTGTCCCCATGTGCTCACTGTCTGTTCCAGGCAGCCTGAACGGCCCTCTCTGCCGTGGACCCCCGACATGGCCTCCCTACCCTGGTTCTCTGCCCATCCTGTCTCCTCTGCCTAGAGCAACCTCAGCTTCACTTCCATCTGTTCCTCTCCTATCCAGCATGCCTTCTGGAATTTTCCATGTATTCTTATGACTCCTCATTAGGGGGAGTCAGCATCGTCTGCCCAGTGAGTAACACAGCCAGACAGATTCAGGGGCTCCAGCACCGGCCTGTCTCCACTACAGCCAATTCCTGGAATGATCTATCTTGTGCTTGCCAGCCTCCCCAGGCCAGCAGACAAGGGACCGGCACACTTTACTGCCTCCACAGAGCTGGGCTCAGAGCCTACGTGCGCCAGGAACACAGAAGTAAAAGGCTTTGCGAGAGACGGACACAGGAGCCACACTCCAGCAACACAGAAAATCCAGCACCCAGACAGATCAGTCTCCTGCAGCTGCTGTCATCTGTCACCACGCCTGGTGATGTTGAGGGATAGAACCCTTCCCGCCACAGTCCTGGAGACCAGAAATCCACAAGCAGCCTGGGGTGGGGGTGGGGAGGATGGGGCGGAATGAAGGAGCAAGCTTCCTCTGGAGGCTCTGGGGGAGAACTTGTTCCTGGCCCCTTCTGGCCCCTTCCAGCATCTTCCAGTGGCTGATGGCATCCCTAGGCCCGTGGCCACATCTCTTGTGCCTCATCTGCTGTGGTCATGTGAACTTTTCTTCTGTCTCCCTCTTATAGGGCCCCCTATGGCTATCTGATGCCCTCATTTCATCACATCCCCAAAGAGCCACCACGTTGCCTGTAAGGTAATATTCGTGGGTCCCAGGGTTTGGGACCTAGATCTCTGGAGGATGAACATTTTTCAGTCTCCCATGCCCAGTGAGATGAAGTTTCAAAACCACGACCCACCCTCCACCCCTGAAAACAAATACTTACATTAAGTGGTGAGAATGGAAGGTCCTCCCTCTCCAATCTGTTTCCTGGTGTGCCTGGTCCTGATGGCAGACAGGTGGCATCAGTTAGAAAGCATCTGGGGAGGGGGGCGGTGATCACCTTGAGGGTTGGGAGCGCTTTCCTGAGGCTGAGAAATGACTCTAGGCTTCTTCTGGAGAACCAGTGTTTGGCTTCAGCCGCTCAGTTCCCACTGAGTTCTGAGTGCCCCTAAAACCCACCACACTGACCCGTACGAACGATGAGCCAGAAACCAGGAAAAAATGAAGAGTTCCTTCTTCTGATTAGCATGGCAGATTCTAGGTGATGTTGAAAAAATTCTTTGTTGTAATTAATAGATTTTTATAGGCTAAGCTTTAAACGATTGCCATGTTTTGCCTCCGGCAGTAACACAACTTGTTTTTTTAAAAACAATGCTCTGTTGGAAGTAAGTAGCATGAAGTGTTCTCTGCTAAATCTGACAAGCGGCATCTTTAGGGAAGAAAACACCAGCAGGAAATGACAGCTGCCCTCAGTGGACCGTTGGCCAAAGGTCCCAGGGTACAGTTTTCTTAGCTGGGATATTCACGATGAGGACCGGGGGTCTCACTGAGCTCAGCAGGTTGTCTGCTAATAGTTACGGGCTAGATCAGTGGTTTGCAGATTGATGGTTTTTTATCTGCAGGGGCTTGATTAAAAACAAATGTGAGGTAGAAACCCAGTATATTCAATGCACCAGAGTGGAGAGGCCCATGGACTAATTTGAGTTTCTGCTTGTTTTTGTAAGTAAAGTTTTATCGGCACACCACACATCCCATTTATGGCTGCTTTCCTGCTTCAATCACAGAGTTGAGCAGCGGTGACAGGGACCACGTGGCCCACAAAATGTAAAATATTTACGGTCTAACCATTAGATGGGTTTGCTAATCCCCGCTCTGGATGAAGCTGGGGTGGGGAGGCTTTGCTGCTGAGCAAAAAGTGGGGGATACCCAGTGTGAATGCTCGCTGAACTCTTGCCATGTGCTGGATACCAAGCACCATGCTCCCTATGATTTAGTCCTCTGCTCTGCACCAAGCCCTGCCCAGAGGGACCCACTATGGTCCAGTTTTCATACGAGGACACTGAGGCACAGAGAGCTAAGTCAGAACCAGCACAAGGCAGAGCTGGGATTTGAACCAGGCACTTGGTCTGGAGAGCCCGCACCCTAACCATTAAGGAGAGAGCTCAGGTGGGAGCAGGAAGCAGCAGTGCCGGGGACAGATGGGCTCTGGAGGAGGGGCGGGGAGGGTGGGGGGAGCCCTGGGGATGCTGCCCAGCCCCCAGCACAGAGAGCGCAGGGAACAACACTGCCCAGGGACGGTCAATGAAAAGCCCACTTTCCTGGATCTGAGCTCCCGGATCCCTGCTGGTGAGGCTCTGCCCTGTGGGCACACACCGCCAGGAGGAGACTGGTGCCACCAGGGGCTTGTGATGACTGCCAGGGAGCGGGAAGAGACAAAGAATGGGAGGTGCCCTCCGTGGTGAAGGCGTGGTGAGTAGACGTTCAATAAATGGAGCTCTCCTCTCTTCCTTCAGCTGGGACCCCCAGAGCTGGATCCCAAGGCAAGGATTTTGGCGTGAGTGGTTTTTTTTTTTTTTTGTGGATGGTGATGCCAGGAAGCATTGGTGGGGGAGGCTGGCGGTGAATGGAGGACGGGAAGAAAGACAGAGCAAGGTGTCTTTCTGGCCAGGGACCACCACAGTCCCTCTATAGGACAAAGGATTCATACCCAAAAGATACAAGGGTGCAGCTTTTAAATAGGAGGTGACTGGTGTGAACACTGGGTGAGGCTAAGGCTAACTCCCAGGCTTTCCAAACACACCTCCTGCTGTCAAACGTCCCTCTCAGGGTCAGGGAGCACTAGCTCCAGCCCCGCCCCCCCCCCTGCCCCCGCCTGCCCAGGCCCCACTCACCCAACAGTGCATGCGCCTCTTGGGCCGCTTGCCTCCGCAGGAAGGCTCTGCACGCCTGGGAGCTCTGGTAGGCCTGCAGCTCACGTATGTAGCGTTGCTTGTCTTCATCTGCCTCATAAACATACCTCTGAAGAAGGAGCGTGGTGGTGATTCTCAGATTCTCCTCATCTGGGAGTGTGGCGGGGGGCAGGGGGGGGTTCCTCCTCCAATTTGCTTTGAGTTCTCTAGAAAGGTCTCAAGAAACTACTACCCAGCTTCTGCTTGCACATCCCTGGGATGGGGCCCTCACTACCTATCAGTCAGTTCATTCCTTGTCTGAGGAACGTTTGTTTGGCCCTACAGAAGGTTTTCTTCCAGTCAACTGGAATCTGCCCCTCCCCCATTCCCAGGCTTTCGCCGTTCTGCCATGTGTGATCTGGTGACTGCAGAGAAGGGTGGCCCTATCAGGTCCCTCTTGATGGGCATGCCATTTCTATTCAATCATCACTCATCCCCCCCCCCACCCCCCGCCAAAATCAGTGCTTTACCCTGTGCAGCGTGCTGGGCTGGGTACCAGTGATAAAGAGACAAATCAGAGCCAGACCCAAGCTACCCCCTTTGGCTACTGTTTTCCCTTCATGAGAAACACCCATCTCACCTTTCCTGCTCTGGCCAAATCACACTTATCCTACAAGATCCATCATAGAACATTTATTTACGTTCTCAAGAATCTTTTTCTGATGCCCCCAGGCTGGGCTGGGCGCTACCACACCAGGAACCTCCTGGAACTCGGCAGTCTCTGGTACAGACCTGTGTCCTGGGCAACCCTCACCCTAGATTGGATGCCACCGCCTCAGGGGTCCTGACCCTCTTGACTGTGAGCCCCTGAAGGCAGGGACTTTGACTGATCTCCAGCCACACCAGGCTGGTGCAACCCAGGGACACAGGGGGACAGTGTGAGCAATGTGAGGGGCTAAAGTTTCCCCTAAGAACACTTGTCTGGTAATGAATACTCACAGTGGTTATTTACTTTAGGCACTTGGTAATTTAAATAAATAATCATGTTATTAAGTTAAAATTATTTTGAAGCATTGATATGCTAGTTGGTCCTTCTAAAGTGTGGAGTAGACAGTCCTCCAGATGGCCTCTTTCCTCAGGCTTCTAGACCTTCTTTCCACCTGTCAGGTGGCACACAGCCCCAGTCCCGTTCTTGTAGGGACCTGAGTCCCACCAAGGGGACAGCTGACAATGGTGTAAGGCAGAGTTTCTTAAAACTAGGCTTTGGAGGAGTTCCAAGCTTGGCAGCTGGTACAGGGAGAGGGTGAAGGATTTCTGAGATCATGAATATAGTTCAGAGACCCCCTAAAACCTTGGATCAGAGACTCTGACTCTGGCTGTCCCACCAGACATGCGCTAGTCTTTGCCATTACTCTGCTAATTTGCATAACAAATCAGCCGTTCAGACTGGAATGTTAGGGGTTTAAGTCATTGTAACAGGTGGGGACCTACCCTAACCATCTTCACCCAAGTGTAAAGGCAATAGTTTTGTTTTGATTGGTTTGATGTGTTAGAATGTGTGTGGTGGGGACAATTCCTCCCCACTCCTGATGTTTCCATTGGCTCAACCCTCTTGACCTCTCCTGCAACCCTGGAAGGAGTGGCTTCTCTGAGGCATAAGCCAGAGCCAGAATCAGAGATGCTCAGTAGAGTCCCGCCTTCTCTTCCCTCCTCTGCGACCCATTCTCTAGCTCTTGGCCACAGTCAGGGGTCTGCCCTATCCAGGATGGCTAGGGGTCGTCCAGTGTCTGGCCACTGGATCTATTTTCCAAGTGGTTTTAAAGCTGAGTTGTAAGACGAGGGTTGATATGGCCACCCCCACCCCTAATAAGGACTTCTCTGTGATAGTTAACTTCAACTACAGGTTTTCTGTGGCCAAGACAAGTTGAGACTGAAGAGGTTTAAAGAAATTCATCTCAGGATCATTGCATTTGACTCAGAGAAATGACACTCTGAAGGCAAGAGGCTGTTCTGGGAGAAGAATAGGCATTGGGGTCAGACCCCTTAGAGGGGTTTGGGAGGACTTCTCGGAGGAGGTGACGTTGGGGCAGGCATGGCTTGACCAGTGTGGTTGTCAAGTATAGAAAAGGGATGGCAGAAATTGACAGCAGACACATATGTCCTGCTAAAAGGGCTTTGGCTGTACCCCACAGGTTGTTGTTTCCTCCTCTGTGACCCCCAGAACATACTTCCATGGGAGGCTACAGGTGCTCACCGGAAAAGGGGTTCTATGTAGAATTAGTTTGAGAAATGTCTCATCCTAGAGCTAAGCCTCGAAGACTTTCATGGCCCTGAAGTGCTTTCCTCTCTCTCTCCCTCCATGCCTCCCTCCACGAGAGCATGGGCCTCTGCTGAAATACTTTCTAAGTGAACAGAATCATATCAAGGGCTCCCAAAACATTCTGCAGAGGGAAAAACCTATCTCACATGACTTAGCGCACTATTTCCTAAACTTATTGGACAACTCAACCATGATTCATGGCTTAGTCGTTCTGCTTAACCCAGTTTGCTAAATGGTGGGAGCCAAAAACAGGGAGGACCAGCAATTGCTTTTAAGGGGTGGGCTGAGAGGCACCACATGCCTGGTTTCCAGAAGGTTCCCTATGGCTCCAGTGTGAAGAGATGGGCTGGGAGAACAACCCCAGATAAAGGCTGTTGGCAGAGGGGGCTGCTTCCTCTTTGTTCTATGCAGAAAAGGACTTACTTGCTTTTTCTCTTGAGACAGCTGAGCCCACTGAGCCGCCAACATCTTTGTGATTTCTGTAAAAGGCAGATCTGGATGCTTGGCCCTTAGCTGACTCCTCTGCTCATTTAGGAAGATCACGTACCTGTGCCAGGAGTGGAACAAACAGGGGCTCTGACCGACTGGCTGCAGGGGGTGGGGAGGGGCAGCTGGCCTAGGGGAGCGATGTCCAATTCCTGGTTGTCATAAAAATAAATAATGGCTTTGCCCATGTTTTCAATATAACCAGTGAATGGAGGTCAATTCAAGAAGGAGAAATACTCAAATGGCTGGTTTATCCAGAGACTCATGCAAGACAGAGGAGCCAGAGAAGGCTCCCCAAGGAGTGGGCATGAGACATGCCAAGAGGCTCAAGTCTGAGCCTCAGTTTCTCCCTCTGTGGAATGGACATACATAATGCCACCTGTCCGCAGGGTTACAGGAGATGGAAAAGAAGGCCTTCACTCTGAAAAACATGAGGATAAAGGGAAAAGAGCAGGAACTTCCAGAACAGCAGGGTGACCTGAAAATCAGTGGGGAGTGACTGTCATGGGACCTGTTTTCTGCAGCCCAAGATGCCAGGATGACAGGGGACAAGGTTCCCGGGCACTGGGAAGGGCATCTTGAGCCCAGAGCACCCATATCTGTAAGCCCGGAAGGGAAACCAGACCTGCTGGTCCCAAACACACCACCTTCTGGTCTGTGACCTACACACAGCTCTTCTGTCTTCTCCTTTTGAGCATCAGAATGTTATTACAGCTTAAAGAACTAACAACCCACACCCCCTCTCTGTGGTGTAAGGGCCCCGGTGGAAAACAGATCAAGGCTAAGATGGTCATGGCCAGGCCCTCCACACATGGCCACTGTCTTAGCACCCTGTCAGGTAGGCTGCCCCATCCTTACCCTGTCACAGGAGCACGGGGAACAGAAATATCCCTTGCGGGTTTCCTTTTCTTGCCTTTGGGCCAGCCCCCTTTCCTTTTCTGAAACAGAAATAGCAGAGAGGGAAATCTTGAGACCATTTAGCAGATTCCAATCACAACTTACAACAATAATGGCAGGACACTAAAGTCTCCTCTCAGTGTCTGTGTCCTCTCACCCACCCCCTTAGCAACTCCGCAGAGTAGAGATGAGCCCCTGGAACACAAGGAGACCAAGGCATAGAGATGCGAATCCCTGCCCCAGTTCCCAGCAGGTGCAGGAGTCCGGACGATGTCCCTTCTCATCCAAGCTGTGGAATGTTCATCAGGTGAGATCAAGAAAGCAACCCAAGGTTTAGGTAACTAGTTTCCAGGTGGTAGAGGGAGGTGGGAGGGACAAACCTCAGCACTGGGGAGGGGGATGGGCAGGGGCCAAAGGTTAACAGCAGAGCTTAACTGAAGCCCAGCCCAGTTCACATCTCAACTCTGCCACTTACCTGCTGTTTGACCCTGTTGATGTAAGGAACATCCCCGTGCCTCAGTTTCCCCATGTGTAAAATGGAGATTAGGATAGCCTTTACCTGTGGGCTGTGCTAAAGACTAAATGTCCTAATATATGCATAGTTCTTAAAACAGGACCAGGCACCCAGGAAGTGCTCACTCGGTGCAGGCTTCTAAGATTGAAGTCAGTCTTGGGAGAGAGACCCAAGTGGCAGACTTACTCTTCCATTCATTGTGTGTGTTGGATCCCTGGGCAGTGACTGATCCTTGCTATCGTCAGGGGTCTGTGCCTGCTCAGAGTCTAGATGGCTGAAGAGGACCCAGGTCTTGCCCTCAAGCAGCTCACAGCCCAGCCACGGAGGCTGACTTATATATAAATAATTGCAACCATTCATTACAAGAGATAGTGGTTACAGAGTGACAGACTGGGTGTCCTTGCTCTCAGGGCTTGGATTCCAAGTTTCCCAAACCAAACACACACATGTGCCCAGAATCGAAGAGAGAACTGAGAATGTGTCCTTGTAAACCTCTGTTTCAACTGTCCCAGCATTTCTGTTCAACGCTTCCCCCGCCGACATACCCATTTCAGCCTGGGCAGCAGTTAACATCAAGGGGCTTAAGGAGCAGGAGGGCCGAGCTCAGGCCAGGAAGAGGCATAGAGCCAGGGTAGCAAACGTGTGTAATGAGATGGTGCTGCAGAGCACCTAGCAAGCTGCCAGGCATACAGTAGGTGCACAATAATGACACTCTCCCTGGCTCCCTTCTGATAGTGGGGTCTATGCTGATCCCTGGAGTCTGAAAGTGAAAGACAATTTGTTCGGGACCCTGGACAGCTCCCAGGGCCTGAGGTCACCTGTGATTTCCCATAATGAACACTTTTGGGAACCACCCCCATTACAGTGGAGTTCACCAAGGACTTCCCAACACGCGTGTTCCTGAATGTGAATCTCACATTCTCCAGTGAAAGCAAAGATTATCATCATCCCATGCCACGGGAAGACACTCAGGAAGATGGTGTGATTGGCCGCTGAGGGGCTGTGCCAAGCCGAGAGCCGGGAGCATGCCATGGCTTCTGTTAAAGCATTATCTCCTGAGGGAGACCCCAAAGCTGCCTGGGGTCAGGTGGGATGTGGGCCAGGTCACCTCTGCCCTGCCTCACAGACAAAGCTACCCCTTCTCCCTCCCTGCTCAGCAACTCTGCTGTAGCACAGAGGCGAAGTCATTTGTTTCTGATTAGAGGAAATATTCCCATGTGTTTTATTGTACTTCTCTATCACCTTGTTCTATAAATCAAAAATCAAAATAAAGGTGCTTGTTAATCATTGCATGGCCATCCTTGGCCCTTTGTTTCAGCTTCTTTATTGCAAGATAATCTTTCCAGAGTGTTTTCTTAGTTTGCCCACAAACTATAGTCATGGAGACAGAGGCGCTTGGGATAAGTCTCTCTGCAGCCTTTTATTCTTCCTCCATTTCTCACACAGAATTCGCCCTTAATTGACTTGGCCCTAAATAGAGCCATGTACGCAGTGAGCTGGTCATTAGCACAGGCTGCTACTGCATGGAGAACTTTCCCACGCACTTGAGGACATCCATTAAAAAGAAGAAGGCAGCACAGAACACGGTGAGCAAGACAAGAGTGAAAAAAAACAGGGTGGTGGAAAGTGGAGCAAAAAGCCCACTTTCAGCAAAGCAGAGACTGAAGGGGGGACATCCCTTCTGAGAGGATTCTTGACCAGCACAGACCTTTCATATTCAAATTGCAACAGATGGTGAATTTTGGATATTTGGTTTAATAGACAGAATTTTCTTTTACAAAGAAAAGCTCCTCTGGTAGTCAGCAGGGTGGAGTGGGAGGTACAAGGGTCAGAGTGACAGACATGGCTCCCACCCCCTCACCCCCTACCCCAGCTCTGACCCACCTTCAGTCTGAGAGCTGTCCTTACCCCTGTAGGTCCTACCTATGATGCAAAAGGCAGCACAGGGGTGATGAACTCATGTTTGTAAAAGGCTAGAACAGGACCAGGCACCTAGCAGGGACTCTGCACATGTGTCTTCTCCTTGCCTGGGAGGGAAGACCTCAAGGACATGATCATGAACAGGATTCTACAAGGAGACTGAGCATCAAAGAGAAAAATAGTTTAGTTTATGCAACTTTTCATATCCTTCCTTTGGGAACCAGACCAAAGCTCAGAAATGCTTAAGAAAAGACTCTCGACTTCTGTGCATTTTACAGTCAACTCCCCAGCAAATTTTGGGGACTGGCTATTTGCAAGAGGACAGTAGGTGTTTAGCTAAAGGGCTGGCAGCCCTAGCCCCCTCCCCAGCCCACCGCTGCATCTGAACAGTGAATGTGATTATTGCAAGATGGTACCTGCATTACATGGTTCTAGACACCATGAGAAAGGTTAAACTGTTAAAACTTGGGTCCCTGCCTTTAGACAGCATGGTTCTTTTAAATCAGAATTCTAGTTCATTTGTTTCTGAAATAAATCAACACTGCAAAAGCAGTTCTTTCTTTCTTTCTTTCTTTCTTTCTTTCTTTCTTTCCTTTAAATGGAAGGCTATTAGACACCAGTGACACCTCCTAGCCTAATTGCTCATCTCAGCTTTAACCAGCTTTGTAGACTAGAAGCCTCAAAGATAATTGATGATTCTGTGTTGGAATGGAGGGTGGTAGTCCAGGAGTAAAACAGACCAGATGTGAATCCCAACGTCTCCGCAGACTGGCTGTGGAACCTTGAGGACATTACCTAACCTCTCTGGGCCCTGGTGTCCTCCTCAGTGCATGGAGATGTCAGTTCTCCCCTTGCTGGCTGTAAGGGTTCTATAGGCTAGGACAGGTGCCAGGGCCCAGGAAGCCCATGGAGTGTCTGGCTGACTGAAGTCAGCCCTCCTGTGTTCTAATCCTGTTCTACTGCCTTCTGTGCCTGTTGCCTCTGGAAAGTCGTAGACCTTTCTGAGTGCACCTCCACCGAGAAAGTGGGGCTGGCTTGTGATGGTCACATGAGGAAGATATACACAAGAAAGTGCCACCATGATTGGAATTTAGCTTTGGCTTAAGGGGAGCCAAACCTGAGTTAGGTTCCTCACACATCTCTCTGTGGCTCTGGCAGACATGGCCACTCATCTCCCCAGTATCCATTCTACCCTTTTTAATTAAGAATTGAGCCCTGATTTTTAGCTGGGTACATGGCCACCTGGAATCAGTATTTCTCAGCCTTCCTTGCAGCCAGGTGGGGCCATGTAACTAAGTTCTGACCAATAAGGGCAAAGTAAAGTATGGTATGCAACTTCTGGCACACCTTCATAAGAGGAAGGCATCTTTTTTGCCTCTATCTCCCCCTTGCTGGCTGGAGGCAGACATGAGGGCTGGTGTTCAAGCAGCCACCTTGGACTATGAGGCAACATGCTAAGGAGAGTAGAGCAGTGAGATGGACAGAATCTGGGCTTTTGCTGGTGGTGATGCCTCCACTGTGCCCCAAGCCACCTTCCTCTATATGTCATTTACATGAGAAAGAAACAACTTTCGATGTTGTCTAAATCACTATGACTTGGGGGAGTTTTCTGTTATGTGAAGCTGAGACTCATACTAATGCATACAGAGGGCTGTTTTATTTTTGTGTTTCTAAGCAGACCTGGTCATCTCTTACTTGAACTATTACAATAATAAGGGAAAAAGAAAAAGAAATCATTGTGCACCTTTTATGGAGCAGACCCTTTGGTAGGCGACCACTACTTAGACTTCAGCCTGGATTGGGATATCTCCACGTGGGAACTGCTCACCCCAGAATGTTCACCAGTGACGCTGAGTTTCCTGCAGTGGCGAGGCTCAGGGGCCAGACACTCAGAGCTTAAATCCTGCCATGCCATTTACTGTGTGACTCTGGGCAAGTTCCTTGACTTCTCTGTGCCTTAATTCCATCCTCAGTGAAAAGAAGAGGTAAAAATACCAACCTCCAAGCGTTGAGAGCATTCAGAGACAAGCCACAGGAGTTCCCTGCCCAGAGCTCAGAACACGGGAGATGTTAAGCATGAAGGTCGTAACAATGCTGGTTCGTAACATGAACCCTCCTTGCCTGGCCTGGGTATAGCACTTGCCTTTGGCTCCCTTGTGTCCTGTTCCTTTGGGTTACCCCGGTTGGCCAGCACAACGCACTGCATGGGCAGAGACGAGGGATCCCGGCAGTGGGTGCGGATCACAGAGCATCCTGGGGGCAGGCCACCTGTCTCATCTGGAGGTGGGAGAAGGGGTTTTGCAGGAGCTGAAACAGGAAGAAATGGCCCCGTAAGATCGGAGGTATCAAAATCACCGCCACCCCCTAAGTCCGTCTGGCACAGGCGCTCTGTAATGCAACATGTGCATTTTCAGATGCTCACAAGTGACAGCCAACTCTGGAAACCAAAGTTGGCGGTCACTTTTCTGGGTCACAAACAGCAGCTACACACACAGAAACAAGGCAGGCTCCAGTGAGGGGTCATAGCCTGGTAAGCCATTTAAGCATTTAAAGATGGTTAAATGGGGATGCCTGGGTGGCTCAGTTGGTTAAGCTTCTGCCTTCAGCTCAGGTCATCATCCCAGGGTCCTGGGATCAAGCCCAGCATCTCCCTGCTCATCGGTTAGCCTGCTTCTCCCTCTACCCCTCCTCCTGCTTGTGATCTCTCTCTTTCTCTCTCACGCTTTCTCTCTTCTCACTCACATTTTTAAAAAATCTTTAAAAATAAAGAAAAATAGTTAAATGTAAAAAAAATCATTTATAAAACCAAATATCCCAAATCCACCATCTGTTGCAATTTAACATTTTAACCATTTAACCATTGTTAAAAGCATGGACTCTGGAGCCAGAGCCTCTGTGTTCAGTCCCCAGCTCCCAGGGATGAGCTTCACATCATTAGCAACTCACTTCACCCATAAGGACTGTAGTTCCTGCTGCGCATGTTGAGGCAGAATTCATACCTGCCTCATGAAGGTGTGTGGAGAGGTCTATCCCACAACAGGTACTGATCAACAGGATGCCTGCTGTGTGCTGGGTATGCAGACATGAGTGCACACAACAGGCAGAAATCTGGTTCTACTGGAGCTGATGTTCTGGGGGGTGAGGATTAGACTAAAACTTGTAAAAATGCACAGGCCCTTAGTAGTCTTTTATTTGGGGGGCATTTTAAACTGATGCATTAGCAGAAATCTATCCCTTGGGAATGTAGACTGTGGCCAAGTTATCCTCTGATCCCATTTTACAGATTGGAGGGAGGTAGGGACAGGGTCTAGTAGGTGCACAAGTGCGCGACTGTGTTTTCTCTAGCCTTTGCACACATGCGGGCCTGTGTGGAGATGGGGAAGCCGAGGTACTGGGAAGCAGAGTAATCATCCAGAAAAACCCAGGTAGGAATGGCTAAGTGGAGTCTGGAACCCGGGTCTCCTGGCTGCCAGCCCAGTAGTCTGTTCTCCCCCACCTGTCCCGGTTGTGGCTCCCCATGTTGAGGGGAATGTTACAGCTCTCAAGGTATGTCCTCAGGTGTGACCCCTTTAGTATCTTGTCTTATTTAACAAGCTCTGATGCAGGAAATGCCCCCTGCCAAACTGTTCCAGGTATTAACTCATCCAAGAGAGGAAAGGCAGGAAGGAATCACTGACTTCCCTCTCAGCTTCCAAGGAAGAGGAAATGTGGCAAATGGTGATGACCAAACCCAGAGTTCTAGAACTTTCCTGGCCTGTCCTCATTTCTGTAGCCACATGGTCAAGGCCTTGTAATCCATTCACTGTTCTTTTTTGTTTTGTTTTTGTTTTAGATGGTATTTTTAAGTCATAACTCATGAGTATGGTGTAGAATTCAAAGGGGGGTACCTATGGGGTAATGGTAAAAGCTAGAGCTAGCTCACCCCTCTCCCATCCTGAAGCACCCAGGTCCCTCTCTGGGGGCACTGTTAGGGGGCACATCACAAGCCCTTCTGGAGCTAGTCTGCGAATTTACACACACTTCATCCCCCGGCACAATGGCAAACTAGTTGCACTGAACTTAATTTGCTTCTATGCAAACTATGCTTTGGAGCTCCTTCTGCTGGCCATTTAGAGCCGCCACATTTTTGGAGAAGGCTGCATCGTATTTGCAGCGTGGACAGGCCATGGTGCATTTAGCAGCCCCTGGTAGAAAATCCAGGTTGTCCCTGGTCTCTGCACACAGGGCATCACGTTCATGTGGTGGGCTCTCTAGGAACGGGATTGCTGGGTCAAAGTGCAAGTGTCGTCCAGGTAGACCAGATAGACCGTGGCTGGCACATTCCCTTCCATGGAGCCGGACACATCTTATACCTGCCAACAGTGTAAGACTCACCTTCCTCCCAGAGATACCTTCCTCTGAGCCCAGAGATGACAGTCCCACCACCTCCCTCTCTGCTCACATCCCTCTATGACTCTCCCTTGACTTTGGCATGAAGTCCAGGTGCCCTGGTCTGGCATTTGAGGCTCCAGGAGGCTGGATCTTCATGCTCCTCCAGCCCCACATTCCTCCAACTGATATAAAGGACACTGAGAGGTAGAGTCAACATGGATGGGCAATAGACCCTGCATGTGTATTATGCTGTTTAATCTTGAGCATGGCTCATCACCATGGTGACATCCACAGGTGGACAAGGAAGTTCAGGGAAGTCAGTGACCTTTCTGAATGTCCCACAGCAGAGTAGGGCAGATGGATGCCTACCTTTACCACCTCCCTACCCACCTTGCCAACAAGCAATAATCCTCTTCCATTCAGTACAGCCTGACTTCAGACACCATCACCTCGCTGGGCCCAGTCCCAAAACTCCCCTGCCTTGGCCTCTTTCCAAAGATCCAGCACAGGGGGCAACAGAAAAGCCCATTTGGGAGTCAACCCTACCATGATTTATTCATCTGGGGGACAGACCTAAGTACCAGGGACGGACAGAGTGCCAGTACCCAGGCAGAGGCTGCAGAAACAGCAGTGGACAACATCACAGAATACACAGAGCTCTTGGTTAATATGAGTCTTAGTTCCCTGGACAAAAGCCATGGTGATTGCTCTCTTTTTGATTATGAGTAAACGGAAGCCAACAATGCTCCATGATGTTCTAACGATCTCCCATCCAGAGATAGGCTGTGCCTACCCGGAGCCCTGGCTCCCCCTGGCGGCACAGTACAGTGGTCACGCCCATAAATCTGCTGGAATGTCCAGCTCTGCCACCTACCGGCCATGTCATGGCTTAGTGCCTCATTTTCCCCGCCTGTAAGATGGGAAGGGGCCACCGAAGACTGAGGTGATTGTTACTGGGCCTGGCACCCAGCAAGCAGGCAATAGCCAAGAACTGCTCTTATTCTAAGTCAAATTCTGCTTTGGAACGTGAGAATACCTTCTGGGTTCAACTTTAGGCTCCAATGCCACTTGCCCTCCAGTGCCAGAAACACATTAGCCAGGAGCAAATTAAACCATTTTCACTTAATTGTCCTATGGGGTTAGGAAACGGGATTTTCTTCTAAAGGGAAGGCTCTGGACAAAGACCCGAACCTTTCCAGCATCGTTTCTAACATCTGCGCGCTCGGCGAGACTCTTTGGCACCCACAGAACTGGGTTCCATTCCTAGTTATGCCCTAATGACCGGAGGGGCCGAGATCAGGTTACTGAAAGCCTTGGGTTTCTCACTGTGGAGATGTGACAGCGCCAGCCCCCAGGTCGCAGAGGGCATTACGTGGGACAGGTGAACACAGGTTCGCTGAACCAGAGCTGGAGCACGGCCGGGGGAGGACCCCACGATGCAACTGTTCTCAACACCATCCACTGACTGCGCGCGCCCGTGTGCCCCAAGCAGCTCCCGGGACCCTGTGCGACGGCCCGGATAGCAGGCCAGCTCTGGAGCCCGGGCCGCACCCACTTTAGCACTGGTGGCCGCGGACAGCGCCGCATCTAGGCGGCGGGAAGTCCGGGCCGACACCTGTGCCCCGGGACGCGCGGGGAGAGGAGCCGGCGGGGCACAGGCAGGGTCACGTTCTAGGGCCTGGGCCTGACCGACGTGGGCACCCGAGCCGTGGGGCTGGCTGCACCGGAGCGCGCCCACACCCCGTCCCGGGGACGACCTCCGCACTCCCGGGCAGGGGGGCGCGCGCGACGCAAAGGGGCGCAAGTTCAGCCACTGACCCGCAGCCTGGCCGCTGTCCTGTTGCATGTCGCCCGCCCGCCCGGGCCGCAGCCCCGCGCCCGCACCTCCGGTCCAGTGCCCCCGGTGCGCCCGCCGGGCGCCCCTCCGCTCCGCCCCGCCGCTTCGGGTCCCCGGAACGTGGGCTCTGTCCTCTGGGAACCGCGTAGCGCCGCGGGGGGCCTGGGCTGGCGCGCGGGGCCAGAGTCCCGGCCGCGCAGGGTGGTCGGAGCTCCGGGCTTTCCGGGCAGCCGGGGACTGGGCGGGGCCAGAAGGGGCGGGGGGCGGGGCGGAGGGCCGGGCGAGCCTTTCCCCGCGTCCCCGCTGTGGCAGAGCCAGTCACGCCCCCGCACCGCAGTTATATAAATGCGCCCAGTTGACCGGGAAGAGCCAATCAGCGACGGCTCATCTTCCAATTATGTCTTTTAATATTTCCAGATCACACCAGAATACATAACGCATTATCACTACGGCGAAATTAGAAAACTCAGAGCAGCCCCTTTCCCGAATCCAGTGCTTCAGAGCCAACCACCTGTTAACCCATTGGTGCCTCCCCATGCATTAAACTTTTTTTAATTCAAAATATAATTTCAAAGATAATTCTAAGCATATAAAAATAGCGCCAAGCTCCACCTGTCCTTCCAATGGCAACACTTCCATGATCGCGTTTTCCCTTCTGGTCTGTGGCAGGTGACAGGAAGGCCATTAGGGGCTTCACACACTGTCTGAATAATTTTGAGGTTGCCTTTGGGATGGCACAGCCTCTAGAGCCAGTCGGTCTGGGTTCATCAGCCTACCCCTCAGCAGAGGGGTGACCCTCTGCTGGGCTGCTTACTTCATCTCTCTGGGCCTCAATCTCTTCTTTGGTTTAGCGGGGATAGTAACAGTACTTATTATTAGGCACAGTTGTGGGATCAGAGTCAGTGCTCCTACAATACAATGGAGGCACGTGGTAAATAGGTCAGTTGTTTTTTCTGAGGTCTTCTGCATCTGTCAAGGGTAATGAGCAATACTTGTGTAACCGCACAATTTGGTTTTTTTCCTACTCCGCAAAGCTCCTAAATCCATTTCCATGTTTTCTTTTTAACCAACCCAGGGCTTCGACCAATAACTTGGGAAAGCTCTCTGTCCCTCAGTTTCTTCCTCTATAGAATAGAGGTAATATTAATAGCCTCACAGGGATGTTTGAGGATGTTTGAGGATTCTATGAAATGCTGTAGAGTGCATGCATATAGGTTTGCTATTAATTGATACTGCTGATAACTGGCTAGCCATCTGAAAAGTGAATAGACTCCGATCTAGTACCAAATACAAAAGTAAACTCTAGATGAATTAAAGACCTAAATTAATAAAGAAAACAATAAAAATCACACAAGGAGACTTTGGGATCCCAAGAGCATTCTTAGATAGGAAGCTCTCTACAGCAATACCTTGTCAGACAGAAATATTGAGATGGGGGATTATTTCCAATACACTGAACCCACAGGAAAATCGGGGGAAATACCCAAGGATCACACACCTCCCCTCAAAAAGAGGATTAATCAGCCCAAACCAGAGGATGAATCCAGAAGTCTGGCCTCCACTGGGTACAACCACCTATGACATCAGCTTCAAGTTTGAGGAACTCTGGCCAGTGCCATGGACCAACGAACAGATCTCCCCATATCGCCAGCTTCGGGCAGAAAACCAGAAGATGTTATAAATAAACAGTCTCTCCCGTGAATCTGTAGCCAGTAGACTGCTCCCATGTATGTCCGAGGATCCAATCTGCACTGGCCTCCAAAGAAAAACTCACCTGGCAAAGGAAATTAAAATAGCTACAGGTTCGTAGCGCCCCCTGGAGCCCAGAAGAAGCAAATGCAATCTGATGAATCACTACCTTCTACCTCTGAAACTGATTAATACAGTATATGTTAATGAATTTGAATTTAAATTAAAAAAATTTGAAAAAAGAAGCAAATAAAATGCTCTCTGGAGGACAGCATCTTCAATTCAGGCCTATCACTTTGTACCATCTATGAACCCATAATAAAAATGTAAAGTCCAGTGAGGGCTACGCCGCACCGGTGAGAATGTGTAAGCCTAAAAAGACAGAGTACAACAGGTTGTGGTGACGACACAACCTCTGTGGAGGGACTGGAGCGCCACACACTGCTGGTGGGGGTGTAGAATGGTGGGACCATTTTCGAAAGTAGTGTGTCCGTTCTTAAAAAGTTCAACCTACATTTCCACATGATCGGAACCTTACATTCCTAGGTATGTGTCCCAAAGAAATGAGGGCATACATCCACGCAAAGGCTTCTCTAGCTCTCTCTCTCTCTTTTTAAAGATTTTATTCATTTATTTGGCAGAGAGACACACAGCGAGAGGAAACACAAGTGGGGGAGCGGGAGAGGGAGAAGCAGGCCTCCTGTTGAGCAGGGAGCGGATTCCATGCTTGATTCCAGGCTTGATCCCAGGACCCTGGAATCATGACCTAAGCTGAATGTAGATGCTTAATGACTGAGCCATCCAGGTGTCCCTCACACAAAGGTTTCTATACAAGTGTTTACAACAGCTTTAGTGCCTGGTGACACAAGTCCAGAAGGATGCCAAGGAGGAGGGCTGGGTGTGGGGGAAGTGGAAGGCGTCTCCAAGGATTCTGGGAAATTTTCAGGGGGATGGATGTGTTATCTTGATGGTGCTGATAGTTCCACAGATGTATATGTGTGTCAAAACTGCTCTGCATTATGTGTCTACGCCGTTTATTCTAGACTGATATTTACCTCAATAAAGTCGTTACAAAAACATAATTGGCAGTTTTAAGCAAGAGTGATTATACTGCACTTTTGAATTTGTAAGAAACATAGGAGTAAAATGGCACAAAGGAAAGGCTCTGTGAGGAGTCTATGTTATTTGAGTGAGACCATGATAAAGATGGACATTATAGAGGTGCCTGGGTGGTTCCAGCAGTGAAGCGTCTGCCTTCGGCTCAGGTCATGATCCCAGGGTCCTGGGACCAAGTCCTGCAACCAGCTCCTTGCTCAGTGGGGAGCCTGCTTCTTCTTCTGCCTGCCACTCCTGCTGCTTGTGCTCCCTCTCCCTCTGACAAATAAAACCCTCAATAAGAAAAGATGCACATTATAAATTCTAGAACAACCAGTAAAAAAATCGAATAGCGGTATAGCTGTTAATAGAAGTTATAAAATGGGATGCTAAAAAGACTTAATTCTAAATAAAAAAGGGGAAAAAAGAAACACAAATAAAGAACTGGTAAGGAAAATGAAAAGCAAGTACTAAGGTGCCAGACTTCAGCCCAACCCTGTGAACAGTTATCATCACAATGAAGAGACATGCCATCCCGTGAAAGAGATGGAGGCTACCAGCCTGCATACACAGAGGGACGCTGTGAGGTGCTGGCTACGAGAAACTCTCTTTAAATACGAGAGAAGAGAGGCTGACAGGAGAAATGTGGGGAAGCAGACCATGGAAGACATAAGGGGTGTCCCAAGGCTACATGACTATTTTGTCTGATAGACAAAATAATAATAATTAATCATTAATGATTTACAACAATTAACTGTTAATAATTATTTATTAACATCTATCTTTAATTTATTTAATCCATGCCTTATTATTTTAATTTATTAAAATTAGCCATTATTATAATATATTATATAATACATTATCATACATATACTTATTAAAGTTAGTATTATAAATTATTTCAATTTATTTATTAATAATAAATTAACAATTAATAATTATGATTATTGATAAAAATAACAGAACTTACTACAAAGAATATTGCCAGAGATGTATCAGAGAGGTGGAGGGCCAATTCGTGAAGAAGCCATGATAATCTTAAACATGTATATCTGTATTAATAAAGCTTCAGAGTATATGAATCAAAACTGACAGAAACAAAAGGAGAAACAGACAAATTTCAATCATAGCTGCAGATTTTTTTGACATCACTCACTCTCTCAGTAATTGGTAGACAAAGAAGATAAAAATCAGTAGGTATATAAGGAGAGCTGGAATGCTCTATCAGCGACCTTGATCTTGTTGACATTATGGAATCCTCTCCCCAGTAATAGCAGAAATTGCCTATTTTCTCGTCTGGATGGAAAATTCACCAAGATAGGCCATGTGCCAGACAAGAAAGTACATCTCAAATTGAAAACAACCCAAACCATACAAAAACCACGTTCTTTGATGACAGAAATGTTCAATTATAATTTAGTAACAACAAGATGTTCAGAAAATCCCCCCAATATTAGGAAATTAAGCAACACATTTCTGATTAATGTATCAGTCAAAGAAGAAATCAAGGGATTGATTGAAAACCAAGTATTTAAAACCGAATGATACATGTTGTGTCTATTAAACAGGTGATGTTTACTTTCCAGGGTTAAAAAGACCAGAAGCGAGAACTACAATACCGAACTCATACCTTGTAACCTGGGAGAGCAGTGACGGCCGTCAAACCATTTATCCCTCGAGGCAAAGGCTGAGATATTAATTAAAGCTGAGATATTAATTAAAGCTTTATAAAGTAAATATGGCAAGAGAGCCTGTGGTGCCGCTGAATACCCAACTCTTGATCTTGGCAAAGGTCATGATCTCAGGGCCTTGAGATTGAGTCCCCTATCGGGTTCCATACTCAGTGGAGAGTCTGCTTGGAATTCTCTCTCCCTCTCCCCCTGTCCCTTCTGCGCTCTCTCTTAAATCAATGAATCAATCATTAAAAAAATAAATATGGTAAATTCCTCGGTTAAGCACTGAAAATAAGGAAACAAACTATGTAACTTTCCAACGGGAAAATGGAATAAGAGCAAAGGTTCAAACGATCCTAAAGAGGAGCAAAAATAGAGAAAAAGGAAAATCAAAGAAGAGGAAGACAAGTAAAAATACAAAATCAGATGGGTAGAAATAGCTCCAAAGATATCGGTAGTCACAGGCTGCATAGACAAGCAAGCCCAGGGGGCTGGGTCAGAGTATCCTATGGGCAACAGTACAAAACCCAACCATATGCTCTTTGCCTGGGGTTGAAAGTCAAGGGATGGATGAGAGCACACTAAGTAACAGATGTATTGAACAAAATGACATTTAGATCAAATCATCATGAGGGTGGGGGAGTACCTGGGAGGCACAGTCAGCTGAATCTCTGACTCGGTTTTGGCTCAAGCTCAGGTAGTGATCTCAGGGTCATAGAGACCCAGCCCCATGTTAGGCTCCAGCCTCACTGTGGAGTCCCTCCTGCTCTTTCTGGCTAAAATGAATAAATAAATCTTTAAAAAAATAGTTAGCATAAAGAAGAATGCTACCAGGTAATAAATCCACCAGGGAGAGCCCACAATTCTAGAATGCATGTGTTTCCTATGAAGTGAACACAGGGCACCAGGAGGAGGAGCTGAAAAATCCACGTATCAGTGAGGCATCTCCACATGCCTCCTTCCAACGTTTTGTTTGTTGTAAGAAAATATGCGTAACTTCATGTTTTCTGTCTTAACCATGTAAAACATACAGTTCAGTGACACTGAGCACATTCACACTGTGTACAACAGTCACCACCACGCGTCCCCAGAGCTTTCTGTCCTCATGAGAGGCTAACTCTCCATCTTCCGCTCTCCCCAGCCCTTGGCACCCTCCTACCATCTTACCTTCTGTCTCTGTGAATCCAGCCACTCTAGGAACTCCCTCAGGGAAGTGAAACCATACATGTCCTCTCAGGAGTGGCTTATCCCACTCAGCATGAGGTGACACGTGTCTGCATGTCCTTCCTTGTTAAGAGTGAGTAATATGCCTGTGTGTGTGTGTGTGTGTGTGTGATATACAATTTATCCAGTCCTCTATTGATGGACACGTGGACTGCTTGGACCCTGTGGCTGCGTGGCTGATGCTGCCATGGATATGGGTGTACGGCTCTCTGTTCCTTCAGGTGTGGACTCAGGTGTAATCGCCGCCTCCTTACGGTGATCCTCAGTTTCATTTTGGGGGGAATCCCCGCACCATTTTCCACAGTGGCCACATCATTTTGGATTCATGCCAACAGCGCACAAGTGTTCCAATTTCTCCACACCCTCGCCGACACTTGTTATTTTTTTTGGATAGCAGTCATCCTAATGAATGTGAAGTGTCAACATACCTCTTAATAATTTATAGGCCAAATTGTAAAAAAAAAAAAAAAAAAGCTGGTAAGAATAAAGACTTGAACAACACAACTAATTAGCTTTATCTATTTATTTAAATTTTTTAAAAAGAGTATATTTATTTATTTGAGAAAGAGAGCACACGTGCACACGCACAACAGGGGGAGAGGCAGAGGGAGAAGGAGAAGCAGAAGCAGACTCCCCGTACAGCAGGGAGTCCAACATGGGGCTCAACCCCAGGACCCTGGGATCATGAGCTGAGCCAAGGCAGACACTCAACCCACTGAGCCACCTAGGAGCCCTCTAATTCACTTTATTTAATGAATGCGTACAGAATCTTCCACCCATCATAAAGAACAGTTATAGTTTTGCTAAAGATACCATTTACGGTAATAAAATAAAATGAGAACTACATCTGCTGACAGATAGGCAAGACCTTTATACAGAAAATCTTAACTCTTACTGAAAGGTGTTTAATAGGACTTTTGTGAATAGAGGGATTCATCAAGTGGGAGGACTGGAGAGATGATGTCATATCTCTCCAAACTGTGTGATAGATTTAATGCAGTTCTGATCAAAATCCCAATAAGGTTCTTTGCAAAATTCACCTAATTCCAAAATGTACATGAGAGAACAAAGTGTTGGCAATAGCTCCAATGCTCCCAAAGAAGACGAACAAGCTAGGAGGGCTTTCTTGGGCAAATATCAAACTCACTATATGCTGACATAGTCATGACAGCGTGACATTGACACAGAGACAGACAAATAGACAAAGGAACAGAACTAGCAGACCGTGAACGCCTGGACACCTGATATATGTCACAGCGCATACTCCCTGTCTGCTCCCTGGGAGAACGGACGGACGGGGTTTCAAATAAGCAACGCTCAGACAACTGGCTATTCCCAGGAGGGGACAAAATGAAACAGGACTTCTTGCTCTCACTGTGCACCAAGCTCAACTCTGAAAAATAAAACTTGAAAACACTTAGCAGGGAATGTGAGAAAATATTTTTGAGGACTCTAAATAAGGTAGAATTTCTTAAAACACAAAAAATCCCAAATCATAAAGGAACATATTAGGGACGTCTGGGTGGCTCAGCTGGTTAAGCATCTGCCTTCGGCTCTGGTCATGATCCCAGGGTCCTGGGACCGAGTCCCACATTGGGCTCCTCATTCGGCAGGGAACCTGCTTCTCCTCTGCCTGCTGCTTCCCTTCCCTTGCGTGCGCGCACTCTCTCTCTCTCTGATAAATAAAATCTTAAAAAAAAATAAAAGAACATATTAAAAATGCAGACGATGTTGAAAGTAATATTTCTATTCACCCAAAGGAAACAATTATAGAAAATGGCAAGCCCTTATCCAGAAGGTACATGCAAAAACATATGCCCAACAAAACATTAGTATCCTGAAAATATAAAGAAGCCCTGAAAAGCAACAAGAGAAAGACAACCCCCCACCACCAGCCAAGTAGGCAGGGCACATGAAAAGGCGTGTTCATGGAGAGAAAGTATGAAAAGCCAAAAATAGACAAAGAGCCTCTGTCAGAGAAATTCACAATTCAATTGCTCTGAGACACCAATTCGCTCTCCCAGGGCTGGCAATAACGTAACATCCAGCTAAGACTGTAGGTTGGCAAAGATGCAGAGGATCTGGGTTTCTTACAGACCATTGGTTGGATACCAAATTGGCAGAAACATTTTGGGCAACTATCTGGTAGTGCCTTGTAAAATTGGGAACATTTCCTCCCCGTGCTCTACCATTCCCCGTCCTATGGTGTAAACTCTAGAAGACTGGTTCTCAACCAGGGGTGATTTTGCCTTCTCGGGGGACATTTGGCACTCTCTGGGGGCATCTTGTTGTCATGTCTAGGAGGAGGGTGCTAGTGGGATCTGGCCATGGAGGCCAGGGACAGCCCTCTCTACAAAGGATTATCGTTCTGCTGTTGAGAAGCCTTGATGGAGAAGCCTTTTATCTACGTGCATCTGAAGTACAGATGCAAATGTCTGTGGTCTCAAGGTTTAAATTCTTTTTTAATTGCTAGAATGTCTATTCCCAGTTCAGCCAGCCACATGTATTAAAATGGATGAATTTTTAAAAAACTCAGTGTGAAGTAAAAAGGAAAATGTGGGAGAATGAATATATATATATATATATATATATATATATATATATATATGACACCGTGCATAGGGAATTAGGAAAAAGATAAACACACACAGCGAAATCTTGAAGTAATGAATCTGATGGCAAGTTCCAATGTGACAAGTACAGATGGAATCCTGTCCTCTGTCCAGGCCTTGTCCTCAAAAAGGGCCCCTAACATTTTTTTTTTTTACTGTAAGTATAATTTCACTGTTTTTGTGTGTGCCTTATTTATTTATTTATTTATTTATTTTGAAGTAGTATGGAAATGCAACTGACACTTTTGGAAACCACCTTCCTGGGCTTTGGAAAATACATATGTTATATATATTACTTGGCATTCTTAAAATACCTTCTCCCCAAAATATTTTTTAACAATTGGAAATTTCTCTATTTAAACGTATTTTCTAGGGTCACATTTGCTAGCCAGATCACATTTTTATTTTTTGTAGGGGGAATTAACAGGCATAGCAGCCGCCTGAGTTTTCCTGCACTTGTAGGAAAATCTAGGCTACATGCACTGTCCAGATGCCATGGAGACCATCTAACCAAGAACGTAACTCAGAAGCTGTATTAAAAGGAAAAAGAAAGTGACGGCTCTATCTACATATCTGACTACACCACAAGGTCACAAGCAAATTCAAGAGGTGAATGCGGGATTTGGAAAAAGTACTTGAGCCTCGAGAACCAACAGAGGAGTGTCGGCTCTGCTGAGAACACTTAAAAATGGACAAAAGAAAGCAGACTCATAAATACGGAGAACGATCCTAAGGAGAAACATGGTTGTATGCATTCAGTTTGCAGAGGAGAGGGAGTGGGGCGGTGGGAGAGACAGGTGAAGGGGAGAAAGAGGTACAAGCTTCCAGTTATGAAATCAATGAGCTGCAAGGATGCTAAGTGCAGGACAGAGAACATAGTCAGAAATCTCATGATACTGTTGCATGGAGACCACTCATTGTGGCAGATACCGACTAATGTACATGATCGGCCAGTCTCTATGTTATACACCTGATACTATACACCCGACACTAATAGGACATTGTATCTCAATTATGCTTCAATAAATTAAAAAAAAAAAAAAACCTGGACACACCCCCCATAACAAACGGACAAAAGAAAAAGCCTCAACTACAAATGGACCAAGCGTCCAAAATTGTCCAAGACAATTTTGAAAAGAGCCCCTCTAAAGTCACCTACATATTCCAGTTCTCCCCACTTTTCCAGCAGGCAGGGAGACACATTCTAAAATCACAAGGACACATCACTTTGCACCCATCAGGGCAGCAATGCCCCGGGGCCAGGGATTTGGCTGACTGATGGGAAACTCCTGCATTGGGGCAGAAGGGTGACGTGTCACAGAGCACTGGGAAGGTAATCTGTCAGCATCGATTCAGATAAAAGTTTATGCCTTCAAACCAGCAATGCCCCTCCTGGGAATTCATCTGTGGAAATAAAAATACTGATACTGGCCAGGATATTTACTGCTACTGGTTGTCAGCGGGCGAGGGTGAAGGGGATGCCCACATTGTGGGGTGTCATCAGCCTTTCAAGGAACGAGGCCAGTTGCCTCTGGATGCCGGCGGGGATTCCAGCAGGTGTTGGTGGGTGTGAAGAGTAAGAAGCACATAAATGTGCTTATGATGGATTCATTTCAAAATGAAATGAAAGCCCCTGAAGCCCTGTATGGGTGTGTGTTATAGTATATACTCACATATGTCTAGAGAGAAAAATGTGAAAATAGTGAGTTTGTTATCACAGGCTACCTGATGGGGGACGTGATATGGGAATGGGGAGGGGGAGGCATCCACAGTAAAAATACCATGTTGCAATTATGCCCATTTATGTCAATGAGCAGAGCCACAGAGCTCTGGTCACCCCAGGGCTCGTGGGGGTCACCGTGGTGTGGCAAGATTCAAGGTCACCTTCTTTATATCTGCCTATACTGTCTGAATTTTTTTTTTACAATAGGCATGTATTATTCATAGAACCAGAAATAATCCACAGAAAGCTGTTTTCTTGCAGGGTGGAGTGGAGAAGAGTGTCCTGGCATGCGGACCTTGTGTCCCAAGAGACTGGACTCCCCTGCAAGGACAGTGATGGGAACTTGGGTATTCTGTGTGCCTCCCATCCCTTGTGGCTGCTCCCCTTTGTTTCTGGGGGAAATCTACAGGCCCTCAGTGCCCATGCCCCTGCCCCAGGGATCAGTCCTGTCCCGTGCAGGAGCCTGGGGCAGCTAGCTCCTTTCATGGTCATCCCTGTCTTTGGGAACCTTTTGTACTGAGACAACTGGACACTCACATGCAATTGGAAGTAATAACTAGGAGCCAGTATACCTTTCACCTGGTTTCCTCCAAAGGTAACACCTTGCAAACCTATCATACAATGTCACAGACCAGGCAACTAACATGGGTAAGGCCCCCCCCCCCCACTTATTTAGATTTCCACGGCTTCTCCTGAACTCCTGCATGTGCATGCACTTAGTTCCATGCAATCTTATGACATATGCAGACTCCTTGCTGTGTGTGCCGTCCCAGGCAGGACACAGACCTGTTGCACACGATGACCCTTCCTGCTACCCCTTTACAGCCACAGCCACCACCCTCCCCCTCCCCAACTCCTGGTAGCACGAGCCAGTCCTCTCTTTCTAAAATTCTGCCATTTTGATAGAGTTCTATAAATGGAATCATGCAGCTGTTTAACGCAGCCTAATTCCCATCATCATCCTTTAGGATCTGAAAGTGGACTGATGGCAGTGCGGGCTTGGGGTGGAAGACCTGGCTGGAGTTTCCAGATCTTTTTGTCTGAGTCTCTGTTGTCTCCTCCAGAGCACAAGAATAACAGCGCTTGCAGTGACGGAGGGAGGTAAGCTTTCTGCTACGAATCCCCTAATTTCCACAGTGTTCCCCCACTGAGCACACGAATGGCCCAGCTGTCTTAGGTGGGCCACGACTGTGATCCTGGTTCTGTTCTTCCCATCACTCAGATGGTGACGGTGGGAGCAAATGGTGGAACTGGGACTCCCATCCCAGAGAGTCTGGCAGGTGTGGGGAGTGGCACTATTTCTACTGGACAGGGAGAAGACTGTGGCTCAGAGCACTGAGGGGACTTGTCCCAGGCACACAGCTAATTTGTGGCTGAGCCCACAACAGAGCCTGGCGCTTGCTCCCCACCCCTCGCCCAGCACTGGTTCTTCTGTACCCCTCAGTCTCAGGGGGACGCCTGGAGCTTTCCCGTGCATCTCCCCAGCAGCAGGATGGTTTTCTGCTACTTGGGAGATGTGGGGCATCTGCCACTGGGGGAGCCCAGCAGTCGGGTGCCAGTCCCGACTCAGCCACTTCCCAGCTGGGGACTGTAGTTGAGTTGTTGAATCTGTACATTTCTCAGTGTCTAAGGATAAGGACGAACTAAAATGAATTAATTCATATGGAGCTCTGACAGTGCCTTGCATACAGTAGGTGCTCAGTAAATGTGAGTCATTACTAACAAGGTGATGGTTTCTTCATCCCTAGACCCAGGCTGCCAGTGCTCTGCATTCTGGCTCTACTGACTGTGAGCTCTAGGACAAGTTACCTAACCTCTCTGTACTAGGGCAGTTGTGTAGATTAAACAGGTTAATGCTCCCAGAATGTATCTGTCAGAGGATGCTTGACAAGCTTGCTCTTATTACTACCCCTCCTCCAGCACGACCAACCACCCAGAAAGCCAGTCTTACAAGCTGGATCAGTTCCAACCAGGTAGACGGGGGTGGTGGGAGTGCTCCTTGGAGGGTCCTGATCTGTCCTTCTGGAGGTCGTAGCTCAAACCATCCTGGTTCTGACCTTCAACCTCCCTCCATCATCTCTACCAAACTCAATAGTCTCTCACCTCTACCTTCCTACCCAGCCTCCATGCAAATCCTGGAGTATGCCAACCAGCTGTGGTGACCTATTTCAAATTCCTTAGTGACCCAAAGTCCCAGTGGGGCTTTCATGGTCCTTGCCAGCCTCTTAGCCTTGTGTGCTCCCTATGGGGCAGCAGGCCTGAAATCCATGCCTCTGTCTCCAATACCTCCATGGTCTCTCTGCACCTGCTCTTCCCTCTGCCTGGAAGGCCTGCATCCTCCCCTCCTTGTCTAACCTTAGGGCAAGTGTCTTCTCCAGAAATCCTCTCCTGAGTCCCTGAAGTGGTCCTCGGAGTTCCTCCCCCTACAATCCTATTGCCTGGACTACCCCATCATAATGATCCACTGTGGTCTCTCCCACTGACCCATGAGCCACTAGGCAGAGACGAGCTGTTTCCGGCCACTTCCCTGCTGCCTGGGGAAAGCACCAGTGCCCAGTGGATGCCTGCTTATGTCTGGGGAAGGACTGATGGGGCTAGTGGGGTCTGCCTGCCCTTCTACACGGCACCATGCCTCCTTTAATCCTGTCCCTCATGTATTTCCTCAAGAACCCTTGATGGCTCCCTTCCCGCTAGAAGGTTAAGCCCATACTCAGGGCATTCGTGCTACTGCTTGCTTTCCCTGGAATGTTCCCTCTTCCTCTTCATCCAGCCATCGAATACTCAGGGCTGACTTCTTCAGCAAAGGCCAGGCCCTAGGATCAAGCCAGGTTCCACAGGATGTGATCTCCTCGTACCTTTCCCCCCTCCTTAAGAATGATCACAGTTGTAGTTAAATAATGGTATCATTTACAATAACATCCTGGAACCTATAAATGTGGTTTTATTTGGCCAAAGCATCTTTGTACATGTGGTTAAGTTAAGGATCTTGAAGTGAGATAATCCTGGATTAGTTCAGTGGATCCCACACCCGAAGACCAGAGTCTTTATAAAAGAAGAGGCCTAGGGGGCGCCTGCCTGGCTCAGTGGGTTAAGCCACTGCCTTTGGCTCAGGTCATGATCTCAGGGTCCTGGGTTCGAGTCCCGCACCAGGCTCTCTGCTCAGCGGGGAGCCTGCTTCCTCCTCTCTCTCTCTCTCTGCTTGCCTCTCTGCCTACTTGTGATCTCTGTCTGTCAAATAAATAAATAAAATCTAAAAAGAAAAAGAAAAGAAAAGACCTACGGGTGCCTGGGTGGCTCAGTCAGTAAGGTGTCCGGCTTTTGATTTCCACTCAGGTCGAGATCCCAGGGTCATGAGATCGAGCTCCATGTTGGGCTCCATGCTGGGTGTGGACCCTGCTTAGGATTCTCTCTCTTCCTCTTTCTTTGTCCTTCCCTCCCCACTCACGTGGTTGCACTCCCTCAAAGATAAATAAATAAAAAATTAAAGTAAATAAATAAACCAGAGAGAAGGTGCAGACAGAAGAGAGGGCCTCGGTCAAGAAAGAGGCAGAGATCTGAGTGACATGGCCACACGCCAGGAGCACCTGGAGCCTCAGAAAGCTGAAATGGTCCTCGGATTTCCTCCCTCTTAGAGCTTCTAGAGGGAACAAGCCCCTGCCAATCACTGGACTTCGGACTTTTGCCCTACAGGATCAAGAGAGCGCACCTTTCAGGGTGCCTGAGTGGCTCAGTTGGTTAAGCTGCTGCCTTCTGCTCAGGTCATAATCCTAGAGTCCTGGAATCAAGCCCCTGCATCAAGCTCCCAGCTCCGCAGGGTGTCTGCTTCTCCCTCTGACCTTCTCCCCTCTCATGCTCTCTCTTACTATCTCTCTCTCAAATAAATAATAAAAAAAAATCTTTAGGGGCGCCTGGGTGGCTCAGTGGGTTAAAACCTCTGCCTTGGGCTCGGGTCATAATCCTAGGGTCCAATGTGGGATCAAGCCCCACATTGGGCTCTCTGCTCAGTGGGAAGCCTGTTTCCTCCTCTCTCTGTCTGCCTGCCTCTCTGCCTACTTGTGAGCTCTGTCTGTCAAATAAATAAATAAAATCTTTTTTTTAAAAAATCTTAAAAAAAAAAGAGAGAGTGTAACTTTCTGTTGTTTTAAGCCTCCTGGTCTGTGATAGTGTTTGATGGCAGCCTTCAGAAAGTAACACAGATCCATATATACTAACTAATTTAATCCCCACTCAAACCCATGAGATTGTTACTATTCTAAGCTCCATTTTACAGATAAGGAAACTGAGAAAAGCAAAGGCTCAATAACTTGCCTAAGGCCACCAGCTAGTAAGTGGCCAAGCTAGGATACCTCCCACCCCCTACTCTAGCCCCAGACAGCCTGGACCAATCAGAGGGGGGTTAGCAGGCAGTAACTACTGCTCTGGAAAGCGACAGGAACCCCTTCCCCAAGACCCTCAAACGTGCATGGCCTGTCGAGGGGATGGCAGCTTTAGCCTGGGCTCACAGACCATGGGTCCCATGATACCTGGAGGGCTGCTTTGGAGACAGTCAGACTCTTGGTTCCCCTGTTGCCGCTTGCTATGTGTTCTGGGCCCCAGGGCCTCCTGATCTCTAGTGAGGAGAAAGTGATGGTATTTGCCTCTTGGGTGGTCCAGAGGCAGAAGAAGTAGACCAGGACGTTTCAAATACGCACACCCGACAGTGGTCCCACAGACCACCTTCCCTCGTGAGATAGTCTCAGGATCAACCCCAAAGTCTTTCCCACAGCCTAGAGATCTTACACATCCTGGCCCCTGTTCCCCCTGCCCACCCCATCCTCACCATTCTCCTCCTCACCTCTCTGTAGCCCAGAGATACCCCCTCTTCTTTAGATTCTCAAATATGCCACGTTTTCCTCCAGTCAAGATGCTATGTTAATGCTTTTCCCTTCCTTTGCTGGAATATAAAATCCAGGAGGGCGGGAGCCTTCTTGCCGTTCACTGCAGTATCCCTAGATCTTAAGGGGTCCCTGGTACATAGTAGGTGCCCAAGCAATATTTGTGGAACGGAACTGAAAGAATGGATCTTTGCCTCGCTAAATTCTACCCTTCCTTCAAGCCTCTACTAGATATCATATCATTCCACTATTTTTTGGTGACAGGAATTTTTTTTTTTTTTTTTTTTTTTTTTTTTTTTTTTTTTTTTTGCCTAGTGGTAAGACTCCTGGCTTCGCTACTTGCTGGCTGTGTCACTTTCAACATTTCCTTTAACCTGTGACCCTGAGATTGCAGTCGGCACAAAGGGGAGAATACAGGTCCCTCAGCAGTTATGTCTTCCCTGACCACCAATGGCCTAGGGTGGTCACAGTCCCAGGTAAGGGCAGGGATGAGCATCCTGGGGACTTTAGCCCCGACTGCAGCCGGCAAACTCCTCCTGGTCCAAGGCAGCTCCGACCCAGCGGGCGCCACGACCCCGCGTGACACCGGGCGCTCAGCCAGGGGACCCCAGCCCTTCCCCGGCGCTGGCCGCGCGGCCAAGTGCGCACGCTCAGGCCTCCCCACACCTCCTCCGGCTGCCGCCTAACCGCTCCCGGCCTCGGCCCCGGGCGGGGGCGGGGCGAGCGCCGCGCCTTCCCCCCTGACTGGCAGGAGGGAGGGCCAATCGGAGGGGAGACCCGGGGGAGGGGCGGGGCCTCGCCGTGAGCCGGGCGCCGGGCGGTAGCAAGAGCTGCAGCCGGGAGCGTGCGGCACGCGCTGCCGGCTGCCCCGAGCGCCGTCACCGGCGCCGCCGCACCTCGACCCCCGCCCCGCAGAGCCGCGCGCGCGCATCTATCCGTATTCCTCGGTTGCTTATTACGATTTTTCTTTCTTTCTTTCTTTCTTTCTTTTTTTTTGCACGCAACCTTTTTCTGTTCCGTTTTGTCCTTTTTAAGGCGGGGGCGGCGGCAGCGTAAGCTCGGGGCGGGGAGGGGGCGGCCGGAGGATGCGGCGCGGGGCTGCGCTTGCTACGTCCGCAGCTGCTGCCCGGCTCGGGCCTGAGCGCCGAGCAGGTGGGTACAGGTGCGCCCGCGAGGGGTGGCGGGAGGCGCGCCCTGGCCGAAGGGCGCCCGCGGACCCAGCGACCGATGGGCGGACCCCGCGGCAGGGGACGCGAAGACCGGTGCCGCCCCGCCCCATCGCCCACCTCCCCTTCTTCTAGCCTTCGCGCCCCTCCAGATCCCCTGCCGCTCTCGCGTCTCACCTCCGTGGTCCCCCACCCTTCGGTTCCCATCCCCCATTCCCCTCCAAATCCCCCTGCAGCCTCTCCCAGCAAGAGGACTCCGCGTCGCCTCCCTCATAGGCCCCCTCCCCATACTGCCCCAGCCCCCCTCTCTCCCTTACGACACCCCTAATTCCACTTCTCTCCCCATTCCGCCCCCGAGCCAAGAAGGGGGAGGGGGAACCCACCGGCTGCCTCCAGGGAGTGGCGCGGGGGGCGTGGCCGCCCGGTTCCCTCGGAGTCCTACCCACTGAGTAAGTCAGGGTACCCCCAGGTCCCGGCCAAGGTGGCGCAGAGGTTGGAGCTCGGGCCGCTCCGGGGCGGCAGGGGGCCGGGAGGGGCCGCCCTGCCTGCACCCCCTCCCCACGCACAGCACCAGCTGCTGCGGCCGCTGCCACGCACACCCCCGCGCTGCTCCGCCCACGTGGGCTCCGGGAGGAGGCTGAAGCGCTGGGAAGAAAGGCTGGAACCCACCCTGCTGCCCCGCCGGCGCGCCCTGGGCGCACGCAGCCTCTGGAGATGGCGCACAAGGATTGGCTCCGGGGGACCCGGCACCTTTCCTGGACGCCCTGCCTTAGTGCCCATGCCCTCGTCCCCAGCCGCCTGCCCCCATCACTCCATCACCCCACCTTCCCTGCTGCGAGCTCTTGACGATCCGGCCTCGTCATCCCTGATGGAGGACGCTTGCCAGGCTGGAGTCTTTCGCATAGCCCTACAAGCACCCGCCCCCACCCCCCAACACACCACCACCCCTCCCCACACACCGTAGTCTGCCTTTCTCCTGATGGCTTGGCCGGCCTGGGCTCTCTGCCAGCCTCTGCCCGGCTCTTTAGACTGTAGAGATACTGTATCTAACTGCTGGTCCTCCCCCACCCCCACCCTTTCCACGCACACTCACAGGCACACGTCCTTGGCCTTTGCTTGTGCTGTTCCCTCTTTGGGAACGCCCTTCCTTCTACTGGCCAGCTCCTTCTCCATGAAGGTCAGAGAGAACCCCTTGCCCTGCCTGAGCTTCTATGTCTGGCAGAATGGGACTCACTGTTATCCTTTCTGATGGTCTTGGCCTTCCAGGCCAGATTAGGAGATTTTGAAGCCCAGGGGAAGCCTCGGCCCTTCACATAGGGCTTGGGTCACAGTACATATCCCACCTGAGAGGGGCTCTTCCTACTAACTGAGTGACCAGCAGGTATAGGGTGGGTCTTTGGAGATGCTGGCTTCTCCTCCAGACCTTGGGCAGGTGGGTGGCACTTCCATGAGCCGATGGATAAGGAGGTTTGGGGATGGCATGGGGTGGTCAGGACCCCTCTCCGATGCTTGCCCAACATGAGAGGGCATGACTGCACGTGGTCTGTAATGGCAAGCATCTCTCCAGAGCATGGCGGTCACTCCCACCTTGAGACTTGTCCCGTGAGAAGTCCCTCGAAGGGTCAGGGTGTGGACCCAACAAATGCGATCATTGCCATTGTCGTTCGCAAACCATCCTTAGCTGCTTCTGTGACCTCACACGTTCTTCGCATTCTGGTTTCCCTGGCCCACCTCTCTCCCTTGCCCCACTGTCTCAGCCTCATGTGCTTCCTCTGTGTTTGCCAGGCCTGTCTTCTCACTTAGGCTTCTCCCCACATACTGTGGTTTTGTTTGGTTTCAGTTTTGGTTTTTGGTTTTCCTGGGAGATGTGCCCTCTTTCGTCTGCCTGGAGAACTAGTCATATGTCAAGGCCCAGGTCTCCTGTGAAGTCTTGGTGGTGTTTCCTGACTTTGCCGGATAGATTGTGGGTTCTCTCGTCTGTGCTCTTTTAGAACATTTATCCATGTATAGTTTCGTGGGTGTGTGGTTTTTCCCTAAGCAGACCTTGGCCACTGGAGAGTGGGGTCACAGTGAGGTCTGAGGGGGAGCCCCGCTTGGACGGGTGGGGGGTTCCACCTTCCTGGGGAGGCAGTCACGCCCACATCAATCATGCCAGCGCTATAAGAGGGACGTGCATAGGGAGGGACAGAGCTTGACGGTCTCTGCTTGGCCTAGCCAGAGGTTTCACGGTGAGGAGCCAGGATGGAGGCCTTTTGGTGTAGAGGGTTGGTTGGGGCTGGGAGAGGAGCGGCAGAAGGAACAATTGCTGAGCAAGGCATGAGAATGAGACCCTGCCTCTCTGCAGGCTCTGGGGCACTGCCTGGTGCCCACCGGGGCCCTGCTCCTCTCCCGGCTGAGACTAAGGCGGTGCCTCCCACCTGGGTTTTGTAATCCAAATGGGGTGCCTCCCGCAGAAAGATTGGTGATGACTGCACCGTGTTCTGGGTCTCCTTGCTTGGTCTCCTTGGGGTGTTTAGGCCATTTTGCCAGTCTTCTGAAGTCGATTCACCTTTGTCCTATCCCTTAAGGCTGTGTGATCTTGGGCCATAGGATTAACCTTTCTGAGCCTCCCATTTCCTGAAGAATGGGGACAGTGGTCTCTCTGGCATGGCTGGTGTGGGTATCCGAGTGTCGTCTCTGGGCACAGGCACCACTGAATAAGCGGTCATGGTGATGGGGGTGTGTGTGTTTCAAAAGTCAGTCCTTTGGTTTTGTCCCAGAGCAACCACCCAGAGCAGAAGCCCTCAGTGTCCCTCCCTAGCTAACAACCTCAAGCCAATAAGCTACACATTCCATAAATGGGAGTGAGTGATGGAGGGAGCGGGTGTGTGCTGGCTTCTGGGAATTGTGCATGCTTGTGGGAGAAGGTGCTGAGGGCTGCGGGCAGGAGTCCTGAGCTCAGCGTGCACTAGCGAAGGCCACCCACCTGCCTCAAGCATCTCCTTTGATGCTTCTGTCATCTGGGCTTCTTTCCTGCTCAGTGGTGACAGTGATTTCCACCCAGTTCCTAGGAAGACTCTTACCCGCTTAAAGGAACAAACCATCAGCACCAGCTAGGTGAGCTGAGCTGTGAAGGAACAGGGCTGGAACTGGGCTGGGTCAGAGGGGCTGCACTGAGGACCAGCTCCGACCTCCTTGGGCAAGTTCAATGCCCGGGTCCTTTTCCTGGGATGCTCACATGAGGAATAGAGCTATCGTTGCTTAAACTCCCACTCCTTCTGGGAATTCTCTTTCACTGAAGCTGCACAGCACCCCTCTAGGGAAAGGCTTATGTGGGCACCTGACAAACAGGGACTGAGCTTGGAGGTGGAGGTGGAGGGAGGCAGAGGCAGAACTCACCAGGGTGGGGCAGCGGAGGGGAGGGGGTAGCGCCTATGCTCCAGAACTTAGGCGTTGCTCTGTGGAACATGCTGATCCCTGTAATGGAAAGTCGACCTTCCTACAGGGCCCATGTGAGGAATCAATCAGAGGATGCTTCTCTGTGCTTTTGATCGAAATCGGTTACCTTGAAGCCAGTAGAAGCCATTAGTGCTGCTGTAATCCGAGGCTCAGGAAAGGTACTCCAGGGCCGGTCAGCAGTGGGACCTTGTTTGTCATTGTCCTTCTAGCCCAGAACACTGTCAGAAAATGTTTTCTTGGGGCGCCTGGGTGGCTCAGTGGGTTAAAGCCTCTGCCTTTGGCTCAGGTCATGATCTCAGGGTCCTGGGATCGAGCTGTGCATCGTGCTCTCTGCTTAGCGGGGAGCCTGCTTCCCCCTCTCTCTCTGCCTGCCTCTCTGCCTACTTGTGATCTCTCTCTATCAAATAAAATAAAATCTTAAAAAAAAATGTTTTCTTTGCTCTGGCCTTTGGAAGGCCAGGTGGACAGCCCAGGAACCTTGGGCCAGCGTGGAGGGGCAGGAACAAGGGGGTGGGGCGCTGGGAGCCTCATGCTGTGAGGAGCCCCTCCTGTAGGAGGTGGGAGGGGAAGAGCTTACAGAGAGGAGCCCCAGAGGGCATGGAGGCTCCGCTCTCGTCTTCGGTATTACTTTTTATTTTTGCGACTGCAACAGGAAGTATTTTACCTCTCACTCATCTCTAGAAATGAATCGAGTTAAATGCCATTTTTCTTAATTGTAGCGGTTAACGTTTGTTAAGCACCTACCAAGGGCCAGGGTATGTGCCAGAGGTTGGCAAGTGGCAACCCTATTAGCGCGATGCCCGCTTCTGTAAATAAAGTTTTATTGGCACCCAGCCACGCCCACTGGTGCACCCCTTGCTGTGGCTGCTTTCCTGCTGTGTTGGCAGAGTTTCACCACTGTGGCCATCACCTGTAAAGCCAGAAACACTACCTGGCCCTTTGCAGCTGGGAGTTTTCTGCCTGCCCAGTCTGTGCTGTCCCCATTTGGGTTCATTCAGTTCCGGACACAAGCCTAGAGGGAGGTGCCTTGCGTTTGTCACTTTACAGATGGGTACAGACAGCCTCTGAAGCCCACTGCGGGGGTCACAGAGCTCATAAGTGGGGAGCAGGGACTGCACCCAAGCAGTCCACTTTATTATTTTTTGGGGGGAGGATTTATATATTTTTAATTAATATATTTTTAATTAACTTCTTTTTAAAAAAAGATTTTATTTATTTGACAGAGATCACAAGTAGGCGGAGAGGCAGGCAGAGGGCGGGGGGAAGCAGGCTCCCTGCTGAGTAGAGAGCCTGATGCAGGGCTTGATCCCAACCAAGACCCTGAGATCATGACCTGAGCTGAAGGCAGAGGCTTAACCCACTAAGCCACCCAGGTGCCCCTTTAATTAGCTTCTAATTGAATTTTGCCATGTTTAGAGAATATGTTCTGTATGATATCTATTTTTAAAAATTTACTGACAGTTTCTTTTTTTAAGAAAATATTTATTTTAGAGAGACCAAAAGAGAGCACTTGTGTGAGCGGGGTGGGGGAGGGGCAGAAAGCAAGAGAGGGAGAGGGAGAGAGACTCTCAAGCCATCCCCTGCTGAGTGTGGAGCTGATGCAGGGCTCTATCCTAGGACCCTGAGATCATGCTCTGAGCCCAAAGCAAGAGTCGGTTGCTTAACCAACTGAGCACCCGGGTGCCCCTGTTGACAGTTTCTTAATGACCTGGTACCTGATCATTTCTTAAAACATCTTTGTGTTGCATGTATATATAATATTTAATAATGGTTATCACGGTAACCATATTTAAGTACACTGCTCAGTGGCAGTTAAGTGTGTTCACATTCTTGAGTAACTGTCCCCATCTAAGTCCAGAATGTTCCCGTTGTCCCAGACTGGCAGTCCCTGCTCTTAACCCGTGACCCCATGCTGCCTTGTAGGAATTTTGTAGGGGAAAAGGCAAATGTCAGCGACATCATAATTTAGCGCGGGAGGCTTTTGATGGCAGCTTTGCGTTCGAATGCTGGCACTGCCACTTGCCAGCTGATGGTGGACAAGCCCGCCTCCTTTGTGAAATAGGGACAGCCCCAGTCCCTCTCCCCGCAGATCAGGTGGAAGGGGACGAAATAAAGAGCAGAGGTGAAGGCCCAGCTCACGTGGCAGATGGTGGGTAGGATGCTATTCCCTTGAGCAGCCACACCTTAACGGGGTATCAGGTCTATCCTCTCTGGGAGGCCCGTGGTGTCCCCTTTATCCTTTCCAAGGTACTGGAAGCATCCCCAGGACCCATCACGTGTCTTGCAGCTCCCACCTAGACCTCAGAGGACCCAGATGCTGGGTGGATGCGGCCTCCTGCTGTTCTTCCTACCCCAGGGAGCAGACTTGGCTGCAGGACTACACCAGGGAATGAAAGGAGGTTCTGTATGCGACCATCCCGAGACTGCCAAGGGCTGCCCATGTGGCAGTAATGCTCTTGTGTGTGCCAGGTCAAGGGATGTGGTGGCTTGGCCTTCTGGCCCCAGTGCCACCAGCTTGGCTTTGTTTTGATTTGGGAGACCTGGCCTGGCCCCTGGTCCCTTCCTCAGGGCTGGAGGGGTGGGACACACCACTGAACGGTGTCCTGCTTCCTTTGCAGGATGGGCAGCCTGTGAGGACCCTGAGCTATGGGGAGTGGAGGCGAGGAGTGATCTGGTGTGATAACTGTCTACTTCCCCTAACCTTTGGAGCCTTTGTCCCCTCTCTTCTTCTGTTCTGTGCAGTTGCTTCTGGAGGCCCATCGCTCCTATCTGATTGCAGAGACGCAGGGATGTGTGCAACGGCGGCCATCCTGACTCTTCTGTTGAAAGAGTTCTCTGCCTCTCCCTCCCACCCCCGCTTTTTAAAAAAATTAAGGTGAAATCGGCACAACCTAAGATGAACCATTCCAAAGCGTACCATTCGGTGGCATTTAGCGCCTTTGCAAAGTTGAATGACCAAGGCCAAACATTTAGTTCCAAACATTTTTCCCAACAAACATCTAGTTACAAAACACGTTCTTTGCCTGCAATGAAAGCCCTGTCCCCATTAAGCAGCTCCTTGGCATTTCCCCCTCCCTCAGCCTCTGGCAGCCAGTGGTCTGCTTTGCATCTCTAAGGACTTGCCCATTCTGGACATTTTGTATCAGTGGAATCCTATTACACGTGGCCTCTTGCAACCGGCTCCTTTCACTCAGCATCAGGTCCTCGAGGGTCACCCAGTTGTAGTGGGTGTCAGTGCTGTAGCACCTTATAGGTGAGTAATATTTCGTGGCATGGCTAGACCATGTTTTATTATCCATTCATCTCTTGATGGGTGTTTGGGTGGTTTCCACTTTTTGGCTGGAGTGCATGGTGTTTGAAGCAAGGCTTGAAGTGTTAAAAATGTTCTTCCTGGGGCCCCTGCTGCCCAGGTTCCTTTCTGGCATGACTCTCCTCTCACTGCTCAGGCATCATTCAGCCACTCAGCAGATGCTCCTGGGTGTGGACCCCATGCGGGGCACTGCGCTGGGAGCCTCCAGCCTAGACTTGTCCTTGACATCTGGAGAATGGTTTGTTGTCTTCTCATTTTCGAAGCCCGGGGTGTGGGAGTGCCCTGAGACAGGAGGAATGGCAGGGGGGCCCCCACCCCATGGCTCCAGAGAAGCTGCTGGCATGGGGGCCCGGTTGCCTTTCTACTGTTTCCTGGAACATGCTGGATCCTTCCCGCTCTGAGGTTTGTGTTTGCTGCCTGCTGTCTGCCATGCTCTTCCCTGCCCTCACCAGAACTATGGTCTTTTCATCCTTCATGTCTCGGCTTAAATTTCCTCGCCTTGCAGAGGTCTTCCCTGTCCATTCCAGGTAGCTGCCCACCTCCCCTCTGCTGTTATTCTCCCCTACTGCAGTCAGTTTTCTTCTGAAATCATCACCATCCGAAGGGGATTTTCCTTGTCTGTTATGATTCTCCCATCGCCGTAAGCTAGGGCAAAAGCACCAGGAGGGCAGGAACCTTGCCTGGTATATTTGTGCTCATCTTTCAACACAGGCTATTGGTACACAGCAGGTGCTCAATAAATAATTGCTGGTGTTGCTTGAGTCAGATGCAACTTAACTTCCTGAGTGCACCTTGCTAGCTCCAGACCTAGAGCACATCTCCTAAGCTTTCTGAGCCTCTCTTCCTTTTTCAGTCCACATGGAGACCATCCAGGGTCCCTAGCTCATGGAGTTGGTGCAAGTTCAGAAGTAACCTGGGCAGACTGCCCAGAGCCGTATTAGTATTCTGTAGGTGTTTGTAACCGGCGCTGCTGCTGTTGGTAGTTGGAGATGTGTCCTAGTGATTATGAATGAGTCTCCATGTGCTGAGTGATATATATGCTTGCTTGCCCAGTGGTAGGCAGGAGGCTCCTGGAGCTGAGCTCCTGTTGACTGGCCGCCAAGCTCCTGTCCACTAGCCACTGAGCCCCTGTCCACTCACTGCCACTCAGCACCATTGAGCCCTGAAACATGGCTCCTCTGAATTGATCTGGGCTGGTGAGTGAAAAATACACACTGGATTTCTAAGACTTTGTATCAGTGGGAGAGTGAAAAAGATCTCAGGAAAAACTGTGACAGTGATTACACATTAAAATTTGGATCTTTTGGGCCAAATGAATTCATTTCACTTGTTTCTTTTTTTTTTAATGTGGTAACTAAAAAATTTAAAAAATCAAAAATTGCAGGTCGGGTCCCCATTGTATTTCTTTTGGACAGTGCTTGAGGGCAGGGGTTGGGCTACAGGGGCTGTGGCTGTGCCTTCTGTGAAGTAGACAGCCCTGGGCAAGTTAATTCAACTTTGTTGTGCTTCAGTTTCCTCCTCTGAAACAAGAAGCCCGTCTGATGACAGGCAATGACACTACATATTTGAGGGCTTCTTGTGTGTCCCCGGAAGGAATGAGGGCCCCATGAAGAGCAGATAGGGCAAGATCCCTGCCCACATCAGCTTTCATTCTGAGGAAGGAGAGACCCACACCATCTAAAGAAAACACAAACCCAATCAGCCCCTAAGGCTGTGATTGCTCTCTGAAGATTCTAAGGAAGTAGGCGCCGTGGACATCACACCTGCCAAGAGAGCTGTGTGGGAGCTCTAGCTGGGAGCTCGCAGTGATGGGTTCTCTGTCTGGCCCGGTGCCTAGCAGCCGAGATGACCACTCTGGGATGGAGCGAAAGCAGCGGCCACTCTACTAAGACAAACCTCCACCTGATGGCTCTAGCCTTTTCAATCCCTGCATGTGATAACCACATCAGGATTTTGCTGCTGTTCTCTGAAGAATTTGCAAAGTCAAACTGAATGCTGGAGACCTATCCCAGCAGCTTCCCCAAAGCCAGCTCTGATTGGTTGAGAGCCAACTGATCAGCCAGCTCTGATTGGACAAGAGCAGATGATGGCCAGCTCTGATTGGTCGAGGGCAAGACCTCAAGCTCATTAGCTGAGGGCAGTTGCCTCAGGGTGTGGCACAACCCTCCTCTTTTTGCACACATTTCTTATGTCCTGTACCCCATCTCCACTACTTCCTACCAGGCCTGGGAGGGAACCTGCGTTTCATCCCCGATCCAGCCAGGAACCTCTAAGGGAACAAGTCACTTCACCCCTGGGCGCTCTGGAGTTCCTCTGTCGGGGTGACCCCCACTGCCCAGGTCCATCATAAGGTGCTTGTGCTTCACATAGATGCCGGGGGAGGGCTTTGTTTCAGTTTTGCAGGGGCCATCTCACATTGTCCTCCTTGTTTTCCGCACGCACATCTGCCTGTGGATGCCCGGCATGGTCCTGCCTGCTAGGGTGGGAGGTTGAGAGTGCGGTGTGCTCACAAAGAAGCAAAAGGAGCCCCAGGATAGGCTATGGGGGCGGGAGCATCTTTGTTTCCCGCCCTCATTGGGCCCACACCACCTCAGTATTGCAGAATGAGGGAATTACCTGAGGTTGCACAGGTAGAAAAGGCAGTGGTGGGCCTGCTCCAGCCACTCGGACAGTTGCTGATTACATATGAGAAGTGTGCAGACCTTAGCTGGGCTTTCAAAGCCCCGATCGTCTGCTCCCAACTCCATTGCCATTATTTATCTCCGTGGACCATACCTAGCTGCTGAGCATTGCTCTTTCTTCCGGATCCTCCTTTTCCAGCTCCCTCTGTCTGAAAGGGCTTTCCACCTCTCAACTGTAACATCCTGCTTGCTCCATAGCCCAGCTGGGATGTCAGTTCCTCCATTCTTCCTGGGCCTCCAGGAGAGAACTGTTTGATTCCTCTGCAAGTTCAGATTGAGTGGATGAAGTCACTGGGGCTGGGTTAAGACAGGAATAGCCTGGAAGCAGAAGAATGGACCAAAGGGGCTGCTTCTGCTCATCCCAACTTTGCTAGCATGGTGTGGCCTGCTCCTGCCTCCCTCTATTCCCACACCTTATGTGGGGCATGTGTCCAGCTGCACCATCTGCCCACTGCTCCCAACGGAGTCAGGCTTCTGCACATGCTGTTCCCTCGGACGGATTTGCCGATTCGCTTTTCCTGTCCTCATCCACGCAGTGAACCTCTTCCACTTAGGATCCACCATTAGCCTTATTTCCTCCAGAAAACCTTCCTTGTCGTCCCCCCACCCCATGATCCCCCCGCCTTCCCCAGGCCAGCTCAGCCATGTCGCCAGGGCTTCTGCTGCCCTAAGCATCCTTCTGCCACTGCCCTGGATGCAGTATTGCAGTTGTCAGTGACTTTCCTGACTTTTCCACTAGAAAGAAGTCTCCAGAAGGTTCTGGGAGGCTTGAGATGCCCTCTGATTCCCAGGAGGCTTCCCAGAGCCTGGCGCAGGGTGGGCTGCACAATAGGTGGTCAGTAGATTTCAGGCCTTTAGTCCCACAGATCCCCATAACCCTGATAATGGCAGTGCTGGGCGGGGCCCCAGCTGGGAGGTGGCTGGGTTGTCTCCATTGCTTGTGTTGAGTCTGTTCTGTCCTTAACTAGCCTCACTCTACTCTCTGCAGCAGCCACCCCTTGTGACTACTCTGTGAGCCTTAGATACCTCAGTACAGAGAAACACCTCAGTGGCCATGTTAGCCCAAAGAGGACATGGTGGAACTTCCTATCTTCTTCATAAAGTCTCCTTCCCCCAAATCACCATCTCACCTTCAGTCCAGGACAACAGATAGACAGACTAGCAGGCTGTTCTTCAGAGTCCAAACATCTCATGTTTACTGAAGGTCGTAGGTCTTGTTAAATTGTCCTGCTTTTACTCTTTCTCCCAAAGCGGCACTTTGGAAGACACGACTTCTCTTGGGAAGCTGGTGGAACAGCTTCCAGGGCCGGGGCAGCGGGGTGAATGAGCTCATTGAGCCGGGCAGTAATTGGGTTCCTGAAGCAAGTCTGGGGTCCTTTCAGGCTGAGGTCTAGAGATTCTTTTTGCCAGCCAGATACCTTATTGTGAACAAGGGCTTGGATGCCTACAGATTGTGCCTAATCTGTTTAAACCTTCAGGCAAGTGGGTTCTTTATTGACATTTATCTCTCCCTGGAGTCACCCAGGATGAGTCCTGTTGATGACAGCCTGGGCACTGTAGATCCCTTGAGTCTTCTACAGGGGTGACTAAACCCAAATGCAAGCCACTTTGCACCAGAGACACAAGCGAGTCCTATTGCTGGGTAGGATATTGGAAATTGGGGGTGTTAGAAGATGTGGTGGGGTGCCAGGAGCCCCCAACCTCAGATGTTGACAAATTATGAATTTGGGATTTCACAGTTCACAGGCACCCGAGTTGTAGCTTCCCTTCATGTTTGTTGATGAACCTGAGAGCTTAGTAGAGAAACTAAGAGGTCAAGTGACTGGGAGGTTGGGGATATAAGTCACTCAGGCAGGAATGTGGGCTGATCAGTTTGGGATGGGGTCTCGACTATCCATTGGGACAGGTACACAAGGGACATCTGTTCAGCAGAGACTCGTTAGCATCTGTGCAAGGTCTGCAAGAGCAATACTATGGCATTTGAAAATACCCATGCCATGGACTTTGTTGTGATTCCAACCATCCCTTCCCACTTTGGTTTGAAGCGCTGATCTGTCACCACACTTAGAGTTGCTCCATATCATGAAGTTGATTCCCAGATCATTGCAAGTGGCTCCATTCCTCCTGGTGGGCAGTTCAAATTGTAGCTTCAAATCCTCCAACTCAGAAATCTGGTAGTAGACATTTCTTTAGATGGTGTCCCACGACTATCAGACAAATCATTGATGTGCTCCCGTTTGCTGGAACCAGAGAGAAAAAATAATGGTTGATTTGAAAACCAGCCAGAGGCACCTGGTTGGCTCAGTCAGTTAAGTGTTCAGCTCTTGTTTTCGGCTCTGATCATGATCTCAGGGTCATGAGTTTGAGCTCTGCATTGGTCATGAGTTTGAGGGTCCATGCCCAGCATGGAGCCTATTTAAGATTCTCTCTCTCCCTCTCCCTCTGTCTCTCCCCCTCCTGCTTGCAAGAACTCTCTCTCTCTTAAAGAAGGAAGGAAGGAAGGAAAAGGAAAGGAAGGAAAGGAAAGAAAAAAGAAAAGAAAAGAAGCCATTAAGGAAACGGAAAATAGTAAGAGGGGTAATTTTGCTATGTGGATTAAAAATAATTAGCCTTTTGAAGTTCTTTCTCTACTTTTTATGCCAAATCCAGTGTCTGATTCACTTAATCCAAAAGAGTGTGGTAAAGGAGGAGCAGAGGAACCAAAAAGACATGAGGCATGTACAAAACAATCAGTGAAATGGCAGACACGAACTCAGCTATACAAATAGTAATGTTAAATGTGAATGGGTTAAACAATCCAGTCAAAAGGCAAAGATTATCAGAACATATTAAAAATGGTATAACTATATGCTGTCTACAAGAGACACAAGTGAGTCCTATTGCTGGATAGGATATTGGAAACTTGGGGTGCTCCTGCCAGAAGATGGGGGTGGGGTGCCAGGTTCCCCCAACCTCAGATGTTGACAAGTTATGAATTTGGGATTTCTTTGGATTCAAAGGTAAAATAGTTTGAAAGTAAAAAGGATGGAAAAAGATACATCATGCAAAGAGCAAAGTCACAAGAAGACTGGAGTGGCTATACTGGTATTATATTAAGATAGACTTAAAAAAATAGAGATAAAGAGAGACATTTTATAATGATAAATGGGTCAATCCATCAGGAAGATATAAACAATCATGAACACATATGCACCTAACAACAGAGCATCAAAATCCGTGAAACAAAAACTGACCAAAATGAACGGAGAGATAGATAATTTAATAATACATAGTTGGATACTTATGTACTCCACTTTCAATAACGGATAGAACAACTACATAGAAGATCAACAAGGAAATAGAAAACTTGGGAAACCCTGTAAACCAACTAGACTTACCAACAACATCAGAATATGTATTCTCCAGTGTATGTGGATTGTTCTCTAGGGCAGACCATATGCTCAGCCATGAGACAACCTCAATACATTAAAAAGGACAGAAATAATCCAAAGTATGCCTTCTGACCACAAGGCAATGACATTAGTAGGCAATACCAGCAAACACTGCCTGGCCTGTAGCTGATATTCAACTCCCTTTTGTCAGCCCAACATCCAAGACCTCCACTTGTCCTTCCCATTTCACCCTCCATCACTCCCACTCTCACCTTTACTTCCTGGCCAAACTGAACTACTGACTTCCCCTCCCGCTGTTTCCAGCTTCCTTGCATTTGCTCATGCTGCCCCACTTCCTGGAATGCCCGTTCCTTTGCCCTCCTGGCCCCCATCCCATCTCCCAAGTTTGCATCCTGCCCTTCCTACCTTCCATGAACATCTGCCTCAGTGAGCCACAATGAGGAGAGCAACTGATCAGAGCAATGGTTCTTCAAGTGGGGTCCTGGACCAGCAGCATCAGCACTCCCTGGGGGCGTTTTGGAAATGCACCTTCTTAGGATCCAGCCTAAGCTACTGGATCAGATACATTGGGTTGGGCCCTGGTAGCCCGGCTTTTAACAAATTCTCTGGAAAGTCCTGATACTCCCTGGAGTCTGAGAACCAGGGTAGGCAGGGCTGGTCCCCTACTTATTCTGTACTTACACAATCTATCTATTGGGTCGTCACTGAGATGGTTGACAACTGGCTGATTCCCTCCAGTGGGCAGAAATCACCCCTGCCATCCCACCGAATCTGTAGCTGAATGTGGAAACCCTTGCTCCCTAAGGGCATTTCCTAGAAGGCAGCTCTCTGTTCAGTGTGCACGCATTTCAAGCTGGTGCTCAAGGTGAAGGGGCTTGGCTTCTAATGGTTTCCTGTGGAAGAAAGCTGTCCTGGCCTTGCTTTTCTGTGCTCTCTCCCTCTTTGTGATGTATGTGGGCTCTAATCTCATTTCTGGGAAAGAGGGAAAGTGGCAGAGTGTGAACACCAGCCTGAGCCAGGAGTCCCAGGCTCAGATTCATGTCCTGCCCACCTGCTGCTATAATGCCTTGCATTGGTCCTTCTTCCCCAGAGTGGGAGTGTCTGCTGCGTGCTGGGCACTTTATCTGCTCTCTTGAAGTGCACTGAGCAAGGATGATGATCATAGGTAATCATTAAACAATGCAATAGCCTTACCTCTCTCCGGATTTGTTTGCACATTGTAAAATGAAAAAAATCTTTTTAAATTTAACAGCTCTACCATAATATACCCAAATACACAAAACAGGGAAATGATGGTTTATTATTGCATGTCTTTTTCTGACCTTAAACTTATAACACTTACTCTAAGGTCAGTACATGAGGATGGTGAGGTCACTTTGATGAATATAACTTCTGAAATGAAAAATTGAGCGTGGTAGTTGTGGTCTTAACAACAATGACATCCTCAGCCTTCCAGGATTTTGTTGTGGTTGTGGAAATAATCTGTGTTTTGAGAATCCTTACATACCACGCTTGGAATTGGTAAGGGTTTGTTTGGTCACTTGGCTTGCGATCTCAGGATGCTCTGTACTGGGGGGTGATGGGAGAGGCTGGGTATTCACCTGGCAGCTCAGGTCCATGCAGTGGGGTCTGCAAAGGGTTAACATTTGGTGTGTAGCTCATTTGAACTTGTATGCTGTCTTTGTAGTTTAAAGTGACTACACATGAAAAGATAGAATCAAACATTTGTTGCTGTAGACCCCTGGCCTGCAAGCATCTTCAGGGAGCACCAAGGCTCCATGGAATGCGGTATGCAGTCCAGGCCCTCGGTGTCACCTCCCAGCCCCCTGATGTGCTGATGGTTCTGCTTTGTTTTAGACACTGGCCACCATCTTCTCATAGGCACCTGTGCCTATGTTGTTGTCACCTACCCCTCAGTACCATGTGTGGTTCATTGCAGGATCTCAAATTCCCAAGTGTCCCATGTTGCACAGTCCTGGGACTTGGGATGGCAGAGCCTCCAGGACCATCACTGACAGAGATGAGCTGCATGGGAGGAAGCCCATGAGGGCCAGCCCTTGCCTCACCTTGAGTCTCTGGACAGACCCCATGTCCTCCCAGGAGGGCTGCAGGTCCCGACTGCCCATTCCTTCTGCATAATGGCTCTTGAATTATTGGGTGTTTGGGGAAAACAGCAGTCATACCAAAAAGGGTGATCTTTTCCTGAAATTACTCCTGGCTTTGTCTCTCCTCTGCATAACGGGTTCCCCCGGGCCCGGGATGAAGCATACAATCCTTGTCATCAAATCTGTGGCCTCTCCTGATGCTCTTGCTTTTACCGACTGTCCTCACCCAGGCTGCCATCCCCAAAACACCATAGACAGGAAGCGGGGGCACTGGAAGTGTATTTCTCATTGTTCTGGAGGCTGGGAAGTCCAAGGTCAGGCTGCCAGTCAATTTTGATGTGAGCTCTCTTCCTGCCTTCTTACTGTGTGTTCATGAGGGTGCAGAAGAGGGAGAAAGCAAGCTCCCTTGTGTCTTATGAGGGCACTGACCCCACCTTGAGGCCCCTACCTTCATGTCCTCACCTTCATGATCTCACTCTAATCACTCCCCCAAAGACCTAATCTCCAAATACCATCACACCAGGGATTTGGGTTTCAACATAGGAATTTGGGAGGGGGCACAAACATTCTGTGGGTGACACTGAGCCCTCCCTGATCCACCCTGTGCCTTCTTGAACTTCCCAGACCCACTTTCTTCCTCCTGACTCTGGGCTTCTGTGCCCTAGTCCTAGCAGTGCCTTTCTGCTACCTCTCCAGATGGCTTCAGGGTCATCTCCTTGGGTGCTTTCCTGCCCCCTCTCTGCCCCCCACCTCCGCCGGGCCCTGCACATCTTTCTGTCACAGCCCTGACCACATTGTGGGGCTGTCCTCTTTCATTGTCTTTCTTGCTCACCAGCTGCAGCTCAGGACCCACGAGGGAGTCATATTTGAGGCTTCTGTGCCCAGCCTGGGGCCAACAAATGTCTACACCTGATAAGGTCATTGTTGACCATCTTCCTTCCTGGCTCATTTGGTACTAACCCGGCAGGGAGTATCCTGGCAGTAAGGACATCTCAGGCCAAGCAACCCAGCTCTGTAACTATGTTCCTCTTGGAGGACCTGGTCTCTCCCTACCTGACCCAGCCCCACCCTACCCCTGTCATTTCTAGAGTCACCTTCTTGAGAGGAGCGAGGACATAGGCTCCGTGTGCCCCACCAGCTTTGTGCACACAGCAGGTGCTTGGTTGGTGTCTGTCGAAGAGTGCCCCAGGCATTGCACACCACGTTGAGTGGCTGGTGTAGAAAGGATGTGGAAACCGCAAACGAAGTTTGCTTGAGAGTCACTGGCTGCCCCTGCCTGTTCCTGGCCGTGTGATTACTTGTCAGCCTGGTGACTCATTTCAGCAGAGGCGGGACAGAAACAACCTGACACCTGGGGCCTTTTATGGGACTCCTTCAGGGGACTTTGTACATCATTAAAGAGGACCAGAGAGTTTGCCAAGAGCCAGCAAGTAGCAGTTGAAAGAGCAAAGGTAGGGACTTGAGCAAATCCTTTACTCACTTTAAGCTGACATTTTGTCTCCATAAGATGAGAATCACACGTGTCTCTCCAGGACCTTGTGAGCACTGGGATTATGTGTGTAAAGCACGTGATGCCTGGTGGCTGCCCAGGGGCTGGCACTCTTCTCCCCCCAGGTGTGCACAACAGCCTGGACTTAGCTCGGTGCTCAAGAAGTGTACTTATTTGACCTCCCTTTGGATAAGGCAGTGTCCGGGCCACACTTGGGGCTCTACGCTCGGGTCCTCCTGTAACACCTGTTGCTGGGAGTTACATAGCACAGCAGGTAAGGACATGGACACTGGAGCCAGACTGCCTGCTCATCCTCACCTCCGTATTTGCAAGCTGGGTCCCCTTGGCCAAGTTACCTACCTCTTCCGGCTGGGACCCTAAAATGATGACTCTAATAATACCCATGTCTTAGGAATGTGGAGTGATAGATAATTATTACTAGTTTGGAACAGTTTGTAGCACCCAGGAATGGTGGTATGTGTGTGGACTGTGGTTATTATTACTTGGTGCATGTTGTTTGAGTTATATTGCATTGTGTCTGATGGGAGAGGACAACCCAGGCAACCCAGGATGCTTTGCTTCTCTTGCAGCTCAGGTATTAGTTCCCGTGGCTTGTCCCCACCTCAGATTTTTCCTCCCTTTCAGCATCTGTAAGATTTTACAGCGAAGGACTAACAAAAACTCCACCGGCACAGGATGTTCTGCAAGAAGTTTCCTCATGTTCTTGTGAATGTTGATAACGGCTCTCAACCCTCTATTTGATGGGGATTTTGCAATGTGCGTTTTGAATGTGAGTAGACATTTTATCAGAAATTGTTTGTGTTTGTGGGAGTGTTTGGTGGGAAATTGAAGCAGGTGGTTTTTTTGTTGATATTGGAAGCTCTTCATCAACTGGGATATTTTGAAACCATAGCTTGATGGAAATGTTGAGGCTAATACAGTGGTATTGAATTGCTCTCAATATGCTTTGTTCTGGGGGGGGGGCGGCGATGGCACTGTTAGCCTGGCTGTTCCTCCCTAAAAACATGCATGGGTGCCTTCCAGGAGTGTGCCTGGAATGCTAAGTCCCGAGGATAGAAAACAAACGGACAGAGTTCCTTGGGCAGTTGGGAAGTGGCCTTAGAGTCAGACAGACTTGGGTTCGAGTCCTGACTCTGCCCCTGAGATGCTGTGAACATCGCACAAGTGACTTCACTCTTCCAAAGGTGTTCCTTATCTGTCAAGTGGGGATGACACGGTGTTTTACAGGTTTTGAGGGTGGAGTGAGATTGCCCAGCATAGAGCCGCATCTTAGAAATGGCAGCTCTTGCTTTGACTGCTGCTTTTGGGTCTGGGGGCAGGAGCCTGACTTGGGGCTGCCCTTGGGCCCCTTCATTGCCTTTGTTCTCTGCCTGGCAGAAGGGGCAGGGTCACTGTCCGCAGAGGAGATGCCTGTGTCTGAGGGCGAGAGAGGCCTGGTTTCCTGTGGGTTTGTGGCTTTGCAACATTGTTCCGTTGATGGCACCTGGAAGGGTCTCTGGGATGCCAAGGAGCAGGCTGTAGAGGATGGGGGTGCCACGGCTGGGCTGGGCTTCCTGTCCTAGTGCAGGCATTCGGCCTCTGAGCTGTTGCCTCTTCCGAGTCCCCCCACCCCCGCCTCCTCCCGCCCCACGTGGGTGCTTTATTTTCCTCTCAAGCACCATGAAGGAGCTGGGAGGAAACCAGGCCCTCGGAGGTGACGGGGGTGGTGGAGTCGTGTAGCGGCCAGAATAGGGGAGCCGTGGGGCCTCAGGGCCTCGCCCACACACAGCAGGGCGTTGCGGGCACGTTCAGAGAGGGCAGCCTGTCCTCAGAAGCAGTAGCTCTGTGTGGAGCCCAGCCCCGCGCTGCAAGACTTCATTGCATGAAAAAAGCAAAACATGTTTGAGAAGCACCCTCTGGCCTTTTTTCTTCCCACACATTTGTGCGCAAATTTCATATTTTGCCAGGGTCGCACTGTACCAACTTGGTATCCCGGCCTGCTTTTCAACACCACGGTGCGTTCTGAAGGTGAGGATCTATGGGATCCTCGGTGGTAGTGCCGGCATCCCTGGAAGGGGGCGGGGTCAGAAAACGGAAGGGGAGGGGTCAGCGTGACTGCCAGGGAAGTGGGTGTGCCCGGAAGTGGATGTAGGCTGTGCAGGTGTGGCTTTGGTGCCCAGGGCCTAGCCGACTTGCCTTGGCATGGGGAGGCCTGGCAGGGGTGGGAGGAGAGGGCCGGCCTCCAGTGCAAGAAGCTTGGAGGCATGATCCGAGTCACGTGCTTCCCAGGACGCCGAAGGGGTGGTGGCCTTGATGTTGGAGGGATGCAGCCATTATGGTGTCCTGGGTCAGTCCGCGTTTCAGTCCGGGAAAGGGGTTGCCTTAATTCACTGAATCTGTGCCACAGCCTCAGGAGGCAGGACAGCCTCGGCTCAGGTGACATGACTTGGTGTAGGTCCTACAGGCAGTAAGGGAGGGAGCCAGGACTCCACACTGGATCTGACTGACAGGCTTTCTGGGGAGTCCTGGGCCTTCAGGGCAGGAATCTTGGCGATCATGGAGGGCTTCCTGGAGCAGGCGATGCTGTGGCGTATAAACCTTCACTAAGCTGAGTACAACACCAGGGTAGGAAGAGTCGGGGTTCCAGTGCTGCTGTCCTGTGTGCATTTGGATTAGACACCTTCCCTTAGCTTCCGTCCCATCTGTACAATGGGGAAGTGGCTCCAGATGGCCTCTTAACATGTCCCTTCCAAGTCTGGAGCTCGCTACTTCTCTATATCATTGTTTGCTAAATATTTTTCCCTTTAGGGAGCCTGGTGTCTGACTACTGACACCCTCTCCCTTTCCAAGATCCCTTTGTGGCTTCAGGGTGCTAGTGGGTGTCCAGGCGGGGGTCTCCATTCATGACAGCAAAGACTGTGCCTTGCCCACCATTTTGAAAGGCTCTAACTCCTTTGGGCCCCGGAGCTGTGGATGCCGCTAAGAGATTGGGCCTGTAGGGGAGGGATATCGCAAAGCAAACCCTGGGACCTGACAGATCTGTGTTCAGATTCTTGGTCTTGCATGTTCAGTGGAAGCTTAGGCCCATCAGTCCACCTCCAAGAACCTCTGTTTCCTCATTTGTAAATGCGGAGGTATTCTCTTGCAGCCCTTAATTTCCTCAGCCCCACTGCCCTGTTGAGTGCGTCAGGGTGATGAGGCACAGTGCTTCTCTTTGTTCCTGCAGTAAAACCGCCCAGCAGCTAGGAGTGATAAGGAACTTGGTGACTGTTTGGAGAGATTAAAAAATAGATCAAAATGTACAATGCAGCTTAACTCAAGCTTTAGGAATTCTTCCCTGTCCCCTGTACTTGGGCTCTAAGTCCTGTGTGGCTTTACCTCCTAAAATGTTCTTATCTGTGGCTTGCCTCTGGCCTCTTCTCCCCTCACCAGATGAGGATACAGCTTCAGCGCTGTCTCTAACCCCAGGGGGCACCCTCCAGAAAGTCCTCTGTGTGGACCCTGAGCAACTGGTCTGAAATGCGCAGGTGTCCCCTGGCAGAAACCTCTCCATGGCTCCCTGGTGTGCTTAAGGTCAAGTTCAAGCTCTTTAGAGATTTACATTCCTTCCTTCCTTCCACTAGACCTCCATTGACCTGAGGGCAGAACTGCCTTGATTATCTCTGTATCTTTAGTGCTTGGGAAAGTATCTGGCACTTAATAGGTTCTCAAGAAATGGTAAGGATGCTGTTTATTGTTTGTGGAGCAGGGTACCTCACCACTGTTAGGAATGTCAGTTGTGGCCCCGTGGATATCAGTATTACTATCTCTTACATGGATGAAGAAGACAGGGATCTTGGCAGGATTCAAAATGAGCATTAAGTAAATAAATACATGCTTATCCTTTTAACCTCTCTAAAGGGAGCTGTGGAGCATCTCTTGCTTTAACTGGAGACAAGAAGTCTGAGCCTTGAACCTAAAGTCTTCTCCAGGTTCAGAGACAGCCAAGAGTTGGCTGGCACAGGGCAGGGGTGGGCAGGTGCAGTGTAAGGTGGCGTGCATCTGCCTGGACAGAGCTGTGTGGGAAATCCCGCCTGGTGGCAGCCCCATCGGCTGAGTCCTCAGCTGAAATTGGACCACCAGCTTTATCTTTATCATCAGTACGTTATGTATCTGCAATGTGAAATGCTTGTGGGATCATCACTGATATCTGCTGATTTCTAGACATTAATAGTTTCCCACTGTGAGCATAAAACTGTACAAAAGTGATGAACGTCTTGCAAAAAGAACAAGAAAACGGCACTCACTTGTATTCCCACTGCCCTTCCAACCACTGTCAGTGTTCTTTCCAGCCTTGTCCAGAGGCAGCACGAATAAAATGTTTTGCTTTTTATGTAGAAGGAAGGGAGATTACTCACTTGTGCCCTGCTTCTGGCACTCTTGAGCTGAGTGACCTTGGGCAAGTTCTTCAACCTCTCCGAACGTCCTTGACCTCAATGGTCCCCTAGAGAATTCATCTGCCTGCCACGGTTGCTGCTCTCAGATGGTTGTTTGGATGGGTGAGGAGAGTTGGAGTGGATCGGTGGTAAGGGGAAGTGGGGAACAGATGACGAAGGGCCCCATTCAGGTCCAGGATTAAGGGACACTGAATGAGAACTCTGTGTGGCTCAAGGTGACCATGGGTGAGGAGGGTGAGTGGAAGAACCTCATGGGGTGGTAAAGGGTTGAAAGGGGTGGCCAGTGGGGAGCACATTGTGGAGGGAGGCAGAAGAAACTGGTTCTCAGCAGGGAGATGGGTGTCCTGGTCCAGCTGGGAGTGCCAAGGGGTCAGAATGGAGTCAAGGGTTTAGGCCAGAAGGGGCTAGGGCTTTACATTCCCATTCCCAGGAGCCCTTTCTCAAGTGAGCCTGTGGGTAGGCTCGGGCACCCACTGTAACTGCTACAAGGGCCCTCAGGGAGGGGAAACTGAGGCCCACAGCAGCTTTGTGGCTTCTCCAAGAGTGACTCAGTAGGTTGAGGGATGTGAGCCTTGGTGCCTCTGCTTTTCTGCATCATGGCCTGACTGGTCCTCACTGCCAGCTCCCAAGGATAGCGGGAACTCCTCAGTCAGGCTTGAGGGCATGTGGCTTGTGTTTTCTTAGACCAGGAGCCAAGGACCAGGGCTGGCATGAGGTGAAGATCTCTAATCCTCTCTCTCTGGGCCAGAGTCCCTCCCAGCTGCTCTGCCCTCGTGTCAAAGATGCTTCTTTACCTGATGATGCTTATTTCCTGATTTATCATTATATTTTACTTTTCTACCTGATTAATTCAGAGAAGTTTGCTGGTGGTCCAGGGTTTCTCTGACAGAGACATGGCTGCGTCCTGTAAATAGTTTCTTGTAACAAGTGCTCTGAGGCTTGGGTCAAGAAAAATCATCATTTTGCTACAGAGATGTTATTGTGGCAACTGACATTTGAATATGAAATGTATCAATGGTAAAATTTCCTGGCTTTGCTAATGGTGTTGTGATTTCACAACATCCTTGGTCTAAAGAGATAAAAGCCACAGCATTTAGGGTGAGATGCTGTGACGTCTGTAGTTTACTTTCAAATTGTTGACAAAAATAGAAATGTGTTCTTCTTTATCGGTAGATAAAGCAGATATGGAAAAATGTGAAAAATCAGTTGAGTCTAGATGATGGTGTAAAGTGTTCATTGTACTATTCTAGGACTTTTTCTATAGTTTAGCAACTGTGCAAAAATAAAACTTTTGAAAAAAGTGCTGCTGACTGGGGAGGTGACTCGAGGATCTCGGGGTCCACCTGTTGGCCCCGTGTTCCTCGCCCCATCCTTGTCTCTGTCCATTTGACGCAGGGAGAACTGCTTGCCCCAGAGTTCAATTCTGAGCGGCAACCTTGGGGTCCAGTTTTGAAATCATGGCAGAGGCTTTTGACAAAATGTATTCCCCTCTCTATAGGGAAATCATTAGATTTTTTAGAATCTTTGCTTTAGGATTAATTTTCCTTCAACTTTTCATTCCTACCTTCTTTTAAGTTTTTCTCAAAATTTTATTGCCTTCTAAAATGGCTGAGGCAGTATTTGTTGTTGTAATTACTTAAACAGAGAAGAGTATATGGAAAATAGGAGCCCCTCGTTTTCTCCATCCCCTCTGGGGGTATCCAGTGGTACGTGGAACCCTCTAGAACACATACAAACACGCACGGTCATCTGGTAAGGTCTGATGTCTTATCATTTTTATCCTTTGTTATTCTGGTTAGCTAACTTCCGACTTCTCCTTGAAGATGCAGCTTGGGGGTCATCTCCTCCAGGAAGTCCCCCAGGCTCTCTATGCTGACCTCATCCTTTGCAGTCATCCAAATCCAAGCCGCCTCTCCTGCCAGGTCTTGGGTAACACAAGGCCAGCTGTTACTGTTTCATGGTCTGTACTTGAGCTGGGAGTGCAGGAGATGCACAGTCAGTGTTAGTGGAGGGAACAAATGGGCACAGAAGGCATCCTGAGTGAGAAAGCCTTGAGCGCAGAGCCTTGCAGGTAGGAGGAACTTTCTCATTCCGAATGCTCCTCCTGGCCCTGGGGGAAGAGAGTGCCAGGGCCTGGGTGTCTGGGGACAGAATGTCACGTTAGGGAATGTGGACACTCTCTCCTTGGGGCTCCCATACCCTGGTTGATTCTTTCCTGACACTAATACCCTATGTGGGTTGGGCTGATGGGGTGGCCATGAGCTCCCCAAGGGCTGGGCCAGGGCTGGGTTCTTTCTTCTCCCCAGGGCTCAGTACAGCCTGATTTTCTGGGGGTCTTGGTGGTGATAGGAAGAGGCCCAGGCCAGGGCTGGAGCAGCTCAGGATTCAGACGTGAACCTGGCCTGGTTCTTTTTATCTTCTGTGATCCTGACTCCTTCCTCACTGGAGGCAATGTTTTCTGCAGCTGGGATCTATTAATGTTATCTGCAGCTCATCTGACAGATGCCAACGATGGGGCCAGGGCCAGCTTGAGGAAGTGGGAAGTTGAGAGGGCATGGAGAATTGCGTGGTGAGATTCTCAGCCAGCATGCTCAGGCAGTGTCGAGAAAAGGTCCCTTGCTCTGAGTAGCTGTCCTGGGCTCACCACCCATTTCAGGCTGGAGGGGCCCACTGGTCTGATGGTAGGATTGTAGACTTTAGAGCACAGGACCGTGGTTTCCAAGGCTTACATCCCAGGGTGTGAGCAGGGCTGAGAATTACCACATGGTGCCCTGTGGCCTGCCTTCTGGGAGAATGGTCAGTATCATTGGGGAAACTGTGGAGAAGTGAGAGAAGTTCTGCTTTTGTGTTAGATGTTATTAATGTAAATATCAATAATGCTTAGCTATTATATGTCTGTATAGCTTTGCAAAAGATATGCACTTCACCAGTTTCAAATCCAGCACTTTCCCCGTGGAGTGAAGGCATAAATGGAGTGGAAAGGTGGCTTTTTTGGCTCCCCTGATTCTGTGCCAGGCCCTGGGGAGGGCGGTGGAGTTTGGAGATGGGAGGTGCATAGTCATGCCTTCAGGGCACATCTGGCCTAGGTGATTTTTGAGGTTGAATCACAGGTATCCAGGACATGTGAAGATTCCTCTTCCATCTTCCCACACTGGTCACTGTTTTGTACTTATGCCATTGGCATTAGAGTCTGAACAAATACTGAAGCAAACTGAAGCAAGTTATGTGACAGCTGGCTCCCTGGCCTTCTCTCTCCCAGCTTCTCATCTGCCTTTGCACCTAAACAGGCATTCTTTGCTGCTGGAACTGTATTGTGAATATCTAGTGATGGCGCTGGTGGTGATGGTGATGATGATATGATGGTAGTGGTGAAGGTAGTAGTAGTGGTGGTGATGGTGATAGTGATAGTGATGATGGTGGAGATGGTGTTGGTGATGGTGGTGATGTTGGTGGTGACGATGGTGGCAATGGTAGTGGTGATGGTGGTGGTGATGGTGGTGTTGATTATGATGGTGATGATGATGGTGATGGTCATGGTCATGATGGTGATGGTGGTAGTGGTGATGGTGGTGGTTAGGATGGTGATGATGGTGGTGGCAATGGTGGCAACGGTGATGGTGGTGATTGTGGCAATGATGGTGATAGTGGTGGTGATGATGGTGAAGGTGATGGTGATGCTGGTGATGGTGGTGGTGGTCGTGGTAGTGATGGTGGTGGTGATGGTGGCAATGATTGTGGACACAGGGGTGGTGGTGAAAGTGGCAACAGCATTGAACCTGGAAATTCCAGGCATGTAGTAGGCATTCTTTTCTCTTATCACTTTAGCTTTCCACATCTTTTGTTCCCTCACAACAACCTATGGTTTTGAACCACCATGGCCCATTTTGCAGGTGAGACCTGAGTCACAGGGCCAGCCAGGGCCTGCTAGAGGAGGACTCAAAGCCTGCTAGACTAGCTTTTGAACACTCAACCGGGGTTACCCAAGGGTGATCCTGGCACTGAGCATTCTTTCACCCGGGCACCTGTTGGAAATGCACGTTCAGGGACCCCAGCCTCTTTGACCCACATTGCTGGGGAGGGGCCAGTTCAGGGAAATTCGAGGCACCTGTAGAGTTGTTGTCAGGCACAGTAAGGTTGAGAACCGCTGCCCTAAGCTGCCACCACTTCTGTCCTCAGTGGCCAGGTCACCGTGGACCCAAGCTCAGGGGACTCTGATCTTGTTACTCAGTGGCCTGCCAGCAACATGGCATCACAATGGAGCCCACAGGGCCCTGATCCAGAACTTTCTGCTTTGGCTGTATGTTGGAATTGACTTAGAAACCACCAAGACTTGGACTGCACATTGGAATCCTGAGTCGGTGGGACTGAGCAGAGCCTCTGCATTGGGAATTCTCAGTTTCCAGATGATTCTTTCATGCAGTCCAGGTTGAGACCTGCTGCTCCAGAGCTGTTCTCTCTACTGTGGGTGCCTAGGTATCTGGAGAAGGGATAGTAGGACAGTAAGTCAGTCCGCCCCATTGAGAGTTCTGAGTTGGTAGCCTGGGGGGAGGCAGGCAGTGGCACGAAGAATAAATTCTCTTGATGTTCCTGGTGGGCAGCAGCTCTTGAGCCGAGAGCTGGCCCTTCACAGCTCCCTGGGCCGCCAGACGTAGGCCCTGGGGAACGGCTTCTTGTCTGGAGTGTCCCCTTCCTGACCGTGACAGACAAGGCACTTTGCATTCAGAGACCTACATGGAAACTCTGCTTCTGCTTCTCCCTCACTAGGCCGTGGGAACTTCGGCAGCTTCACTCCCCTCTCTCGAGCACTCTCTTCTCTGTGAAAGGGGAGAAAGAAACAATTTGCTCCAAGGAATTGCTTGAGAAAGAGTAGCACGGTGCCCGACACCCAGGAGTCCCTCTCAAAAGGAGTATGTGCATCTGTCCAGCTACCATGGATTGCCACGGATTGAAGGCAGCAGCTTTCAAATGTCAGCAGGGGGAGAATCTCTGGGACCTGCAATATCTGGGCCTCCATGAGCTTCCCAGAACTCCTGGGGTTCTGATACTGGCAGTCTGAGAACTGCTGATGTGATTCTGATCATCTGCTGGCTGGGGAAATCTGAGGAATGATGGTTATTATTCGCCAGTGGCCAAGAAGGACACCCCAGATTTCATAGTGTTTTTGTTTTCTTTGGGTAAATACCCACTAGTAGGATTGCTGGATCATACTTTAGTTCTATTTCCAACTTTTGAGGATCCTCCATACTGTTCTCCAGAGTGGCTGTACCAGTTTGCATTCCTGCCAACAGAGGAGGAGTGTTCCCCTTTCTCGGCAGCCTCGCCCGCACCTGTTGTTTCCTGTGTTGTTGATTTTTAGCTGCTTTGGCAGGTGTGAGGTGATGTCTCATTGTGGTCTGGATTTGCATTTTCCTGATGGTGAGTGATGTTGAGCATTTTTCAAGTGTCTATTGGCCACCTGGAGTTTTCCTCTGCTGATGTGAAAATGAACTTGTTTGTCTTTTTGTTATCGAATTAAGGGTTTTTTATTCTGGAGGTAGACTCTTTACTGGGTACATTTCTCCCTTCCTGTGGGTTGTATCTCCCTCTTCTTTGTGCTGCCTATATTCATTTACTAACCTGCCATAACAGCTATAAACTGGGGGACTGTTGCCCTTAGTTGTGATCAGAGTCCCATCGGCTCTGAGGAAGAAGGAGCTGGTGGAAGATGAGAAGGTGGAGGGGGGAGGTGAGTGCAGAGACAGAGGGCTTGGTTCATCCAGGCCAGCGCAAGACAGTGGGGACAGAGAGACAAGGAGAAGCTAGTCCTGGCAGGACTGGGGGCCTGTTGGGTGTAAGGGGGGGAGGGGACCAGGTAGGTAGATTTGCAGGGCTTGGGCCTGAATGGTTGACTGGAGGGCAGCTCTTTGCATAGCCCAGGGCCCCAGGGAGGAGGAGGAGGAGTGGGTTTGGAGTAAGACGGATTCTGAGACTGCTAAAAACAGCAGCGGTCACTGAGTGCCTCCCGTGGGCCAGGCTCCAGGCACTTTGACCTTGAGGAGCAGAAACTGTTATTGCAGACAAGGAAACTTAGGTACAGAGAGGTTAAGAAACTGGTCCAAGGCCACAGCGTGGTGAGTGGTGGGGAGCCTGAGCTTTGAGCCTCCAGGCTGCGCCTGCTGTTCAGAGGCAGGGCTGCAGCACCGCCCCACCCTCCCACCCCAAGCTGCTCAGCAGACCTGGCATCTAGGCTAGCTTCCACCTGTGGCATCTGTCCAGGACAGAATGGTGACCCCCAAGAGAAGTGTGCACGTCCTGATTCTGGGAACCTGGGACCATTACCTTACATGGCAAAGGATGTGAATAAGAATTTTGAGGGGAGGAACTTATTTTGACTTAGGTGGGGGGGTCCTAAATCCAACGACAAGTGTCTTTATGAGAGTGAGGCAGGAAATGTGACCCATGGAGGGGAAGGCCATGTGAAAATGGGGTAGAGGCTCCCCAAGCCTGTTATTTGTTAAAGCAGCCACGGCAAGCTAATGGCAGTCTGCCTCCTGGGAACCCCAGCCTCTGAACCCTGCAGATCACAGGCCTCCAGCTCTCAGGAGTGTGACTGTGTCTTTCCATTTAAAGAGCCTGAAGCTGGATGTGATTGGGAAGCAGCAGAGCTGAATGTTTCAGTCTCTCTCATGTCCCAGGCTGTGGCCTCATGCAGTCACGATGGGGTTTCTTGGGAAGCCCGCTGGACCTGCTTGGCTGGGATGGATATGCCTGCTTTGCTGCTGGTGGGAGGGCACAATAGTACACAGCTTGCAGGTGCAGAAGGCCTGGGCAGGCTTTTGCAAGGCTGTCCCTCAGCTCCCAGTGGCTCCACAGCCCTTGTACAGTCCCAGACCCCCTCCTTGAACTCCTCCCTGACTGCATCAGCTGGCTGTCAGGTCGTGAGCAGTGCTGATGACTCAGGACACAGGCTTTGGAATCAGACACACTCAGGTCCCACACCTAGCCCCTGGCTGGCTGACCTTGGGCAAGTCAGTCTGCCCCTCTGAGCCAGTTTCCTCTGCCCTTTACAAGGGGGATGTGGATGGCGTGGTCATGCTGAATCCCTAGCAGGTGGCTGTGGCCGGAGAAGAACTGATGGACAGGATGAGATGGACAAGATGGCAGTCACTGCCATGACTGCCTTGTGCAAGTCAGCCTGTTCTGTGAAGTGAGACTGCAGCTACGTTCTGGGAATTAAAACAACAACAACAAAAACACAAAAACAAAAAACAAAAAATGTAAAGCCTCATTTGGATCATGTTGAAGAATGAAGACATCTGTCTTCCCCCACCCCTGCTGCTCGGCTCCACGGGGGCCTCACCAGGAGGGCCAGGGTCAGGCTCATGTGGACGTGGAGTTTCCCAGGCCCCAGCTGACCTGATGAGGCAGAGCAGGCTTGGCTCTGGCACTGGGCTGTGTCCTGGCCCCTAGTGGCCTGGCCTGGCCCCCGCCTTGGTGGGCCTTCCCACGGCTTCCTCACATCACTTGTCGGACCCGTGGCTGGCACGGGTTCCTGTCGTCCTCCGGTAAGACAAGGTCTGAATTGGGTAGTGTCCCTCACGACCCCCCTATTGAGCTCGCTCCCCCGCCCCCTGGCACCCCCCTCCCTCGAACCCCACTGAGCTCTTAGCATCCCACATGACTCCAGCCTGTTCCATCCCAGACATGGCTAAGCCTGCATGCGCGTTCTGCCTGTGCAAACCCTCCACTCTGTCAGTGAGGTGTCGTGTGCCCCACTGTGCAAATGTGATGTGAGGGGCACCCCAATGCAGTCTGTCCCTTGGGCACCTGTGTCCCGTGCATCTCCAAGTCTTCCCAGTGATTCTTCTTGACCATCCCCTGACCACCTGGGCACCTTGCTTCCCCCTGGTACACCAGCTCCCCTACCTGGAATGTTCCATTCCTTTTCATCGGGTCAGCACTTTCTCCTTCAGAAGTTCCCCTTGGCATCATTTCTTGCTCAAAGTCTTTGGGGAGGAGCGTTTGGCTGCCTCAGTTGGTTGAGCAGCAGACTGTTGATTTCGGCTCAGTGTCCTGGGACCGAGCCCCATATCTCTGTGCTCAGCGGGGAGTCTGCTTAAGGATTCTCTCTTTCTGCTCCTCCCCCTGACATGCACTCTCTCTCTCTCAAACAAATAAGTAAATCTTAAAAAAAGAAATGTCTGGGGACCTCTGTGTCTGGGACAGTTTGACCTTCTCATGGGCCAGTTTCCTTTCTCTCAGAGCCCCTGTCTGGGGTCCACCATCTGCCCAGTCGTAGGTGTGTTTGACTAATGTCTGCTCCAGCCACTTGAGGGTGGCATGAGCTGGTATGGACACTAGCTTCCCAGTACCTGTGGGGCTGTACACAGAGGAAGGGGGGTGGTCAGTGAGTGTCCTCCCACTGAATGACTGGGGAAATCCAGAGAAATGCACAGAGCTCCTCCAAGGAACCGCCTTCCTTACTCCTATGGGCCTTAACCCTGTGCTCTGATTGAAGACCCCCACCCCCATGCCCTGATCCCCATCCTGGCTGGCTCTCATGAGTGCTAACTCTCAGGTAGCTCAGGGCCACTTTCTCCGGGACCCTCCCTGAAGCCTGGGCCCCCACAGGACTGTGGGATTCCCTGTCAGAACTCTGATGTCCTCTCTCTCCCTAGTGATCTTCCCCACTGGACTGATGTCTTCACGGAAGCTGGGAGGGACCCAGGGAGGGACCCACCGCCCCCTCACACATGGGGTGTTGAGAGCAGATGCTCCTTGGGCATGTAGGATGTGAACGAGTCAGACCCAGTAGGTGCTAATCATGACCTGGGGACCTATTATGTGCCATGAGCCATGCTAGGCACTGAGCACAACAGACCACGCCCCTGCCTTCCTAGAGCTTATCTGCAGGGGCGGGAGTGGGGAGGGGCACCCACATGGACAGAGGTATGACATGGAAGGTGTGCTGAGATCTAGAGCTATGTGAGGGGAAGTCTGGAGAGGCCTGAAGGGAGTGAGGGAGGAAATCATGTGGGCATTTGGGGGAAGGATGGTTCAGGGAGAAAAGTAGCAAGTGCAAAAGACCTGTGGTGGGAACATGCTTAGTGGGTTGAGGGGCAGCAGGAGGCCAGCGTGACTGGGAGCAGTGCCCAAGGAAGCCAGGATGTGAGGTCTCGGGGTGTTGGGGGTTATCCATGATGGCGGACCTCAGCAGTGTTTGATGGCAATGATGCTGTCTTACCAGAGCCCATGCTTTTCCTTCCCAGGACCATGCATCACCAACCCAGCCAGTCTGGGGCTGCGTCTTCTAGCCTGGCTGGCATGCCAACACCCTCACAAGCCTCTCTGCTTCCACTTGTAGCCCTCAAAGCTACTCCACCAGGGAGCCAGAGGAAACTTTTTAATGGAAACTTTGTGTTCTGTTGCTGAAAGCCCTTGACTTTGTGCATTCAGAAATAACGGAGCTGTGTCCAGTCACTGGAAAGAGTACAATGCCCTGATGACTCCTAGCCTTGGGGAGGCTGCATCTGCCTCCAGTAGGGGGCTTCTCTTGTCTGTGATGACTTCCGTTTCCGTAGAGCCCTCCCACCCTCCATGCGGTAGCACTGCATCATGGGAAGAGAATGGGACAGGGTTGGACAAGCCTGGGGCGGTTATGTTCCTTGACCCCTTAGTACCTTGGGTTCCCTGTTTGTAAGGTGACAGCAGTATCAGGGTCCCCTCAGAGGGTTAGACTGACTAAGACAATGGGGCTGTGATGCTCCAGCATGATACCTACACATGGGTTCAGGGACCCTGAGCAACTAGGGTCATCATGTCATGGACAGACTATGACAATAATCATCAGGGAGGAGAGTGTCTGGGCAGGAAGGCTGGATTCCGTGCGGTCCAAGTCAACTTAATGGTAAATAAGTTAGATTATAGAAGGTGCGCTCAATCTGGCAACATGGAGGTCAAGGGAGGTGAGTAGAGACCAGAGTAGGTAAGTGGAGGTCAGAGTGGATAGGTGGAGGCCAGGGGAGGTGAGTGGAGGCCAACAGAGCTGCAGGAGCTGAAGCCGTACAGCAGGGAGGCAAGGAGGCCATGCAGACAACAGATGGAGGTAGCCTCGAATGACTGTGAAGCAGCAGAGAGAGGCAGAGGTTTGGGGGGTTTGGACACAGAGATTGGGGTGGGAGGGCTCTGTTTTGTTTTAATGGGACTGACAAGCTGATAGTGAGGTGCTCCTGCAGAGAGGACAGAGTGGGGAAGTTTGGGGAAAGGTGGGAAGGAGGGGGCGTCCACAGCCAAGGAGAAGAAGAGGTGTTGATTTGGGAATTTGGGTTCAGTTCAATTAAAAAAAAATTATTTGGGATGCCTGGGTGGCTCAGTTGGTTAAGCTGCTGCCTTTGGCTCAGGTCATGATCCCAGGGTCCTGGGATCGAGTCCTGCATCGGGTTCCTTGCTCAGTGGGGAGCCTGCTTCCCTCTCTGCCTCTGCCTGCCACTTTGCCTGCTTGTGCTCTCTCTGATAAATAAATAAATAAATAAATAAATAAATAAATAAATAAAACCTTAGAAAAAATATTTTATTTATTTGACAGCGGTGGGGGGGGCGGAGAGAGCACAAGCAGGGGGAGCAGCAGGCAGAGGGAGAGGGAGAAACAGGCTCTTTGCTGAGTAGGGAGCCCCATGTGAGGCTTGATTCCAGAACCCTGGGATCATGACCCTGGATTTGGGCACAGCCTGTTTTATTTAGCCAGCTTTGTGCTTACCTGACTGAGCCACCCAGGCACCCCTCCATTCAGTTTTCTTCTGTGTCCTTAATAAAGAAATACCATTTTTCTCTCCTGAACATTCGGTGCAATTTTTATCAGCTTCTTTTAATTTGATTATAAATGGACTCACCTTCCAGTTTTATGCATGGATTGCTTACTGCTGGTATGTAGGAAAGAAAGCAATTGTATTTTTGTTTGTTTGTTTTTTAGCATCTAACCACTATCCATTGCTTTAGGAGACCCTGAAGATCCCATCAGTGTGTTTCAGAACAAATGTGTGACTTATGCCTCTCCTCATCTTCATTTCTTCCCCTGTTTTCTTGGTCTCAAAACCACCCTCTCCCGTCTCTCCTGCCCTTGGTAGGAGCAGGCCACCTTCTCTTTCCAAGAATTCCAAGCCTCTTCCCCCTGCCTCCACATGGAAATAGCTTTCTTGGTTCACCCTGTTTGTGAGGGCTGTGATGTCAACAGGTGTCTGTATCCATATGGGTTTTTCCCTGGGAAAGAGGATCTCACTGCTTGTCACTGGCTTTTCCCATGCAGCAGGTGTCGCCAGGATCTTCCCACAGCCTCCACAGTTTGGGCACCCCATGCTTGATGTAACCAGTTTTGTGCTCTTCCTTTCATTCCGGACCACGCCCTTGTCTGATCATTTCCTTAGGGTAGATTCTAAAAGTGAAGCTAAGGAGCAAAAGCGATCCATATTTAAATTTTTCACAGAAATTGTCAAACAGCACTCCAGAAAAAGTCGTGCCAATTTGTACCCACTGAGAGTGAATGAGAATAGCAGATTCCCAGAACCTTGCCAACAATGAATATGGAACATCTCTGCTAATGGGAGAAGTGAGAATTCTCCTTCTGGTCCTCATTCCGTTGGTTACCGACGAGGCGGAGCATCTTCTCATGGGGGCCCTGGCCCTGTGCTTTCTCTTCCTTGGGGAACTACATTCTCATTATTCATGCCAATTTTTCTATTGGTGTGTTGCTTCAAACAACTTTGACTTGTAAAGCTGCTTAGTCCATTAAGGATATTAACCCGTGGTCTGAGATGGGACAAATACTTTCTCCCTGCCTATGGTCGGATGTTCTTGCCATGATGTTTTCCCTCTGCAGAACTTCAACATCTGAGCCTTCTGTAGCTGCTTAAACTTTCTGCCTCCTTTGCCATTTGTGTTTCGGAGATTGTTTTGTGGTTTCTTTGTGTTTATTTCAGTTAGCAATCCACTGTAAGTTGTTTCGCTGCAGGAATCTAAGTGGATATCCAGTTCTCGTGGCTCCCAGATGGCTAGTCCTTCACTCAGTGGTTGTGGACCAGCTGGTGTCTGTCCCCGTTGATGTGTGTTAAAGTTCTGTCCACCTTGGGATCTGGTTTTGGACTTTCTCTTCTGTCTCATTGATCTGTTGAGCAGCTTTGTTGTTCTTTTCCCTATGGAGAGAGGCACACACTTCCAGCCTTAAGTTTTCAAACCAGATTTCATTTCAAGCTGAAAAGATGGACTTCTGGTCAGAGGATGACCGCTACTGTCTGGGACCAAGGGTTCTGGAAGACCTTGTTGGGGTGATCGCTCCTCTACCCCAGGCTTTCTAGAATGTTCTCACTCCTACTTTCCATTTGGTCCTCTGGACAGGTGGGCAGGCAGATACTACCCCCCGCCCCAAATGCTGTCCCTACACTGGAAGGTTCTTGGCCTTCAGGTGCTTTGTGCTTGAACTTGTGAACACTGGTGGGAAGCTGGAATGTGCAGGGGGCCACTGGGATGCCCAGAGCACACACTGTGCATGGAACACTCTGTCTGAAGTCCTGCCAGTGTCCCTGTGAAGTAGCCTACTCTTACTGTTCTTGCTTTCCAGGCAGGGGAAAGAGACAGAGAGGAAAGGAGTGGCCTGGCCAAGGTTCATGGAGCCAGCCTACAGCTGGGGCCCCACCTCACTGCACTGTTCTCTATGACTAGCCTGGGGAGTGTGCCCGGAGAACTCTTCTGGAGTTGTACAAGCTTGGTTCTCTTTGTCGCCTGGGGGGGATAAAATGATCTGTGGAGCCAGGCTGAGCCAGCCCAGCACTGTTGAATATTTCACTGGGAATAGCTCCCCTCCCCACCAGTCAAGGCTCTGGCCTGCTCCTGTGCAGAGAGCTGGGTCTCTTGCACAGCAAATGTGAAGACATACCCAGTGAGATCTGGCATACACACAAGGACGCTGAGGCTCAGAGAGCTTGGGAGGTGTGTCCAAGGTAGCATGGAGGGGGTGGGGGGGACAGTGGTCATGGATTCTGGCTTAAAATCCTGTCTCTTCACTGCTGTGACGGCCTGTGCCACTGGCTCATGGAAAGGTTAGGACAGGGGTGGGCTTTAGTCCAAAAAGTAAGTGATGGAAAGTCTGTGCTGAAGTTCTAGCTGAAAGTCTGAAGATTTCTGTGTCCACACATTGTTGCTTCCTAAATGTCACTAGTTACCTTGTACAGAAATTGCTGCTTTTGGGGGGAATTTTCAAATGAATCTCACACAGTTCTCAGAAAACCCTGGGTGATGGACTAGATTCCCATCCCCAGATCCCCTTTTGCTGGTGGGAATGACTTGTGCCGGGCACTTGACTCTCTTACTAGCCATGGGATTGGTTACAGGAAATGGGGGGCTGCCGAGGGTCAGCAGGAAGGTAGGTCCATGTTCTCCGAGGGCCAGGAAGTCCCAGCGGAACTGGCTGACAGCTGTTGGGGACAGACCATGTGCCTGACTGAACCTCCAAGGCCAGCAGAATAACCTATATCCTGTGTCACCAAGGAAGATGTTGTCGTAAGACCCTCCAGCCGATGCTGCCAGGAGCATCCAGGTGAAGACAGGTGCACCTGCCATTGGCATCCAATCTTGAATTTACCTCTCAGGAGCCGAGTACTGGAGGGCCAGAACTACTGGGGGTGGAAGCCAAAAGTTTAGGACAGATGGCATTGGACTAATTTTTGCAAATCGTAAGAAAAGGAGCACACAGCAATCTGTTAGCTGTGTCGGCATCTGATTTTAATTTTTTAAATCAGAATCATGGACTCCATTAGTTACTGTCTTTTATTAAATCTAAGATGCCATCCATTGAGAGATGCGTGGTTATTTTTGCACCGCTAAAGAAAGGGACAAAGAGCAACACTGACAGAGTTAGGCTATAAGACACATTCTTAATTTCAGAAATGTTAAAAGGGGCATAATTGTGTACCGCTTCCTTGTGAACTTGCTAGCAGACAACGTCCTAGGGCTGGCTTTTTGTGGGCACAGGGGGATGAAGAGATGGTCGCCATCACAACTCCCCCAAAGCACGTGGATGGTTCAGAAATACAGACACACTAAACACACTCATTTTGGAAGTTTGCTGATTGATGGGTTCATTCAGTCACAGATGATTTCTTGAGCATCTACTATGCGCCAGGCACTGTTCTAGGCACTGAGGACCCCACAGTGAACAAAACTCATGGATCCCCCTCCCCTCCATGGCAATAAATGTGCCTCCCCAGCAGTCATTCTCATAGTCTTCCATGCAGAAACAGTCGTGGGCAAGAAATTTACATTCTGACTGCCAGGACCTCCTTCCAGGCTTTGCCACTCATTGGTTCTAGGGTGAGACTCAGGAATTCTCATTTGCACGAGCACACAAGGAAGTCCCAGGTCAGGAGGACTTCAAACCAGAATGTAACAAATAGAGCTTTGGTGTTAATGACTTCGTAGTATCCTGTTGTATGAATGTTCTAGTTGTTGGGTATTTATCAAATAGGTAGCTGGTTTTGTATCTTCCTATTGTAAATGACATACCCATGAATATCCCAGCAGCTAAACAGTTGCCTCCCTCCTCCTTGTTTTTTTTTTTAGGGTAAATTGGACAGGCATCCTTGGGTTGAGTTTTTAAGGGCAAGGTTAGCATTCACTGTGGTTCTCCCAACCACTGTATCAGGCCCCAGAGCCTGACTGCCTGTGTTCACACCTCACTTACTAGGTGGGCATTTTTGAGCAAGTGCCTTGCCTTGTCACACCATTTTTTCATCCCTGAAATGGGACAATAATAGCACCTACTTTTTAGGGCTATTGTAAGGAGTAAATGACCAGCACTGGTGGGCAGAGCTATACCCCTAGCACAGCTAGGGAGCAGCCGTGGGGATGGTGAGTGCTGCTGTTGCACTGCAGGGGGAGGGTAGGCAGAGAATTACATTGGGAGGGGAGGGGGAGAACTGTTTGATGTGCACGCCACCTGCATTCACAACCTGGGTGCAGCAGCGCTCTGGGGACAGAAGCTCTGGATATGCGTAGCCAAGCATATACGACTTGACACTGGAAAACAGACCTCGTGTCATAAATTTGATCTCCACCCGATTCCCACACTGCCGCTGGAAGCATCTTCCCACCGCACAGGTCTGGACGCATTTCTCGGTTCACATCATCTCACTGACATCCCGCTGCTTGAGCACGAAGTATAACCTCCTTTACACACTCGACTAGGTAGGAGAGCTCTTTAGAACTTGGTTTCAGCCCTTTCTAATACCCTACCCCCCCGTCCCCACCCCCATGTGCTCTCCTCATTGGAGGTGCTGGTGGAATTTGGCCATCATCCCTTGGGTTTTGAGGGATGAATAGGAGTTTTCCAGGTGGAAAGGAAAGGCTGTCCTGGCTGATAAGCTGGCACATGCACAGGTGTGGCAGTGTGTTTGGGATGATGTCAGAAGGTCGTGGCTGGGCATGGGGTGTTGGGGTGAGGTATACTGCAGGGAGGATGGCTGTGGGCTGCAGAGGTGGGCCTAGCATTGCAAGGCTCTTGAAATTCTCCCTAAATTTCTTCGTGTCTCCATCTTCAGTTGTGCCTCTTTCTAGGCTGAAATGCACCTTCACTCATTCCCTATCTTTTTAAAGGACCATAGCCATCTGACAAATTCCTTGCTTAATTGCTAAGGGCACAGAAGGCTTCCCCTTCAATTATTTAGCTTGTCTTGAAACTGGGACTTGGAAGGCGACCAGTCTTTCTTTACACGCTTTGTGGTAAATCCCTTCTGGGAAAGCAGATGCGACATCTCAGAAGGCTTCTCTTGCAAAAAGTTTGATGTGAAAGCGACCAAGTTATTAAAATAACTTAGCGGGCTAAGCTGCGGCTCCCCAGAATATAGTCTCTGTGAATTCATCCCTCTGCTTCTCTTCTGCATCCGCCTGGTGTCCTGTTCGCTCTGCCTCCCCCTCTGCATCCAGAGCCCTGTCCAAGCTCAGTATTTATCAGCCCGACACAACGGAAGCTGGTTGCCTCCCGCCAGTGGCAGTGGGTCCCGGGCAGTGAGAGATGGAAGACTGAGCCTTGAATCATCACTGTTCCTCAGCAGACAGTAAGCCCCTGCTGTATGCAGGCATCAGGCTAGACTCTGGTCAGGCAAGGAATCCAGACTCCCTGAGCTGGAAGGGGCCCCAGGGAGGGGTCATTTCTCCATGGGCTGTGTGGATATGTGGGTACAGGAGAAGGTCTTAGGTGGCACGTGGACAGACGCATTTTATTGTATTGTATTTATCTTGGTGTGCATTAGAGGAAATATAACTAAAAATATAATCTGAAAAATATATAAATATATAAAAATATAACCTGAAACCTGGTTTTTTGGGGTATGCTATTGCTTAGAATAAAGCTGAATGTGTATATACATTTTTTAAAAGTCAGTAATTGTAAAGAAAAAGCCTGGAAGCTAGGTTGTCAAGGGAGGTGGCCATGGGGGCCGTGCATGGGTGTGGCTCGCGACAGAAGGCAGATTGCCCTCAGACACATTTCCTTTATTGTATTTATCTCAGTTTCATTTTATTGCATTTATTATAATAAATAATAATATATTAATAAATCATAATATATTATATGTCAAATAATATATTATATATAATTATTATATTTATCTGTTTCACTTTATTATAGTTAGTATAATAAATCATAATACATTGATAAATCATAATATATTATGTATTATATAAAATAATAATAATAATAATAATAATAATATTTATCTCAGTATGTATTAGAGGAAATATAACTAAGGGATTGCCAAGGAATGCCCGCTTCTGTGAGGCGTTCTGAAGGAGGGGCTCTTCTAAGTTTCAAGATCAGAGAACCGGAGCTTACGCACTCCCCAGGCATCAGCTTCAAATGTTCCATTTTCTCTTTTAGAGACTGCCAGGTCTTGCCTTGGTTCCTCAGCAGGTGGGCGGTGGTGCCCTCCGCCCCCTCCCACCCTCCCCTCTCCCCGAACCTGGATCCGGGCTGCAGTTCACGAGTTCCGCCACTGGGAGGCACTGTGACCAGGATACAAACACCTTCCGCTTTTGGGTTCCCACTTTGGGACTGTTGGCTAGGCTGTTGTATTCCCGGATGATAGTGGCCCTTTCCTCCCTCCCTCTCCCCCTCTCTCCCTCCGTCAGTGGTTACAGGGCATCAGGCCCAGTGGTGTGAACCACAGTGGTTACCAAGTAAAGTAATCCTACAGACCTGTGCTAATGCTTGGTGAGCGGGTATCCTGGGCCCAGCGAATGTGGGCGAACTGTTCTTACTTCTGTCATCTCTTGCTGACTTCTCAGGATAACACTGGGAGTCAGGCATCTTGTTTAGGATCCCACGTTAAGGACGGACGTCCCCTCGATCAAGGTCCCTAAGGGCTGACCCCCACTTTGGGACAGAACGGTGACTTTGGTCTGGAGACCGCGTGAGGGTCTTGCTGGGGAGGAGGGACCTAAGGCCCAGGCGTAGACGTGTCCTGCCTGTTCTCCGTCCTGGTCTAGAAAGCGGATTTTAGAGGCCCATACTTGCAAAGGTGATTTTCAAGATTTTGCTTCCTACCAGCAGCATGGAGGCAGTTTTCTGGGGCCCAGATGGAGGCTGTTGGGTTTGGGGGAGGAAGCCAGACAGACGCTGATGCAGGCGCTGCTGGCTCCTCGGGCTTTTCATCAAGATTGGGAGGCCGCCGGGGCGGGAGGGCGGGAATGCTATGTCAACGCTGGGAGCAGAAGCATGTGTCTATTCCTGGAGGCAGAAGGGGAGGGCTGGGCTGAGTCCCTGCTGCGTCAGGGCACTTTCTAGGGCCCTGGGGATACAGATGTGGATGAGCTGTAGACACTGACCTTGAAGTTCACAGCACAATCGGCAGGGTTTGGGTGGATGGAACTCTGAGGGGTGGGTGCCACCCCCGGTCCATGATCTTGGGTGGGTCACTTAGTTTTGTGGGGGGGTGTTCCCTCATCTCCTTCTCTGAAATTGAAGCAGGGTGGGGAAAATGACAGCATCTATTTCAAAGCCTTATGAAGGCCCCTGAGCTAAAACGTACAGACCTCAGAGCCCAGGGCCTGCACCAGCAGCTGCCCTTTCCTCAGTCTCTCTGATTTGGTAGAATTTCTTTGCTGGAGGGAAGCAGGGGTGCAGGGGCAAGACCTGTCTCCTTCCCTTTCTTCCCACAGCTGGACATACAGCAGGTGCACACAAACGTTGAGCATGTTTGTGGAAAGAATGAACGTGACATTGGCCTTGGAGGATTTGGGGTTTAGGCCAGGTAGAGACTTGGGAAGAGGGGCGGTGCTGCGGGTAGGCAGGGAGAGGGAAGGAACAGAGGTGCAGAGGAGGGCAAGCTGGAGGCCTGGGCAGGGAGTGAGGGGAATGGAATTCTGTGGGGAGGGCCAGGTGCAGGTGGAGAGACTCAGCTGGGGCTCTGCTGGAGATCCTAGCCTCTGGCTCAACGTGGTTGCTAAGGTCCTGGGGCTAGCTTCTGAGCCCAGGTAAGAAGGGTTTGGCTTTGTCTTCTCTAGCCTGGTGGCGGATGAGGGCCTGCTGTGTGCTGGTGGGGAGACGAGAAGTGTGGGCTGTGGCCTCATTCTCCCAGAGCTTATGGCCTGATTAGGAGAAAAACGACCCCACAGGTAGAATGATAGGACTTGGACCTGGTAAACAGATATAAATATTGGATTTAAATTATATATATATATATATATATATATATATATATATATATATATATAATATGACATATATATAATATATATATATATATTTTTGCCTGGTCTTTGGAAGACAGATGAAAGAGATCTCCCTCTGTCTTGGGCACATGTGGGACACGCTGTGATTTAGAGTCGGGTCTGGTCAGGTTCTGGACTCCCAACTTCTTACCATGGTGGCCTTGGGCCATGACAACTGATCTCATGGATCTTCCCATCCATGACATGTGAGAGTTGCTCTTCATCGGTAAGACTTGATGGCCAAGTGTGATCATCCACCCAGAGCTGATCTGGGTCACGGTGCCTCCTCCCTGCCTGGGGATGGAGGCTCTGGGAGCTCTGCAGGTAAAGTCCCAGGGCTTTTTATTCGGAGTCTGTGATGCGGCTGCGTGGGTCAGCGTGGGAGAGCAGCTATGGATATGCAGAGAATAAATGAGAAATGCATATCGGCATGTGCTACAGCTCCTGGGGGTCAAGCTGTGAGCTCAGTCTCTCAGCTCCAGTGTCCCAGCACCCAGCTGGCCCCCAGGAAATGCTGGTGAATGGAAGAGGGCAGAAGAAGGGAAGAAACGGGCTCTACCATTGTGAAAAGGTAGACTTGCCCTTCCTGGAGTCTGGACTCATAGTAAGCATTTGGAGTCCGAGTGGTGTCTGGCTTATTGCAAAGAGCCGTGGGGAAGGGGGATGTTCACATGCATTTCCTGGAGTGCAGAAGCTGAGGCTCGAAATCCTCATTTGCTTAGGAAGAAACAAATGCAAAATGGCAGCACTCCTCTGTTCAGGGAGAATCTCTGGGTGCGAGCCAGCACTTGGGACTGGGAGTCAGTGTCTGCATGGAGTCTGTCACCAGGAAAGGCAGTTTCCTGCTCTTGGTCTAAAATAGATAATAAATGCACTACAGCCATCAAATCGTTGCACGCTCGCTGGTCTTCAACTTGGGACCCCTTGTGTTTACTTAGTAGCATACTAACCCAACTAACCCAACCCAACCCATTAGCCCAACCCACAGATTTTCCAGAAAGCTGACCTGCAAGGAAAACATAGCTAATTTTCATTTGGCCACTCACTAGCCTTTGGGCAGCTACTCAGTACGAGGCTCTGGGATCAGCCCAGGAGCATGGAGTTGACTAGATCGGGTCCTTGCTCTGAAGGAGTGACTGTTCAGAGGTGAGCTTTGGGCATGTGGGAACTTCTGCCTGTTCAGTGTTCCCAGGGCGGAGAACAGCATCCTTGGAAAAAAAAAAAAAACAACAGGAAAGATGAATCCTTGAATGCGTGAATGATTGGGTGAAATGAATGAGTGATGGGATGGAATAAGTTGGAAGGTAATGTCAGCATGGGGTGGCCAGGTCAGAGGGGAGCATGGGAGTCGTGGGTGCCCTGACGCAGATTACAGAAGTTTCCAGGGGAGGCTTGTGAGCAGAGGAGGAGAGTATCCATGTGGCGCCCTGGCCCTCTGGTAGAGGGATGCATACATAGGGACAGAGCCCACACCCGGGAGGAGGGGGAGCGAGCGTTTGGAGAGCTGAGTAGGGTGGTGGCGTGGGGGTGCTTTGGAGGAAGCTAGTGCAGGTAGATTGAGTGCTGTTGGTCTGGCTGGTGGGCTTGGACTGGACCCCCAGCTGGGAGGACCACCTGAAGCTATCTAGGTGGAGGACTGACATGATGGGGTACCCTAGGAGACCCCCATGGATGATGGGAACAGCAGAGCCTGGGACTCAGAGCAGGCAGTCCTTCCACGTACCAGCTTTCCTCGGCTCTTCACTCACCAGGTGCTGCCCAACCATATTCTCTGTGGACGGCCAGTTACCTACTGCGGTGTGCTTTTTAAAATGGACAACTTCGTGCTCACTTTGGCAGCACATATACTAAAATGGACAACTTTTTGGGAGCCCCCTTGAATGAGTGAGGGCCCCTTAAGTGACTGAGGATTAACAGTTGGCCCTTTCAGACCAACACCCAGACCTGTGTTCCCGTTCTGCTTTATTATATACTGGCTCTGTGACCTGGGGCAGTGTCCCCAGCTGGTCATCAGGGAGGTGGGAGGTAGAGGAGACAATGCCTACAGCATGCCCAGCGTGATATAATTTCCTGCCTGTCAGACATGGCGGCATCTGACCTGGGCATGACAGTGCCCAGGGTTGTCTTCATTGACTGAACTTGCTAATTAAAATTGGCTCCAGGGAGAAGGGTACCTAGCAATTGAAGCTCATTTCCTTTATGCTCATTGGGCTTTCATGAGCACAGGGGGCATCTGAGTTAATGGAGCGAGCTGTGTGACCTTGCTCAAGTCACTTAACCTCTCTGAGCCTCAGATTTTAGTTTCTTGAAATGGGGACCATAATAATTCCCATCTCACTGGGTGTTGGGACAGTTAAGAGAAGTCCAAAGCTAAAACTTGAACCAGGGTTTTCTGATTCCTAGTTTTGTAACTTCAATCTAATTTATCTGAAGTTGTGTTTTTGAGATAATGCCTATGTGTCTTTTTAAGCCTTCTATGTAGGGTGATGCTTAAAAACAACTGAACATAATAAAAAAAATAAACATAAACTATGCTGCCAAAAAATATAAACAAATGAGGAACAACAGTTAGTGCACATCTTTTTTGCTAAGTCTTCAAAGTGAAGGTGTGTCATAGTTGAGGATGACTTCAGCTTGGCTGGCTTCCCTAAGTGAATTGTAGAGTTGTATCTGGAAGGAAGCACAGCCTGGGAGAGCCTGTGTCTTTCAGGCAGGGTAAAGTGGGAGAAGATGCTGAAGAACCTTCTGCTTCTGCTGACTTTTTAGAGCAGATGTTCTTGACCTTGGTACCCAGGCTGCCTGTTGGAATCCCCTTGGCTGCTTTGGAAATATACCAATGTCTATGTCACACCCCAGATCAGTGTCGTCTTGACAATATCTGGGCATTTTCTCAATTGTGTTTTTGATCATTGATTGCACACTATAGAAATACAATTAATTTTTGTATCCTAATCCTGTATCCTGCCACCTTGCTGAATTCATCTATTAGTTCTACTAGTTGTGTGTTTTCCTTTTTCTCTTTTTTATAGATTCCCTAAGATTTTCTATACACAAAATCCTGTCATTTGCAAATAGAGCTCGTTTGACTTCTTCCTCTCTCATCTGGATGCCTTTTATCATTTTTTTCTTGCCTAATTTCTCTGGATAAACTTGTAGTACAATATTGAATAGAAGTGATGAGAATAGATATCCTCACCCAGGTCCTGTTTGTAGAGGGAAAGTTTTCAGGCTTTCACCACTGAGTAAGTTATTGGCTGTGGGCATTCTGTAGATGCCCTTTATTGAGTGAGGAAGTTTCCTCCTGTTCCTGGTTTGTTGAGTTTTTTTTATCTTGATAAAATGATAGACTTCATCACCTGACTTTTCGCATCTATTGAAATGATCCTGACGCTTTGTCCTTCATCCTATTATGGTATTTTACACGGATTAGGTTTGGGTTAAACCAGCTTTGCCTCCTGGGATCAATCCCACCTCGCCGTGGTGTATGGTTCTTTTTATATGTTGCTGGATTTGGTTCTCCAGTATTTTGTGTTTTGGCTTGTTAGATACATCACCCTAATCTCTGTGTTCATTTTCATATGGTATCTGTTTCCAGATTTTTCTTTTTTACAAGGACACCAGTTATTTTGGATTAGGTCACCCTCATGACCTCACTTTAACCTGACTGTGTTGGTAAAGACCTTATCTCCAAAGAAGGCCACATTGTGAGATTATAGGATTAAGACTTCAATATATGAATTTTTAACCCATAACATATATTGGGAACATTTTTCAGTACCTGCCTTCTGATACTGATTTTCAAATATATTTTTAGCTGGGGTGGGAACCCTTTTAACAAACGAAATCTTGTCTTGAAGTCCAGTGGAACCCCCCCTACCCAAAGCAAGTTAATGTTGGGGGGCAGTGTGCCCAGGCTTCAGACAAGTCCAGAGGTCAGTAGAGCTGGCCATTGCTGTTGTTTGTGTTTACATGTGTGTGTCTGTACATGCAGGTGTGTGTTAATCAGTATTAATTGTTAATATTAGCATTATTGAAATGGTTAATGGTTAATAAAGTTGTCCCTGATATTCCCAGAGGGATGGGGAAATAAGTGATTTTTAATCTCATCTTTATCTGTCTTCTCCAAATTTTTCAATGAACACAATAATTATTCTTTATACTCATCAATATTAATATTAATTAAATTATTAATTAACAACTTAATGCAACTCATGCTGTATTCACAACAGCTCAACCTCATGAGGTAGGTATTATCATTTTCCTCATTTTTCGAGGTAAGGAAATAAGCTCAGAGAGAATAAGTAACCTGCCCAGAGACACACAGCCAACAAGGGGGTAGGGTCTTCATTCTAACTCAGTCTGGCACTCTAGAACACTCTATTCTACTGCCATTCTGAGGTTCTAGAAGGGGAAGTTCTGTTCTGTCAGTTGAGCATAAGTGTGGATAAGGTCTATTTGTAGTGAGCATAAACAAAGTATTAGGTCTTCTGTTTTGTTATTTAAAGTTGTTTTGTGTGTCCCTCTTTAATTTTTTAAAAAATTTAATTAATTAATTTATTTATCTATTTGAGAGAGAGAGAGAGCGCATGCAGAGGAAGGATAGAAGGAGAGGGAGAAACAGACTCTCCACTGAGCAGGGAGCCTAATGTGGGTCAAGATCATGACCTGAGCCAAAGGCAGACGCTTAACTGACTGAGCCACCCAGGTGCCCCTCTCTTTTTAATTTTAACTCAGGTTCCTGGAACAACCCAGTCTCCATCTTCATTCATCTGTTGGGCTACTTTAAATAGAGGGATGTAATACAGAGAAGCAGGGATGGTTAGAAGGTGGAGGAGCAGGGGCTCGGCTGGGACTCAGGCTTGGCCCCAGAGTGACACCCCAGAGTAACACCCCAGAGTTGCCCTCTGGGGACCTGGGGGGTCAGAAGCCATTGTGTCCAGGCTGACTCCAGCCACAGCTGTAAGCAGGGACGATGGCCAGACACCATACACACCAGGGCACTCCCCATCTGCCAGGCTCACACCAACAAATGGGCACCTTGCTGCACCACTTGGGTCCCCATTTATGCTATGGTTGAATCTTGTGTGAATGAGTGAATGAATGAATGCATGAATGCATGAATTGAAAAATGATGGATCTATAGGCACATGCAGAACACTAGCTCCGAGGGAGTCTGGGAAATGTGGTTTCTGGCTTTCTAGCCTCTGCCGTTCAGGATGGCACTTTTGGTCCCCCTTTGGGGTCATTTTGTCAGGGGAATGAGAGAGTATGGACAGTCCGAGAAGTGCCACCAGCTCACATCTTTGAGCTCCTCCCATTTCCCTGGTTCCCGGGTTCCTTCCACACGGGTTGCATGTACTGTCTCCAGGGTGTGCGGTGACTTCAGGAGCTGGGTTACGTGGAATGCAAGCAGGAAGTGCAGCCTGAATCTGATCCAGCCCCGGTGGGATAGCCCGCCTTCTCCCAGCCTCCTCCATGCAGCCCACCTGGGTAAGCCCCGACCTGGGTGAGTTCCGGCTAGGAGGCACCGGGAGCACAGGGCCTGACAAGCACGTGTCCAGGGACATGGAGGAGGCAGGGTGGCACGTGGCTGTCTTCCGGGACAGGTAGTAGGAAGTGCCCGATGCAAAGTAGCTGGTGGCCCCTTAGCCTGAAAACGGGGGTGGGGGTGGGAGAAGAAGCAGTGGGGGCACCCATTGGGAATCTGAATCATGGAGCGGAGGAGGGCTGTACCCGGCAGCCTACAGAGTTGGACAGGCCGGGTGGACTCTTGGCTCCTCACGTCACCTCCTTGAGCCTCAGTTTTCTTCACATGTAAAATGGGGGTAGTTGATTGAATTCCTTGAGCTTGTTGTTGAGATTCAGCATGAAACTCTGTTAATTTTTTTTTTAGTTTTTTTTTTTTTAAAGATTTTATTTGTTTACGTGACAGAGAGAGACAGCAAGAGAGGGAACACAAGCAGGAGGAGTGGGAGAGGGAGAGCTGAGCAGGGAGCCTGATGCAGGGCCTGATCCTAAGACCCCAGGATCATGACCTAAGCCTAATGCAGATGCTTAACCAACTGAACCACCCAGGCGCCCCCCCCCAAACTCTCTTTAAACGATTGGAGGAAAATGAGCTTCTGCCTCTCCCATCACTTGTTCGATCCCCGCCTGAACCTCTGCCAGAGCCTTCTGGGTGCAGTCAGGGGGTTACGGTCAGCTGGCTGGAGTGGAGGGGGAGGAGGACCTGACTTGCTGGCCTCTTCCTGAGTCAGCTGTTCCTTGCAAATCTAAATTCATTACCTTGGCTTGACTCTTGACTAGTACTAAGTACTAGTCACCCTCAAAAGTAAGAGAAGCAGAGAGGAAAAGGATAACTAGGGGATCACTGAGCCGGGGTGATGGCACGGCTGCATCTGGCTGTGTGAGTGCAGGCAGGGGCTTGGGCTCTGTGTGCCTCTGTTGTTTCTCATACAAGGCATGGGAAACGAGCCCTCCCTCTCAGGATCTTGACACCGTTAAAGGGATACTCTAGTCAACACTTAGCATTTCTAATGGGCCCCTGTGCTGCATCCCTCATTCCTGTTTCTGGAGGAAGGTGTTACCGTTGGGATGCTGAAATAGAATTTCCAAAAGTGGTTACATATTCTCCTCGTTATTTGGGTTAAACAAACCAAAATACGAGTTTATAGATGCCTGCCGGGAGTCTGAGCTCTTCTGTACATGCTGAAGGAGCTGTTCTTTTGCTGTGAGGTTGTTCCCATGACAACCTCACATGTCTGGTCATTCCCATGACCCCAGATTCTGCCACAGTATTGGGTGATGATTTGAAAATGTGTGTAAGAACTTCCTTGAGAGTTTTAAGTGCTCCTGAGCCATGGTTGGGGAGGAGCCAGTGGACAGGCTTTCAAGGGTTTGGGTTCAAGTGCAGGCTGGCCATGGTTCTTAACACCTCTGTGGGGCCATAAGGACCTCCCTAGGTGGGCTGTGGTCATGTTGCAATGATATGTGGGGGCTAGGTTAGGTCACACTGCAAAGTGCTATGTACACAAAGTCATTTTGATTCAGGAAGGGCCAGACTGGGCCTCCTGAGAAGTGTCCATCCCTGGAGTGGGCCAGGTGAGCTCTGGTGACATCCCATGGCTTAAGAATGGGGGAGGGGGAGTGATTCTCAGGGAGACTAAGCAGCCCTGCCCCAGCCCCCTCCAGCCTCCAGACAGTTGGAGCGTCTGCTTCTGCCCTTGCCCGGGTCCTACCAGCCCAGCTGGGCCAGCTCATCTGTCGCCTCCCTCCTAGAAGGCAAACTCCCTGGCCTCTGGGCATCCACAGTGGGCTATCCCTCCTCTTCTGTTTTGGACTGCGACCACTCGTGGGCGCCTCACCCCTGCCCTGCTGGACTTGAAGAGCTGGTGGAGAGGATGGGGGCAGAATCTAGATCTGGTCAACTCTCTAGCCCTGTGCAGTGTCCATTAGTGTCTATGTGCGTGGAAGAGGGCATTGAGGTGTTTCTTGTGTGTGCACGTGGTCATCCATCTCACAGGCACGTGCCCACTGCCTTTACTTGGGTGCCTACCCAGCCCGGCTCTCCAAAGGTAGAGGGACAAGTTTGGCACTCACCAAGCCAGAGTGCCTGGTCTGGTGTGGTGGGCACATGTGCCAACACAGCATGATCAGGGCTGTGAAGAAGGGAAGCTCAGCATGCTGTGGTGTGCAGAGGACACCCTGTCTGGCCTGAGGGTGGGAAGTGGTATCAGTGCCCGTCATCTGAGGAGGTAATCCCCACACTGAATATTGAAGAAGACGGATAGGTGGGAAAGTGGGAAGGGCATTCCAGGAAGAGAGTATCAGCTAGGTTTGATGAGGCAGTGCTACATAACAAAAGAGCCCCAAAAGATCAGTTCTGGGTCACAGGTGCATTCTGGTCTGGTCATACTGTTATCTCAACATGTGGCTTCTAAGGTCCCTGCAGCCAGGGAGAGAGGGAAGAGGGGTCACTGGGGCTCTTCCATGCCTCAGCCCTGTAGTGACACAAGTCACTGCTGCTTGCACACCACTGGGCAGGGCTGGTCATGGGACCCCCACCCACCGCAAGGGAATCTGGAAAGTAGAGGGAAGCAGGTGGGGGGTTTGCTGAGCACGCCGGGAACCCACTTCCAGAATGGGTTCTCTGGCCCTAGAAAATGGAGTGTTGTTGGAAATTACATTCGTAGGACCTGCAGCTCTGCCAGAACTCCATAAAACACTGACTGCCTCCCTTCCGCACAACTACTGGGCTTGAATGTCATGGCTGGAAAAGAGCCTGTGGAAGGAACAGAGCTCAGGGGGTAAAGGGAGTCCAATTATAACATGTTGGGAAAGATTACATTCTTTGGTGACTTTTATGTTTTTAAGGAGTTGGGTTAACCTTGGGCCCGTCTCCTTCTTCCTGTCCTTCTGTCCCTCTGAGGGTATAAATAATACAGAGTACGTATGGTAGGCTCTTTCATATGGAGGTGAACACTTTATGTTGATGAGTCTTCGAAGCGTTCAGAGAAGTTGTGCACAGAGTTATGTTCCTGTTACATCGGGACAGGCTGGCAGTGGTGGGGAAGTGGGGCTGAGGTCTGCTCACGAAACATCCAGGGGCACAGGCAGAGAATTCGTGCTCAGCTCACATCCCTGTTCTTATTGGCAAGGACTGTGTCTCTGCTGGTGATTTTAATTTAGATTCATCCTTATGGTTTTTTGTGTTCTTTCAGGCTGCATTACTTCCTAATGTGCTTCCTGAGTATCGTTTGTATAATGCAGTTTTTATCTTACTGAATTTATCACAAAGATCTTTCTTCAACTCAAAAGGGGTGGGGTGTGCTGTCTTGGTTGTAGGTGGGAGACCGTCAGCCCCGAGAGACCCATGAGGGTTGCGAGTTCATTTGAGCTTCATTCCCTTTAGCTGACCATGAACATGCAGAGGTCGGCTGGCTCCGTGGCAGCCGCATGGGTCTCGAAGTTCAGTGCCTTCTTGCAGACGGTGGGTAGCTGTGTCTTGTTTTTCCACCTGCTCTGACGGCCCCTGTCTTCTCATTGGTGCAGCTAGACCACTGATCAGTGATTGCTGATACAGATGGAGTCTTATCTACCATATCTGTTACTTTTCTATTCTCCTACTTCTGTTTTCCACCCTTTTCCTGCCTTCTGCGGTTTTAACTGGCCATCTCTGTGTCCCCGTTTTCTCTGCTTCCCAAGCATATCGGTTGTCGAAGCCCACCTTGCTCTTTGGAGCTGTGCTTTATTCTGCTTTTTAGATACTGCATTTTTTTTTCCCCCAAATGGAAGGTTTGTGGCAACCCTTCCTCAAGCTAATCTGTCGGCACCATTTTCCCAACAGCATTTGCCCACTTCATGTCTCTGTGTCACACTTCTGTAATTCTCACAATATTCCAAACTTTTTCATTATTACTACGTTTATTCATGATCAGTGATTATGACTTGTGGAAAGTCTTTTTAAATTAAGGTATGTGCATTTTTTTAGACATCATGCTATTGCACATACAACACATTACGGTATAGTGTGAACATAACTTTCATGTGGGAAAACCAAAGGGAGTCATTTGACTTTTGACTTTGACATTTTTTTTTTTTTTTTTTAGATTTTTAAGATGGTACCACTGGGTGTTATACAGAACTGATAAATTATTGAACACAACATCTGAAACTAATGTTGTACTCTGTGTTGGCTAATTGAATTTAAATGAAAAAAAGTGGCCTTAGAATTTGCAGCAGACATGGGCAGCACACCATGTGACTTCATGTGAAGTGTAAGCACCTTCAGCAAAGTCTTCCTGTTTCCTCCCTCCCGTCCCTCGTCACACTGCTGTCATTCATGTCACTCCTCCAAAAGCTGTCATTGCTTAATATGCCATTGCTCTCATTATTTTGGACCCTGTTATCTGTTAGATCAATTGAGTATAAGAAAAATGAAAGTTTTTATTTTTCCTTCTTTTATTCCTTATCTAGCTTTCTTCATTTTCCTGGGTGGATCTGTATTTCTTTTTTTTTTAACAATTTTTTTAATTTTAATTTTTTTGTTTTTAGATCTGTATTTCTGACCTACATCACTTTCTTCTCTTGGAACTTCTTATAACTTTTTCTTTTTGCCAGGAAGACCTATGTGACAAATTTCTTCAAATTTTGTTTGTTGGAGAAAGTCTTTACTTCTTCCTTTTTGAAAGGTAATTTCGCAAGGTGTAGAATTTCAGGTTGGTGGGATTTTCTCTTAACATTTGATTTCACTCCATTTTCTTTTTGCTTGCATGGTTTCTGAGGAGAGGTCTGATATAATTCTTACCTTTGTTCCTCTGTAGGTAAGGTGTTTCCCACCCCTTGGCATCATTCAAGATTTTTTAATTTGATTTTTCTAAGTTTGAATATGATATGCCTAAGGGTTGTTTTTTATCCTATTTGGTGTTCTGTGAGCTTCATGGATCTCTGGTTTGGTGTCTGACATTACTGGTGCAAATATTTCTCTGTTCCTTTCTCTCTCTCTTCTATTTCTGGTATTCCCATTACACATTTGTTACCACTTTTGCAGTCATCCTACAGTTCTGAGATACTCTGTTCTGTTTCAGTCATAGTTTCCTTGCTCTTTGGTTTGGAATGGTTTTATGGCCCTATCTTCAGACTCACTGATTCTTTCCCCAGCCTGGTCCAGTCAACTAATGGGTTCCTTAGAGATGTTCTTTGTTTCTATTATAGGTTTTTTTTTTTTTTTAGCATTTCTTTTCAGTCCTTTCTTATAACCTCCATGTCAGCTTACTTTAGCTATCTATTCTTGCATTTTATCTGTTTTTTTTTTCCACTAGAGCCCTTAGCATGATAATCATAGTTCTTTTAAAGTCCTGGTCTGATCATTCCAGCATCGCTGCCCTATCTTCACCTGGTTCTGATGTTTGCTCTGTCTCTTCAAACTGGGTTTTGTATGCCTTGTAATTCTGTTGTTGTTGAAATCTGGACAGGAGGTATTTGGTGAAAGGAACCTGAACCGATTCCCACGGAGGTTTCTGCTCTGGTAGGGTTGTTATTCTCACTCTCCATCTGTCCGCCTCTCCAAATTTTGCCGTGTGATCTCAGTTCTCAGATGGATATAAGAAAAGTTACTGATTTTCAGTTTCTTCAGCTTTTTCCTTGTTGTGTGGATGGGAGTGATGATTTCCAAGCTCTTTACATGCCAGACCAGAAACTGGAAGTTGGATTCAGTTCTTTCTTCATTCTCCCTCCCTCCTTTCCTCTTTCCCTCCACCCCTCCTCCCCTGTTCTTCCAATCCTTCCCTGCTCTGTTCCTTCCTCCTGTGTATGTCCCCACCCTCTTTGCACAGGGCAAGCCTTTGCTAAGGCAGCCGCAGCTTAGGTGACTGCACAGTGTTGCCCTGATTAGAGATTACTCTGTTTTTCTTGGGGGGAGGAGGTTGGCATCCTGAGTTCAGACCCAAGTTCTATGTATTGTTGGCTGTGAGGTCTGGTGTTTTGAGAGGCCTCCCTTCCCTGAACTTGGCTGCAGTTTACTCCTTTGGGACAAATCAAGATGGACATACTAGGGCCAGGTGACCAAGGTGACCAAAGATTCCTGCTGAAGGCAGTGTCCTCACAGCATCCAGCTGTTGCTGTCAGCTGCAGCCCTCCACCTGGCGCTGAGCTTCAGACATGACCATGCTTATTCTGTGACTGGGGTGGGGATGACAAGTGACAACGGCTGGTGAGGCTGCCAGTAAAAGGAAAGGGTGTGTGACTCGAGACGGAGGCATGGCAGCCCATGGAAGAGTCTCATTGCACCGTTCTGTGGCTCTATTTAGGATGCAGAAGTAGGTTCCTCCTGATCTGTGTATGGCGATATTGAAAGGAACAGAGAGGCAGAGGTCTGCAAGGAGGGGGCTTTGGGCAGGAGAAGCCATGAGCATTGCTGGGGCAGGGCAGGGAGTGTTTTGCTTGGTATCATGGCACCATGCCACACATGGTGCCCGTGGGTAGGACACAGGCAATAAACTTGTGCCAGATGCATTCAGCCAGCCAAGCTCCTCTGCTCACAGTTCTGCTTACCCCAGAGCAAGGCCCAAGGTCCTTGATGCTCAATGTCCTGTCTTTATGTTGCAACCATGTTTAAACACTGAGGGTACCTGGCTGGCAGCGAGGGGGGCAGCTAGCAAGTGAGCTGAGCCCACCATTGGGTGCCTCTGTCTCTGCCCACAAGCATGCCCATCCCTATGTGGTTATACTTGACTTCTTGGAATGGGGGTGGTTTTTACCAAGGACTCAGGAGACCTGTGTCGCTTGAAAGATCTCTTACATCCTTCTGCCTGAACTTTGTAATTGAACCATGGGGATGGGTGTGGATGTCCAAGGAGGGGTCCTGAGGTTTTGGGCACCTTCTCTGGGCTGGCACTTTGCTTGGTATTGGAGAATCAGTCAACTAGGTGGTTTATAAGCGGAGGAGCTGAGACTTCACGGGGCCAGGGTGAGCAAATAAGTAGGCAAGGCAGTGGGGGGTTAGTGGTGGGTCTTACCAGCCAGGCATCCCTCTGCAAGGGCCTGTTGGTGCTCTCTGCCTGGGTCACTAGGGCCTGGGAACCTTGGTTGTTATTATTGCCATTATTACTGGTAGTGTTTAGTTAATTTTCTATGCGGGGATGGGATGTGGGGACTTCCACTTCCAAAGGCGCCCTGGGCGGCAGCAGTGGCTGGGAGGTGAGGGGCAGGGAGACTGTTAGAGACTTTTGAGGTCCATGGGGCCGCAGGTGGTGGGCTGAAGGGACCTGGGAGGGCTCTGGAGGGACCCGGCAGATAGCACTGTGGGGCTCGGGTGGCGCCTGTGGGGGTGAGCTGTGGCAGGTGGCCCTTCTTCTGTCCCCATTTCAAGACGCACGGGCACCACCAGCCAATCTCCCATTGTGGGATGGACTCCCAGGCCGCGCTTGGGACATGGTGTCAGGGAAGGTTCACCTTCACTTCCTCCTCCCAGCATGTCCGGAGCTCACCGCTGTGCACACCACCACAGTGCCCCACCTCCATGCAAACAACTGCCGCCCAGGAGCAGGAAAGATCTCCACTTCCCAGATGAAGAACCCGAGGCCCAGAGAACTCAGGTGACTTACCCCAGATCAGAGGGACCTTCTTAGGATTTAAATTCCGCCAGGCTCTTTTCTGACCATGTGACCCTCTGGTTATTTACTGTGTTTGGGCCTCAACGTCTCCATCCACTAGATGGGGTTAATGATAGGATTTGCATCATAGTCATGAGAGGCTTGCTTGAGATTGTCCTCTGCGGGGCTGGTTGTAGTGTCTGGTGTAAGTCTGTGCTCCAGAAACATTCATCCTTCTTATCCCATGTTACCTGGAGAAGAGAAGTTTCCAGGAGTATGACTGAATCTCCAAATCGCTCAAGGGCCCCTCTGTGGGGAAGGGAACACAGACTCCTGGTAGCTTCTGAGTGCCGGAAGGGGCCCCGGGCAGAGGTTACAAGGGGTCTTTTTGTTCGTGGGTTTCTTTTAGGCTTGAAACGAGAGGTCATTTCCAGGACCTAGGGGCTGCCCTGGGGGAGCAGGTGTCCTCATGGTTGGGGTGGGGGAGCTTCCTGTCAAGGGGAAGACTCTGGAGAAGGGACCAAGGAGGGGATTCCACGGAGCCTGGGAGGGCAGGCGGTGACAGATGGGGCCTTGGAGTCTCGGCATCTCAGGTGCTGTGGGTCCTGCATCCCGCAGCTGATCGGGTCTTCGTGTGTGTGATTTGTTCATCTCATAGCCAAGAGCCTGTTTCTGGAACACTCCGTGGCCTTCCAAGTATTGTCATATCCTCTGTTCTGTTTGGTCCTCACCGATGTGCCGGTGAGGGCACCCCACTGACATGGCCCTGGCCACTGAGGCTGGCCACTGATTCCGCTGTCGGCCAGAGCCTGATTTCTGATCTTTGTGCCCCTTTGTGTCCTCCACATACCCCCTTTCCTTCCTTCCAGAACAACCAGCTTCTCCGCTAACCCAGCTGTGTGGCTTTCTGGTGTGTGCGTGTCTCAGAGGCATAATTTCTTCATCTCTAAATCGGGAGAACAGCTTCAGCCCTGCCTCCCCCTCCCCCACCCCGGAACGCTCTCCGGCTCAGCTAGGACAAGGTGGGCTGAAGTGGGCAGCTAGTGGATGGGATGGAGGGGCTCGCCTGCCCATGTTGGGGCCAGAGCCCTCTGAGCCAGGCACTCCCCCAAGGGAGAATGGGGATGGTGGTCCCACGCGGTCCCCTGGCTCCCCGCCTGTCGCCGTGTGCCTCCGTGTATTGACGTGGCAGTCCCGAGACAGCTGGGCCTACCGTCACTGGACACTCCATGCAGGCTTCACAGCAAAGATGGGCTCCTGCTGATCTGGGGTTTTTCCATCCTGGTCAGAGCTGTTGGGCTGGTGGATGTAAGCATGTGTGTGTGTGTGGTATGTGTAGTGTGTGTGTGTGTGTGTGTGTGTGTGTGTCTTAGCTCAGGCCGCTGTCACGGGTTTCTACAGATTGCTCGCCTAAAGCCACAGACCTTTATCTCCCACTGACTGTGGAGGCTGGGAGTCAGGGTGTGGGTGCAGGCCTGGGGAGAGCTGCTTCCCGGCATGTACAAGGCACCTTCTTGCTGCCCCGACCTCGCAAAGTGCAGATCATTTCTCGGCATCTTCTTCTCTGAGGGCCCTCATCCCATTCCTGAGGACACCACGTGGCCCAATCTACCATTCCCCCCCACTTCAGGTCCCCCTCCACATGCCATCACATTGGACCTTATGGTCCCAACACAGGAATTGGGGGGACGTGGACATTCAGAGCGTGGTGTGCATGTGTGGGCTGTATGGGTGCATCACGCGTGTGGAGCCTGAACGGCACCACCCTGCCCACCACGCCGTGGCTCCTGGGGGCTTGTTGGGCTCAGAAGGAACAGCTTGACCTGGAGGAGGAAGTGGAACGAAGTGGGCCCCGCAGCGATTGGGTGGGCAGCTGTGAGTCTGTGACAGGGGCTAGAGTCCTGACTTGGTGCGAGCATGTGGCCCTTTTTGTGGCGAGGGGCTGGGGTCTTAGGCTGTGCTGGCCCCTGACATGGGAGGGTCCTAAGCAAGGGGTGGGCTGGCCCGGCGGAGGGGGTACTCACCTCTGTGATGAATGACACCATCTGTGGACAGTGGGAGCCGGGGAGTCAAGGGAACCTCAGTGAGCCAGGGTGGGGCCCATGGCATCCTCATGGGTGATGTCTTCTCTGTGTCCTCTGAAGTGCCAGGTGAGCTCCGCTGACCACCTGGTGAGGAGAGGGGAGCCTCGGAGTCCCCTCTCCCTGCTGGGCTGCTGCTCCCTCTGTGACCCCAGGCAGGCAGGTAAGCCCCTGACCTGTCTGGGCCTCAATTTCCCCACCCACAAATTGGGTCTGTTTCCTGTGACCATCCATACCCTGCTGGCCTGAAGACCTGGAGATGGTTGAGTAAAGGTACCTTGAGTCATCTGGTGAGCCTTGGGCCACGAGGACCCCCTGGCCTTGCCTCTGGGGACAAAGGGGGTTTGGAGGAGGCGTGGCCCAAGGTGAGTCCTGGGGATGGTCAGGAGGTGGCCTGAGGTGGCCCTGTGAGGCAGGAAGAGGCAAGTGCCCAAGATGGCAGGAGACAGTAGGCGTGGCTCCCAGGGGCCACCAACGCTCAGGCCATGTAGTGGAGCAAGGCGCCGTGAGAGGACTGGTTGCTGTGGCCGTGGGCACTGTCTCCTGTGGGCTGTCTGCAGGAAGTGGCAGGAGGGTCACTTCTGCGGCCCCTGAGCCTAGGTGGAACAGTATGCAGGTCCGGGAGAGCTGGGGTGGCCAGTGCTCCTGGCAGGAAGTGGTGAGGACTGGCTGGAGGCAGAAGTGTGTGTCTTCAAGAACCGGGGAAAGGCGACAGTTTTGGTGGCTGGATATGTGGGCTTGGGAACTCTGGGGCCACTGTGAGGACTGAGCAGCCACACAGAGGGCTCAGAACCATCCCAGATGTGCTAGGGCAGCTGGTTGATCTGTTGTCATTTCCAGGATGCACCAGCTCTGAGGTTGTGGCACCTATGACGGGACACTGGGGCCTCAGACCCTGGCTGGGGGCAGCTTACTCTGGCCTTCCCTGAGCTGACACCGCTCCCACACGGTGCTGTGGCCTCCATCCACTCCCCAGGAATGCTGGCTCAGGAGAACACAGCTGGGACCCAGCCACGCACAGGTGGGTGGCAGGGCTGGGCTGAGGGACCGAACCTGCACTCCTCACTGTGGGCTCTCTCTAGAGCACTTTACCCCTGAGCCAGAATAGATGTTAGGAAGACCTAATTCACTCGACTTCATTCATTACATTTTATGGATTTTTTTTTTTTAACCTCCACTAACTACTTTGAACCAATATGAAAAGAGTCTGGGCAGCAAATGCCTTATTAAATTGTTGTAAGTGCAGAATGACATCTCCCAAAAAAGTTAATATCTAGGCCTCTCAGACTTTTTCTTTTAAGTATTAAAGGAATTATTATTTTATTATTATTATTATTATTGTTATTATTGTTAGGTGCTGCTCTGGTGGAAAATCTGCTCTTTTCACTTCCTGTCTATATTTGCCTTTTCCAAGACACTGTCTTCCAGTTTCCCCCTATCCCTTCTGTACCGGGCCAGGAGAACAGAGAGCACAGCTTGCTAGCACTGTATGTGTAGCATGAGATAATGGGCTCCGAGTGAGGGACTGGAGATTTGCCTACAGCGCAGTGTTCACTGGCTTTGGGCGGATGTTGGCTGAGCCTCTGTGGGGTTCCTCTGTCCATATTGGGATTCTGCTCAGTGGGCTATCATGAGCTTGGAGTGGAGAGTGCCAGGCAGAGTGGGCACTGAGCTCATCTCAGGCTGGAGAATGACCTGCTCTTGCTCCCACTGGGGAGGCCCTCGTGGAGGTCAGCAGCCGTGGGGCCAATTGTAAGGATACCAAGTGGCACCCTGAGCCTCTGGCTGGACCAGCCATGGGTGAGTTCCTGGCAAGGAAGCCAGCTGCGTGGGGCCCACCGAGAGCTCTGGGTTTGACGTAGCCCATAGCTTTGGGTGTCGTCCCCTCCTGTGTCCCCCCTGGTCTCAACATTTACTGAGGCCCTGGCCTAACGAATGTCGACAGGGAATATTGCTGTTTGCTGGTTAAAAGCTTGGTGTTTGCTCACTGGAATTTATTCATCCAGGGAACACGGAGCTTGGAGTTTGGGCTGAGCACAGGGTGAGGCCCCACAAAGGCAAAGGGAAGTCAGGATCCCGCTCTCAGAGGGGCTGACAGATCAGCAAACACCCAGGGCAGCCCTCAGCTACCCTGGCAGCTCGGAGGAGGTGCCTGGCTGTGGGATCATTATGGGAGGCTTCCTGGAGGAGGCAAGATAGGAGGTGGCCATGAAATGGGGCGGGAGCACTATGGCCTGCAGGGTGGCCTGCCCGGGAACTTGCTGAGCGTGGAGCATTGGGGCGGGGGACAGGCGGCAGGACCGGCATGGGATGTCGGTGTGAGTCAGACCCTGGAAGACCTGCGCCTCTTCACCAGGCGGCTTTCCCCTAAGGCAGCCCGAGACTTCTGCGGCTTCAGAGCAGGAGAGTGCCTCCTGTGTGGCTGCAGAGGCCAATCTCTATTTTCTCATTGGTCAGGAGCAGAATGCATGCTGAGTCACTGCTCAGGTGATAGAGTAAACGTGCTTTTTCAGGGGCTACTGTGGCCCAGGCAAGAACTGGGCTGTCCGTCCCCAGGCGTGGCCCCCCTTCTGGGTATCTGGCCTGTCCCACTGCCATCTGTCTCTGCCTTTTGGCCCTTCTGCTCTTGCGGCTTCAAAAGCCAGGCTGGGAGACTGGGGGGCCTTGGGGTCCAGATGCCCAGCGGGGCTGAGAGCACTTGGAGTCTGTGGCTGGCCAACCACTGTTCTCATGGTCCCCCAAGCGCTCCTGGCATGCTGTCTCCCCACCGGCTGGGTCTCCTTTCCCCCTTTCCCCTAGGCTTGCTGTCCCAGGGCCTTACTGAGGAGCGGACACATTTCACGGCCTGTACCCGCGTGCTGTGCTACCTCGGGCAGGCACGTGGTTTCTCTGAGGCCTATCCTCTGCTACCCCTTCCTCCCTGGCATCTTCAGGGACCTTGGGAGGGACTGCTGGGCAAGGAAACGGGCCTTCGGGTTGTACTAGGGCCTCTGAGGAGCTGGGACAGCGTGACAACAGATGGGCCACACCTTGATGTGGCGTCTTACAAGAGCACCTAGGCTTAGCACCTGCTAGCCTGACCTTCACGGAGGTTACTTGGAGGCTGGCCTTGCTCCTCCTAAGAAATGCAGTTTCGTTGTATTTGGCAAGTGTCCTCACTGGGCTGAGTGCCTTGCTGAGCATGGATATGATTCCGGCCATTCCCACACATCCCTGTGAGGTCAGCGCCATGGGTCCCATTAGACAGATGGGAAAACTGAGTCATAGAGAAGTTCTGTGACTTTCCCTGGACCATCCAGTCAGCAAAGCGTGAGCCACGAGGACACACTTATGGTGAAGGATAGCCCTTTGCTGGGAGACAAGGCCGCCCCACAGAATGGTCAGCTGTGTCCCGGGGGGTGTGGCCTGTGTCCTCTCTTCTCAGCTGACCTCTCCCTTGCAGGCAGCCCCAAGAGACCCAGGCGGAGCTGGAGCTGCGTCCAGCTGTGCCTGGAGTGTCAGTCAGCCTCCAGACCAGGCTGTCGTGGCACTGGGGACAGGGGCCACGGGCTTTTCCCTCGGCTCCTTCCTTGTCTCCCTCCCAGCTAGTCCCAGATGGTTTTCTGAAACTTGCTTGCACTCCTTTGAGAAAATGGCATCATTTTTTCCCCCCTGTAAATCAGGAATGGAAATAGAAAATCCGATTTCTCAGGAAGAGTATACAGAAGAAGGTAAATAGCACCTCTTCCTCGGGCAGTCACTGCTAACGTCTGAGAGGCCTGGCTGTCTGGTGCTTCCTGCTGTGTCCCCGGGACCTGGTGCCCAGCAGGGGCTCAAGAAATATCTGGGACCAAACGGAAACAGTGAATAAGTATTTCTGAAAACTGCGATCACAGACTGTCTCGGTTCTTTGACTCTGTGACATTCGCCTTCCTCCGTGTGGCCATGTGTCACAACTTGGGGTGTCATTTACTTAACCATCCCTTTGGCTGAGCTGTGGGTCGCTGGGAAGAACACCTGAGCTTATGGAGAGGTCGTATCGCTGGTGAGTCCTTATCTGCATTCTTGGGGGCGCATTGTTGGGCCACAGGATGGGGTCAAGGGGAGGGAAGTCTTCCCTGTTCCGAGAGCTGGACCCGCGCATGCTCCCTGCTCCCTCTTCGGGGCCAGATGCCTTCGGAGAGCTGCGGAGCTGGTAAAAGCAGTCAGGTGAGAGCGGTGAGGGATGGATTATGGATTACGTTTATAAGCCATATCAGAGCGAATGGAGTTTATACGTATCTGTGGTCACAGTGTACCTTTCTGGAATCGGTGGGCTGCCGATTGCCCCTACGTGCAAAGTGGCATGTTGAGAGGCGCCCTCCTGTCCAAGAGGGGTTTTTTGGGCTTCCATCTCTGCCTTCCCAATCGGCTGGTTTGCACAGACATCCCAGGCTCCCCGGAAACGCTGGACCTCAGCTCCCAGACACGGAGCGGCTGCTGCTTGCTGGAAGTGCAGGCATCCGTGAGACCCCGCCCCAGCTCCCTGTCTGTCTGCCTGCCTCCTGACTCCCACTGCACAAAGCAGATCCGCCCGAGGCCACTGACCCCGTGTTCCTGAATCCAGTGGCCAGTTTCCCATCCTCATCCTCATCTTGACCACCTTCTAGAACCCCTTCTTCCCTGAACCTCCCTGGTTCCCCTTGTTCTCCTTCTATGCTGTTCCTGTCCGGTCTTCCTTGTTGATTTCATGTCTTCTGTTCCACGGCCAAAGCCTGGCATTCCTCCATGCTGGAATGTTCTCTTCTCAGTGCATTCTCGCCCAAGGCGATCTAATCCCACTGAATCGCTCTGTGGCCTTAGGTAGCTTACTGAACCTCTCTGTGCCAGGATTTTTGCTGTATCTCTCCTGGTGCTGCGAGGACTAAACACGCCCCAGTTCCGATCACAGGCCTTGACACATAATAGATGCTTCATTCATTCATTCATTCATTCATTCAACAAATGCTACTGGAGGGCGTCCTGCATGCTGAGCTCTGAGTCTAGGCACAGAGGTTGTAGCAAGAATAAAACCGACCCAGGCCCTGCTCGCTTGGAGCTCCTGTCCTGGTGTAATGTGCTTTGTCATATGGAAAAGAGCAAGAAGGCAGAGCGAGGGGCCCAGGGACCAGGATGTGCTGGCAGGACAGCATGGGGTCCAGCTAGCTCAAGGCTTAGGGCTGGGAGTCTGGGTTCGGACTCACCACGTCCAGTCCATCTGTGGAGCTTGACCGGCTTAATGCTGTTGCCCCATCTTGGCTGTGTGACTCTTGCTAGCCCTCAGCCTGTGTGTGCCCCAGTTCCTCCCCTGTGACACTGGGCATGGTCACTGACCTCTCTGGGCAGTTGTGCGGATTAACGGAAGGTGACCTGGGGGTCTCACCTGGGACGCAGTGGTACTGGCCGTCATTCTTAAGGGCTTGGGCTTTGCCACCATGTGGGCTGGGAGGATAGCCCTACCAAACTGAAGTTCTAGGCCTTGGTTCCCCTGGGAGGAATGTGAGGGCTGGTGGGGCCCTTAGCTCATCATGATGCCTCCATCAGCTGGGCAGCAGCTCAGGCCTGGCCAGGCAGGGAGGCCGCAGGCAATGCTGGCTGCCCTTGGACTTCAGTGCTCAGGCCAGGATGCCACCTCCCTCCCTCTTTCTCTCTGCTAACCTGGCCTTCCCCCTCCCCAGGGTCCCAAGTGATGGTGGTTTACACGGAGGACGAGCTGAGCCCTGCACGACTGGTTAGCACGGTGGAGTTTGCAGCGGCGTCTGCCGGCTGGTGGGTGTGAACCTCGGGCTTTCAGCGTCTCAACCCGACAGGAAGCATGTCTAAGAAGAGCCGGAACAAGGGCGAGAAGCCCGACACGGAGGCTGATGCCGTGCAAATGGCCAACGAGGAGCTGCGGGCCAAGCTGACGAGCATTCAGATCGAGTTCCAGCAGGAAAAGAGCAAGGTGGGAGGGGTGTGGGCCCCCGGCTTCATGGGGGAGGGGCTGCGAGTTCCCTGGCTGGGGGTGGGCACTCAACCTCTGAGCCTCAGCTTGCCCCTTGGGAGAATGGGTACAACATCAGTGGTGGTACCACGTGGGTTCCAGTCTTGGCCACCTCCCGTCTCCCTGTGACCTCGGATCAGATACATCACTGTCTGTGCTGTAACTCCTCTCCCCTGCAAAATGGGGTCATAATGGGACCCCCCAATGGACCTGTTGGTGGAGGAGGGGGAGTTAGGAGGTGAGGGTACTAGAGAGCTTCTGGCAGAGTCTGGGTCTGGGACGGGGCTGTTGAGCTCTCGTGGGGTGAGAACGAGCTTTGGGGCTGGTTGGTACAGAGCCAGGTTGGTGGCCGGCAGGCTGTAGGCATTCAGTTCAAGTGTATTGATGCCTGGCACAGTGGAGGAATAATAACCAGCCAGGGCAAAGTCCTAGAGATCTGAGGTCACAGATTAAATACACTTGTCACTTGGGTGGTTTGAAGACCAAGCTGGCCAGTGTTCTGTGGTGTCCATGGGCTTAGAGAAGGGGGCGTGGAGCTTGCTCCCTGGCAGCCTGAGTGGGAGGGTCTGGCCTATTCTGGGTATGGTGGGGGAGGTTATACCCAGCCATGAAGGAGGCATGCCCTACAGCCGGGTGCGCAGCACTGGGAGCCCTCGAGGGACTGCTGGGGGATGGTCGTAGGTATCCCATCGAGTTGAACGTGCTGGGGACTGGGCAACAGCAGGGGTCCAGACGTGGTCCAGCTCCCAGGTGGGGAGGGAGGATGGGCCCTGGGGCCTGATTCAGTCCCCTGCTCAGAACAGCACCATGGAGAGCGGAGGCAGAGCCCAGTACCTGGGGGGTGAAGGCTGGGCTCCTGGAGCTTGGGGACAGATGTGTCCCCTCCCATATCAGGACACTCAGGACTCCAAGCCAGCTTAGCTGCCCAAGGCACCAGCTTGTCCACACTTTGTGCATCTCAGGAGGGATTCATCTGCTGGGATCCCTTGGGACTGGCCCCACGCCAAAGTAGCAACAGCAGCTGTGGCCCTTGGGAAACCACACAGCCAAGGTCATTCTGCCAGGGGTCCTCCCACCCCCACCATCTAACTCACCTTGCTGTCTCAGGGCAAGCCATGTGACCACCCGATGCCTCAGTTTTCCCCTTTGTTACATGGAGTCCTCTGATGTGCCTGCCTCCCTGAGTCATTTGAAGAATGGGACAGTCACACATGTGTGCCGCCTGTCACACACAGCCGCGGAGCACTTGGCTGACATTTATTATGTGTCTGCTATGCAGGTCACTCTAGGTGCCTTTGACGGTGCTCTCCAGTTGATAGGTGAGCAGACTGAGGGTCAGTCAGCTAGCTCACCGGGGCCACCATCACAAACCACCACCGACTTTGGCTTAAACAACAAGGAAGTTATTCTGGAGGTTGGAAGTAGTGGATGAAGGTGTGAGCAGGCTGGTTTCTCCTAGGATACCTCCCTCCTGGGCATGGAGATGGCCATCTTTTCCCTATGTGCTCACATGGCTGTCCCCATGTGTCTGTGTTCTGACCTCTTCTTTTAAGGACACCGGTTGTAATGGGCCAGGGCCCACACAGATGACTTCATTTGACTTAATTATATCTTTTCAGATTTTATCTCCAAATACAGTCACATTCTGAGGTTCTGCAGGTTGGGACCTCCTTTGGGAATTTGGGGGACACACCTCCGCCCATGATATCGGGTCTCAGCACAGGTGTATGTGGTGGCACTAGGTTGGGGCCAGGTCTGTGGGGACTTTGCCCCCGGGTCACCAGGCTGTCCCCCTGTTGGACACGCCCCGGCTGCCTGATTTCTCAGCCCAGCCACACCCATGGCTCCTTGGGATGGCTTTCCCTGGGTTGCTGCTGGGGGAGCTTCTGTTCCAGAATTCAGCAATGTGCTTATGGGCTGGTAGGAAAAACATAAATAGAAACTTTATAGTTGCATTTAAATGATATTTTCTTCTTCTTCTTCTTCTTCTTTTTTAGATTTTATGTATTTATTTGACAGAGAGAGACACAGTAAAAGAGGGAACACAGGCAGGGGGAGTGGGAGAGGGAGAAGCAGGCTTCCCACTGAGCAGGGAGCCTGATGTGGGGCTGGATCCCAGGACGCCAGATCATGACCTGAGCCGAAGGCAGATAGATGCTTAATGACTGAGCGACCCTGGCACCCCTAAATGATATTTTCATACGATCCCATAAAATTATTGTTGATGCCACAGTTCAGGTTGTTTTCCCAGAGGATCCCTGTTGAACACCATAGGACAAGGGAAAATGTTAACTTATCTATTGATTCATTCATTCAGCAAGCCCCTGTGCCGTCACTCTGTGTTGCATGGGAAGTGTTCGGACACGGCGTAGGGGCAAGAGAGCCCCGGAAGACTTCACAGAGGCCTTTGGCAACTGGATCCTAAGGCTTTTGCTGGCTAGTGAGCCAGGGAACAGTGCTTTCATGTTCCCAAGTGTCCAGCAACACCCATGAGTCCCGGACATGCCGAGGCCCAGGTCTGGGGTGGGCAGGGGCAGAGTTGAGGCCTTACTGGTTGGGAGGTGTCTGCCACGGTCTGATGGCAGGACCAGAGTGCTGGCAGGGAGTGGGAGAAGCAGCCAGGTCTGGAAATGGGGAGCCAGCGCTGACAGGCATAAGGAGGAGTTGGGTGTCAGGGGAAAGGGGGGGGGCTGACTTACCTGTTCCTGCTGGATGGCAGGTGGCGCTGGCTCCCAGGTGTCCCCCGAGGCAGCTGCCTTCCCCACCACCCCAGGGTGCAGTCCCTTCCAGTCAATTTGCTCTTGCCTCATCTGGGGCCAGGTGCGGAGGAACAGTGGGCACAGGCCCATCTCTCCTGCTGTGCCTCTGAACTTGGGGGACAGCTCGGAAGCATCTGGCAGGTGAAGTGCCAGTCACTTTTTAGACTTGCTAAGCTCGATGGTGTAAGGCGCAAGTGCTCTGCCCACAATGGGCTAACCTGGGCTTGTTCAAGAGACTTGTTACCCCTGGGCTTGGGCCTTGGCTCCTCAGGGCAGAACCGGTGGGACCCAGAGGGGATTTCTTGCTTGACCCTGTCTTCTCTACACACCGGTGTGGCCTGGCCTGTCTCAGCTGGACTACCCTCTCCCAGGCTGCCCTGCATACACCTCAGCTCTCCTCCACATTCCTTCCTCCTTATCTACCTGTGAGCAAACTTCCCTTTATCCACTCACCCACTTTTGGCTTTCCTTATGTGCCCATGATGTCCTGCTTCAGAGTATATAGTCAGGGTTGTTCAGAGAGGCATGGAACCAGTGAGAAAGATGTGTGTGTGTGTATGGGTGGGGAGGTGAGGGAGACAGATTTTTTTTAAGAAGTTGGCTCACATGATTATGGAGGCTGACAAGTCTGAGCTTTGCAGAGCAGGCAGCTGGAGAGTTCAGGAAGAGATGATGATGCACTCATGAGTATGAAGCAGTCTGAATTCCTTTCTCCTCCCGGGAGCTTGGCCTTTTCTCTTGAGGCCATCAAGTGATTGGGTGTGGCCCACCCACACGATGAAGGGTCAGCTCTTTTACTCAAGGACTAAATTGAATCACGTCTTTAAAAAAAAAAATACCTTCACGACAACATCTGCATTGGTGTTTGGTCAAATGACCTGATCCCATGGCCCTGCCAAGTTGATACGTGACACTGTCTTGAGACTTAGTATCCCACATCAGTGCAGCAAGTCCCTTCCTTCTGACTCAGGTCCTTGTTGGCAATAGGCAGGGAAATCAGGACAGTGGGCTTCCCAAAAAGGACAATGTTGAAAGCATTTAGTCCCTTGCTGGGACAGTCATGTTAAGTATTTAAAGTTCTGGCTCCTTGTGATTCAACCCATTAGGAAAGACTCCCAGTTCCAGCCCTGGGAGAGGTAGACCCAAATGGGTCCCCCATTTTATTTCTGTGGTCAAGAGTATTCAGTACAAGGAGATGCTGATCTCGTGTTTTTATCTGGCCTAGTTTTGCAGCTTTCTCTGCTGTTGAAAGTAAGGGTTGATCAATACCCGGACACATGGTCAAACTCCTCACCCGAAATTAACTTCAGCATGTTGGTATGTCGTAACCAGTGGTCTGGAGAGACTGTGGCTGCCTCCCATAGAAGCAGCTTGTCCTCTGAGATATAACTGGTTTCTGTTTTTTGGGGACTGGCATGATTTAGAAAGCTAATGGATTGGCAGGGGTTCCTGCTGAGTGTGTGTTTTATGTGATCCTTGAAAAGTTCGAATAAAGCACTTTAGGGTGTTTTAAGAAAATATTCCCTTGGCACACTTTACAAGTACTGTCTTAAATTTTACTGATTAGATAAATTCACTTAGGCTGGCTTGAGAGCCTGGCAACTGGGGATGACTGGGCAGCCAGGCTCTGGCGTCAGGTGCCTGGAGGTGAGCTTGGTTCTGTCCCTTGGTGCGTCCTCTCTGAGCCACTGCTGCCCTCCAGCAAAAATTACCTCTTCCCGAGGCTCCTATGAGCTAAAGTGGGGGAACCTTGGAGCCCCCAGCCTATGGAGGGGGTAGCTCAGTGAGGGTCATTGCTCCCTGCTTGTGCCTCTCTGCCTCTGTCTTCTCCAGTCTTCCTAAGTCAGTCCGTTGTTGCATAGGCCCTGGAAATTTATTTCTGGAGTAAAGTTTGTTCCTCTTTGGTGAGAGATGATTTCTGCCTGTGTTTTGTGATGGATAAATTGTCCTCCCGTGTGAATCTCCAAACTGGAGGAGATGTCAAAGGCCTGAATGTCCTCTCCAGCATCTTCAGATGTTTTTTCACCCCTAGAAAATTCTCAAGAAAATACCAGGAAATAGAGTAGGAAGGAAAATAGGTGGGGCCTATGAGGATCAGGGCCGTGGGGGTGGCAGGAGGGGGAATTGGGCTGTGGGGACCGGGGAGGGTCACAGGGGCCCTTGTGCACAAGGTGGCACGGGGAGGTGGTGGCTGGGTCTGATGCTGACCCCCTCTCCCGTGGCTCGGGCCGCAGGTGGGCAAACTGCGCGAGCGGCTGCAGGAGGCCAAGCTGGAGCGCGAGCAGGAGCAGCGGCGGCACACGGCCTACATCTCGGAGCTCAGGGCCAAGCTGCATGAGGAGAAGACCAAGGAGCTGCAGGCGCTGCGCGAGGTGCTCATCCGGCAGCACGAGCAGGAGGCCGCACGCACAGCCAAGATCAAGGAAGGCGAGCTGCAGAGGCTGCAGGCCACACTCAATGTGCTGCGGGATGGTGCGGCGGACAAGGTCAAGACGGCGTTGCTGGCCGAGGCGCGAGAGGAGGCGCGCAGGACCTTTGACGGCGAGCGCCTACGGCTGCAGCAGGAAATCCTGGAGCTCAAGGCCGCGCGCAAGCAGGCAGAGGAGGCGCTCAGCAACTGTATGCAGGCGGACAAGACAAAGGCGGCGGACCTGCGCGCTGCCTATCAGGCGCACCAGGACGAGGTTCACCGCATTAAACGGGAATGCGAACGTGACATCCGCAGGCTGGTACGTGCTGCCCGCACCCCTCCACAGCGGGCGTGCATGCACCCTTTCCTGCCCGCCCACGTGCATCCTTTCCTTCATGCATTCTTTCCTCTCCCACTTGCATGCATCCTTCCCTTCCCATAGAGTGCAGTAAATGCGGAGTTTCCAGACATGGTTCTAGGCACTGGGCTTCCAGCAAAGCCCCTGCCCGTCCTAGTGGTCATAGAGAGGCTTTGGGCAGTTAGAACTCTCCTTGCTAGGCGTGGGATCCTTGGTTCTTCATGAAACAGTCCAGAAGCAGAAGTTTCTCACCTTCAAAATGAGGTTAATAGATAAGGGGCAGGGTTATTGGAGGAAAGGACTGTGGAAGCCTATTGAAGTGCTAGACATTTATTTATTCATTTAATTAATAAACCAGAGCACATTTATACCTCTAGGTAAGATGAATATATAGGGATAAAGACAGCCATTCTGTTGCAACATCTGGGGAAAACCATAAATTGCAAACAATTGTATTTTTAAAGACTGGAGGACTGTGGAAGTTCTGAGGTCTAGAAAAGCTAAAATTCCAAAGGGATGAGAGAGACCCTGCCCAGGTGAGCTGACAGTTACCAGCCACTTTCTTGCCTGGGGGGCATTTGCTCATCCTGGGTGTGGGCCGGGGATTGGGCTTCCCCCAATAAGGAGACTCCACCAGGGCTGAGAGAGGTGAGTAGGGGTTTTTGGCCATCTCTCAGAGTCAGCATGAAAGATAGGAAACTAGAGGATCCCACATATATATCCCAAAATATTTTAGAGTTTGCACCCTAAAATATTCACTGAGTTCTGGGGTGATGCGGGAGGCTAGCGAGGCCAAGCAGAATGGCAGAATGAAATCTTCCAGAGTCATACCATACTTAGGAAACAAGCTGGCCAGATGGACAGGTTGCAACAGACCACGAGGACAGACCCTCAGAATGACTGTTGGACTTTGCACCTGTGCACTGCAGAAGGTTGAAAAGGCAAGTGAGCTAAACTCAGACTAGAGTCAACGACAGCAACAACTATGATATTTGCAAGAGGCACGTCTTGATTAAGAGAACATGGTCAGACTGAAAATTGTGAGGATGGAGATAGGTACAACATCCAAACACTAAGCCAAAGAAAGCTGGTCTGACTGTATTCATGCCCAAGGTCTTAACGCAAGGAGTAAAACTAAAGAAATGTAGGGGCAATTCTTAATAATAAAGGGGTCAATTCTTAATGGCATTTAGTAACAAAATTTCAAAACATGCAAAAGAAAAACATCAAAACTAAAAGGAGAAACAAATCCACACTTATAGTTGGAGAATAGCACTCTGTCTCAGCAAGTGATAGAACACATAGGTTATAGATGAACAAAGATATGAAAGATTTAAACAGTATAGTGAACTGACCAGAGCTACACTGACAGAATATAGTATTTTAGCAGCATCAGATACAATTCTTTTCAAGGGGACATATACACTTTCAAAATAGTGCTCTTTCAAGTAAAACAGATTTTAGACAAAAGGAAGAAACAGTGAAATTCAAACATTTAAGTTTCTATCTTGAGAAGAAAGAAAAAGAGCAGCAAATTAATTTCTGATAAAGCAGAATGAAGGGCCTTTAAGAGCAGGAATAACTGAAGTAAATCAGTGAAGAAAATGAACACATCAAAAGTTAATTGAAGTAGGTCAACAGATAAGCCCTGAGAAACGCTGATGAAGGGACAAGGGGACAAGTCCCCAGGATACAGACTGTAAGAGGGGCACTACTACAGCCCCTACAGAAATTAAAGAGACAATACGAGTACTTTATGATCAGCATATCCAAGTAGAAATATGGATAAAGTGTGCATATCCCTTGAACAAGTACAACTTAACCAAACTGACACTATAAGAAATAGAAAATGTGTGCAGTCCTATGGCTATTTAAGAAATTAATAGTTCTCCCACAATGAAAAACCGAAGCCCAGAGGCTTCACAGGTAAATTCTTCTAAGTATTTAAGGAAGAAATTACTAATTACACACAGACTCTTTCAGAAAAGAGAATTAGGAACATATTTTAATTCATTTTATGAAGCTGGCATAACTCTGATCCCCAAACCAATGATACTACAAGAAAAGAAAAAAAAATGTAAATTATACTGTATAAACATAGCTACAAGAGTACTAAATAAAATATTAGCAAATAAAATCCAGCAATATATAGAAGGTCTAATAAGCCATGGCCAAGTTGGGTTTATTCTAGGAATACAAAGATTGGTTTAATATTAAAAGATCAATGAGTATGATTCAACTAGTAATAGAATAAAGGTACAGAAAAAGCATTTCATAAAATTCAACTTCACAATATAAGCTCTCAGCAAATTATGAATAGAATAGAATTTCCTGAATCTGGAAAAGGGTTCTATAAAAAAAATTTACTACCAACGTGTATAGTGGTAAAATATTGCACTTTTCTCACGGAATTCAAGGACAGGACAAGATGTCCACTGCCACCACCTCTGTTCAACATTGCACCAGCTAGAATCTCAAATACAAAAGCCATTAAAAAGAAATAGAAGTTCCAAAGATCGAAAAAAAAAAAAAGAGAGAGAGAGAGAGAGAAGGGATTTATTTGCAGATGCTATGATTGTGACATAGAAAATCCAAGAGCTTCTACAAATCATCGGAATAAGTAAGTGAATTTATCAAAGTCTCTAAATAAAAAGTAAATGTGCAAAAAATAATTTGTGTTTCTATAAACTAACAATGAATAATGAGAAAATAGAACTTTAAAAAAGACCATTTATAGTAGAGTGCCAAGACTTTGGAGCACAGTCTAATGAAAGCTGTGTAAGGTTTCTACCCTGAAAACTAGAAAACACTAGTGAGAAAAAATAAAGGAGACCTTTATTAATTAGTAAAGGGAGAAGCCATTTTCATGGTATCAATATCGGTTCCTCCACAATTGATCCATAGATTCAGGGCAATCCCTATCGTAACTCCAGCAGACTTTTTCTTTCTTTTTTTTTTTTTTTTGTAACATTGGCAAGTGGATTTTAAATTTGATTTAAAAATTTAAAGGACCTGGATTCACAATCAATCTTGAAGACAAACAAAATCAAGAAAGCTCATACTACCATATAATCAAGATTATTACCAAGACAGGCTGAATGATATGTGGATAAATCACGGGAAACAGAAGAGTCCCAAAACAGACCTATACAGAGGTGTCTGCCTGCTTTAGGAAATAGATGACACCTCAGTCCAGTAGGGAAGGGATGGCCTTTCAATAAACCGTGTTAGAGTAGTTGGACATCTATAAGAAAAACAACCTAAAACAGGAATAGTGATCATTACATCGTGCTATCCATAAAGGTTAATTCAAGGTGGACCATAGCCTGAGATGTTAGAAAGCAAACCAGAGAGGCTGTTAGGATAACACTGAGCAATATTTTCATGCTCTTGGGTTAGGTAAATATTTCTCAGACAGGACAAAAATACACTATTCATATAAACGCACTATTCAGAGAACGTTGTACACCGAACATTTAAGAAACACATTCTGTTCATCCAAAGGCATCAGTGGAAGAGAGACAAGGCACAGCACAGATTGGGAGAAGGTATTTTCCAGACATGTATCACAGACAACTTTTATCTGAATTGTAAAAACAACTTTGAAGCAATAAAAAAAAAATAATTAAAATGGGCAAAGTTTTTTAAGGGTGCATTAAAAAGAGAAGATGTACTCAAATGAAAAGTTGCCCAAGCTCATGGATCATCAGGGAAACACAAGTCATAACTAGATGCTATTCATACCCACTAGAATGGCTGTAATTAAAAACAAACAAACAAAACAAAACCAGACGATAACAGAGACTAGGGAGGATGTGGAATACTGGGAATGCTCAGATGCTGCTGTTGGAATCATCAAATGCTATGACCACTTCGGAAAATGACTTGGCAGTTCCTTAGAACAGCAATTTATGCTGCCCGGGACTTCCACTCCCATGGGGAGACCCCAGGGCAATGAAGACACACGTGTACATAAAGACATGAAAGTGAGCACGATGGCAGTAAGAAGGAGGGGACTCTTAGGGTGTAAACAGCACTCCACTCTTTCAGGATGGCCCTAGTGCAAGTAGAGTTGTTATTCCTTCCATTGAATGTTTATTTGTCCGAGTTCCAGCATTAGCTTCAGCACCAGAGTGGCAGAGAAAAATAAGATGTGGGCCTAGATAGCAGATAGCTGACAGACCACCAGACGATGGCGTATGAATAGGTTATTACAGTGTGGGGAGATTAGTTCGGTGGTAGTACCATGCCAGTGTAAAAGGCAGCAAGGAAGAACAAGGGGTGACTCTGGTGTGTGAGTCATTTCACAGAGGAAGTGAGCTGGGTTTTGAAGGATGAATAGGAGTTTGTCAGGTGATGGGCGACCGTTCTGTGCAGAGGGGAAAACCCTGGATGAAAGGAGGAGTACGGTGTGATCATTTTTCCTATAACTTTAAAATAGCCATGGTAATGTTTGATACTTGGATTCCCTGTAAAATAGTAAATGAAAATACAGTGGAAACTGCCATTGTCAAGGACGGGAGAATTGATGTTCTTGCCTTCAACAAAAGTTTTAAAATTATACAATGTTTCTGGGGCTCCTGGATGGCTCAGTCAGTTTGGAGTCCAACTCTTGATTTCAGGTCTGGTTGTGATCTCAGGGTTGTGAGATCAAGCCCCACGTTGGGCTCCATCCTGGGTGTGGAGTCTGCTTGAGATTCTCTCTCCACCTCTCCTGCTTTTCTCACTCTCAAAAAAAAAAAAAAAAGAAAGAAACATTTCTGGCAAAAAGGATAGATGAGATAATGAACCCTTAAGCACCCACCACACAGTTCATGAACAGGAACATCATGGCAAGACCGAGACCCCTTGCCTGCTCCCAGGCCCCTATCCCCGAATTGGGAGTGCATGATTCTGTTTCCCAGACATGTAGCTCTATAGTGTATGCTGCCTCCAGATGACCTTGGTCAAGGTCACATTGCAGGAGGGGGATTTCATGCCCTGGGGGACGTCCTCTAGCAGACCTCATCGTAGTGAGCACACAGGGCTTGGCTGGCAGAATAATGATGGAAGACATTTGCCTGCAGCCTATCTTTTCTCCCAATGGACTCTCAAGGGTGGACACTTCACCAAATGTCCTCTGTGCACCCCCTGAAGCATCCTCTGGAGCCCAGAGGGAGTCGGGCCTGGACTGTGGCTATGGGGGTGGGGAGGATGGATGCCTGAGCAGGGGCTGCAGTTGCTAGGATACAGGGACTTGGCCTGTTCTCCCTGTCAGGTTTCTGTACCCAGGCTTGTTTGCTGAGAGTGGTTTTACCTGCTGCCTCATTTTGTGCAACAGGAAACTGGTCTAGGGAAAGTGACATCACAAGCAGAGTCCCTGTGCCCTGGCTGGGTCACTTACTCACTGACAGCACCAAGTTCCTCTGTGTGCCTGGTCCTGGCCAGGCCCTGATCCCACTGTGCCTGTGACAAGCTCTAGGGTGCAGGTGGCTAGGAAGGCAAGGGGCAGGGACCTTGGATGACAGGCACTTAGAACATTTTCTAGGGTCATGAGCCTACTTTTTTTTTTCTTGATCTGAGAATGGCAAGTGGAGATACACTGATTTTAATTTTTTAAAAAGATTATTTATTTATTTGACAGAGAGACAGAATGAGAGAGGGAACATAAGCAAGGGGAATGGGAGAGGGAGAAGCAGGCTTCCCACTGAACAGGGAGCCTGATGCAGGACTCAATCCCAGGACCCTGGGATCATGACCTGAGCCGAAGGCAGACACTTAATGATGGAGCCACCCAGGCACCCCGATAATCTAATTTATAGAAGATCTAAGCACATACTGATATTGAGTTCTCAGAAATAATCTCCAGCTCCTTTTCTGTTTGTGTGTGTGTGTGTGTGTGTGTGTGTGTGTGTGTGTGTGTGTGTTTATGGAGGGGGCATTGTCACATCAAGGGAAAGGGAGCCTTTGGAGAAGGTCTGCTCTGGGTGGAATCTGGTCTTGTTCACTGGGTGAACTCCATCGAGTCTCTTACCATTTTTGAGCCTCATCTGCAATACGGGAGTAATCCCATACCTGCCCTAGGGTGACGAGAATAAAGTGAACTTCAGCTTATCGTTCCTGTAACAGGAGACCCATGAACTGTGCTCCTCTCTTGCAGGAGCAATTTATATTTAAAGTAAATAAAATGGGGGAAGGAACAAATATTTGCTTAAGGGACTGCTGGAGCTTAATTTAAAATGCACCAAAGGATTTTTCCGTTTTAGTACTAAACAGGCATATCCTCAATTCAGGTGTTCTTGGTGTGTGTGGGGTTTTCCCTTAAAGTGGCCACTTGCAGAATCAAGGGACAAGAACAAGTGTCCATTTCCCCTGTTATCTCACAGTTTGGAAAATGTCATTCCTCAGGCAGGCCTATTGCTTATGGCAACGTGTTCAGAAGGTGGCCTGAGTTTTATTTCTTTGTCAGCTGGGTCGGATTAGAAATGAGGGAAGGCCTTTGGGCCCCTGCTTACACATTTAACATACCTCTTAAGAAAGGGAAATAAGAAAGGCAAATATGGTCCACATTGGGCAGCAACACCAGTTTCTAGACTCATCTCCTAGACCTGTTAGGCTTTGGCCTCATTGCCAACGGACAGTAACAGACGACCACCGCAGTCCACTAGGGCGTAACATTTGGAAGTTTAGTTCTCTCTCATGTATGAGGTCTGAAGGGGGCTGCCACAGGGCTCCACAGAGTTGTGAGGGACACAGGTACCTCCCAGCTTTGCCCTCAGAATGGGCTTTGGGAAGTGGCTCAGGTTCTCATGGCCCCTCATCCCTGCTGAGTGCCAGCCCTTGCATCGTCATCCCAGGTTGTCAATAGGAGGGCCGGTAAAGAAGGGCGTGGTCTTCTGTGAAGTTCCATACATGCCATCTTCCTGCTCTTTGGCCAGCACCTACTCACTCAGCTTCACCTAGTTGCAATAGGGACCAGGAAATGTCCTTTTACTGAAGTGCACAGCAGCCCCTAATAAATTCCAGTTAGGCCCTCTTTTAGTCTTCCAGGGCTGCTGAAACAAATGATGGCAACTTCAGTAGCTTAAAACCAGAATATATTCTCTCATGGTGGTGGAGCCTGGAAGTCTGAAATCAAGGGGTCAGCAGGACCGTGCTCCCCCTGCAGCTTCCTGGGAAGGGTCCTTTCTTGCTCCTTCCAACTTCTGGTGGTGGCTGGGAAACCTCAGCGTTTCTTGGCTGTGGCCATGCCACTCCAGACTCTGCTGCCATGTAGTCTTCTCCTCCCTTTGTGTCTGTGTCTGGTCCCCTTCTTGCAGGGACATCAAGAGTGGACCCAGGGGCCACCTTAATCTGGCATGACCTCATCGTCCCTTACGTCATCACCACATCTTCATTCATTCTTTTTTCCCTGAACTTTGGGACAGAGGGGGGCTAACACAGTTACTCGCACATTGATGGGCACATTGGGAGCTGACCAAATGAAGCTTTTGCGGGGACAAATGTCCCTGTGGATGTGGGACCGATGGGACCACACGGGCCCTGCAGAGGCAGACCTGTGTTTGCACCACAACTCTGCTACTGCTGAGAGCCTGGGCATGTGCAGTGCTCTGGGCCCCAACAGGCTGTAAGATGGGGGGAATGCTGTCTACTGTGAGGGTCCTCTGAAGACCACGAGAGAGCGTGTCTCGTCGGTAATGCATGTAGTATTGAGCTCATGCGGGCATATGAGAAGGAAGGAGCAGCCGTCGCCCAGTTGGTGTGCTTTCCTGAACTCTGTGTCAGGCTCTTTTAGTTGCAAGTGACAGAAATTCCACCTGGAACCAGCTTGAACCATCATTGGTCAGCCTTTACCACTGAAGGACTGGGATGAGCTCCGGTCACATCTCCCGAGGCACTCATGCCCCCCAGGATCCAGGTTTGTGAGGCTCTGCTCAGCCTCCTGCTGCAACATTCTTTGCCTCTGGGCTCTCACATTGTGCTGTGCCAGAACCTGGTCCTTACACAGCCCAGAGAAAGTCACCTTTCTGGCCCCTAATAAGGAAGAGCAGGAGGGCGTAGCTGTGTTGTCTCCAGGCTGTTTGACTCTGATTGGGTCACGAATAGGTCCTCAAGCCAGGTACTCTCAGGGGGCGGGACATGTGGGTGGTGTGAGCCAATCAGGGCCTGCCCTGGAAACTGGAATGGCTTCGGCCCTACCCCTCTGCTAAAGCCCTGTGCTGAGACCAGGAGCTGGGAGAAGGAATGGCTTCACACTTGGGGGGCTGCAGGTCAGGGAATCCCAACAGCAGCAATTGGTGGCCTCGTCAGGGTCCTGGAGGCTTAGGTTGGCTAAGAACTCAGCCTGGGGGCTGAATGTGACGTTGAAAAATGAAGAGCCTATTATTGGCTGAGTGAGTTGGCAAGTCTCCTACCCTCGGGGCCCTCAGGACTTTGGCTGGGGAAATAGAACAGCCCAGTGGATGTTGACTCCAGAAGCCCTTCTGCATTGCCCATTTGTTCCTGGACATCATCTCTGATGATGAACCTTTCTAAGAACCTTTCCTAAGGTGATGGGTATAAGACCCTGCTCATATCCTGAAGGAAGTGGGGGAGAATTGGCACTTTTCTAGGTACAGAGTTTGGGATTCCAGAGGTGTCCTGCTTGACATGCTGTTGCTTTGTGTGGGAGCAGCTAGTGTAATGCATGGTGGGGGCTCCATTTCTGGGCTCCAAGGCAAAGCAAGAAGTGTGTGGCTCAGGGGCACCTGGATGGCTCAGGCAGCTAAGCGGCTTCTTCGGTTCAGGTCATGATCCCAGGGTCCTGGAATGGAGCCGCACATCTCACTCTCTGCTTAGCGGGGAACCAGCTTCTCCCTCTACCTCTGCCTGTTGCTTCCCCTGCTTGTGTGTTCTCTTTCTCTCTCAAGTAAAGAAATAAAATATTTTTTTAAAAAAAGAAGTGCGTGGCCTGGATGCTGCAGGGGGCCCTACGTGTGAACTTGCAACCCCCCACCATTGGTGCCCATACTTCATTTTTTTCTGTTGGCATCAATCACTCTCTGATCAATGCAGTGTTGATTTGTTTATTATGTTTATTGGCTCCTCCCCCTCTAGAATAGAAGCTCTGAGGGCAGGGACTCTGCTCTGTTTTGGTCACAGAATTTCCCAGTACCAATTCACGGCACTCGGCTCAGTATTTGTCGCATTCATGAAAACAGGGGAGTGGTTGACATGAATGAACTCCTTCCACATACTTCTTACTGCTTCTGGACTGGCATCAGTGGTGGCAAAAGGTCTTCTGCCTCCTTAAGGATTTTTCTCTCTAGCCAGAAGGTGCTTCTCCCCGCAGAGGGGAGCTCCTGGTGGGTCGCCACCAGGGGGAGCCGTGGGCACGTTCTGCTGCTGTTCCAGAAGCTGCACCTGGCAGGCCCTGGGCTGGAGCCAGGAGATGGTCACCTGGGGCTGGGGAGTGGAGGACACTTTCTTCTCTCAAAGAAAGGTGACTCAGAGAGTTTTCCGGAACTGTAGAACTTTGCTTGAAAACCTCCCAGTATTTTGAGAGTACTATTTGTCCCTTCTATAATCTCAGTCATGTTTGATCAGTGTTTAATGGTCTGCTGTCTAAATAAGATGGACTTATGTTCACCGGGAGCTAACATAGATCAGTGGGGGCAGACAGCATGGATCACAGCTTATAATATCCCAGGCTCTGCACGAAAATCTAAATTTCCACAAGTGGACTAGGTAGGTTCTAGAAAGGTCTCCATGTCCCCACTTGACAGAGGCTGAAGCGGGTCTGACAGGTGGTTTCATCTGTGTGTCAGGAGGTCACACACTGTGTGTGTGTGTGGGGGGGGGCGGCGTTTGAGCTCGCCTTGCCTGCTCCCCGGGGGGTGGGGGCTCTTAACCAGCATTGTCTGCCCTGGTGGTCTGCATCTGGGTTCAAGGGCATTTGTGTTCTTCTCCTGTGATTTTCTTAACACATGGCCACAAACTTCATGGCTTAAACCTGTAGAAGCGAATTCATACAAAGTCTGGAGACCAGAAGTCAGAAAGCAAGGTGTGGGTAGGGCTGTGCCACTCTGGGGGCTCCAGGGGAGTCTCCTTCCTGCCTCTCCCAGCTCCTGGGGCTCCTGGCACTCCAACCCTCTCTCCTCTGTCCTCACCTGGCCTCTTCCCTGTAGCTTCTTTTCTCGAGCCTGGACTCTCTTCTTCATACAAGGATACTCATCGGTGAATTCAGGACCTACCCAGTTTATCCAGGATGATTTCCTCATTTTACTATCTTTAACCTAGTTATGTCTTCAAAGACCCTCTTCCCAAATGAGGTCCCAGTCACGGGAGTCTGAAGTAAGGTTGTGGGCATGTCTTTTTAGTGACCACCATTCAAACATCTACAGTATTCATTTATTTCCTCAATATCCTAATACCTAAGGGAGACAAAGTCTAGGAAGGACAGGTGCTACCATTTGTGGAGTCCTACTATGTGCCATCGGCTAACTCTCATCAGAGCTAGCTTCTACTGGATGCCTGTTCAGTGCCAGGCGCTTTCCCTGTGCTAGCATGTTTAATTTTCAAAACATCCCTAGTAGTTCTGTGCTGTTCTCAACCCCATTTCACAGATGAGAACACTGAGGTGCAGGAGGAAATCAGGGAACATGACCCAGGCAATGAGGTGGTGGGGTCAGGGCCGCCCAGTGGCCCAGTTCCCCACCAGCCTGCTTGTCTCTTCTCCCCTTTTGGGTGGATGTTCCTATGTCCCTTTCTCTATGTGTAGGAAGGAGCTGAGGTGCAGAGAGGTTATGTTTTTTGGCTGAGGTCACATAGCCTGCCAGTGGGAGCTTAGTGCCTGGGCTGTAACTTTTTGCCCCAGACAGCGGGCTTTTTCCAGTGTGCCAAGTTGTTGATCTGCACTGGCTGTAACTTGTAAGTTGTGTGATCAGAATACTAGGGTGTCACATTGCTTCCGGCTGCTGGGGCTGCAGGTGGTCCGTGATATTCCCAGGCTCCCGGGCCCATCCCTACGGCTTCTACCCTCTATCTCTACTCGGCCTTCTCCCTGGGTGTCCATGTGCCTCTTCTTCTCTTCTAAAGACAGTCATAATGGCCTGCCCTGCTCCAGAGTGACCTTCTCCTAACTGATTACATTTGCAACAGCCCTTTTCCAAATGATGTCACCTTCTCAGGTTCTAGGAAGGACATGGATTTGGTGGTGGGTGGGGTGGTGATTTGGTGGCAGGTGGGGTGGTGGGGTGGAGGAATGACATCCCAGTACAGCACTCTTACTGGGGCAGTTTCCCAGCTGTTGGTTTTGTGTCGGGAATCAGTGCAAGTGTATGGCTCGGGGCCTAAACGTTCTCTTCTGTAAGCTTCTTTCTGCTTGGTGTCCTCTGGGGAATGTGGGATAAGAGCAGGCTGGGTGAACTGGGGCTCGCTTGGAGGTTGGCATGTGGAGAGGCTGAGGTCCTATAGAGACCCCAGGAGACACATCAATTTGGGTCTATGAATCTGGCGCCCCATGACAAGTCAGGGCCTGGGGAACATGCTGGGGTGTCAGCAGCAGATGGGGGGGTTAAGGTCATAAGTGAGGACAGGGCTGCCTGGGAAAGAGGTACGGACGGGGGAGAGGGCCAATCCTTGGAAATCCCAGACACTGATGGCGGCCAGACAAGGTAAGTCTGTGAAGATAGAAACCATGCTCTCATGGCAGAGGGCTAGAGGGGTGGGAGAAGTTCATGGGCCCAATGCTGGTGAGGAGGATGGAGGACAGAAATTTGTCCTGTGGCTTTGGGGGCCAGGGGAGCATTGAAGAGCTTAGCAGGAGCTATTTTGGTGGAGGGGTGGGCCTGAGACGAGACAGGAGAGGCTTGGGGAGGGAGGGGCCTTGGGGGGGTGGAATCAGGATTTTATTTTCTTTCATGAAGGCGAGAGAGACAAGAACATAAATATTTCACAGGTAAGTGTCTAGTTGGACATATAGGTCACCGAACCCATAACTTCCTTGCTTCTCTGTGCTTAGGGGAGCAGGCCCGGGCCATGGGCTGTAGACTCTCTGTGTCCTGAGTTTTCTGAGTTCGGCTGACCAAGGTTGGTGGTCCCGCTTAACTGTTTCCTGGGCCTCAGGCCAAAGAGGGAGAGATTTCCCTGGTCACGGGCCCATAGATTGATGGCTTGTTCTTTCTCTTTGGCAGATGGACGAGATCAGAGGGAAGGATCGTGTTATTCTGGCCTTGGAGAAGGAACTTGGGGTTCAGACGGGTCAGACTCAGAAGCTGCTTCTTCAAAAGGAGGCTTTGGATGAGCAGTTGGTTCAGGTCAAAGAGGCAGAACGGTACCACAGTAGCCCCAAGAGAGAGCTCCCGCCTGGGATAGGGGACATGGCAGAGCTCATGGGCGTCCAGGTGAGGAGGACAGCAGCAGGTGCGAGCAGTGGGGCCGCATGGCTGACCACCACCTGTCCTTCTTTCTGTGGGTCATTCTTCTAGTCACCTTGCCTGCTTGCCTCCCCTTCACCCTCCCTCCCTTACATCTGTCCATCCGTCCTGGCTCCTTCCCTCCCTAAATGGGCTGACATTCATCATGTGCCAGGCCCAGGCCTGGGGATATAGAGGTGAGCATCCGGCCGCTCATACCTCCCGCCGTCTTGAACTCAGTGGACAAGAAGGAAATGAAGACATCAGCGCCATGTGGGCCATAGGAGTGCAGGAGGGGGCCCAGTGTTGAAGTCGGAGTCCTGCAAGATGGGTAGGGGCTTAGCCAGCAGAAAGGGCTTTGAGGGCAATAGCTTGGTGCTTAGCATGCACAGAGGAGGCTGAAGCAGTGTGCATGCACTCATTCACTCACTCATTCATTCTCGCACTCATTCCCTCAGTCATTCACACATTCACTCACTCACTCACTCACTCATTCATTCACCCACTCACTCATTCATTCACTCACTCACTCCTTCACTCCCTCAATCACTCTCTCACTCATTCACTCACTCACTCACTCACTCACTCATTCATCCACCCACTCATTCACTCACTCATTCATTCACTCATTCTTTCATTCACTCATTCATTCAATCACCACATGGTTGAATGTCTGTCATGCATGATCTGTGCAGATCCCATGTGAGATTCTAGCATCTCAGTGGTCAGCAAGATTGGCCCAGTGGGTCTTGAGGAATGTCCTAGCTCATTCATGATGGGTCTTTGTAAGAGAGGCACCGTGGACAGGGGCTCAGACATGAAGGTGCCCAGAGACCACATTTGGCTGTGTGGGAGCCATTGGAGGACCTTGCAGTCTTGTCATCGGAGGTGAAGTCTTCCTGTGAGGCCCTGGTGGAGCCTGGGGTGCCCATCTGTGTGGCTCGACTTCAGGGAGCCTCGCCTGACATTGGGCCTCCCGACAAGGAACTCTCTGTCACATCCCATAGGTTTTCTGGGAGCGCTTAGTGTCCTGTAAGCTTCCTCAAAGTACATTTGTATCTTGACAATTTTTTTAGGATCAACATATGGATGAGCGAGACGTGCGGCGATTCCAGCTAAAAATTGCTGAGCTGAACTCGGTGATACGGAAGCTGGAGGACAGAAATACCCTCCTGGCAGACGAAAGGAACGAACTGGTAATCAGCTTTACGAGATGCAGATGCTGCCTCGAGATGCAGATTGCTGCCTTGTAGGGCGCGAGGAAACCGTCCTGTGGCCACAAAACCCGCCTTGAACACACACTGTAGATGCCTCCTGGTTTTCTTTACTTTCTTTTAGTTTTCTTTACTTTCTCATTAATCTCAGATTAAAAAATCGAACACACACCCAGTAAAGAAAGCTGCAACTTGCCCTTTGTTTCTACAGGAGTTTCTAAAAGATTTTTTTATTTATTTGACAGAGACAGAGTGAGAGAGGGAACACAAGTGGGGTGGTGGGAAAGGGAGAAGCAGATCCCCTCTGAGCAGGGGGCTTGGTCCAGGACCCTGGGATTATGACCTGAGCCAAAGACAGATGCGCAACCACTGAGCAACCCAGGCACCCCTGTTTCTACAGGAATTTATCCCAAGCAAATAGTCAGTGGGAGATGTGAGGGGTGTGGAGAGAGTGTTCACTGCACTGTTTATGGGAGACCGACCCAAAATGAAACAAACACCCAGTTGTTCAATACTCAAGTACTGGGCCACGTAATTATGCACCATTTTTGTGGTGCACTGAGTGCCGTCCTTAGGAATGGCGATAGAGATCCTATTTATTGGCCTTGGAAATGGGCTTGCAGTAAATTAAACGACACGCAGGTTATAGAATAAAGATACATTGTCATCATGCTGGATGTTGGATGTTGTTTTAGGTGGTGTGATTATAGATCATTTTTAGTTTTTGCATCTCTGTTTACTTCCTTTTGCATAAAAGTTCATGGGTTTCTAATTTTAAAAATAATGAACGGGGACTTCAGGTTAAAAAAATCTAGTAAGAAGACCGATTTCTTGAATATGTGTTAAGTTTTCTGGATAAACAGCTAATGAATTTTTATGTAATGGGAGTTGGTACATAAACCTTTGGATGCCTCATCATATTCCTCTTGATTATAAATTTTATGATGAAAGTAAGTCATCCTATTTGAAAAACACGGGAAATGAACAGTGTTAAGAAATGTCACCTTTTTGCAATTTCTAAAAAATCAAATATAAATTTTTTAAAATTTTTAAATATTTAATTTATTTATTTGTCAGAGAGAGAGAGAGAGAGCACAAGCAGGGGGAGCAGCAGGGAGAGGGAGAAGCAGGTTCTCTCCTGAGCAAGGAGCCCGAGTGGGCCTGGATCCTAGAACCCCGAGATCACGGTCTGAGCTGAAGGCAGACAGACACTTAACCAACTGAGCCACCCAGACACCTCAACCTTTTCACAATTTTAACAGAATCAAAATTAATTCATTTCCTTCAAGTATTTTTAAAGGCATATTTTCAAAAGATTTTATTTATTTATTTGACAGAGATGAGATTATAAGTAGGCAGAGAGAGAGAGAGGGAAGCAGGCTCCCTGCTAAGCAGAGAGCCCGATGTGGGGCTCCATCCCAGGATCCTGAGATCATGACCTGAGCCGAAGGCAGAGATGTAACCCACTGAGCCACTCAGGCACCCCTAAAGGCATATTTTTAAAATGGGTTTAATAAGACCGTACGTCTAGTATTAGATGTACGCTTTTCAGTTAAGCATTCATGAACTTTGCACACTGTAGAACAGTTTACTAAGAAGATTAGAAACAGATGGAGCTTCCTTGAAACAATTCGGAGCACCCTGAAGTGCATAAAGCAGAAACTGGCCAGCTAGCCAGTCCCTTGATCTTAAAATCACGAGATAAGGACTCTTAGCTCTTTGAGGTGGTTCTTACGTGGTTTTCATGCTCATGTAAACATACCGACTTCCACCACAGGAGTTTCTGCGGTTGTTTTGCGGTTACAAATGGGATATTTTCCCTCAGTATTATTGTTCTGCAACTTGCTTTATGGATTACAGCCCTGCCCATCAGAATTGCGAGGTTGTTCAGGTTCTTTTGCATGGAGTAGATTTCCAGAAGTAGAACCTATGGGTCAAAGTCCGTTTTGTATTTGAGTGGATGCCCCCCAACTGTTTAATCTTTCTTATAGCCTGGTCCCCCAAATCCGGGATCTGGGGTAAGTGCCTGTGCTTGACTCTTGGTACCAGCCAGCACATTCTGTATGGTCAGGAGTACAGCACCCCAGCTCCTTGAGGTCAGGTTCTCTGTCTGTGAGATGAAGATGGGGCCCCCTCCTCAGGTTGTGGGGAGGGTTGAATAAGCCTGGCAAGGCTTACAACAGTGTGTTCTAGAAGGCAGAGCTGACCATAGAGTGCTCATGCTTTGAAGCCCTTGAGGGCCAGGAGTAGAAACTCAATGACAGAGCTCTCCACTCCCTAAACCATGCCTCACTATGCCCGCTCTTCCTTTGCGCATCACCCCACTTTCTCTGTTCCCACTGCACTGAGCAAGCTGTGTTCTTGTCTGCTTGGAACATCTGGGCATGCAGTTTCCCCGCCCGGAACATCTGTCTGCCCTTGTCTCACAGTGTTCGTACCTCCTCTACTGTCTTTGCCCTCCTCTTCCATTCACTGGGAGGCCACCCTGTTGTGTCATCCCTTTGACCCAGCCCCAGCCCCAAGAGGGGCTCCCCCCATGCCCGTTGGACAAAAAAGACTGGAAGGACACCCTGCTGGTTGTCGGGATTCAGGGAGCACCTCCAGGACTGATCCCACCTTACGAATCTTTCTATCTCCAGCACGGAGTCTGGCAATGAGGGGGGCCAGGCCTTCCCTCTCATCTGAAGAAGGCCAGAGCTCTCTGCTGGGTCTGTACTTAGGAAGCAATGCTGGCCAGGAGGAGCTAGGTCACTGGATTGCCCTCTGTGCGTGTGATCCTGACCTCTGGGAACTAGTGGACAGGGGGCCCCAAGGCAGATCTGTGGGCCTCCCCGTGTTGGGCTGTAACCTCCTTCTCCTGCCTCACCCAGAGCCCTCTGAGCCTCAGGTTGGATACTATGTTTGGAAGCCAGGTGTCTGTGGGGTCTTCTCGGGTTTTGTGCCATCCAGGAAATGTGGTCCTAAGGGTGGCAGCTCCGGTCCCAAGGAAGGCTCAGCCTGGATCTCTGCTAGCCTCCGTACTGTGACCTCAGTGCTTTGATGGGTCTTAAAGCCAGCGGCCTTCTGTGTCTTTCTGTCCATAGCTGAAACGCTCCCGGGAGACCGAGGTCCAGCTGAAGCCCCTTGTGGAGAAGAACAAGCGAATGAACAAGAAGAATGAGGATTTGCTGCAGAGCATCCAGAGGATGGAGGAAAAAATCAAGAACCTCACAAGGGAGAATGTGGAAATGGTGAGCCATTGGCCACCTGGGACCGCCAGCTCCAAGTTCTGGTCTCCATCTGGGAGTCTCTAGTCCCTGACCTTCACAGTCCATGTTCTCCCCGCAGCCCCTGCCTCCTCCCGTAAGCTTGTGAGGGGTCTCAGTCCACGCCCATCCCCGCTGCTCCAGCTTCTCTGGGACATGCTGTGCTGTGGGCTCTGTGCCCAGAGGGAAGACGCCAGGCAGCGCCTGGCAGCTGGGGCTGTGCCTGTGCTCTGCTGTCTGCTGCCACCGGGGCCTTGGAGCACCCCCTCATTGCCCCTGCAACTGAGTGCCTTCATCCAGAAAGTGGGGTGGCAATACCAGCATTGGGGACTTTCTGGAGGATGGAGTGGTGGCAAAGAAAGGCCTACCAGCCCACTTGGCTCTTGAGCACACTTACTGGGGGAAAGCCATGGCCATTTCTGCTCCAAGCACTTTCTTTGCATAAGGGATTTGCATTCTTTCCAAGGAGAGGGGTTCGTTTTTGTGATCAGGGCTGTGTCTTGCATTTGAGGGACTGTGGAAGGGCCTGAGGCTCATTGTCCAAGTTAGGGTCAGTCACCCCTATTATAGCAACAAGACTGAGGCTCCGCGGGGTGCAAGGTCCAGGTGCCAGGGTGCGTGATGACGGGTGGTGTGCTTGCCTCACCAGCGTCCTTGTCCAGCATCCAGGGCTCCCTTTGGGCAACTACCTCCCACCCCCGTGCCTGGCCAGCCCTTTCTCTGAGCCGTGCCCAGGTTGGCTTCTGTTCTGTATCCATGGCTTCCTCCAGCCTGGGGACTGGCTGGCCGTCATTCCCCCTCGTGTCCCATATCCCCGAGCTCACACCATGTATCCCCCAGCTGGCAAAGCTGTCCACAGAGAACCCCCCCGCGATGCTCTCTCCCTCTGGCTGCAGAAAGAAAAGCTGTCCGCCCAGGCGTCTCTGAAGCGACACACTTCCTTGAACGACCTCAGCCTGACCAGGGTCGAGCAGGAGATCGAGTTCCTGCGGCTGCAGGTGTTGGAGCAGCAACACGTCATCGACGACCTCTCACTGGTACGGCTGCTGTCCGCAGGGGCTCTCGGTGTGGCGCCAAGTGACACTGTGCCAGGATTGGCGAGGAGGCTCAGGGCGGGGTGACTAAACGTGGGCGGGGCCTCAATGAGCCCACCCACCGCTTGCTCCCCTCCCTGCTTTATTCCCCCAGGAAACAGCCTAGAACTCTGTGCAAGCTGGGCACAGTTTCCATGGCTACTCTTTTTCCCAACCTTCTCCCTGATTTGCTGTCGTTAAGAGGCAGCATCAGTTTGGTGAATGAATCTTCCAGCCTCTACAGAGTGGGCACAATTTGTCCCTAAGAAGTTTTTTTTTTTTTCTTTTTTTTTAAGCTCTGTTGTCACAGACCATGAACTTGAAAGCCCGCACCTTTTAATCAGGCTAGAATTTGAAGGGCTTGCTAGGACTCTGTGTGTATGTAAGATTCAAGGGAGATGAGTATGTCTTAGTAGGTGGAGTGTTACCCCCAGCTGTCTGTGAAAGGAGCTTAGGCACCATAAGGGAGAATTTGTAGTAATTTGTAGCATTCTGTAGTGGTTTGGAAGATTCATTCTTCAACTTGTAGTAAGCTTCTGTTGGATCTTAGAAGCAAAGTGTGTTCTTACTGCCCAAGAGGGAATGTGGTGGTTCCATTCATGGGTCTTCAAAGTATAGACAAACCAGTGATCAAAGTTCTAGAAAAAGCTTTGACCATAATTGTCAAGGTCACCTTGCTGGTTTCTCTTCCTCTGTTTTAACACCTTCCCTCCTTCCTTACAGCCACTAATCCGTTCTCCCCCATCCCTCCATCCTTCTCCACCATCCATACTCCCATCTTTCCCTCCTCCGGACATCCCTTCTTCCTTCCATCCATCCGTCTGTCCACCCATCCACTTACCTTCCTGTCCTTCCCTCCTTTCTTCCCTCCATCTAGCCTGTCATCTTTCTTCGTTACACAAAGACTTGATACAGCGTAAGATAAAAACACACTTTCAATAAAATGAGGATAGATTGGAAAGAGGAAGAATAAACCAATGAGACTAGAAGGAATACAGACCGTCACATCCATTGAGACGGGGAGGTACAAATAGGTAGACCATAGGGTTTGGAACCAAGCAACAGGTTTGTCTCTGGGGTTCCTGGCAGCCCAGGGATAAAGTGGAGCTTGTTTCGGAGGGAGCGATGTCCTGGTTTTGCCTGGGATATGAGAACGCCATGCCTACTGATGGCAGCTGCCAGGCAGCCACAGGCTCCACTCTGCGTGGTAGGTTCTAGCCTTGCAGAGCAAAGGAAGAACCTCAGGTCAGAGGAATGAAGTGTGTCACCTGGTCTAGAGGAGCCCCCTGAGGATTTGGTCCCAGCTCAGTCTGAGTTTGCAACCACATGCTACTTCATTCTGGGCTGCAGACCTCACGAGTCCATGCTGCCCAGTGCTTTGCAGCTTCCAGCCCCCAAAGCACCCAGTCTGGGGCTTTCAGGATTGGCAAACTTGGGGATTTTTCTCAAGAGAGTCCCAGTCTTGTTAGGGACCTGAATAAGCAGGGTGGTCCTGTAGCTTGCATTCAGGGAAGTGGTCGTCATGCGGGGGCACAGAACTTGGACTGACCCATGCCTGAGGTGGACAGGCTGGTGCAGGGTGAGGGCCAGTGGGTTGGCTGGTGTGACATGAGCTGGCTGCAAATGCCAACATGTGTGTCCCCTTCCAGGAGAGGGAACGGCTCTTGCGCTCCAAAAGACATCGTGGGAAAAGTCTGAAGCCCCCCAAGGTAAGCCCACAGTGGTGCAGGTGTCCTTGCAGCCCTGCCCGGGACAGGATTGGGGGAAATGCGAGCAATCCATAGGGGATTGCTTTGTCTCTGCGTGTCTGAGGGGGAGAAAGCTGTTATGGTGTCTCTCAAAGCGACATTGGTTATGGCCATGGGCCAGCACCTGTAATTTATTCATGGAAAACTTACCGAAGGATTCTCTACGTGGGCCTCTGGGGCGGCTCTCTCCAAATTAAAAGCATAAATACTTAGACCTTTTGAAGGATTTAAAGGGCACTCAGGCTTGGTTTGTAATGTTTTATATCCTGTTCTGACAAAGTCAGGAGCTTTGGGATTTTGCTGGAATAACGCAGAACTATGTTCTCTTTGGAAAATGTGATCTTATAGAGACAGCACCCAAACATCCTGGCAGAGAGAACACAGCTGGCCTGGGAACATTCAGACACCACAGGGAACAGGCTGGAATGAAAAGAGCAAATTGGGGCAGGTGTTAAAAAAAAAAACAAAAAACCGGTTTGCATTTAAACCTTTGAACATTTTTTCACTGCCACCAAAATGTGGATCTGTTCTCCTTTCAATGGAGGCCCCTCCCGGTTTATCTTCTGATCGAGATGCGGTTCTGGAAAAACTTGTGAAAAGGAAACAGCAGTGCCGATGTGCTACCCCACAACCCTTTATGCGAAGCCTTCCTGTCAGGGTGGCAGTAGGGAGTGCTGGGGCCTGTGGCAAACTGAGCCCCTAGAACCAGGTAGTATCACATATTCCAGGGGTTTGAGAGAAGTGGGGACTCTTTGTGTTAGTTTTCTGGGGCAGCTGTACAAAATACCCCAACCTGGGTGATGGAGAACAATACAACCGTGTCGTCTTCTAGTTTCGGGATCTGAAGGTCCAAAGTCAAGGTGTGGGCAGGGTGGTGCCGCCTCTGAAACCTGCAGGGGAATCCTTCCTCGGCTCGTTTAGCTTCTCTCTTCAGTGTTCCTGGTCTCGCAGCTGCCTGACCCCAGCCTCTGCTCTTGTGGTCAGAACCCGTCATCCCTGTGCATCCCATGGCTGTCTTCTTGTAAGGACACCAGTCATCTGGGATCAGGGGCCCACCCTGCACCCTGCCCACCTCATGTTAATGGAGTACTAAGGGTAGGGCTTCAACAGGTCTTTCTTGGAGGGGGGACCCAATTCACCCCAAAGCACCTCATTTATATAAAATTGAAGGATTTTAAATGTTGGCATAATTGTTCATAGAACACTCCATGGCCCCAATCAAATCTATCTGCAGGCTGAGCTTGGACTTGGTCACTTGACTGAGGGGTGACGTACGCTCCAGCTCACTTCATTGTCACAGCAACCCCCTGAGCTTGGCGCTGTATATCCATTTGACGGTTACAGGAAGCACATGGTATATAGCATAGAAATAGCTCAAAGTGAATTGGCAAGGCACGGGTTCAAGCTCAAGTCTGGGCTCCAAAAGCCAAGCTTGCACCACCAAGTCAAGCAGGATGAAGGGCATTTTAAGGCAAAACCCCACAACACACCCACCCCCCGAGCCCTGGTGTCCCCTCTTTTTCTCAGTAACATAGTTGTAACTGCAGAATCCACTTTGCTTTCTGGGCTTTTTGTTGTTGTTGTTTTGTTTTGTTTTGCTTTGCTTTTTTGTCCTTAATATTGTACCACAATGCATGCACCCGTGTTAGGACCCCGTCATCATAAATACAGATTTTTATGACTACATAATTCATTGAGTAGATGGGCCATAAATTTGTTTGCTGTTCTGGGTTGGGCCCATTATTAGCTTTCAGCCCCTTGTGGCTCTAAGGGCTGTTGCAGCGAGTGAGTGTGTTAATGCCTGTGTAGACAGCTTTATGGGGCAGGTCTGTCATCCCTGCGTGCTGCCCGTTCCATGAAGTGACTGGACGTTCTGCTTCTGCAGATGCCACCACAGTGGCCTCCTTTGGTCCAGAAGGCTGTGTCCAGGGTCTGGATGGTCCCCCAGGGTTAGATTTCCAGAAGGTGGGCTATGGATCACAGGGTGTGAAGGCTTTGGGGGAGCATGTGGGACCCCCCGTGCTCTCTGAAAGACACGCAACATTTTGCCCAGCTGCTGGTAACGTGTGTGAATGCCATGGTCACTGTGGGCAAGTTGCAAAAACAGCAGTCTAAAGGCCTCCAGCTTGAGGAGGAACGGGATGTGCTGTGGCATTTGACCCCTCATGAAGCTCCTACATAGGGTTTTTGGGAACCCCACTATTGAGTCCCGACTCAGTTTTTCAAGCCTATATCAGAATTCGTGGAGTAAGTAAGGATTCTGTTTCTCCTTTTCCCAATTTCTGAGTGTGTTTGTGGGAAGAGAACTCTAAAAAGGCCTAGAATAGACTTGGGGTTTGCTAGGCTTGCATGGACACGGTTGAGGGGGGCCAGAGCTGTGTCCCACCTGCTGTCCCCCCTCACTGTCTTGGCCCAGAGTAGGTGTCCCCAGATAGCTGTTAATTGAATAAGCACATTGCTTTGACTGGCCAAGTGCGTTTGCACAGCCCTGGGTCATCTCCAGGGATGGGGATGTTCGGTCACTAATTGAAATAGATCACTGCCACTAGAAGACGGAGTTTGGGAGCCTCCATGGGAATTTTCCTGAGCTAGTTCACAGTCATTTCCACTTATTGTTTCTATGATCCACAAGCCTTTTTTCTTTTTTTCTCCAGATTTAGGGGAGAGCAGTTTCCCCAACACATTCCTACTTTCTCCTGGCATTGTCCGGGACCAGATTGGGACCTGAGCTCCCAGGGCTCTCTCTCAGGCCTGGACAGTTTCTCTGTCTTCCTTCCCACAGGCTGCTAGGGTTCAGGAGTTACTATTTCCCCTCAAACACCTCCATCAAGCTCTGTCTGTTTGTAAAGCGGGCTTTACCACACTTGGTCTGAGCCTTTGCTTGGCCCAAATTTTTGTGCCAGAATTTTCTGGAAGAACCTGGACTCTGAATTTCCCTCCACACCCACACTCCAGTGGTGATAGTAGAGCTGTTATGCCCTGATGTGATGTCCCCAGGGGGACCTTCACACTCAGAGGGTCGCTGACCCCGTCTCACCATGCTCCTGGGGACAGGATAGGTGTGGGCATCTCTGCCCCAGGACACTGCTAGTTCAGTCGCCTATAGGAAGTAGCAGGAGAACTCTGAGTGAGGGGTTCCCCAGGCCCCATGTGGGGAGGCCAGGCTCTCTGCAGGAGGGCTGGGAGCATAGATGAACCTGACTGAAATCCTGCCTGGGTGGGGACGGTGAGCTTGCTGTCTGAAATCTTGTTGCCCAGCATCATGGAGTCATGTCTTGGTAGAGAGCCAAGCATGCAAGCACAGCTAAGGTCATGCATGGTTGACACGGTTGACATGCATGTCAGCATGGTTGACTCACGCACCCTGGTTTGAGCAGGGATGGATCTGGGGAGAGGTGGAGACGCTGTAGCCTGGCAACCACATGGAAGACCGGTCCGGCTCCTGGCTGTATGGCATTGACCTTGGGGAGCTGTGATCATCCCATCCAGGAGACCAAACAGAGCGCCTGGGTCAGGGATCCACAAATTATTATTTGTCCTTCTCCCTTCTCCTTACATCAGTAGCTTTCCTTTGGCAGGTGCATTGACTTCAGATAACCAGGCCCTGCTCTTCATGTCCCTGGTTCTCATTTGTGTCACCTTAAAAGGGAAACTGTCTCAGGTCACAGTGAGGTGAGCTCTCCATGCCCTTTGGATGGTAGCCAGCCTTCGCAAGAGACTGGAAGATAGCTGAGAAACATCAGAGTGCCACGGGCAGAACTGCCCTTCTCTGAGCCCAAGTGTCAGTACGGTGGGCCCTTTGTCCCTGAATGGCCCCTGGGTCTGGTGTCACCAGGAAGCAGCTGAGGCCTGAGCTGAGACCTTCTGGCGGATCTCAGCTGGAGGGTCACTCACCATCGCCCTGCATACTTTCTCATCAGACACTTGGGGCCTATCCAGACTTGACCTTGTGTCCCTCCAGGCAAAGCTTGCCACTCTGTGGTGGGAGCTGCGTTGGAACAGAAGCCGGGACGCACCACCTTCTGTGGCTGGGGCTCCTGGGCACTTGTCGTCATGGGCCACGCTTTCCATTTCTAAGTAGCAGAGGAATCCTCTGCTCTTCTGCAGGGTTGTTTCCACTCAGCTTTGTTCCTGGGCTGCCGTTTCCCACAGTTCTGTTCCTAGCCAGACTCTGAGCAAACTCAACAGCTTGCAGATAGCATGGTTTCTAGGCTTCTCTCCCCTTCCCTCATTAGCCAAGGTTCTTTCTATTGAGTGTGTCAAAAAACTCAGTCATTTCAGAAAGGAAAGGAATTTATGTAGCTAAGAAGTCTAGAGGTAGCTGGTTTCAGGCACAGCTGGATCCAGATGCTTACCCAAAATTGCCTGGAGCCTGTCTCTCTCCCCCTTTCTACTCTGCTTTCCCCTGGGCTGGCCTCTTTCTCAGGTGGGCTTCCCCATGTGATGCCTGAATCAGCTTCAGCAGCTGTAGGCTGTAAGCCGGTGTTATACCTGCCTAGCAACTTCAGAGGTGGGAGGACATCTCTCTTCGGTGGCTCCAGCAAGAGTCCCAGGGCTGTGCTCCTTGGCTCAGTCTGGTTACGGGCTCATCCCTGAACCAGTTCCGATTCTGCCTGGGTGGGATGTGTTGGGAACAGCTCATTTGGCAACATGAATGAAAGGCTTAGTAGATGCTAAGATGTGGTTACATAGCTCATATCATGGATATTTTGGAAGGAGCAGTGTCCAGCATCATTACAGTTGAAATATACATATGAACCTGATTGTCTACACTTTTCTTTTTGTGATTGTCCTTTGTCTTTTCATACGGCTTGACTATCTTTCCAAGTACAGCAGTTTTCCTTTTTAATAGGATTATCTATCCCTTTTCTCCGACATATGGGATTTTACTTTGGCTGTTTTGCTGAGAGAAGCTTCTCCAAGAAATGTAGGCTCCCGTGGCTGCCCCAGGTGGGGATCCCGGTTTGGTCAGTCTGTACAAATAGCTGAAGGACAGACTGCTGAGAGCCCCTGAGTCCAGGTAGTCTGGGGTGCATGTGGGGTGCTCGGGGGATGAGCAGAGAACTTGCCCAAGTGCACGCAGTGGCGGATGTGCCCCCTGGGTTTTGGCTCTGGTCCGGAAGAAAACTCTCTCTGAGTCACCGTTGCTAGTGCTCTTCCCAGGGGCCTGAGGCTTGTGGAAGGGCAGCACCAGGAGGGCAGCCCCCAGGGAATGACCCAGTGGGGAAGCTGTCCTGGGTGATGATGACAGTGCCAGCCGGGGCCCCAGATCTCGAGCTGGCAGCATGGCCCTCGGAGGCTGATCCTAGAGCTCCGGGCGTGGGGAGAATGTTCCAGGGGAGAAGCTGTGCTTCCCCCTAACACTGGAGACACACCCGGTAGCAGGTGCCAGAGAGGCTGCTTTGAGCCCACCGGGCGCACACGCACTAGCGGGCTCTGCTTCCACGCCCGGTGATGGAATACATCCTCTTTGTGCTGTACTTCTCCTTCTTTCTCTGTCTCTGTACCCTGGTGTGCTTGTACTTCTCCGGCTGCCAAGAGATGACCTACAAGCACGAAGGTAAGCGGCTAGCTCTAGGCGACTGTTGGAGGTTCTGGGAAAGGACATGTCAGGGAGACCCTACCCGAGCTAGCAGCTGTCGGAAGGGACATGGGGAGGTGGGAGCGAGGGGGTTTGGGAGCTGTGGTCCATGCAGGGTGGTTTATTTTGGAAGCACCTGTCTTCCCTTCGGTGCCTTTCCATCTGCTGAGAAGGAGCACCTCTGTACATTCACAGGGTAAATGGAGCAGACATGTTTGTTTTTCAATTTTGCCCCAGCTGCCTTTCAAAAAATTGGGCTGGTTTATAAAAAGGAGTGGGGAAGGCAGGACTCTGGGGGGTAAAGAAGACGGAAATCTGGAGGCGCAAGCCCCCAGATGTGTGTGGCCAGGAGCCGAGGTTTTTCCTGGGAAATAAATGCCCAGGGAATCTGAGAAAAGTGGACAATTCAGGAAACCTGACAGGTGCCCCAGGGCGTGACTCTTTCCGAGAGAGCCGAGCGTTCGAGTGTTTTCTAGGTGATTCTGTCCTTCCTATTTCACGGGGATTTTGAAGATGTGTTGTCAGGCCACATTTTGGTTGCAAATGCTTTTCACTTTAAGCATGAAAATGTCTTTTTCTATCTTGCTTTTATTCACAAAGGCGTACATCTCTGTGGTATGTCTCAGCTTCCCAGATAATACTATCCCTTTAAAACACACTAACCCTTCAAGGAAACAAATTAACCCAACCCACATGTTGTACAAGGTTGGGGGAGTTCTTAAGCTGCTTGCTGCCACTGGAGGAGTTGTGTGAGCCCGGAGTTCTGTGGATTCACGTCCCGTTGGGCGAGGGACAGAACAGGAGTGTCCTTTTGTGCTAGATGCCCCGTCAGTGCTATGTCCCGCCTTCTGCCCTGAAGCACACTTCCCTGGAGCCTTGGTCTCTGAGGCCACACTGGACTTCAGGGATCTCCACTTGGGTCTGGGGATGGGCTGTCGGCAAAGGCAGCTCTCCTTTAATGCACATCTGCAACATCTGTCGTGAATGCCCATGTTACGGCTCAGAGAGGGAAGACCCAGTGAACAATCCCTGAGGTTTCTAAAAGCGGACTGTCCTGAACACTGAGTCATTAGCCACCTGGATGGTCCAGGAAGCTCACAGGGGGTGTCTTGTCCTGACGGTTTGGAGACAGCATGGCGAGAGGGTTCCTGGAGCCCCATCCGTGTGCGTCACGCCTGGCTGCCGGCCGACAGCGCAGCAAGTGCAGTCCTGTCCCCAGACGCCTTGCAATTAGCAGTGTTTACAAGAAATGAGGTTGGGTGAATGGCTGCCCAGAAAAGTGAGGAGTCTGGAACTCTGGGAGGTGAGTTCCGTGTGTGCAGAAGAGCTCTGAGCATCGCGGACCTGTCACTCCCGAACCTGCCGTCGTCACCATCAGGACACCATGGCCACTCACTGCTCTCTGGAAAACATCTGGAGAGTTTTCCATACCTGAATCCAAGGGAGGTTTCTCCTCTGGGGAGGAGATTGGGGTATATGTGACTGTCTCCAGCCTCTACTTGGAGACAAGAAATCGTTTGATACTGATGGAGCCCAGTAGGTCGACACGGTTCTACCTGGTAAACTTACCCGGGGTGTGGGACCAGGTGTTTGCCCAGCTGGTGCTGGCTGTGTGAATGAGGGGAAGGGCTGTCACGTGCGAGCCGAAAACTCTTTGTGGGCCGAGTTAGTTCAGCTTCGAGTTCACGAACAAAGCCTTGTTCATGATTATGCATTTGAGAACCAATGTTGACTGAATATGCTCGGCTCTGGGCCAACGTGGGGAATACAGAACCCCAGATCTCAGCCCTCATGAGCAAACTGCTGTCCTCGTGGGTGTCTCCAGCAAAACCTCTCCAGACACTCGAGCTGTGCAAGAGGACAGAGCAGTCCCTCTGTCTCCCTCTCCCTTCCTGATGGCTAGATTATTTCTTAATTACGTTTTTAATCATGGTTGCAGACACATTTCTCTTACATGTGGGCACCCAAGAGCGCAGACATATGCCAGCTTCAACAAGCAGAGTGGGGGGGTACCCTCAATGTGCAGGGTGAGCCCTGATCTTTCTGTGGGTTGAGGAGTGGGGAGGGGACTGGGAGGAGCCAGGTTCTGGATGAACCAGGGGGAGCCTGGGGCTTGACTCTGGATTTAGTTACGGTGCTGTCCTCATGGTCATGAAAAAACATTCGTCGATTGTAACCCAAATAAAAATCCTTCTCAGCGGCTATTTTGGAAGGGAAGAAAGCCAATGTTCCTAAAACACGGGAAGTTGATCTGGTGATTGTCGGTTTGTGTCTGCCGCCCCCAAGGGACTGAAGCTCCTTGTGGTGGAGAGCATGTGTGGTCTTAATCATGTTGTGTTCCCCCGGGCCCCATCCAGTGCCTGACCCATAGAAGGTGCTCAGTCGGGCGTTTGCTGAACGAATGCCGGAATGTATGCGTGAAGGCTGAATGAAGCCCCATATCTCATGGTATTTGGGGCGGGAGAAGTGCTGGGTAGGCAAACCAGGAAGCCAGGGCATGGAGTGTTCAGACTGCCTCTGACTCTGACTGATTGGTGCACAAGGGTCCCTCCTTAGTAGGACACACATGCTGCCCACTGAGGGTCAGCACACCGGATTCGGCGCATGCATGACCTTGCTCTCAGGTGACGTGGGGGGTTCTGCGTCTGTCTGATGGAGAAGGATGCTGGTGCTCAGAGGTGCTAAGTGACTGCAGAAGGAGCCAGGGTCAGGCCAGCGTGCTCTGCTGCGGCCCCCTCCCCCTTCCACCACCTTCTGTCACCTCCTCTCCCACCCAGTCCATCAGGAACCCCACTAGCTGCCTCTTGGGATGCCTTTGGGGTCCAGACATGTGTGTGGTCACTCCTGTGCCTGGGGGTGATGGGCAGGGGTGTGGGGGAGGGGCACTCAGCTGTTCTGGGTCCATCACTGATGTGCTTGCCCCTTGTCTTACATTTACAGAAGCATGTTGTGGAGACGTTTTTTGGATTTGATGAGGAGTCCGTGGACTCAGAAACATTGTCAGAAACATCCTGCAACACAGACAGGACAGACAGGGCCCCGGCCACACCAGAGGAAGACTTGGACGATGTAAGCGAGGGGCCGCCTCTGGCCCCTGACAGCCGCCCCTGCTGCTCCCCACAAAGATCTAAGTCTGGAGGGCCTGTGTCATCACAGCCCGTAGCCCTGAGGGCAGGGCCCCCCCCCCCCCACTGCGTGGGGCTCTGATGATGACACGGGGGGTGCTGGCAGCGTGTGATGGTCCCTTCCTTTCCCCAGTGCTGATCTCACAGAGGAAATCTGTGGGGCCTTGCTGCTGTCTTTGCAATTAAACCTGTCGCGTGGTGGACTGTCTCTGGTCCCCCGAGCACGCACACACACACACACACACACACACACACACGCACACGCACACACACAGGCACACCACCTAGTGGAAACGGCATGAATTGCTTTTTCATGAAGAAGATGAGGCCACACAGGAAGACAAACCACATGCAGCGGGTGAGGGCAGAGGGCAGTAGAAACCACTGGAAGCCCTCTCCCCATGAGTCACCACCCTGACGTTTCCCTATATCTCCACTCACACCTGGGTTCATGACTGCGGCATCAAGTGAGCTGGGCTCACAAAGGTGGGAAGGGAGGCGTGGTCCTTGCCCACCCGCACACCCCCCGCTGAATTCTCTTAGGAAACCCGACTAAAATGTGGTCGTACCAGACACATGTGACCACCAGGATGTAACAAGCAGCTTTGGGCATCAAACACCGTGTTCTACATCCCTGTCTCCCGTGAGCACGCAGGACGTCTCATGCCCATGCACACAGGGATTTAATGTGATGGGACCCCATAATGGATGCTTCCCAGTTTTCCAGACCACCAGTGTTGCGCCCATGCCTGGCCAGTATTGTGCCTTCCCAGGGAGGATGTCTCCTTCCGAGAAATTGCCAGAGTGAGAAGCGCTGCTGGGAGGTGCTTGGCTCTGGGGCGCTCTTGCCCTTTCTCCCTTGCGTGTGACTCAGGGATCCCCAGGCTTCCATGAGTTCCCGGGAAGGGTGCTGACGATCAGGATGGTGTCTTCTCCCACAGCCTGTCACTCCAGGCCCCCAGTGACATCCTGGCAGTGACTGGTTCCTTAAGTCATTGCCAGCAGTGGCTGTGAGGGCTGGATGTGTGCTTCTGTTCCCGGGGGACCCTGGCAGTGGGACCCACAGCCAATCACTTGCTTCCTTCTGTCTTTCTTCTCCATGACGCTAAGACGACGACCAGGGAGGAGGCTGATCTGAGGTTCTGCCAGCTGACCAGGGAGTACCAGGCCCTGCAGCGGGCCTACGCCCTGCTTCAGGAGCAGGTCGGGGGGACGCTGGATGCAGAGAGAGAGGCCCGGGTAAGTGTCGCAGGCCCGCAGGCCACAAGGGGCTGGGCGGACCGCCAGGGTCTCTAAACCTTGCCTGTGATGCTTGGAGGGGATAAGAAGAAGGGCTGGGGGGGCACCTCACCAAACCTTGGCAGACCCCCAGGGGCTCTCTTGCCATCTTCAAAGGTCTCAAGACCTTCCCATTCTTTTACAAATTGTTATTTACCGTTGGGTGGGTCAGCTTCGAACCCGTGCCTGGATGGGCTTCCAGGGCCTGGATTACAGCACCGTCCTTACTGCTCCTCTGTCACCCATCCATGGTGACCTGCTCACTTCCGGATCCTTCTCATTCCAGACTCGGGAACAGCTCCAAGCTGACTTGCTGAGGTGTCAGGCCAAAATTGAAGACTTGGAGAAGTTACTGGTTGAAAAGGGACAGGTGAGCAGGAATGATCATGGGGTTCTTCGCATGTCTGTCCCCTCATGGTGTCTCTGTGGCCTTAGTGCCAAGCTCCCCCGCCCCCACCATGGGTCTGAGTTGTTTGCTCCAGAGACATTAGAGAAAAAAAACCACCCAGGCCAAACCCAAGCAAGAATAGCCTAGCTGAGGTGCCTAATCGCAGAGTTTTAAAAAACCAAAACCTGGGGTGCCTGGGTGGCTCAGGGGGTTAAAGTCTCTGCCTTTGGCTCGGGTCATGATCTCAGGGTCCTGGGATCGAGCCCCGCATCAGGCTCTCTGCTCAGCAGGGAGCCTGCTTCCTCCTCTCTTTCTGCCTGCCTCTCTGCCTGCTTGTGATCTCTGTCTGTCAAATAAATAAATAAAATCTTTAAAAACAAAACAAAAAAACAAACCAAAACCCGTTACGAGGTTCTAACTTGGCTTTGTCATCGTTGGCCAAGTGTGCCAAAGTAGGAGACAATTCAAAAGGCAGAGTGTGGCCAGAATCCTCTTTGACTTGACTCTGAAGGAAAACTGCCATCATTCATCAGGGTTTAGTTGTGAAAATGAGCCGGGCCTCAGCCCGCTCCTCGGGGTTCCACACTGCTTGTGACTGTTCACAGGAAACCCCGGCCCTTGAGTTTCTCAGCGTCGAGTCTCCTCCATGCACACGTTCTCTGAACATGACAAGGCCAGACTGACAGCAGGACACAGTAGGGAGGCGAAGCCCAGACACAGACCTGGACCCTGGGTTGGGGGGGACTGTAGAGGGGGCACTGGGTGGAGTGCCAGCCTCTCAGAGGGCAACACCCAAAGGCAGCCCTCACTGGGGTTGGTGCAGGTCAGCCATTGCCTTGGTGGTGAGAGATAGCCGGGAATTCTCGGCGGCTCAGCGCAGTGAGGTTTACTTACTACTCAGTACACCCCCTGTCTCTTCTGGAGGCAGGGGGCCGCCCACCCCATGGGTTTTCTCGGGGACCCCGTGGCGCTGCCAGCTTGGACCCACCCTGCCCACTGTGTGCGCCCCTCTGCAGAGACCAGGAGAAGGTGGTATACGGGTCTCAGAATAGGGGGCTGAGAATGAATGCTGCCTCGTGTCCAGTTGGGACGAGGGCCCAGGTGGCGACCAGGGTGCAGATTAAGGCAGACTGTCAGGAAGCAGAACTCGGGACACATACACTGACGCTCACGGCAGAACTGTTCCAGGCCTGGACGGGGCTCGGCGAGTGGCCAACCCTGGGGTCCTGCTTCCGTAACCATGGTCCAGAACGGTCCACAGAGGTGGGGGAGGGGTGAAGTGCACACACCCAGGGTTGGCTTGCCTGAGTGTTACGTGATCCACGCAAGCCACGCTGTCTCTTTTCCTCATCCTCAAAACAGGGTAGTGATAGTGCTTCACATGCTGGGCAAGCAGAAGTGGGGAGAGGGAAGCAGTGGGAAGAGTCCAGGTGGGACAGAGGGCTGCTCTCAAGCTCCTGTTCTCCCTGACACTGACCTCAGCCTCTCCTGCTGGCTGAGCTCACGTGTCACCTGACCATCGACTTCGACTAAGTTCCATCCCCACCCAAGGTGCTTGACCCTATGTTTGTGGGCTGGTTCTTCCAAGTGGAAGGACCAGTTTGGGACAGAACAAATGGCCGTTTGTTGAGGGAGCAGCCACCAGAGCCTTGCCCTTTACCAAGTTTGTGCTTGGTGTACAGGGATAAGGTGTCAGTTGGCTATCGCCGCGTAACAAACTACCTCCAAACTTAGTTGTTTAAAACAACAAAAATTTTATTTGCTCACAGCACTCTGGGTGAGCCACTTGTGCTAGGCCCAGCTGTGTGGCTCTTCCACTGGTCTCCCCTGGGGTCATTTTGGAGGCTGTGTTGTTGAGGCATCAGCTGGGGTGACGTGGCCTGAAATGGCCTCTCTCCTGTCTGGGCGCAGGCACCTGCTGTTGGCTCTCCTCCTAGTCTCTCATTCTCAAGGAAGCTAACCTGGCTCCTTTGCTGAGTGGTCTGGGGACAAGGAGAAAGGGCAGACCTCAAGGCACAAGTATGCTCCAAGCCTCTGCTCAAGTCCCATTTGCAAATATCCCAGGAGCCAACACATACCACAGTGCACTCAGCTTCAGGGTTGGAGAAGTATCCATCACGTCCTGTTGGGAGAAGCTGCAGAGTTGTTGCCAAGGGTCAGGGGCATGCAGATGGGGGAACGGCTGCAGGCAGTCTTCTCTAGACCAAAAGATGAGTGGAACACAGCTCTATGCTCAAGGAGACTCACAGCCTCGTGGGGCCTATACATGTCAACCCAGAGACAATACTTCGTGATAAATTAGAAATTGGTAAAGGAAGCCCAGGAGGCCACCACAGCTGAGAGAAGGGAAGGAGGAAGTTCTTCCATCTATTCCTTTATCCATGTATCCATCCTCCCCTATTTATTGAGTACCAGCTGTATGCCAGGCCCTGTGCTAGGTGCTGCGGGTGGGGGTGCCACGGTGGAAACAGAGGCCTGGTGCCCTGTGCTCATGGGACCTCCATGGGTGGGACCTGACCAGGCAAAGAAATGTGGTTAAGGCATCATAGGCAGTGGGACCGGAACGCACGGAAACACGTCCCTGTGACAAAGCCAGGTCCGTGGGTGTGGGCTGACCTTTGGGGTGGAGCCTGGATGTCAGCCCATGAGCTTGGTGAGCAAGCGTGAGCAGATCTGCAAGGCCAATGGGTCCCTCTGCAGCTGCTTTCCAGTCACGGACACTCACGGCACGAACTCTGTGGGCTTTCAGGGAGCGTGAGATTTGGGGAAGGGACACCCCACAAAGCTGCCAGCTCTCTCTTTCAGGAGTAACAGTTTAGAGGGACCCAGGTCAGAGACAGGGACAGCAGCCATCCCTGTCTCTGACCTTTCCATGGAGAGTTTTCTATTGCCTTTTGGTCACCAACACCACCTTTACTCTTTAACTGTCTGTTTGCTTCAAGGAGTGTGAACATACTTAGTGCTTTTTCTTAGGATTCCAAGTGGGTGGAAGAGAAGCAGCTGCTCATCAGAACAAACCAAGACTTGCTGGAAAAGGTATGTGGGCAAGAATCCACACACCGCCGCCTCAGATGGTCACTGAGCCAGACAGTCAGGGCCCTCAGAGGCCCATGGAGACGCCCTCGCAGCAGCCCTTCGGCTCCTGACGGGCTCGAGGAGGAGGGACCTGTCCCTTACCTTGAGTCAGAGCCCAGTTCCTGGGGCTTCCCAGCCCTTGGTCCTAGTGCTGTCCTCTGGAATGAGGCCCGCAGAGCTGGTTTAGACCACCCTGCAGACACAGTGGGGGTCGACCGTCCTCCTTCTATCCTACCTCTGCTAATGCTTTGGGGTTCCAGAGCCCTTCCCCTCCCACCACGGGGGACCAAAGGTGCCAATCGAATAGTCCTTCAGGCCATCGTAGTCCAGTTGGCGGACTGCAGGCCATGGTGCTGGCAAAGCTAAGCTTGTTGCCTTCCTTCTGTGGTTATGGAAATTTCTAGATCTCTCTCGAGACAGCCTGTGGGGGGGGTAGATTTAATGCTTTGGGGTAAGACCTTAGTTTTATTTTTTTTCTTATTTGTGCACAATTTGGAGTGTTTTGTTTAAGTAAATTTACTGAGTTGTGCAGCCATCACCATGATGTAGTTTTAGAACAACTTTAGTCTTCCATAAAGGTCCCTTGTGTTATTTGTAGTCCCTTCCTGTCTCCCATCCCTCAGCACCCCCAAACCACCAGATGTACTTTCTGTCCAGACTTTCCATACCAGCGGAACCAGACAGACCTTGGTTTGGCTTAGTCTTTGAACATCCTAGAATGCCTGCGTGAGGGGAGCCCAGCCTTGCCCTCTTGGGAGGGCTTAGTCCAGCCCCCGCTGTGTCACTTACCAGCTGAGTGGCTGCTCACTGTCCTCTGTTTCTCTATCACATTTGGAGCACTGGGACAGGACCTGTCATTCTGTTTGTCAAGCCTGTGTATTGGGAGAGAGTCCATGTCCTTGGTCCTGCTCACTAAATTCAAGAAGCCACAGAGAAAATACACTGTTTCCAAATGTCCCCTGGGGTGCAGCACCCATCTGTGGAGAACCCCTTCCAGTTCTCAAGGCAAGAGGAGGGAGAGGCAAAGGTGGCTGGGGCTCACAGAAGCCCTTGAGAGGGAGGTGTGCCTTCTGTCAGTCAGTCCTGGTTGTGGCCAATGTGGATGGGCAGCCTCATGCTTCTCGGACAGAAAATGAGGCACGGAGCCATTAGGATGCTTTTCCATCCTGATGGATGTCAGACCAGGCAACCCATCTTCCCCAAAAGACTTGTGCCTTCAGGACAGCTGCTTCCTGAGTCCTCTGGCCAGGTGACAGTGTATGCCTTCCTGCTGTGGTTTGTCCCACTCTGTCTGGGTGGGAGTGGGGGTGGGGGAGATTGCCTTGACTGCATCAGGGAGGGGTGGGTGGGTGGGGGACAGAGTGAAAAGAATACACACAGTCTTTGGGATCAGAAGCACCCATGATGCGCTCCTGCCTCCCTCACATTTGACCTCAGAAAGGGACTTAGTGGCTCCATGCCTCAGTTTCCCCATCATTCATTCATTCAGCAAGTCTATAAGGAACCCCTCTTCTGGGCCAAGCCCAGGACCGCAGGGACAGAGGAGGCACCCCACCCCCCCATCACCATGGCTCCCGTGGAGACGGCGGGTCCTCCCACCCGCTAACCCGCAGGTGCGTCTGCTCTAGATTTACAGGCTGGAAATGGAAGAGAGTCAGCTGAAGAACGAAATGCAAGACGCGAAGGACCAGAACGAGCTACTAGAGTTCCGAGTGCTGGAGCTCGAAGTAAGAGACTCTATCTGTTGTGCGCTCTCAAACGGAACAGACCTTCTCTTTGAGCCCAAACTGAAATTCATGTAAAAGCTCCCAGATGTCCTCCAGCATGTGTAAAGGGACGTGGTAGAGTTGTTTCCTTTTCTTTTCCTTTTTCTTTCTTTCTTTCTTTTTTTTTTTTAAATCTGTATGTTCAGAATAATTTCACTGCCTTAATATGTTCTGGAGAGAATGCTCACCGAAGTCTTTGGACATGTACCAGAGCTAATCTATTTATTGCCTACGGCTTGTTTTGCACTTAATAAAATAATTTGTTTTTGCAATATTTTGCCTTTTTTATTTGTGTTTCATTTCCATAACTACTTCTTTCCTGCATGCATAGTCACCTGGTATGCATTCTGCAAACCCGGATAGAAGCACCTGTTGCAATTAATAACACACCTTTTTAAGATGACCTTGCATGCAGGGAACCTCTCCTTTTGAAAGAGCAGGGCCCGACCTGGCCCACGACTGACTCTGTAGTGTGTTTACTGCTAGTTTGGCCCATTTTCTATGTGCCGAGGTAAACACAGGTAAGTAAGTAAGCAGGGGAAAGGGAGGCATTTGCAGAGGAGTTTGAGAAAAACCGTGGGGTTGTCTCAGTTCCCATCCAGCAAATGCAGCCCTGGGTGTCACACAGGGTTGCTCTGGACCGAAATCTTAACTGTTTGTAACTCAACCTGCAACTCAGAGTTACTGTTAGCATGGAGGGAGACTGAATGCTGTTCATGGGGAGCGGTCACGTTCCGAACCTTCGGTAACGTCCCCAATACAGAGCTGGGTCCAGTGTGAGAGTAGTGATGGGTTAAACTGCTTCCCACTGAAACCTGGCCTTGGGTGCCTAGCACTGTATTGCAATCCTGTTACTTCATACTCCTTTTTCTGTTTATTGCCATTTAAAAGTCATCCACATTTTAAACATCACCTAAGTTTGTGATTCATTTGTCTGAGCACCTGTTTGTCTGAGCACCTGAGTGGCTCTGCTCTCCCTCCACTGAAGCCTTTGCATGAACGGTTCCCGCCGGGGAAAAGCCAGCACCCTTGCGACACTGGTGTCCCTCCTGTTCTGTTTCCTCCTCCTGGCTTCTGTTAAAGTTGTTTGCACCAGAATTTACCATCTTGTCCTTTGTCGTGTTGGCATGGACTGTGTGGCCCCAATGCCTCCAAACCAAGCGTTGCCGTGCAACCCAACTTTTGCTTGAGCGGGAACAGGATCTTCCACTCACACAGCAGGAGCAGGAAGCCATGCGAGGTCACTGTTCACAGTTCAGCCAGTGAAGAAGTCTTTCCCAGGGCTTTGTCCATGTCCTTTTCAGAGGATTTCCATGAGCATTTCTCAGTGTGCTAGAATTTTCTTTAAGTGTCTCCACCATCCTTCAGAGCCATTAGAAACCAATTTTCTGACTTTCGTTCGTATAAAATAGGAGCTTTCTGCCCCCTTTTCTATGGGGACTCCATTTAAGTATTGTAGATAAGAAGACATCCACACAATGGAACCACTGTGAATTTTGGTCTTCTTGGCTAATAAGAGAAATAAACTTTCCCCCCTGAACTGCTTCAAACCAGATTAGCCAGGTTGGCTGGGCTTTGGGGAAGTGAGTTGAATGAATGGCCCCCTTCCCTTCCTCTCTCCATTCACCTTATCCAAGAGCATCTGCAGAGGTCTCACTATCCAAGCTAGTGCTCATTTGGTTACATTTCTTAGTTGAATGATTAAAGGGACCCATGTACACTGTCACTAGATGCTACAGGAATGGTTCAAGCATGTTTACTTATCTTACTGTGATTTTGAGAAAATAAAAGCAGTTTGATTTGAAGGGATAATTTAGAAAGGTCTTCTCTACTTGCCTTCCCATAAAGCCAGCCTGTCTGTTGCTCAACTTTTAAAGGCAGAGCTATATAATATATCCCTGTAATTAATCGGGCTTCTCCTGTCCTTTTAAAAAACATGTCAATTTACGTCTGATTAGTAAGCACCTCTCCTGGGAAAATGCTTGCTTTTCCTTCTTTAGTTATGGAGATTTGATTATCAATCTAAGGCAGGGATAGAAGGATCACTGGTGTGTTTCAAAAAAATTGTGAATAAAGTCAGGAGATTATATTGAAAAAAAAAAAAAAAAGTGAATCGAAGGTTTGTGTCCTGGTCTCTCCACTCAGTAGCGCAGGACCCCACTCACCCCCTACCCTGCCCCAGCCTCCTGGTCTGTGAAATGAAAGCCATAATGCCTGCCTCCTGGGGTTGTGAGGATTCAATGGGAGAGCGACGTGCCCCAAGGCACAGGGGACACTCCATGGCTGGTGGCTATGTTGTCTGTTGAAATTTCCCACACTTGTTCTTACCAAGTACTGAATGATGATCTGTGGCTTCCCGGGTTTCCAGCTCACAGTGAGTGAACACATGACACCTTGTTAACCGTTTCTTCCTAGCTGAGTAGGTAAGAAATAGACTCGTTTGCGCAGCCGATCCAGTGCGCGGCGGAGGCGGGACCACGGCGTGCGCCTTCGTGGACCCAGAGACCGTCGTCTGAATGGGTGCCTTTTAGTAACGCCTTTGCCAACTGGAATGCCTTGGTTTTTTGCGGCGTAACGTGGGAAAATGGCAAGTGGTAAACAATCCAATAAAGTTCTGTTTTTAAACCGAATCTTTTCTCCAGGAAAGAGAGCGGAGGTCGCCAGCATTTAACCTCCAAATCAGCACCTTCCCCGAGAACAACAGCAGCGCCCTCCAGCTGTTCTGTCACCAGGAAGGAGTTAAGGTAGCGTGTTTGGGGGGGGGGTGCCTCCCTAAACCGAGATGGCCAGGGGCCCGCTGGAAGGCCAGGCTCGGCCGTACCCGGGGACTGTGCCTTTGTGCTCGCTATGAATCGAGTTGAACCAGAGGGCCCGGTCCCCCCACCATATGTTGAAAGTTGGAGTTTGTTTCTCGGAGGGTCACCAAATGTCACTGCATTTGCACCCATGTCAAAAGAGCAGAGCCGTGGGACACAGCTTTGAGGGCGTCCCCCAGCTTGGCCGCCCCCCAGCTCCGGGTTGCGAGCTCTCCGAGCCGCACCCTCCCGGGAGTGAGGTCTGCATGGCAGCAGCCGCCCCGGGATGGGACGTGACGCGATGTGACGTGACGTGACGTGACGTGTCGTGCGTGTGGCGTTAGAGCGGCGCTGAGCCCCGCGGGCTGCCGCAGTGAGTGAGTGGGCGGGAGGCCAGGTTGCAGGCTGGGGTCCTGCTGACCCTCGCCACTCCTCCAGCCTTTCTGGAAAGCTCCGCGGACGAGTGGCAGGCCCTGCCTTCTCTCCCTGGACCCCGAAGGAGCCGCCGGGAGTGCTGGGCCCCGCGGCGCGCGCCCAGAGAGGGACCCGGACGAGGCCGAGGCCGCTGCGCTAGAGACCGGGGTGCACGGGCTGGGCAGCTCCCGCAAAATGAACGTTGGAAATCTTTTCCAGGATGTGAATGTTTCTGAACTTATGAAGAAGCTAGATATCCTTGGCGATAATGGGGTAACTATGCCGGTCGGCTTCTGCTCGCGCGCTCTTGTCTCCACCTGGGTGTGCTGTGTGTGCCTTTCCTTTCCTTTCCGTTCGGGTTCTTCCTAACTGGAGAGATCTGACATGTGCAGTGTGAGGCTTCTGTCTGGCCGTGCCCCCGCGAGGGTGGGCGGGCCGCGCTGCCACTGGGGGACCACGCTGCCACGGGGGGGGGGGTCGCGCTGCCACGGGGGGATCGTGCTGTGAGGAGCGGATCACGCTGTCACAGGGGGGTCGCGGTGTCACTGGGGGAAGGGGGTGGGGGCTTCCGGACTTAGCTTCTGGATTGAGCTCATCCCTCGCTCCTGCGAGGAATGAGGGCGCGCACAGAGGATCACTCAGAGGGAGAGCGGTATCCCTCGAGATTTCCAAAAGCAGAGTGCGGTGGTTTTGCCCCCTTAAAAGATTGGCCCAAACAGGCCCTAACTCCAAAAGCCTTGGCCCCAGAGATGACACAATGGGGCTGCGTTTGAACGCCGGCCCCTTTAGAGAGCGGTGGCCAAGCCCCATGGTCCCCTCTTGGAGGGGCATCCAAGCCGGTCAGCGCTGTCTGCACAGGGATGTGGGGTCCAGTGTAAAATGCCCTTCCCTCGTTTTTGTGTTTTAGAATTTGAGAAACGAAGAACAGGTTGCAATAATCCAAGCTGGAACTGTGCTTGCCCTGTGTGAAAAGGTAGAGCCCCACGGCGCTTCTGTCCGTGCACGTGTCCGAGCTCCCCCGCGCCACACAAGAACCTGCGCGCTGCTGTCTCGTGTGGCCCTGGGGCATGCGCTCCCGCGTCCGCGTCTGCATGTGCACGCGCATGCTGTTCCTTTCCGGCCTGAAGTCACCCCGCTTCCCCTAGAGAGCTTAGCACAGAAGCAGAGGAAAACCCCATCGAGGAAGCATCTGCAACACCGGGGTGGCCTTCCTATCAGGTTTTTGCCATCCGGTTTTTTAAGCTTAGTCAAACTCGTACCTGACTTCCAGTTTTTAACCCTGTTTCTTAGGCTTCCAGCCCGCCGCCTTCTACCCTGCGGTTAAAGCGGAAGCGAATTATGCCTCAGCAGCTGGATTTTGCCTTTCCATTATCTCCACCCCCCATTTATCGTTATGCAGTGGTGAATATTTTCACCCGCAGATTCTTACGAATCTTTTAAAGCACTTCCACAGGAGAGACTCTAGGGGTGGAATCGCGGGGCTAACTGGTGGGGGCGGGGGGTGTTTCAGAAATTTAATATTGTCAAAATGGTTTCTAGAAAAGGGGTCCCAATTCCCCCTCCACCTGCGTGTGACCACATTGCTTGTTCCACGTTCAACGGGCATGTCCCCGCTAGAGAACTCTGTCAGTTCCAGGGGCTAAAATCTCATGATGTTAGTGTTTCTGTTTGCATTGATGAGTGGTGGTGATTCTGGGTTGTTACTGTGTATTATCTATTTCCTTCCTTCTTTGTGAATTGTAACAACATTTCTGTTGTTCCACTGGGTTTGTTATTCTTTCATTCATTCTTTCATCAGTTATTCAATACATGTTTGTCATAAGTACCCTGTTTCTTACTGACTTCTCCATGTGTTTTTGCTGTATTTGTTAAAAATACGTTCCTGGTTTACCTTTTACATGTGTTTAGGATATTTAAGGTACATGTAACTTTTATGCAGTCCCATCCAGAGAGCTTTAACTTAAAAATACCGTTTTAATGACAAAGAGGTCTTAGTGATCTTAATCAAGATTCTTCCCAGAATTTTTGGAGGGGCATTGAAAATAGAAAAAGTTTTCTGCCCTGGGCTCTTGTCCTTCCTCCCTAGCCATGTGAAGGGCATGAAGTATTGGTAACAGATTTAGGCAAAGCCTTGCCTGAGGTCACACAGGAGGCAAGTCACTTCCCAAGTCCCTTCACCTGGCTGAGCCTATGTCCCCAGGTGGGCAGGGGGTGATGCTGACTCATGCCTAGCTGGCTGTTGGGCCCCTTAGTTGCAGGTGACCATACAGGGTTAGGCACACCGTATTCACTCAGTAAACATCCCTCCCACCAGTGTATCCTAATGTCCTATGCAGAGCTCTGTGCACTGTTACATAAAGTGTCTAGTAAACATTCAAGACTCGTTTTCATGGCAAGTGCTTCCTGGAGGATTGGTGAGGTCAGGCTACGTAGTTCCTTCCTCATCCCCTGGGAGACCCCTCCTGGGTGGACACCCCCCTCTGCCACCACCACCACCTGGGGTTTCTGCAGATCAGCCTCTGGGTCACTCTGAGCCATGGAACCAGGAACCTGCAAACCTGGTAGGGTTGGTATTGGGACTCTAGGACATGGCATTTTAAAACAGAAACATTGCTACTGAGCACTTAGGGCAAAGGGGTTTGGCCAGTGATGGTTGACTGTGAACCAAAAGCAGGAAACCTCCATGACTTGGGTGGCTGGTTATGGAGGGGGCTGGGCAGGAGGCCTAGGTGCTCCCTCTCTCCAACCCGCAGAGTCTCTTGGAAGGCCACACCTTGTAGGGAGTTCACAGCCTTGCTGAGAATAACCCCTTTCAAGCTGCTCCCTTCTCCCTGACATACTCCTCCCCACAGCCTGGCAAATCGTGGGGGTCCAGATCTGCAGCCTTAGGCCGTCCACCTCAGATCTGTAGGGTGCCTTTTCCTCTCAGCAACCATGACAGATTAGCGATGCTCCCCCTTCAGACCCCTGCCTGGCTTGTAGCAACCCTCTGCTTTGACCCTGTGCCCCCATACCTTTCACTAGCCAACGGGGTACAGGTGAGAAGCCTACCTCCCTATCTGGGATGGTCCTTGGGACTGGACTCAGATTGGGTCTTGGAGACCCTAGCCCTGCCACAGATCTGTGGCTAAAGATCCCATACATTTGGGAGTTGCTATCTGTGCCCCCTAGAGGGGGTGTTGGTGTTGGGAGTGGCCCCAGAAGGAAAGGTGGGTCTGCGGGACCAGCTGAGAGCCCTGACAGGTTCCTGGGGAGACAGACTGCCCAGTTAGCCTAGGACTGAGGGGTTCCTGGGACGTGGGGATGTCAGTGCTGGAACAGGGAAAGTGCTGAGCAAGCACACATGAGTTGGTCGCCCTGGATTTCACGAGCTGGCACCCCAATGCATGTGGTCTTAGAAACTGCCACTCAGTGTCAGCATCTGACAAAGCTGAGGGCAACTTCTGTTTTCTCTTTAGAGGCACAGTGCTGCTTTTGTAGAAGCATGTAAGTGAGGTACAAGTCTATTGAGGACTGTCATGTGGTGTTCCTGCATGACCTTGCCAGGGCATCTTGCTCTAGGGGGTTGTCTTGCTCCTTTCCTTGACTGGGGAAGCCCTGCCCCTTCTTGAAGGTTAGCAGAGTCTAAGGTCAGGTGCCATGTCTTGTCCCCACCCCATGCCCTCTGCAAGTAGCACCTGCCCAGCAGAGAAGCTTGAACGTAGGATGTCAGAAGGTTTATAGGTGATCAGAGTCATACCTCTTCTTTTTCTTTTCTTTTTTTTTTTAATTTAATTTATTTATTTTTAGAGAGGGAGAGAGAGGGGACGGGAAGGACAGAGGGGGAGGGAGAGAGAGAATCCCAAGCGGGCTCCACCCCCAGCATAGAGCCCGGCGTGGGACTCCATCCCACAACCTCAAGATTAGGACCTGAGCCAAAATCAGGAGTCCAATGCCTAACCGACTGAGCCACTCAGGAGCCCCAAGTCACACCTCTTCTTTATGAAGCTCCTTTAAGTTCAAAACCAATTGAGAAACAGTCAAAACCAATCAGACAGATGAAAGTTATTTTGTTTTTTTTTTAAATTTCATTTTCTCACTAGTAACAGTACCTTAGCGGATTCAGCTTAGGCCTGCGGCCGCAGTCAGACTTTCCAATAGTTGGCCTGGGGTCAAGGTCTTGGGACCCTCTTGAATGGAGAGTTGGGTCTTAGAGGAGAGAGGGCTCCTGCCTGCCCCCCAGCTCGGGCTCAGGGGGCCTGTACTTATAGGCGGAGACCTGGCTTCCTACGGAATGTCCTCCTGCCCAAACCTCTGTAGACTGATTGACTTCTCCCCTGCAGGTTTGGGGAGGACAGGTGTCCCCATGCCCCTTCTTTCTGGGGGGTGGTACAGATCCAGCTGTATTTAGGTATTCTCTTTCCCAAGTGTGGCCTAGTGGCTATCTGATGGATTCTGTTCAGTGGGAGATTCCTGACCTCTCACACCCAGGATGCTTGTGGCCGGTGTTTTCTGCTCTCATTTTCCTCCTTCAGTTGCTGAGAAGTACTTTTCAAGTTTTTTCTTTCTATGTGTAATATACATGTCAAATTTTTTTTAACAGTAAGAAGAAACTGGACACCATATTCTATAAAACCTATTCTAAGAGCAGCTTGTTGTAATGATTCAAAACTGGATTTTGATTTTTTTTCCATTTAAATTTGATTCATTTTGGGACTGCCCGCATTAGGATATTAAAAATGAAATGTTTTTAATTTCCAACCAAAAATATGCTTTTTTTTTGAGACATCACACATCCTTTCAATAACGTCTAACGAAATACTCTAATTTTGGCTTCTGCCACTGGCTCTGGGGGTCCACTCTGGGGGTCTACTCTGGGGCCTAAGCTCACTCTGATGTTGGGGGAAGCCTGTGTGATCACAGCTTCGTCTAGTCTTGTTCCCTCCATGGAGCCAGCACTCCCCCTCCCAGACCTCCATGCTCTCACATCTGTACTCGTTCAACCATGTTTGTTGGGCACATGCTTTACCCTGGGCCTGTGATGGGTAAGGAGGTATATCAGAACACATCCGATATGGTCCCTGCCTTTGGGCTTCTGTGGGAGGGAAACAGACAACAGCAATCTGTCAGGTGAGTGTCGTGAGAGCCATTCATAGGATGATGTAGGAATCCAGGAGGGCACCTGACCCCATGGACTTAGGAAGCGGGGCAGGCTTCCTGGAGGAGGCGACAGCTAATTTGGCCAGAAGGCTGAGTTGGTGTTAGCTCAGTGAAGACCTGAGGCAGAGGTCAGGGGTGGAAGAGGTGGTGATGTTCCAGGCAGGGAGAGCAGGCTGGGCTTGGGGGCCAGCCTTTGTCAGGAGTGATGGGATGTCCCTGAGGGCTTTAAACAGAAGTGGGTTTTTGAGAGGATGTATGGGCTTGAAAGGAGAAAGGGCTTTGGGTCCAGACAGGAGCCTGGAGGGGTAGTGGCTGTGGTGTGCGGCAGGTGGGTGGGTGTTGGAAACAGGAGGAGGTGGAACCAATGTATGGACAGGGGAGGGGAAGGAGAAATCAAGGCAGCTCCCCGCTTCCTGGTTTGGGGGAAATGGGGCTTGTCCTGAGCAGAAGGACCAGGGAGGCTAGGGAGGCCTCAGAGGGAGATGTGGTGGGGCGGCCTCGGCTGCAGGGGGATACTGCAAGAACAGAGGGGGCACAGAATCCCCTGGAAGAATCCCCTGAGTGGGGGTGGGGGGCGAGGGGTGGAAGCCAAGGGCAGGGCTCCAAGAGGAAGGGGAGCCTTGGTGGGAGAGGAGAAGGAAAGCCAGGAACCAGCTGAGCTTTGCGTGGCTATGGCCACTGAGCAAGGCTAGGAAGCCAGGAAAGGGGCGTGGTCCCTAGGCTGGAGGCAAGGAGGCTCTCTATTGTGTTGAATGCACACATTCATACACAGTGTCAAATATGGACAGCCCCTGCCCTCAGACACCCACACTGAATGCCCCGCAGGTCTCCCCACCAGCCCATCTCTTAGTTGGGTTCCTATAAAGACACACATGCATACCTCCATCTGAGAAACAGCGGCCCACCTCCCGTTCACCACCAGCCCAGACCCAAGAAGAGACAGACTGTCCCTGTGACCTGCCCTCAGCAGGTGCTCACCAACCCACTTCAGCACCCTCTTGTCTTAGAACTCAGCACCTAACCACTCAGGGGTGCTGCTGCAGGGGTGAGGTTTTGCAGGCTGGGTTAGAGATCCCCATTGCCCACCTGTGTGACCTTGGACAGCAGACTTAACTAGGTATCCATGTCTTCACCTATAAAACGTGTGCGGCTGTATCTGCCACATGATGGGCATGAAAGTCTGGAGGAGGTCCCCAGCATGAAGCCACCCTCACAGCACTCAGCAGGAGACCTCAGTAACACTCAGCCACCCAGCCGCAGAGCCCCCAGCTGCACACAGGGGCCCACTGTGCATCAAGTCAGGACCCCGCAGCTCAAACGCCAAGTCCTTCCTGGACATGCAGGCTTGATCAGAAACACTTACCTAGGCCCAGGCACAAACGCGCGCGTGCGCGCGCACACACACACACACGCACAGATATCCGTGACCTAGTTGGTCCCTGAGCCAACATCTGTCAAAGCTGAACATCTGTACAGACAATTAAATTCTGTTTTGAGGGTTGCCCTGGGATGAGCCGCGGAGGCCAGGAGCCTCATTGAGGAGGAGGCCCCCTGCACACTCGTTTTTGGCGGAAGGCCCCTAGCTGGCACGGGTTCTCATTTGATGACCCTCTGTCCCTGCTGTTTTCCAGTGGCTGAAGCAAATAGAGGGAACTGAGGCAGCCCTGACCCAGAAGATGCTGGACCTGGAGAGGGAAAAGGTAAAAGTACTGTGGGAGGCAGGAGGGTGGAAATGGTGCCTACAGCTTCCTTTCTGGGAAGGCCTCCATGTATTCTTTTTTTCTTTTTTTTTTTTTTTTAAGATTTTATTTATTTGAGAGAGAGAGAGGGCATGCAAGCGTTGGGATGGGGTGGCGTACAAGCGCCCCTCGCATGTATTTTGGTGGACACTGATTTGTGTGCATTTCTAAATTTTGCCTTTGCCCTAATGGCTGTGTCCGGTAATTGTCATCCATTGGCTTACTCTTTCACTCACTCAGTAGTTCACTTAATACCTATTTTCAGAGCCTCCGTTATCCCAGGTGCCATGCCAGGATTAGCAGTCCAGTGAGGAATTAGCAGTTCAGTGAGGAACATGAGGGGTCCCTGCCTTGAGGAGCTAGCTCGCAAGCCTGTGGGGATGTGTGCTTATGAGCCAAGAGCCATGAGGCAGCCTGGGGACATTAGAAGCCGCATGTGGGCGATGCTGAGGTCCTTGGCCCAGTGGCTCTGAAGACACGCAGCGGGGCCTCCCATCTTTGCTGGCCTCCCTAACGCCCCTGAGAGTTTGGGAAAGATGCACTGGTCTTCATTTCCTCATGGCTAAGTGAGGGATTCCAAGGTCCACCTCGCTGGGCTGTAGGGATGAGAGACGTGAGACGCACAGCCAGTGTTGCACAGTGCTTGGTGGGGTCCCTGGTGAGAGGTGGTGGTGGTGGTTATTCACCAGGGGACAATGGCATATAAGGGTCCGTTGTGCCCAGCCTTAGGGAGGTTCAAGAGGGCTGCCCAGACGAAATGGGTCTTGAACCTTCAAAGAGCAATTCAAGTTTTGCAAGTAGGAGTGAGAGGTAGAACCCAAAGGTAGAAGGAATCGCTTACAGCCTAGGAGCTCGTGTGGTGTGAGAGGGCCCTGGCTTGGAGTCTAGTCTGTCCTCGGCCACCAGGACACATCTAGGGCAAGGCACTGGGCTTCTCTGGTCCTGTTTCTTCATCTGTGAAGTCAAGCGCCTGCAGGAGAGGAGCTCTGACCTTGGAACCTTCCAGTCAGTAGTAGAGATTTGCATTCTGGACAGACCGTGCTTGCAGGGACTAAAAGAGTGACTCAGGCACGGGGAGGAGGCAGAGGGCAGTGAAACTAGTCAAGAGATGGGAAATGCTGTCATGGGGGGGGGGTGACGAGCCACATCTGAGAACCGTTGGGATGGCCTCATGGGCCACGAGGACATGAGAAGAACTGAGAAGGATTCCTGCATGGGCACTGGGTTGGGGGAAAATGGCTTTGGTGCTTTCAGAACCCCATAGGGATGGGAAGCCAGGAGGAGGCAGGACAGGCTGAATCATGGCTCCTGGGCCTGTGAGGCTCCTGCAGATTCATGCAGAGGGGCGAGCAGGGCAGACCATCACCTCCCTTTTCATCTGAGCCCCTGGTGGGTCCCCAGCTTGCAGGGAGGGTCGCTCTCTAGCAGTGGTGAGTAAGGGGCCTCTGAAGAGCCTCACCAGGGTGGGTTCTTGTGCTGATCTCAGTCGTGGGGGGCCTCCTGTTTTTCAGGACCTATTCAGCAGGCAGAAGGGCTACCTAGAGGAGGAACTGGACTACAGGAAGGAAGCCCTCGACCAGGCGTACCTGGTAGGACCGGAAGTGGGTTGGTCGCTTTGGCTTGTTAGACTCGCCCTCAGAAGCTGTGTTTTCCTTTGGGACTGACACCATGTTTAGGGGCCACACCAGGGCCACATGGGCGCTGTCAAAATGCCCTGTGTTCTGACGGGAATGACTGTACAGCGGCACTGTCCCTTTTATCCAAAATAGCCACTTAGCTGGGTGGTTTCTTAAGGTGTGCTTTCAATTCTAGGAATCATTTGAAATGAGTATGAAGCAGCTGTCTTTCTTATGTGTTCGTTCTACTTGAATACTTACTTATATGTAAAACCCCAAAGCCAGTTTTCCTGTGAACAGGAACAAGGGGCAGTCACCGAGGAACACAGAGGAAAAGCCAGGAGAGCAGCAGGCGGGGATCAGCAAAACAAAATTACTTGTCGCCCTGTTGCGTTTGGGTCACAGAATTTGTCCCAGGCTTCCTGGTGGTTAGCTTAAAATGCGATCCCATCCAGGTTCACGTGTCCTATGGTTTTGAGGCCTCTTCTGGCAGCAAGTGAGATGGGGAGATGATACGGACCCACCAGGGAACCTCACGGCATAGAGAATGGAGAGTTCAGTGTCCCTTCTTGCAAGAAGCAGCAGTGTGATACCCAAAGTCTTGAGCGAGTATTTGCCCTGGTCATTTGCAGTTAAGATCATCTTATGAAATAGTGTGTACTTAAGAAATGCATGGCCCACAACTGGAAAATGACTTTCAGGACCTCATTTCCATGAGCATGGCCAGGAGGATGGAGTGACAGTAGCCAGGGTAGGAGGGGCTGGCACACCTCCCTGAGACCCTTGGCCCTTGGTGTCTGGGCTCTGAGGCCTGAATGGAGAGAATGGGGGGCCGGAGAGGTCGTAGGTGCCATATGGGATTGAGCCTCACTGGGGATGGGGCAATTTTCCCTCCTAGCACTTATTTCTGGGCATTCAATGTTATCACGGTGTGGAGGGCAATTTAAAATAGAAATATCTCCTCCCTCTCTGGGAGAGAAGCTCACACTCAACCATTCCCTTGCTGGTTTTGCCTTGACTCTGCCTCCCCTCTCCCTGGTCCTTTCAAGAATGCGTTTCCCACATCACAGGACACTGGCTCCCTAGCGTTTCCCAGAAAGCTCTGATTTCAGGAGATTTATGGACACTGAAGCCAAAGGAACAAGTCTAGAAAACTCTTAGGGCTTCTTGGGTCCTTAATGTGTTGAAGGTTGAAGGGTGGGCCTGGGCTCGGAGAGGAACATAAGCAAACATTTTGGCAAATTCACAGAATCACAGGTTGACTTTTCAAGGGATCTCTGGCAGGACTGGTGATTTTCATCACATTTTAGAAAAGCTCGGTGTCCACCCTTTGCTGTCTAAGTACTGTCTGCAGGAAGGCTTCTGAGTCCCTCTGAGTCCTGGTCCTGCAGAGGAGGCCCCTGGATGAGCCGATCCTGCAACCCCATAGAAATTACATTCTTTCCCAAAGACTGTTCCAAAGCCTTGGGGGGTTCAGGTTCACAATGGGGTTGCCTTCTGATGTCACACTGGATAGACTTGAACATGAGGGAAGTAACAAGCTCCAGGAGGGAGCCTCGTGCCTGGGAAGGAGGGAGGGCAGCAGGCACCACATATGGGCCTGTGTTCCTTTGTCATTGCACTGGGTGAGATGTGGCAGGTCCACAGTGGAGCTGCTGGAATTAGGTGGTGGGGTCCCAGCTGGAGGCTGGTGACTTGTGGTCCCCTAGAAGCACAGCTGCTGCATGGGGAGGGGGTGAGCCTGCAGACACAGGCACAGGCAAGCTCTGGTTCCATGTGGAGCCCACGTGAGGGCCCTGGGCCGTGCCTGTGGACAGACTTTGCCTTCAGGTTTCCCATGGGGGACACCTGGTGGTTAAGATTGGCTCTGGCCTGATGGGTCCTGCATTCCCCACCCCCTTCGCCCCCCCACCCCCACTCCCCCCGGAGTGAGCACAATCACACTAACACTGGACACTGACGGGAGCAGCTGGGAGAGCGGGGACCAGATGCCTGCAGAGGCTTGTCCATGGAAAATGTCCCCTCCACACCTCTGCTTCCAGCCACGTCTTCCCTCTTCTTGGCCATTTCCATCCAGACTGAAGATTGGTCTAGTCGGTGTTGGGAAGACAAGGAGCAGTTCCTTAGATCCCTTGGCTGGAAGCCCTGTGTTGGGGTAGTTGCAGGTGTGGGACAGGCTGGGGAGGGTGGAGACCAAGAATTTGCAGTGACGGTGACCAGAGCAGTGGTCAGCCTGGCCCAGGATGGGGTTTGCTTTCGAGGACAATGTGGGTGGGGATTTGGGGAAGCAGAAAAGGAGATAATCCTCTCTTTTGTCCCTAGATAACTATATTCAACTATATAGGTAGTTAGAGGTAACTATATTTAAGTGTCTCGGGGGTCAAGTGGAAAAGAAATAACTTCCTCTAATGATTAAAACTCTTGCTTTTCACAAGGAGCCTCCAACTGGCCACTAATCTCATCTGCTTTGCTAACACAAGGCGTCTCGTGTTTGTAGCAGGGCAGGCCCGGTTAGAGCATTGTCACTCTTTGCTTTAGGTTAAAATCGCATTCCAAACTAGCTGGCTGAAAACCACATGTGTGCAATTTGAGACATCCCCCCCCCCACACCCAGGAGAAAAGGGGAGTTTGGGGGGAGTACATGGGGTGCCAAGAACAAAATGGAAACTGGTCGAACCAAGCCTCTCTCTGAATCACACATTTTAAGGAGCAGTTGTGGTTATTTCTTCTTACAGCCCTTGTCCTCTCCTGGAAGGAGGAGGGCTATTCTTGATTGAATAGACTAAGGTTCTCAAAAAGCTGTGCACGGGGCTGAAAGGGGCTCCCTGGCTCTCCCCTTCCCACCCCCGCCTGCCTGTCGGGCTGGATGCTCTCTGAAGCCCCCCCAACCCAGCACGCTCCCCTCCCCGCCTGAGACCGCCCACGCTGCCTCCCTCGGCTGCAATGCCCCGGCCCCTACTGTCCCTCGTCTGTGATCTTCCACTGTCTGTGTGATTTGGGCCACTCAGAAAATCCAGGAGCTGGAGGCCACGCTGTACAACGCGCTGCAGCAGGAGCCGGGGCGGAGGGCCAGCGAGGCGCTGAGCGAGGGCCAGCGGGAGGACCTGCAGGCCGCCGTGGAGAAGGTGCGCCGGCAGATCCTGAGACAGAGCCGCGAGTCCGACAGCCAGGTCCTGCGGGAGCGCATGGAGCTGCTGCAGCAGGCCCAGCAGGTGAGGGGCAGGTGGCTGGCACCAGGTGCCTCTTGCCCTCTTCCCAGCCTCTGGCCCCTCGGACGGGAACCTGGTGTTTCAGGCATGGCTGATGGCCCGCTGGCCACCTAGCGAATCTCCTCGGGAAGCAAGGCAGGAATTCTCGGCGTGCGTTGTCAGCGACAGGGAGCAGTGTTCGGATACACATTGCAAGGGGAGGGCGCCCCCTGCTGGGTCCTCATGCAAACCCCAGCCTGTCGTTTCCCGGGGCTCTCCCTCCGGCAGGTGTACTCTATTTGAAGGTCAGGTTCTTTTTAAAACCAGGAGGCGTGGCTGAACGGTGTGCACTTTTTTTTTTTTTTCCCGGCTGTATTTTGTGATGATGCTTAATTTGAGGACTGGACTCCGAAACCCTAAATGTCTTCCAAGGTTTGGAGTCCTGTGTGAAGGTCACATGCTGCCGACCCCAGGGAGAGCCTGGCTGCAAGGACTGCAGGGAGATAACAGGGACAAAGAGGCCCCAGCCTCTACTCCAACATTTTCTGGGGGCTCACTGGTGGGGACCTTTGATGGTGGTCCCTCTGCGGGGTGGGGACGATGACATCCATTCTCTTGATGAGGGTGCTAGGGCTCAGGAAGGTTAAGTCACATGCCTGAAGGTCACACAGTATATAGGGAGTCCCACCAGGGAGGAGGAACACGAGTGAGCCGGGGAGGCAACATCACAGAGGGCAGAGCAAGCTTGCCACCATCAGGAAGGGGCACATCTGAAGACAGCACAGGTCCCCGCGGATCTGAGGAGGGTGCGTGGGGGGGCCCGGCCAGAAGTGGAAAGATGTGGCGAAGGGGAAGGGGGAATGGTCAGCCTGGGAGGTCTCTTCATACAGGACTTGGTTTGACTGAGAGGACACGCAGGAGGCCCCTGTGACCCCGACCTGGCTGTCGCCTCTGTTCCCGTGCTGCCCACTGCACTGGTGTCATTGGGTTGTCTGCTCCCTAGCACCCCAGCTCTGAAGCCATGTGCATGCAGTTGAAGTGCACAGGCATGTGCGTGCGCATGCGCACACACACACACACACATACACACACTCTCACACCCTGTGTCTAGGGAGAGAGAGGTTTCATTAGTAGGGAGATTCCTGATCAGGCGGGCACAGAGAGGGACAAAGGGCAAGGAGAGGTTGCAGATGGAGGGAGGGGAAGGGAAAGGCGTCAGTCCTTCGATTGGGAAGGTCTGACGTGCGCGCAAGCGATGAGTGAGGCCTGGGGTGCAGCCCAGCAGGTGAGACAGAGGCCCAGACTTCCAAGCAGAGGGGGAGGGTGGGGGGTGGGGACGGGGAAGAAGGCCACCATGTTGAAGCTGTGGCTTTGTCCGGGCACACCGGGCCGCCTCCTGTCCTGAGGGAGGAAGAAAGGCAGGCACCCAGCGATGAGGGGCGGAAGGGGCAAGGGAGGACTTGGAATCCCCGTGGCCCGAGTGGGTGGCGACATTGCCGGTGTAGGGCTGGCCACTAAGGATGGAGACCAAGAATTTGCAGTGACAATGACCAGAGCAACGGTAGGCCTTGCTGGGCGGGGCACTGGAGCTCAGGGTGTGGAGGGAAAGGGAGGCAGCGGGGGAGGGGGAGGAGGGACCACCAGCTGCAGCAGCAGCCTCCCTGGGCGCTGTTAGAAATGCTGACTCTCAGGCCGCACCTTGGAATTGGATTCTGCAGAAAAAAGCTGCTCAGTGTGGGGGGATTGTAAATCAAGATCCATGGCTGTGAGTTCCAGAAGGGAGTAAGGGCCTGTCTCCGTCCACTCTGGGCACTGTGACAAATGTCACAGACAGACTCCTGTGGGTCGCAGCTCTGGAGGCTGGAGGGCCAGGAGCAAAGGGCTGGCTGATCTGGTGGCCAGTGGGGCCTCTGGGCTCTTTCTGGCTCACAGATGGCCTCCTACTCCCTGTGCCCTCAAATGACCAGAGGGGGACAAACAGCGCAGAAAGAGGGGGGCGAGTCGGAGGGAGAGATTTTTTTTCTTATAAGGCCACCAACCCTACCAGATCAGGGACTAACCCTATGACCTTACTTAACCTTAATGTCTCCTGGAGGCCGCACGTCCAGATCCATTCACACTGGGGGTTACAGCTCCAACCTAGGAATTTGGGGCTGGGGTGCCATTCAGTCCATAGCAGGGTCTCATTCCTTTTTTGGTTCTGGAAGAGCATGAGCTCTCATTCCTTGTTGCGCTTCTCCCCTCACCCTGTCACCCTGACTTAGGCCAGGTGAACGCCCCCCCACCCCGCCCGGTGGCATTGGACCATAGAACTCAGAGGACAGGGCTCATCTCATTGACTGAATCAATGGCAAGGCTTACCTCTGGGCCTCAGCTTCTGCATTCTGTGCTTCTGGGAAGTTTGGAGAGCTCTTCCTCCAGACTTGGACTTAAGGGGGAGATGTTTGGCCAGACTTTCCCGGTGTGGCAGGCACAGGGGTATCTGAGACACCATGGCACTCGCTGCTCCTTGCTCCCTGTCCCTGCCAAGTGCCATATGTGTGACAGTAGCCGGCATGGGGGCCCCAGCCGGCATCTTGGTGCCTTTGTAAAAGATGTTCAGACTTGAGAGCACACCTGTTCATTGTAACAGAATTTCCTGGCTTTGGCCATCCTCATGTGATGCCCAACCAGAGGGGACGGTTTCCTTCCAACAAGCCCTGAGACCCCAGAGTGTCAGCAAAAGTGAGGTTTTGTGGCTTCCTGCTTGCCTTCAGTGGCTGTGTACCAGAAGAGTACTTATGTGTCAGGCACAAGACTGGCCCCTGGGGCTGGGGCAGGGAGCCAAATCCCTGCTTTCATGGATAACATGCTCTTATAATCTAGTGAGGAAACTCACAGCACAAATAAACACCAAGGATGTCAGAAAGGCTATGAGGACAGATGGGAAATGATGTGGAGATGAACCCCTGTGCTCTGCGCAGAGAGCAGCAAGTCCAAAGGTCCTGGGGTAGGAATGGTTTACTGAGCTTGACAAAAGGTATGCAATGTTTATAAGCTGTAACTTTCCAAAGCAGCAGCTGCTGAATATAGGACTTTTAAAACCAGAGGCCACAGGAGCTGGGTAAGAGCTAGCCACACAGGTAGTGGTGGCCTTCCCCCCTCCCCCACCAACTGTGGCCAGTGGAGCTCACGGCCTGTGTATGGAAAGCTATGGGGTGGCACTGGGAGCACAGCCTTTCAGGTCAGACAAGTCTGGATTCAAAAACGCCCTGACTTATAGTGTCACCAGAGTCTCAGTTTCCAAACCTGTAAAATGGGGACAGTCATAGCAGAGTCAGTGGAGAATTGAATTAAAGTACTGGGAAGAGCCAAAAGCTAAGCCCTGGACATGTGTTAGTTCCTCTCTGCTGCACTTGACCTTTTCCCCCCAGCACGACCTTCACTCTGTACTCTGTCATGTTGTCATGTCTGTGACAGTCACTCATTTAATATCTGGTGACTGGGCAGGTGTTGGGTGCCAAGCCGTGTTTAAGGGCAAACAAGACAAAGTCTCAGCCTTGTGCAGGCACACCTGGTGATGATAAACAGGGAGATGGGATGGGGGTGGCCAGAGTCCCGTGGTGAGCTCTGCTGGGCAGGGGATCCTGCCCCCAACCCCTGAAGAATGGGAAGGAGCCATTCCCTACTTGAACCCTGCATCCCCCACCCCAGTTGTCCCTTCATCCTTGGACTAGAATCCAAGGCCACGTGCGGTCATGTTCTCATTACGGTGCCCCTCCCCACCCTGACCCAGCCTGGCACCTGCTGGGCCCCTTGCCAGGGACAAAAGGACAGGTCCCTTCTGTCCTCCCCTTCCATTCAGACATAGCCTGGGGAGCCCCCCCACACCCCAGCCCTGTGGAATTAGCTGCCCCCTCCCCACTGGAGGGTAAGCTCTGTGAGGGCAGGGACCTCTTCCTCAAAGCCTGGAAGTTGTTCCTGGGGGAGTTTTGCAAGTTCTTGGAAAGCTGTAAAGCTTCACCCTCCCTTCACATGACCCTGTAATATACAAGGCCCTTCCCCCAGCCTCAGGAGCCCCCATTTCACCTCGGGTTATGGGGTCACAGAAGAGGGGTTCAGATATTAGAAATTATGTGATTCCCCAACACCTAAGCTTGGGGTGAAAGACCAGGCTAGGGCCAAGCTGAGTTTTTGTGTTTTTGTTTTTTTTTTAAAGATTTTATTTGTCAGAGAGAGGATCAGAGAGAGTGAGCACAAGCAGAGAGAAGCAGGCAGAGGTAGTAGCAGGCTCCCCGCTGAGCAAAGGAGCCCGATGCAGAACTCGATCCCAGGACCCTGGGATCATGACTTGAGCTGCAAGCAGTTGCTTAACTGACTGAGCCACCCAGGCGTCCCCCCAGCTGAGTTCTGTGCTCATTGTTGGGTGCTCTCTCCCTCCTCACCTTGCAAGGGGATCCTTGGGGACAGTCATGGCCACACCAAAGTATACATCCCTTCCTTCAGGTGGAGGAGAATCGGAAACATACAGGTTTCCTAATCTTTTATGGGATGCGTACTCTATGCCAACTCTGCTCTGAGCCCTTTGCACAGATTCAGCTGGTAGACCCTCAGACATGGGCAGCACAATGCCCTTTAGTTATTGATCAGGAAATCAAGGCCCAGAGAGGTCGAATCCCTTGCCTGAGACCTCATATCTGAGGATAAGTAATTTTCTGGTGTCTTCCATGCCAGTCTGTTCCCTGTTTCTGGCAGTGTGACCTTTCCAAAATCAAACTCTCATCATTTCCCTGCTTAAAACCCTTCACAGGCTCCCCACGATACCCCAAATCTGTGAGCTCCTCATTGGGATGTTGCAGACCCTCTGAGCGTTGCCCCCATCCCTCTGCTCCCATGTCCCTGTGCATCCTGTTCCCTCTGCTTGGAATTCCCTGCCCCCTCCCGAGTCTGGTACACTGTGGGTGCTGGGCTGGGCTCTTCCTCGGCCGGCTCTCCCAGCCCAAGGCTCAGTGCCCCACCCTTCTCCTCTCTGGGCTCCAGAGTCCCCTGCCTGGAGCACCCACATAGAATAGCACCCCACCCCTGTCCCTGCTTCCACTTGATTTTCTCTGTGACATTGGATCCAGTGGGCCATCTGGGTACCTGAATAATGAATGCTTCTGTCTGAAAACTCCTTAGGGCCCCAGGCACATTGACCTGTATTTGTTAAATGGGTGAAGGTGTCCACAGAGGTAGTTCTCAAAGTGGGTCCGCAGACAAGCAGCATCTGCATCACTCAGGAACTCAATGGAATGCAGGTGCTCAGGCTCGACCCCCTGAAACCAAGTCAGAAACTCTGCTGGGGGCTTCCAGTGATTTGCAAGCCCTCCAGGTGACCCTGACCCGGATTTGAGAACCATAGCCCTACAGAATGCATGGATGGCTTCTCCAGGCCTGGCTAAGAGTCCCTGGAGGCCAAGTGCTTATAAGGCCTGGCCTGGGTCACTGGCCCTGCAGCCCAAGGACACTGCAGGAGGGAACTCTCCACCTACATTCAGGTGTGGCAGGGAGGCCACCAGATGGACAGTGGTCAGGGGTGGCTGGTCCCAGCACTTGAAGGGTGACTCTCTGGAAAAGTCTGTGCTTGTGGGACATCCTGGGTGGGATGCCACGTGGAACTGGAAGGAATGGGCTTGTAAGTTCTGGAGCTAGGGTGTGTGCCCCCAAGGGGCATTTAGTGGGTGCAGCAGCAGACAGGGTGACCAGTCATTCTGGGTTCCCGGGGCTGAGGGGTTGCTGGGGACCCCAGATGTTCAGTGGCAAAACCAGGACTGTCCTGAGCAGATCAGAATGGTTGACCATTCTCACACTTGTGCCGAGCGGGCTTCTAAGGGACTGGGGCGCATGTGGGAGAGATGGCCACGGCTGGTCCTCGCTGGCCCTGCCCCAGCTTGTCAGCCTTGCATAAGCACATTGTCTGATGCTACCTCGAATCCATGATCTCTATTAGCCTGCCCCAGGCACCTCCGTGTCCCGGTCCAGATGGGAGGCTTCTGTTTTAAAGAGATCCTATGCTAAGAGTCCACACCGTGTGATTCCGTTTCCGTGTGCTTCAGGAACTGGCAAAATCGACCTTCCGTGGTGGAGGATGGGGGTCAAGGAGCCTCCTGCTGGGGAGCCTCCTGCTGGGGGCCCTCCATCTGGACTCGGGCTGTGGGGATGCAGGCCTGCCAGGCACGCTGCCCGCCTGTATTTGCCCACTTCTCTGATGGTGTCCCACACGCACCACGGTGAAGAGTAAAGAGAAAGTTTTGAACCCAGAAATTTTACCTTGTCTGATGCACGAGGTCGTGTGTTTCAGAGAATCCGAGAACTGGAGGCTAAGCTGGAGACCCAGAAGAGACATCTGAAGGAGTTGGAGGAAAAGGTAGGTGGGGCGCCCACCCCTCCCCTCCCCCACTTCTTGCTGGGACAGGTCACCCTGGGGCTTTGTCCTTCCGCTCTGCCAGCTTTCTAATGCAAGAATGGATTCACCTCTTGCTCCCTTCTCTGCTCTGGTCCCCCCAAGATGGTCACATCCACGAAATAAGTAGCTCGTTCAAATGCTTTTCTAGGGAAGAAAAGTGCAGTTTGGGACCAACTTTGTGTTTGGGCAGAGCCGGGGTGAGATGCCTTCCCCTCCCCCCTACAAAAGACCTTTCAGGGACGGTGTGATCCTCTCTAGAGTGGCAAGCCGGGCTTGGTTACCTCCCACGGACCCTTTCATCTTAGAGGACTTCTGTGTGCCAGCGGTGTGTTCTCGGGAGTTTTTCCCCTCCCAGTGGGAAGCAAGGCTGACCTATCCCCATGTTGATACCAGGCCTTGTGTGTCTCTCTGCATTAGCATCATTTTGTGGGAGGGGACACTGGACCCTGAACCTGCAGCTGGGAAGGGGTAGCTGGTCTCCTGGGTGCCACAGCCACTGCTCAGCCCTTCTGGCATGTTCCATTGGTCCAGGCAGACAGACGAGGGCCACTTAGAACCACATGTGTGGCATCTCTGTCCTGCCCTTCCCACCTCCTGTGCATCCACCCAGTGACCATCCGTCCTTGAGCTCAGGGACCAGCTTGTATGCGCTGCTGTTTCCAAGACAGTTCTCCCCATGGAATAGGGCACCGCACTTGTTTGCCTGATGAGTCATAGATGAGTCGTAGACCAGTAAAGCACGTTCTGTGTTACAGAGGTAAGCGCAAGTGTGTGAGCCCCATGAAGGTTCTAGTCTCCACCCCCCCCCACCCTCCACCCCCCGGTCATCAAGGACAATGTGCCCGAGGAAGGGACCCTGGTCTGAACCTGGAAGTCCAATATGCAGTCACCCCGGGGGAGGAAGAGGGAGGGAGGGCATTGGCAGGTTTCCATTGCCTGAGGCAGGTCTTAGGAGAGAGGAAGCCCACCTACCCCCCGAAATGGGGTCAAGGTCATGGAAGTCCCCCAAGGGCCAATTTCAGGACAGATATGTACAAATGTGAAAACAGCCCCTCCCCATCCTGGAGGCAGTCAGACACCATGGGCCCAAACAGACAGTACAGCTCTTCAGATGATGCTAAGCCAGTTCAGAAGCTTCTCCCCTTTCTTTCCTGAGAGGATGCAGGAGTAACCTTCCCATACTTCCTCTTCACAGAGACCCTCAGTGCCTCCAGCCTGCACGGCTGGTGCTGTCCTGTAGGGGGCAGCAGAGGGTCATGGCTGGCCGGCTCAGCACACGGATTCAGGCGGGTCTTGTGCTAGAGTCCTGGGTACCCATGTGGGATTCTGGTTTAAGCAGATGCCTAGTGTCTCTGTCGGCCAGATGCCCGCCCCACAATCTTCTGGGGCTGTTTTGAGGTCCCAAGGGAATGTCAAGTCTAATTCCATCCAAGAATCTCTGGGGATAACCTGGCTTCGCAGGCAGGTAGGTCTGAGCTCTGCCCCAGGCCAGCCCTGGAACCCTGGGGGATTTCTCCCTTTGCCCTGGCCTGGGGGCTTAAATCTCTCCCCATCTTGTGAGTGGTTGTGAGGACTGCATGAGCATGGGGGTATGTCTCAGCACCCAAGCTGGGCTTTAGGATTCCAGTGAGCAAAATTGGTCACAAAGCAGGGAAGGACAGCAAAGAGACTTTAAGCATGCCACTGTTGTCGGGTCACACACATGAAATGAGGCAGGTGGGTCCTGGGCGATGTGCAAAGCCCCCTTCTGTCCTCTGGTCTTGTCAAAGCAAGCGTTTGCATGTTGGTCTGTGTCCTTTCATCACAAAGAAGTTGCAGAGGGAAGCAAACAGCATGCAGACTCCTGGTTGGGCCGTAGGATGAGAAGCACCCACACACATTTCCCTGGGGCTGCTGGTGGAAAATGGCTGCAGCCTCATTGTCCGTGGCTCATGTCGGTGACCAGGAACCCTTCCCTGCCACACCTCACCAGGAAGTCCTTCCCCTTCCTGGGGCCTCAGTTTCCCCATATGGAAAATGACAGCTGGGTGACTCCACACAGGCTCTGTCCAGCTCCAACCTCCAGTGATTCCAAAACTTGTGTACAAGTTGGTGGCTGTCTGTTTAGATTTTAATTTTTTTTAATAAATAATTTAAGGGAGTTATGTCATGGTGGGAGGGAGAACCACTTCCCAAACCCTGGATGGTGCTCCAACAGGTTCCACCTGATGAGCAGCAATCCTTTTGGAGTAAAGGGAGTCATGAATTCATTTCCAGAAAAAGAAATCTACTTTCAAACTGAATCTGTGTAATTTTTCCTTCCTTTAAGGCCACTTCCCCCCCCTACTAATTTTTTCTTTTTAAAGCAGATGAATTGAATGCCACCAAAATTTTTTTTAAATATTTTATTTATTTATTTGACAGAGAGAGATCACAAGTAGGCAGAGAGGCAGGCAGAGGGGGGGAGCAGGCTCCCTGCTGAGCAGAGAGCCCGATGCGGGACTTGATCCCAGGACCCTGAGATCATGACCCAAGCCGAAGGCAGAGAGACTCAACCCTCTGAGCCACCCAGGTGCCCTGGCACCAAAGATTTTAAATAATGGTCTCTTTGGAGAGCGGGCCCTGGCAGGGATGGTGCTGGCCAGGGTGGGGGGTGCTTCTGCTCATGGGCAGATGGGTCTGGGTTTCCTGTGGACTAGAGGGAGCCCACTGGGTCCTTGGGTGCAGGCCACGCCCGGCCTTTTGGTGGGAGCCACCAGTTGTGACCATGGGAGCATCCTTCCTCCGCTTGTAACGTATCCTGCTACCATCTGCAGGAAAGCCATGTCTCAACACCGAAAGCATCTGGGTCTGAGTCAGCTAGGTGTCTGGGGAGAGCAGGTGGGGGTGCAGGAGGACTCTGGTGGTTGGGTTTCCAGATGATGTCAGTGTCCAGGCCTGCTCACTTTCCTGGCCTCCTTCTGAACCCGACCCCAGGGTGGTAGTTCTTGTGAAATGTGTCACTGAATCCCATACGACGTATCTTACATCTTTTTCTTTTCTTTTCTTTTCCTCCCTCATTTTCTTTTGGTCTTATTTTATAGTTTTTGTTCCTTTTTTTGTTTTTCTCACTAGCATTCATTCTGTGGCCTTGATGACTTCAGTGAGCAAAGAACTCGGGTTGGTATCCCTTCAATTTCACAGAAAAACTTGATGATTTTCCGGGAAGGAGAATTTCTCCCATTTCTGGCCATGACATTCCCTGAGTGACAAGGCTCTGGGGAAGGTGGTCTGTGGCAGATTTCTGAGAGACTCTGGACCCTGGGGCGAGATGAGGGAGGGGGGCCACCAGGGGTCACTGGAGAGTCCCACCCCTCAAGGGAGGTTGGGAATGCTCATTGTGAAGAAGGGACAGTGGGGACTTGGTGGTGGCCCTGCTGTAGTTCATCTTCCAAAAGGGCTGGGGGTTGTGGTTTTTCCAAAGTTTCTTTCTATTCTGGCTTAGTTTCTGTTGTTCTCTATTGCCTGTGGACAGACTATTGCAGGTTTCTGGGGTCAGGGGTCTTCAGGAGCAGTGGACTGATGGGCAAGTCCATGACCTGAATATAAAATACCCAGGAAGCCTGTGTGGCAAGTCTCCCCAGCTCCCTGCCCCCCAGTCCTGTGCCTGGTTCTGTTGCTCAGGGACTTGGGACGGAAGCCATCAGAGCAGTTGGTCCGCCTGGCCCCAGGACCCAGCTCTCACCCAAGCTCCTGCTTGGACACCCATGTCCTCCCCCATTCTCTTTGCTCTGAGTGCCCTCCTTAGGGATAAGGCTAAGGGGTGGGGTGGTGGGGTTCTTCCAGGTCCGCTGGATCTACAGTTCTGCCTCTGAATCTAGCCCAGGCTGGGAGCCCTCTGAGCTCTCGGGAGGCCCACAGTGCCCACTAGCTCCCTGATCCCCAGGCTGAGGTCTGCTGCTGGTTCCTTCCCTGACTGATATTCTCATGGGAGCCCTGAGCTTGGCCTCTGAGCACAGAGTTTTGCTTTGTATCTTCTGGGTCCCATGGCCTAGGTCAGTGCATGGCACGTGGTGGACATTCAGGCAGTGTTTGTGTAGTGAGGGCAGGGAGGGTCCCAGGTCTAATCAGATGGGGAGTGAGGGTAACCGTGAGGGGGGTGGGTCAGGTACTGGAGGACAGGCCATCTGAGTCCTGTTTCCTCTTACCCTACATTGTCAGGGAAAGTCTCTCAGTGGGCTCAGCTGGAGAGATGGGCCCAGCAGCGGGGCCAGTGGGGCAGGCAAGCCAGGGGCTTCCCCAACCTTTTTTAACCCTCAATTCTTACAACACTGCAAATTATTTTTTAATCTTACAGGATAGAAAAATTGCTTATGGAATATGTTGAGTCCCCATGGCAACCCCAGCCCCACTCAAAGCAAAATTCAACAGCAAAACAAGCAACTTCAAGCCAGAGACTGAACACAGAATCCACGAGTACTCGATGAGGAGGCCTTTTGGCTCCATGGCTGGGCCCCGGCTGGGCTGAGCTGCAGGAACCCCGAAGACGATGGGGATTTTGTCAAGCTCGGGGCTTCATCCGAGTCCCTACTCTGGCACGTTCTAAGCCTGAGGGGCAGAGACCTGAATACCAGGAAACTAAGTGCAATTACTAGAACTGAGTCACTGGAGGGCCACTGCACTGTCAGGGGCTGGGCCGGAGTCCTTGTCCCTGCTCTGCATGCCCCCTGCCCCCCAGCCATGGGGGCATGTCCAGCTGGACATAGACCTATGTACATATATCTCCATGAACTGTGCTCTCTGTACCCTGGAATCTGTCAGCCAGAGTGACTTGCAAATGTCCCTGTGATTCGAACCCAAGTTCAAACCCTGGTCAGCAAATCCCTTCAGATCCATTAGGTGATGACCAGGGAGGGAGGGAGGGAGAGAGAGAGAGAGAGAGAGAGAACGAGCAGGACTCAGGAGGGACTAGAGATTCACCCACTGTGGAGGGTAGATCCGAGGACCTCAGATTTCCAAGAAAGAAGCCACAGGCTCCATCGCTTTTGTGGATGTGACACGGCGACAGTCCCAGAGCATGACTGTCCCTGGGGCCACATGGAATGAGGAATGAGAAGGTGGACACAGACCACACCGTTCTCAGGCAGCCTTTCATCTAGGTTGTAGTTTGCAAGGCCCTGTCGAGGGAAAATGCTAGAAGGTGGAGTGTAGCAGGGAGCATCCATGGGGAACAAGCCTCCCTCTGACACCAGGGCCGCGATCTCACCATTGTGGAGGAGGGAGCCCTTCCTGACCTCAGGAGCCTGGCCTAAGAGACGGAGTGGGGCAGCGGGGAGGACAGGCAGGAGCTGGCGAGAGTCGGTCCCAGAGGGAGCCCCTGGGAAGGGAAGTGGCTTGGGGGTGTTGCTGCTACTGTTATTCTAGGGCAGGTGGGGTAGGTGGGCGAGCGTCTCCCAAAGAAACCCCTGCTCACACGACCGTTCTCTCCTAAACGTCTGGAAGGAGACATGTAAAATTAGGAGGGGTGAAGGGAAACAGAAGGTGCGAAGGAGAGGACAAGCACCCTAGGAGAACCAGCAGGGACGGGCTGATCCCAAGGACCGGCTGCGAGAGCAACCCCGGGATTTCTAGGAAGAAGAACCTTTGGAGAAAGCCAAGTGACTGAGATTGAGGCCACTGAGGAGCTCCGCTGAGATGGGAGCCCAGCAGAGGGGCTGGAGGTTCTCAGAAGGGCAAACCAAGGATGGAGAAGGAGGTTGCAGTGGGCACGGAAGATGTGCCCCCGCCAGATGGGGCAGAATGTCCAAACCAAATCAAAGAGTTGGGGGGGAGGGGCTCTAAGCAAACGCACACCAGGACAGCTGAGAAGTGACCATTCTCTGTTGAAATCTAGACCCAAAGCACCTGCCACACCAGCCCCCACGACTTACCACTATTTGGTATCCAAATGTGAATGAACTGATGTCTTTGCTTGAAGACAGACAACTGTGCATCCTGGGTAACGAAGGGAGTGTGGAACCAGGCAGCGAGTGTAAAGGAACACCCATCTGCTTCTGCTGGACTCCAGGCAGCATCAAGAGCCCCTGCTTTGCTAACTTAGTAGATAGAAGTCGAGGAGTTGCATGCTGGTCTCGGAAGATTTTCTGTGGCACCAAGTGTCTGTCTTCTCCCTGTTGCAAGAGCGTCCAGGAGTGTGGTCCCCATGTCCTCCTGTCCCCATCCTTCTGTCTGCTCAGTTCTCCTACTCAGACAACAGGACAGGAATGCTGTTGGCTTTGAAGTCAGACCCGTCTGGGTCCACTCCCAGCCTGGCCCTTTTCCCACGGCAGACACAGGCAAAGTACTTGCTGCTCTGAGTCATAACTTCTTCTCAGAAGATGGGGATGGGGGTGATGGTCCCCATGCAATGCTTTGCCTCTCGTCTCTGTGAGGCATAACTAGGCAGACCCATAGGACTCCCGGATCCTGGCAGAACATGTGACAGTCAGCATCCATGGCTCCCTCAGTGGGACTCGTCCACAAAGGAGACCATCTAGTCCCTGGGGGACCAGGACCCATTCTCTGAGACAGCGCAGGTGCAAGGGAGTGAGACACACAAGCAGGTATGGGGGCGGCCCTGGCTTCGAAACCCCAAGTCCCCAATAGGAGTCAGTGTTTCTTGTGACTGTCCTGGGCACTGCTTCTAAAGTTCCTGCCAGGGATAGGCCAGTTCCAAGAGGCATTGTAATCATGGGACCTCAGAGTTTCTGGTGGCCCAGCAGACCTGTACCTGGACTTCATCATAGCCCTCCATTCCTGGGGCCGGAGGGTGGTGTACACCCCTCATGGCTGTCTCGTAGCACAAAGTCCCCCATGGGTGTGGTTCCCGGGACAGAAGAACTACAAGTTCAGGCAAACCCTGGGTCAGTGTCTTGTACAGGAAGGAGAAGGGTCCGGTCCACCCTTTCCCACCACCCTCCTCACAGATCTGCTGGGGAGGCTGAGGGAGAGCCCTGTCAAGTTCCTGGTACATGGTGCAGCCCATCCCCCTCATTCCTGCCTCCTCTGTGCCAGTGGCAACCTATGCATAGCTGGGCAGGGAAGTCCAGGGCTCACCCATGTGTCCCTCCCCCCATACCGTTCTGGTGGTGCTGTGGGCCAGGAGACCAGCCAGGCTGACAGGCCGTCCTCATTTGGGATGTGGGACTTCTAGTTTGAAAGTGGGGTAAGTCCCTGTCAAGCCGGGACAAGTGGGTCCACATATGGCACAAGGACATGGCCGGTGGCCCTCCTTCATCTTGGCACCCGATGCTCATGGATATAATTGCCCTCTCTGGCATGTCGTGAGTGGGACTTCTGTGAAATGCAAAAGGTGGGGCGTGGGTGCTACACTGATGCTTCTGGGGTTAGCGCATCCAAAAGGCATGGGATTTCCTGACTGCTCCCAGCACAGTTTTGCGGCCCTATGGTGGAGAGCCCATAGGTGCATGGGGCACCTTGTTAGGGTTCCCTGGTAACCTTGGAGAGATGAACACTGTGCTTTAGCGTGAGCTCAACATGTATCTGAGCAAATTCATTAGCTTTCCTCCCACTGACCACTCCTTCCCCCTTTCTTCCCTGTCCTTCCAGCCTATAGGCTGAAAGTCTCCCAGTCTGGGTCTCTTGCTTTTCCAGCACTTTCCATAACCAGTCTGTGACCCGTGGAATCTTGCCCGATGGTCCCAGTACCATGATATGTTTGTTTTTGCCTGTTTTCTCACATTCAACCAGAACCTGCTAGAGGTCTACCAGTTTGTGGTGCTCTTCCCTGAGGTTGTCTAAGAGCTCTTGCGGGGCTTCTGCAGACCCCATACTATGCCCTCCCCCCAGACTATGCCCAGCAGTTAAGTAATTTTCCCAGGATCCCATCTGAGACTGGAGATGAGATTCAGCCCCAGACAGTGTGGTCCAGATGCCTAACTATATCCCCTCTCAACTGACACCCCAACCCATCACCTTGGGCCAGTCTGTGTCTGTCACAAGCCCTGTGGGTCACCCTAGCACACTGGTCACTGATGGCAAAGTACAATTAAAAACAAAATCTTCTCCCAACCCAGAAAACCTCTCCATGGAGGTAGACAAGAAAGAAAGCACATTTATTCTTAAAGGAACAGCAAATAGAGTGTGATGTACATTCCAAGCGCTTTGCCCAGGGATTTGCAAAGACAGAAAGAAATCTCACCCCTTTACTAGCCAAGCCACTACAATCCATCCTGCACGTGTCCTCAGGATAATAGCGGTCACTTCTCCAATAAGAGGACTTGACAGTGCCATCTGTTACCCACTGGTCACCCTAAATCCACCTTGCCGCCAGGGTGGCCCTCTGTGTTTGTTGAGTTGGTTTGTTTTCACTTTTGTTTTTGTTGTTAGTTTCAGAGGCAGAGTGCAGTGACTCGTCAGTTGCATATCACACCCAGTGCTCACCACATCGCGTACCACCCTTAATGCCCGACACCCGGTTACCCCATCCCAGCAATCTTCAGTTTGTTCCCTAGAGTTAACAGCATCTCTTAAGGTTTAATCTTCTTCTCAATTTTCATCTTTTTTTTTTTTATACAAAGGAGAATGAAATTTTCTCGTCTTTATGCCAGGGTGGCTGTGGGGTGTGGAGGCAGGCACCCCTGAAGTCTGGCCCCTGGCCTCCCACAGGACCTGGGAGATGGGGTTCTAATTTCCTTGAATGTTTGCATTCCAAAGAGATGGTCCCCAGGCCTTTCAGAAAGACATCCCTGGGTCAGAAAGCTGGCAAAAGTCTCTTGTCACCTCCTGCATGTCCCAGAGACCTCCGTCGTCAAAGCAACATCTGAGCAGGCCCTCCCAGCCTCTAAACACTCCCATACACCACCCCCAAGTCCCTCCAGAGAGGTGGCAAAGTCTTTGCCCTTGAGCTCAAGGCCCACATGGACATGGCCCCAAGCCACCTTCTGTCCTTCCTCATTTCCCCTCTGAGCACCTACAGGGCTGGCCACTCCCTTCATCTGTCCTGATGCTGCCACGGGGCTGGGACCCCCAGGCTGCTTCTGCCTGGTAGAATCCTGTGCCCACCCGAGTGCCTCCAGCCCCCAGCTCCCTTCCACAGGACATGTGTGTTCCTGCTGGACTTGTGGTGCGTTTATTTCTCACCTCCCGAGTTTTGGACTCGGACCTGGGTTTGAATCCTGACTCTAGCATTTCTCCTAGATGAGGCCTGGACAAGGCCCTCCACTTTCTGGAGCCTCTGTCTCACCATCTACAGAATGGGTATGATAATGCCTACTTCCTAGGGTTAGCGGCACAGTCAGACCAGCTAGGGTAACATGACCAAGATCTCAGGTGACACACAAAATGCAGCACTAGCTCTAGGTCCCTGATCAATGTTTCCTGTCCTCAGAGAGGAGGCATAGAGCTTGAGGGTTGAACTTGAGCTGCACCACTGAGAGTTTATATTTCTGATGGCTCTGCCTAGAAATTTCAGTTTACCTCTCTGTGTGCATAGTTAAACATTTTTTTTTTTAAAGATTTTATTTACTTACTTGACAGAGAGATCACAAATAGGCAGAGAGAGAGGGGAAAGCAGGCTCCCTGCTGAGCAAAGAGCCTGATATGGAGCCCGATCCCAGGACCCTGGGATCGTGACCTGAGCCAAAGGCAGAGGCTTTAACCCACTGAGCCACCCAGGCACCCTATGGTTAAACACTTAATTCCAAGTGACTTTTCTGCAATGTTTTCTTGCTTTGGGTGCGTTCTGGCCTGCCAGCTTGTAAACTGAGAGGACTTCATTCATATTGTATGATGCGTGTGAGTGAAACCCAAGGCCCACTTGTGAATAATTCACCTGTTCTTGCCCTCCTCAAAGGGTATTCTGCGCAATCTGAAGGCCCTGCAGGCATCTGGAAATCTCCAGAAAGTCAGTGCTGCAAATCCACTCACTGTTACGAAGCCGTGACCCATGACCTTTGTCCGGGATGGAGCCCACAGCTACAGGACAGACGGAGAAGAGTTTCAGCTATGTGGTCAGGGCACCCAGCAGTGATGGGTTTGACGTAATGAATGTGGATGTGAAGATCGACACGTGCTGGGTATTTCAGGACGCGGAGGACAGCGATGAAGAGCAGGACTGTCCTGTGGACGAAGCTGCTGGAAGCCCCGACGTGGACACAGGCACACTCAGGAAGCAGCTGGAATCCTCTGAGCAGAAGCTGTTGGCCACTGTGGACCAGTACATGATGTCTGAGTCTGAGCTAAGGAGCAGGTAAATAAGACATTTGGATCTTCTTGGTGTATTGAATGGTGGACTCCTGGGCATCTTAATGGGGTTAGATGGTATGTTGACTTGTGTCTGCAGCTGAAGATGTGATGCCTGGGGCAGCCTCCCCTCTGGTTCCTCCTCTGTTCCGCCCTCTGCTCCTCACGCCAGGGGCTGAGCCTGCACCATGTCCCAGGCTCCCGCACTCTGGCTTCTGTGGGGGCCAGCCAATGGGAGGGAGGAGTGGAGGAGGAAGGGAGAGGCCAGGGTACTTTGCCCTCTCCTGCTCGGGGTGACAATCCGCAGTGTCCCAGCCATGCTTTGGGCGTCCTCTCTGGTCCTCCCCTGCCTGGTGGCTGGCTCGTAGGGCCAGAATCAGCTCCTAGGCCCAGAATCTGCAGGGGCAAAGGGGCACCTGGCAGGGGCTCATCTCTAGGTCGCCGGTCCTCTCTGTCCGGCCTTTTAGCAATTCCACCATCTTTATGACAGACTCTCTGCGCTTGTTTCTCACTGTTGACTTTCCTGGCCTCGGTTCTGTTCTCCTGGTGGAAGTGATGGGGTCCAGAGGTTGGGATGCGAGCCCAGGTCCTCCTCTTAGCCTGTGCTGTTTCCTGACCATTATCCGGTACAGAGCCCGGCAGAGTGAGGTGCGGTCCTGTGTGCATGTCGGGGGAAATCCCATGCAGAGATGCAGGACGGTCACACCTGGGATGTACCCTGACAGGCTTGCCATGATCCCAGCAGCCAAGCATCTTGGATTTATCTGGGACTTCACCATTTTCTTGTATTTTCCTTCATTTTAATAAAAGCAAGCTATTAAATATATATTTACTTGTGCTTTTTATCTTTTTTCCTCTTCGTAAGACTTTCTACAGGTGGGAGTTCACATAGCAAGAAAGTAGTTTTGTTACTTGATGAGGTTGTCCGGCCATCCTTCCATTCCTCCATTCATTCATTGATCACTCACTCATTCTGCCGCCTGCACGGGCCCACCCCAGAATCGCATGCTGAGTTATGTTAGTTTGCTGGGGCTGCTCTAACGGAGAACCACAGCCTGGGAGACTTCACAGAACCGTACTGTCTCACAGTCCTGGAGGCTGGAAGTCCCAAGTTCACGGTGCAGGCAGGTTCCTTCTGAGGCCTCTCTCTGTGGTGTGTAGATGGTCGCCTTCTCCCTGTGTCCTCATGTCTCCGTATCTCTGTGTATGTCCGTGTTCTAATCCCCTCTTCTTGTAAGGACCCTAGTCGGATTGGATCAGGGTCCACCCAGATGACGTCATGGCAACTCAGCTACCTTTGTAAAGGCTCTGTCTCCAAATACAGTCATGTTCTGAGGGGCTGGAGGGCAAGATTTCAGCCTATGAATTTGAGGGGACACACGTCAGTCCTGGGGTTGAGACCCAGGGAAGGTAGATCCCTCCCAGCCCCAGAAAGAGCTGCGGCATAACCCCACATGGCCGTGGATTCAAATCTTTCTCCAGAAATATGGCAGTGAAAACCAGAAAGGTGTCAGGCCCAGGGAAAATGATGGGAAACCCCTACCAAAGGAGACCCCTCCATGCAAGGAGAGTGTTGGGGAGGGGAGGTGACGGAGGGGAGGGGGGCCTCTGGGACTGAGGCCCAGGGTGAGGCCACTTGGGAGGGGGCATCCTGGACCCACCTGTGGGGAAATGTGGGCTGTGTCCTCTGTTCTCAGAAGGTGGGCCACCCCATCCTGCATGAGCGGAGCTGGGACAGTGAGGGCAGACTGCATTATCCAGGGTCACTACGCGCGGAAGCCAGGATCTGAATGCACAATGGGTTAATTTGACCATGGGGGTCATCTTGCCAGGGTACGGTCAAGGTTGGTAGTGTAAATTGGGCCTTATTCTGATGAAAGAGTTAACATTCTAAACTATTTATTATGGGGTTCCTGGGTGGCTCAGTCAGTTAAGCACCTGACTCTCGGTGTCTGCTCGGGTTGTGATCTCGGGGTCGTGAGATCGAGCCCCACATGGGGCTCGATGCTGAGCACAGGGTCTGCTTGAATTTCTCTCTCCCTATGCTCTTGCCCCGCCAAAATAAGGAAAGAAAATTCTTTAAGTATTTATGATAAAAGGAACAAAGAGAGTAGTTAGAAATTTGAGAAAGAAAACCCAGTCCCGTCTTCACTACCTTGTCAATCATGTGTATTCATCTCCAACATAAATGCTGTAAATGCTGCAAGACTACCGGTAGCTCTACCCTCCTTGAGTGTTCATTCGGCTCCAGGCACAGTTTGCATGTTGGTTTACATGTTTTAGAGACAAGGGGTGAGGGGATGGGTGAGCCTGGTGGTGGGTACTAAGGAGGGCACGTATTGCGTGGAGCCCTGGATGTGGTGTGTAAACAATGAATCTTGGAACACGATATCAAAAACTAGTGATGTATTTTATGGTGTTTACATAGTCACGTATTTAATCCTTAAAGCAATACCCCAGATCGGGTGATAGTATTATCCTCAACTTGCAGGTGGGGAAATGAGGTGTAGGGCAGTTCAGTGAAGTCTCCATGGTCACCCACATGGCCAGTCACATGGCGGGGGACTGGGACTTGAACCCAGGCGGCCTGCCCAGGGTGTAACGGCAGCCACACCATTTCTTCTGCTGCCTTGGAGTGTGTGTGTGGGGGGTGTCTCCCTGCTTCCTTGTTCTATGCAGCACTGAGTAGAAATATTTAACCGGTCCTTAATCTGAAAAATGGTACTCCATTTTCTATTCTGAGCATATCGGTACCCAAGGGCTTCGAAAATACAATACTGAAACTTGGTGGCTTAAAGTAACACACGGGCAGTAGAGCGTAGGGTTAAAAGTATGAGTTTGGGAGTCAGTCTGGCCTCTAGGATGCTGTGTGACCTCGGGCGAGTTGCCTGGCCTTTCGGATCCTGAGTTTTCTGGCATGTGAAGGAGCGGTAGGGGAACTCACCTGCAGGCTGGTAATGTGAGGGTTGATGGAAACAACACAAACAAAGCTCTTAGGCCACGGGTCCCGGGCTCTGTTCTTTGTTGGTATCTCCTGAACTCGAGATTACTGGCTTAGGAAGAAGAAGAGTGTTAAGATTCCTGAGGCAGGGTGCATTATTATTCCGTAGATACTTCTGACGTAGTCTAGATCATCTTACATGTGTATGAATGTTTCACGAAATGTGATTTCGTCAGAATTTCAAATTGGCCAATGACCAGAAAAAAAAAAAAGATGGTTGGCCTCAGTGTTGGTGAGAATATTGGGCCATGTTTACTGCTTCCTGATTAAGCGTCTTCCTGTCTCAACGCTGCAGGATCCAGGAGCTGGAGCTCTCTGAAAGACACCTTCTCCGGACAGTGGAGCAGCTGGGTGCCCGTGTGACACAGGAAAGGAGCGCCACTGTGCGAGCCCAGGAGACGCTGCAAGCCCTGCGGCGGGAGCTGGCCAGCCAGGTACCGCGTCCCCTCTTCTTTCCAGAGCTTGTTTCTTGACCCTGCAGGGTAGCCCCACGTGCTCAGAGGAGGTAGCGGCTGCCGTTGAGCGAAGATGGGGGCGGAAGTAGTGGGTCAGTGGGGTGGGATGCTGTGAGAGCCTAGCCAGGAGCTTCAGAGGGGACCTCATTCCAACAGTGCAGGCAGGGGCAAGTTCCCAGGGCCTCTCTGGGCCTCAGCTGCCCCACCTGTACAATGGGATCCACATCCCGCCTTGTCTGCCTCCCCAGGGTCCCGGCTGGGATCCGGCAGGGGGAGTGGGTTGGTGAGAGCATTGGTTGACCTGCAGGGGCTCTGTGCTCACAGAAGTTTATTTCCATGCCCCAGGGAAGCCAGCTCTTGTCTAGGGGCAAGCTGATGACTAATGTAGGGTCCCTACTCTCGGGAGCTGGCATGCAGGCGGGGACATGGATAGGAGACAAGGACCTCCCAAATTGGATGCCAGGTGTCAGGGGAAAGGTGCAGGCACGTGGTGTGTGCATGGAGTCGAGGGTAGAGGGGAGCTACAGAGAACCGAGCCAACTAAGTTGGACCTCAGGGGAAGGGCGTGTGAGGTGTGGGTAACAGCCTATGCAAGGGCACAGGAGTGTGGGAGAACATACTGGAGCCAGAGCAGAGGGTGTGGGCGCAGAGAAGGTGCTGGCAAGACTGGAGGGTTCCAGAAAGGCCAAGTTGCCAGGACCATGGTGTGGACCAAATATTAATTGCAACGAGGAGCAGGCTTTAGGGGACTTTGACAGGAGAAGCTCAGGATAGGGTTTGGGGGCAATTATTCTAATTGCATGGGAGAGAGAGAGAGAGATGGAGGCACGGGGACAAGTTAGTGTTTTGGACAAGCAGTGACTGGTGCAACGAGGAGCAAATATTAATTGCAACGAGGAGCAGGCTTTAGGGGACTTTGACAGGAGAAGCTCAGGATAGGGTTTGGGGGCAATTATTCTAATTGCATGGGAGAGAGAGAGAGAGATGGAGGCACGGGGACAAGTTAGTGTTTTGGACAAGCAGTGACTGGTGCCAAACCATGACTCTGCCACTCCCTGGCTGTGTGACCTGCGGCGAGTGATTTAACCTCTCTGGGTCTCAGTTTCCTCCTCTGTGAAATGGGAATGATATAGTTGCCACTGTCTGGGGCTGTTGTGTGGGCCGAGTGAGTTAGTACATGTAAAACACAATAGTTGCAGTAAATAACACCAGCTGCTTTCATAAATATTAGCCTTTATTGCAAGATTCCAGGGGCGATGAAGGCTGGAGGTAGGGGACACTCGGGGAGCACCGCAGAGGTAGAAACGACAGGCTCCCAGGACGGCTGTGTGCAGCTCTCAAAGCCTCCCTGCCGCCGCCCCCCGACCCCGGAGAGCCCAGCAGTGGCCATCCAGCTGCAGGTGGAAGCCCGCTTGTGGGTCATCAGACCAGTTCCCTGTTGCAACCAGCATTTTCAAAACGAGATCGACTAGGAAATAAGAAAGGGCATTAGCATACAAGGAATGCTGTTCTGTGAAATTCCTGTTTTGGTGGCACACCGTGCATGTCACGGGACATGGGCTGAAGGTGTGTTTCCAGAGTGGGGGCAGTCCAAACAGCCAGAGAAGCCCTGATTCGGGCGTGAATGGAGTCAAACATGGAGTGGGGAGAGATGAGGAACTCACTGAAACTGAAATTCGTCTTCCAGATGCCAGGGAGACATGCGATGGCACTTTCCCCTCTGCATTGAACTCTGGGTACAGGAAATTACAGTTACTTGTCCTCTGCTCCCCCAGCATGCCCTCACTGGTGTCCTGAGAGGAGCCGTCCAGTGCGATGGAGTGGTGTCGTAAGAGACCCCACCCTGAAGAATGTCATCTCCCCGTGGAAAATACCTCAATAAAGAGGTGTTGGGCCTTGCCCTAAATCCATGTAGGATTTCCAGGGGGTCTCAGCCACAGCCCCGGAGTCACAGGATGCTCCCAGTGTGACGGGGAGACAGAGGAGGAAGTTGCGAGCAGGGACAGTGCTGTCGGGGGACTCAGGGGTACCCCGGGACCAGCAGGTCTGTGCGACATTGTGGTCTCTTCTGCGTCCGTGTCCGTATTACCGTGTCATGTGATGAATACTTTCCTGGGAAGACCTGTCAGGCAGCCTCAGTTCCAGATGAGGGGCACAAGTTCTGAGGGGCGGGGGTGCCTGCTCAGCATCCCTTCGAGACCACTTGGCCCTGCTACAGCTCCTCCATGGTATCTGCATTTCAGAGAGAGTTTTGTAGGAGCGCACAGATGAGGGTTTTCTGCCTTGTGTACTTGATATTTGCCAAATGGCAGTTTTGCCCTCTTGTTGTCATGGTCCCAGGAAATCATTTGCATATGCAAAGTGACCTTGTTTCTGTAGTGACCTGTCATCCTTCTGAAAGCCAATAAAGGCAGACCAGTCTGGTGATGGAGCTGACTCTGGGATAACTGGGAGCAGTTTTCCCGCCAGGGAATCGGGACTCCAGCTTCATCTGCCCCATGGCTCCCAAGAACGAGCTGTCAGAGCCTGCCGGGCCATCCCTGGGCTTACCTCTTTCACCACACTCTGTGCTGTGTCTTCTGCAAGCTCTCCTGGGCCACCTCAGCGGCCGGCGGTCAGCAGGCACTCGGGGCTGAGATAGAGCCCCTGCTCGGGGCTGAGCAGGGCACAGCGCCACCTGCGTAGAAATGGGCAAGGAGCCCCATTTTCACCGTGGCCAGGTCACTCCAGTCCAGCTCACTCAGTGCCGGCCCTGGAGCCCAGAGGGCTGGGTCCAAGAACAGAGAGATATATTGTCCAGACTTTGAGGAAAAAGCCTTGAGTCAGATACACAGAAGTTCAAATTCCAGCCGTGGTGACTTGTAGCACAGTGGGGTTGTGCTAGTTGCTTCTGAGCACCCCAAGGGGACAGTAACGGTGCCCGGTGCTTGGGGCTATGCTCAATAAGGAACAGCTGTGTGCTGTATCTCACCAGCCAGAAACCAGGGCTGACCTTTGCAGGGCCAAGCATTAACACTTTAGGGTTAGGGAAATGGAGAGATCTGGGAGGTCCTGGGTGGACATGGGGAAACTCAGGCAGGTCTAGGCGGCAGCTCTTTACAAAGTGGTGTGGACGTAATTCAGTACTGAGATCACAGGGGCAGCCTTCTCCGTGTGCCCCAGCTGATGCCCAGGCAGCCCAGCACACAATTTCCTTGCAAGAGCCCAGGGAACTCCCGGTGTGCGGGCCTCCTAGGAGGGTGAGGTAAGGGAGGTACTCCTCCCCTGTAAAATCTCAGTAACGAAATAAATATTTGATGCAGTATTTTAATGCGTAATTAATGCACGAAAAAAAAAAAAACCATGCACAAAAATATGGAAGTTTAAAATAAAAACAGTGTGGGCGACGGTGTGTCCCCTGGGCTGGCTTCCTGACGCCCTCATCCACCGCCAACTTGTAGGTTCTGGAAAAGGAGCGTGCAGCTCGGCGGCAGCGGTGGCGGCTCCAGCGGCTGCGGGAGCGGCTGCGGCGCAAGGACGAGGCGCTGGGGCGGCAGGCGGCGGCCCTGGAGCGCTGCCTACAGACCCAGCGGCTCCAGCTGGGCCTGGTGCGCGAGCAGGAGCGCGGCCTGCGGGAGCAGGTGCAGCGGCTGGAGCGGGACGTGCGGCACCTGTGTCGCGCGGCTGGCCTCTTGCTGGCTGAGCTGGATGTCCCGGCCCCAGGCAGCCCCGGCAAACTCGGCCTGGCCTGCCCCCGGGGTGACCCCGGAGAGGCCGCGGAGCTGCGCGCTCTGCAGGCGCGGGCGGAGCGCGGGGAGCGCGAGCGGGAAGAGGCGGCGCGCCGGCTTCGGGAGCAGCGCGCCACGGAGCGCCGGCTGCGCGTGCAGCTGGAGGATCTGCGCTGTTACATCTATGAGCTCAAGCTGTCGGAGATCGGCCTGCAGGGCCAGGTGGAGGACCTCGCGCAGCAAAACCAGAGCCTGCGAGAGGCCCTGGGGGCCCAGGCCCAAGGGGAGAGCGCACGCAGCAACGTCGCTGCTGGCCACTGCAGCCCGGTAAGTGGCCGCAACCCAGGGTATGCGTGATTTGTTGATTTTTCTCTAACTTTATTCTACAGCCACGTGTTAAGTCACCAGCGCCTTCATTTCCAGTCTCCCTCTCCATCCGCTCATCAACCCCAGCAACCTTATCCATCCATCCTGGTTCCATCAGTCACCTACCCACCTAAGGGCAAAGCTCCTCAGTCATACACCTCATCTACCCATCCTCCAATGCAGTCACCCCACCAGCCATCTGTCCACCTTCTCATCCACCCAACCACCTGTCCACCCACGGACCCCCCACTTGCGTCCACCCGCTTGTCTTCCCACCCTCCACCATCTCATTCACCCTACCACCTGCCCCTCCATCTCTCCATGCAGCCGCCCTGCAGGGAGCCAGCTATCCTTCACCCTTCATCGTGTGCTCCCTTCTGTCCCTCCATCCATCCAGCAGTTAATGAGTCCCTGCTGTGTCCCGGCCGGAGCCCGCTGAGCCCCTTGGGGTGTGCCCTATTATGTAACTGCCCGGGAAGCTTTCCTGATCCTTCCCCTCCTTCCAGAGGGGATGACCCTCTTCTGTCTCCCACACAGTTCCAAAGGTGGGGATGGTTCCCTGCCCTCGGTGCTATACATGAATCTTCGTTTCTCCTGTGTTAGACTGTGAGCTCCTTGAGGGCAGGGTCTGGGTCGGATGGGTCATAGTAGCCCCGGTCCTACACCAGTGCACAGAAGGTCCCCAGGGCTAGCAGCAAAAAAACACACAGGGTTGGGTGCTCTTCTGGTTCTCTTATTTACTAGCTGTGTGACCTTGGGCAAGTTTCTTAAGATCCGCAAAGAAGGGCAGACTGGACATTTATTTATTCATTTGACTGACAGAAGAGTGAAAACTTATGTTTAAGATATTCCTGCCCTGTGCTCAGCACTGTCCTGGGAGTTCTCGAGGGCATTATTTCCTTAATTGGGCCCTATTGGTATCCCCACCCCACATATAAGGAAATGGAAGCCCAGAGAGGTAGTGCATCGATCTGTTGTCACACAGCTAGTAGGGAGCAGAACTAGAACTTGATCTAGATTTGATGGGAGTCCAAAGTGCTCTGTTTCTCCGGCACCAGCCTGCCTCCCTGAGAAGAGCGAGTTAATTCAGCTCCCTCCCAAGAGATCAAGAGTGTGCTTCTCTCTACCAGGTCGATTTACGTTTAAGGAAAAAAAATCAGTGAACAACCTTACCAAAAGAAGACTACTTGTTAAACAAACTAACAACAACAACAACAAAAATTAAAAAAAAATTTTTTTTGGATAAGATAAATCTATTTCAAATTAACTAGAATTTTAAATGTTCTATGGTGTCTCTCTGCTTAGATCATTTTAATAATGAGTTTCCCTGTGGCCATTTTTTTTTAAAGAAAATTACTACTTTGTGCTCTTGTTGTCTCTCTCCTGTGTGATCTATTCACTCTTCCTCCGTTCTATCCATGAGATAAAAGAAGACCAGTGTCCATTTCATATTGGTACCTTATTGTAATTCCGGAAAATAAATGGTGTATAGATGGAAATTGTCATTTATTGGGGCTGCTGTGATGGAGGACCATGAACCGAGTAGTTTGAATAGCAGTGCTAGAACCTGAAGTCCAAAGTCAAGGTGCCTGGAGGGCTGGTTCTCTCTGAGGCTGTGAGGGAGGGTCTGTTCCAGCCCCTCTCCTGGGCTGGTGGATACCGTCCTCTCTCTGTGTCTTCCCAGCATCTTCCCTGTCTGCACGTCTGTCTCTGTGCCCAGTGTCCCCTTTTCATAAGGACACTGGTCACACAAATGGGCCTCATCGTAACTAATTGAATCCATAAAGCATAAAGACCCCATTTCCAAATCAGGTCACATGCTGAGATTCTAGAGATTCAGACTTTAACTTGGGAATTCTGGAGGACACCATTCAACCTGTGACAAGTGTCCCTGTGGATGAACAGTTATGAAGACCTGTGAGGGGGTAAAACTGTGGGTTCCTGTTCCTTGATGGTAGGGACATGTGCTCCCTCGCCAGCTTTGCGTGGGGGCATGTCGATGGTCCCAGGCACTCACTAGAGCATCTTTGTACCACATGCTGTTTCCTGGGCTCTGTATCTGCCACTCGTTTTAGTCCATTCACAGTCTTTGGAGGGAAGCAGTGTGTTATCCTCATTTCACAGAGGACGATGTAAAGGTACAGAGAGGCTTGTGACTTGCCCAGGATCACAGAGATATGAAGTGGTGAGGCAGGAGTTGTCCCCCCAGGCTCCTGGGGTTTGTGGACGCCACACTCGGTCCCTCCAGCTCATCCTGGCCGGTGGCTTAGTAATTTAGGTTCTCACAGGTGCCTGCTTGCTGCCTCTGCTTGGCTTGGACTTTGACTGGGTCCAGGGACTGGAGAGTGCCCAAGACAGTCCCCTGTCTGCACAGAATGACAAAACCATCTGAGTGCAGAGCATGGGGCTGAGGAAGGGGCCTGACAGTCCATGGGTTGCTGCTGAGGGTCCTAGCATTTAGAATGGGAGCTGGACCCAGGGTGATGGGGTATGACAGTCTGCCAGGCTCAGTCAGCCCTCCTGAGAGGGCCACGGGGAGATGCAAAGTTCCAGCCAGTTAGCAGCTCAAAGGGAAGTGTAACTGAGATTTAAAATTTAAATGCGAGAGGGGCACCTGGGTGGCTCAGTCACTGGGTGTCTGCCTTCAGCTCAGGTCATGGTCCGAGGATCCCGAGATCGAGCCCTGCATTTGGATCTCTGCTCAGAGGGGAGCCTGCTTCTCCCTCTCCCTCTGTGGTTCCCCTGCTTGTGCTTACTCTTTCTTTCTCTCACTGTCAAATAAGTAAATAAAATCTAAAAAAAAAAATGTGAATGCTAGAGCCTATTGATAACAAAACTGCTGGTGCTCTTCAGGGTCTTGGTGTAGAACTGAACACTTATGAAACTGTAGGCAGAGTTCTGAGAACATTGCACGGGTGTGTGATTTCCTAAAGCCCACAGTGCATTTCCAAAGGGACACAGAGAGGTCAAGAGCTATAGGCAGGGGTTTAGTGCCTTTCTCGGGATAGCTGAGGTGACCCCCAATGATCTCCTTTTGTAATCCTCCTGGCCGCTGTCACTCTGGGATCAAGTTCAGCCACCTCCCTGTGGCATTCAAGGCCCCTGGTGCTCTAGGCTGGCCTCGTCCTTCAGGTTCATGGCCCACTCCTTCCCACCACCCTGCCTTGGCCACACTGAGCTTCCACAGGCCCCTGATGAATCCTGGCTCTTCGGTCCTGCAGCCTTCCCTGGGTCTAGAAGCCTCAACCTGCTCCTCTCGGCTGCTCAGTAAACTCTGCTGCTCTCTCTCCATTCAGTGGGAATGCTGCTTCCTCTAAGACTTTCCCAATCTTCCCAGTTCGTTCTCTCCTTGTGTCCTTGTAGTGGTATGACCCACCGCTAGAAGTCCTCATTCTCACTGTGTGGGGCCTGGCAGGTGTTTTCCTCTTTGTTTAAGATAGCCTTGAACCCCAGGCTTTGGTCACAACGGGGAGGGTCTTGGTGAACTAGTGGCTCAGCGGGTAAGTGACCTGGGAAGATATTCGCTCCACTGCCTATGGCAGATGGAAACTTCCAGCAAAGGGACAGCTTCACAGTGGCAGTGCTAGAGGAAGGCATAGAAACTGGGAAACCTGGAGCAGTGTCTAGTCCCAGGGAAGTGTGTATCAGATAGAAAAGCATTACAGATCATCAGGGAGCCCCCACCCCCACCCCCGGCAGCCCACTGGTTACATATAATGTGCTCTGGGCAAGGAGGTATGCGTTATGCTGGTGCTAGTCTTCATGGGAAGAGGTTTTACTTGCTTTATGTTTACAAACACTTCTCCAAACAGGAACTCGTCAACTCTGGGAGGTAGCGAGATAGTATCTGCATCCAGGTACCTGACCCCACAGTCCAGAGGAGGCACAGGAGTTGCCTGGGATCTCACACTTGCCGGTTTCCAGAACACATCACTTGGGACCCAGGTCCCTGAAGGAACAGACCATAGCAAGGACAAACCCTGACCTGGGGAGGTGTTAGGGGAGGGGGTTTCTGCTCAGGGCGTGGGTGAAAGGAAATTTAAAAGGACTGTGGTTTGCAAGACAAGAAAGGCCTGCCTGCAGATGTGTCTGCTTTTTAGTGAGTGCACCCTCAGTACCTGCCATGTCCCAGGCACTGTGCTGACACCAGGGCTGGAAAGCTGACCCTGCTCTTTGAAAGCTTATAGGGGAGACAGGCACAGGTGCAGACAGACACTGGAGACTTGGTCCATAGCAGGGGACGTCCTGGGGGTTGCGGAGGCTTGTGCAGGGAGATGGAAAGTCACACACTTAGAAATGTCAGTGTCACGCTGTCCGAGAGCAGAGATCCCGCTCCTGGTGACAGTAGCATTGGGAATGCTGATGCTCCCCTCCTCGAGCCTCTCTGTCCTGGCAGTGCAGGCAGAGTGACCCCTGGTGGCAGTTATGAGAATGGTTTCCTTGTTCTGCGCATCCCAGGGGGCCTTGTCTTTGCACACTGTTTGCATCTGTGGGGAAGTGTCTATTGCACATTTGGTTCTCAAGGGCTTTCAAACACAGGTCGGTAATATATATATATATATATATATATATATATATATATATATATATATATATATATATATATATATAAAGTTGTAACAAAGCCACGATGATACAAGTAATGTAAAGGGAAATAGGGATGGTTAGTGGTCTTAGGCAAAGATATCAAGTTCCTTAGTTACAAAATTAATACAAATACTCGAAAGCTTGAGATTGCATTCTATTCTGAATAATTGTCAGATATTGAAAGCACCTCAATGCTGTTTATAGTTGGTGAACGTTGGAAACAACCTAAATGTCCAGTAAGAAGGAACTGCCTTGGTAAGTGAGGGTGTTCCTTCTGTCAGAGGGTGTTTGGTGGCTATAAAGCAGCACATTATAGAAGATCTTGTGGAACATGATCCTCTGAGGTCATCAAATGAGAAATGCACAGAGCAAAAATGGACATTCTGTAGAAACAGACTTTTGGAAGAATTTAAATGTCTCTACATAGAAGAAAGCCCAGAAGGATATATCCTAACATGTGGATCGTGTTTGTGTCTGGATCACTCCATATTCTTCATGTCCTTCTTTTTGGTGATCTTTCAAAATAATTGCACACAAAAGCCAAATTCCTGTGAAATTGGGGGGTCACTGCTCCTGTGAGTAAAGGAGAGCAGGAAGGGGTGACTAGACTGAGTAGAGAGGGGCAGGGAGCGGGGGAGAGAAAGCCCAGATCCAGTTCAAGACCTGAGCTCTGGTTCTGTTCTTCCGCCTGTGCGCTGGTGTTCTCAGACAAATCATTCTCCCTCTCTGAGCCATCATTTTGTCACTTGTGACATGAAGGAGGGGTGCGTAGCATCGTATTCTAGGATGCCCCTTCCTCCCCGTCAAGTCACTTCCCGAGGCAGGGTTCTGTGAGTTTTATCCACGGTGGCGTCCCCAGCTCCAGCCCAGGGCCTGTCCCTAATAGCTGAGCTCAGGAAGTATTTGTGGAAACGAGCTGAAGTCAGCTGGGGTATGGGAAGGAAACCCGAACAGCACTGAACGGTGCAGTGGTGCTGGTCTTCGAAGCCGCCCTCCCAGCTGTCCTTGGCCCGCTCCTTTCTCGTCCTTACTGTCTTTCTCCTGCCGGTTCCCACGTGGAGTGTCTGTCTCTCCCATTCTCCAGCCGCTTCCCTCCTCTTCTGCTCACTCCTTTCCCTCACTCCCTTTCTCTTCTGCCTCCTCCCTCCCCCACGTCCCCATCCCCTTCACCTCTTCTCAGTGGTGCCCGGGAGCAGCTGGCAGAAGCGCTTCATTCTGAGCACGTGGGAAGCAGGGGGATCGACGGGCGAGAGTGGTGTCCGGCACTATGGGTCAGTGGGCCTGGTGCCCCCCGCAGAATGCTGGTGCCCAGGCCCCTCTGGCTTCAGCTGCTTTGGGCTGAAGTCCTGCTTTGTAACTGTTAAAAGCTTCTGGGTGATTCTAAGGTGTGGCCAGAGTTGAGATTCCTGGTCTGTGGATGACAGACGTGACACAGACAACGGGAAGGTCCCAAATTCAGAGCATTAGGGGGAGATCCTTGAGGGAAGGGGTGGGGTTCATTTGGGGGAGGACTAGGGAAGGCCTTGTTGAAGATTTGGCCTTCAAGGTGAGCCCAGAGGGAAGCAGGTTAGCTGGGCAGAGGGGCGGAAAGAGAGGCAGGCAGCGGGCACTAGGGGCACACAGCTCTGATGCAGGGGGCACAGGGTCCCTTTAAGGAGCAGAATGAGGATGGGGCAGTGGGAAGCATTGAAGGTTGGAAACATGAGAATCACCTGATTCTGTTTCCATTTCAGTGGGATTGCTCTGATGTTGAGTGAGGTGTGGAAGGGAGGGGCAGAGAGCAGGGCACAGGCAACCCACTTCCTTCCGAGGAAGATGTGCCAGCCTGGCAGGAGGAACAGCATATGTGGAGGTGCAGAGGCAGGCCAGAACCAGGTTGGGGAGGGGCAGGGAGGCCACCATGAGCAGAAACCCAAGCGAGGAGCATCCCTAGAAGGCCGGCAGTGCCCACTGCAGCACTGAACTCATCCCACACTAGGGGGAGCTAGGGGAGGCCGTGTAGTTGGGAGAGTGCATGCTGGGGGGGGGGCTCCCAGGCACTGTGAGCAGGACTGGGGGGGCAGGAGAGGTCTAGCTGGGAGTTGATGCAGGGCTCTGCAGAGAGCAGGTGAGGACCTGGGGGACAGGTGAGAAGGGGACGGGTGTTACATATTCATTTCTGTTTATCCCTCACCTAGAAGATCACCTAACACACAGTTGGAGCCCAATAAGTGCTTGCTGCATAAGTGCAGGTCTTTCTGCTGGTTCTGCTGATCCATCTAACTACCAAACATTTATTAAGCACCTACTTGGTGTGGGTAAGGCGAGGGTGCAGACCAGGTGAAGCTACATTGAAGGACTGAAGGACTCATGGTCTGGTGAGGGGGTGGAATGGAGGAAGTGAACAGCACCCACTAGAATCTGGCTAGAAGTAGCGGGGGCTGTGGGAAGCTAGAGGAGACTCGTCCCCAGCCTCTCGTGGATGGTGGGTCAGAGCCGAACCGTCTTTAACTAATGCTCCACAGGGAGAGACCTGACTCAGGGAAGTTCCTCTCTGCACATCCGGCTCACCTTTTGGGAGAGGCCAAGGGGGCGTAGATACCGGGTGCGGCACTGGGGACTTGTTGACGGTGGAGGGACAGGTTCGCCTGGAGACCATCCCCGAGTCCCTGGGGCTGGGATGGGCCCAGAGGGAAGCCTTCCGCTGTGAGGACACTCATGGCTCTCCTCCTGTGTCTTCCTCAAGGACACTCTGAGCCGGATTCAGGATGAACCCCCATCCCTGCCCAGGGAGGACACACAGGATGCCGGGAGAAGACAAGGGCCGCAAGCCACTCTCTGCTCTGCCGGTGGCCCTGGACTGGGAGGTTCCGCAGGTGTGTGTGGGAAGCGCCTGAATAAGCACCTGCTGATGGGCTGACCTTCATCTAGGACCTGCCAATGTGTGTGTGGTGGGGGTGACTGCCCCGCTTTACAGACAGGGAGCTGAGGCCCAGAGAGGTAGTGTTGCTTGCTTGATGTCACACAGCTGGAGAAGGGGGGATTAGAGTCAGCCATGTCCACGACAAGGTCCCTGACTTGGGCTCAACTAGACATTCAGGCTTACTCCTTCAGCCTCAGGAGGGTGCTGGCCAGTGCGGGTCAGCTGGTATCTCAGGAGGAGGGGTCTTTGCAGAAGGCTATGGGATGACTAGCCTATCCCTGCCCCACCCCTTGCCAACTCAGGTGTGAGACAGGTGCGAGGTCTGGGAGCTGCCGGGGCTGAGGAGCCCCTTGTCCCCAACTTGTCCTTAATGGGAACCAATGCCTCTGATCACAGTCTCGGGTGTGGCTTCTGGTTCCCTGTTGCAAAAACCAGGTACTGAGGGAGCCCCAAACCCACGATGTCCCACTGGGGGAGTCGGTGGTTTGCTTACAGTCTTCCAAGGCCAAACACGGCTAGAGATGAGGGGGTATTTATAGCCCCTGGTGCTGCTGACCCACACAGCTGCCTTTCCCCCTTAGCCTGTTTCTGGGGAGCAGAACTGGCGAGTCAAATGGTCAAACTTGTCCTGGGAGGAGAAGGAGGCGGGGCCTGTCTGGCAGCGAAGCCTGGGACCAGCTCCTTCATCTGCACGCCAGACGTGTGGCCAGGGCTGGAGGCAGGGAATTATGACCCTGTGGGACCATGAGGGTGCCCGGGTTGAGGGAGGTGTCGTGGGATTTGTCACCTGTGTGAACGTCCTAATCAGCAAAGGTGGCTTCCACACCCAGCCCATGACACATCACCGGACGGCCGTTCCCCATCTCCGATGCTGGTGCTGGTGATCGTTAGGCCACCTCTGGGGCTCAGGGGCCTGGAGTCAGTGGCAAGTGGCAGGTTGTGTCTAGAGCAGGAGGTTCAGTCACTAGTGGCAGTTATGAAAAAACTCCTAAGAGGGTCTCCTTAACTCCTGGGGTCCTTTTGCCTTCTAGGCCAGTCCTCTGAGGGCTGCTGCTCCTGGGGTTGTGTCGGGGCTGGACCAGACCCCTCTGTTTTGGAGACAATGCCTGAGACCCTGGGAGACGTCACAGGATCTGACGGTAGACCGGTGAGGCCAGAGGCTTCCTGCGTGCCTGAGGCGCCAACTGCGTGTGGGAGGTGGGAGAAGGGGCTAAAGAAGGGTTTGGAAGAACGTTCTGGAAATAACTGAGAGGGAGGTTTGAAGACACGGAGCGGATACACACGTTGAAGAAGTATATATAAAAATATAGTTTAAAATATCTGTGAAATGCATCTTGTGGGCCTGGCACTGGTCTAGGCCCAGGAACCCTGCCCTTGGAGCCGGTGGTCTACATGGCCATCCACGAAAGCCTTCCATGACAATGGAAATGTGTTACGCCTGTGTGGTCCAGTAGGAGAGCCATGAACCCTTAGCTTCCCAGCTCTTAAACCATGGCTGGTGGCCTGTGGCTACCATGTTGGACATATAGCAATTAAGGGGGTAGACAGTGTGTGCATCGATAAACAGCAAGCTGTGAGAGGGTGGGGGCACAGTAAAGGGGAACACACACAGTGTGGTAAAATGGCCAGGCAGCTGCTAGAGAAAGTAACATGTGAGCAGAGATGTGAAAGGATTGAGAGGGAGCCATGAAGGGATCCAGGAAACGATATTCTGGGCAGAGGGAAGAGCAGGTGCAAAGGCCCTGGGGCACGGGCATCGGGCTCGGCAAGTAAGGGAGGCTGATATGGTTAGGTGAAGGGGCACCAAGAACATCAGGAGATGAGGTCAGAGAAGTGGGGGGGGGGGGCTAAATGGAGGAAGAGGCTGCTTCATACCTTCTCTTCTCTTCCCATTCCTAGCCAACTCCAGCTGAGCCCAGCTTGGATGAACAGACTCTCCTTCTCATCTGTGGCTGCCCCCCCAGGCAGTGCAGGGACAGCTCACTCCTCCCTGTGGAGCTGGCCTGGATTTCAGAGCAAAGACTAGGAGCCACCCAGGCCCAGGGGTCCTTTCTCCTGGTGCAGACATCCTCACTCCCTCTCTGGGGACCAGCCAGGGACCCCTGTTCCCTGCTGCCACCACTGCTACTCCAGGAGGCTTCTCCACAAGACTCCCAAATGCAACAGGTGCTGGATGCCTGGTCATTGCCTGCTCCCAGGGCCATTGGACAGCCCTGTTGGAATCATCACTGGGCAAAGAGCCCTGAAGCCTCCCTTTGCCAGGAGTGCCCACAGACTTCAAGTCATCGATTTCCCAGGAGAGGGCCCAGAGATCTGAAAGACACTTGGAAGGAGGGAGGAGGACCAAAGTGGAGAACAGAGGAGGAGGGGGAGAGGAGGGCTTGGGACAGGAGGGGGAGGGAGGGAGGACCTTTATCAGACGTAGAGGAAGAGCACCCCACAGCCAGGGTCCAAGGCGCCCCGAAGCCATCTCCAGCAGGTGCTCAGGTCCTTGCAGGGCAGGGCGAGGAGGAAACTCTTGTGTGGTCTGGAAAGGCTCTGTGTCTGCGAGAGGAAAGCCCTGGATACGAAGGGCAAGAAGAGAAGGAGGAGGAGGCAGCGCCTCTCGAAGGGTCCAGTCTGGGCTACGAGGACATCCCAGAGAAACCTGGCCCCATGGAATGTGCAGGCCAGGGTACCCTCTTCTCAGAGGCAGAAGAAGGACTGTCTCCCAGATTGGGAGACCCAATCTTTCCACCCAAGGGGACTGAATGCACCTGTAACTCATGGGCTTCAAGCAAAGGACCTGGCAGTTCTGAACTCAGACTAGACAAATTTGAAAAAGAGATGGAGGCTTGTTTCCAGCAACTCTCCATCCTGGAGCTTGGAGGAGAGGGGCGGTGGCCACAGGCCTCCATGCTGGCGGGAGAGAGCACGAACTCTGCTTGGAAATGGTCCAGCTGCCAGGGAAAGCCTTCCTCCCAGCAGGCTTTGGGAAACCAGGGCTTGGATGTTTGTTTGGCCAGGGAAGTCAAACCTGGGGAGGCTAGTGAAGAGGTTAGACCAGAAGAGACTGAGGCCTTGGGAGCCAGCGTGGTTCTTCCTGAGATGGTGCCTGATTTAGATGACGTGAGGCTGGGCCCAGAATGGCCCTCTGAGCGAGGTTGGAACTGGCCTCCAAGAGCCCTTGAAAGGCAGAAGAGAAGGTTCCAGCAGCTCATTGCTGGACTGAAAAGAGAGAGAAGCCAGGTTTTACATAACAATGCTGAGCTTTGGGGCGACCGAGAGAGATTCCGAAGAAAAGTGAGTGTTCTGGAAAAAGAGAGGGACAGAAATGGGACAAAGATCGCCACACTTGAACGGGAAAAGAGCATGCTGCTAGGGGACATCTCGCACTTAAAGGGGGAACTGGACCAATGTTGGCAGGTCATTTCTGACCTTGAGGACTGCAATGGGAAAAGTTACGGCAAAATTTCTGAGCTTGAAGAGGAGAATGAGAAGCTGAAGAGGCACACGACCCAGCTGCAGAAAGCCCTGTGGGAGAGCCTCAGAAAATCCAAAGGTGTGATGGAGCGCGTCACCCTGGGAAACCAGGAGCTCAAGGCGCTGATCTCAGAGCTCGGGGTTGGTTACAAAGAGCTGATGAAGAGCATAGTGCTGGGGATAGAAGACACGGTGCGGGCCTTCAGCGGGGAGAATGCTCACCTTCTACACAGAATCCGTGTCCTGGAGACGGAAGTCGCCTTGGGGGAGAGCACAGCTGTGCGGCACGTAGTGAGAGCAGAGGAGGGTCTGTGGGGGGAAAGTAAGATGCGGGGGGACAAGGGGACCGCTGTGGAAAAGGGGGTGCAGGTGACTCAGCTCTCAGGGCAACTGACTGCAGGAGTCCATGGGCCACCCATGGAGGAGAAATCGGGTGCAGCTGGCAGGTGTATGGGGCCTTCCTTAGGCATGGAGAATTCCAGATACAATGCCAATTCCACTCCGTCCTTGGTCTGGGGAAGTGCTGAGGTGTCCAGTGTCCCGCAAGGACACATCCATGGAGCAGGAGTAAAAGAAGCACATTCGGAAGAGGAGAAGGAAAGACCATGGTGTTGTGCGGACCCAGTGCAAGCTCTGACGGCCCTCAACAATGGCCCCCAGGTAGACTGATTACTCACAGCTGCTTTCTTAGCATCTTGCTAGCTGTCTAGAGGGCTGACCACCCCCTGTCCTCAGGTGAGGTTCCCCAGGCAGCCCTTGGAGGAGGTACCCACCTCATCACCCCCACTTAGCAGATGGGAGAATGAGGGCACAGGCAAGTGAAGTAATGGGCAATCACGTGGCAGGAGGAGTAGGGCTGGGTCAGCCATGTGGGCGGTCCCCTGCTGCACACAGTCTGAGACGTTAGCCGGCCCTCTGCTCAGGCTCTCCCCATGGGCATCAGGTGGAACACTGGAGGGGGTGGTGTTGACACTTCAAGATCAGAGCTCATGTTTTCAGATCCAAGAGTTTATCAAGCAGTCCAAGTCCTAATTCTGCACAGTGGGTCCCTCTCTATCTCCCCTTTTAAAAGATGTAACTGACATGCAGCATTGTAGAAGCTTAAGTTGCACAGTGTGTTGACTTGATACATTCATGTATTTCAATATGTTACCACCCTTGGTTGGCCAACGACCCCATCATGCTCCACGCTGGGTCTTGAAAGGGATGATGGAAAGAGCAGGGACTTTAGGACTTGATCAGAGGTTAAACCCAGCTCTGCACTTACACGTCTATGATTTGGCCAGGACACCGGCTTCCTTGAGTCATTGTCCACACATGTGGAGCGTGCTTGCTGTTCAGGAATCCCAGGAGGAGATGCTCATGATAGCCTCACCGTGGTCTTGCCTGTCTGTAAGACATTCAATATTGATCCCTTTGTAGCCACTCATTCATTCTCTCCCTCCCCCTCTCTCTCCCGCTCTTTCTCCACTTTCTTCCTAACCCCTCACCCCCACCATGGCAATTTTATCAATCAGGAGGAATCAGAGGATTCCTTCAGGTTTTGTCAATTTTCTTCATCATATGTATTTTATTTCCCTGAATTTTGTTTATACCTTCATTCTTCCCTTTCTTTCACTTCCCTTTGATTTAGTTGGATGTTCCTTTCTTCCTCCTTGCTTCTTGTGTTGGAAGCTCAGATCATTGATTTTCAGCTCTTCTTCTTTTGTGATCTATGCACTTCTATCTCTGCGTGTCTCTCTGAGCACTGTTTCAGCTACGTCCCACACATTTGATATGTTGTGCTTTTATGTCCGTTCACTTCAAAGTACTTTGCAGTTTCCCTTTGTGACGTCTCTCTTTACCCATGGGTGATTTAGAATAGAGTTCCTGAATTTCCAAGCACCTGCTGAATTTTTTAGTTATATTTTTGTTCCCAACTTTGTAGTTTTATTTCACTGTTGTCAGAAAACATAACTATATTATTTTTATTTTTTTTAATTTGAGATTTGTTCTATTGACCAGATTAAATTCTATTCTGGCAAATAGCCCAGGAGTCTTTGTAAAGTACTGAATGATACCATTGTTGTGTCTTGTGATGGGGCCACGCTGGTTAATTCTGCTGATCAGGTCTTCTGTATCTTTACGGACGGGCTGTCTATTTGCTTTGTTTTTTACGCAGTTATGTTTGCAATCTCTGAGTGTGCATTTGTGTATTTCTTCCTCTGGTATGTTAGTTTTGATTTGTATATCTGGAAATTATTTATGAGATACATACAGACTTACAATTATGTTCTCCTGCTAACTTGACTCTTTGATCATGATGAAATGTCCCTCATTACCTCCCACGCTCCTTGCCCAAATTGCACTCAGTCTCATATAGAAGTAGTCACACCAGTTTCTTTCCCTTAGTGTTTTCATGGAATCCAACTTCTTTTAGACCACCCACCCTTTTGCGTTCAACCTGTGGGCATCTTTCTATTTAAAATGTGTTTTTTTGGAAACAGCATGTGGTTGGTTTGTTTTTCCTTGGCTCAGTTTTGCAACCTCTGCTTTTCGGTTAGGGCGTTTGGTCCACATACATTTCATACCCGTGATGCGAGCATTGGGTGTTTGCTCCCCTCTTACCGTGTGTTTTCTTTGTTCTGCTCAGTTCTATTTCTCCTTTCTTCCCTTTGTCTTTGGTATTAATATAAGTACTTTCTCTTATTCCTTTTTCTTCTCCATTAGCTCATTCCACTATATAATTTGGTATCATTCCTTCAGTATTTACCCTAGAGATTTCAGAATGTATATATTAATTATTTAAATGTACCCTAAATTAGTGCTTTTACCATGCAATACAGAAATCCCAAATAAATTAATAATTAGTAATAAATACTGCAAAATTTTTAGTAGTTTATCTCCATTTATTCTTTCTTCTTTTCCTCATTTTTGTCATATGTATTATGCCCATTGATGATACTGCATAAGGCATTGTTATTATTATTATTCCAGACAAGTGATGATCTTCTACATTTCCTGGACCTCCACATGGTCCTGTGATATTCATTCTTACTCCCACTCCCGGGGATCCGTTTTCCTGCTGCCTGAAGAGCTTTGTCATTTCTCAGAGTAAGAATCTGCCGGTGTTGAATTCTCTTGCATGTCTTTTTTTAGGAAAACAAACGCCAACTTCCAATTTTAAGATATTTTTTTTCCCCCTTGCTGGATTCAGAATTTTAGGTAGGCAGAGATTTCCCCCGCTTAGGGGACTTTGAAGATCTCATTGCATTGCCTCTGGCTCCCATGTTTTCTGTTCAAAAATGGGTTGTTTTGTCATGGTTTTTGTGTTTGGTTTTGTTTTACTGAATTAAGTGTGTTATTTTATCTCTGACTGCTTTTAAGATTTCCTTCTTATTTTTGGGTTTTGACAATTTGACTGTGATGGGCCTGGTGTGATTTTATTTGTATTTATCCTGTTTGGATTTTTCTGAGCTCCTTCAAGTAGAATCAAGTCTTTTATCATACTTGGAGAATTTGGGGTTATTATATAGTCAGATATTTATTCTGTCCTATTTTTCTCTTGTTTCCTAGAATCCAGACCTTTTTTTTTTATTATTATATCCCATATCTTTTAACACTGTTCTGTTTTTCCCTTTTTTAAGCTTTGTGTATTAGTTTGAATTTTCTACTGACCTATTGTTTAGGTCACTAGACCTGTGTTCTGTTGTATCCTATCTTCTGGTAATTCTATCCCATGTGTTCTTAATTTCATTTGTTCTATTTTGTATCTCCAGAATATACATTTTATCCTTTTTACTAGATCCTTTCTCTATTGAAATACTCCCATCTTTTCATTCATTTCTTCTTTCTTATAGTTTTAAAAATATATAATCATAGTTATTTTGAACATCTTCTCTGCTAGTGCCAATATCTGGATTATTGCTGGGTCTGTTTTTATCAACTATTTTATTTCTTGATTAAGTGCCACTTGCCAGCTTCTTCATGTGTCTAGTGATTTTTTAAAAATTTTATGTTGGACATCATGTAGGATATCTGGTAGATATCTGTTATCTCCCACTAGACAATGCTGAGTACACTTTGCTCTGGCAGATGGTGGAATGATCAGCAAACCAGATCATTCCTGTGCAGATGTATGTTAGTTTTGATCCAGTCCTAGGGTCTGATTTTCCTTCTACAATGTGGACCTTGCTCCTGGGGCATGGCCTTTCAGTAGCAGTAACTGAGTCTCCTAACCAGTCATTGAGGACACCAGTTTGGGCTCAGCCAGAACTCTGCCCTCTTGGTAGTAGTGTGAGGCCTCTGAAGTCTTTTCAGCAATTGGCCTTCCAGCTTCTCTTCTCGGCTAGGCCTCCAAGTGCTGCACTGTGCTCTCAGCATAGGATTCAGCCAAGGACCCAAAGTGCATTTCTAGGAAAGTGCCTGGCTCTCTCCTTTCTTTTCCTTCGCTCCACAGACCCATCTATCAGAGCACTTCTGAACTCCAGCCTCTGAGTCCCCCATTGAACAGAACCACCCCTCTCAGCTAGGGCTCCCACTCCTGACCCATTGTTTGAAAAATGCTGCAGTGAGAAAGCCAGGGAAAATATGGAGCTTGCCTTGTTGTGTATCCTTTCCCTCAAGGATTGTAGCCTGCATTGGCCGCCACTCAGTGCTTGCAAAGAACTGTTCTGTGCCTTTCCCCAGATTTTGTAGTTGTCCAATCAGCTGGTCAGACCTGGTAGAAACTGGACCCTGAGGAGAGGAATATAAAGTTGAGCATTTCAAGGTGGGAAAGGGGTGGCCGATGAAGAGCTTTTCATGTTGAGGGAGAAGGAAGTGACCAGGACCCAAGGTAGGAATGAACCTGGCTAACAGAAAGAGAAAGTAGGCAGTGCAGCAGGATCACGTGGGCAACAGTGATGTGAGATGGGGCAGAGCTCAGATGGCCTGCAGATCCCAGTTATGATACTTTCTAAATGCAATGGGAAGCCACTAGGGACTTTTAAGTGGGAGAAAAATGTGGTTCAATTCATTTGTAAAAAGATCACTGCCTGCTGGGAAGAAAAGGGCCAGGGGGATGCAGGGAAACAGTCAAGACAACTTTGCAGTCAAGAAATGATGCCAAGAGATGATGCCAGAGTTGAGGAATTTGGAACTAAAAGAAGGGAGGATTCCAGACAAAAACCAGAATTGAAGGAAACGAGGTTTGTTGATGTACAGGAGGCAGGGACAAGAAAGTGTCCCCATTTCATCATCCCAAGTCACAGACTTGATCGTGTGGCTATTTTGCTTAAAATCCTTCTGTCTCTTCCTCTTGTACTTGGTGTGAAGTCCCAACTCCTTCTGGTGAATTCTAATCCAGGCCTGGGGAGCCTTAGCTGTTTGCATCCCACCCTGCACCCTCCGGCATCCTTGCTGGGCTCCTCCTGCTCCCCAGTCTTCTCCTGGGAACTGCCACTCACCCCTGGGGTCTCCTTTGGTGGGGGGGCAGTGCCTCCCAGGGCCGCAGATGGGCTCTGTGTGGAGGCGTGATGGTACGTTCACAGTGTGTCCTTGGTCCTGGTGGGAACACCTCTACCTTGGGAATCAACAGGTACTACGGCTTCACATGCCCCTTGACCAGCCCAGAGAGCAGTGGTCATATTTCCATCCCCCAGTGCTGGATGGCAGTGGGTGTCTCTGGCTTAGTGCCTCCCAGCTTCCCCTGACCGTGCAGTACCAATTGGCCTATTTCTGTATCGATCTCCCCCACCAAAGCTCCCCGAGGGCACCATAACCCTCAGGACAGCATGTGGCTGGAGCCCACGCCGATCATTCCCGTTTGGGAGCAAGTGGGTCGTGAGCTGTTCACAAGACTGCTGAGTGGTGCCATCCCATGTGGCAGGCAGGGCTGGCCCCTACCCCACACGTCCATTCTCTTTAGAACATACTGGGAGAGCCAGTAGAACGTAATCTAAGGGTCCCTGGGACAAACCCCTCGTCCCAGTCATTGGAGAGGGGATGCAGCGAAGGCACCAAACTTCCCAGAAAGGCCAAGTTGTTTTGCAAGTCTGAGAGCTGGATTTCATGAAACCATCGGGAGCACCCATCTGTTCTTGACAGGGCCCAGCCTGTGCATCTTAGGCCCACGCTCTGTGAATTTCTATTAATTAGAAGAAAACCACATTCTGCTCTCAGATTTCTTTCCTAACAAGGGGGAGGCCTCACCAGCTGCGAGGCGCGTTGATTCTGCCCTTGCACTGGCCTCTCTGGCCTCTCCCAGCAGAGTGGCTCAGGCCCCTCCTCCCTGCTCACCCCCAGGCTAAGAGCACAAGGAAGAGATGAACTTTGCAAGTCATCAGATTCCCAGGGTAACTGCTTTCGATGAAGGGTGCACTGCCATGCCCAAGGAAGGGAGTGTGAGAAGCCTCTGAGCTCTGGGCTCCTGCAAAAATGAGCCTGGTATTTAGTAGAGCTGCACCTTCATCAGCCACTGTAGCATGTGAAATGGTTCCTTAATGATGCTCAGGCCCTGGGTCCAGAAAACCCCCCTCGGATGATCTCAGGGAAAGACTCAGAGGTCCATCCAGTTGTTACATGTAAGGGTGTTTATGATCACCCCAATTATAGCAGCCAAATTTAGAATGCCTTGAGCATTCAGCATTCCTTAGAACGTATGCTCACTGTGATGTTTTCAACATTATTTCATAATATGGAAAAATGCTCCTGACATGGCACTGAGCAAGAAAAGCAGAATACCAAAGATATAGATGGTCTGTTAATTGTTCTTTAGAGAAAATCTATGTGTGTGTCTTTTTGTGTCTATATATGCTTGCCTGTGTGTGTATATGGACATTATTAAAAAATAAGACTTTAGAACCCAGAACCACTGGGGCTAGGGGCATTGCTACTATTCAACACCGCTGCTGAATACAACACCGCCTCTCCTTCACATCTTTCTGCCTTCCTGGAAATTCGCCATGACATCCGTATGAAACCCGCTCATGTCTGAGCCCCAAAAGAGTGAGAGACCATTTTGTACTAATTTAAGAAAAAGCATTTGGGGGAAAATGTACTATCCTCTGCTTTATATAAATGGAGGATGCTTTAATGTAATAAGTATCTAGTAATTGGATTTGAACCTGAAATTCCATTCATTATACCTTTTTTTAGCAGAGTGGTGACCGAAATCAATGGAGACAGATTCTGGAACGCCCTGCCATTTTGCATATTTTTGAAAAGATGTGCAAAAAGATATATATATATCGGAATATATATATATCTGAAAATCACATTCAGAATGTTATTCTGTGATTCCCCAGACCCTCCCAACACTGACCCCCCCCCCCAAAAAAAAACCCAGGATGGGCCACAGGCTCACATGTGCTCATGCATACAGGCATTGCAAAAAGACTGGAAAAAAAATGTGTGGATAATAGCAGTGATTATTCTGGCTAATAGGGTTTGGGGTGACTTCTGTTCCTTTGTTTTCTAAAATCTTTGACTTGAGAAAAAAATGTAAGCCAGAAGAAAAAAATTAAGAAGGAAAACATGTCCTTTTATTTGCTAAGGCAAATTACTTAGAAGCTAAGCTAAGCATTTCCATCGGATGGGTGATTTCCACAGCTGCGGGACCCAGAGGCAGACCCCCCGACAGAGGACCTGAGGGTTCGCGTGGGGCAGCTCCAGCACCGGGTGTTGACCCTACAGTGCCAACTCAGAGACCAGACGTCTGCCCACCGCCAGCTACAGGAGGCACTTGGGGAAGCCGCCCGCCTCCGGGAGCAGCTCCAGGGCCAGGTAGGCTAGAGCCCCACTTCCTTTCCCGCCCGTAAATGAAATGGGCCCACACTCTAGGAAGCTTTTTGGGTTTTTTTGTTTGTTTGTTTTGTATTGTCTTTTAAGATTTTTAAAATTTATTTGAGAGAGTGAGTGAGCATGGGCGGTGGGAGGGAGAGGGAGAAGCGGACTCCTCGCTGAGCAGGGAGCGGGATGTGGGGCTCAATCTCAGGTCCCTGATGTGGGGCTCAATCTCAGGTCCCTAAGATCATGACCTCACCTGACTCAGGCATCCCTCTGGGAAGTTTTGAGGACTTGAATCAGGCCAGATCTCACCATTCCCAGCAGTTTGGTAGTATTTGTGAGATTTCCAAAGTAAAGACCAGTATGGGGAAGGAAGTGAGACCTGTAATCCCTCCACAAGCTAATGTCTGCTCTATCTGAAACTAATATACATGGGTTTTTCTAGAAAGTCTAACTGGTTTTCACATCTTACATAATAAAAGCCCTTCCTCTGTAGTAGTGAAGTGAGAGCAATTTTATAAGAGCAGAGAGATCCTTGACAATGTGAAAGGTTCATTATCTTATCTGTTATGATGGAGATACGAACTTTCATGGTTGATGAAATTACTCAGAACTAAGCGCGCACACACACACACACACACACACACACACACACACAGGACAAGCAGAACTGAGAAATCTGAGTAGGATTGGTAGATTGTTCCAATATAATTGACACTATAGGGTTGTAATATATTATAATTTTATAAAATGTTCCCCTTGGGGAAAACAGGGCATAGGATACAAGGGATTTCTTTGTCTTATTTCTCATGACTGGATGTAGATCTATAATTATCTCATTTTTTTTTAAATGTAAAACAACAACAAAAAAGTCCTTCCTCACTTTGACCCCAACCCCTTCTGAGCACCAGTATTTTATTTTAACCCTATGTATTCACATTCGGTGAATGTGTGAATGTGTAGACATACATGAAATTATACCACAAAAAATAATCCACGTCTTGATTTTTTTCATTTAAAGTTTAAAAAAAAAAAGATTAAAAAGATTTTATTTGTTTGTTTATTTGACAGAAAGAGAGGGAAAGAGATAACAAGAGAGCATGGGTGGGGAAGAGAGGGAGAAGCAGGCTCCCTGCTGAGCGGGGAGCATGACATGGAGCCCCATCTCAGGACTCTGACATCATGACCTGAGCCAAAAGCAGATGCCTGAGTGAGCCACCCAGGCACCCTGTTCGTTTCCTCATTTAATAGAAAATCTTGGTGCTATTTCCATATTAACACATACAAAGGACCTCATTTTAAAAAAAAATCCATTATTATTTTTTCGTAAGGCCAAACCATAACTTAATCAATTCTTTGTTTATGGAAATCCACATTGTTTCTGTTTCTTTGCTTTACAAACAAAGCTTAGTGAGTGTTTCTGTATCTCTTGACTTGGGATATGTTTCTGCTACATATTCAAGGGGTAAAATTCTAGCAAAGTAATTACTGGGTCAAAGGAGAGGTATGCAGTTAACTTTGATACAGAAGGGCAAGTAACCCTCCAAAGTCAGCGCTCATTTATGCTTCCGCCAGGAATAAATGAGTGTATGTGTTCACCCACACTTGTTACCCAGAATGTTATCACTTCTGTGTTTTTGACAATCTGATGGATGAAAAACACACCATCAACATTGTGACGTCATCTCTGGCTCCTTTCCCGTGCGTTCTTTGTATAACCAGATACACTATACTTAGAGTTTCATGTCTGTTGCCTCCTAAACCTTGGGCCCAGTATTTTTTTTTTGCCTGTGCAGTAATCTATTGGGTGGAAGTGACTTTCATTCACCTGTTGTTGGATCTGTGATTATTACCATTAATATATATATTCCTGTTTATATGCAAGAGCTCAGAGAACTGGGATTACTGGCCCAGAGTGGGGTCGTGATGGTTCTTAATCCATATTACAGAAAGCCTTCCCAGCGCTGATACCACTTCCAAAGCCCAGGCAGTGAACAGGGAATGTTCCTCGCTGTTCCCTCCTTGTGTATGTAGCAAGGAAGCTAGTAGGACTTTTTTTCTCCTGTCACTGATCTGTGAAGCATATACTTCCATTTGCATATGCAGGAACTTTTTACCATATCTAGTATCTTTTATAGTCTGTTTTTCATAGTTTTCAATGTTTTTTTTCTTCCTGCTCTTCAGTTTGGGTGTTTTTTTCTAACCCATCTTCCAGTGAATACTCTTCAGGAAGTCAGATTTACTCATAAACTCATTATTTTTGTTCTTAATTTTAGGTATTGTGTTTTACAGTCCTAGAATTTCCCTTTAGTTCTATTTTTTTAAAGATTGTATTTATTTATTTGAGAGAGAGAGTGAGAGAGAGAAAGCGCAAGCGGGAGGTGGGGGCGGGTAGCAGCAGAGGGAAAGGGAGAAGCTGACGCCCCCCAAGTAGGGAACATGATGATTCCAGGACCCCGAGTTATGACCTGAGCCAAAGGCAGACGCTTAACCGACTGAGCCACCCAGAAGCCCCTCTGTTTGTGTCTTTCTAATTTTTATTTTATTTTAGCTGTTTTCCTGTTTTGTTTTGTTTTTGAAAGAGAGAGAGAGCACAAGCAGGAGGGAGGAGTGAGGCAGAGGGAGAAGGAAGGGGAGAATCAGACTCTTTTTTGAGCACAGAGCCTGACACAGGGCTCAGTCCCTGAGATCTCCTGAGATCAGGACCTGAGCCAAAATCAAGAGTCAGACACTTAACTCACGGGGCCACCCAGGCACTCCCCCTAGACCCTGGCCATTGGGTTCTTTTTTGCTAGCTTTCCATTCTCTGATGAAATTCTTGTCATAGGACAATGGGGCACTTCAACCTTGAGGTTGGTCTCCGATAGCTCTGTTCTTCAGTCCCATCAGCATGGACAGATGCCCCAGACTCTCCACGAGCACAGGGACCTTCACACCCTTCTGTGTGGGATTGAGCATCTCAGCAGGCATGAGGTGCTGGCTCTGTGTGCTTTGCTTTGTCTTTCTCCAGTGGCCGATGGTGTTGAGCATCTTTTCACAGGCTTCCTGGTCATTCATCTATCTTCCACTGGACAAACGACCATTCAGTTCTTTTGTCCATTTTGCAATTGGGTGGTTTATTTCTTTGTTGTTGAGATGAAGAGTCTGTATATGTTCTAGATACGAGTCCCGTATTAGATATGTGGCTGGCAAATATTCCCTCCCATCTGTTGTCTTTTCATTTTCTTCTCATTCACTTTTTCCTTGCAAACGCCCCAGCACACAGGGCGCAGCCACATTCACACTGTTGCCTAAAACGACGGAGGCAGGAGGTTGACTCCAAGCCTGCAAATGTTACTGAGTGTCTTTTGAATAGAAGACTGTCTGCTTGGAGCTGGCATTTTACACTTTGAATACATTCCAAAAGGTACGCCAAAAGAGCCATATAGGAATGTTTGTGAAGCCTTGTTTGGAAAGCAAAGAAACAGTATACACTTTCCTAAAGCATGGGTTCAATAGGTTACCTTTCAGCCTTATGCTGAAATAATATGCAAGATTTTAAGTGGATGTGATCAGTTTGTATGTATTGACATAGAAATAACACCTGGACTGTAAATTCAGTGACAAAACTGAGACGTAAAACATTCGAATAGTATCATTTCCTAGGTATGTATACGTACGTCGGCATTCTGGTCGTGAATAGGCAGGGTTGAGACCTGCGTGAGAGATCAGAAGAGGTTGGCAAGAGGAAGAAGGATTTTTATTTGTGTCGTTTTCTTGTTCTGACTACAAAGGGAACAAGAGGGGGAAGGAGAAGGACTTCAAGACCAGCTGTCTTATTCTCTCTTAGGATTTGGTGGGTCAGCAATTGAGACGGGACTTGGCTGGGCAGTTGTGCTCCACCGAGCATCAGTGGGGATGACTCACTGGCATTCAGCGGGGTGTGGGGCCCGGCTGGAAGGTCCAGAGCTTCTTCACTGACATGCGCACACCAGACAGTAATAACGGTTCACATTCCGTGAGCGTTAAGCGGGTATTCTAAGCACTTTATAGGAAACGATTCACAGCATCCTTGCTATAATCCTCACTCATTGGGTAGACGCTAATATTACTCCCACTTTACAGATGAGAAGACCGAGGCAGAGAGAGAAGTGATTTGTACAAGGTCACAGTTCTAGCGAGGGGCTGAGCCAGTATTGGGACCCAGGGTGTTGGGCTCGGATACCAGGAGGTTTAAAAACACGGCACCAGAAGACTCTGGCATTTCTGCAAGGTATATCTGGGAACACTTCCTGCCTAAATGAAGAGGCAACAGAGGTGGTCCCACAGCCACCGTCTGGCAGAGCTCAGAGCATCCTTCCTCCTCTGGTCTTGCAAAGCCGGGGATAGGAAAGGTCCCTGTGCCTCACTGACTAGCCCATGTGGGAAAAGAGGGGAGTAGAGCCAACCTCTCTGAGCCCAGCTTGCCTGGGGAGATGCTGGTGGTGTAAATGGCAGGGGGGTGTGTGGAGGACACAGCCTTCTCACACATGTTGGTTCTCTTTCAGCTTGATGAGCTTCAGAAAAAGCAACATGAGGCCAATTTCGCTGTGGCTCCTTTAAAGGTACTATGTCTGTGAGATCAGTATGAAATGTCTCTTCTAAACAAACAGAGTTCATATTTCCCCATTCTAGATCTTCAGTCCATCTTTATTATTTAAAAAAAAACACATACACACATGGGAAAGAAGAGAAATATCACCCCCAAATTCCCATTCAAGTCTAGAGTTTTCGTGTATTTTCTTCTGATATACTTTACATGTGTCTGAGATCCCACCACATCTGTGGTGTCTGTGTCCTGCTTTTCCTGCTGGAGAATAATCCAGGAAGGCTGTCCTTGTCTGTCCCAAGCCCCGAATCAGCTGTTCGTGCTGGAGAATGAAACACCAAATGCTGTAGTTCATAAAGCTGCCGGGGCCCTTGCTCCATCCATGGTCAGGTCTGTCTGTCCGTCTTCCCCTCTCCCGCCCTCTTTTGCCTTCTTATATATAAATATTATGATGCACACGTTTTATTAGAAGGGTTTTCCCTACAGAGCCTGACATGTCTTTAGGACAGATTCCCAGAAGTAGCCCTCATGGCCCAAATGTTCTTTGCCATTCGGATGTGTCATTTGCTGGAAACCTCCGATATGGCACCCGAATTTGGGAAGGGCACCTGGAGAGCCTGCCCTTTTCTGTCCAGTCTCTGGGTGGGGTACAGAGGGGGCCCTGGCCCCACTGACTTACCAGCCCCACCCATGCTGGGTCCTTGGTTTCCTTAGATGTTAACTCAGAATTGTGAGCCACGCCATCCGTCAAGCCCTTCTCCCTCCCAGTGCTCCCACATCTGTCAGAGGCTCGGGTCTACTACGGTTGTGATGTGGCGTGACATTCATTCCCACTCAAAGCTTGTTCTGACACCCCATGGATGTCAGCAGTGGAAACAGCAACCCTAACGCCCTATGAAAATGTGAAGCTTCTGCGCTCCGCCCCCCCCCCTTTTTTTAATCATTTCCTTGTACCTTTTACTTAAACAAAGACCATAATCCTTTGTAAACTATGAAGGCTGCCTTATGCCAGGGACTCCACACAGTTTGTTCTAAGGTCTATGAGCAACATGGCAGGAAAGGGGCACGTGAGCCCCACTTTACAGATGGGGAAAACTGAGGCTCACAAGGGAAGTGACCTGCCCATAGTCACACAGAGCTACTTGGTAGCAGAGCCATGATTTGAATGCAGTTCTGTCTGAGGCCAAAGGCTCCCCTCAGCCACATGGTCCCTCTGGGAGGTCATGAAGAGCCCAGTAAAGTCACTGTCACCACGAACAAGGCCTTGTAGGGGGAGCTGCAGTTACTATGTTCAGCTGATGCAGGCCAAATGCACGAGGCCCTGATGTTTTGGGGAGTGTGGTCCAGGGGACCTAGGGAGCCCCACCCAAGGGTGCTGAGACCCCCAACCTCCATACTGCCCTCTTGCCAGTATGGGGCACCTAAGGACCACTGCCTGGGGGATGTGCCCAAGCCTCAGGGCAGGAAGTCCTGGCAGGAAAGCATCATCACCTCCTCTTCTGATGGAGCAGAGCACACCCCAGAAGGGACAGAGACTCACTTGGGGCCAGTCTTGAATGATGAGAGTCTGTAACCCCCTCCAGACATGTACAGATGTGGGAGGTCATTTCATGGAAGGGTCACTCACTCATACCATCCATGTAACAAATCCTTCCCAAGGGCCATGCTGTCCCCAGTGATGGCCCAGCGATGGCCCAGGGATCCAGGGCAGTGTCACCCCGACCTCAAGGAGCTCCCAAGCTATGTGGGAGACAGACCTACAAGTATAATATCAACTGTTGGGATAGAAGGAGCTGGGAGCCAGACAGAGAGGGACACCAGCCCCTTCTATCCTGGTGCCCTAAATGATGCCCATCGTACAGATGAGCAAGTCAAGGTCTAGAGAGAAGCTTGGTCATAGCTGGTCAGTGACGGAGTCCACACTCTTGAACCCCTGATCCTGAACTCCATATCCAGAGAGCAGTGGGGGAGTCCCAGGGAGTGCAACAGTGTGGTGACTTTTTTCAAAGCAGTTTCTGGCTTGTGGGCGCAGGAGGAATTGCAGGGAGAGGGTTGAGCCCAGGCTGTGCTGGGGAATGCAGAGCAGGAATGTGTTGCCCCAAGCCCAGCCCAACCGCTCAGCCCCAGAGGGTGTCCTACATTGGTGGACCTACCTGGCTATGTCTCCACTCCCACCCTTTCAGGCCAAGCTGGCTTCCCTGGTCCAGAAGTGCCGGGAGAGGAACCACCTGATCACACACCTGCTTCAGGAGCTGCGCAGACACGGGCTGGAGGACCAGCTGCTCTCTGAGATGGCACAGACCATGGTGGACGACGTGGCACTGGCCGAGTATGCAGCCACCTTCCCGGCTTCGGGGCTCCCTGAGGTAGTTCTACAGACACCGCTGTCCCTCTTCTGGTGGGAGCTGTGGGGCCATGAGCTTCCTGCCCACCTGCCTGAGCTGAACTGTTCCTCATTCCCTCTGCCCACTGATCCCACCCAGAACGCGCCCAAGACTCCTGCTCCGTGGTGGCACCTATGCTCCCAGCGGGTGCAGGAGGCTGATCTGGGTGTCCTTACCCTTAAAGGCCTCACAGCCCGAGGCCGGGGACAGACACACAAATAGCATCAGTTCAGGGTCTTGCATGAACTGGGCGGTTTCTTCCACCAGGTGGTGCTTTCATGTGTGCCCCAGGGCCTTAGCACTCACCACTTTCCCTGGCAGGATTCTGGTCTGTCCCGCAGCCTTCAAGACACAGCTCAAGCGTGACCTTGTCCAGGGATACTTCCCTGGGTCCCGCTGAACACAGAGGTCACCACATCCTCTGCCCTCTGTGGCATGTCAGAGGGAGTTTCCCCTGCTGTTGTAGGAGCTTTGCCAGCTCTTCTTCAGCAACTTCATAACCATCTCTGGCTTCCTAGTGCCTGGACCAGAGAAGCTGCTCAGGGAATACTTGTGCATGAATGAAATCAGGAGCTAACTGAATGAGGATCTCCTCTCCTAACTGCCATCCGAAGAGGAAATTGAGGTTCTGAGAGGTTGGAAGGCTCACTCAAGGTCACGCTGCCCCCAGGCAGTGTGCATGGTCATTGATGCCAGTTCTCACCCAGGTCAGGCTCTGAACAGCAGCACCTGGGGTCTCTGTGCCTGGTACAGTGGGTGCTCAGCTGAGGCTGTCCCCCATCCCCCTCACATACAGGCAGGCACACAACCTCATTCCTGGGGACCAGCCAGCAACACCCCAACAAACGCAGCTCCTGCTGTAGACATAGCCGGCCCTGATTTCCACGCTCCCCCTAGGCAACTTAACACCAGCTCTGTTCCTCCACTCCTTGGCCCTTCCCAGCCCAGCTCTGCAAGTCCCACCTTCTCTGTCCCTTCTGTTCCCTGGCAGCCGTCAGAGGCCCCCCTTGTCCCAGCCAGCCACAGTACAGCCCAGGAAGTGAAGTCCTGGAGACTCAGGGCCACATGGTGACTTGGTTCAGAACCAGAATTTGAGTCCAGAGTCCCAGACTCGCAGTCCTGTGCTCATCTCTTTGCACGAATGCTCAAGTCTCTTCAGAGCCAGCATAGGGCTGAGGAAAGAAGTCAGCGGCTTATTGAGATACTTGGCACAGTCTCTGTGTTGACCAAAGCAGGAGGAAAAGCAGAGTTCCAGGGTATGGGATGTAGTAGGTGTCACATGCGAGGGCCAGCTGGCTATGTGCTGAGGGGACCTCATAGTGGTGGGAGCCCCACCCTCCAACAGCTGCTTTGAAACTTAGAACTGAAATGTTCTCTGGGATCGGATAGGCTGACTTACAATGACCAAATTCATAGAGACTGATGTATAAACCTGACCACTAATTTATCAGTTTCCTGTGAGAACTAGAACCATATGCAGGCTGATAATACTGGATGGATGGATGAAAAAAAAAAATGTCAGCATGTATTTCTTCCCTGAAATGGTGGAGTTGTCTGGAATTTCATTCATTCATTCCTCTGTTCATTTGTTAGTCATTAAACGTTTACAATCAGAATCTCCTTCTGGAGACTGGGATGAGAACAAGGAGAATTAATGGTACCATCAGCCTGCGTCATTTATTTCCTATAAGGATGTGCTCCCAGGACCTCGACATGCCTCCTGCTGGGCCAGGGTGTCTCCCCAAGACCTGTTGAAGGCCATGGCTACTTAAAAGCTTCTACTGTTCTGATGTGGCTTTGAATCTGCCCTGACTCATTTTGCATTACTTTACAATTCTGCTTTCCAAGAACACCCCCCATTTTCATTACTGGGTGGGGTAGTGGGGCGTCTCACTGTTTCATGTACAAACAACAAAATCCACAGATACCTAGCACCCACTGCCATGCCCCAGGCCTGGTGCCAAGTGCTGGGCAGAAGCAGTGAAGTGGGCAGACCATTACATGCTCCGAGCCTCAGTTTTGCCTTCTGTAAATTGGGAACAGTACAGCCTATGTGCCAGAGTTGACCTGAAGACAGATAATCTGTTAAACACCCCATGCAGGGGATTCCACTGGGTAGGAACCTGGTCCTCGCATGGGCGGCTGTCAAGAGGGCACACCGCTCCACCACTGCCTGGCTGTATGGCCTTGGTGGGGGGACGGTAAGGTGTACCCCTTACGGTGCATGGACACTTCCCCCTGTGCTTCGTGGAGCTCACTCAGGGGGTCCTCCTGCAAGGAAGGAACCTCATCGCCCCTTACCCAGTTAGGAAAACTGAGGCTCAGAGGTTCTAAGTCTGGCTCAAAGACACACATCTCTGGGTAGTTTTCTAGCTTGGGCTTCTCGGTGTGAAGCAGCTTGGCTGAGTCGAGCTGGCCTTTGACCCCAGCAGGGGGCTTCTGGGCCCAGCCACTGCAATGACATGGGAAGGGCAGTGTAGTGGGTACACATGCGTTATTGGGGATCTGGGCCGCAGCTTGGGGTTGGGCTCATCCCATGTCCTCAGGGAATTGGTCCCTCATGTTGCTGGATGGCCAGCCCCCAGGGTGCAGCCTCTAGGCAGTGACATGTCTAAGAACCCAAGGGTGGTGCTCCAGGCTGGCTGGAGGTGCTGGGCGCTGAGGGGAGCAGGAGTGGGAGACTGGAGTGGGTGGGAGATCACCTGTACTTCATTTCTGAGTGAGCGAGGAGCCAGCGTTGGTGTCGGAGCAAGGTCCTTGTGCTTCTGGATGGTGGATGCCACAGGCACGTGGGCTGTGGGTGCCACGCAGGCTGTGCACGTGGCAGCTCATTTAGTTCAACAGTCGGTGACTTGGGCCGTGAGAACTGAGGGCCAGACAGCTGAGCAGGGCCTTGGGAGGGCACCGAGGCCCTTGAGGGGGTGGTGGCAGTTCCTCCTGCTGGGCAGCTAGGCAGGATGTGGGCTTTGCGGACACCAACTCTCATTTCAGAGAACACAGGTGGAATTTCTGATGCTGGTTGTGGACCCTGCCTTGCAGCCTGGGAGCCCTGCCCAGCTGGCTGGGGAGTCATGGGTGGGCTCAGGGGGATTTACCGGAGCAGAGGGAGCACTGAGGCTGGGCATCGGGGCCGTCTGATGTGCCAAGGGTGGCCTTGTGGAAACATCCCTGGGAGGGGCTGGACCCTGGAGACTCAGGTTGTCTGGCTCCTGCCTGGGGAAGGAGACCCACCCTGACCCCAGACATCCAAGGGAGGATGGGCTGCCATTCGTTTATTCACTGGGCATGGTGATGACAGCCAAGACTCAGCCCTCCCTGGCACTAGCATGTTCTATGGATTAGCTCACTTCATCCTCTCAAAGCCTGCTTTATCAGTGGGGAAGCAAGGCCCAGGGCAGTCAAAGAGCTGGGCAGGGTCACACGTGGGGCCAGCAGGCTGGGGTACATTGCTATGTCTGTCTACTCTCCTGCTCTTGGAGGAGGGGCTCACACCTGCAGCAGGTCCCTCAGGTCAGTATGCACCACCTGTCGAGTTGATTTCCTCACACTGGTGGGGCGGGTGATGGATGGGAAGCCTTGGCCCTCTGAGCACCTGTGCCTTTTCCTCGGGGCTATGTGTAAGTCTCAGTTAACTGGGGCAGCTATAACAGAATCTGATAGGTGGGGGCTCTCACAGTTTTGGAGCCTGGAATTCAGAGCTGAAAGTGCAGGCGTGGACAGGGACTGGTCAGGGGGGTGGGGGCGTCATCTGGACTGTAGCCTCAAGAAGATGGAGGTCACTAGGACAAGAGGCAAGGGAGCTGCTTGTTTCCCTTCCTCTTGCCCTGCTTGTTCCTCTTCCCTCCACCTTCTGGAAAAAGCTTGCTTTCCTCTGGGTATTGTCAATGAGCTCTATATATGGGCGTTCAGAAATGGATGTCACCTTAAAAAGAAGCAGTGAGACTTGGAGTCCTGAACTCCCCTAATTCATTAAATCAACGACCCCAGGCTTGGGCCTCTAAGGATCCAGGCAATTATTTTCTCTTTTGCTTTTTATGAAGTTTAGAACATTCCCCCAAAAGTTTTCATGGAGAGAGAGGCAGGGGGAGCGGAGCACATAGGGTGCATTTTTGTACCCTGAGTGGGCGGGTGAGTGGAACATTCAGTAGCCATCCATTCTCACTGTATTCCAACAAAACCCCACACAGGACATAGTAGTGTGTCCATTCTACAGATGGACACAGCAAGGCTCTGGAGTTCCACTAACTTGGCCAAGATCCTGGGCTTGGTGAGAGGCAGAACCAGGATTCAGCCTGAGAGTGCCTGGCTCTCAGCCTCCCCGGGCTGGTGGGAAACATGAGGAGTGGGGAGCAGGGGAGGGTCTCTAGAAGCCTAATCACATGCTGAATACAGTGCCACGTGGAAGCCAGTGGGACGGGTCTGAGGCTGCTCTGGATATGAAGGTCAAGGAAACCTCATTCGCATGTTGAAGGAGTTTACATCGAACGAGACACACTCTAAAACTGGGAGCAAGGGGAAGCATGCATTTGGAGCACTGGCAGTGAGCAGAGGAGAGACACTTGATGGGGAAGAGGCTTCCTGGAGGAGGAGACACACACGTCAGGCTTGGAAGGATATAGAGGGTTTGGGATAGTTGGAAGGACGGAGTGAAGGCGCTTGAGGCCCGGAGATCTGCATGCAGGAGGGCACAGAGGTGTGAACAGTGAAGGTGCTGGAAGACACAGTGTTTCCAGGGGTGTAAGTGCCAAGCACTAAGAGGAGACAGCGAGCGTGCACAGTACAGAAGACTCCAGTAAGTGTGGTGTGGGTTATGGTCCAGCCATAGTCTGTGCCCTTGGGCATTAGTCCCTGGACTCATCAATCCCCCTTAGAGGTGACAAATGGCCCAGTTGTCACAGCACAGCACATGGAGGGGCCAGTGGGTAAACTCTGCCAGGTAGAGTCAGGGAAGCCTTCATACAGCAGGGGACATTAGAATGAGGTCGTGACACTCACATAGAAGGTCACCAAAGAAAGAGAGGGAGAGAGAGGGCAAGCGCTGGGGTCCTCAGGCAGGTGCCCAGCCTATGTGACTGCTTGGTGGACACGGTATTGGGGGAAAGAAGGTATCCCAGTGACACGGCATGCAGGGCCCCTGGTTCACAAGAAACAGCCAGAAGGAGGCACGCTTTGGGCCGCTGGTCGGAAATCTGACCCACCTTGAAGGCCAGCACTGATCTTGTGGAACCAGTCAGGGGTTGCCTGGCCAACTAGCCAAGCTGCTATTGCCACCTCACCTCTTATCAGCCCCGTGTGGTCATGGGATCCAGGAGGGTCACCACTCAGTCGATGGGGTGGTGCAGGGGACTCAGGTTCAAGCCTGACCTGAATTTCTGGGCGCCTAAGCCTGGGATCCCAAGGGGTCGCTCAGCAATCAGTTTGTGCAAGGTGTTGGCGGGACCTCTTGGAGAAAGAGTATTTTTCTTGGAAACTCTGCCATCCAGCTGCCCTCCTTTTTTCCACTTTCAACAGCACTTTCTAAAACACATTAATCACAGGCTCTGTTTGGAGAATTAATTCGGGTATAGGAAATGCAATCGTTTTCCTGCACCTGTCTTCCCTTAGAGCGAATCCCCCTCCTTTGTGGGTCACAGGGAGAGGAGGGTTGGGTGGATCTGGCCAGACAATGTGTTTTCTGCAGGGAGGGGTGAGCGGCCTGCTTCATTCCAGTCACGGCCACCTGCGTGAGGCTTTTTCTCCTGAGCCGTTCAGAATAACTGCTGAGATGTCTTTTCTTCCAGACCAGCCACCAACCGGATGTTGAGCCCGAGAAGGCAGCTGCTGTAAGAGGTCAGTGCGATACTCAATTAGGAGTATCTGTGTGCTCTGACACGGTCCCAGTCAGCAGGACGATCTGACAGGTAGGCCAGGGTCCAGTGTGGACCCTGAAGAATGGGAGCCCGCTTTCTCCCCCCTCTCCTTCCCCACTTGGCCCTGCGTTCTCACTTCATGATATAAGCAGAACACAGGAGGAAAAATACCACCTCTGCAGAAGTGGCCCAGTTCCTCAGCCCTGTAGTTTCACTCCTGGAAATTCATCCTAAGTGACTAATTCTCTGTGCGGAAAAGCTCAGTGGACAGGTGTATTCATGCCAGCGCGTTTCTAATAATGAAAAACTGGTGGTGGTCGGGGGAGGCGTTCTCCAGCATTGTTAATTAGCCTGTAGACTCTGCAAAATATTGATCACTAAAATCATGCCGCTAAGCATCGTGTGATACCATAGAAATGATGATATTCTCCGTATTTTTAAAAGGGAGGGAGTGAAATGTTTGGGATGGTTGCACAGATAAAGCTGGATAAGCACATCTTATGGGCTTATAAGTGGATGATTGGCAACTTATATTAGCAGATAAACTCAAATTCTAATGGCGGTTACTTAGAAAGATGGTAACAGGGTGATTGCTTGTGTTCTGTTATTTTTATTATGTAAAAGGAAATTAAGATGCTACCTGGGGAAGGCAGAATTTCCCTGGTTAAGCGAAGTGTGCTTCCAACATGGGGGAAGGGAGGCCATCAAAGGATTTGTTTACGTTTATGTTCATATCGGGGGCTCAGTAGGTACTAGGAGAAAGTCTGGAGGGTGTTGACTTTAGGCAGCTGCTCACCTAACAATTCACTTACTGTACTTACAGCTGTGTAATCTTGGATGAGTTAATTAAGCTCTCTGAGCCCCAGAGTCTTATCTTCTAAAGAAGGATGATAGGACCTTTCTCAGGACTGTCTAGGGCCTGACCCAAAACGAGAGATATTGCTCTGTCTTTGTCTGGTCAGGCTGGGCCTGTCCTCCTGTACCTTCCCCTCCTATCCTTGCAGTCTGAGTGGACATCTCTTTTCACAGCTGGAAGAACATAAATTCCATTTGGTCCTGTATCTGCCACTATTTTATACCAGTGCCCTTCCTTTTCTGGGCTCAGCTTCCTCACCTTTAAAAGAAGGAGATGTGATAGATTGATTGGGTTACCTGTGCATTCAACATTTCTGGAAGGCTGCCATGTACCAGACCCCCACTAAGTGTTGCAGGGTTCACAAAGATGGGTTGGCTTGCAGAGGTGGTGGTCCCTGTGTTGGATGAGCTGGCAGCTGGGAGGGAAAGCTGAGACAGGCAGTCAGTTTTCTAGGATGCCCATGACCATGGTGGGACCATCAGGGGGGTATGGATGAAGCATGTGAGGGTTCGAGGAAACGCAAGAGGGCCTCTGCCATGGGATTTGGGGAGCTTGGAATGACAGAGACTGGGAAAGGTTATTCCAAGGCTCAGGAACTTGCTGATTTTTAAAATAGATTTCTGGATTGAGGCTTAACTGAGAATACTCTCTTCTAGCTCAGAAATACCACCTGAATCCCAAAATGGACAGTGTCCTCACCCAAAGACCTCTGCATTCAGAGTCCTGGCCTGTTCCCAAGGCTGAGTGGCCAGCACAGACGGCTCGACTGCATTCTCTGAAGGTGAGAGCACATCAGTCATCTAATTTCTTAGATCAGCTTTTTTATTAAAAATATAACACACATATGGAAAAGGACTCAACTTGTAAGTATACAGATCAATGAACTATCATGGAGTAATACCCAAAAAGCCATTATGTGGTTGAAAGCTGGGAAATGCCCAGCCCCACAGAGAGAGACCCCTTGGTCTCCCCTCCCAGTCTCTGTCTATTGTTTCTTTTTTTAATTTGTGGGTTTGGTCAAGTCCCGTGTTCTGTGCCTGGTTATTTTTCATCGAGTGCTGGACATCATGTATGAAAAGTTAAAGACATCATTTGAGGTTCTGCTTGATACTGTCTTCCTCCAGAAAGGATTTCCTTTTGCTTGTGATAGGTATGATGCCAGGACAGAGACCATTCCTCATGTCACAACTGGTTCAGAGATGAGTTTCAGAATTTTCAAGGTCTGCTTTCCTTCCTGTTCACTCTTACTCCTTGAGCATAGCCTTTTGGGGGTCCTGACCAGAAGCCTGTGGTGTTTATCAGCACCTTTCATCCTTGGCCCTTGTCAGTCCCATGAGGCTCTCAAAAGCTCCCCTTAGCCTTCTGCCTCTCAGCCACTGGCTCTGCCCTCACTTGGAGGGAAATACACGGCCATGCCCCCTACTCCTGGATTCTCTCCTTGTTTTCCATTTTAGTCCCCCAGATCCTGACCATCTCGGTAGCTCTTGAATGGTTTAGATAGATGCCGAGTAATATTGCATCCTGCTTTTCCGGTACTTACTGGAAGTTCAGTCTGAATTGTCTTAACCAGTTCTAGCCAGAGGAGTCCTCTCTTTTCCCAGACAAAACGTATTTTAGTTGTGAGGTGTGGAGTCTGACAGGCCTGAGTTCAAACCCCAGCTGTTGTTTGGTGTGATGGTGGGCGGAATACTTAACGGGTCTGTGTCGCCACCTCCTCGTCTGTAACATGAGGGTAATACGCTTACTGCTAGTATGAGCACAAAATCAGGGAAGAGGGCAGAATATGTGTCTGAACAAGAGAGATGCTCAAAAGGAAAGAAAAAAACACCAGCCATGACTCAGGAGGCAACCAATCTTATTCTTAGCATTTTATCTCAGCCTACTGGCCCTTCCTATGGCTTTTCTCCTGCCTCCATAATATTATTATTTTTTTGTCTAAAACCCGGAGAGAAGGACACCTGGGTGGCTCAGTCAGTGAAGCATCTGCCTTCGACTCAGGTCTTGATCTCAGGGTCTTAGGATGGAGCCCCACTCTCTGCTCAGTGGGGAGTCTGCTTCTCACTCTCCCTCTGCCCCTTCCCCAAACTTGTGCTTTCTCTCTCTCAAATAAGTAAAACCCTTTTTTAAAAAAAGATTTTATTTATTTATTTGTCAGAGAGAGAGAGAGGCAGACAGAGGGAGAAGCAGGCTCCCGACTGAGCAAGGAGCTCAATGCTGGACTCAATCCCAAGACCCTGGGATCATGACCTGAGCCGAAAGCAGATGCTTAACTGACTGTGCCACCCAGGCATCCCAATAAACAAAACCTTCAAAAAATAAAAATAAAACCTGGAGACAGTATTTCTCCCGGAATTGTTGAGACAGGTCAGCAAAATCATGCACACTGTACTGCTCGGTGTAAGAAGAGCATTCAATAAATGCTAGCTACTGTTACTGACCTTCTTAAACCTTTTCTTTCTTTTTTTTTCTGACTGGTGACTTTCATTTTAAGTTCCTCATCTATAGGTTTATTACCTAGGAATGAAAACTTTCTTTCCAGCTCTGGTCTTTTTCTCGGAAAATTACTCTGACTTTTGATCTTTGGCCTGGCTTGTCCCAAGCAGGTCAGAGGCATTCTAGACAAAGGGAACAGTGCCCACCAAACCAAAGATAGAGAGGTTGGGGGAACTGTGAGCCATTAAATGTAGCTGCAGCACAGAGTAAGGCATAGAGAGGAGTCTAGGAGAACCCAGTGATGATGTGGATGAGAACAACGATGGGAAAGAAAACCCCCACTCTTGCCTCTTCAATGCTTGCTTACTATGTACAATGCACTGGCTTTGCCAGTCCTCGTGAAGGGCTTACAAAATAGGAATCCGCATTAGCTCCCTTTACCTATGAGAAAAGGTGAGGAGCAGAGGGGGTAAACAGCCCACCCCAGACCACACAGTTAGCAAGTGGCAGATCTGAGGTCCCATCCAGGCAGCTGGTCCTGGAGCTGGTGGGACCAGATCAAGTGGGGTCTTCCCTGGGGAGAAGGGAGCAGTCCCTCCTGCCCCCGGTGCAGCCCAGTCTGGAGTTCACTGAGGAGAAACCCCTCCACGGTGTGCTTTAGGTGGTGCTGGCCGGAGACTGAGAGCGGTCCTCTTAAGGAAGTAGTCAGAGCAGAAATGGGGTGAATGAATGGGTGAAAAGCACGCCTCAACACTCGCATGGTTCCAGGAGTCTCCATTGCTTTTTGACTTTCTTCAAAGTCATCACCACACACTTGGGATGCCACTGGATGAAAACCCTTCCTTGGTTGGACAGAATTTCAAGCCCACAGGACATTTTTATGCCTTTGCTTCGAGTTGACAGAACGTTGATGTTGACATTTCTGTTCCCATGCTTTACCCAGCACCTGACCATGGCGGGCCTTCATGAATAATTGGAGAGAGGGGCTGGGTGGCTTTTTCTCTGGAAGGTCACAGAGGCCCCTTGCCCTCACCCCCAGCACTGCATTCTTAACCCCCACACCCCCAGTTCAGGTGTAGTTCTGCTCAGTTGTAAAGGACGTCAAGGAACAGAGCCCTCTGCCTTGCAGAAAAGCAGATTGCAAGCCATGGATATGGGCTGGCTCCGGGTAAGAGCTTCCTGTGGGGGAAAATGCATTTGTTAGGTAATTACACTGGGGGATCAGTGACCTGTCAGCAAAATGAGGTCATTTTTGAAGGACAGTAACTAAATTTATCACATGTCAAAATTCTATTATTTTATGGTTGAGCTCAAATCCAGGAAAAAAAAAAAAGCAGCGAGGAACCTAAAATTGCACAAAAATATCCCGAGAAGGCTGGTAAACCTTTGGCGATTGAAGAAATATTTGTCCCTATGTCACATCACCGTGATCCTGTCACTTGGCCACTGAAGAGCCTTCAGCCATCCTGTATTTAGCAGCAGACTGTAGTGGTGAACATGTGGGCTCGGGAGACACCCTGTGGCTTGGGCTCCAATACTGATTTTTGTCTCCTATTGACTGTGTGGTCCTAAGCAAGTCACTTAACCTCTCTGCGCCTCTGTTTCTTCATCTGTGTAATGGGATAATAATATTAGTTACCTCTCTGGGTTCAAGACTGAATGAATCAATACATATACATTGCTCAGCATGATACCTGGCTCATCACAGGGGCTCGGTAAATGTTCACCATTGTAGGTTGAGCCGTGTGAAATATTATATGCCCCTTTCCTACAAAATCTGTGTTTTCATAAGGTTTAAACTATTCTTATTATGATGATAAGTCCAGATTCCTTAAGTCTCTGTTTGCATTCCATGAGTGCATTACTCCACACGGAATGACCCTCGGTTTTTAACACTTCAGAATCCCGCTCCTTCCCTCAAAGTCTGGCTCAGATACCACCTCCTCCAGGAAGGCTTCCTACTTCTCAGTGTGCAGTGGGTGCTTCTTTCCTGGGGGAAGTTCCCCTGGCAGCTGTGTGGGCTGCTCTTCCAGGTCCATCTCTGCAGAGGACCTGCCTGGAAGTCTGTCTGCTTGCCCCCCCCCCCCGGGTGGGGAGCATTGTGGGGGAAGGGCTGGTCCAGGCAGGGCCCACAGGGCGGTGCTCAGTGACCCTTACCCCCTCTCCTTTCTTGCTTTGCCTTTCTCTCAGCCAGCTTCCATGGGTGATGCTGAGAGGGCGCTGCGCATGCACCATGGCCCACTGGTCACTGATCCCCGCCTTGGGGTCACTGGAGAAGTTTGCTCCATTCTGCCTGTCTGACCAGTGAAGCACAGACCCACGAGTCTATCCACTGGAGGACTGAACAAGGATGGAAGTAGGACTTGTACTGCTGAGCACGGGGGTCCTTCCTTCCTGTCATTTGCAAGGATGGCATGTTATAAAGATGATGCTGGGCATGAAGGGCTGAGAAGCTGCTGGGGGAGCTCCAGGAAGTGTGAGGTTTTGAGGTCGGGTGGCTTGGGTTTGGGCATTGAGCCAGTCATGCCAAAGCTACGTAGATGAGGTTGGCATCTCGTTGATGCCAATTTCCTTCTGATGGGATGGTCACCCTCTCTCGACCCTGCGAACCAGAAACCGTAGAACAGACACCTGCTCTATGGGGACAGCCATAAGCGATTGTCTTGGCAGACGCCTGCTGGATGACGTAGTGGGAGCCACCCCCCAGCCCTTGGCTCCTCCCCCGCAGCACCATGAAGATGTGGTGTGCCTCGCTGAACTGTCATGGAAGGAAGTGAGCGATGCAGGAGGAGCCCTAGTGGGAGGCACAGAAAGTGACCTATAATGTTCCTTATCATTGCCCTCTCTTCCCTGGATGAATGTGGGATTGGGGGCTTTTATGAACACATAGAAACAGAGACCATTTCATTCTGCTCTTGCCTCCAGCTGCCCCTGCCCTCAGGGTGGATGCCTGCTCCTGGCGTGTGCCCGGCTGCAGACCCTGCCGAGCCAGCGCTCCCCTCACAGTCCCTGAAAGAAGAAGGTGGACCCTCCTGTCCCGTCCCCCAAGCCGATGGCCTCCTGCCACCCTCTGAGCTCCTGAGTCCTGCGAGGATCCTGGCTTTCCACAAAGAGCTTCGGCAAAGCATTTGCAGCAATTCCCAGGTCCATAAATCACCTCTGGAGTTATAAATTTAATAGAACCACTCAAGCTCTGGGGCCGTTTCATAGACTCCATAAATATTTGAAGCCGAACCTTCAGACACTGCTTTAAGAAATTGGTAGCAATCAAAACTCTCATTCAGTGGCAAGTGGTTTTGCCTTTGGCTTGGGGGGGGGTCTGTTGGTTGTCAGAGCTTGGAGAAATACTGGACTGTGCTCGCACATTCTGAGGGCTCTGGCTTGGGCTAATGTTAAGGCAACAAAGAGAATATTTACTGTACCCAAACCTATTGAATGATGGGTCCGATGGTTCTCCACTGGGCATGATTTTCCCCAAAGAGGGAAAAATTTGGCAATGTCCAGAGACATTTTTTTTTTAAGATTTATTTATTTATTTATTTGACAGACAGAGATTACAAATAGACAGAGAGGCAGTCAGAGAGAGAGGAGGAAGCAGGCTCCCATGCTGACCATGACCCGAGCCGAAGGCAGCGGCCCAACCCACTGAGCCACCCAGGCGCCCCCAGAGACATTTTTTGATGTCTTAATGGAGAGGTGCTCCTGGCTTCTAGTGGACAGGGCCAGAGATGGTGTCACAAGTCCCACGATACACAAGACAGCATCCTACAACAGAGATTGTCCCACCCAATGTCAATGGTGCCGGGGTTGGGAAGCCCAGACTGGTCCCATAGCTCCTAACATTGCCAGCCACAGAGAACCACCCTCATGCCCCACCGCCGTTGTTTTAAAAGATTTTTGTCTACTAACAGAAATTCTTGACTTAAGTAATTATATATTTGAAATTTTAGAACATTAAAACCAACCAGAACTTTCTAATAAGCCCAATCATTCAACAGACACTTGATGTCTAAAAGGTCAGGGTTACCTTCCTAGTGCTGTTCCCTTCCGGAAGCTGTGGTCACTGAGAGATGAGGAAGGAGACCTAGGATGCCCAGGGTAGCAGTCAAAGCATGAAGATTTTATTTTAATGTAGTTTAACTTTTACATTGAAAAGTACAGAGTTCCCCCATACCCTTCAGCTGGCTTTCTGTAATGTCATCATCTTTTATACCTAACCACACCACAGGGACAGAAACAAATGATTTATTTGGCGGGAAACTGGGGGAGCCATTGATACGTATGAAAACCAGGGCGATCAAGCCATTGTCAGCAGGCTGAGCTGCTACCCTCTTGATTAGCCCAATAGGCTGGAAATAGGTGATCACAGCCATACCCCTGCCCTTGGACTGATTTGCCAGCAGACCTACCCAACCATTTGTTCAGTGAGCATTCAGTGGGAACGGCCCTGCAAGGGTCCTTGGGAGGCACTAGGAAGCAGAAACAAAGAAGATACGGTCCATCTCTGTCCTCCAGGACCTCCAGGCAGTCCTGCCGCCCCCACACCAGTGCTCAAGGAACCCCAATGTGGGAAAACACTGTTGTCATCTCGCTGGGTCAACCACCACTACCGCCCTGGGGATCTCCAGTGGTCACTAATGGTGTGAGACCTCCTCCAATGTTGCCTTTCCTGCCTTTATCTGGGGACAACGCCATCAGCTTTGAGCATCAGGAATGTGATGAGGAGAGGATCCAATCGGTGAAGCTGGGGCCCAGCCGGCTGCACCGCCCTGCTAAGCTGCCCCATCCAGGGGTGAACCGTCTCCAGGGTCAGGTGCGCTGTGTCCTGTCACTGGAAAGCTCCCTGCCCACCCCCCCCCCCCACTTTGGCTCATATTCAGGGCCTCAGCAGAGAGCCGACTGGGGGAGCCCAGGACCGGAAGCCAGGGCGATCTTTGCAGCCTAACATGGTGATTCCATCATAAATCATTTTCCGAAGCCAGAAACTACTTACTCATCCGGTGAGGTGCCTGGGGCTGGCACTTCGGGTCCCCTCAAGCTGGGTCATGGCTTCGTGCTGTGATCCCCTGGGGGCACTTTTGCAATGGCAGATGGATGATTCGGGCATTTTCTTGGCCTCAGCCACAGACCCCAGCCCTGGGACAGGGACACCTCTGCAGTCTGGTCTGACGTCCCTGGGCATGGAGACTTGACCTGCTCGGGAGGCTGAGCAGGATCTGGCAGGAACTGGGTGTGCCTGGAGCTGGCATCAGCCACTCTCAACCCCCCCACACCAGAACACCACCGTGAGGGACCTGACGCCTCTGGAGAGAAGCCAGGAGGGCCAGCACCGACTGCTGCGGAAGAAAATTTGTCAGACGGGCTGTCAGTGAACGACAACGGTGGCCTTCTATGGGATTGTCTGGCCAGGCTCTGCAGCGGGGAAGCCCCGACCCAGGCGAGGTAATGCACATCCCCGCCTCCCCCCTACTACTGTGAAAGGGCCCCACCTGGGCTTTTAAGTAAATCAGATGAGAAGGTTGGCCTGGCCTGTGGCCAAGCAGCAGAAAATGTTAAGTGCAGTGTGTCTGCCTGCTGCCTGATTCATTGCCCTGCTCTCTTGGGAGGCATTCTACTCGAGTCACAGAGGTTCTGCTCAACAGATAACTTCCCCGGGCAGCTGCTGGGGCAGGTGAAGGGCTGGGAGCTGGGTCACAGGGGTCACATTCCAGGTTCCCATCCTCCAGGCCCCCAGCGGACAGACCTGCAGATTGCCCGAGACTGCATGGCACGGGCCGGGTGAAGGGTGCAGCAGGGAGAAGGCAGGGTTGCAGGCCACAGAGCTGTGGCTGACCAGCAAAGGGTCAGTGAGGAGTTCCTAGAGGAGGTGGCAATTGCAACGGGTCCTGGGGGATGAGCAGGGGTCCGCCAAGGAGGAGGGATTGCAGACCCAGGCAGCCACATGTGCCAAGGCCTGGGGTGGGGTCAGGGGTAGGAAATGGAGTGGACATACTTGCCTTCTCTAATCCTGGGATGGAAGGTGCCAGAAAGAAGGTGCTGCCTTTTTGCAACCCTACCGTGACTATCTTGTTTCCTTAGGTGTGTTAGTATGAGTAAGACATTGTTGTTCTTCAAAATTTGGAAGGGGCGGAAGTGTGCACAGTGCAGATTTCTTCCTTGTCCCCAGTTCCCACCTACAGAGGCAAACAGCTCCCAGTTTTTTAGGAACCCGTCCAGAGATGCTGACAAACTGTCAGCAGGAGCCTCAGGCAGAGACGTAGGTTCCATTTCATATGTCTTGGTGATCATTCTGAATCACAACATACATCTCTCATTCATTGTTGTTTTTTTTTTTAAGATTTTTATTTATTTGTCAGAGACAGAGGGAGAGAGAGTGAGCGAGCACAGGCAGACAGAGAGGCAGGCAGAGGCAGAGGGAGAAGCAGGCTCCCTGCCGAGCAAGGAGCCCGATGTGGGACTCGATCCCAGGACGCTGGGATCATGACCTGAGCCGAAGGCAGCTGCTTAACCAACTGAGCCACCCAGGCGTCCCTCTCATTCATTGCTTTAAATGGTTGTGTTGTTTCCCATCGTGCGGTTCCTACCAGTCCTCTTGGTGGACATTTGCCTTGTTTCTGATCGTTTGCTATTATAACTGGTATGGTCATGAAAATGCATATACATGCACCTCTTTGCACATGTGTGAGTCCCTCTGAAGGTAAATTCCTGGAGGAGGAATTGATGCCTCAAAGCAGAGAAGCTGTGGTCATTTTGAGAGCCCTGGTCAGCCCTGCTCCCCACTCAACCCAGAGGTCCCACCTACAATGCTGGGAGGGGTGGGTGGTGGGGAGGGTCCTGGTTGCCCACAGCCCTGCGCTCACTCTGTGTTCTTTCTACCTCTGAGTCCCTTGAGTGTGCCCGTTGTGGTTGGAGATGGTGAACTAGACAGAGGGGGGCCCTGCCCTCACTGGGGATCTCCGGAGTGGGGAGATGGGGGTTCATAAGCAGGTGTTTTCTTCCCAACCCCGGTGAGGGATGGTCCGGATTTCTGTCTCACAGCCTGGGCAGGATGTGATGGGTGGTGTGAGTGCCCTTGGTGAGGGGGAGGGATCAGGCCACCAGGGACAGATGGCGACAGGACTCTGGGGAGTCGGAGGCCGAGGAGGAGCAGAGAAGAAGGTGGCATTTGGGCTGAGCCTCAAAGGGGGATATAGTCCCAAGGGCAGAGGTGGCAGCCAGGTGGGCCCAGCAAGAAGGGACCTAGGGCTTCAGAGCGATGCTCTGTGCTGGGCACCGCACATGGTGGCTGACACCCCCAGCTACCAAGGCAAAAGCCCCCAGCTGGGGCCTAAGATTCCAGAGGCAGCTTCTGCTGAAGACACTGCATTCACTGCCCAGCTCCACCGCTCCCAGCCCCTGAAGGCTTGGTTTCCTCCTGTAAAAAGGAAGTGATATCACCTAACATCGGATCACCTAGCTGGGGTCTCACCGGGGGTCTGGGGTCTGTGATGAGCGCTCTGCCTGTGCTGCTCCCAGCCCCTACGTGCCCCTCTTTCCCTCCTCCTAATGCTGGTAGACAGGAAGCCCAGGAGCCCAGTGCATGCCCTGCCCCAGCTCACTTCTCTGGGCCAAAGTTTTCTGACCTGTTAAATGGGGATGCCTGCCTCCCAGGGAGGGTCTGAGGGGCGAGTGGTTCATTTACCGGGACCACTGGAAACAGGCCCTGGGACACTGTGGGGGCTGCGGAAATGCGGCCACTGTTTTATCTCTGTGTGCGTGATCTTTGAAAACCAGACTGAAAACAGAGTCCCTCTGGGCGGGGTGATGGGGAGACAGCAGGAGAAAGGGCCACCTGGTGACGTGGCTCAGCTGGTGCCCAGGAGGGGAAACTGATGGAGGAGAGCAGGTAGCAAGAGAGCCTGGAATAGAGTCACACTGCGCGTTCCTCCCTGAACCCAGGCCTGGGGGAGGCAGCCCAACCTCAGGCGCTGGCCTGTAGCCCCTCAGGGATCCAGCCCAGGACCCCTCTAGCTTGCCCCCACTCTGCTGCAGCCCCAGGGTCTCCAAGATACCCAGGGGTCCTGCCTCCCAGCCTTTACCCTCTGGTCCACTGTGTCTGCCAGCCATCCTTGGGAACAGCTACATGGCAGATCTGGGATGGCTCTGGCAGTCTGCTCTTTGCTCTCTGTATGACCTCGAGCAAGTTTAGCCCCTCTAGGCCTCAGCGTTCTTATCTGTAAAATGGGAACACATAAAGGAGGCAATTTAGTGAGGCATAAAGCGCAGAGCCCCTCGATGGGTAAACTGATTATTTCTGTTGTTAAATTTTTCACCTGCAAAAGTCAGGGGACATCAACTTTCCCATTGCCAGGAGTCAGACAGAACATAGAGCGGCCCCTGTGGCTCCAGGCCGATGCTGTGTCTCTGAACTTTTTCACTGTCCAGCCTGAGAGGGAGGAGGGGTTTTACACCTACTTTGTGGCTGAGAAAACTGAGGATCCCAGAGGCCCAAACGGTTAGAGCCAGGATGTGAGCCCCAGTCTGTAGGGCTCTGACCCTGAAATCAGTTTTTCTTGCACCTGGCACACAGGTGCTCCTGTCTGTACCCTGTGATCCACAACCCCTTGTCCCCGTGCATGCACATATGTTCCTGTCTGCTTCTGGAAAGGAGCTCGAGAGACCTAAAATTAAAGACAGAGATACAATAAAAAGAACCTGTATTGCAGAAGAGTGAAGACTTAGAGCCAAATACTAGTTGAAGAGGGAGTCAGAGAGAATAACCACACTGGGCACTGAGGCCACAGGTGCCTGTGACAGGTGAATGGAAAAGCCAGTTCTGAGCTTCCTGGTAGTCAAGGCAAAAAGGGGAAAAACACGAGTTCCTTGCTGCTGACTTTCCAATGAAAGGAAACAGGTCTGAGGAACATTTCTTCCAGTTCTGAGCTCAGAGGGACATCATCCTGAGGGTCTGTATACCATGAACAGGACAAATGGTGACTCGTGTCCCGGGTAACATACCTCCACATCCTTGGGAGGAGGAAGGCATGTCGGTTTAAAGCTGTGGTTCGCCTGTCCATTTGCCAGGGGCCCACACTGGGCTTCGTGGGCTTCTCATGGCTCCTTGGGCTGAGCAGCATTACTTGCCCTTTAAGGATGAGACCCGTGGAGAAGCCTTGGCTCTGTCCCAAGTCTATCTGCTTTTGGGGTACATCCTCCCCAATACCGTGCTCAGCTCAGGGGCCTCCGTGGTGGACTTCCTGCCAGGAGCAGACTCCACCTCCCCTCCTCCTCCTAGTTTCTACCTCCCCCTCCTCCCTCTCCCCTACACACACACACACACACACACACACACACACACACACACGCAGCTACTCTCCCTCAGCTATAAATCTCAGCTAAGTACTCCCCTGGGCTCCCAAGCTCCTGGGGGCCCAGCTCCAGGACTGGCAGCTCTGTGGGCTGGGACGCAGGTGCGAAGCTGGGTGGGTGGGGCGGGGAAAGTGGTGTGTGGAGTGGGGAGCTGGACACACGCTGACTCCAGCTGCTTCCCTTATCCCCAACCCCAGGAATAGGGTGTCCTGCGGTTTGCGTCACACTGGACCAGACCCCAAAATTAATCTCCTCTACCACAAACACAAGGGGAAGCTGGCAGACAGAAGCCGGTGGGTTACATCCCAGCAGCCTTAAGTAACCAACTCCCTGTTGTTAACCATGATTCACTATTGGGTAGAGGCCATTACTGTGGGTCTGTTGTCTTGGTGCTGTCCTGGATTCAAGGTAGGCAGAGCTGGGTCAGAGAATACCTACTGGGATGGGGGGATGGGGTTCACTGTCAGGTAGCAGGAACCAGCCAGCCAGCCACCATCTCCACTCTTCCAGGGATGCTGTGTCTGGTTGGTCAGGTTGTATACTGAACAAAACATCTGGCCCAAGGTAAAAGGGGATAACATCAAGCCCTCCTCTCCTTGCCAAAAGGCTGTGCCTGCCTGGAGGGGCAGGTTCCCTTTACAAGTTCACATGGAGGCTTGCAGGCTGTGACCCCCTAGGAGGGTTGTCTTTGTGATTCTCACAAAGGGTCGGTGGGGCCTCTGTGCCATGTGTTCCTGACCCAGGCCCGAGGTGCCAAGTCAGCAAGCAGAGGCCAATGTGTCCTGAAGGACACACGATACCTCTCCAGGACAGCCCTCCAGCTTATGAAGTGCTAGGGGGCTGTGTTCTGCCCCCAGGCACCTTTGGGTCTGGCTTAGGAGCTGGGAGGCCTGAGACCAGATGGTGGTCTCTGCCCACAGGTGTAATTGGGATTTTGTGGCCCACTGAAGCCCCCATTCCTTCCCATCCTCAGTCCTGTGCCAGGAAATTACTGCTACTCCACTCTAGCCCCAAGCTGAGGGGACAGGAGGAGCACTGGACCAGGACCCTACTCTTAAGGACACTGCTTAATACCTGTGTGGCCCTAGGTGAGTTGCTTGACCTCTCTGTGTTAATTGGCTATAGCTTTGTTATGATTGTGTGATAAGCCACTCCAAAGCCAGCCACCCCACCCGTCTATCCTCGTGCACTCGGGGCTGTCGGCTGACTAGTGTTCCACCAGCCAGGCTGGGTCTGGGCCTGGGGCTGGATTCAGGCCAGCCCCACCTGTCCATATGTTCTCCTTGGAATTCTTGGGATTTCTTCCTGGTCCCTGGGTCTGGTCTTCTGTGGATGCAGGAGGGTGAAGAGAGTGCTGTGCCTCTGAACGTTGCTCTGCTCATAATAGTCAAAATCAGTCTTGGGAACAGACTGGACATGGAGAGCGCGAGGAAAAATTCTCGAGTCACAAGCTGATGCTCAGGAGGAGGAACTGGTCAGGTCAACCCGACCTCCTGCACCCTCCCAGCGGGACTTGTCCAGTGCGGGACAGTGGTCAGGGCGGGAAGTGACTGCATATGCAGAGTGCCCATTGCAGAGGAAAGAGGTGGCTTTGTGTCCCCCTGCCACTCTCCTTTGCTGTTCTTTGAAGATCTTTACAATGACACAAAATATTTTGAGGTAATCCAAAACTCAACAGAGAAAATCCATGTATCCCAAGAGGACGGAGGGGTGGAGGGTCATCCTTATGGACAAGAGCACTCTGCTCCAGGGTCCTGCTCCTTTTGTGTCCCCTCTGACAGTGTCCCTCCTCCCCATTCCACCTCCTGACAACACTTGGCTTTCCTTCTAGCTTTTCCAGACGAATCTGATCTGAGACATCTAGAAGGGAGTAACTGATTCCACTCCTCAGAGGGGCCAGGCAGTTTTGTCTTGAGGGCTTGATCTTCCAGGAGGCTCAGAATATTTTCCCCACGGTCTCCTCCAGGATGGGAGGTGAGGTGGGAAGGGCTGCCCATCCTGATGTTCCGGGTCTGGGGCCTCCTGGCAGCAGGGGTGGGGTCACCTGGTTGAGCAGCCTGGAAGACGGGACCCCAGGCCCTGCTGCGTCCTGGACAGGTGTCAGCCCGGCCTGTGTCCCCCTCTGTCTCTGGCTGTTGGAGGGTAATCTGGTGGCCCCAGCCATCGCCATCTTTGCCAGGGTTCTGAGATCTGAGTTTGCTGAATTCCTGTGGCTTTTTGCAGGAATTCAGGAGAGCAAAGAGAGCTGAAAAGCTAAACTCCTGTTCCCTTTCTCTCCCCTCCTTTTCACTACTGCATGTGTGCACATTTGTGTGCATGTGTACATGGATCCCCAGATACGCAGAATACATCTGGGGACTAACCTTGGTTGTCCCGCAGGCATATACCCAGCACCTAGAACTGTGACTGGTATACACTAGGCGCTCCATGTTTGTTGAATGAATGCATGACCCAGTAGCTCAATTTTCTCTGGATGGCGCTCCCAAGCATGTATTTCACTCCATCTGGTGATCCGGAGGGCAAATTCTGTTGGAGGAGAAGGTATTAGTTTTGCGTTCATTTTTGCTTCAGGGGTGGGAGGGATAGGAAGGAAAGGACTCAGAGAAGAGCAGGAGGAGAAGCTGGAGTCTCACCAGTGTCCCCTCCCCAAGCCCATGCCTCCCACACCCAGGCACTCTGCTCTTAGCTGCAGAAGCAGTAAAGGGCCCAAGGTTACAAGGGCCTGGAGTAGGAGGAGCAGCACGAGGGTGTTACAGGGAAGGCGGGTGGAGGGGGCAGAGGTGGGGAGAACAGTGGGGCAGGGGAACCTCCCACCTGTTCTTTGTCTGGAACTTTTCCTTTAGAAGGGCTGATATTTGTTACACACAGTCTGCCTTGGTGCTTTTCCTAGTGGTATGTCATTGTTATTTTATTTTATTTTTTTAACACAGATACCTTATCTGTGCTGTTCTCATAAGGACCCTACACTTGCCCTTCTAGACACAGGGACATCTTTTCTTAGCTTCATGTTGGTATTTCTGAGTGTCATGACGGTTATTCTGCCAAGTGCGGGTTTGTGGAGTCACGGACAGTGACTTGGAATGGGACGGACTGGATACTTGTTCTATATCCATGCTCATGTGGTGTGGGACCCCAGCAGATGGGACCTCGGAGCCTCAGTTTCCCGTTCCTGTTTGCCTTCCCTGCTTCCTTCACCCTCCCTCTCATCAGAGTGGTCATTGCCTCAGGGCAGGGGACCCTACTGTACTGTGACTAGGACAGCCCTCTGCTGTGACTCTCTCTCACTATGTGGTGAACAGCTGATAGTTTCGGGGACATTTGTATTTTGTGAAGAATGTCCTCATCTGCAGAGAGAAAGTCATTGGCATCATTTTGGGAAATGTTTTTTTTTATGAGAAAATGCAAACACATAAAAGTAGACAGAATATTAAAAGGAGCCCCCATGTAGCTGCCACTCAGCTTCAGCCCTGGTTCATTCAGGAACAATCTCATTTTGTCTGTACATCGCCCACTCTCCCCATACGTGTTCTTTTGAAGTAAAACCAGACAGTTTATCACTGAAGTCGTAAATGTTTTAAAAAGCTATCATACCTCAAAAAAACCAGTCCCTTGACTTCATCAAACACCCAGTCTTCAAGTTTCTAGTTGTCTTATGAATTAATAGCTACTCTTTTTTGGTAGTTTGTTTTGTAGGATCTAAATAAGGTCTTTACACTCTGCTTGATTGGTATGTCTCTCTTTGTGGTAATTTAGCATCTTAGCCAATAAGCATTCGTGCTGTTGTCCAACCATCCTCACTCCATCTCCAGAACTTTCTCATCATCCCGAACTGAAGCTCTGTCCCTCTGGTAAATACTCACTCCCTATGCCCCCTCCATCCAGCCCCTGGCATCCACCATCTGCTTTCTGTCCATGAATCTGACTACTCCAGGGACCTCATCTGAATGGAATCATACAGCGTTTTTGCTTCTGTGACTGTGTCCGTAAGCTTCATCCCTGTGGTAGCATTTGGCCGAGCACCCTTCCTGTTTGAGGCTGAATCACAATCTACAATATGGGTGTATTTTGTTTGTCCATCCATCCCTCAGTGGGCACTTGAGGCATGTTTTGTTGACTCTACTCATCTTTCTTGTCTTGGAATATTCTGTTGGTGGAAGCAGATGGCTTGCTCTGCAGTGTCCCATGCAGGCTCTTACTGGTTGTATCCCACAGTGCTGTTGTCCACGTTGCTCTGTCTTCTGTGTGTCCATGAATCACCATTGGACCTAGAGCTTTGGTACGACCCAGGCTCAGCTGGGGTTTCTTCTGGACTCTGCAGAGTAGTGTCATGCCCTTCCCTCAGGAGACGTGAGTCTAGCTGACTCTTCTTTTGTGATGTTGGCATCTGCTCCTGCCCAGGACCCAGATTCACGGATTCATTACTGAGTACAAATTGACAGGTTACGTCACTCTTTAGGTATGAGCTGGGACCCTTCTACAATGAAGAAATTCCCTCGCCTGCTCTCTAGCTATTCTGTTTATTAGCTTTTTATCTGCCTCCAAGGTTTACATGCTGGAGGAGCACCCACTCATTTGCTCATTCATTCTCTCATTCATTCACTCACTCATTCATTCACTCACTTACCCATTCACTCACTAATTCATTCATCCACTCATTCACTTATTCATTCACTCATTCACTTATTCATTGATTCACTTATTCATTCACTCATTCATCCACTCACTCATTCATTCATTCACTTATTCATTCATTCACTCACTCACCCACTCACTCACACATTCATCCACTCAGTCACTCACTCAGTCACTCATTCATTCACTCACTTATCCACTCACTCATTCATTCATCCACTCACACACTCATTCACTCATTCAGCCATTCATTCATTCACTCACTAATACACTCACTCATTCATTCACTCACTCACTTACACATTCATTAACTCACTCCCTCTTTCACTTACTCAGACACACATTCATTAACTCACTTATTCTCATTCACTCACTCATTCACTCATTTACATACCCATTCACTCATTCATTCACTCACTCACCTACTCACTCACTCATTCATTCACTTACATCCCGACTTCTACTGACTGCCTGTTCTGAATGCTCACTGAGGTGAGAAAGGTGAACCACTGGGAGGTCACACACCTGGAGGAGAGACAGGTGACCAGGGTAATAGAAGCGTTAAAGTCCCATGGGTGCACAGAGGTGAGGGGGCCTGGAAGAAGTGATTTAATGGCAACCTTGCTCTCTTGTGCAGAGACTAGCAGATGGTGAAGGTCAGCTTCTGGGGCTTGGGTCGTTGCTGGCCCAGCTGACAGCTGACACTTTCAGACTCTCCAAGTTTGGGTTTTTAAAGTTGGGATGTCCATAGAGCAGTCCTGACACTCTTTGGCTGCCAGAGGGACAGGTCCAGCTGACATTCCCCAGGGTGTTTCCCAGCCCCTGGAACCAGAGGACTATTAAGTTAGAGTCTGGACACTGTTGCATGCAAGGGCTTTACTGGGAGTGACCAGAACCTCAGAGGACACAGGGAGAACCTGCTTTGCAACAGGAACCAGTAGTTGTCACGTGAGAGGGTTCCAGGGCTGGGGTGCCGGGGGGCCTGGGCTCCATAGACCCATCTGCCCTGCTTCTCTGCAGTCACATGGCTCCCCAAGTCTTTTCCTCCAGAGAACTGCTTGTTCCATCCATGTATCTTCCCAGGTTGCACTCACCCATTCCTGGGAGTGGAAGGTGATGGGCATTGAGTTCCTCCCCTCAACTCCTCAGTACACACCTAAAGGGGGCTTGACCCCAAAACTGTTTGGCTGTTTTGGGTCAACAGGAAAAGAAGGCCACGTCTTGGAGGTTACATGGTTCAGCTTCTTCATCTCACCCCCGGTTCTGGCAGGAAAGAGGTGATATCCCCAAGTGGGCGATTGAAGGGGTATATTTGCTGCTGGGGTGCTAGGTGAGGGGACAGAGGAGGGCAAGAGCAGGAGGACATGACCACCCAAGGGCTGCAGAGCAAGGAGAGGTTGCTGCTACTCCAGGAGTTGGTGAGAGCTGGGTAGAGGAGCCCCCCTGCATCTGCCCAACCTTTTGATGGGACGGAGAATAAGTTCTGGAACCTTCTTTCTTTCCTCTCTCCAGACTTCTGCTTGCATCTCTCATTGGAGCAGGAAGAGGCTGGTAAGGATAAGGATTCAGGAGGCCTGGGCAAAGCTGGGCTGGGCCTCCTTGGGCAGGCTTCCCCGGAACATTCTGGGACTGGCTTTGCTTATCGGGCCACTCTGTGAGTCACTGAGTGTTCAGAGGCTCCCCACTTGTAACCATGAAGCTCAGGTTGGGCTCTGCACGGGTGGCTGCTGACGTCTGGCTCTGTCTGCCCACAGTGGAAGGGGTGAGGGGGCTCTGTGCCGTCCTTTTCCAAGGGTACGAATCCCATCCTGGAGCTCCCCCGTCATGACCCAAGCACCTCATGGAGGTCCTGCCTCTGAATACCACCACATTGGGCATTAGGGAGGTCACAAACATTCAGACAAATAGTAGGCGTCTTAGTGGTCGCATGCCTGAGATCCTCGAAAGTATTTCCTGCCTCTAGTTTCTGGATGGGACTTTACAGTTTGTAAAGTGCCCCTGTGCGTGCTCCTCGTTGAGTTTCCCAGCAATATCCACCCACTGTGCAGAGCCAGAAACCGAAGACCACACAGCACAGGTGAGAGGTGGGGTCCGCTTTACTCTGACTCCCCATGAGGGATTTGGAAAGGACGCCATGGGCCTCTGTGTTCTTCCAGACCCTTTAAGAAGAAGCCTACCATGGGGGACTGGTGAGTAAGGTGAGCGCAGAATAGCTTTGCTGCTGTGGGGAAAGATGCTAACCATTACTGAGTGTCTGTTCTGGGTCAGACTAGAAGCCTTCCAGATACGGCCTGAAAAACCCGGATAATATCATAGCCTTTAAAATAAATCTAGAGCTTACCTCTGCCCAGCAGAGCAGATATTACGAAACATATTTTGTCTTATTTTATCTCACCTTATTTTATTATTTTTGGGGGGACAAGAGGGAGAGAGAGAGCAGGCTCCATGCTCAGTGCATATCCCAATGTGGGGCTCGATCTCACGACCCTGAGATGGTGACCTGAACCAAAATCAAGAGTCGAATGCCTAACCAACAGAACCATCCCAGTGCCCTAAGAAATATATTTTAAATAATCATCTTTCCTGCTTATAAAAATTGATATATATTTATTTGAGTACATTTGGAAAATACAAAAAAATAAATAATGCACATGGAATCCCACCTTTAAGAAATGTTTGCTTTCAACATTTTGACGTTTATCCTTCTTCAGTCAGACTTTTTACCACTTGCGATCATACTGATACAGTGCTATTTAGCAGTGGTCCCATTCAACCATCTGTCCCTGTTGTACGATTTTGTAGAGGCAGGAGGGCCTGCTGGTTAAAGTAATGGGTCCCGGAGCAAGTCTCAGCCATTTGCCAGCTGTGGACAAGTTCAGTTAAGTCCCCTGGGCCTTCATTTCCTCAAATAAAGCGGAAATGAGCAGAGTACCTATCTCACATGCTCCTGGGAGCAGTCAACTGAATGTGCTTAGAACAGGCCTGGCATATAGCAAGTTCTAAGCATTTGATGGTGTTCTTTTTCTTGATAAAATTAGTTAGGACATCTCAGCTACTTACTTTATTCATTTATGCAATGACATCTCCTCACACCTGCTGTGTGCCCGGTACTCTTCTAGAGATGAAGGATGCCTGTGTCTAGGATGCAGCCCATGAGACCTGTGTTCCTAAGGGTCCACACAGGTGTCCAGCACATGCCCCCACTCTGAGCATGTTCTCTGTGCTGCTGCATCCATGCTGGTGTCTTCCAGGGCCTTCTCACACATGGGGCTGCATTTCATTCTTTAGTTTTTCCTTCCAGGTCTTTACTTAAATTCCAGTTAGTGTAATATTAGTCTCTGGTGTAGAATTTAGTGATTCAGCACGTCCGCACATGGGCTGGTGCTCCTGACGACAGATGTGCTTCTTCTTCCCCATCACCTGTTTCCCCTATCGACCCCCGCTGCCCCCCCCAACTGCCCCGCCTCTGGTAACATCAGTGTGCTCTCTAGAGTTCAGAATCTGTTCCTTGGTTTGCCTCTCTCTCTTTTTTCCCCTTTGCTTTTTTTCCCCTTAAATTCCACATATGACTGAGATCCTGTGGTATTTGTCCTTCTCTGAGTAACCGATTTCACTTAGCTTTATGCTAACTCTCTCCACATTGCTGCAAATGGCAAGATTCCATTCTTGTTGATGGTTGAATAATAGTCCATTGTATTTATGTACCACATCTTCTTTATCCATTCACCAGCTGATGGACTCGGGCTGCTTCCATAATTTGGTTATTGTTGATAATGCTGCTATAAACATCATGGTACATGCACCCCTTTGGATAAATACCTAGTAGTACAATTGTTGGGTCATAGGGTACTTCTATTTTTAACTTTTTGAAGAACCTCCACACTGTTTTCCAGAGTGGCTACACCAGCTTGGAATCCCACCAGCAGGGCAAGAGGGTTCCCCTTTCTCCGTATTCTCACCAACACCTGCTGTTTCTTGTGTGGTACATGTTAGCCATTCGACATTTTAGCCATTCTGAGGTGACCTTTCATTGTGGACTTGACTTGTATTTCCCTCTTGCCGAGTGATGCCCAGCATATTTTCATATGTCTGTTGACCATCTGGATGTCTTCTTTGGAAAAATGTCTGTTCAATGTCTTCTGCCGATTTTTTAACTGGATTATTTGTTTTTAGGGTGCTGAATTTTATAAGTTCTTTATAGATTTTTGGATACTAACCCTTTATCAGATATGTCATCTGCAAAAATCTTCTCCCATTCCATAGGCTCCCTTGAGTTTTGTAGATTGTGTTGCTGCACTTAATTTCTGTAATGTTACCAAGAAATCAGCATTGTCTCCCTTTCACAGCTGTTGACATTTAGACTTGGAGCAGGGAAGTCACTTGGCATGTGATGTAGTGGTAGGTGCTGTCTGATACCCAGGCCCCTGGTGTGCTCTCAGACCACCCTGCTGTCCATCTGAGCAAACCAGACTCATGCTGTAGAATCTGTTGATTTGTCCAGCACTGATTATTACTGCTTCCTGGTGCAGTGTGTGCACCAAGGGAGACCTTTCATTCCTTTTGTCACCCACCCCTTGCCCCTGTGATTTCAAGCCAGTTGCCACCTCCATTTGTACTTTTCTTAGCCAGCTGAGAGTGGGATCCCCCGAGAGCCAGCCCTTTCCCCAGGGCCTGGCAGATGCCAAGCACTTGGTGCACAATTCAGCTGAAACACTCTTTAAACATAAACATTGACAAGCAAAAAGTTCTTGGGACTGAAGACCTAAGAAGGGCCAAGAAAGGAAATGGGGCCTTTAGTTTGGAGAAGACTTGGGACATCCATACCCAAGGAGCTGTGAGGTAAGGGGCGGGGGGGTCGTCCAGTGGCCAATTGGGGAAGGCTTAGGTCTGGGGTCAGGTCATCATGGGTTCTTATCCCTCAGTGACCTTGAGCAAGTGTCCTTATTTTCCTTGGCCCCATCTCTAAGATGTGCCCAATGCTCCCTACACCACAGGCTGCCCCAAGTCTCCTGAACGTGCTCAGAGTGTGTGCTGGGCATGCGTTTAGACCCTTAAGAGCAGAGGTCTTGTCTGCTTTGCTCTAGAAACGAATATATTTAGTTTAAAAATGTGTGAGGACATGTTATTGCATAAATGAATACTCATTCTGTATGAGTCCTGGGGGAAGTTATGGGGAAGTGGGATGAGGGGACGGGGGAGAGGATGGTTGGAGGATGGCTGGATGAGAGAGAAACAGGAGAGCAGAAGTGAAGTGCTGGCCTGGGGCCAGGGCACCCTCCGCCCATCCCCTGCTCTGCCTCCTGCTGGCCATGGAGCTTCACGCAAAGTGCCTCATATGGGGTCCATGGTCTCCTTATCAGCATTAATAGTCCTTAACACATAGAGTTGTTGTAAGAATTATATAAAGCCTGGCACAAAGGAAGCACCTGCTTAATATAAATCATCATCATCATCAGGAAAACCTATTAATTGGCAGAAAGAAAGTGTATTAGTTACCTATTGTTGGGTAATAAACCACCCCAAAGCTTACTGGCTTAAAACCACCATTTTATGTATTCATTCATCTGGGCTAGCAGGTTGGATTGGTTCTACAGGATAGTTTTGGGGTTTTGTTTTTGTTTTTGTTTTTTTCCAATCTCACCCGGGTCAGTCATGTGGCCATGCTCATCAGACTGGGGCTGGATCATCAGATGACCTCATGTCTAGCAGTTGGTGCCAGCCGTTAGGTGGCTGGTCTGTTCTGAGGATGCTCAGTTCCACTTCATATGGCAGTCATCCTGCATCTTCTGGCATAAAGGCAGTGTTCCAAGAGAGCAGCACCTTGAAGGCCCCTGTAGGCCTGGTTCAAAATGCCCACAATGTCACTTCTGCCCCCTTTCAACTGACCCAAGTCTGCTACAAGGGCAATCCAAGGAGTGGGGAGCTGGATTCTCTTGACAGGAAGAGTAGGGGAGTCATTTTGCAAATGCATGTGCACACAGAGTGGGAGGGATTCTTGCGACCCACTTTGTAAACAGTCCTCTACAGAGGGAGCTAACATTTTTGAGGCCCTGCTGACTTGCCGGGCACATTGACTTTCATAGCCATTATTTACACAGCAAAATTATCTCTCTGGTGATGCAAGGACTTCAGTATACTAGGAATATCCAAGCCAGGTCTGCAGCACTGTTAAAATGACAGCGATAGTGGGATCTAGGCTATAGACTAGAAACTGGGAAAAGGGCACTAAGATTCTTTCCATTAGCAAGAATTGCAGGGTTTGAAGAAAATGCAAGATAACAAACTGAACTATGAATGAGAGGTAGGATTTCTATTGAACAGTAGGGTGGCAAAGTCATCTTGATTTTGCTGGTAGAAACATGAATATCAATGAAATTGTCTCATTATCCTCAGGCATTAAGGAAGAGACAGGAACATGATTTTTGAAGGGCTGTAACTGATGAGAGAGAATAGAATTATCTAGTCAGTCTTGTAGGAGATTTTGGTGAGGTCACTGTAATGTCCTGACCAAATAAAGCAAGGTGGGTGTGGACACATCACTCCTTCATCCAGGTGCTTGTTGCTCTTGCTTCTGGATTTCAGAAGCCAGCTGAAGTGACTTTCTGGCTAAAAAGTGAGAAGAAATTCTGGGTAGAATGGTTGGTTGGCAGGGGACAACCACTCCTGCCAAGAACAATGAGAAAGTCTGTGTTGTATAAAATGGAAAAATTACCCATTTAAATCCCCAGGGAGCGGCTAAGTGTTGAGAGCTGGAGGAGCCCAATTCTGGGAAGGGGAGAATCTTGGAGAGCCAACTGTAGCTTTTTCTCTGGGGTCTTTTGTTACCTGGGGGCAGGCTGTGAGTCCAGGCCTGGTCCAGTAGATGACACTGCTGGGGACAGGGAGATGCCCTTCCCTGGGGTCAAAGAGAGAAAATTAGAGAATGGGGTGTTGGGGGGTAGTCTTCAAACATCTGGTTGATTTCTTCCTCCAGATATTTGTCAGACTCTAAAGCTTACCAGACGAGGTGTAAATAAGCCAATGAGAAAACCTCTGAACAGCAAAGCAAGGTTTTCCTAGTCTAGATACTGAGAAGCAGATGATCAGTATTTAGGCTCTACCATGGACAGAGCCCAGTGAGCTAGCTGGACCCTCACCTGGCTACTGTAGGTGTTTGAGCTCAGGGCCCCCTACAGCCACAGGCGCTTCTAGAAGGGGAATGGCTGTGTGCTTTAGGAAGACCATTCTGGATCAGTGTGGAGAAGGGATGGGAAAGGTTAGGGGAAGAGTGTGAGAGGATGCTGCCTTGTTGTGGACAATGACTAAGGAACCACATCATGATTGATTTGCTCCATTTCTTTCACAAATCAAAGGAGGAGATAAACATGAGCAGACAGAGGAAGGCACACCACTTGATGAATAGGCCATCTGTCTCAGCAGCAAACTTGGGAAGATGAGGGTGAAGCCAAGATAGAAAAGAGGCATCATTCATCTTAAGTGATAAGAAAGAAAAGAAAACTGACATTATATTATGAAAGGGGTTTGACAGGTTTTTACAATGCGAGAGAAGAATTTTTCTTGATCCGTGTGATATTAAGCAGAATTGAAACTACGGAGGGATCAAAATTACATTGAAAAAACAATAAAGCCATTCTGAGACATGCAGATGAGTCAGTTCAACTGCTTTATTTGAGGAAAATAAGGCCCAGGCAGGAAAATGACATCATTTTGTTCAAGGGATCCAGTAAACTGATTACAACCCCCACATCTTTTTCACTTGTGTGGACTTGCTCTGTTTCCAAGATGATGATCAATTTTTGTAAATGCCCCACATATGTTTGAAAATAATACATGTTTAATTATTATTGGTTTTAGACCAATAGGTATATCAAGCTTGTTAATTATGATCTTCAAATTTTATTTATCCAGACTGGTGTTTTTGTATGCTCAATCTGTTGAGTTCTGAAGAAGATGAGTTTAATCATCTAACTACTATGGTGGGAGATTTAAGCAATTTCTATTTCTAATTTTCTTAATTTTGTTTTGTGTATTTTGAGGTTATATTATTCAATGCACACAAATCTAGTATTTTTCTATTATGCTATGAATTTTTGGTTTACAAAGGGTAGTGACTATCTTTCTGCTTTTGAGTCGATTTTGTTTTATGTTAATATAGTGATACTGAGTTTGTTTTGGTTAGTGTTTGCTTGGTACAACTTCTCCTATTCTTTTAAGGTCAACCTTTCTCTGCCCTAATATTTTAGGTATGACTTTGTAGCAGGATAAGGCTGTATTTTTGGAAATCCCCTAGGAAGATCCCTGTCTTTTTAATGGAGAGTTTAGTCCATTTATAATTGTTATGATAACTGATACCTATGTTTATTTCCATTATCTTATTTTGTGCCTGTTGTCTACCCTGGCTTTGTTATGCTTCTTGTTTTTTCTCTTTTCCACCTCTCTATAAAATGGACTAAGTTTTCTTATTCCACATTTCACCTGGGGCAGGTTTCCATTCTTTTGGTGGCAACTCTTTAAATTTTCAGTGTGCATTCTTGGCCTAATATCTCTACCTTCTGTACTCAAGACTTAAATGGCTTTAATTCTGATAATTCCTTCTGTGTCTTTCATATTGCCCAGAAGTATGTTTCTACTCTGTATTTTTATACTTCTCAAATTCATCATTATCTTATGTTTTACCAATTTCTTTGCTTACCATTCCTTCTTATATTTGGTAGGGGGTTAATTTAGTTCTCCAGGGAATACATTCTTTACTAGAATTTTACCAGCAAGGCATTTATCACTAAGCTTACACTTTGCCTGAAAATGTGTTTATTTTCATTACTGAGTGATCATTTAGGTAGACATAGAATCTTAGATCCCCAATTATTTCTTCTTAGTAATATGACAATGTTATTTCATTGTCTTCTGGATTCCATCAAGATGCTTGCTATTGGTGTAATTGTCACGTACTTTTAGTTAATCTGTCTTTCTTTCTGGTTGCTTTTAGGATTTTCTCTTTGTCTTTGGATTATGGACCTCTGCTACAAGACATGTTTCTTTTTAGTTATCCTACCTGAAACTTGTGACTGACTCTGAGGATTTACATCTTTCAGCAATTCAGGAACATTCTGTCATTATATGTTTGAATATTACCCTCCACCATTCTCCTTTCTTTCCTCAGAACTCATAGTAACATTGTTGGAGTGTCCCATGTTTTCTTCAGTGACTCACAATCATTTTCATGTTTTCTAATGATCTCCCCAAGTAACACACTATGTCATCTCTTCAGATCAAGCTTCAAGTTCACTATTTTTATTTATTTATTTTTATGCAGTGTGAAGACTCTATGCAGTGTAGCTAGACTGGTAGGGTTCAAATTCAGGCAATGAGACCTTTCTGTGACTCAGTTTTATCACCTTTAAAGTGAGAGTTACAGTAATACCTACCCACCTAAAATTATTTTGAGGTTAAATGAGCCAATATATATAAAATTCTTAGAGTAGAACCTGGCCCTTAGTAAGTCATGTATATAAATTAAAACTTATTTTAATTATTTTACAAATCTATTTTATGGTCTTTATCCAGTAGTTCTGTTACTTGGTATTCTTGAGGAACTTAGCCCTGCTGGTTATCTGTCTTATGTTTTCATTCATGAAATATTATTCTCTCTCTTTTTTTAAAGATTTTATTTATTTATTTGACAGGCAGAGATTACAAGTAGGCAGAGAGTCAGGCAGAGAGAGAGAGAGGAGGAAGCAGGCTCCCTGCTGAGCAGAGAGCCCGATGCGGGGCTCTATTCCAAGACCCTGAGATCATGACCTGAGCCGAAGGCAGAGGCTTAACCCACTGAGCCACCCAGGCGCCCCTGAAATATTATTCTCTTGAATGTTCTGTAACCTTGGCCACTGGGCTTTATCTATAGGATCCTATGTGACTCAGCTTTAGCCTCAAGGGTATTACAAGCTCAAAGATATTAGGGATATTACAACCCAGGTGAATTAGGAATATCCCTGGCCTAGGATATCAGAGATATTAGGAGTATCCCTAACCAGAAGTTTCACTGACTTGGGGCACCTTTTTCTGTTCACTCACTGACTGAGGTTTTGGGGCCATTTGGATAATATAAGTTCAACCTCAAATTCCCATGGAGTAAAGGCCCATCAGCACATATTCTCAAGAGAGATTTATTTATTTATTTATTTATTTATTTATGCCCTACCTAGAGCTCCAGCTAGGAAAGACAGACTCCTTGTGATCTCTTGTGCTAAAGTGGAGTTTTCCAACCCAACCCTCCTCTGTAGAGGGAAAAGCCCTTCCAGCATGCTGGGTTTCTATAATGGCCTTAGTTTCAGGTCCCTGACTCTCTCTGTGTATGTGTACAATACCACTTCCCTCATTTGCAGAGACCAGCATGGCCTTCCAGGGGCAGCTATGGCATTGTCTCTCACACAGATCTCCTGACTTCACCCCTTCATGTAGAAGACACATTAAGTGCATTATTTAGCCATGTGGAAGTTAACTTGTCTGCTGTATTGCAGGAGGCTGAAGCCTTCCTTTGTCTTCACAACCCCACACCTGACAAGGAGGCCAGCTCAAGGATGTTCTCAGGAAATATTTGTTGAGGGATGACTGGACTGCAGGACATACAAGAACTCAGGCCTCTAGTTCAGAGCCTTGGTTAGTACTTGGGGCCACATCCGCATCTTGTCAGGAGTCCTGTCCTAAGCACAGGAGACTATGCCTGGAAGGAGCACAATAGGAATTTAATTGGGGACTGTGGTCTTCCCTCCTGAGGTCAGCTAACAATGTTTCTTATATACTTCCTCTGTGCTTGATGCTGTCTGAGCCCTGAGCACAGCAGGGACTGAGGCAGACTGGGCCCCACCCCTCCTGTTACTGGCAGCATCATGAGTGGGGCACTGCTTCTCAAAGGTCAAAGCATGTAGAATCACCCGGGGATCTTGTCAATGGGCAGATAGGACAAGAGGTCTGGGTCCGTGATCCTGTGTTTCCAGTGATCCTACACCGATTCTGAGAACATGTCAGAGTTAGAGCTCAGTCAGTGCTCTCAGTGCAAAGAAGAGTTAGGGAAGCACAGGTATTGACCTTGGGCAATGAGGGCTAGTCCTCCGGGGTGCCTTTCCCACCTGGGGCCTCCATCAAGTCTCTCACCCCCGAGCCTTCGTTCCATGGTGTGTAAGATGATTTCCTTCTAGAGCCACTGTGAGTAAGCCATGAGGAGGCTTCAGTAACAGCAACACATGTCTAGAGCTTCCCATGTGCTGATCATACCTCCCCAGTATCTGTGGCTACTCGGAGACCTCCTGGCAGCTCTGTGTTGACAATAGCTACCAACCCTGTTCACAGATGGGACAATGGAGGCACAGAGCTGTTACGTAACTGGCTGGGGATCCCCCTCCATAAAGTGGGAGCTGGGATTTGAACTCAGGCAGTTTATGTCCAGATCCATGCTGGCAAGCCAATGCAGGGCTGCCCCTCAGCTATGGGGAGTCACTTTACATGGTCTCTGGTTCTTAAAAGGGAGTACATGGTATTGGCCATTAACATTCTTTTTTTTTTTTTAAGATTTTATTTATTTATTTCAGAGAGAGAGCGAGAGAGAGAGAGAACACAAGCAGTGGATGCTGAATAGGGAGCATGATGTGGGGCTTGATCCCAGGACCCTGAGATCATGACCTGAGCTGAAGGTAGATGCTTAATCGACTGAGCTACCCAGGCGCCCCGGCCATTAGCATTCTTATAGTAAATGTCATTATTGTTATTACTGCTATGATGACTACTGCTATTATTTGCATGGAAATACTGTTCCCAGACCTCGGGAGCCCAGAGACACATATAGAAGGAAGTGCCACATAGATCTGCCTTACAGGACCCCACGGAGCTGGAGAGGCAGGGTTACAGGGGTGGGGGTAAATGATGAGGAAGCTGAGGCATCACAAACTAGTGCCAGGGGTCAGTGTGGCTGGAAGGAGGACACAGAGGGGCAGCAGGACACTGAGAAGGGGCAGCTGGAGCCAGATAATGGCGGATGCTGGAGGCCAGACCGAGGCATACAGAACTCCTCCTGCAGGGAATGAGGAGCTAGCTATAAGGTGTTCGTGCGTATGGGTGGTGATCGATTTGTTTGAAAAGCTCAGTTCTGTGTTGTTTTCTCTTAAAAGGAAACTCGTAGAGAAATGCATTGGTAATATTGGAGCAGAAAGATAATGGAGGCAGGGCGATGTGGGAAGGATCCACGTGTTTGACGTTGGTGACGCTTGAGGTTCCTGGAGGTTCAGACTGGCAGCTGACACTTCGGGGTGCAGGTGCTGCTCCAGGCACTCACAACAGTGGAGTCATCTCCTGGTCCTCCTATCCAGGGAGTACTTCACTTTGATCATCCCTTTCTACAGACGAGAATACTGGGGCACAGAGGGGTAAGAAAATTATATGGCACGGGGCAGTATAGAGGGTTGGGTCCTGGAAAGCATTCTCAACACTTATGTCAGGTGCTTCCCCAATTTTAGAGGGAGAAGCAGGGAGGTGGCCTTGGTCCTGGAGTCATCCCTCTCCTCTCCTCTCCTCCCCTTCTCTCTTCCCCTCACTTCCCCACCCCTCCCCACTGCAGGCCTGTAACCAGGATCCCAGTGTTTGGGCTGTTTTGTGAACTGAGGGGGAATTTCACTCCCCTCTGACTCACTCCCAGGCCTCCTAGGGCGGCCTGAGTGGTGTCCTCTGTGGGTCCAGGCCCAAGAGGACATCGCAGTTGCCCCAGACTGTTGCCCACGAGGGCCTGAGCCCTCAGGGAAGAGCCAGTTTGGACAGGACAGACACAGTTCTGCCTGAGACACCGCCCACCCCACTCTACCTCATCTGTTCTTGCACCCAACGCAGAGCGAGTCTGGGCTGGCCAAGGGCTGGCTTGGGGGACGCAAGGATGAGCGAGACAGCGCCAGCCCTCAGGGACTCCAGTCACATAAGCGAGTCACTGGAGCATAGCCTGATGTGATGGATGCATGTTGGGAGAAGCCCCCTCCTTCCTGCACATGGAGAATGTGGGGGTTGGGTGGGAGGGAGCAGGCTGACTACCGCTCATGGAGGCTGGAGAAGCAGAGAACGGCCCCATCACACGAAGTTCTGTGAACGGTGCCCTGGGAATTTGGATCTTCTCCCAGAATCCGTAGGGAGCCATCCGGAGACTTTAAGCAGGGCGGTAACAGCATGTATTTTTATTCTGTGATGCGTATTTAAAAAAAAAAAAAAAAGGCGTTTTCATGTGCATCGCTGCATCTGTAGGAGAGGAGGGCAGGTAAGACAATCCCCATGTTACAGATGGGAAAACTGAGCTGAAGAAACACCAAGGGACTTGCTGGGTTACTCACATTGGATGCCCAGAACCAAGCTCCTCCTGATGCCTTGTCTTCTAAAAGAAAACTTAGTTACAAAAGCCACACAGTGATCACATGTAACGATAATGAGAATAATACATTCGCCATTCATGGAGTGCCTGTTGCAGGCCAGGAGCTGTGCTCCATCCTAAAGCCCATCATGTGTAACGACCTGTGAACTGGTAAGACTCCCACATGGCAGTGAGACTGCAAGGAATTAAGCTACTTACTCTTGGAGGCAGATCTGGCCGTTCAATGCCCCTCTTGAATGGCTGGGTCCTCAAAAGGAGCCCAGCCTAGCTATCCAGTGGGGGGAAAGGGGTGCTCCATAAACAGACCAAGGAAGGAAGGTGCTAAAATGCAAATGATCTATTCCTCAGCTCTTGGAGGCCTACAGCCAAGAACTACGGTCCATCTGTCTGTGAAGATGGGTGGCTGCTGGGCCTGTACCTGGCAGGCTACTGAGTTATACCTGCCATCCTGACCCTGATGGGCAAAAGTCCAAACACCATGCAGAAGTGAGCTCCCATGAGGAAGGGTGTTGGAAAGAGCTTACTACTTGGGCGTCCTGTGGCAACTCTCTCTAAATAGTCACTGCATGAACACACTGCTGCCTGGATTCTAATCTAGCTTTCTGTGTGGCCTTGCACAATTCGACCCATGTCCCAGACTCCATCTCCCCTTCTCCAGGTGCCCTATAAATTTTCTAGAATAAATTACCCGAAGGAGGAATTGACATCAGGGGGACAATAACCGCCTAGTGTGTTGAATTCTGTTAAAGCCCACAGGAGAGGCATGGATCCAGACATGACGGGAGTATAGAGGGAGCATGGGTAATCTGAGAAGACTTCCTGGAGGAGGTGGCATGAGGAATCCTCCTGCAGAAAGAGTGGAGCAGGACTCTCCCAGAAGCAGGGGAGGGCTTCTGTGCTAGAAGGGTGGTTGGAGAGCATCAGAGCCAAGCCAGAGCACAGTGTTTGGTGGGCGGAGCCCTGGGGGGCTCAGAGGGGCAGGGGTTTAGCTGTACATGGCCTCATAGGAGCTATACAACCTCTGGGAAAACGGCCCTTTGTTTCAAAGCCTTTTTTTGTTTTTTCCCTTCTTCTGTGAAATGAGATAATGATAAATTATTTCATCTTCCCCAAAGGGAGATTGACAGAGAAAAGTCTTTGCCCACGTGAGGATGTAATTCTCTACGCAGGAAACTGAGCACTGTTCCTTGTCGTGCGGTGCAGATCCCCGAAGAGAGACCCTCAACCCCAGGGTGTTCGGTGGCTGCCTCTGTGTCTCCTTCCTCCGCCCTGGATACAAACCGAGGTCATGGGAACACAGCAGCCACACAGCCAGGATGGTGAGGCCCTGGGGGCTCGTTCCCCAGCATGTTTCTGGCTCAGTCTGATTTCTGGCATTGTGTTTGCAGCCGGTCTGACAGAGATGGATTCCAGCCACCTTGGGACCTGGGGATGGCACTTTAATTCTGGGCTTGTTGGAAGGGAGCCAGGCGCTGTTGGACTCGTCACCGGTGTGCCAGGCGGGCCTGAATCGTTTGCTCACTTATGCACAGAGCATCGAGTCATTCTGTCCGGGGCTGTCCCTCCCTCCTTTCTTTCCTTGTCCCCTCCCCACCTCTCTTCCTTCCATTCATGCCTCTCAGCATTGTTTTGAGTACCGACCAGGCCCTGAGGCCAGGCATCCGGGATAGCAGAGTTGGATCTAAACGTGGTCCCTGCTCCCGGCGGCTCACATGCTCCCAGGGGAGAGGCTGGGGAGTTGGTTACAGCCGCTCAAACCGTGACCACGCTTGCACAGCCTTATGGGAGGGTGGCCCAGCTTCTGGAGGAGGCGATCAGACCTTCCCACATGGGATGGGAGTCGGGGGTCTTGCTCTGTGCATCCCGTATAACAAAGCTGCCACATCTGTCCCCATAGTGTGATTCTGGGAGGAGGGGGGAGGTGCCCAGATATGTTGATTAAGATTGTTGAAATTGTCTAGTATTTCAAAGTTTACAAAATCTCAACAATGAGGTGGCCAACAGAGAAAAAAAAAAATCAGAATGTTTTTTAAGATTTTATTTTTTTATTTGAGAGAGAGAGAAAGAATGAGAGAAAGAGAGAGGAGAAGGAAGAGGTCAGAGGGAGAAGCAGACTCCCCACCAAGCAGGGAGCCCGATGCAGGACTCAATCCTGGGACTCCAGGATCATGACCTGAGCCGAAGGCAGTCGCTTAATGAACTGAGCCACACAGGTGCCCCCCAAATCAGAAATTTTGATTAGGGTTTCAACCAATACTTGAAGCCACAGTCAGTCTGAAGCCCAGGGCAGGATTGGGGTATCAAGGGTTGTCTCCATGGAGCTTTTGAAATGGCACCTGGCACGTAGTTAATACCCAGTACCGTTGACTGTCACTGCTAGTCGAAATGGAAGGTGCACTGAGACCATGCAATCTAACGTCCTCCCTGAAAGGACAATGGGTCTGAGACTGGGAGAGGCAGTGCCTTGAACAGGGTTTGGAAGCATATCAGTGGTGGAGCTCTGTCCACCGTGGAGCCCAGCTCCCCGATTCTCAGTCCTGTACTCAAAACACAGGGCAGCCTCAGCCGGGGACCCAGCGATTACCATAACCACACCTGGCCGCCGTCATGCCCAAAGTTGTCATCTGAGTCCTATAAGCACAGGAGCCAAATTTAAAGACCATAAACATTCATGAGTCTATAAACCTCTCATGTAAAAGCCATCTGAAACCTCACTTCTCTGGTAGAGCCCAATCAGGTTGCTCTCTGTGGGATGGCTAGTATTTAAAGCTGCTTCTTGTCACAATGGTCCTTAATGAGCTAGCATCTTCAATACTTAATTACCTTTTATTAAATTATAGCTGAATTAGGTAATTGGATCAAGCCCTTGAACTCTTAACTCTCTCCCATTTACATGGCAGTACATACAGACCGAGAATTTTTTTTTTTTAAGATTTTATTTATTTATTTGACAGACAGAGATTACAAGTAGGGAGAGAGGGAGGAAGGGAAGCAGGCTCCCTGCTGAGCAGAGAGCCCAATGTGGGGCTCGATCCCAGGGCCCTGGGATTGTGACCCGAGCCGAAGGCCTCTTTTTAAGGCTTTAGCCCACTGAGCCACCCAGACGCCCCCAGACCGAGAATTTCTTAAATGCCTTTGGGTTTGGTTCAAGTGCGGCTGTGGGCAGTGTGGAGCTCATTGCCACGGTATTTACCCGAGATGTGCTTAATATATGGGAGCGTCATCTCCCTGAGTTTCTCAGTTTCATTTTTCTGAGTATAAGAGGGAAATTGTAACCGCCCCCCACCACCTTACCTTCTATCCTTTTGTTTCCAGTACAAGTCACTGCTGTTCAAACACAGTTCATAACAGAGTCCGTTGTCTCGGCCGCTCAAAGGTGTATATTTCATATTGCGCATAAATGTCAAGATTTAATGTTATTCGTAAAGGAGACTACACTCACTTCAGCCAAACAAAATGTAAATTCTAGCTGCCTTGGCTATTGGGGTTGGGATAAGGGAATATTTACATAACTTCTAGCTTTTAAAATGATGCAGACATTGGCTTAAAAACACCAAACAAACAAACCACGCCTGCTGCCAGAGGAACCAGCAGCCTGGTTATTATTACCCTTTGACTGGGTAATAATAGCCCCTTCTGGGGATTCTTCACTTGCTCGATCACTGAGACACAGATATAACGAACTGCACAATTTATCACGTATGATTTATAATAGCTAGCTATTAGAAACAACCCACAGGTCCGATGGCAGGAAGTGGTCAAGTAGATAATGATATATTCCCTCAGAGAAATATTAACTGTTTAACATTCATGCAACACACGTTTAGTGAATGCCTGCTGTGTCCCCAGGTCAATGGTGGTGGGGGTGGGTATACAATGAAGCTGCCGATCTAGTAGCTGTTAGCAATGGCTGCTAGGAACACAGTGCCTTGAGGAAATCTTACAATGCTAAGTAAAAACCGATCTCAATTCTGTTGAAAAACACACATGCACACACGCACACATCTGTGGTTTCTGGAAAACTGATTTATTTTTCATTTTTATCTCTTTCTCCAAATATCTTTAGGATGTACATGAAACTTCTATAATGAGGGGAAAAAATACAAATTTTTGAAAAGTACATTGACATAAATTTGAGGTTGCCACTAATAGGAATTGTGTCTGTGTGTCAGAAGTCACTACCCCTTTGCATCTGTATGTCCTCCCCAGTAAGAATGGCTCCTGGCCCCAGGGAGATGTTATACCACAGGGAAGTGTGGGGGACACATGTGCCTCCAGCTCAAGATTGCACCCACCCTTCTTCCTGCAGCAGCTCTTATAACACAGGGAAGTGTGGGGGACACATGTGCCTCCAGCTCAAGATTGCACCCACCCTTCTTCCTCCAGCAGCTCACAGGGAGGCTTGCCTCCTCCCTCCCCGTCCATCAGCACGCTGGCTGCTGGCTTCAGTTCCCACATGGCACTTGGTCGAGCAAACAAAGGTACTTTGTCATCTGCTCCACGCATTCCCTGATGACCAGCACTCCCGGCTGCTGCTGTCTGAGGTAGCTGCGGGTGTGTGTGTGTGTGTGTGTGTGTGTGAAGGAGAGAGAGAACCAGCCCACCAAAGGGCTTTGTTTACTGATGTCACCTTTGACCTTGTACGATGAAGTACCTTGCACTATGTATTCTAGGACCCGGCATATGATAGACATTCCCTGAATATAAAATGAACTAAAACGTATTATCCAGGAGAGTTTCGTGAAAGCCTTTTATTTCTATTTTTGACTTAATGAGTTCTGCCTCAATTAAATTATCAGGTGTATTATGAACGTTTAACATTTATAGACGACTATAAACTTTATGTTCCTTAATATTGCAAGTTCCACGTGTTAATTTCAGCTCCTCATCTCAGACCCCTCCAGCGAGCAAGACTGGAACTCCTTGGTAACCAAGGCCGTCTCCTGTCCTGATGGCTCAGGGTCCACCGCGGATGCTTACCTGATTCAAACATTGGCAATGTCATTGGTCAGTACCGGGATGCCCGGAGGAGGCAGCTAACCCCGGGCAGGGATCTGCAGTGTGGTTGGGGGGAGGTTCCTAGAGAAGCCACAGCTAAGCCTAAAACCTGGAGATTGGGTAGGAGATATCAGGTAGAGGGCAAGGTAGAGGGTGAGAAAGTCCCAGGCAGAGGGGACCCAATGGGACAAGGACCAGAGGCTAGAATGACTGGGACAGGTTTGCATGTGGTTGGAGGGGGAGTGGCCAGAGGTGAGTGGCGGGCAGAGTCCGGAGGATTCCCGCCCTCAAGGCATAGGGGTCTCCATGGTGGCCCTAGATACATGTGCAGGTCCCAGTAACTGAGCCACCTCTGATTGACAGGTCCTTTGGCTCCCAGGCACAGAGGGCTTCACGGGATGACTCCACAGCCAAGCCTCCTCTACCTTCCCCTCATCCTACTTTGTGGTTTTTTAAGGGCGTAAATGTGCTTCTGCTCCTTGTCTGCCTTCCTCTCTCTGAGTGGAGATCTGAGAGAGCAGGACCTTCACGCACTTCATAGCACCTATAAAATATGTACTGGATGAATGAATGAATGATGTGACCTGAACGGGCTATGGGGACACTATGGTTCTCCCTACAGCCAGAAAGCAGACGTCCTTGTTGCTAGAAGAATGGGCAGGGTGGAATTGGCGGGGGTGGGGGGGGGGTTATTTCTACGTATAAACTAGTTTGTTTCAGTCAGTTGATTTAGCTCTTCCTCTGGCTCAGAGATGGGATCTACGGGTCCGAGGGCATAGGTACCTGGCTGGCTCATCCATTTTTGTAAAAAACAGAGGTCAAAGTCACATACCATAAAATTCACCATTCTGCCCATCTTAAAGCTTCTAATTCTGTGGCTTTTGGTACTTACATCGCTGTGAGCTGGTTTCAGAACCTTTTCATCATCTTAAAAAGAAGCTCTTGTACCCATGGGCCATTCCCTCCTCCCCCAACTCCTGGAAGCCACTAATCCTCTTTCTGTCTCTATGGATTTGCCTCTCCTGGACATTTTGTACAAATGGAATCATACAGCATGTGGCCTTTTGTATCTGGCTTTTTTCACTTCATGGGAGGTTTCAAGGTTGGCCACGCTGAGGCAGGTGGCCATGGTTTGTTCCCTTTTATAGTGGCATAATTGTCTTCTGTACGGATAGGCTACCTTTTGTTTATGCATCCGTCATTTGATGGACATTTGGGTTGTTTCCGTTATTTGGCTGTCGCGAGAATTTAAGTTACCAAATGAATAGCGTTCATGATAAACATTTAAACCTTCCGGAACCTTACGGAAATACACATATGTGGTGAAGGGAAGGTTCCCCATCTTGCAGCGGGCCCCACCAGGGACCTGTGAGCACCTCTGCTTTTCGATCTTCCCGTCCACCCCGGGCTTCCTGTTACTCACAGCATCCCTGAGGTCGCTCCCAGCCCCTTGGGCAGCTCCCAGTGGACATGCTGTCATCCCTGAAAGTCATCCCTGCTCCCACAGGTGAGTCCCCAAACCCTGGCGTGAGTGTGTCTCCCTTCAGTTTCCCCTACAAGACTGGGGGCTCCCCGGGGCCAGGACCACCCGGGACAGGTGCTCAAAAAGTGCTTTGCTGAAGCTGAACATTTGTGGGATATGCAGGTCAGAGGCAGTTGCTATAGAAACTCGGTTTTTGGATGTCTAGGCCCGGGACCCGTCTGTTTGCTACAGCCACCCTTCTCCCAGCATCTCTGTGACAGATTGGCTGCCTGTGGCCTCGTGCAAGCCAGACTCTCCCTGGTGCAGCCTTCCCCCCAGTGGGGCCATTGGCCAGCCTGGTCCCGGGGCCTTGGGTCAAGGGTGTTCTAGATCTCAGGCCTTGGAGGGAATGGTCACCTGCTCCTACACGCGCCCCTGTGCGCCCCATACACCTCTTCCTGGAAGAGATACTCACAAAGAGAATGGGGACTCTGGGTCTTGGAGGTCCATCAACACCCCTTGCCCAATCTACCTCATCTTCTTACAGTCACAAAGGAAGGGGGATCCTTCCTGTCATTTCCATCCTGGCCCCTGCCTCCTCTTAGAATACCCTCTACCAGCTGTTCCCATCTCTCCAGCAAGCACACAAGCATTCCTAAGCCTCTGGCTCTCTTGCTCCAGCCAAGGCCTTACTTCCCTCTCCTCTTCCCCTCTGCCTGCTGCTTCGGGGCCTGCTGGAGTCCTGCCCTCCCTCTGTCTGGCCTCTCCCCACAGCCCTACTCCTCCCCCCCTACTCCCACCCGAGCCTCCATCTGGGCTCAAACCCCAAGCCTGCTTCTAGGTCCTTAGGCACTGGGTCTCTTCCCATACTTGTTAGAGAGCCACAGCTCAGCCACCCCCTCTCCCATACCCCTACATCACCCTGTCCCCTTTCCTTTCTGCCTGTGGGAATCTCTAGCCTCTTCCCCACCCACTCTTCCTGCCTCCTCTGTGCTGTTCTCTCCCCCCCACCTGAAGCCGCCCCTTTGCTAGCACTTCCCAAGCATACACAGCCCCCGACCCCGCACTGCAGTCTCTAGAAAGGCCTGACTGTGGGGTTTAGGCTCATGGAAGCTCCTTTGGGGAGGTTTCAGGGAAGACAGGCTTTGCTCTGGCTTGGATGCTGTCCAGAGGTGGGGGGGAGGGGATGTGCATCTGGATCCACTTGGCCTCATGGGAGGGAGGACTCGACGGAGCGCTGTGAGTAATCATGTGCTGGAGCAGCCGCCATAGGGAATGGGTACAGCCGGGGTGGGGGTGTTGGCCAGCCCTACGGTTTGCACCGTGACCTTGTCTTAGTGCATGAAGATGATGAGATGGCCTTGCATTGGATCTCGCTTCATCCCTGGCTTGGAGGAGGCTGGTCTGATATCGGCATGGTGGAAAGTTGTTTGTGTTTGCTGGAGAAACCCTTGGTTCCAACCCAGCCCCTGACAACACCCAGGCCATCTCTGGCTCTCGGAGCTGCCTTTCTCCTCCCTGCTACCCCGTAAGGATTTACCTACCTGCCTTTCTTGCTTCGGTGGTCTTTTTTTTTTTTTTTTTTTTTTTTTTTTTTTTGCAGAGAAACACACCCACAAGCACAGAACTGCTACATCCTGGGTACTGAGTTGGTTTTGTCCCTCTGGTCTGCACATCTGGGGACAGTTTATTATTGCCCCAAGCGGCATTATTGCCCCGAGTGGCACAGTCCATTTCCAAACACCTTGAATTCTTAGAAAAATCTTTGTCCTTCTGAGGTGAAGTAACACTTCTCGGGGTCTGTGAGAAGAAGCGTAGTGAAAACAAAACACAGATAGTATCAGGTCTGGAGATATATTTCATTTATGCCTCTTGGGAGGGTATCTCCCTATGTCTGTTCATTTCTACTTCCCAACAAGGCCACAATCCTGAGTGCTGAATCTTACACTGATGGTGCAGAGTAGCCAACCGGGAGCTACCTAACACCTGGGAAGCCTCAGGTACCAGCCCCTGATTGTATGTGGCCCACCATGGTGGGTACCAATAGTAACAACCCTATGGAATTGTCAGTGGTATTAAATTAGTATTAGGTGAGTACTAGGTTAATATTATTTTTTATTTTATTTAAATTCAACTAATTAACATATAGTATACTATTAGTTTCAGAGGTAGAGTTCAGTGATTCGTCTGTTGTAACTCCCAATGTTCATCACATCACATGTCCTCCTTAATGCCCATCCCCCAACCCCAGCAACCGTCAGTTTATTTCCTCTGGTTAAGAGTCTCTAATGATTACATCTTGTTTTACTTTCCCCCCTCCCTTCTCCTATGTTCATCTGTTTTGTTTCTTAAATTCCACATATGCGTGAAATCATATGATAATTGTCTTTCTCTGATTGACTTATTTTGCTTAGCATAATACCCTCTAGTTCCACACACATTGTTGCAAATGGCAAGATTTCATTTTTTGATGGCTGAGTAGTATTCCTGTGTGTGTGTGTGTGTGTGTGTGTGTGTCTGTGTGTGTGTCTGTGTGTGTGACATCTTCTTTATCCATTCTGTTCATTTGTTCATGGACATCTGGGCTCTTTCCATAGTTTGACTGTTGTGGACATTGCTGCCATAAACATAGAGGTGCATGTGCCCCTTTGGATCACTGCATTTCTATCTTTGGGGTAAATACCTACTAGTGCAATTGTTGGGTCATAGGGTAGCTCTATTTTTAACTTTTTGAGGAACCTCCATACTGTTTTTCAGAGTGGCTGCTCCAACTTTCATTTATTAGGTTAATACTAAATGAGTACTGAATTAGCAAAACACAAAGAGTGCCAGGTTCAGTGCTTGGCCTAGAGTTTGTGCTCAACAGGTGCCCTCTACCACTGCCATCATTGTCTGCAGCTTTGTTGCCATGATAACTGGCCTTGGAGTGAGATAGATTGAGTTTGAATCCCACTTCACTGGCTGGGTATCCTTGGGAAAGATGCTTGACCTCTCTGAATAGCAGTTTGTCCTGTAAAACAGGAATGGTAATAATTACCTGGGAGATAATTTAATTATCTGGGATAATTCAATAAATTGCATGTAAAAATGCACAAAACAACAGCATGGGTAAGATAATCCGCACACGGGGACATGTGAAACAACCCAGTGCACCCCCTTCCTGTAACAGGAAAAACCGTGGATGCCCTCAGTAAAGTTGATCATCTGTCCCTCCTTACGGAGTCATGTGAGATCCCAGGGAGATAATGTGTGCAAAGTGGTTTGTAAATACTAAAGTGCTATAAACATGTTTATAATGATTATGACTAATTAAAATTTAGGGCAGCCGGGAGAGAAGCCCGGTGTGAGATAAATGCTCCTGTGTTTGGAGGCTCTTTGAGAGACACGGCATGAGAAAACATAACCTATGAAGAGATGGTGGGTTGTGTGCTGCTTAGAGCATGGGGGTCACCGTCCCACAGATGCCTGGGATCCTTCCACAGCTTCAGCTCCTGTGAGTCCGTCCCTGGAACATGTGTCAAGTGTTTGTTCTGTGCCCGGCACCGTTGAAGACCGACAGTCCTTGGGCAAGGCAGAAAATCAATTTGTAAGAAACTTTCCCCCAAAGACCTCCTCTGTAGGATCACCCATCACACGCAGTGCTGTCCCCCTTTGGGGGGATTCAGCTCCCCCCCTGGAGTCCCCAGAGCACAAGCTCCTTGAGGATAAGGACTCTGTCTTTCTCCTCACACCCAGCACAGGGCCTTGTACCTGGAAGTCATGATAGATGGGTGAGGAGAGGAACTGAGCTGGTGGGAGCTGGTGTCTGTGCAGCTAGGGACCAGGCATACACGTCCAGACCCATAAGGCATTCCTCTGTCTTCCATCTGAGCCCGATCAGAGCTGGGCAGCCACCCTGAGCTCTTCCAAGTTTGCTTTTTCTCTGGGTTCTCATCACTTCCCCACCTTGGCTGGAGACCTGCTCGCTGGGGGCAGAACTCGGGGCTGTTGTTGGTTCCGGTTATTTGGCTCCTGGGGGGACTTTCCAAGTGGCTTCAAAGAGCTAGCTGTTCAATCGCCTTTTGCACCTGAGGGAGGAGCTGAGCCTTCTCTGCCTTCCCCGTACCCCCTCCCATCCTGTGCCTACCCTCTCAGACCAGCTCTTTTGTCCACATTTTCTCACCTCTCAACATGGGCCATCAGACTAGTCATTCTTTAGAAGAGGAGTGCTTTGCACATCACTCCTGTGCAAAAGCACTTCTCATACCTGCCTCCCTGTTATCGCAGGGCAAAGTCCCAGCTCCCTAACTCAGCATTCAAAGCCTCTCTCCAGCTCCTCTTCCATCGCCAGCCTTACTTACCAACACATCCAACCCAGTGGCTCTTCCCGACACTCATTCTGCTTTTCCCCATCCCCTGACTTTCTCACAGCTTCCCTGTAGCTAAGCCCTCCTGCCCTTGGATGCTACTGGTCTCCAGTGGCTTCCATCTGCTGAAAGGAGTTTCTAACTCCGCATTCCCTTGCCTTACGTGCACTGTCTTACGCCATGTATCCCATTCTCCCTGTCTGCCCAGAAAGACATGTGTTGTCATGTAATATACAGAAACGCAAGTATGCACACATCCCACTGTCCTTTGTCCCAGGGCCTTAGGTTCCTGTGAGCTATTCCCCCCCCCCCACCATCTAACTAGAATGCAGCCTTTGGCTTCTCTTTGAGCCCCGAAAAGAATGCACTCACCCAAGCATTACTGAGCTAAGGATAAGTGACTGAGAGTATGTGGAGACTGGGAACAACCACCAGCCCCAGACCCCACATGGCGAAGCCCTAACAGCCAATGTCATGGTGTTAGAAGGTGGGGCCCTAGGGAGGTGCTTAGTTGTGAGGGTAGAGTCCCCATGATGGGATATGTGCCTTATAAAGGACCCCACAGACTTCCCATGGCCCCAGTCTGCCATGTTAGGGCACAGCCTGATAGTGGGCTCTCACCAGACCTTGACCTTGATCCAGAATGATCTTGGACTTCCAGCCTCCAGAACTGGGAAAAAGATACTTTCAGTGTTTGCTTTTTAAATTGGGGTATAGTCGACAAAGAACATTCTATTAGTTTCAGGTGTACAAGATAATATTTGTGTATATGGCACAAATGCAGTCTTTGCGTGTCTTACAAAATGGTCACCACAGTAGATGTAATTAACATGCACCACCACACGCTTACACATTATTTTCTTGGGATAAGAACTTTTAAGATCTACTCTCCTAGCAACTTGCAAGTATACAATACAGTATTATCAATGATAGTCACTCCACTGTACATTACATCCCCGTGACTTAGTTCTCTTATAACTGGAAGTTTGGACCTTTTGCTCCCCTTCACCCATTTCTCTCAGCCCACTCCTGCAACCACCTACCTGCTCTCTGTAACTGTGGGCTCCTTTCATAAAATTCTTCTTTTCAAATTCCCCATGTAAGTGAGATCATACAGTATTTGTCTTTCTCTGACGGACTTATTTCACTTAGCATAATGCCCTCACGTTCCACTTGTGTTGTTGCAAATGGTACGATTTCATTCTTCTTTTCTGGCTGAATACCACTTCTTCTTTGTCCACTCATCCGTTGATGGACACTAAAGTTATTTCCATATCTTGGCTGTTGTAAATAATGCTGCATGGGGGTCCAGATATCCTTTCAAGTAAACATTTTCGTTTTTGTCAAAAATACCCAAGAGTAGAATTGCTGGATCATATGGTAATTCTATTTTTAATTTTTTGAGGAAACTCCATACTGTTTCCTAGAGTGGCTGCAGCAGTTTGCATTCCCATCAACTGTGCCCAAGGGTTACCTTTTCTCCACATCCTCACCAACACTTGTGGTTTCATTTTTTGAGGGGTGGGTTGTTGCAAAAAGGTGATTTTTTGTTTCTTGTCTTTTTGGTAATAGTCAATCTGAGAGGTATGAGGTGATATCTTATTGTAGTTTTGATTTGCATTTCCCTGATAATGAGTGATGCTGAACATCTTTTCGTGTGTCTGCCAGCCATCTGGATATCTTCTTTGGAAAAAACATCTATTCAGATCTTCTGCCCATTTTTTAATTGGATCCTTTGGTTTTTTGCCATTGGGTTGTTTGAGTTCTTTATATATTTTGGATATTAGCCCCTTAACAGATATACGATTTGCAAATATTTTCTCCCATTTAGTAGTTTGCTTTTTCATTTTGTTGATAGGGTCCTTCGTTGTGCAGACACTTTTTAGCTTGAGGTTGTCCCACTTGTTTATTTTTGCCTTTGTTGCCTTACATTTCTGTTGTTTCTGAGCTACCCAGTCTATGGTGCTTTGTGATAACAGCTGGAATGGACTAACACTAACAAACAACTGGCATTTAGTAAGAGCTCATCCTGTTTCCAGGTGTGTTTTAAGCACTTTGCACCCATCAATCCACTTAATCATCACAGCTAACACAGTGAAGTAGATACTACTATCTACCTCTTTATAGATGCTGAAACAGAGAGGTTAATTAACTTGCCCAAGATCACCCAGCTAATGAGTGGCAGAGATGGGATTTGAACCCTGGCAGTCTGATTCTAGACCCCAAGCCCATGATTGCTTTGCAATAAATGATGACAACTCTACCGTAGGAAATCCTGAATCCAGAGTAGATTCTGGTTAAGTGTCCTACATCAGGTGCTTTATTGAAGCTCAGTGAGTGGGCATTTCCTTCACTCCTCACCTCCACCCTGACAGCAATTTTATCTGCCTTGGTGGTTCAAGAGTCTACTGGGCTACAGCCTGGGTCACACTTGCTGGCCACAACAGACCCTGCAAAGATACTCTGGCTATTTGCTGATCCTGGTTTTACCATAGGACCCTGCTGGGTGGTGGCATTAGATAGGAGGCTTTTGGAGACAGAGCCGTGGTCTTTGTCATCCGTGCTTCTGTTGCTAGTTGCTCAGAGAAGTCTTCCCAGGGCATCCTCAGCCCAGCTTCCTTGCAGGGGCTGAGAAGGGCTGCTTCAGGCACTGAGGTCTGTGAGTCCCCGGGGAAGGTGTGTGCCCCCTTGCTACCACACCCATCGGCACCTGCCTCAGCCCACTGTTTCTGAGGAGTAAGTGAAGCCCATCTGATGTGTCCCTTCAGGTTAGCCCACCCAGACTTCCAGAACCTTCTTGAACTACAGTATCCATGGCAACTGGGGCTGGATCTTCCAGCTTGCAAACGGGGGGCTTTCTCTGAGCTGGAAACAGGTCCCCAAGTCAGCAGCAACACATCCAGCTCTGGAAATGAGACAACCAAGAGACCCTGAACGAGAAGGAGCCCCGCACCTTGCCACTCACTGGCAATGGCATCATCTGGGAGAGAGAGAGGAGTATCTGTCCCAACTAGGGGCCATTCGGCAAACTCTCTGAAACTCACCAAGTTTCGTGGGACCTCTAGTGAGCTTTCTGCATCTCCAGTCTCAGATTCTCCCTCTGCCTGGAGAGGAAGATGCTCTGGACCAGTGACGCTCAGCCCCGACCACACATTAGAACACACATGGAACCTTTACATGCTGTGGTGCCCGGGCCCCAGGCCCCCAGACTCCACCTGCTCGGCCCTGGGGCATCCAGGATGACTACTTTGGATAGGTGGCTTTGACTGAAGTCCAGGCCCAGGTGACCTCTGCCAAGGTGGGGGTCTCCTCGGCCAATGGGGAGCCCTAGCTGTGGCTTGCCAGGAGGTATACTTGAATGCAGAAGGGACACAGGCTGTCTGCTTTCCTCTTGCACTTTTGAGATGTGGAAGCAGTGAGAGTTGATGTACCAACAACCAACTAAGATGTGATTTGCTCTGTCCTCCCTCTTACATCTTCCTCCTGAAATCACACGGCACATCCCGGAGCTCCTCTCCTGTCTGTGGCATCAGCCCTCTCTGGGGCCCATCATAGTTCATTGCTGATGAGCTGAACCAGGCTCCAGCCACTTGCAAAGACCTCACTGTGGGAAGAGATCGGCTGTTTTCATTTTTCCTTCTGAAGGTGGTGGGGGAGCTGATTATGAGAGTGGCTCAGGGGCAAAACTACCCAGGTCTGAACTCCAGCAATGCCACATTCTGAATGGGGGCCCCCTTGAGCAAGCCACTCGGCATGCTGTGGCCCCATGGCCTCATCGGTGGGGGAGGCCCTACCTCCCAGGGTGGCTGTGAGGATTCACGAGGTTCCGCACCCCTCACAGCACACCAACTCTACCAGCGATCCTTACATGCGTATGGCTTTATTATTCTTATAATATTTCTTACAAATGAGATAAACATTGGTGCTTATTGTCAGTGAAAAGCAAAAAATTCTTTCTTTGCTTTGTTTTTGGTTGTGTGTTTCTTTGAAAAGAAAGACAGTTATACATTAAAATCCAAACATGGGGGCGCCTGGGTGGCTCAGTCAGTTAAGCATCTGCCTTCGACTCATGATCTTAGGGTCCTGGGATGGAACCCCATGGTGGGGATCCTGCTTCTCCCTCTGCCTGCCATTCCCCCCGCTTGTGCTCTCTCTCTCTCTCTCTCTCTCTCTCGGTCAGATAAAATAAATAAAATCTTTAAAAATAAAATAAAATGAAATAAAATCCAAACATGAATGAAAATCAGAGAATCAGTTTGAAAGGCTTTTAATCAAGATGGCATCCTTCCAGGATAAGTGCCATTCATTTATTTATCCAATATTTTATTCATCAAGTATTTGTCAAGTACTTCTTACATACCAGGCCCTGGGCTCCATGCAGGAGCTCCAGCAGTGAATGACAGGGACACAACCATCCTCTCCACACAAAGCTAACAGGCAACTTAGATGGTACATAAATCCCTACATAAGAAATAAATCAATTCCAGTCATCGTAATTGCTATGAGGAGGAATGTGAGAGTCTCTAACAGGGGGAGTTTGGAAGGGGAAGCTTCCAGAGCAAGTGATGACTAAGTAAAGGTCTGAAGGTTGAGCAGGAGGTCTCTGAGTGTTGAGGAGAGCAACATTCCAGCAAAAGGAAGAGCGTGAGCTGAGCCCCGGGGCAGGAAAGAACCTAGCTACTCAGGGGACAGTGAAGAGTCCTGGGCAGGCTGAGAGCACGGGAGCAAGTGTTGGGAGATGTGATCGGAGACGTGGACACGAGCTGGTCATTCGGGCCCTGTGGGCCCAGTGGAAGTGTTTGCATTTGGAGCTGTGGTAGGAAGCTATTGGAGAGTTTTAAAGCAGGGATGTTCGTCCAGTGTGGCTGCTGTTTGGAGAGAGATACCAGGCTCACAGGTGGATGTGACAAAGGGAAGGACTAGCTGGGAAGTCCCAGGGTGTTGTGAGTGTCACCAAGGAGCTCAAAAGGCCAAATGAGAAAGTCACCACCTTCAGGGAGAATTGGGGTGGGGAGTGATGGTTGGGAAAGGAGAGAAGAGAAAGGAACCCACACTGTCGGACATGCTGGTGCGGTGGGTCACCCGCAGCGTGCCATCTGAATTTTCAGACGAGTCATGAAGAGGGGCTCTAACCCTTCCTGTGACTGATGCTCGCATCCCTGCTGCAGGGAAAGGTGGTCATGCCAGGGAAACTCTCCTCTTTTGCTTCTTGCACTGGAGTTTTGGGGGATCTCCTGTCTCTGGGGGCTTCTCAGAGCTTCGTGATAACAGAAGTGAAAGTGTGGTTTCTTCTTCTAATGCTATCCTTTCATTATACGCTTCTCACTCGGGGCCCCAGAATCATTCTTCTCAGTCATCGCTTGCGTCCATCTGGTCCCTGGGCTCTGTGATGAATGACTGGCCACATGTCATTGTACTCTGAGCAGATCGCGCCACCTTGCCCTGGGCCCCTGCTTGGTCTGCAGTGATTTACAGATGTCATAGGCTGGATGTCTGCAGATGACCTGTGCAAACAGAGACCTGCAATTCTCAGTAATAAAATGCCTCTGGGCTTGGGTGTGTGCTTCAAGACTCGAGGAGATGTGCTCTAGCTCTCAGTAGAAATCAAAGAACGAGGGGGCACCTGGGTGGCTCAGTGGGTTAAGCCGCTGCCTTCCGCTCAGGTCATGATCTCAGGGTCCTGGGATCGAGTCCCACATCGGGCTCTCTGCTCAGCAGGGAGCCTGCTTCCCGCTCTCTCTCTCTCTCTGCCAGTCTCTCTACCTACCTGTGATCTCTCTCTGTCAAATAAATAAATAAAATCTTAAAAAAAAAAAAAAGAAATCAAAGAACGGAAACCCTCCAGTTCCCCTGCACGACTAGCCTAGTGCTATTGTGTGTGTGTGTGTGTGTGTGTGTGTGTGTAAGAAAGTTCATATATATGGCTAGGTTATACTATCCTATATGTTTTATTTTCTTTTAGGTAAATGTTAAAAATGCCTAGCTTCTGCAGTCTCAGGCTGGCTGATCAGGGCTGTGTGAATGAGGCCACATTTTCAGAGGTTCTCAGGGACTGGCTTTCATCCAGCTTTCCCTTTGTGCTGAAACTTTGGGGGCAGTAGGGTGGTCTGTGGGAGTCCTGACCTCAGATTGAGCCAGGTGTGGATTTGAATACCAGCCTGGCCCACTTTCCAGCTGAGTGACTTTGAGCAAGTTACTTGACATCTCTGAGCCCTCTGCAATGTGGCAATGAATACAGTAGATACAGGATTAGAGAATTACATAGAAAAAGAGTGTTGGGGGATATCTCCTGAGGAGACTCTGTGTAGGTGGTCTAGACATCCTGGGTTCAATCTTGTTCAGCCACACCCTTACTTAGGTCAGGCTAATTATTTTTTTTAAGATTTTATTTATTTGTTTTGACAACTAAATAAATAGAAAAAGGTGCAGAGGGGGAGGGGCAGAGGGAGAGAGAAAGAATGTCAACCAGACTCCCTGCTGAGCACAGAGCTTGACTGAGGGCTCAGTCCCACGACCCTGAGATCATGACCGGGGCTGAAATTGAGTGGGACCCTTAGCCGACTGAGTCACTCAGTTGGTCCTATATTCAGGCTGATCTCACATGAAGAAGAAAAAGGCAGTTCTGGAACTGAACCCTTCTCGGTCTGTGCAGTAGACAGGTTTAGGGCAGAGCAGGCTGCCTCTGCTCTCAGCCGCAGTGACTGGCTCCCTGAGAGCTCAGACCACCTTGTGCCCACCTCAGACATGGGCTCCCATCCTCTAAACAGAAAAGGGTCATCTGTGCACTTCTCTGAAGTCTCAGGCTCTGCTTTCAGGGGCACCTGAATGGAAACATTTTTTGTCAACCTGTCCATAGGGACGCCTGGGTGGCTCAGTTAGTCTGCCTTTGGCTTGGGTGGTGATCTCAGGGTCCTGGATGGAATCGGGTCTCACATCGGGATCCTTGCTCAGTGGGGAGCCTGCTTCTGCCTCTACTTTTCTGCCTGCTTGTGCTCTCTCTCTTTCTCTCTCTCTGACAAATAAATAAAACCTTTAAAAAAAGATTATGAACATGTAGAATAATGGCTTTTGCCCTTGCGAGTCCATGGCTCTAAGGGTGACTGGGTTGTGTGTACTTGGGAGGGAGGGCAGGGCTGTGGCATGAGGGAGGCTAACCAAGCATTGGGGGTCCAGCTGGGCACAAACTTCTCTCCACACCTGTTGGTGAGGGTGCTGAACTCCCAGGGCTCTGCTCTGCCCTCTTGTTGTTGATTGGCTCACAGCTGGCCAATCGGATTCTAGGATTTTTCACCAGAAACCATGAAAAATTCTCTCTGGTTGGGATCCCCTAGTAACTTCAGGAGCTGTCAATGTGTCTGTTCCCTGTCACGGTGAAGGAAACCTGTGCAGAACAAGAGAGAAACAAGTATCAGCCGAGGTGAAATAGAAAGGTGGCGAGAGCTTCCCGGTGGTGCGTGTGTCATTGGCCACAAATGTGTGTGGAGCTTATTTATTACCCCTGGGGATGGCCACTCATCCTTCCTTTCAGTTAGAGGAGATATCTTTGCCATAAAGTCTCATTTTTGCCTAAGCCACTTCAATTTGGTTGCTTTCACAGACATCATATTGGAAACCAGATTGCACGCCAAATTGTATGCCAGACATCCTGGTATATCTCTGTAAAATATATAGTTCTGTGTACAGTTTATACCCAGCAGGTGAGTAAATTTGGCCCACAAAGAATGCTTAGGAAGAAAAGGAAAAGGAATGAACATGGATTGAACATCTAGAATGTTCATGGCACTGAACTCATTATTTTGCAAACATTGCCTAATACGAGAGAAGTGAGTCCAGTACAAGACTAGCAATAGAACACCTCACCTTACTTGTTAAGGTGATAGAGCTACATGGCCTTAAGGCTGGTCTGTCATTTCACTGATAACCATCAACCTCTCAGCAGCTTTCCTTCTTTTAGATCCACTGTCTTCAGCTTATTTGTGTTTATTCCTGGTGATTACTGTCTCATGGTCACAAGGGGGCTGCTGTAGCATCAGACTTCACATCTGTGTCCCAAGATGAAAAGAAGAGGAAAACTTTTCCCAGATGCCTCTGGCCAACTTTGCTTTGTATTACATTGGCTAGATTTGCCCCCAAAATATATCCCCTGATCATTCCTACTTAAAAGCCCATTTTCACCTTTCCAACCTCTGGGCCAGGAAGTGACAAGGGGGAAAAGGAGAGGGTATAGCTTTGGATTGGGCAACAACTTGTGTCTTTCCATAACTGAGCACATATAATGGATTGAGCAAAGTGCTGTGTCTGGAAATGGTAGGAACTGGATATGGGTGGACCTTGGAGTACATGAGCTGGGTTGGGAAAAATGAAGTGGACAGTCAAGATGAAGGAGGGACTGATGTGGTGGTGGGAACCATTGAAGGCTCTTAAGCCTGGTGGAGGAATGTCAGGATGAAATTTACATCCTAAAAACACCACTCCTGCTATTACCTGGAGACTGGTTTGGAGAGAAACTGGACTGGAAGGAGCTGAGAGGTGTTTGCAGTGCCCATCCTATGAATTCAAGATAACATATGCAGCATGGAATTTAGAATAACTGTGCACCTTTCTGAGCAACTTATTGGATCAAGGAAGTGACCAGACAAATAAGACTAGATTAATACTTACAAGAAAAACAGGAAAATACATCTTCATGGGGAAATAGACCATGATATGGTGCCAATATCTCATGTTTAATCTGCTAGAGATGGCTTTTCTCTGTGTTTTTGTGTGCATGGAAAATTCCAGGCCACACTGGGTTACTGACTCATGTTAAGGCAAGCTCAAAGGTACATCCAAGGGACAGTGAGTACAAATTGCTTGAACACTATAGAATAGGACATCAGGCTCCTTAAGTAGTTCTAACAAGTAAAAAACGAAGATCACTATTATGCATATTCTTTCATAGATCTGCCAGCTTTGTGAGAGGCCATCATATGGCTATATACCTACCGAAAAATTCAACTTACAAAAATTAACTGCAGTTAAGAAGAAAACATTAAAAACCATGGACACCAACTCACTTAAAATTTTGGCACATGTCCCTTTTCATCCCTATGGGTAGGTTTCCCTACAATATTCTTCATCATAATCAATATACAATCTTTTATACCGCTTTTTCATCTCACCTCGTCTCATCTTGTAGAGACTTCCCACCTGCTAACAGTCTACATAAACTTCCCTGTCCATGGTTTATATAACACAAAATGCTCTCCCCCCTGTCATTACACATTTGAGTGGCTTTCCTTTTTTGTAATAAATACCGTGGTGATTATCACTGTGTACAAATTTTAGTCTTCATAGAAGACAATTTCCTGGAGATGGAGTATCAGAAATAGTATTATGTCTCGAAGGGAACAAGCATTTTTAAACCCACTGGTACCTCTCACCAATTCAGAAATCCACGCTTGTAATAAAAGTTAAAGACAGTGTGTAAGAAAGCCCTGTTTTCTGGACTCTCTCCCTCGGCAGGCTGTGGGTTTGGTCATTACATCTGTGGACGATTTATTGCCTTATTTCTAAATGGGATCGATAGACCCAGGAGCCCCAGTGTAATGAGATTCAGTGGGGCCTCCGTTCATGAACCCATCCGTCAATTAGACCAGAATGTTAAGAACAGTGAAAGTGAAAATGGCTCCAATGAATCTTGATATTGAAACACAGATTAGGGCATTTTGGGGGGGAAAAAGGCATTTTATCTTTATCCATACTTTCTGTATTCTATATGATTAGAACTCACGGAAACTGAATAGAGACTCATCAGTTTCCTAGTGTATGCTCTTCCTGCATTACCCATGAGCAGGCTGACCCTTACTACCCTTACTCAAAATTTATTTCAAGGGTAACTGGTACATGTCTGCCATGCTCCAGGAACTGTGCCAAGGTCTGAGGACGAGGTCATCTTCAAGGAGCTGCAGTCTGGTGTCTCCATCATTTGCCGAAGTTCAGAAGCTAGCTTTACACCTTGCTGAGGCCTCTGCCCTGTTCACACTAGTGAAGGGGGTGTTAGCACCCTCGAGCTCACAACGAGGAAACAGAGAGAGATTAACTAACATGCCCAGGGTCGCAAAGTGATGAAGCCATGCCCTTTGTCATCATTTCTTTTTATAAAAAGACAGAGGCAGGACTCAGAAGCAATTTGAAGAAACTACTTCAAATGCTTTTCACACGGATTCTGGCCTGCTTTACCTGTAAACTTGAATCTCCTGCAGTTATAAACACATTCTGCTCATTCTACTGTTGCTTTTATAGAATTGCAATCCCTCCCTCATTCATTTACGTGTGCATCTAGTCTACACATGCACACACACACACACATGCAGGTGAGCTGGAGATGGTACCTTCTGGCTCATGAGAGCTGATAATGAGCATTGCTTACCAACTCTTCAGTGACATCAGCCATGGTTGGGGTATTTATACCGCAGAAATTGGCACATGCCAAAAAATCAGGTCTTCCCCCTCCCCCCACCTGAGCCCCAGTTTTCGACATTCACCAGCTCCACACCGTGGTTGTCATTCTCTGGACACGTCTTCAGGGGCTCCATGCATTTCTAGCAAGTCTTATTTTAACTGCATTCTTGGAGGAATTTCTGCAATATTATGATTTATAATAAGGAATATCTTATCCCACTGTTCCTGGCAGAAAATCCCACACATTCAGAAAGCACAGAGGGGGAAGAAACTTATCAGCTCTGGTGAAACATCTGTTACAGAAATAGGGACATGGTGCTACTTGCAAGTTCATGAAGGAGTCATCCCTGCCCCCAAATGTGAGCAGCTTGACGGCAGGGATTCCAACCCTATTTCACCTGAACACCAAAACAGCTTCCTGCCCAGCTCTGGAAGACTTGGGTGGTGGTGGTGGTGGTGGTGGTGGTGGTGGTGGTGGTGGTTCTTCTTCTTCTTCTCTCATTGTGTTGTTAGTCACCATACAATACTTCATTCGTTTTTGATGCCGTGTTCCAAGATTCATTGTTGATGTACAACACCCAGTGCTCCATGCAATCTGTGCCCTCCTTCATACAGGACCTGGGTTCTTGAATGCTGGTAGGGGTGAGGTCAAGAGGGTACTGGTTGGAGGACTGGGGAGCTATCCCAAGCTCCGCTTATCAAGCTGGGTGATTACTGGGGGCCACAGTCTCTCTGGGGATCTGTCTTCTCAACTAATTCTATGAGGACTTATTTTAGATGGCTTCTTCAGAATAACTAATATTCTAATTAAAACACCGTGATTCACACCAAACCTGTTTATAGCATAATGTGGATCGCAAACAGACATCATTTAAAATATAAAAATTAGTGGGCAGATGGAGCCCACTGAATAGATTCGTAGGTTTTGAAGGCTATTGTTTGAAACACACTCATACACACACAATCATGAATTTTGCATTTGATTGCCTTTACCTGAAAGAAAATGCTGAATATTCCCTGAGGAAATATGTTGGAACCAGGCTGCATTCAATGAGAATCACATTAACTTGATCCAGGTTTAATCTGTCCTTTGTCAGCAACCCCCCGTCAGAGGCCGTTTCTCCTCTGTCTGGGGTTGTTTTCATATGCGTTTTTCTGGGGGTCCTGAAGCCTGATCCGTTGCCTTTAAAAATCCCAGCTGCAACACTCACTGACTGTGGGACATTGGGGAAATTTCTTGCTAAGCTTCAGTATCCTCTTCTGCAAACAAGGGAAATTATAAATATGCGTGATGGGGAGTCTGATGATTCAGTGTGACCAAACCTGTCAAGCACTCAGGACAGTGGCTGATACACAGCAGGTGTGGCCCTGGATTGCCATCCTTATAATTCTTAGATTATCAGATTCTGTCCCTGCTGATTCTCCCACTTAGAGCACTAGGTCTCTCAGGACGGGTGCTCCTGTGTAACCCTCCTCACCTGCATTTACCCAGGTTCTCCTACTCAGGGTCCCAATTGCCCCATGGAGACTGCTGGTCCTTCTGTTCTGTCCTATAAGCCCCTGACAGCACAGACCTTGCATTGGTACAAATCCTGAGCACGGAGCCCGGTGTCCATCATGCAGGGAGGCAAGCATCTGCTTTACTGACTGCGCTGGACTTCACGTTCAGATGAGGGACTCGTGAAAACGGAAGCTATTTCTGGCTCGGGAACTGCCCCTGATAAAGTGTTGATGGGAAGAAGGCCATAACTTCCAAACACCAAGAAGAGAATAAAAATGAAGAAAAAACTCACTGAACGCATCCGTCCCTGCCAGGAGCACTTGCCATCCAGCACGGACTTGCTCATTGTAACCCTAGACACCTGGCATGGCTATGTGACCATGGCAAGCATGCTCAGTGTGCAAGGACTTCATGTGGCTGCTGTGAGGAGGAAGGGCTTAAATGTCAAGGGATAAGATGAGAGAGGTGGGTGGGGTTGCACACTGCAGGGTCCTGGGAGTCTTGCTAAGGAATTTGGCTTTATTCTAAGACCAGAGGAAAGGGGTGGCGGCCAGGGAGTGATCCACTCAGCTTTCCAGTAATTCTGGCTGTTGTGTGGATTGGAGAGGGGCCCACCTGGAAGCAAGGAGCCCAGTTAGGAAGCTGTCCCAGTAGTCCAAGTCATAGATGGCGGTGGTCTGGCTGGGACCATGGCAGTGCAGAGGAAGGAGGAAATGGAACAGAGAATACCAGTTCTGTACTTTCTGGGCATTTTTAGTCTATGAAGTAGGTCAGGTCGGCACCGCTTTGATTTACACATCAGAGTGAGAGCAAGGGCGATGATGAAGCGATCCACAAGTATGACCTTCTCATCTCCCTTCTGCATCTCTACAGAAAGCTGCTTGACCTTGGGGGTTAAGTGAATGATGTCAAGGACAGTCACATCTGTGTGAGCCCCTCCTGTCAGAATACCTTCTCTCATAGAGGAGATCTTGCCTTCACAAAGGTCTGAAACTAAGTAGGGCATGGAATAGTGTCCCCATTTTTGCCCTCATTTTCTGATACCCAAGGGCTTCCCCCCTCCCCATCATGTGGTTATCTCCCTGCCTGGATCTCCACTGTTATCTGCTCGTGCATTTGCTTCCCCCATTGGGCCAGGAAGGGAGGCCAGAGCTGAGATCTCACCAAGTCCCTGGGGCTTGTGAACACCTGCTGTGGTTATATAGAAACATCAAGTCACATGGTGGGAAGGGACCTTATGGTCTGCTGGTTAAATTTTCCTCCAAATGCTGGAGTCCTGTTCAATATTCCCTATATCCCCCCATATGTCTGGCATATAGGAGGTACTTGATAATGAGTAAATGAGTAATGAATGAACAAATGAATGAGTGAGTGAGTGAATGAACGACTGAGTGAATGAATGAGTTAATAAATTAATGAATGAGTGAGTGAATGAGTTAATGAATGAATAAGTGATTGGATGAATGAATAAGTGATTGGATGAATGAATCAATGAGCGAGCGACTGAGTGAACAGTTTGCTCTCATTGTTAGGAAGTTCTTTACCTTAGGGTGAAACATGCCTCCTGCTAACCACCACTTCCTGAGTCCACGCACTGCCAGGGCAAGGATTCACAGGATCACACTCTCCTCCCCAGGGTGGCTTCTCACATAGCAGAGGCACAGTGACCTGCTTTCTGTTCCTCAAACACACCAACCTGGTCCTGCCAAGTGTGTTCTAATCTTAAGCTTTTGGCATGACTGCCCTTTCTGCCCTGGACACCTGACTCACATTTCTTTTCATGACTAGGTATTCCTTGTCATTTCAATCTTAGCTTAAATATCACTTCCTAAGAAAAACCATTTCTAACTACTCTGTCTAGAGTAACCTCCCCGTCCCTTCCCCTCTTTATCTCTCTATGCAGACTCCTGGGTGATGGCTCCAGATTGGTCTTCCAGTTCACAAACTTTCTTCCTCTGTGCTTATCCTGCCTGTTGAGGTATTACATCACTTACACCAGTTTTTATTCATAGAATATATTTGTGAATATTATAAACATTCTTATTTTAATGCTCCTTAAAAAAAAATGAAGTCATTTTTAGAGTCTTTGTTGCACATGATCCCTCCAGTGATTTGCTTGTTGTATCTGCTGGCCATCTTTCAGTAGTTGAGTATCTTTGTATTGTTATGTTTTAAGTGTAACTTTAACAGAAATTATCATTTATGAGTGACCCACGTGAGTTACAGAGATGATCCTGGGGTGTTTATTAATCCTTAAAGAATTTTTACATTAATTTCTTGATAAATGCAAGAGCAATGCAAGGATTTGGGTACCAATTTTGTGCACGATATAGGCAAGAGATGATGATTTCTTATGTTTGGTATCACTCACCTGATTCCAGTAAAGAAGACTTTACACTGAAAGACTCATGCAGGAGCATCATCTAGTACAGGAGTCCCCAGATGCTTGGTACTTAATGAATGAGCTCAATGCATAAAAATCACCCAGCTTAATGCACGAGAATGGAACTCACTGGACACAGATTTCTGAGATTGTCTCCTGGATACCGATTCCCTAAGTCTGGGGTTGAGCCCAGGAATCTGCATTCCTATAAAGTTCTTCAAGTGATTCTGATGTACAGTGAAGTTTGGGTACCAATAGTCCTATAAGTTTTGAGGATTGGAATTGGAATTATTTTTGTCTTCATTCCTTCAAATGAAAAGATTTAGAGCAGCTTCTAAGATATATATGAATCTGTTTTGAAAAGCTAACAGAAAACATCTGCACAGACAGATCACCTAAGTGGGCGAGGTCTGGCTTGATTCACTTCAATACTGGGGGATGCAGAGGGGATGCTGTGATTGGCATCCTCACCAATATTATATTGCAGCTGTGGTTGTGAGCTAAGTGCAACCTGTCCTCATCTGTCTCTGGAGACCATGGGCATTGCTCCAAAGCCCACCTCAGTGAAATCAATTATGGGGTAATTATGGAACTGCAAAGTGGTGCTACTGTCTTATGGGCTTTACTGTTTTTGGGGTCCCCTTCTGTAAAACTTCAGGTTGCCCAATGCATGTATTGACTGGAAGCCCCCTTTGTTTCCTAGATTACCCTCTGTCTGGGCAATGAAACCTCCTCTTGGCAAGCTGATGTCCCTTCCTGAGCCGTGGTCTCTTACACTCTAGGCTTCTGCCCAAGCTGTTTCCTCTGCCCAGAAAACTCAAGTGCATCTCTAAGACTCCATTTAATTATCACAGCCTCCAGGCAGTCTTTCTCCTCTGCCTCCTCCATTTCCTTCGTTCCTTCATCCTTTATTAATTGAGCCAATACCATGTGCCAGCATTGCACTGGAGCTCTCCAACTTTCCTCCATCCTAGCATCTGCCACACTGCAGACCTTCCAGTCTCATCACCCACCAGGCCATCCTCCCTTCTCTGCTCTCTCCACATTGGGCTCTTGTGCTTCCTCTCCCTCTCCACAGGACCTTTGCACGGGCTATATACTTCTCCTCCCCCCACACTCCTGCTCTTCCCATCTTGACTGTTTCCTACTGTTCCCCTGCAGTTGTCTCTCTCTGTCTTCCTTCTTCACTTCTGCCCTTTTGTGATTCCTAGATTACCCTCTGTCTCCTCAACCACACTATAGCCTCATAAGGGCAAGCCATGTAACCTCAGTGCCTAGGACTAAGCCTGACATATAGCAGGTGCCCATTGTTGAGCAGGTGAATGAAGACAGACTCGAGAACCTCAATCTCTCTCCTTTAGATCAGTTCTTAACCTTCTTTTGGTCATTGGCCTCTTTGAGAGTCTCGAAAGCTAGAAACCTCTGCACAAATGCACATGAATGCCTCTTCTATATTATTTCAAAATTGAAAACCACCCCCAATAAAGAGGCCATTGTCTGTTAATTCCAAGTGAAGATTCTTTTCTTGAGAGAGCAGCTGGTGAATTACATATAGATCTCATGATTTAAGCCCACCACTTTTAGAGATGGAAATGGGCCTCCCAGCATCTTAAAGGCTTGTGCATTCAATGTAGGTGCCGCGCTGGCTGGTATGTCCCCTTTAAAAGCTCATCTCTCTGTGTTTGTTGTTACAGGAAAGAAGACAGCACAGAGGCAGACCATCAAGCTGGGAAATATTTATATCCTCCCCGACTGACCAGCAGAGCAGTGGCTGCCCCAGGATTTGCCATCTCTTCCAGGGAGCTGAGTTACAAGCCAAAGGACTCTCTTCCTATTCCAAGTCATTCATGGGAGTATCTCTCTTTTGTTAATACCAACCAGGGGGTCAAAGGATGGCTCTCAACTTTCAGAAGACTGTATGTATTGGCACGGGGTGCTGGAAGGATCCTGGGGTCTGGTGTCCAAAGGTCTTGGCTGGATTTGCCACTCCTAAGCTGTGTCCACCCAGATTTCTACAAACTTTCATTTCTTTACTGGTTTGAGGGTCTTAGCACCTACTTGACCTTTTTTTTTTTCCTGATGACCAAATGACCTAGTTGCTATGAACGTGTTCTGAACACTGTAGGATGCTTCCCATATGTCAGGGATCATTGTTGTCTGTACCAATGAGTCTATTTTCTCCCATTCATGTCACTGATGTTTGCTCAGGAGCATGCTATGCCATAGCCACGCATTACATGTACAGCTCTGTGTGGCTGCCACCTAAGATAGGTGATGTGGTACCATGGCAGTGTGCTAGTTTAAAAGAAAACCTTAGTAGTCATCGTGATATTACAGAGCTCCTACAGAAGCCTGGGCTTAAGTGGAGGTTCTAACCTCTATGAAAAATTGTATGCTTGTGAGCACTTCCCTAGGAAGAGGGGCCTTGAATTTCATTAGGTTCTCAAGTGAGATGACACTGGAACCCCCTAAGGCCAAGCACCCCTAGTATAGGGGTATAGGACTGCATTAGGGAACCCAGAGATCCAGCTCTGCCTCTAACCACCCGCTGACTCTGAGGTCTCCGTTCCTGGTCTGTAAAATGGGTACAAGCACATGCCTTCCATAACCTTCACAACCTGACAGCAACTGAGTTTGTCATCCTCCACTCCCACGTGTATCCCCCATCAGAGAGGAGGCAGTTCCTGCAGCAGTGAGCATTTGCTGGGGCCCTACTTGGTGGCAAGCACTGGCTGGCTGGAAGGTCCCATACCCCGTCTTCTTGCTTCCTGAGTAAGCAGAACATTCTTCTAGCCTAACCATTTATCACTGCAGGCAACTCTATCCATGGATTGTCCTCCCAAATAACCACAGTACCCCTAAACGCTCAAAGCCCTGCAGCCCTGCTCAGCTCATTTGCCAGGCAATTAATTAGAGAGCATCGTGGCCTTGCCTCTGTGTGCAGCCTGAGGGATTTGCTTTCCCTGCAAACATGCCCCTGGAAATCGCAGGACAGTGAGGCTCTCTTTCTCAGGCAGACAGGCAGGTAACAGGGACACTGCAATCTAGGTATCCCCCAGGAAGGCAGAGTGAAAAGCAGGTAACAATACCTGTGTTGTATTTGATACTGGAAATAGCAGATGACATTTACAAGCAAGATTTCTCATAAAAATCAGAATTTCTGGCTTCTCTTGGAAGAACAGTGGATCTGGCTACTCAAGGCTTCTATCTTCATGGTCACACTCAGAGATGAATGAGGCCGGCACACTCCATCCCCAGCTGACAGGCACACCCAGCCTGGTGGGCTTCCGGCACCCACTCTCTCCACTGTCTACTCCGCTGACCCTCTAACCTGTCTGGTCTGCCCAGCACTCTCAGGGAATGGCTGAACATAGAGGCCCAGAGAGGCACTGCAACCTGGGCCTGTGGTCTTCCAGGTGGGGATGGTGAGTGACCTGCTGTCATCTGGGAAAGTCCTGCTCCAGTTGGAGTTCCAGCTCTGTTGCTAGCCTGCCCCAGTGACCTTCACCTTTCTGGACCTGTTTCCTCCTTTGGAAGAAAATGGGAGATATGGTACCTTCTCCAGCAGCTGTGCAGAATTGTCAAGCTAGAAGAAGAAGGTGTGTGATGACTGGAACATGGAGGGGTGTGATTAATAGCACAGGCAGAGTCTGGCAACCTAGAGTTTGGGAGTCCATTTCTACATCTGCAAAATTGGAAAGGGGACCATGCCTCCTGATGGGATTATTCTGAGGACCCACTCAGACAGGGGAGGTAGAGCATCCAGCAGAGGCTTGCCTCTTAGGAGGTGCATGATACCTGTTACTTTGTAACAAGAGAAGGCTACCTTGGAGCGCTCCAGATCTCCCTTGGCAGCAGAGCACAATCCAGGAAGAGACAGGACGTGCTGGTGTTATGGGGACAGTCTGGCTGCAGTCTGCCAACCTGACTTCAAAGCTCACTACCTTTTATCTGCTGGGACTCTCCACTATCCTTGCCAGCACAAGCGGAAAGACAAGTGTCAGGCACATTCTAGACATTCAACAAAATTCAATTTCTCTCCTCCCCTTCCCAAGCAGAAGTCTGCCTTTGAGGTTAAAATGATGGCATGTTTTCCAAATTAATGTTAGAAGAAGAAGGAGGAGGAGGAAGAGGAGGAGGACAAGAGGAGGAGGAAAAAATTGTAGTTTCTAGCCTCCCACTGGAGTGCTTCAGTGCTCACTTATTGGGGTTGAGGATTGTCATTCACCAGGTTTCATCTATTCATCCAACCAGCAAGCATTTATTGAGCACCACTAAATGCCAAACACCACTATGAGCCAGCCTGGAGTTAAAGGATAGAACAAAACAGACCAAATACTCATTCTGTGGGGTCGGTTCATATCAATCCATGGGTCAGTGCTTTGATAAATGCTCAGTAAGTGCCAGTTTTGAGCTGGCTTTATGTGGGCTTCACCCTCAAGGCTGGGGCCAGCTGGCTGGGGCCATATCTGGGCCCTGCCTGCTCCTCCAGCAGCCCCAGAGGCCATGCTCATCCTGGGCCCTTGATCACCCACCGCTGGTCATTCTGCCCACTTGCCTTCCTTCATTGCATCCGTCCTTTCCGGATTCCCCGAGGGAACTCTCTGACCCACTCCGGGAACATTGAGGCACCCCCGGGGGAGCAGTCCATCCCACTGCCCACAGGAGATCCATACAGGCCAGGGGTAGACCCTGGCAGAGCCCGGCCTCTTTACCTTTACTCTTTGAGTGAAATGGAAATGTGACCAGAAAAAGAACTTTGCAAACTCTTAAGCTCTCCATAAATATAAGGATTTGACTTTCATATGCTCAAGAGATGAGAGAGACCACCTGGTATAGGAGAAAGAGATGAGGGCTTCAACCAGAATCACTGGACTGGAGTCCAGCTTCTGCAACTTCTTAGCTCCAAGACCACGAGAAAGTCAATTCTGCTCCCCAGTTCACTTACCTGTCCAGTGGGATAATAAAATTCCTGCCTCAGCACCTGCTGTGAGCATTAACAGGTAAAGGAAATGGGAAAGCACCTTGCAGATTTCAGTGTTGTGCATATGCTTGACTGATACTCTTAATTCAGTGCGTATCTATTATGCACCTACTGTGTGCCGTTATGAACAAGGTGGCCTGTCTTATGACAACTTGGAAAAAGGTCCCCAGGCTAAGAAAGAAAAGAATTGCTTGTCAGATGGTTGTACTGTGCATTCATAGATTATGATTAGCAACAGCCAGGGGGTTGGCATGGCAACGTTTCCCCACAAACTGCTAGGCAGTGTTCTTAAAATAGGTTCACCAGAGGTGTGGCCACAGTGGAGACACGCAGCGGCAGTGTGGTCTGATGGCTCTGCAGTCCAATGTAGGCTGCACAGCTACCTGTATGCTCAGAGTGTCCATGACACTCCCCTTCCCAAGCAGACCAGCGGCATAGTAATTAGATCACGAAGCAACCATTGTGGGAACTGAAGACTTACTTTGGTGTAAATGCTGTTGGCTTTCCCCCATCTCACAAGTTAGTGAGGAAACTGCAGCCCAGAGGGGTTAAGTGTCATACCCATGGTCACGGTCACTTGATTGCTGATGTGACTGACTCTGGTTCTGACATCTTTATGGAGGATTCTCCAACCACGCTATGATGTACACTTTTCGGATTTGGAATTCTAGATGTGGGTCTGATGCAATTCTTTTCCGAATGGGTTACAATCCATATGGCATCACTTAGCAACATGTATTTGGTCAAGGAATTCTTTCCTTTTGTGTAGAATCCATGCCCATGTTTCTCTCTGGGGAACCGTTGAATCCTAAGATGTCAGGAAAGCTCCCCTACTTCTTGGTCAGACTGAGATGATTGTGGTTTAAGTCCCTCCCTCCACAGTCTTCCCTAACCTAGTTTCCCAGTGTGAAAATCAAGTAGCAGAGCCGATCAAAAGTTGATGAGCTGGTTTGCAAGGAGATTATCGCGTGAGTTAGTAACCCCTCATTGCAGAGGATGAGGAAGGCAAATCCTTTAAAAGATGATTTCCTTTTCTCTATTTGTTTTACTCAGCAATTTACTGGGTAAATTTTATAAACTCGAGAAGGGCTTTTTTTCTTTCTTTCTTTTTTAACCTTCAGGCTGGTGAGCTGCTTTTGAGAGATTCACAACTCTTGTTTAATTCCAGGGTGAAATTCCAGGACTGGAATGTGAAACTTTTTGAATGCTGTCAACTTCTGAGAATAGGGTGCTAGACATTTGTGACATATTTTAGGTATTCAACCTTTCTTTCTCTATGTGGACAGTGCCTTGCAGTAGAATGGGCTCTGGGCTGGGAGAAGGGGGGGTGGGAAAGGGTTGGCTGTAGCATGGGATCTGCCACTGCCCCCACGCCAGGCTGCTTGTAGGCTATAACGATTGCACTAGGTAGTGAGAATTTTTTATCACTGCATGTTGGACTTACCTGCAGAGCTCTTTAAAACTAAATGCACAAGCCCCTCTCTGGGTCATGAAATCAGCCTGTCTTGGGTGGGGTCCAGGCAGGGATCTTTAAAAAGGCCCCTAGTGATTCTAATGGGTTGCCGGGGGAAAAGTATCAGACCATCCCTTTCAGTTCTCCCATTGCCCCCATATTAATTAAATTCGGAGATGCTCCTGGAGATGTCTTCTGTGTTAGATTTATATTTACTTTTGCTCCTCACTAGGAAAGAAATGTGTACTCAGAGTTGATAGGAAGAAACTTCTCATCTCTGAGGTATTTTTGACCATGAGTTGGCTTTGTAACTTCACCTTCAGAGGCCCTTTTAAGCAGTTAATGATTCTTTGAAAATGAGATGCGTGGCACTGTAGTACTCAGCTGCACTGAGGCAGTATCTAAAGTTGAGCTCAGAGTGGCTGATGGCAGCACGCTTACAGGGAAGCTCAGGTAACACACTTAGGTCATGCCCTAGGCACTGAAAATGAACCTCGTGTGTATAGTTGCTTGCATCCTAAAATCTTCCAGAAGTAGAGATTCCTAATTCTCTACTATATATAGATTTATCAGTTGTGTAAGCAAATAGAAGCTTATTTCTATTCAGCATTTGTGCCCATGGCCAACTGTGTTCCTACATGGCTTTGAAATAAATTCTTTGGGAATTCTTGATGCCTTAAGGAGGTGGAAAAGAAAGACTCCTGGGATTCGGTCCTGTATTTAGTCCTCTTCCCTGTTTTAGAATAATTTCTAGAAAAAGATAGTACGTGTTTTGGACCAGAACCTGTTTTTGAAGAAGTCGGTAGGGTTAGGATTGAAGGATTGCATTTTCTTTATCCCATTTGATCTTCCCGAAATCCTGCTTTGGTTTCAACTAGTATAGCTCCCATCCAAATCTGATTTCGGCATCCACAGCACAAATGTGTTACACAGAGTCACGGAAAGACTAACAGGAGAGTTGATTCGATCAAAGTAGGGTTTGCTCCAACACCGTATATATTTTTTTGTCTTTGAAGAGTATCACCAGGCTATGTCCAAAGGTGGATTGAGGATGCCTTTATATGATGGTAGAACAAAGGAAGAGAACAACAAATGAATGGGATTATTAAAAATGCCTGACAACGTGATATCAACTCTGTATCAATGTTTTCTTGTTTAAGGTAAACTAATATAACACAGTGTTTGTGAATATGACCTCAAAAGTGATGGGGAGGTCAAATATGTATGCAGTGATGTTAGAACTCTTAACTTGGACTTTTCACTGGGGAGAAGACAGATTTGTCTCTAATAGAGATCAAAGAATGAGTTATGGGCCAGGCGCACTGGGCTTGGACGGTCACACTGCCGCCCACTGGTTGTGCAAGCTTGGACGGTGTACTTACCTCTCTAAATCCCTATGTCTCCCATGGAAATGACACAGATGGAATAGCACGTGTCTTCCAAAGCATTTGCATGTGTTAGTGCTCTGTCGATGCTAGGCATCTTTCCTCACCTCTTTGAAAATTCCTAGATGGATTTCAGGGTGATGGCTGGGCTTGCGCCATCAGTCTGAGTTGGGTGACTCGTTGGTCTCCCAAAGTTCACGTTTGCACAACCAACTTTTGATGTTGAAGTAGAGAAAGGATCTGGATGTCATTGGCAAAGATGATGAATAAGGTTTGTGAAATCATGTCAGCAGAATGCCCCTGGTCCCCTCAGTCTTTCAGGTTGACTCCTGGGAGGGTATCATGGGAAAGCCATGAAGCACAGATGATACTTTGGAAATTACGTATTTTCCCAGTGGGTCCCAGATGTATAATACTTGTACATTTTGCTATTGCTTGAACATTAAAGGAATTTTATATTATACATGGCCATTAATAAACACAAGGGCCAGAATTTTGACAGAGTTCTGCCCCTCCCCTCAGTTAGAAGCATGGGTTCGCATAGGAGTGATCTGGCAAGGAGTGGAGCCCCCTTCCTTTTGGATGCTTTTCAGCAGGACCTTCCCTTGGGTCCTTGGTCAGTGGCTCTCCCCCAGCTCCTGCTTTCAGTGAATGAGCAGAGTTCTCAGTTCCTGGAGATGCTTGTCGGGTCCTGATCAGTTGTGAATCAGGCTTAAAACTCCCTTCTGGGTTTTCAAGATTTGTAACAATTGCTCAATCTTGTGTAAACTAGGCTGACATTTTCTCTTGTTACCAAGATGTATTTTTCTATGTTCATTCGTGTAATTTTGTACATTAAAATGTATGCTTTTTCACAATTAAAGTTTTTTTTCCTTTTCAATGTCTAATTTACTGATGGTCCATTACAGAGAGTTGTAGACTTTGACACCATATGAAAAGGCAATGAATCCAAGAGTCTTGGTTTTTGGTGGGGAATAGTGACCTTCTCAGAAGTCAGGTCTATTTTGCACAAATAATGAAATAACTTCCTTTATATCAATATATTAGTTTACTGTCATTGCTGTAACAAGTTACCACTAAGTTTGGGGGCTCAAAACAACACACATTTATCATCTTACAGCTCTGGAAATTAGAAATCTGCATTGGGTCTCATGGGGCTAAAATCAAGGTCTCAGCAGGATGGTGTTCTTTTGGGAAACTCTGGGGAGAATTTGTTTCCCTGGCCTTTCCAGATCTTAGATGCTGCCTGTGTTCTTTGGCGTATGCTCTCTTCCTCCATCTTGAAAGCCAACAGTGCAGCATCTTCAAATATCTCTCTGACTATGATGCCTGCTTCTGTTGTCACATCTTCTCTGATTCTGATCCTCCTTCCTCCCTCTTTTATTTATAAGGATGCTTGTGATTACTTTAGGCCAAACTCAATAATCTGGATAATCTTCCCTTCTCAAGATCCCCAAATTTGCCATGTCTGCAAATTTCCTTTTGCCATGTAAGGTGACATATACACAGGTCTTAGGGACTAGGAGATGGGCATCTTTGGCAGGGGCTATTATTCTGCCTACCACATTCCCCTGTGCACTGCCTTGGAAGCTGCAGAGAAAAGCAGACATTTCAGAATCAAATGAAGCTGAACTGTTCCTCTGCCACTTGCTGGCCACATAACTACAGGCAGCGTAGTTAACTTCTCAGTCTTATTTCTTAGACACAAAACAACTGCAATAATCCATTACCCACCTTGCAGATTCACACATAACAAGAAACTACACTTCCCTTCCCCTCATCTTTTGGAAAGCATTCTTTTTACAACTGATACTTTAAAAACATCTTTTTATTTGTTTGTTTGTCCAACAAGGGCCCTGCCAGAGAGCATGCATTAGAACTGAGTGGCCTCTTCTGTTCTCTCCCTGCTGCCATGTGACCTGGACCTCTCTCTTCTCTGCCATCACCCTGGAAGGCTTCGTGGCCTGACAGGACGGGCTCCTGGCTTGTCCTTCACCAGATATCATGGTTCAATTCACTTGTGAGCACTCCTTCTCTGGAGGGCTGAGAGAAGTCAGAGGAGAGGATGGGGGAAGGTCATAGCCATCCTCTGGCCCACATGTAGTTGGCTCAGATTTCCTGGACTTTCATCTGCTGGCCTTGGTCAAATCCTTCTCCCTTGGTCTCCCAGCAGGCTGGCAGGTACATTTCCTAACTTAAGCACCAGCTTTGTTTCCGGCTTCCTTTTCTTTGCTACACCTGGGTTACTGTCCTTGAAAGAGGGGACATTGTAGGAAGCACTCAGATAAGCCTGTGCTGAACCCCAGGGTGATCATCTCCTGGCCGATAACTGGGGCTGTGAGTTTGAAGTACGTACCCCACAACACTGTACCCCTCACCACAATATGGAGATGCTGCCTGCCATATGGAGCTGCTGAGAGAGCCGTTGGCATATCAAGTGACAGGTAAAGCAGATTTGTAGTGTGTAGAGACGAATGGTCTGTGCGAAGTCCTTTACATACATTTGCTAGGCACTCCATAAAAGTCAGACCCTCCTCTCTTGTCTTCAGGGCAGAGGAGTCCAGAGGAGTCTTGAGGAGTAACATAAAGTCTCTGACATACAGTGAGTATCCAAATGTATATTAGATGAGGGCTGAATGATTAATTGCTCTAGGCTGCAGAAAGGGCAGGATTCTAATCCCAAAATCCAGACTCTTCTATCCCAGACCTCTCCTCTTCCAAAGGGATTCCTTCAGCCATACTTCTTGAGAAGGGTAAAGAGTACCCATTAAGACGCAGACTCTGAGACCAGACCTCTGTGTTTAAATCCTAAGCAGTATCACATACCAGCTGTGACCCTAGGCAAGTCACTTAACTCTCTGAACCTTCGTTTTCTCATCTGTAAAATGAGGCTAAAATGGTACTGATGTCAAAGGTCGTTATGATGCTTAAAAGAGTTAATATATGTACAGTGCCCACAATGGTCCTTGAGGTGTAGTCAAATCTCCATAAATGGGAGCTATACTTTTCCTTTCTTGTTTCTGCACAAAGGCAACTCCTTTCCTCCTTCTTCCTTGCACTACTCCCTTCTGGTCTTGACAACTGCCTAGCCCTTTCTCACAGCAGAAAGGGTTTTCTTGGGAAGCAGTGAGATCCCTATCACCAATGGTATTTAAGCAAAGCAAGGCAGACGAGCTCCTAAAAATGTGGAGAGCAGATTCAGGCATGGAGGATTGACTTCGAAAGATTCTTGGATTCCCTGCTATTTCTATGGATTTAGTTGCTGCGAATATTTGTGAGGCTTTAGAAGTTTAGGTGAGCTTCAATATGAAATTTCCTGGCTTGGGATATCCTGGGAATAGTATTTCCCCAGACAGAAAGAAGTTTTCACTGAAAACACTTGGAATGAAGCCTAGAGTCCTCCAGACCTCAAGTGGATTATTTGTGACAGAAATCTATGCAGGGTGCTCAGGGACAAAGGAGGAGGCCAGGATGGGGGATGGGATGGATTGAAGAGGAAAGTGGGGAAGGGTTCTTATGTTCTTTATGGCCAGTACTCTCACCCCTACTATAATATATGCTTTTTGCAGGAAGGAGCTTTATAAAGATTCATTGCAGTGTTCCCAGCACAAGAAAGGGACCTGCTAAATGCCCATGGAGCTCCAAGCCTGGCTAAGCAACAATAATGTATGAGGCACTAGGCACCTTCACTGTTCCTCTCTTGTTTCCTCATCTGCTCAGTGGGCAGTTTCTTCCAGCGTTGAAGGATAGTAAATACAGCAAGGAGTCAGCTACCATGAAGCCAGTATCCCTGGTGTCATCAGCACATAGGTTCCAGCAGTCACAAGAAGGAGAATGTGAATCTGGCTCTCCGTCTGGGCCCCCAGAACTGGTGAGATCCGGTGCTGAAGAGACAGCTCCCAGAAGAGGGAAGGCTGAGGGTGCCAGGCCAGGCACTCAGACTCCCTTCTGTGGTCCCCATCCTGTCCCAGATGCTGCCTATCTGGGCTCGCAGGCAGAGAGGGTCAGCAGCTGGTGATTCCATCCGTCCAGAAAGACCAGTTGAGATCGCCATATCCTGGGAGACTCTCAGGTCACTCTGCCTGATAATAATCATGGAGAAATGAGGGGTGGTATCTAGGGGAGGCAAACGGAGCCTGGCCTTGAAGAAGGATTAAGGGGATCCCTAGAAGAATGGCCCCCAGACCCACATGTCTTCCACCTGGCCCAAGCCAGAGGATGCCTGGAACCCTCAGCTGCAAGCTCCTGGCACGTTTAGTGTAGGATGTACCAGGGGTCGTGGGAGGTGACTCTAGAATGGGGAATATTTGTCTGGATGACTGACAGGTGTGTGTGTGGTGTTATGTGTTCATCTTTCTCTCTGTGTGTCTTTCTCTGGAGTGTTCCTGTTTAATTTTTAATTTTCAGACTTTCCTTATTTCTGGTGTGGATCTCTGTGTGGGTGTCCTGACTGGGTTTACCAGTGCACCTGTGTCGAGTCACCTTGTGAGTTTGCCTTTGGTATGAGTGTGTGACAATCTCCTTGTTGTGTGGGTGTTGTAGGAGTGAGCATTGTGTATGTGTGTGAGCCATTTGTTGGCATACAGGAGTGTATTTCTCTTGTCTGCCCCAGTGCATGTGGTTGTGGCATGCCCCTCTTGTTTTGCCCTATCATCTTTCCTAGCACTTAGCAGGGCCTAGAGCATTATGCCAGTGTTTGTTTCCTCCCTCCTTAGAATGTCATTTCCCTGAGGCCGAGACCAGATGTGTTTTGTTCACAGCGCCATCCTCAGCTCCCACAACGTGTTCGGCACCAGCAGGCACTCAATATAACACTGCAGAGTGAATGAACACTGTGTCCAATGTGTGAATGCTTCTCCGGCTGCGCGACCCATTTCTGTGTAATGCTGGGTTGGTGGGGTTGGGTGACTGTGAGAATTTCTGGGGTGGGTGTGTGTAATTTGCTCGTAATATGTACCAGTTTGTACGTGTGTGCAAAAGTGTCTAAGATGTGACTGAATGAGCCTGTGTGTGACTGGGAAGCCTGAGTGTAATCAACTCCCGTGTGTGTATGTGTGTGCTTGTGTGTGTGTGAGCGTGCCAGCATGTTTGTGCATGTCTCACGTGTTTTATGGTGTAATTGTCTGGTGTGCTGGTAAGAACCTGTGTGTGCCTGGGGAGTGTGTGCGTGTGCTCCCGCGTGTGTAGAGTGTGTGTGTGTGTGTGTGTGTGTGTACTCCAGGCTCTCACCTCTTCGCTCTCCTCGCGTCCTGCGCTCGGTCTGGGGGCGGGGAGTGGGGGTGTGGTGAGGGCACTGCGGCTCGGCTGCCCGCCCTCGGCGCTGCGGCTCCGGCACGTCACCGTCCCTCCCCGTCTCCGCCGTGTCCCCGCCCCCCGGTCCTTTGTAGCCGGCCGCAGTGCTCTCTACAGCCTCCCAGAGTCTCCGCCCCGGCCCCGCCCCTTCCCCGCCCCGCCGCGCGCCCCGCCCCGCCCCTCCTCTCCCCGGGCCGCAGTCGCGCCTGGGCCGCCGCGGGCCCGCACCAAGCGCGGAGCGCGGCGCACGGCGGTGGCCAGGGCCGCGGGCGGGCGGGAGCGCGGGTGGGCGGCCGGCCTTGGACCGGCATGGCGGACCGGCGGCGCGCGTGGAACACCGAGGACGACCTGCCCGTGTACCTGGCGCGGCCGGGCAGCGCGGCGCAGACGCCGCGCCAGAAGTACGGCGGCATGTTCGCCGCGGTGGAGGGCGCCTACGAGAACAAGACCATCGACTTCGACGCGTACAGCGTGGGCCGCCGCGGCTCGGCTCGCACGCCTCGCAGTGCTGGCCGGCCCGACGCCGTCGGCCTGCCAGGGCCGGGTGGTAGCGAGGACACGGCCAGCGACGTGAGTGAGCTCTCGGGCTCCGCGGTCAGCTCGCCGGGCGAGCGCGATGAGCGACCACCCGCGCTTCGCATCCGTTGCCCCGCACCCCGTGACCTGCCACTCGGCCGGGACAATGGCCAGGTACCCTCGGGGCGCGCGGGGACCGGACGGGGGGGGCGGGGCCCTCGGGACAGCTGGGCGTGGAGCCGCCTGAGCGGAGTGCCGCGGATGCTGCCACCGGGCTGGAGAGGGCCACGGAAGGCCCCTCCCCCACTCCGTCACACCGGAGGGTCGGAGAGGTGGTACGATTTGGTAGTGAGACTCCAAAGGGTCCTTCGAAATCCAGCTCCCTGCTCTTTTTCTGCAGGAAGAGAGAGCAAGGCTCTGAGAAGGAAAGTAAGTTGGCTACAGCCGCCACATGGACCCTTAAAAAGCGAGTGGACCTCTGGGGTGAAGTTAACCCAAGGATCCCCATTCCCTGCCTTAGGAAAAGAAGGGGAGCTCCTTTCGCATTCGTCCATTCATTTATTCACTCACTCATTAGTGATTATAGAGCACCTACTGTGTTCCAGGCTCTGGAAAAGGTTCAGTGAAATGCCTGTGGTCACACAGGTTAATGCTGAAAGGAACCCTTCCTGTGTGCCCCCTCTGTGCTTTCTGGGGGAAAGATTTGGTTAACGATTTAGATGGGTCGGGCAGATAGAACTAGAAACTGTTATCCCCAAGCACCGACATCTTCAGGGGATGCTCCTGAGTCCCACAGCACGACGCCAGTCTGCTCTCTTCACAGAGCAAGTTGGAGGCAGAGCAGAGATTTGAACCCCGGTCTCTGGCTTCCTAGACTTGGAGGTTTTTACCCTCCTAAAGTGAAGGAGCATTAGGGAGAGGGAATGCCAGGCCGTGGGCCCTATGGCTTTTCTCCCTTAAGCTAGAGGTCGCCATGGAACTGGAGGAAGATGGATGGGTAGACAGCACAGCTTTGGGACGTATGTGTGAGGGTCGGGGCCAGATGCCAGGACAACGAAAGTTGGAACACGGGAGGTCCAGCGAGCTGTCACCTTAGCCCAGAACTCAAAGTCTGAGCACTGCTGAGGTCCCAGACCTCCGGTAGGTGCTGGAGTCCCAGCTCAGCACGCTGGCCCCACCCCAGGCCAGGGTGGGTGACAGATACATTGTGAGAATTAAATCAGTTAATGCTGGTGGGCAGTGAGCATTCAATAAATGTTCGTTGTTGAATTTTACTATCATTTTTTATTAACCCTTCTCCCCCCTTAAATACTGTGAGAGGCATGAAGTGAGCGGGAGGAAGCAGAGCTCAATCCAGACAGAAATCTGGGAGGGCTTCCTGGAGGAGTGGGGGCTGGGGCAGCCTACCGCTGCTATAAGCGGTACCGGGTCTCCTGCTGCTTTGGTTCTCTCGCTCTCGGCGTTCTGTCCACCTTGCTCGGGATCTCTCCATGGTCCTGAACTAGGTGCTTTGTAAAGGGGAGGTCTATAGTTATGGGGTGGGGGAGAAGGGCGGGCGACATCGAGTCATCTCCTTTTCTCTACCCCTTCTTATTCTCTCCTGACCACCTTCTTTCCTGGTGGTCAACCTTGCTTGGGATCCAGGCTTCTGAGCCCGAGCGGGAGGCTTCAGGGTTGCGGATCCAGAAGTCAGAGTCGGTACCGGGAAACCTTGGTTTCCAGCCAAGGCACTTAGTCCTCTTAAACCTCAGCTTCTCCACCTGTGAAATGGGGATGGCATATTTCTCCCAGGCACCCACAAGGCGTGGTGGAGTATTAGGGAGGCGAGAGCGCTTTGTGCACGTCCGGAAGCTGTCTGAAAGTGAGTCCCTGACGGAGCTACGACCAGTGTCACCAGCGCCAGCATCGCTCCCAGGCTCTGTCTGGGGCAGCTCCGCAGCCGCGCCTAGGCATTTAGGGATGGTGGTCGCTTCACCTCTTCGACTCCTCTCTCTCTCTCCTCTTCTGACCCACTCTTCCTTTTCTCCATGGCTTCTCGGGGACTGGACAAAAGGCGGCGCCTCCGGCGTGCCTAGGGCTCCAGAACTCCTCTAGGTTTGGGACTGCGGAACCGAGGGGCTCACGGTCTCCCTCAGGGGAAACGTTTTATTTTCTGGGGACCAAACGGCCACGGGGCTCGGGTTCTGGGGCGGGCTTCGAGGCTCCAGTGCTTTGCAGAGGTTGCCGGGGCCCGAGGTTCTCCCCCCGCCCAGAAAGCTCTCTCCTGGGGAGGAAGGAGGAGTTTCTGCGGCGCAGGCGCAGCGTTTGCTGAGGCCGGAGGCCCAGCGACTGCGGCGCTTTGTACCCGGGAAGTCTGCTTGGGAGCAGCGATCTGTTTGGCCAATCGCGAACTGGTGCCCCTCCCCCAGATGCCACGTGGTCTTGCCCGGGCTTTGGAGATTCCCTGTCCAGACTGACCCTGGGGACGTCCTGATGCGTGGAACCGACTTACCAAAGCTGAGGAAGGGAATGTAGGCGTTATGGGAACAGAGACCTGCAAATTCTGGGTTCTGCAAATTCTGGGTTGATTTAAATTGTTAAATCAACAAGGATTTAAGACCCAGATCAGAGTCCAGAGGACAGACTGGAAGAATGAGTGTAGGAGAATGAGTTCTAGATAAGGTGGGCAGGAACCTGGCTTCCAGAAACTGTTCCGCTGTAGCTAATATACTTTGCACCTGAGATACTATTTTATTTCTGTAAGCCCAAACTTTCCACCTGTATAATGGGAAAATGATGGTCTAGTGTTCCTGGAATACTAAGTTGCTTCTCTTCTGTGAATTTACAACCCCACATCTATCCCAAGGCCAAGGCATCTCTAGCCTCCTGTCCTGGTGTGGGTGACTGGTCTCTAGGTGGCTGTGGAGGGAAGGGCTTCAGGCCTCAGCTTGCTTGGTGGGGTGTTTTACCACCCCTAGCACATCCTCCCTCTGGGTGACAACTTGAAAGTAAAGAAAATGGGTCTTTTAAAAGATACTGCAGGTTTGTATTTTGCAGGCAGAAAGTGAATGGCAGAGAAGGTTAACATTTTATTCTGTCTGGAGATTTGGGGTACCTGTCTGGGATTGTGGGGGCTTGCTAGGAATACCCCTTCCCTCTTCTTTCTGGTCAAGAAGTTTATCAAGCTATGCCCTGGCCTCCTGCCCACCTCTCACTGTGGTACACTATACGCTGGGAAGCAGGACATCCTATTCTCCTCTTGTCCCCCCCAGGCTCTCCTGGGGTCTGTGGGGACGTTAGTACCAGCGGTCTGGCCCTCCAAACAATCACTGGTAGGCAAGCCTGTGGGGGTGACCTGGTGGCCCGAGGTCCAGGCTGTGTGATGAGAAGCTGCTGTAGGGGGTAGGGAAGGTCAGCCGTTAATTAGGTTAGGGCCTTGTCTCTGTCATTCGGGCTGCTCTCCGTTGGCCTGGCAGTAAGGCTCCTGCTGAGCTCTCGGGGAGGCTGATTCAATGATGGGAGTGGGGAGGGTGGCAGGAGAGGCTTTGTGGAGAGGCCGTTAAAGATGAGTCTGGGAGATGGGTAACCTTTTGTCTGGGGTTAGATATTAAGGAAGAGGGTACAGCTTGAATAAAGGCCTGGAGTCCCTGGGGATGGAAAAGAGCTTGATCTATTCAGGGAGAGTGCACAGCGGATGGACCAACAGGAACGGAGGCTGCAGCAGGAGAGGCAGAAGAGGGCGGGGGCAGTCGTTGGGCCGGCTCCGGAGGGCCCCCTGAATGCTCCCGCAGCTCGGGCGGATCCTCAGCGCCCGCCCCACGCTCCCCGCCTTGCGCAGCTGTTCTGTCGTGGCCCGCAAATGCGGGGCCGCACACCTGTGGCGCTGCGGCGGGCTTTGCCGGCGCTGCCCGAGGCCGTCTCCGGCATTTAAAACACCCTGAAAACCAGACCTTCCCAATCGCGAGAGCGAGGCCGGGGCTCAGCCTAGGCGTGCGCGCAGGGCGGGGGTCGGCAGGGCTGGGCCGTTCGGGGGGCGGGGGGCGGGGGGCGGAGTGGGGGGGGGGATCGGAAGGGAAGAGCTTCCTGGTTCGAGCCGAGAGGGGCGAATCGGGCTCAGCTCCGCGCCGCCGGGAGGAGCTGTCTGTCTGTAGCCCCCTCCTCCCGCCCTCGCCTCTCCCTCCTCCTCCCGCCCTCCTCACCGAGCCGGGCGGCGCTGGCAGCCGGAGCGGCGGCGGCGGCGGCGGCGGGCGGGCGGAGCAGCCAGGGCAGCGGGCGCGTGGGCTGCCGCGGGCGCTGAGCCTCCATCCCTCTCTTCTGCCCTCCCGGGCCTTTGTCACCGCGCCTGCGGGGAGCGGAACCGGTTGAGAGCCGGGCCAAGCGAAAGACAGCCCCACAGGTCCGCCGGCCGGGCCGAGGGCGCCAGCAGGGCCATGTCGTACCAGGGCAAGAAGAGCATTCCGCACATCACGGTAAGCCGGGCCCCCCGGCCCCGCCTGCCGTTTTTTGTGGGGTGGGGGTGGTCGCCGCCAGGGTCGGGATCCGCGGGGGGAAGGCAGGGGCGGCCCCCGAGGCTTCCTGCGTGGCGGCGGGTGGGGCGGGGCTGATCTCAGCACTGCAGCCCCCTCCCCCCCAGCCTCTGGGGACAATGGTGGTGGTGGTAGGGGGAGCCCCGCATGGCTAGGCGGGGCTGGAGCCTCGGGTCCCTCTCCCCGCGGGCCTGCCGTCCTCCAGCCCCCACCCCACGGGAAGTGCGGGAGGGTGGCGTGGACAAGGAGGATGCGGAGCTGAACAAAAGAGGGAGGGGCGCGGGGGGCCGAACCCCTCCCTCCAGCCCTGGAGCCTGGATGGGGCGGAGAGCGCCGAGCGTCCTGCGCCTGGCCTCAGCACCGTCCAGCTCTTGCATCTCGCCGCCGAGTTCCTTCCCTGCCCGAGGAAAGAAAAATACCGTCCTACGCCTCCCATTCCCCGCGCATACTGATGGAGTGGAAGCCTGGACCTAGAGACAGCGCCATGATGGAGAGCCCCTCCCATTCCTCACCATTGCTAAAAATAAACCTAATGGGGAGGCACTGGCAGCTGTGGCCCCAGAAGGGTTAACACTGAGGGGTAGGAGAGTAGTGGGGGTTGAGCTGTCCCCTGTCCCTGGGTGTGACCGGAAACAAAGGATCCCTGCTTTGTCTCGGGTGGGGAGCTGAGGGCTGAGGGCGCAGCTTCAGGGAGACCTGTCCTCCACCCCATTCCCTCCGTGACACCCCAGTCGAGCCAAACCAATCCTGAAGGCTGTGGCTCACAGGCGTTGGGGAAACCTATGGGCCTTTGGTAGCAGCTGCTGGAGTAGCCAGGTGCTGGGAGGTGGCATTCTGGGTATGATAGAATCCTCCAGCATACCTGAGGTTTGAGGACAGGAAACACAACATAGTCGTTTATCCAGAATCCTGGTTCTGGAAGCCCCAGGGCACCTACCGGAGGTGGGCAGCTTTGGGTAGGGGGTGGGAGCTGACATTTCTCATTTACTGCCCAGTCTATCACAGATACTATTTTGAGTCTTTTCAATAAATCCTTTGAAGGAGGCATTGTCTACCTAAACACCCCAGAGGCTAGAGCACTGGCTGGGGCACAAGTGAGAGGCAGGTTGGGACAGAGCCCCCATCCTCCCACCCCTGCATCTTCTCTCCAACTGTGGGCTGAGTCTTCCTCGGAAAACCCCTCCTGGACCCAGCTTCAGGTCTTGCCAGCAGACCTTTGGTGACTTCCTGTCTAGAGTGTGTCCCCTGAGGGTAGTGACCATCTCTCATCCACCCATTATCCCTGCCTTCTGAGATATGAAAGTGTGGGTGGCCAGTCCTATAAAACTCTGGTGGCCTAGAAGTCATGGGAAGAGGTGTGGTTGCCCCAGGCAAGGCAGTGCTGGGAGGAAAAGGGGGGTTTGTTTGAGCAGGTCCCTCTCTTGAACCCTCAGGGGCACCAGGGCAAGTGATGGGAGTCGGGGGTGAGGCAGTGACTGCTGAGTCTGGAGCCTTGGGGCCCATTGTGGTTGTGGCCCGTGGCAGGTCTGTCCCCCTCTCAGGACCCCAGTATCCAAGAAGGTAGTTTTGCCCAGTGGTCTTCGAGGCAGGTGTGTAAGAATGGCGCTCCAGACTTGAACAGCTGCCCTGTCCTCCTGCTGTGGCCCTCCCAAGTGGAGATGGCTGCCCCGGCTTTTGTATCAGACAGATCTGGGAGCTCAGCCTCACTCTGCCACCTCTCAGCCTCTGCGCTCTGATATCCCACAGGGGCCCACACTGGCTGCTTCCCAGGACCAAGGCGCATCCAAGAGGACTCTGGCAAAGCACTTAGTGAGTGTCAGGCATGAATAAGGGCAGTAGAACTACTGGCTGATGCTCTGCTTTCATCTTCGTGCGAAGCCAGTAGTCAACCTGTGTGTCAAAGAGAACCAGATGGCATGGTTCTAGCAGCTTCGATAGCATGGGTGCATGGGGAGGAGATGCTGAAAAGTATATTTAGTTCCTGGGAAGGAGGCCCTTGAGGAGCCTTTATTTGTCTTTCATTTGGTCCACATAAGCCCACTTCAGCCAGAAAGACTTGTGGCTTAAAGAACAGCAAACCAGAGAGGAAGGACTTGGATGGCGCTCCTGTGTAGGACCCTCACCTTCCCAAGGATCTTTTGCTGATAAATGTACACGTTGTGACAGAAACCAGAATGCCATTAAATGAGTGGCAGGGCTCTGTGGCTTTCCAAATGCGGCATCCTTAGTTTGCACAGTAGTACTCATCTGGTAAATTAATAAGCTCTGCACTGGGCTGGGCATTGTGCTGGGTGCTAGGGAAAGGAGGCATGAGATGGGTTTGCCCGTGCCTTCCCAGAGTCTGGCAAAGACCGACCATTCCACTTGAAATTGCATCCGAGCGTGGGGGGTCTGCTAAGGGGACACACAGCAGGCTGGCGGAAACCGCAGCAGGGACACCCACCCTAGTCCTGGGAGGAGTACAGGGAGGACGGGGGCTTGTACATGAGTGGAGGGAGACCCAGAGGCAACTGAGTGTGGTGTGTGGATGAAAATGAAGGAAAGTCAGCTCTGTACAAACCTCTGCTTCCCAGTGTGGCCGCTCTATGCAGGGAGGACAAATCCTGGATGTATATGGCTCATAGAGGGACCTGGGGGTTGAAAAGGACAAAGATACAGCTCTTAGCTCAGTCCCAGGATCCATCTGCTCACTGTTCGGTCCCTCTGTGCCCCCTGTGAGCCTGAGCATTGTCATCTAACAATCATCGGGATAAGGTCCCAGATTAGCCGGAACATTCAGAGATGGGGTGAGGGTCCTTGAGCAGAAGAGGAGAAGGACATCCCAGACAGGGGATGGCTGAGTTAGGACAATGTTCTACCCGTGTTGATTGTGGTCGGGCATCCTTCCTTCTATTTCCACCTCAGCCTTTCCCTGAGATCAGAGAGTGCCCCACAGAGAGGAGGGAAAAAGCAGAAACACTTAGCTTCAGCCCCTAAGGATTGTTTAAAATATTTACAAAGCTCTCTTTCATGTGTGGCTTTTTAAAAAAATTAATGGTACAGCCACAGATTAATTTAGCTGAAGCTGTTTCTGAAGCCCACTGCGGTGGTGAAGTGTTAGAACATCCTGGGCGTGGCTCTGAGCAAACAAAGGCACATGGCTTCCTGGCCCTGCAGAAGCTCTGGGCTCTCAACAGAGCCATGGAAGGGGGAGGTCTGCTCGTCATTGGGGGTGGGGGAGGGGGACCAGAGTGCCCACTGCAAGGGTGAAGAATTATGATTATTAAAAGTAGGAATTCATGGGGACTGATTATTTGTGGGTTTGCAGGCTGTTAACAGCATTCGGCATGACCTCCATGATCTCTCACTGGGTTTTCAGAGCAGTTCTATAGGGCAATAGCAATAGCCTCCCTGTAACCCAAAGAGTTTCGGTGGCACGTAAAAACTCTTGCAGTGGCCTGTGCAGGAAGAAAGAAATATCCAGGTGCAAGCAGAGGGGCTAGAAGGGCTAGTCTGTTGCTATGAAAATCACTATCTGATCAAAATCTGTGTGTGTCTGCATGTGTGCGTACCATGAAACAGCGAAGATGGGAAGAAAGAGATCAGTAAGTGAAACTCACATCAGACTCAGTTAGTTACTCTGATGTGCAAATATGCGAAACACGTGAAACACTTCTCATCAGTTACTCTGATGTGCAAATATGAGAAACACTTCTTCCTGAGGATGCCACTCAGTTCAGACACTCAGTTTATTTACATGCCTCCCCTTTTTTTACACAAAGGATTTGAGATGTCCACAGGGATTTGTCATGCATACAGTGCAGTCTGGGACTACCAGGGCCGAGGATGGAGAAAGAGCTAGGAACAGACCTGCCCATGTTTCAGGCCACTGGAAGCGTGCAGCTGGACATCTGATCCCCATTTGGAGCTTCTATCATCCAGGGCAGAGACGCAAACACCCTCACTTATGTCTAATTCATGACCAGAGAAGGGGTCCCCCATATTCTTAGGGGAAAAATTACTCTGTTTAGATTAAATTCTTGATAAGCATTTCAGAGAGGGTAGCAATGATATTGTTAGGACTTCTTCTGTAACCCTAGCCGTGCCAACTTAGCCCCACGTGTCTGTTTCTCGTGATGAACTTGGCCACGACTGAATCCGTGGTATTCACGTGATGTGACATATGTGAGTGTGCCTGGCACATTTCAGTGCCTGACAGATGATCGTTCCCTTCTCCAGACTCAGGCTCTCTCTTGGAAGAAATGAAAACTCAGAACGGCAGGTGAGCAGGCAAGTGTTCACCACCTCTCTGTTCTGTTCTTGGAACTGTGCGCTGTGATGGGCAGCTAAAAATACATATTTCATGATCCATGACCTTAACAAGCTTACTGCCTAAGTGGCAAAGTACACACAAAAGCGATTAAGGATGACAGAGCACAGGTGTTAGAGTGGCTTGGGGAGGGGAGGACTCAGTGTTGGTGAAAGCAATAGGAGGTGGCTTCCTGGGATGTGGGGGGCAGCACAAGCTAGATGTTGAGAAATTTGATTGGTGGAGACAAGGGAAGAGTGAGCAAGGCAGGTGGAACAGCCTGTACAAGACTTGCGCTAGAGAAGGAATATGGTCAGAAGAGAGTGAGGCTTTAGAGGCAGCTGGATCCGGGTGGGGAATGAGGAACAGAAAATACGTGTGAAGGGCTGCAGGTATGGGGGGATTCTGTAACACTTTGGAGGTCAGGTAGCATGTACCCAATTGGGATGGAAATAGCATATAGGTTCCAAGTCTGGCTCAAATACGGGTGGGTTATTTGATCTCAAGCAAGTCACTTTCTTTTCCTGGGCTTCAGATTCCTTCCCTTCCCTTTTCTTTTCTTCTTTCTTTCTTTCTTTCTCTTCCAGCCTCCCACTCTCTTTCCTTCCGTCCCTCCCTCTTTTCTTCCTTTTTTTTTTTTTTTTTAAGGTTTTATATATTTATTTGAGAGAGAGAGAGAGCACAGGGGGAGGAGCAGAGGGAGAGGGACAAACAGACTGGACAGATTGGGGAGCCTGACGCGGGATTGATCTCATTACCCTGAGATCATGACCTGAGCTGAAACTGAGAGTTGGATGCTTAACTGACTGAGTCACCCGGGCGCCCCTGGATTCCTTTTCTTGCCCCTGGATTAGAGTTGGGGTACATGATCCAGTTCCAAGTCTAGGACACTCTGACTTTATTCTGTGAGTAACAGGGAGCCACTGGACATTTGTGAACTGGGAAGCTGGTATGATAAAGGCAGCATGAAGGAGTGTGAGTTCTGAAACCAGACAATTTGGATTTGGAGTCTAACCGTTCCACCGACTCCCTATGTAATTTGGGCAAGTGTCTTATTCTGTCTATGCACCAATTTTCTCATTTGTGAAAGGGAGATAGTAATACTCCACAGGGTTTTTTCCTGAGAATTAAATGACTTGCTATGTGTCAGATGCCTAGACTAATGCCCATATGTGGTGTATCCTCTCTAGGTTAGTTGCTATTATTCATAATTTGGAAAGGTATATTAGTCAGTCTTGTTCCATAGCAAACAACTGCCACAACTGGTTTTCGGAAACACGCATTTAATTCTGGCTGATGCTCTGTGAGGGCCTTGGATTGGCTGTAGCTTTGCCACTGGATGCTGGTGAAAAATCATCTCACTTTGGGACTTGGGCTGAAGGAGCCAAAGTGGGAGAGAAGGAGACTGGAAGCAACCTGATATGCTTCTAAGAAATTGTGCTCAATTATGGGTCCTAGTCAGAAACATGGGTCTAGTCAAAGAATGATCAGACCTAAGTCAATGGAGAGAAGTCTCATGATAAGCTTCCTTAAGGAGATATGAGGATTAAGGAGGGCAAGGATTGCATGGAGCATTGGGTGTTATATGCTAACAAGGAATCGTGAAACACTACATTAAAAACTAATGATGATGTACTGTATGGTGACTAACATAACACGGTAAGAATAAAAAAAAGAACATTTTAAAAAGAGAAAGAAAAGGAAAGTTGTGGCACATAAGGGATGCTAATAAACAGTTACTAGAGCTAATGATGAGAGGGTCAGGAAGTATAAAGGATGAGTTTGGAAGAAAAGGCCTGCACTGTTTCTTAGGTTGAATTAAGTTGGAAATGAACACTAAGCCGAGGGGTCTCAGTGGGCCATTGGAAATCCAGATTGGTGAAGGCGTACAGGGTGAGAGCCAAGGGCCAGATATGGAGATTAAGAACCCATTACAAGAAGCACTGGTAGAAGATAGGAAATGTGAGATAGTCTAGCTACCAGCGATTCTTAGCCCATGTGCTGTGAGCAGAGTGGTCTATTAAAAAAGTCCTCTGCAGATGTGCTGCTAAATTTTGATCAGCATGTAAAATTTATATTTTTGCAACCAAGTCTACAAATTGTTCTAGTAACATGTATCAGATGGAATCCTGGGCATTTACAACAAGCAGGGAGGTGTTGTTGAATGAGTCTAATTTTTTTTTTTTTTTTTTTTTTTTTTTTTTTTTTTTTTTTTGTGAACCAGAGGAAGCTCCTGTCCTGGAAAGAAAGCCTCAAGAGGATTTTCCCTTGGGCCCATAAAAGGACATAGTCAGGGCTGTGGACAGTGCCCTAGTGCTGAAGCTTAGGGACGTGAGCTACTCAAGATGCCTGAGACAGGCTGTTGTCACACCTAGTAGGGATGGCATGCTAATAATGAATGCTGACTGACTTGATGTTGTGTAGGTCTTTAATTACTTTAAGAATGCTGCAATTTTTTTATGCTGTTGGGACATGTGTTCTGAACACAGGCTGAGATTTGTTGCCCTGGAGAGATGCAGTGATGGAATCCTAACTTTGCTCTGGGAAAAGGCCACTCTGAATTGGTGTTGGTGGTTTGGGAGAAGGAATGAGATCTAGGGGGTTTTGTAGAGACACTGGTCTAGAAAATAAAAGCAAGCAGAGAAAAGGAGGGAAGTGATGGTTGTGAACATATGGTGTTGCTGCTCCCCACTCCTTCCTTGCACCAGGGCCCCAGGCACCTGGAACATTCTCCCTGGCCAATCATTCTCCCTGACCACAAGAGCCATTCACCCTCATATAAGCTGTGTCCATTCTCCATGGAGGATCCTTCCCCCAGCAGCTGGGAACTGTGAGCACTCCCACTTCAGTAACTTTGGTTTGTCTACTCAGTTGAACACTGGAGGGCTGGAACAGCATCTCATTCTCTTTGGCATCTTTCAGGAGTGCTCTTGTGGGCTGGTGACTGACAGAGAAGCTTCATACTGTGCGGGTGGATGAATGAAACCCGGCTGCAGATGGTGTTGCTTTGCTGAGTATGGTTTCAGCCTCTTCTGCCTTTGACTTATCTTAACAGAGAGCCTATCTGTGGATTTAGTATTTAGGTGGTGAGCATCCAGAAGAAGATGAGGATGGCATGAAGGGTTTTGGGCACTCAGAAAGGGCCTCCCAAGTGGTACTTTGGCAGTATAGAGGGGACAGAGCTGATATATTAATGGGCTTTGTTGCATTTCCCATTGAAAAGCAAGAGTTTATGATAAGGGCTTCTGTATAAGCTGGAGGATCATAGCACCCGTATCTCATGAGGGCTTGACTGAATAATGACCTCAGGTCAGTCCCATGGCTCAGTGAGTCTGATGCAGAATTGCAGAAAGGAAACAGGAAGCTGTTTTAGATATTGTATCTGTCCCCAAATTATGCTGCCCTGTATTTTGTCCCATACTCATCGACCCTTAGAGCTGAAGTCTTAAAAATATCTCAGCCAGTATTTTATTTGTACAACATTAAAGTTAAAAAGAACCTTTTAAGTTATACAAAATTTTCAATGTTAAGAAGGCAGGAAGTAGTGTCTGTGGCTTCTCCCTCACCCCCTACCTCTCCTCTAGTGTAAGAATTCCAAATACCCTCTCCTTGCATATCTCTCATGACGGAGAGATCACCACTTTACTCAGCAGCCTGCTTTATTCTTGAGCAGCTCCATTGTTGGAAAGCTCACTTGTGTGTGTGGACTGAGAGTCTGCCTCTTGCCCTACTTTTCCCCCGAGTTTTTACAGGTCTCCTTTTATTTTTCTGGAGGCTCCAGAAGGCAATTCCAAGGCATTTCTCCTTACCCAGGGCCCTCTCTTTTCCAAAATGTCCCGGTGCTCTATTCTTCATGGAGCACACTTTCTAGGTGCAATGTTAAGATTTTTCACTCCTTTTTTTCCTTTCATTTTCTTCTTTTCTCTTTTGCTATCCTTTATTTCTGGACACGCAGAACAAAATAGATTCAAATGAAAACTTTAATCACTGGGCACTTTTCAAACTGGCTTAAAAACTTTCTAGAGTCACAGACACCTTTGAGAAGGTCGTAAGAGCAATGGAAGCTTTTTCCTGCTTCCTCAGTGCTTGGACATAGGACATTTGGCATAAAATACTAGACTACATAGACCAGCATAGACCATATTCATCATGTGACATGGACCAAGGTGCTTTAACACATTATCTTTAGGAATCCTGTGAGTTGGCACTTTGATTGGTTCCATTTACAGAGGAGGAGACTGAAGCATGCAGAGGTTAGGGGTCTTGTCCCGGGTCGCCCGGCTAAGAAGCTGCATGGGAATAAGTTGTAGTCTCTGGTGTGAAGGATCTCCCAGTCTCATGGGAGAGATAGACAGATGACGATGAGCGTGGAAGATGAAGTGCCAGGAAGCAATGCTGACCATGAGGTGGTTGCCTGGAGCCATGGGAAGAGCAAGGGGTGACCGTGTATCCCTGGGGTTGGGACACTGTGGCCCACAGGGTGAGCTGGAAATCAGTGGGTAGAGCCAGACTGTCAGGAAGGCCATAGGAAGGCATGGGGGTATGAAGTCGCTGTTCAGGAGTCCGTGTGTGGTGAGTAGAGGAATGTGGGGGACACAAGGCTGGGGGAGGGGATGGGTCAGGCCAGAAATTACCCAGGAGGGCATCCTTTGTCTTGTACGTGAGGACAAGCCAGCTGATGAAGGGTTTAAAGGAGACATGTGACATGATTGTCTTTGTGTTTCAGAAAGGTCACTGGCTGTCATGTGGCAGGGACAAGACAGGCAGCAGGGAGACAGGTGGTGAAGGCTGAACTGGGACAGGTGCCATGGAAGGTGTGTTTCAGCGGGTACATGCAAGGACATTCTGGACCAGATGCAACAAGATCTAGGAAAAACTTGGGTCTGAGGGAGAGTTTGGAGAGAGGTCAGAGATGGAACTGAGCATTTCAATGAGATACATCTCCTCATGTTGCAAAGGTTAAAACACACACACACACACAAAACCAGGCACAGATTTAAGTGCCTGTCCACATGTTCATTCATTTGTCTTTCAAAAGAGCTCTCTGCATTGTGGGTGGAAAATGGACCCAGGCAGAGGAGAACTTGCCTGGGGCACAGGCTTAGAAAGGGTAGCGACAGATCAGAGCTCAGGTGGTCTGCTTGGCACCCACAGACTTAACCATCCAGCCACTCTGCCTCTTTGTCAAATGAGATAATGGGTGTGGAAGCATCTGGCTCACAGACAGCACTGCCAGTGTTTATTAGGTGAATAGGTCTCTGCATTTAATATCTCTTCACTGGAGAGCTCTTAGCAACCTTCAGAGCCCTTATTCCCTTCTGGTCACCATGGCAGCAATCCTATCAGCATGGCGCTGGGATTGTGCTTGGTAAAGAGTTGAATGGGAATACATGGCCAGTTCTTGCTTGTCCCCATTTTGCAGAGGAAGGAACTAAAGCTCAGACCTGTTAGCCAGGTACAGTGAGGAGAACACAGGATCACCACCCTGGGGGCAATGAGGCTGTTGTTCTGTAGGAAACAGGTGGAACTAGGTTCAAATCTCGCAGCACCCACTTCTGGCTGGGTGACCTTGAGAAATTATTTCACTTCCTTGAGCTTCCTCACTTGTAGCCATCATATCCACTTCTTTTTTATTTTATTTATTCACTTTTTTTTTTTTTTTGAGAGAGAGAGAGAGAGAGCAGGGCGTGGGGCAGAGGGTGAGGGAGAGAGAGAATCCTAAGCAGGTTTGTGGGTCCTATTCTGGGCCTCCACCTCACGACCCTGAGATCATGTCCTGAGCCAAAATCAAGAGTCAAACATTCAACCACCTGAGCCACTCAGGCACCCCCGTCATACCCACTTCTTCAGGTAATTTAATTAAAAGTGAAAACTCATATGGGGCGCCTGGGTGGCTCAGTGGGTTAAGCCTCTGCCTTCGGCTCAGGTCGTGATCCCAGGGTCTTGGGATCAAGCCTCGCATCGGGCTCTCTGCTGAGCAGGGAGCCTGCTTCCCCCTCTCTCTCTGCCTGCCTCTCTGCCTACTTGTGATCTCTGTCTGCCAAATAAATGAATAAAATCTTTAAAAAAAATGAAAACCCATATAATGCAGAATTGATGCTTAGCACACGCTCAGGGATATGATTTCCTTAAAGGCAAGGGATTTATGTCCACATTGCTTTGTATGAGATAAAAAGCAGACACAAGACAGCACAGGAATGGTCCTGACATAGGCACAGATGTAGCTGGTGCCATCCTCCTATAGGTAGCCCAAAGGCTCTGCCCGCTTCTGGGGTCATCATACAGGTGGGTTATTTTTAAAACCAGACATTCTGTCCATGAGAGACTATTTCCTGACTGTCTGCCAGTCTCATGGGACCTGAGATCTCACTGTTAAAACTGCAGTTGTCATGGAAATGGGCCTGAGCTTCCAGAGAAAGCTTGTAATCCATGGGGACCACCGCTATTTCTGATTCATGAAGGAAGAAGAAGATGCCACTGTGCTCACTACCCACACAAGTGGAGAGCAAATGGGTGTTAATTAGGTTTGGTCTCAGGCTGGTTGCCACTTCCAGGCCTGCCTTCCTGGAAAGTGTGGCAAAGGGCTGCTGGCTGACAGGCTGCTCCCTGAGGCAAAAAAAAAAAAAAAAAAAAAAAAAAGCAGCAAATGGACTGGTTTTTCTGAGAATAAGGGAATAAGTGGGATGTGCCGAAGCACCATATGGCAGCCCTTTCTGCTGTGGGAAGGTCGAATGGGAGATCTGTAAGGGGAGCCTGAAAGCATGGGGCTCTAGTTGGTAAAGGTAGGAACTGAGTCATGAATCATGAAGTATTTGAGCCAGAAAGCCCCTCAGATGGCTCTCATCACAGAATCTTGATGGTGTATCAGTTCACTTTGATGCAATAATGCCCCATCACAAACAATATTGTAATCTGACTTACAACCCCAAATATTTATTGCTTATAGGTCGGTGGGTGGCAGAGGTGTAGCAGAATTTAGCTTGATTTGTCTTCAAGCTTCTGTTTGTGTCATGTATTCTCCTCATATTCTCTCCTTCTGGGACTCAGAATGGAGGAGGCCCCCTCTTTGGGTCATGCAGTCTTCATGGAAGAGGATGGACTGTGAAGATTGAACTGAATCCACCTGCCCCTTAAAGCTTGTGCTCAGGGGTGCCTGGGTGGCTCAGTGGGTTAAAGCCTCTGCCTTCAGCTCAGGTCATGATCTCAGGGTCCTGGGATCAAGCCCCACATTGGGCTCTCTGCTCAGTGGGGAGCCTGCTTCCTCCTCTCTCTGCCTGCCTTTCTGCCTACTTGCGATCTCTGTCGAATAAATAAATAAAATCTAAAAAAACAAAAAAACAAAAAAACTTGTGCTCAGATGGGCATACTCACATCCACTCTCATTCTTTTGTTCAAAGCAAGTCACATGATTGTACCCTCAGCTGGTGGGGCAGGAGAACCCTGCACCTACATTGGAGCATGGCAAGTGCGGGGACGCAGAAAGAATTACAAAACAAATAGCACAATTCATCACAGAGGGCCGGTATCAAGATTATTTGGAGGTGTTTGTTAGTAACAAATTCTTGGCTTGTAATGTACATCTGGTAAATGAAAATCTTGACAAATCACCTGGATTGGAATTTCTAGCAGACAATCCCAGTCAGTTTTGGGAATGCATCTAGGTTCAGGTGCCTTGTTATGAGTTGTACATGCATGAGTGAGGTGTGCCTACCTGTCCTGTTGAATGTTTGGATTGTAAACATAAGCCTCAACATTAGTGGCTTACAGAGTCTGAAGAACTGGTAACTTTTAAAACTCACCTTGACATTTCTTTTATTGCAAGAGAATGCAGTTTGTGCATGGTCAAGCACATTTCTATCAAAGTGGGGCTTCCCAGATCTTTTTGAGACTCATTTCCATGCTAGTCCTTTGGAGGAAGGGATTCTTCATTTTCCCAAGGAGTGACTGGTCATTTCATTACTCTGATTATTTAGAGTATTAGTGAAGCATTTCACCTTAGTGAAGAACTGTAGGAGAGGGGACGTGGGGCTGCATGCCCTCCCCCCAAATTCCTGGGGTGGGAGAATTAAAGTATTGAAAGGGTGGTATTAAGCCTTAGTGCTAATATAACCAGCTACATACATTGTGAAACATAGCTCACGATTGTTTTTGTCCTCTGGGAGTATAAAGATGACAAAATAACAGCCAAGAAAGAAGAACTACAAGGCTGGATAAGGGAGAGGCAACTTCAGCATCCAACTTCAGGGTTTGGAGAAACCTTGCTGTCCCAATGCTCAATGAGGGTTCAGGACCACGGACAGCATGCACCGTCCACTTTGCATTCCTTGTAGACTATGTAGAACCTGGAGCTTTAAGAACACTGTGTCTGTTTATATACTATTTATTTTGCTGGAAGGTTCTGCTTCTCCTCCTTTTTTGGCTTCTTTGAACTTCTCATATTTCAGAACCCAGCTCAATTGTCCCTTCCTTGATGACATAGTCACTGTCTTCCCTGTCTCTGTAATAACAGCTTTGGTTTTCTGCTATTTTCCAGGTGCCCAAGGTTGCTAAACTAGTGATTTTTGGGTAAGTGTTGATTTGATTAGCACATCACCTCTTTTTTCTTCCAAGCCTCCTAGACCTTAATGGATTTTCCATCCCTCTGATTTTGCAGTGGAGATGACAGATTTTATTCCCACCAGGCAGGAGGGAGAACAACACAGGGAGTTGTTCCTGCTTCACTCAGGGATAGACGATGATGCAGAAATTTCACTGTGACCCAGACCTCCCCTCCTGGCTGAGGCTGACTGTTGTTTACTTTGCCGTTGTATTGGTAAGGATGTCTGAAGCTTTGAGGGCTAATTTTTGTAAGCAGCATTCTACGTAGTACTTAGTGTTTGTGAAGAGAGTGAAGACGTCCTGCCAGCACCAGCTCTCTCCCAGTTGGGGCTGTATGGAGATGATAGCAGGTTTGCAGACAAGCCCTTCCCTTCTCTGGGCTTCTTCTCTGACTCACAGACCTTTGGCAGAGATGTGATTACTGTCCAGAAGCAAGGTTTATGTGGGCCCCTCCTGAGGGTTTCCTTCAGCACCATCTGTGTTGTGCAGGCTTTGCATTAAGGCATCTTCTCTTCCTGGGCAGCAGGCTTAGGCTTTCGGGGAATTTTAAACCAGAGAAAGAGATTTCTAATGTGTCTGTTTGCTCTTTTCTCCAGTTCTCTGTTTCTTGCCCCATCCTCTCTTCCTGCCTTCCTTTCTTCCCTCTTGTCCGTTTCCTTCCCTCTCTATCTCCACTTCTGTCCTCTCCTTCTCATTCCCTTCCTCCTTCTTTTCAAACATTCTCTTCTTCTTCCCTTTCTCCTAGCCTCTTGTCTTTCACCACCTCTCCTGCTGCTCAGCAAACATTTGCTAAACACCCCTGGCTGGTCCCTGGGGATCTAGAGATGAATTACCCCAGGCACTGCTAGCCACAAAGGGATGTCCTGTCCTGTAGGAGACGGGCACATGAACAGTGACCTTGACATGGGCTCAGTGTTGTGGCAGAGGGCTGTGCAAGGGACAATGGGACATGCGGGTACCTCCACAGTCTCTGCTGGGGAGAGTCAGTTACTAGCAGAAAGATCTATTCCCCCTACCCCGAATTACTACCATATACGGAATTTGGTATTTTGCTTTTTCACCTAACATTTTATTGTCTAGCACTTTTGTCCACCCTTAGAAATCCCAGGGAAATATTTTAGCAGGTGAATGATACCTCATCATCATCAGTGGTATGGCTATAAGATTGTAATTAATTCTGGATCACACTTTTGTCCTTAATTCTTTGGCCTGTTTTGGGGATATTTTCCTGAGGACAGATTCCCAGGAGCATGACATCCCATGCTAAATTTTTAGGTCAAAGTTCATGAACAGTTTTAAGGCCCTTGATACATTTTGCGAAATTGTCTAGTGCTTGATCTTACTGAGATCATGGTGACCAGTCTGGACTCTGTCTACACATGGGGTTAGAGTCCCCGTGAGCTGGCACCTGCACACGCTCCACATCCCCACTCGAAGGGCATACTTCAGCCAGATGAAACCAGGTACAGATCCCCTGGCATACCAGCTTCCTTCTTCCTCTGTGCCTGTCCCCATGCCATACTCCTTTCTGCAATCTCTCTTCTCCTTTGCCATACGGCTAATTCCTACTCATTCTTCCAGCTCAGATAAGCAATTTTCCCCCGAGAAGAGCTAGAAGAGGGGGCTCTGTGCGCCTCCCTATCTCTTCTCTTCTCTCTGCCTCAGCACTTCACAGTCTTCCCCACTGGCCCGAGAACTCCTTAAAGGCAAGCACTTTATCTTTTAGTTGCACACACTGCTTCCTTAAATAGTTATTGAGTGTAGTTCCTGTTATAGAAGATGGCAAAGAATAAGCAATGCATAACTCTACTAGTACTTACAGGGGCTAGGCTTGTGCTAAACACTTTATATATATACTACATGGACTTTTCCCAACCACCTTATGAGACAGAGACGATTGTCCCCATTTGCAGATGGAGAAACTAAGTCTAGAAGAGGTTAAGTCACATGGATAATAAGTGGGCAGAGATTGGAACTTGTATCTGAATCTGGACATTCTGTTCCTCCATAACACCGATCCGAGGACTTGGAGCATGCTGAGCACAATTCACTTAAGGTCATTGCTATCACCGTGGAATGAATGACAGTCTCTGGCACACCCTGCTGTTAGACTTTTGTTGAATTTTTGATTAGATATTTCATTTTCTTCCAAGTATTTAAACACTGGTTGTTATACAAAGCTCATCATTGTTCATATATGCTATTTGTGAGAGCAGGGTATCATTCTCTTTTAAATGTGTGACTTCTACTTTGTTGAATTCTTAAAAATTATGTACCATCAAATTCACTCTTATTGTGAGATCTTACACTTAGATTTCCTGCATGAAGAAAGGGAGCCCTAAAATGCTGGGTCCTTGGCTCATAGACCCCTGGTTCTTTCTAAACTGTATCTGATTATGAGTGTCATGGATTCTAGAGTGTGGAAATGTTTTAAGATGTGGCAGAATGATGTTTGATAGAGACAGTGCTAGGCGGAAAGTTAGGGAACCTTGGGTCTATGCTAGACCCTTATTAGTTATGTGAATGTGTGAAGCTGCCCCGTCTCAAAGCCATGTTTCCATCTGAGGTCAGATCAGACCTAACGTTCCATAAGAGCCACTCAGTGCCAAAGGGCTTGGGGAGCTTAACTCTTGTAAAGCACAATTTCTAAGGTGTTGTCTGGGGAAACATCCTTGTCAAATTTTCCATACCACAAAAAGATCTATGTTTGGAAAATATGTAAATTCAGCTCCCTTCTTACATATTCACATTATACATCAATAAAATAGAGAATCTGGGAATTCCAGTTGTATAAATGATCTTTGTTTCTGCTTAACCCAGAATTTTCTAAACTCACTACACCTGTGATTCCCCTTTGGGAATAGCATCTACTTAAATGCCTCTGTGCTAGAATTCAAAGAGCATGATTCCAAAAATACCAACTAAAAGGCAAAGGCACTGCTAATGTTAAGGAAGAAAAAGAAGAAGTGACTTCAGCTCTTGCCTTGCTATGGACATGCTGGTTTAGAAATACACTTTCCCCTTGAGAACCCCAGAAGGGACCCCTTGCAGTAGCTACATACACTATCTGCCAGTAACTGGGGATGGAGGTGGATTTGAACACAAGCTGCACCATCTGATTCTAGGAAGAGAAGTGTGGGGCTGATATTCTGGTGCACTGTACTTTAAATACTACCTTTCAGGCTGAGCCTGTAAAGTCCTCTATTAAATGTGACAGAGCCCCCATGGGGGGACCATGTTCTGGAAGCCATGCACCAGCTGCTGCTAATGACTCACATTTCCCTGCTTTCTGGAGCCTGGGGAAATCTGCACACTATTTTATCTCTCCTTTTGGATATGTAGAGCCCCAACCTCCTCTTTCCTTGGCCCTGGAGGGGGATTGTGCAAGTTGTGGCTGATTTCTATCTTAGGGCTAAAAGGCAAGTTGTAGGGCCTGAGAGTGGTTGAGCTTGAAGCCAGAGCCCATCCTGCTGGGGAGCAGTATGTGTTGGCTCATACTTGTCTTCCCTGCCTCAAGGCCCATAGTTCCTTGTCTCATGGCTGTGATACCTTTGCTCTCCATCAAGATCCATTCTTGATCCTCCAAGAATCAGTTCAGGGCCCACCCATTTGTCCATGCATCCATCCATCTGTCTATGCATCCTTCCATCCATATACCCATCCATCCATCTGTCCATCTGTCTGTCTGTCCATCTGTCCATCCATTCATCCATCCATCTGTTCATCTGTCTCTCTGTCCATCTGTCCATCCATCCATCTGTCCATCTGTCCATCCATCCTCCCCTCCATCCATTCATCTATTCATCTATCCATCTATCCACCCATCAATCTATCTCTTCATCTGTCCATCCTTCCATCTGTCCATCCATCCGTCCATCCATCCATCCATCAACCAGCGAGGCTGTGTCTGAGTATCAGAGATGCAGAGGGAAAATCTTAACCCCCATGAAGCTAACAGTCTTGTCAGGACAGCTGCAGGGCACCATTTCAGCTGTCACCATTATCTGCATCAGCGTGTATGCAGTAGTCCCCCATGAGTTGTGTCTGACCCTGTCAGTGGGGGAGCCCCACAGTTCTGATGTCAGTGGGCAAGTCACATTTTAGATAAACATGTGAATATATAGTGTGTGGGGTGTACTCTAGTTGGTATTATGAAGTAAAGTGGGCAGTGGTGTGGGGTTTGCTGGTAGGACAGAAGTGTCTAGTGTTCCAGACAGGGCAGCCAGGGGGCTCTCAGGTAAGTGATGCTGAACAGAGACCTGAAGCAAGTGAGAGAGTGAACATTGCCTAGGTAGTGAGATTCCAGATTACATCGAGTCTCACTAACCTTGGCTTTCACTCTGAAGGAAATACAGAGCTGATGCACAATGCCACAAGAGGGTCCTGAGCGGCAGTCTGCATGCCCTGTTTCTGTTCAGTAAGCCTTCCCTGATTCTTTAGTTTGGGTTAACCCTTGTTCTCTGCGCTTGTGTAGTGTCTTCTGCCTTCCTCTCATGGCTGATGCCCTGAGACCACAGGGACCACTCTGGGCTGTATTCTGTACAGTTCCTCAGAGGGTCCTGATGGGATCAAACCCCAGTTAACGCCACTGTTTGCCAGATCAGGGAACACTCTGTATTTGATTTGTGTGCTTGCCTGCCTCTCCCTACTTCCTCACTCCGGTTTGTGCAGTCATCTCCATAGACATTATCGGCCTCCAATCCTTTGTCTCAGGCTCTGCTTTCAGGGAAACCTATGGAAGACACTCCATGGGAAGTGTCTATTGACTTGTCTCTCTCCCTACCCAAAGGCTGGGGCTTAAAGACAGAGGCTGTGTGTTTCATTCATCCCTGCATCTCCAGCTGGGAGATAGTGCAAGTATTAATAAGCACAGGACAAAATAATTCTCAACCTCCAAGAAATGCAAATTAACAAATAGGTATTAATGATAATGTAGGGTGCTTGCTGATTTTATGCGTGGCAAATTGGAGCAATACTTTTGGGAAGCTATTTCATCATATTTATCAAGGGCCATCAATGAGGTTTATACTGTTTGACCCAGTTGTTATGCTTCTGGGAATTGATTCTAACAATTCAAGCTGAACGAAAAGCTTTGTGTGCAGAAATGGTCATTGCAGCAATACATACCATTGTAAAAACATGAAAATAAGTGTCCAACAGTAGACAGATCACTAAACAATTTATTGTGTATCCAGAAGATGGAATATTTTGTAGTCACTTATGATTTTGAAGAACCGGTAATAACTTGGGGACTCTCTTATGATACAATGCAAAAAGGAGATAGTTGTGTCCTTTTTGGCTCCTAGAATTTGCTGTGTTTTTTGCTGCCTATGGACCTTGGCTACCAGTTGTCTCTGTCTAGACTCTGAAGGTTTGCCTTCCCTGGCCTTCTTCCCTACTGCTTGTTTGGAACAACTCATCTCAACATACTTTTTTAGGTGTGAGCTGGCCTGGTCTGGTTCCTGGTAAGGGTAGCAGCACCTTCTCTTTGCTCCCATGGTGGGCGCCCTCCCCTTTTCCTCTTGTAACCCTGTAAACCCGTGGCTTCTTATGCCTCTGCCTCTCCCACCGTCCACTCCAGGAGAGCACCTCCGTCTCTGTCCCTGCTCCGTCCTGGCCCCTCAGGGCCTGGCCCTATGCTGAGAGCTGAGGCAGTGAGCCAGTGCGTAATGTGGGCACGGATGAGTGGAGGCATGCTAACAGTCATCACAACCATGGGGCGTCGAGGAGAACGGCGGAGAGAAACCTCAGATGTTTGACTGGAGGTTGTTCTGGGGGAGTTATCTTTAGTTTATAGTCTCTCTGTTAGCTTTTAGAAGGTCTCTAAATGGAGTTTTATTCTATTCAGTAATAACACCCTAATAAACTCCTGTTCTATGAATGATCTCATTTCTTCAGCAAATGAACGGCGTCAGAGGGGAAGGAAGGCTGGTATAGATCTTGGCAGGCCACGGAGAGGCAGATCAGGGTGGGGACTGAAGACAGAGCCCCGCTCGAATCACCCACTGTAAAGCCACGTAAAATTGAGGGTGGGCTCTTAACACCTAGGAAAGGATTACTGTGAATTGGGTCCATTGACATGATGGGTTGTGCTTCCGATTATTTAGAAATTCCTTAATGGTTGGAGATGTATCCCGAGGTATTTCTAGGTGGTGGGTTATGCTGTTTGGGATTTATTTTACAATACCTGAGCAAGAAGAAGACTAAAGTGTTGGAGCAGTGGGGTGGGTGAGGGGGGGGTAGAATAAGTGAAATGTGAGTAGCCAGTCACTGAGGCTTTTGAGTCTGGGTGATGGGCGTGAGGGGACTTTATTATGCCATTTCTTTACTTTTGAAAATACTTGGATAACTTTATTATTAAAAGTTAAAACAAAAATTCTTGGCTTTTCCCTAGTGACACTTGATATTTTGCTTGGCTTTTCAGAGTGACCGGCTCCTCATCAAGGGTGGACGGATCATCAATGATGATCAGTCCTTCTATGCCGATGTCTACCTGGAAGATGGACTTATAAAGTGAGTTGACCAAAACACACCTTTTTTTTTTTTTCAGTAAGCTCTACGCCCGATGTGGAGCTCAAACTTAAGACCTTGAGATCCAGAGCTGCTTGCTCCCCTGACTGAGCCTGCCCAGCATCCCCAAAACATGGGTTTTAAGAAGCCAGTCTTGGGGTGTTGGGGTGGCTTGGTTGCTTGACCATCTAACTCTTGATTTTAGCTCAGGAGTTGTGAGATGGAGTCCTGTGTTGGACTCCCTGCTCAGCAGAGTCTGCTTGTCTCTGTCTACCTCTGCTTGCTGTCTCAGTCTCTTTTTCTCTCTCAAATAATTCTTTAAAAAAAAAAAAGAAAAGCCAGTCTCCCCAGGCTGCTGGGACCTTAGAGTTCTGCCCAGAATGACGGTGCTGTGAATATCAGGGATACAAAGGTTTGGGGAGGTCGAAACTGCAGGTGGGGAGGGGCTAGAGATTCTGGAATGTTCCCGCTGCACCAGCCCTATGCAGGCCATCAGAAGCAAAAGGAGGTGGGAAGTACACCTGGCAGGACAGTGAGGTCCAAATGCTGCCCCACATTGTCAGCTCGGGGCAAGGCGCAGAGGCCCCCCTAATACACAGGACTGACTTCACAGCTCTGTGACCTGCCCACAGTGTCTGGATTGGGTGGAGGGAGCCAGGAGAAAAAGGAAGAATGTTAGGACAGGGCCATGGTCTGCACTGGGCTGGAGGGTTCCTGCACCTTGTCCCTTTTGGCTTCCTCTCTCGCTGTGACATCCCAGTGTGTTCCATCTGCTCGGTCACTGTAACAAAAAACCCCAGGCTGGGCAGCTGAAACAAGAGACATTTACCTCTCCCAGACTGGAGGCTGCCAGTCCTGGCTCAGGGCGCTGGTGACGACGGTTCCGTCTGAGATCTCTTTCCTTGGGTTTTGGAGGGTGTCTTCCCACCCTGCGCTCACAGGGTCGTCCCATGTGCGCATGTGCACAGGACATCCCTCCTGTTGGATAAGGGCCCCACCCAAATGGCCTCATTTTAATGTAGTCACCTCTTGAGAAGCTCCGTCTCCAAATACAGTCACATTCTGAGATGCTGGGGGTCAGGGCTTCAACATAGAAGTTAGGGGGCTCCCAGCTCAGCCCACAACACCAGACTGGTTTTGATGGGGCGACCACATTTTACTGGCTATTCACGGAGAGGTTCAACTCTCTTTCTTTCACATGGTGAGTGCCCTGGTTTCACTCGTTGCTCCGCATCTTCCCCTGGAGTCTGGAAGAGCAGGAGCCAGAGACTGTCTCAGCTTCCAGCCTGGGCTGCTGAAGCAGGAAGGAAAGGCAGAGGGGAGTGTGAATGAGGTGAAGGTCAAGTGGAAATGGGGTCTGTTAACGGGACCATCTGGTGCCCTGTAGGCTTTGATGAGGAGGAGGAGTGGGGAGGGGGTGGAGAGGGGAAGGTTAGAAGGGAGGAAGGAGGAGGGAGGCAGGGAAGAGGGGAGGGGGGAGTAGGTGAGGGGATAAGAGGGAGCGGTGGATGGCCATGAACATGGAGAGACCATGTCCACAACCTGTCCAGTGAAGAGCTCGGGAGAGCATGGAGCCCTTCTCTGCCTCCCTCTGCCTACCCCAACTCCAGTCCCGATTCCGACCATTTCAAGTCCTGCCCAAGCCTTTCTTCTTCCACTGGATTCCTTCCTCTTGCTTCTTCCCAGCCACACTGAAAACATGGTACCCGCTGACTTAGCCCAGCAGCTCTCACCTGGAACCTTGCACCTCTGGCTGGAACACCTTGCCCCACCCCACGTTCTCATTTCACTGCCCTCCGCCCCCCTCACTCCCCACCTCTATCTGTCCTGTGGGTCTTGCTCATGTGGTTCCTCCTCCAGGAAGCTTTCCCTGATGCCCACGCTGGCAGCATTCCTCTGCTGGCCAGCCTGTGTGCCTGTCCCCACAGTCCCCAAGCTGCACTTGACCCTGACTAGGGACATGGCCTTAGTCAGTGCCAGATACGAGAGGTACCAGAAGTATTGATAGGAAGTGTAGCAGAGGAACCCTGGCCTGTCAGGCAGCAGGACCTTGGGCTCTTGGTCATAGTACAGGCTGGAACGAGAGGGAGAGAGACAGAGGTGGTGGGGGAGTGATGTTTCTAGGTCAACCCCCTGCTTCGATAGAGACAGCCACTCCGGGGTGAACTCTGTTTTGTGGGGCCTCAGGGTTCTGGGGCATGGGGTAAAGGATGCTGACCCTTTTGCAAGTCCACCTACCCACCTGTCACATGGGATTGAGGTTAGCTCTGCAGGAGCCTTGCAGTTCAAGATGTGTATATGTGAAGCAAGTGCTTACCGGGCAAGCTGTATTTATTAAGTGCTTGCTATATGAGTGAACACCTGGAGTCTTAGGGACTTTGGTAGACCGAGTTGTTCAGGAAATATGCAGTGTCTACCATTCATTATTTGTCAATTCCTCTTAGTCAGAAACCCCTTTTTATTTGACTCTTTCTCCTCCCCACACCTCACTAAGCAGAGCGAGTCTCTGGATGGTCATTTGGAGCATGGAGCCCTGCTGGCTGGGGGGCAGGGGTGGGAGGGCTGAGACCCAGAGGGACCGCCTATACTGACCTCAGGCACAGCCTGGCATAAGGAGGCTCAGTTATGCTCCTTCCCTTTGATTGAACACCAAGAATTCTTCTCTTTTGTGGCCATTTGCCCAGTTTTCCTGAAAGCGTGTCAGCTGTGTTTGTGTTAAATCGGTTAGGATTCATTGAGGGTTCCATCCAGTTTGCGAGGGCTGGTGACTCAGACGCTAGCCACAGAGCACTTGTGTGGGGGGCGAGGGTGGTGGTGGGGTTGCGGGGAGGGAGAATAGTTCTGGCTAATCCTTGGAGCCTCCTGTTCTGCACATACTGCCATGGAGAGCCATTTGTGTTCTTTCTCCTAATGCATTGGCAGTTCCATCTGGGTTAATCCCAGTCTGGGGAGAACCTGCTCCTTCGATGTAAGAGACGCCGGAAGGCAAGTAAGGCTGGTGGGCAGAGGCTAGATATTATATTAGACTTGGGGGAACTTGGCTTGAGTCCATACCCACCACTGACTTGCTGTGCAGCCTTGGACAAGTCAACATACCTCTCTGAATTCCATTTTCCCCCTTAGCAGAATGTGTTTACTTCTTATAAAGAGAAGCAACTGTCATGCCTTTAAAATGGGCCCCGCCCCTAACGGTAGTACTTGGCACTGCAACACGGTGACTGAGTCACACATCCACTCAGGCTCCATGTACCCACACACTGTATGTGTGTATAGCCCAATGCCCACTCTGGGTCACACCCAAGCCTTTGCCAGCATTAACCATTTGAACAGGATCCCGTTTTCTCAAAAAGCCAGTTGAAGCATGAAATGAAATGATCTGGAAAGTGCTTAGGAGAGCTGGCTCTCAGGGGTAACCTGCTCCAGGTGAAAGGTTGGGGGCCATCTCCTCCTGGACCCCCTGCTCTTCAGCTCCTAACGTATCTCCACGTGTTTGGAGCTGGACAGTAGGAGGATCAGGCACAGCTGGAGTCTGCACATCGAGTTGGAGGTGAGAGAGGGAAGGACATGGCATTAGAGGCTGCAGCACCAGTTGCCTGTGCTTGTGGCCGTGGTCACGGTAGTGGTCCCTAGACCCGTGTTTTTGCTAGAATTATTTTCAGTTTCAGGACAGAGTACGATGCCCCAATTCTGTGGGAGAGCCCAAGAGGAGCCCTCTTCCCACCCACCATAACTTGCTTAGACCAGCCCTGTGCAGGGGTCCAGAGGAGCCAGGATCGTCTTCTTCAGCTGCTCGAGTGTGGATTCTCTTTGGGACCTGACATGGTGGTCCCTGCAGCAATACTTGCCTGTATCTTCATTACAGGTGTTTTCTGTATCTTACAGTATTGTTGCCTCATCTCAAGAGTTCAGAGCCACTGTATTTTTTTTTTTAAATAAAATGTGCTCCTGTTCAGACCTTGTGGTCTTCACCAGGCATTGACCTTGGAGGCTCTCTTCTTTGTCCTAGTTCTGGCTGAGCCTCCCTTCCAATATGTCTCCTGCCTGTGGTTCCAACAGATGAAACAGCTGCCACAGTAGGGGGCAAGTCTTCCAAATTCTTAGGCTCTTCTCCCTTCTCCCTCCCTTTGGAATTTCTACCCCTTCTGGCACCTAACAGGTTGGGGAACAGAAGGGATGTCAGCGGGTTCAGAAAAATTCTGCTGTCCCCAGTGTGATTCCCTCCAGTCAGGTGCTACGATGTTTGTGGCTTTTTCTTGCAGGGACTGGGAAGCTAAGTAGCTTTCCTGAGGTCAGTTCTCAGGAGAGTGAAAACGATAATCCCAGTTGCCTGTCTGCATTAGCTTGCCACGGCTGCTGTAACAACATACCACACACACTGGGCAGTTTAAACAACAGATGTTCATTCTCTTGTGGGTCTGGAGGCTGGAAGTCTGAGATCAAGAGGTGGGTGGGTTGGTTTCTTTGAGGCCTCTCTCCTTGGAGTGTAGAAGGCCATCTTCTCCCCGTGTCCTCATGTGGTCAACCCTTTATACGGGTCTGTGTTCTGATCTCCTCTTCTTACAAAGACACCAAGCCTATTGGATTAGGGCCCACAGGGACAAACTCATTTTACCATTATTGTCCCTGTAAAGGGCCAGCCCTCAAATACAGTCACATTCTGAGGTCCTTGGGGTTAGAGCATCAACATACAGTTTTTGGGAGGGTCCCACTTCAGCCTGTAACACTACCTCTCATGGTCTGCAGAGCTAGGGGACGGTACACCGTGTCTCCTGCAATCTGGATCATCAAAGTGGTTGATAAAAGTGTTCTAAGAACTCTGGAGTTCTAGGCTAGTCTGAGGACCCTTTGCCACCACCATCCCCTGGAAGACTTCCCGGATTCCTGGACTGGTGAAGCAGCCCACCACCTTGTACTTCCTACCCCTGCCTGAGCATTCTCTGCCTACCCAGCACCCTGCCTAGGACCTGGCTCAGGAATGTTTACCTAATGGAACTGAAGCTGCACAGTTGGCTGCCATGTTGTCTTTCCTTTAAGAACCAAAGGCCAATTTGGTTGTTTCCAGACAAATAGGAGAGAACTTAATAGTTCCTGGTGGAGTGAAGACCATCGAGGCCAATGGACGGATGGTGATTCCTGGAGGTATCGATGTCAACACGTACCTGCAGAAGCCGTCCCAGGGGATGACCGCTGCCGATGACTTCTTCCAAGGGACCAGGGCAGCGCTGGCAGGCGGGACCACGATGATCAGTGAGTTGAACCCCTGCCTTAGGCACATGGGCCGTGACTTTGGTTCATCATCACCAGTGGCAGCAGAAACACCACATTCTCAATCTACACTAGGCAGTTTGCTCAGGGGACCAATTCATGTAATTCTCACCACAACCTACCATAAAGACTGGCACTGGTGGTAGAGAGAGGATTTTATAGGCAATCCAGACACTTAAAAGTTTAAATTATTTTAATGCATTGGAAGATAAATAACTAGCACTAGCACATCATGGGTGCTGTTGCATTGGGTGAGATTGAAATTAGCATTTAAATTTTTAGAAATGGTGAGCTGATCTAAAGAAAAGTATTAAGGAAAGAATGATATGGTTTGTAGGGAAATAAAGCAAAAAATTCCTGAACCTGGTGTGCACATGGCTAAAGTTTTGGGACAAGGGATATAGGTGTTATGAAGAAAGATGGGAGAGGAGAGGCTGAAAAAAGTTGCTGAAGGTGACACAGTGGGAAAGTGGTTGTTCTAATCAGTGTTGATGCAGTAATGCCAAGATAACGCTACATAATGAATAGTCCCCAGACTTCAAGTGTCACTTGTTCTCTTGGTGAATGATCGGAGGGACTAGAAGCAGGATGGAGTGATTCTGCCTCAGGATTTGGGTTGGGTTCAGATGGGCACCAAGGAGCTCCCACCCTGGAACCAACACCCAGCTCAACCATCCCCTTTTCCTGGCAGACAGCAGAAGTACAAGAGGAGTCTGGTAGAAACTTGCCATTCCTCTTACCACCTCATGTCTTCACTTACATGCTGAAGTTCTGTTGGCCAAGGCAAGTTGCATGGCAGAGCCCAAAGTCCCTGGGATTGCACTCTGCCCACCATGAACCCTGGTGAAGGTGAGAAGGGAGGAGGCATTGTGTACAAACAAAGCCATCTAGCACAGAGGTTTCCTGGGATCCTGGATTCTTCTACAGTATTTTGTAGTCTCCTGTAGTTTTTGAAGTAGCTTTTCTTTCTTGGATTCTATTTTATTTTATTTTATTTTTATTTTTTTAAAGGTTTTATTTATTTATTGGACAGAGAGAGAGAGAGAGACATGAACAGTGGGGAAAGCCAGAAGGAGAGGGAGAAGCAGACTCCCTGCTGAGCAGGGAGCCCAACACAGGGCTTGATCCCAGGACCCTGAGATCATGACCTGAGCTGAAGTCAGACACTTAACCAACTGAGCCACCCAGGTGCCCCTCTTGGATTCCATTTTAATAAATTATTTTAATTAATAAGTAAGCAACAGTTGATTTTCAGTGTTCTTTCAACTGTTAGGCTCTCTGGCTGCCCATCTCTCTCTCTCCTAGGAATCCCTTTGGAAGTATGCTGGGCTAGAGTTGGCCATGGCAGGTGGAGCTCATGTGTCAGAGCCTCCTTGTCCCCCTGATTCAGGAGGGAATGGCCCAGCTCATGAGGCAAGCACAGTCCTGGTCCCTTCTCCACAAGACAGCCTTTTGTGTGCTGGTTGGGAAAGTGGGAGGAGCCCCAGTGTTGGACCTGGATGGATTTGGACTTGGACCCCAGCTCTCCGGGTTTGATCCTGATCACTGCCACTCAGCACCAGTGTGACTGTGGGCAGTATTTAGCCTCCCTGTGCCTCAGCTTTCTCATCTGTAGGATGGGCTTTATTATCTGAGTCTCCCCAAGCATAGCATTGCTGGAAGACACACATGAGGTTCCTGGGTGTCGTGCATGACATGTGGCAAATACTTGGAGATAGAAGCTCACACAGTGCTGGGAAGTGGAGAGGGAAGTTACAGGCTCAGGGGACCTATGTGGAGTAGAGACAGAGCCCCAAATCAAGAGTCAGGATCTCAAGGGTCTTGCTTTGCTCCTTTGAGACCCTTAGGGCAGGGGCTTTATCCACCCCATCTGGAAAAGGGTGATTTTTACAATGTGTTTCATGGAACCCCAAGAACTCGTGGAAGCACTAGGAGGACCATCATGAGGGGTGGGAAGGTTCTGAGTCCCCACCCCATGTTGTCATCCAACAGATACTTATTGAGGGTGGCTCTGTGCTACGTGTTAGGGGAGGGAAGTACCAAAGTGGACATGGTGCTGGTACCCCAGTGCTTGCAGTCTTATGGGGAGTTATACAGATCATGTGTAACTATACGCACATGTCTGTAATCTGTGACTAGGACTACAATATAAAGGGGTGCAAAGAGCTTTGAGCTGAGGAGCAGAGAGCTCAGGGAAGGCTTCCCTGAAAATGCAGCATTCATGCAGAGGTCTGAAGGATGAGTATGAATTCACTGGGTGAAGAGGGTGGAGGGGAGCAGGGCTCCAGGAAGAGGGAACAGCATGTGTGAAGCCCCTGTGATGGGAGGACACAGCTTGCATTGAAGAGACAGAAGAAGGCCTGTGAGGCATGAGTGCAGAGATTCAGAGATGGGATCATGTGAGGTAAGACTAGAAGGTGAGGGTGGTACTGATGGGTCTTGATGGCTGAGGTAAGAATTTTGGACTTTTTCAAATGGGCAATGAGCAGGCATTGAAGTTCAAGCAAGGAATGATGCCATCTGCTTTGGGTTTTAAAGAGACCAAAATAGAGTGGCCTAGATCAGATGTGGCTGGACCAGGGGGAAGTGATTGTAGTAGCTCAGCTGACAGAAGAGGGTAGCTAGGATGAGGAGTGCCATGGAGGTGGACAGAGATAGACAGCTCTGGGGATATGTAGGAGGAAAATATAAGTACTTGGTGATGGGTGATGGGAGTACCTGAGGGAAAGAGTCAAGAATGACCCTTGGGATCCTTGTTGTGGAATTAAGATGGTAGCCTCAAGCTGAAGGGGTTGTAGGGACCAGATTTGCAAGGGGAAGGGGGAACAATGTTGCATGAGGCTTGGGACATTTTAATCTTGATGTGCTTTTGAGTCTTTTTGGTGGTGAGGTCAGGGAAAGAGCTGAGGTCAGAGTTCTGCAGCTAAGAGGGAATGGTACATTTTAATGAGCAGGTGCATTGAAGGGTGGACCAAGCCATAGGGAATTTGACCATTTAATGGCCAAGTAGAGGCAGAAGAGTCTACAAGGAGACTGAAGAAAAATGGCCACAGAAGTAGAATAAAAGCCAGAAAGCCATGTTGTCATGGAAGCCAAGAGCAGGGAGTGATTCACTGTGTCCCAGGAGGTCCGTTGGAGTCAGGACAGAATGTTTCCATTAAATCTAGAGACATTGAGATTGAATTAAGTGCAGAGGCTGATGATTTCGACAGTAGAGGAATGAGTGGGCAGAGAATAAAGCTGCACTTTATAGATGTCTGGCTGTGAAGGGTAGATGTTAGGGAAACAGGGTAGTAGCTAGACGGATATGCAAAGTCAAGTGGGGTTTAAAAGTCAGGCATCTCCGCTTTCATTTGCTTTACATTTAAGATTTTATTTTGAAAAGAGGTGATGAAGTTAACATGCTTTTAGTTTATAAGGTTGTGTACCTTTCAGCTGTGGCAGCATGGAGTAGTGGGAAGGGGTTCCAACTGCAGCTGACAGGACTCCGTAGGTCTTCTTCCTACCATTTACCTAGTTGTGTGACTTTCGACAAGTTCCTTACCCTCTTTGAGCCTCAGTTTCTTCTTCAGCCACTGGAGATATTAATATTGACTTCACAGGATGGTTGTGAGGATTTAATGAGATAATTTATGGAAAGCCTGGTGGCAGTGTCTGAGGCATAATAAGCATTCAATAAATAGTTGTGATACTGCTGCTGTTGCTGCCGATGACAATGACAACGGTGGTGACGATGTCACTGCTGATGGTTTTGGTAATGATGTGACAGTGATGGCAATATTGATGATGGTGATGGGAGTGATGATGGAGAGGGTGGTGATGGTGATGGTGATGATTATGTTGATGGTGATGATGATGGAGATATTGATAATAGTGATGGTGATGGTGGTGATGATGATGATGATGGTGATGATGACATAATGATCATGGTAATGGTGATGATGATGTTGGGAATGGTGTTGATGATGGTGATGGTGTTGATGAGGTGTTGATTGCGAGGGTGATGATTAAAGTGGTGATGATGATGATGTCAATGGTGATGATAGTGGTGATGATGGTGTGATCATGATGATGATGGGGTGAAGAGGGTATTTGAGGCTACCATTGGAATAGTTCAGGTCCTATGCATTTTGGAATGTGATGCATATTTTTCTTTCACAGTTGACCATGTTGTCCCTGAACCTGGGTCTAGCCTTCTGACCTCCTTCGAGAAATGGCATGAGGCAGCTGACACCAAATCCTGCTGCGACTATTCCCTCCATGTGGACATCACAAGCTGGTACGATGGTGTTCGGGAGGAGTTGGAGGTGCTGGTGCAGGACAAAGGTCAGTTAAAGCTTCATAATGGGGGTATAGTTCTGGAATCCCTGGTTCTTTGGTGGGTCTCAGTATATGGACTTAAAAATCCCTTTATCTGCATTTCTTGTGAGTCCAGCTATGAGCTACACACTGCGGCATATACAATGGAAAAAGGAGATCCTCTTTGAGGAGTCTGTCCTCTTCTCCTTCAAGCCCTTTGGAGATATCCCCCTGTTCACAGAAAAAAATCTGATTTTCTTAGCCTGGCACTCAAGGCCCTCAGTGACCTAGGCTCATTTCTCATTTTTTACCATTATCTTGGATTCATCCCCTGAAGTCTGCTGCACTGCTGGGCCTGTGCTCAGGCACTACTCCCCACTTCCAGGAATGCCTTTCTTCTATCCAGCTACCCAAGCTCAACTCGTAGCTTCTCCAATTTCCCCAATCAAAATTACTTGTTCCTTGAATGTCTATATCAGGTTACTCTGGGGGCACCTTCTCCATTGTTGTTGGCTTATGGGACATTGGTTCTCTGTCTTGCTCTTGTATTACACCCTGAGCTCTCTGGGGTGGAGGGAGGGAGATTGTATCTATCCATCTCTGTATCCCACCCCAATTCCCTTCTGTTTGGACTCACACCACATGTCCCTGCATGGTGTAGACACTACAGTGTGCATTGTGTTGAGGTGAATTGAACTGAAGATACACAAAGCAAAGAGTAGGGAAAAAATGAACTATGGCGGGAATGGTCAGTCTGGAGAGGGGCAGTTCTGGATGCTCTCGGAAGAGGCTGCTTCAAATGAAGGAAATGCTCCAAAGAGAACGCAAGGGTGTTTTCCATTTTTAAGATAACATATGCTGTATTTTCTCATTATAAAAGAATATTTGCCCCATTGCAAAAAAGTCAGAACATCAAGAGAAGGAAAAAATCTTTTTTCTTCTTGAGCTTACCCCAGTCACTGCTTACATTCATGTTAAGGATTATTGCTCTGTCGATTTGGATGATTTTCTCCTTATATAGTTATACGATGGCAGTTAGGTGGAATCCTTCTATTTTCACTTAACATTTTATGACTGATCATTACTTTTCATTAATAACTTTTCAGGGCTTGTAATGTACAGTGTAATGGTTAACTTGTTCAGTTATTTTCTTTTTATTGGGCACTTGGGTTTTCTGTTTGCTCTACTCTAGGTAGTGTTATGGTGAACATCTTTGTATATAAACGTCTGTTTGCATTTCTAATTGTTTCCTTAGATTTCCAGAGATGGAATTACAAGATCGACGTTTTAACATTTTTCAAGGCTCGTGACACTTACAGCCAAATTACTTTCCTGAAAGATGCACCTTGCATGCCCACAATCCCCGTGTCTCTAGCTCTCTGCGTGCTTGTGCCATTGGGTTGTATTTCTTCTACAAAATCCATGCAAATCTGATAAGTCAAATTCAGTCTACCACTGTCCACTGTTCTTTTATCATTAATTATGATAAATACTTTGCATCCCTTTCTATGAATGTCTGGTTATATTCTTTGTCCCCCCATGAGTTTGGGTTTTGTATGTCTGTTCTGCATATCAAGAAGGCACTCCATTGCAGTTGCTGTGAATCACACTCTTGTTTTGTACAGAATCATAATCCAATCACAATCCAATCATGATCCATAATTTACAATTTTGTATCTCATTTTTCTCACCTAACGTTAAATCCTGAGCAATTTCCCACTTACCCTATGGGCTTCATCACATCGGTTTTAGCAGCTTGGCTGTGTATGGGGGTGTGAAGAGTCAGGTAGAACACCAGCATCGCAAAACTGTCTCAGGAGGGTCCCACAGCTCTGTGGGCGAGGGGCATTTTGTGCGGTCCTATGTATTTCATTGTCTTAGAAGAGGACAGAGAATTCTCTTCCCCTGACCAGAAACTTGCAAGGAAGTGACTTGGAGAAGTTTTTAGGTGCATTCATGGTTTTAGGTGTCTGACTAATATCGTAGAATGTTTTCTATTGATTTAAGTTTCAGAATTAGTGCCTGTTTATTCAGAAACAATATGGAAGTGTCTAACATAGAAAGTGATAATTAAGAATTTGTCTTTCCAGGCATCTTTCCTATTTGTGTGTGTCCACACTCAAACACACATAATTCTCACGTGAGCAGACCTGTATTGTACCTTACCTTGCATGATGCTTTTTTTTTTTTTTTCCGTGCAATAAAACATCATGGCTCACCAGGCCTCTCCACTTAGCAATTGTGTGACCTTGGGGCAATCACTCAACCTCTCTGTGCCTCAGTTTCCCCAGCTGGAAAATAGAGGTTGGAACCTCAAATGAGAGGGTATAAAGTGCTTAGAACACCATTGGCTCCTGGTAAGGATTCTGTACTTTTAGTTATTACTTTTATCATCATTCCATCATAAGACCCCCAGAGTGTTTCGTTTTATGGAGATACTGGGTTGATCTCCTTCCTATTGGAAAATTTTAAATAATTGTGTAGTCAGGGCTCACTGAAGCAAAACCTGAGGTGGAGACTGGGGTGCAGGAAATGAGTGTGGATTGGTTTCCTTTTTGCTACTGTAACAAGCCCCCTTCCCCCATTTGTGGTTTAAAATAACCCAAATGGCAGTTCTGGAGATGGGGAGTCTGAAGTGGGCTTTAGGGCTGAGGTCAAGGTGCTGAGGGGCCCTGGAGGGAGCCCTTCCTTGCCTTTTCCGGCCCCACCAGGCTGCCTGCATGCTGGCTGGTGACACTAACCTTCCAGACACCACCACCCCCCCCGCCCCCCCCCGCCCCCCCCATTGTCTCTGACTTCTCCCCTGCTTTTCCTTCAAAAGGACCCTGGTGATCTCACTAGGCCCTCTCAGGTAATACAGGATGATCTTTTATCTCAGTTTCCTTCATTTAATGCCATCTGCAGATTCCCTCTGTTGTGGGAGGAACATATATTCATAGGTTCTGAGGATTAGGGTGGGGACATCTTTGTGGGGGTGTTATTTTGCCCCCGCCCCCCAGCATGATCACAGGATCAGCCACTGGGAGGAGAGGCCAGAGAACAAGATCAGCCGCAGGGAGCTTTGAGACCTGGACACCCTGTCACTGGATCCCAGGGAAGCTAAGGGGGTGTGGACTTCATAGCTCCTCACCAGCCAGGCACTGGGTGAGGCCCTCTGGGAGGGAGCATGACCTTGAGCGAGGCTGCTCTGTGCAGGGAGGGTGATTCACACAGGGCTGACTGCTGAGGGTCATCTTCCTGCAGCTCTCCCAGCAGCAGGGTGTGGGATGATCCCAGCAGTCGGGCTGCCTGGGTTCAAGCCTGCCCTTCGGCGTCCTGGCCAGGTGCTGCCGGGCAAGTCCCCAAGCTGATCCCTCTGGGGTTGTTCAGCGACAGCACATCCAAAGCACTTGGGCTCTGGTACCAAGTGCAAACCCCACTGTCTGAGCTTATTGTTAATTCTTCATCCTGATGCTAGGTCTTTGTTGTCATAGCAACCCCAGAGGGAGGTTGGGGGGTGGCTTTTCTTAGGTACCACGGCAGTTGAGCTACTGAGTCCAGCTGAACCCAGGCATAGGGGACCTCAAGCAGGGCTTGCTGCCTGCATGTCTCTTGATACACGCCATGGGGACAGAGGAAAGGGGTGCCCTCTGTGGAGAGGGGTCCCACTCTGGCCTGCCTTGGTGATGCAGGAAGAAGAAGGCAGCCAGGGCCAGGGGCTGTGCCGACACTGGATGGTCTCTGTCAGAGCATCAGACTGCCTGGACAAGGGCTGGTGTCTGTGCGGCCACCCACAGGTGTGGGGACCTCAATAGAAGAGCTTTGGAAACTTCATGTTGTCTCAGGGGCCCCGCACCTGCTCCCCAGCTCCCCCGTCCCAGGAACTCGAGGCAATGTGCTCCCTTAGGCAGGCAGGATCCTCCACATTTAGCCCCTCTCCTGCGGGAGCTTCCTCCTCGTTCATTGTTCGGTGGCCCCTGGGCCGCCGTTTCATTGTGGTGCATCTGAGACATGCAGGGAGGCTCCAAACCAGTGTCCGATGGTAGAGGCCATCCTCAGGGATGGGCTCAAATTACCACATCTCCTAGAAGCCTTCCGTGCTTGCTCAGCACTCCAGGCAGGTTCAACTCCCACGAACTCCCCCTCCGAACTCCCACGGCCCCAGAGGGGGCTTCTCCAGCAGAGTTGTGGGGCTCAGGGCTCTTGCTGTCTTCATCTGGCCTCTGGACCGAGACTGCGCAGGGAGAGGTGAGTTTTTCTCTTCTCTATTCCTGGCCTGCAGTGGTGTCCCACTCACTTGTCTCACTGGTAGCAGGAGGCACTCTAGCAGATCATGGGTTCTCCTCCTGAGCTCTTAAGAACCTGCCAGAGTCAGGCTCCAGGCCTGTTGAGCCCAAATTCCCAGAGGGATGTGTTTGCAAAGCTCAGGTGTTCTGATACAAAGCAGGGTCAGGATCGCTGGCTCGGGGACTGTGTGCGCCCCTGTGTCAGGGCTTTAGGAAAGACCCAAAGGAACGTCAACCTTCTGTGACCCCCAGACCCGAAGCTGGGTCTCAGGCTCCCCTTCACATCCCCTGAAGGAGACCCCAGGGCCCGAACCCTCGGCTCTAGGATGGGTGGGCCAGCAAAGTGCCCTCCTCTGAGGCCCCGAGGGTTAGCACCGACAGGCTGTAGGGGTTGCTAGGACCCAAGGGTCTGGAGGGGAAACAAGGTAAGAAATTTGAGGGTCCCCAGTAGAGGCTGGCCCCTGTCCAGGGCACTTGTTCTTGCCCTTTCCGTCCTGTTGGCCAGTCCTGTGACCAAGGTTGGGGGGATGGGTTACAAAGGATATTGTTGTCAGTGCTCCTAAGTGCATGGATTCCTTCTTACCCCAAGGCAAGTAGCACTGTCCTGAGCCTTGGCTCAAGCCCCTTCCCCTCCTTTGTGCACTTGCAGCTTCATCAAAACACATGTGGGTTCGTCTACAAGCCCCACCCAGCCCCACCTGGTCTTTCTCCTTCCCAAGGTGCTCCGTGAATGGTGGTGACCTCAGGGCTCCAGTCCAGGCTCACCTTCCTGTGGGGCCCTCAGCTTCTGTAGTGTCCTCACTATCCATCCGCCTGTGACCCCGATCCCAATTCGTGTGTGATACGGCTCCCAGGATGCCCCCAGGGGACTCAGACTTATTACCAGTTTCTCCCAAACCCATTACCTCTTCCTGTGAACTCTGCTATCTGTCACTCTGGGTCCCCATCTCCATGGGGGGCACCCCTGTCCAGCCAGTCCCTCTCTCTCCCTCCCCCATCCATCAGTGGATCCATGCCTTTGCATTTACAGCAGTTCAACTTGGACTCTGGGTCTCCCCCGAAGTCCCTTCCCAGATGTGGGGCTCACTGTGTCTTGTCCAGATTCCTCCTCAGCCTCATCCCTGGGCTTTGCCTCCAGTGTTATCCTGCTGGTGCATTCCAGCCATCGATGTGGGATTTAAAAAAGCAATTAGTGTGAACACCTGGCGTGGCTTCCCCAGTGTCCCCAGGCTCAGTGCCAAGCTGCTCATGTGGCTTTCAAGGGCTTTCCCTCAGATGCTTGCACATGGGAGTGGTTCAATAAATAATGGGGAGCTGAGTTCCTGAAAGATGTCTTACTGAATTCTCTACCCCAAGTGTTTAGCACACGTCTGGCATAGAGTAAATTCTCGGTAAATACTTAGTGCATGAATGACCGAATTAGGGAAGAAAGCGAGGGAGGGAGGAACATGTCTGGTCTCCTTTCCTAGGGCATTTTTAGCACACCCCCTTCTGAGTCAGAGGGCCTGCCCAGGAATCTTGATGGCCATCATCATTGGACTGTACGATCAAGGGCAGGATATTTTCAGGACAGGAAATCAATGTAGAGCTCATATAGTTCAGTCCACCTGTTTCAGAAGTGGAAACTGAAGCTCAGAGAGATCTAGTCCCTTCCCCAGTGTCACACAGCAGCTAGCACTTGGACTCAGCTTTCTCTGATAGAGCTGCTGCTAGCGCTTTTGGTGTCTTTGTGAGAATTGCAAAAAGGCACCTTCTTGGGGTGCTCCATCGGAAGAACATGCCCTTCTCTCAGGGCATGGGCTTGGCAGCTGGGGCTCAGGCTGGATTTAGCCTCCTTGGACGGTCTCTTTGCTGGGAGCCCTTAGCCAGAGTACAGGTTATGACTCCTCAGCGCTACTCCCCAGCTCCTGACCTCCTTGCCAGGTGCTCTTTACGCTGCATTCAGGCTGCCGAAAGAACAGGTGGACAGCGCGTCTCCCAAAGACAAGCTCCGCCTGTGGGATATGAAAGCCATCGCTCAGCGCTCGAATCCATCTTTAGATCAAGCACTTTATGGCTTATTTTAGAAATCTCAAAATACAAGAGGAAGTTATTCTAGAAAATGGTTGTGCCAGCATGCTGTGTGGCCTTGGCAGGGGAGAATGTCTATGGGATCGGATTTTTTATAAACCCCCGACAGGGGAGTTCTGCCTGTGTTTTCTGAGCCATAGACCCCAGCCACTATTAATAGTACTTATTGGTTTTGTTGGATGGTGGCAGCATTTCAGTCTCAAATAGAAACTTAATTTAGAGATTATTGAAAAGAAGAGAGAGAGAAAAAAAAAAAACAAGCCAGGCAAAGAGGAGAGGAACTCACATTGCTGGGCTGTGTCACTTGGGTCAAGTGTTTAGCCTGTGTTACTTGGGTGTGTTCTAAGAACAGCAACACAAAGACAATGGTGTCATTACACCATTGGTATGAACCCTCTGGATCTTTCTGTGGGAACTTCCATAGTCTATTGCATTGCCCTGTGTATCAGCCAGCTTTTGCTGTGTAACAAACCATTCAAAACTCAGGACTTAAAATGATAATTATTAATCACCTCATGACTCTGTAGGTTGGCAACTACAGCTGCAGATGGGTTTCTCTCCTGATCTTGCCTGGGCTCACACACTCAGACATTTGGGCCTCAGCTGGGATGGCTGGGGAGATGATCTTGTGTCCTCTAATGGGCCCTCTACAACCACTTGTCTTGGTGGTAGTGCTCCAATGGATGAACATGGAAGCTGAAAGCTTCCTCTTGAAGATTAAACTTAGTACACACACATCCTCATTTCAATTGTGGCCTGTTGGTCAAGTCATGTCACAATATCGCAGGTTCAAGGGACGGGGGAAAAAGATTTCACCTCTGAAGGGAGGAACCTGGAAGAATTTGTGGCCATTTTAATCTCAATAGTGTCCTATCTGGCCACAGTTAGTACTTAGTTCTCTTTCATTCAACATACTCTCACCTCCACAAATTTCCATTCGGTTATGGCCTCAGGTTCAGAGTCTAGGATCTCGTGATGAACATCTATGGAAGATGTGGATGAGGTTTCTTGGGCATTTCTTCTCTTGATCCAAAGACTTATGAACTTAAGACATAAGCTATGTGCCTTCCCACCCTAGGCACCCCACATATAATGGTAGGACATGGACAGGACCACCACAACAAACACTCCCATTTGAAAAGAGAGAAAGCAAATGATGCATGGTCATAACCCCATCGAAATTCTGGAATCCAGCTGGACACATACTGCCGGGCTGGCCTTGGAGGGTAGAGAATATTCCTTCGTCAGGGCCAGTATTTCTCCTTGGGAGTAGTTCCCAAGTTAAGGGTTTGGCAAACACCAGTCTGTGGGCCAAATATGGCCCGTGGCCTGTTTCTTATGCAGCTCATCAACCAAGAGTGTTTTTACATTCTTAAGGGTTTTTCAAAAACAAAACAATCAAAACAAAATAAAAGCAATGACCAGAAAACAAAGAATATGTGACAGAGACTACATATGGCCCACAAAATCTACAAGATTTACTCTCTGGCCCTTTGAAGAAAAGCTTCCTGTCCCTGGCCCTAGATCATTGTTTGCATAGCTCAGGCACTAGCCTGGAGATTCTTGGCTTGACTGTTGGAGACATAGTTTCCATAAAAATGGCCCATGTTTGCAGCAAAGTACCCTTCTCTGCCTTTTTCCTACCCACAGAAAGCTGGTGTCCAGGGGTCCTTTTCATTTTGAACAGGCTCAGTCTCTTTTGGTCAAAGAGGGTACAGTTTTCTTAAAAACATTGTGGGTTTTTAATGGATCGCATTATAGTTCACTCCACCAGACAAATCTTTTTCTGAGACAAGCTTCTCTCTACCTTAGATGACTGTCAGTGGTGACGTGTGGTGATGCCTTCAAGATTCTTGGAAGTCCTTTTGTCTGCCCAAGGAAGTTCACTGGACACTACCTCGGGTTTTTAGGAGGTCTTAACAAAGAGTTCCAAGCACACCCTTAATGTAATCTTTACCCTGAGGTCCTTTTTTCCTTTGAGAACTATTTGTGTGTTGGCAAGAGTAGAGATGAGAAGCAGTCTTGTGTGTCCACTCAGTTCCACTTGCAAACTGAACTGTTCCTTGTCTCTCCAGTCCCATTGGATGCCCGTCTTCTGGGGTTTCATCATACTCTGATTAGGCCCTTAACATTCTTCACGGAAGTCATTTCAGGCAGATTCGCAAATTCTCTGGGTACATCATCACAAGGGGCAATTTTTTCCTCTTGTGTTGCTGCTGCCTAGTATGTGTGGCCCATTTCCCACTAACAGTGTGTTGGCTATTTTTCCCAGCATGTGGCCTTCAGTCTCCTTGGGACTGTTCTGACCTCCACCTACTACCCAGCCCCAAGATCAATGACACATGTGTTAGATTTTGGCCACTGCGGCGCCTGACCTCTAGGCAAAGATTTCTGTATCAGTTAGCCTTTGTTTTATAACAAACCACTCCAAAACCCAGGGGCTGAAAATAGCCACTGCTAAAACCACAATGAGAGACCACTTAGAAGGGCTGTTATAAAAAACAAAACAAAACTGAAAGTACCAAGTGTTGAGAGGATATGGGGAGATGGGACCCCCTGGGGTACTGTCGGTGGGAATCCACACTGGTGCAGCTACTCTGGGAAACGGCATGCAGGGGCCTCAGAAAATTAAACGTAGAAGTACCCTATGATCTAGGAACTCTGCTTCTGGGTATTTATCCAGTAGACTTGAAAGCAGGGATTTAGAGATATTTGTATACCTGTGTTCATAGCAGCATTAGGCACAAGAGGCAAAAGCTGGAAACAACTCAAATGTCCATCGATGGGTGAATGGATAAACCAACGTACATCTCCATGGCCTGTCCTCCAGCAGGATCTCCTGAGCCCCTTCATGTGGGTCTCCAAGGTGAGCGTGAAGCCCTGAGGCATGGCTTGGAGCCAGCATGGCACTACTTCAACCCCATGACTTGGGTCAGGGCAGGTCTCCAGACCAGCCCGCATTCAAGGAGTAGGGAAACAGACTCGGCCTCTTGGGAGAGAAAGCGTCACCGTGAAGCTTTTTTGAAACTTTAAAAAAATTTACCAGCCAGTCTAATTTCTTCCTGGCTCCCATCGCTGCAGGGAATTACTTTGCTTACTTATCTGCCTATGGCTTGTTCCCAGTACAAGGTAGACAGGCATCCTTCCTTCCTTGTTCACAGCTCTATGTCTCATTTCTAGAATGGTGCTTGTAAGGTTTTATAGACGAGATAAATACAACACCATGCAAAGTGGGTGCAAGGCAAGGTTTTTTAAAGGCACTCTCTGGCGAAGTTTCAGGGCTCAGGAGAAGGGGAGCCAAGAAAGTTGCACCGGGAGGTGGGCACCCTCCAGGTTCCACGATTCTGGAAAGCAGAGTGGGGGAAGTCCTGCTGGGAGGGAGTTGGCGGGGGTGTCTTTTATCTGTCTTCTGCATAGGTATCGGGTTACCTATGGAGACATGACCTGGGCATACATCCTTTTGGCAGGAGAGTCAAGGGTTAAGGAGGTGGGGTAGGCTGGAAGAGGGCTTCGAGACCCCGTGGTGGTCATTTCTATCATTTCTATTGTTCCTCCTGCACTCCCGGAGCCAACCAACCCAACAGTGCTCACGCATAGGAAACACTCAGTAAATATTTGATGAGTGCAAAAATAAATATTCCATGGAAAAGGGCCGCTGGGGTCCAGTAAGTTTTGGGAAATGCTCTCTCTCTATTCTGTTCTCGACTATTCTTAATGCATGTGATCATGTGAAAATCTGTGAGAAGCCCTGCAGTAGAGAAACCGGATTACTGTAGATGAATCCATTCTTCTTCACCAGTCTAGAGATCAGCCTCCCGGGGTTTGACTGCAAACAATAGAATCTCCCCAGAGCTTGGCTTACGTTTAATGAAACAGATTTGCCTCAGTGATGATGACGTGTATTCAAGGATCCCACACCAGGAGTCTTACCCTGTGCTTTTCTTTTTGAGCCTGCTCTGCTCTCCCCTCACCCTTGACCCGTGTTCTCTGCTTCTATACCCATCTGCCGGGTGCCCAGCCCTGCCCTAGTATCTCTGGTCTGGGGTTATGTGGTATGGACAGGGCTGCTTCCAAGGTTACGGGGTGGATCCAGTAGGAAGGGTTTCTGAGAACTGGCAGGTATCATGAATGGGTTCACATCGGGTAAGCTCTCAACACCGTCTTTGAGAACTGGTATTCCATGCTACCTCCTTGGAGAAAAGCTAGGATGATGGCATGTGTGAATTTGGGAGGTTTGGGGGAATTCTGGAGCTCACCGAGTTTCCAAGGCCCTGTTGCTAGGAGTGGAGTGATCAGGCCAAATACACGGGAACATTCACTACTCCTAATATGCATTGCTTAATTGGTTTTTTAAGCAGGTGCAAATTGGTATGAAGGAAGGACTCATTTTGGCTCCCATTCAGTAGCACTGGGCAATATATTTTGAACTGTGGTATAGTACTGAGGTTTTATTTTGAATTACTTTAATTACAAATAAGACCAAATCTCTTTATCTTTATTAGCTGCTTTTTTTTTTTTCTTAAATTGTCTCAAAGTACTTTTTACCTTTGGGGTTTTTGGCTTCTTCACTTTTATTTTAATATTTTTAACATAAAGCAGAAATAGAAAAACCACGCAGATTAAAAAAATGTGGCTTTATGAATTATGATGAGGCTACGCTGCTCGGGCAAGAAATAGGACTTTGCCAGATGCCGCCCAGTGGAATCTCCTGGGGCCCCATGTCAGTCACGACACCCTCCTCCCCCCAAAAGTCACCACTGTTGTTTTCTAAATAAGAGGGTCTTTTTTAAAACCTCTGTTAAATTTGTTGTGGATATAGATAGATATATTTACGGTGTTGCCTGTTTGCTTTTTGTTTTGAGGTTTTAAGAGTTTACAGGAGGTTTCCACTGATAACAATTCAAATCTGTCATGATTTTTTGAGATGGCTTTCAATGTGAGATGACTTGACCCTGTCCACTCGCGTGAACGATGAAGTTTTAGGATGTACTCATTAAATTCACTATGTTTGCTAGTGCATTATTTCTGCTTTTATTTGTGTCATTTATTTCTAATTTCTGGGGAATTTTTCATTTTCTTTTTTTTTTCTTAGATTTCTTATCATGCAAAAAAAATTCTTATCGTGGAAGCTAACTAGGTTAATATTTACTTCCCTTCGCCTTAAGGAAATAATGACGCAGTCAAAGCTATGAAGCCAGGAGCTTATGTCTCACTTTAGTTTTAGTTTTACCTGTTTACTCACTGAGCATTGATCTGTGTCTCTGCACATACTGAGTTTTTCTTTCAGATTTTAAAAAAGATGATCTTTATAATGAATACAGTATCACTCAGGTGTCTATGACTTCTATTTAAGTCTACTTGATTAATTAGAAACTGATATTTTAATGTTAATTTCTGTATCTAATTTTTTTCCTTAAATTTTTTTTTTTTAATGATTTGGACAGGGAATTGTTGTTGCCGGGGCTCTCTGCACAAGAAAAGATCTTTGGTTTGTCTTCACCATTATTTTAGTATAAAAGAATTCTCAATCCCATTTAATACTTTTGCCCTGAATGCATATTCTTACCCAGACATTTCTGGATTCCGTGATGAACATTAAATACACAGCACATATTACGTGTGTGACAACTGACGTAGTACAGAAGACGTTGTCCCTGTCCTCATGCACCTGCCAGGTGTGTTAGGGAGGAGTCTCCCACGTCCCCTGCTCCCTGCTGGCCTGTCCACACAGCACATGAAGTCCTGTCATTTCAACCTTCTAGAATCCCCCACCCCAACCCCTGCAGCTCCCACCCTGGCTCACAGCCTCGGCAACACCTGTCCCCTTGACCTTCAGCATCCTCTTCCTAGCTACATGTCCCTCTGCTGCCCTGCGGACCCACCCTCAACACTGCTTCCAGGACAGTCTTTCTGAGACAAGAAAGTCTAATCGTGTCACACCTTGCTTTAAAAACACATGCCTTGGCAAGTAGTGGTGATGCTTGCACAGTATTTTGAATGTAGTGAATACCACAGAATTGTGCACTTGAACATGGCTGTGATGGTGAATGTTGTTGTATGTATTTTACCATAACAGAGCATCAAGCCGTAGGACGCTTCTAGTACCTTCACATTCGATGTCTTTTCAACCCCCTTACTGTTCACACCCACGAACACCAGCCTCTCTGTCCCAATAGTTCTCCTCCCTCTGCCTCTCCCTTTGTCTCTTCTCCCTCCTCCCCTTCCTCTCTTTCCGATTCAGCCGTGTGCCTCCCCTGGAAGCCTCCTTTGACCGCCCTCACCCGCACGCCCAGGCTGGGTTTGGTGCTCCCTCTGTGAGGCCCGGTGACACCCTTCTGTCCTCGCAGTTACCACTCTGTCTTGTGATCATGGATTTACCAGAAAGGAACTTTTCTTTTTTCTTAAATGCACTCTTCTGTTTCCTTTTTTTTATCTTGGAACAGGTGTCAATTCCTTCCAAGTCTACATGGCGTATAAGGATCTCTACCAAATGTCTGATAGCCAGGTGGGTCCGCCTGCACACCCGCTCCTGGGAGAAAGAGGCCACGCTGATGGGCAAGGGGGCTGTCAGAATGGGCAGGCGAGAGGTCTGGGTGCAGGTCCGGGTTCTGACACGACCTTGCTATGTGACTTGTGTTGGTTCCCCTTCCCCTGCTGGGCCTGCATCTCTGTCCAGCTACTCGAGTGGGGTCGAGAGGGGGATCCCTTTGCATGGCGGTTCCCAAATCCACCTCATCCTTAGCGTCATCTAAAAAACTTATTTAAAAAAAGACAGACTCGTAGGGGCCCCTGGGTGGCTCAGTTGGTTAAGACTCCAACTCTTGGTTTTAGCTCAGGTCATGATCTCGTGGCTGTGGGAACGAGCCCCATATGGGGCTCTGTGTTCAGTGGGGGGTCTATTTGAGATTCCCTCTCCCTTCCTCTCTCACTCACTCTCTGTCTCAAATAAATAAATTAAATCTTTAAAAAAAAAAATAAAGGTCTTAGATCCCATCACAGATGTTCAGGGCAGGGCTCAGGAAAGTATACTTTTCTAAAAGTTCAGCAGTTCATTCTGGAGATCTAGTAAGCTCGGGCGCCATGTCATTAGCTCTGACCCAGAGGGGAGCCCTGGCTCTCTCTCCAGCCAGTCGAGACTGAGGTTCCTCCCTCCCTCCCTTAATTTTCTCACCTGTGCAGTGTGGCCGTCTCTGGGCAGGCTGGCTTCCCACACTGTCATGTCGGGGAGAGGAGCTCCAGAGGGTGGTGCTCTCGTGGTGCATGCAGGGTGTTGAGGTCATTGTCTCCTGGGCACCTGGCCTTCTTACACCACTGGGACTTCGGGCTTGTCGTATGAGCATTGCCCTGACCTCTGGTTAAAACAGTGGGGCAGTGTGGTGGCAAAGGGCATAGATCCTGTAGCCAGAGTTTGGGGCTGCAGCCCTGGCCTTGCTGTGCATCCCGAGGCAGCTTTCCCAACCTCTTTGTGCTTTAGAGTCGTAAGACTCCCTGCCTCCTAGAGGTCATCAGGGGATTGAATGAGTTTCTGAATACATGATTCTAGGACAGTGCCTGGCACACACAGGGGCGCTGAGAAGCTATGATTCCTCATGACCGTGCAGTTGGACAGGAAGCAGGACGCATCCAGTTCTCACCTTTCAAAATAAACACTTGGAGTTACAGAGAATAACTTACCCCAAGGCGCCCTGGAGGACTTTGATGTGTCATTGAAAGGCTAAAATCAGTTCAGTTTTGTGAAAAAGTAGCGTGTGTCTGTCTGGCATAACGTGTTTCATTCTAACCACCAAAGCTCCAAGGGCAGATGGAGTTCAGCCATAGGGGCCCTGGAAGGTGCTTCCTGCCCCCAAGTACCCACCCCTCCTGGCCCACCTGCCATCTGCATCTAGATGCACATATCCCGGGGTGGGGTGCTGTCTTGTGTGCATGCAGAACAAAGTTAAAATTCGAGAGGCCCTGGAGAAGGAATGTGGCAGCTCTGGTCCTCATGGCGGGCACGTGTCTGAGCGCAGATCCCCTGCAGGTTGGAGCAGGGCGGGGGATGGTGCAGGGCCTCTGCTGGCCAAGTAAGCAGATGCCTGGCAGGGTGTGTGTTACCTGTTACCTGAGTTGTTGTAGAACTTGGCCCACAGCCCAGGCTGAGCATGCCTAGGTCCACAAGTTCTGTAGACCTGAAAACAGGGTCTGAGCATGGCTGTCCCCAGCAGCAGCTGCGGCCACCTGAGTGGGACGGAGCCACATCGAAGGCAAGGAGGCACCATAGGCACTGGGACCGAGGGCATTTCCTGTGGTGCTGTGGCTTCGCTCAGTTCTGCCCTTCCCCCAGCCTGCTGCTCTGGGATCCGGAGGGTGTCAGGGTCAAGGGGAGTCCCTTTCTAAGGCTTAACTTGTTGAGCAACACATTCCATGGCTATGAACAGAGCGGCTGCATTGCCTCTGCAGGGGCGGGAGGGTGACTCCGTGAGCAGAAGAGCCCTCTTTGCAAATGCTCGGGTTCTGACATTTTTATCTCCCCTCCTCCTCTCCCCCGCCTGGTTGCTTCTCCCTCAGCTCTATGAAGCCTTCACCTTCCTGAAGGGACTGGGCGCTGTGATCCTGGTCCACGCAGAAAATGGAGACTTGATAGCTCAGGTGAGTGGTGTGGCTGTCCACGGTTGCCGCTCCCGTCTGCATCCCAGCGCTGTCATGGTATGATCAGAGGGGTGGAGACGTTGGTGAGCAAGGTGGCTAGGCAGTGAAGGGTCAGGCCGAGAGCTGGATGGTGGCTCAGACGCTCCAGGTACGGGTGACGCACTCACTGTCTGCAGAGGGCTCTCTGCATAGTGGGGATGGCAGATCTGCCCTGTGAGCCTCACGGCCTTGCATGAGGAACAAGTAAGGATCGGCTGGAGGGGCTCTGCAAACTTGGGGCATGCCAGAGGTGAGGTGCATGGGAGCTAGCATTGCTCATCATCTTGTAGGACTTGGGAGGAGTGTAATGGCAGGTTCCCTGCCACCACCTAGCCCGTTGACCACAGGCACCTGCCTCACGAGGATTAAATGATATCATGTACGTGAAGTCCGGTGTCCAACACACAGTAGGCCGTAGCCATGCAAAATTTTGGATGGGGAGAGACATGAATGCATTTTGACCCTTCTGGCTGTAGGATGGAGAATTTGATAAGAGAAGAGTAGAAGCAAGTGACCAGCTAGGTTCTCCTCCTTCAATTCTCAGCAGAAATGAAGACGGGAGATAGAGCAGAGGAAAGGAGCACAGTCCACTGGTCTCGTTGGTTGACCAGATGGAGAAGAGGAGGAAGAGGTCAGGGGCATGGGTTGATCATGACATCACAAAGCAAGATCGTGCATACCGGAAAACATTTGGACACATCTAATGAAAGTAGTTAATACGAGGCGTGATATGAAGGAGTTTATATATAGTGACGGTCACCACTACATCACAGATATGACACAGATATCCCCACTTTATAGGTAGAGAAATGGGGCTCAGATGTGCATAGCTTGCTCAATTATGTGGGGTACAGAACCGGGATGATACGGCAGTTCTGAGCACAGTGTGTGTATGCCACGATCGTTAAGTGTGTGAGCTCTGATGCTCGCTGGGAACATCGGCTCTTGGCTTCTTAGTTGGGATTACACAAGGGTGTGGACCCCAGGAATTGAGGATCACTGGAGGCCCTCTCAGAGGCTATCTCCCAGTCTGTCCTCTGATCCCCAGTGATTGGGATCCCACTCACATGCAGAACACATCCATCCCTGTCCAGGGTCCTCCAAATTCCCATTACAGCACCAAAGTCTGGAAGTGTCTAAGTCAGATCCATTGGTAGATGAGGCTCTTTGGGGATAGTTCCTACAGTCTTCAGGTCCCTGGAGCCAAAGAGGCAAGTTATCCGCCTCCCCCAATGTACACTCAACATACAGCACACAATGGTGGAGGGGGGGGGATATTCCTTTTCAAGAGGGAAAATGGTGGGCTTCAGGAGCGGGTCTGTAACTGTTCTGAAATGCAGTTGTGCACTTGCTGGCCGTTCCTTGATTAGGTCCCGGAGGCTGAGAGTAGTTCTGCATAACTCTTGGCTTCCCCTTCTGGGCTCTTGGTTCACCCCCCACTTCCCGTCATCCATCCTTCTGTGAAAGGTAGTGCGTTCTTGCCACAGAGCCTGCTCCCTGCCTGGTACAGCTGGGAGGTACAACCGCTTCCTTTCATACCATTCAGCCCAGGCTGCCTGGGTTTTGCTAAAATGACTCTCCCAGCCTTTGTTGGCTTCCTGTGACTCCCTCCATGGTTCATGCCATCAGACAAAAGACACCCATGGGTTTCTTCCTGATAAGCCTACTCCTGCCTTTCTCACACCCTGAGTTCTCTAGAGGCCCTCCTGTTGGAGGGGCTCTGGGGTGCACCATCAGTCTCCTTAAAGGGCTTTTTTGGTGACCAATTCACCCCGAAGTCCCCAGCCTCCATCTTTCCAGATCTTCACCAACATTGTGGGGCCATACCCCACTTTTGTCTCCGGAGTATTGTCTGCTGCTTATGTCCTGGATTTTACATTTGCTCAGAAGACATTTCTTTTAGATTTTTAAAAAGGATTTAGTTATTTGAGAGAGAGAGAGCATGGGGGGGGGCAGAGGGAGAGAGAGAATCTCAAGCAAATTCTATGCTCGGCGCCAAGTCCAACCCAGAGGTCGTCCCAGGACCCTGAGATCATGCCCTGAGCTGGGCAAGAGTCAGAGTCTGTAACCAACTGAGCCACCCGGGTGCCCCCAGAAGACATTTCTTGATTGTACTATCTTGCTCTTCGGAGAAGCAGAGAATTTTCAAGACAATCTCGTCCTGGTTCCTTTTTTTTCTTCTCTTTCTTTCTTTCTTTTAAAGTAGACTCCAATGCAGGCTTCAGCTTCCAATAATGTCCTCATTCCCTTTCAAGTTCTCCCTGCCAAGGTGCTCAAGGTCCATCTTTCTCCCGACGATCCAGTCCATTCCAGGCCACTTCGCTCTTTCTCTAGTCGTGCCCCCTTGCACTGCCTGGTCCCAGAGCCATCCCCACAGCCTCAGGTGTTTTCATGGTAACACCCTCCTTCAGGCCACCACCATCTACATTAGTTCTCTGTGGCTGCCTCACTGCGGGTCCCGAAACTTCACATGTGAAAGCAATAACCGTTTATTATTTCAGGTCCCGTCCCACGGGCCGGGAGCCCAGGTGTGGCTCAGTGGGTTCTGTTGCAGGCTGCAGTGAAGGAGTCAGGCAGAGCCATGGCCAGCCTCAAGGCCACCCTGGGGCGAGACGTCTAGCCGCAGTCAAGTGCTTGTTCTTGGAATTTAGTTCTTTGCAAGCTCAGACGGATGCCCTCTGTTCTTGGCTGGCTCCTCCCGGAAGGCCGGCTTGGTTCCTTGCCCTGAGGGCAACCCCAGCAGGGGTGCTGGCTTCCTTCCCAGTGAGCAGATGGAAGAGCAAGGGGGGAGGGTGAACAAGGTGGAGGTCACGGTCCTTTGTGACGTCATCTCAGCAGGGACAGCCAGAGACATGGACATCTCTCTTGTCCATGTTCTGCTCATTAGAAGCAAGGTGCTAGGTCCAGCAACCTAGGGGTTACACAGGGCATGGAGCTATGAAAGTGGGCCTGTTGGGGGCCTCTCAGTGATCTCCCTCCACACACACCTGTTTGGCCTAGTTTTGCCCTTAATAGAAATGCAACAATATGATACGTGTTCTTTTATGTCTGGCTTCTCTTGCTCCAATCTATGAGATTCCTCCCTGTCTTCCACGAAACAACAAATTTTTTTCTTTTTTTCATCACTGTACAATACCAGGGCAGGAATAGGTCCTAATGTATTCTCTCACTGATGGATCCTGGGGTAGTTTCAAATTTGGGGACTGTTGTGTATCAAGCTGGTATGAACACTCTTGTTCGGCCTTTTGTTAAACCTGGGTTCGCGTTTCTGTTAGCGTCTACCTGTATACTCAGCTTTGGTCGTAACTGCTAAACCTCTTTCTAGAGCAAACAAGCCCCACACGCCCACGAGTGAGATGTGCAGCCGGGCGCCCCCAGCACCTGGGCTCGACGTCGAGGAGGGGGGTGTGGTCTCAGCTTTCCATGCTGCCCACATAGGATTTAGCTTTCTCAGTTCCAATAAATGTCACCCTTTGCTCCTCTACTTCCCAGGTTCCCAGAGTTTGTCTTCATTGTCTGCTCTGCATTCTCGTGGCTTTTGGGTACCTTCTCTGCCCCTTCTGTGGGGTTGCAGAGGGGGAATGAAAAGAATGCACGGGCTCAGACCACCGTTTCTATCCTGTTCCAGTCTTCCTGTGATCTGTGCTCTCCTCCATGAGAGCATCTTGTGTCCTTCTGTCTTCCAACCGTCTTCGCTTCCTGTCTTCTTCACTGCAGAAATAGCAAGGGACGGTTAAACAGTCTGGCACACTGATCTCTCCATGTCGTAAGTCATTGTGTAAATAGTGTACAGAAATGCCCTGTAAGCATTGTCTTTGGTAGCTTAGATAATCTCATTGTTTACTGAAATCTACCCGGCTATGAGATCTTGACATTTCCGGTTTACATTCTTACAATAAAGCTGAAGCTTAATAACCTGAGATGCGGTTGAAATTATGGTGTTTTGTTTTGTTTTTTCCCATGGCTGATCGGGCTGGGGACCCATGGCGGGGACGTGCCCAAGAATGCTACAGAAACCACGCAAGTGACGATTAGCAACACAGCTGACATCTGGCCAATATAAAAAACATCTTTTTTTTTTCTTTTTTGAGAAATTTTTTAATTTTTTTTTTTTTTTTTTGGCAAGGAAAGCTTGAAGCAAATGTGTTTGAATCTAGGGCATTACCACAGGGAGTCATTTCTAGGCTCTGTGGCGAGCTGGAGTACAGGCTTGCTGGCTAGAATGGCCGACACTGGGAAGAGGAATGATGAGAGCCCCCTGCCAGGGAGTGAGCTTGGCCGCACCCCTGGTCCCCGTCTTGCTGGCTCCCTCACTGACTCCATGCAGAAGCTCTAAGACACAGGTGCTCTTGTCCCAGAGCTGGGATAAGCTCTAAGACTCAGCTGCCTGTCTGCTAACGGGGCCTTGGAGGACTGGCCTCTCCCGGCTGATGTTCTACAGTCGCTAACTCAGTGCTCCTGTCTTGCAGGAACAGAAGCGGATCTTGGAAATGGGCATCACAGGTCCCGAGGGCCATGCTCTGAGCAGACCCGAGGAGGTAATGGGGCCTCCCCTGGGGTGTGACTCTGATAACACTGAAGGCCTGCCCTGATGCCGTTCCAGCTGGAACAGCGAACAGAGCCCCCCATCTCCATCCCCATTCCCCCGACGGGAGCATCCCAGCACACCTGGCTTCCTGTGGGGCCTGGGGGAAAATGGGGGAAGCCAGGGGAAGACCCTGCTCATCCCTGAGCCCAGAAGCTCCACACCAAGGCCCATGAACAGTTCAGTATCATAACTGGATAGAAGGATCCTTGCTGAGGACTTTGTGTATTTGGTGATAGAAAAATGGAGCCGCATATTCGAGATCTAGAGCCGATAGAACAGCTTCTCCTGCACATTGCCCACTGTGTTCTAAGACTTGAGCATGGATGTGTGTGTGTGTGTGTGTGTGTGTGTGTGTGCACGCGTACGTGTGTGTCTGCTATGAGCCTGGCCTTGCGCTGGCACTGGGGCCACAACACATGGTAGATAGACTTTTTAAGTTGATCTAGTGCAGTGGTCTGCACGTGAGGTCCATGGCTCGTGAGCGGTGTTCCTCATCCCTGGTGAGATCAGGACAGACCTGAAGACAGTGTTGACACACCCCTTATAGCACCGTGGGACTCAGTGTCCGTCTCAAGCACTGGGACCACGTCTGGAGCATCAGCAGACTGAAAAAAACAAAGCAGTACAAAACATATCTGGTCCTATTGTTTGCACGGCACTGGTCTAGAGGGGACACATGGGAATGTCTGTCGGACACGTGCATTCACTTATTGCAGGTGTTTTATAAGTAACGGACTATTTTATGGGCCTTTCGAGGCTTTATCCTGCCTGGTCTGTCCCCTCCTCACAGAACACTCAGCATGCTTCCAAGCAAGCAGATGAACAAAATTCTGCCTTCCAATCCTTGAACCAAATACACTTGGACTCCTTTTTTCCTTTCTTTTTAAAAATCTGTTACTTTTCTGCCTTGAAGCAGTAGATTTGCCTCTGGCTGCACTTAATTAAGGAAAACAGAAGGGCTCTGATTCACGGAGAGCCCTAGGGGCTGGGGGGCTCACCTCTGCCCCTCCCTCTCGTGACCCGCATATTGCTGTGTCCCCAGCTAGAGGCTGAGGCTGTGTTTCGGGCCATCACCATCGCTGGTCGCATCAACTGTCCAGTGTACATCACGAAGGTGATGAGCAAAAGTGCGGCGGACATCATCACCCTGGCCAGGAAGAAAGGTATGCAGTCCGGCGCCCCGGCCTCCTGTGGGCCTTAAGGAGGGAGCTTGTCCAGCAGGTCAAGTTCACTGATGGGGCCACTGCCCAGGGCAGAGACACCCTGTCAGTTTCCCGCAGCCTGAGCCCTTATAGGTAAATTATCCCACTTTGTAGGATCGGATGAGACCCTGTATTATATTTTTATTTTAATTTGTTTACTTGCTGAGAGAGAGAGAATCATATGCTCTATCTCATGACCCTGAGATCATGACCTGAGCCCAAATCAAGAGTCAGACGCTCAACGGACTGAGCCCCATGGGTACCCTGAGACCATGTATTTTAAAGAGCTCTGTATTGTTCCAGTTCTGTTCTGGGTGGTGGGGGAGGGGGGATCTCATTAAGTCAGTGCTGGGGCCGGTTGCATCAGCTCTGGGATCCTGCCCACCCTCTTTCTGGTCCCCTCTGGACACATCATCCTGGGTCTCCTGTCTAGGGCCCCATGGTTGGTGCCTGCATCCAAGGTCAGGTGTGGGGCCTGTGCAGGGTCTTGGGTCTGGGTTGAAAAGGAAGAAGATGGATTTCCAGAGCCAGAGGTTCTGGGCGCAGCCCCATGCTGGACATCAGGAGAGTGTGGTTCAGGAGGCCAGTCACCCAACTCGAAGACAGTGCCCCACTGAACCACACCGAACGTCTGCTGCTTTGTCTCTAAGATGTGAAGTCTTCATGCTCATAGATGAGAAGTCCTTGGCAGGATCCCAGGACTCTGTGGGTGTTGGATGCCATTCTTTGCTCCAAGTTGGCTATTCACTTCCTGCCCGGGTGCCCTCACCTCCCAAGTAGGACCCTAGTACCAGGCTGCCTGCCATGCTGAGGACCGTTGGAGGAGGGCTCAGTGGGCACATTCTGATTGCAGGAGACTCACAGCAGGGGCCCGAGGGCAGGCCCCCAGCCTCCTTAACAGGGATGTCCACAGTCTCCCATCAGTCACCAGACCAAGAATGAAGAAGGCTCCCAAAGCAGCTTCCATCCCAAACTCAGGGAGAGAGAGAGAGAATAACAGACAGACCAACAGACAGAGGAGGGGTAGCACACATTATACGAAGGCTGTGCCTGGTGGACATTTGCCAAGGACAGTCACCTTTGTGGCTGGTCCCTCTCTGCATTACATGAGACTGACCAGGGAGCTGCGGGTCAGTGCAGAAGGCGGGGTGGAAACCAACAAGCCAGCAGCCGTCACTGAGCAACTGCTGTATGCCTGAGCCTCCCTGTTTCTCATGGGAGCCCTAAATGGGAAGCATTACTAACTCTATTTTTAAAAATACCTTCAATAATATGTTTTTAACCTCATGCATCCAAACTCTTACTTCAACATGCAATTACATGAAAAATATTAGAGTTATTTTGTGTTACTGTTGTGTGCTGTCTTTGAAATCTAGTGTGTCATGTTCCAGCATGCCTCAATTCCGACCAGCATCAGGGGTCGGACAGCCGCATGGGGCTGGCAGTTACCATGTGGGGCAGAGCCACTGTGAACCCACAATACCTTGTCTTAGTATTTTTCAGGGAAAGCTGGCAGAGGCATTGAAAGAGAGCACTCTAGTAGACACAGCTTGCTTAGAACTGGCCCCATTTTAAGGATAAGGAAACTGAGGCAGAGCAGTGACAGCAGTTTGGAAGCAGTAGTAAGCACGCAGGTCCTGGCCATGTGGAGGGATATGGTGGCTGCCAGTCCCATATGGCTGTTTCCATTTAAATTATGTAAAACTAAGTACAATTGTAAATGCCTTCTATGGGCTGTGCTAGCCCCATTTCACGCGCTCAAGAGCCACAGGAGGCTAGTGGCCGCCGTCTTGAGTGGCAGGGAGAGAGAACATTCCCATCGCTGCGGGACTGACTCTCGGGCAGCCTGGTCGCTGCACCGGGCCACCACGGTGGCCTTGGGCAGATGCCTGTATCCAGGTAACATCCGTCTCTGTGAGCAGACCTGCTCCCTGGAAGGAGGCTGGAATTCCTGGAAAGCGGATGTTCTGGAATTAGCCCTTAAGGGGTGGGTGGGTGGCTATGCAGCCCAGCTCCCTCACCATGGGGGTGGGATGGTCCTGAGGTGCCATCAGTGGTCTCCCAGAGGCCCTGGTGGCCCTGAGCTGCAGGTGCCCTTGGCCGTGACTCGGTGATTATACACCTGTTCTCGGCTTCTCTCTCAGCCTTGTGTCACCTCCTCCATCCCCAGGCGGTGCTGCCTGAAATCACCTCCCAAGTAAAACGCTTGAACTCGACCCCTTTGCTGGAGGATCGGCTTCTGGCAGAATCCACACTGAGACAGCCGGTTCCGTCCCTGGGCCTGGAATGACAAGTCTGCCAAAGGGCATAATGGTCCCATCCAAATACGAAATGCATTCCCAGTCCGGGAGGTTGCTGGGGAGGTCAGCCGATGCTAACTGCCTGGTGGCCCGGAGTCAGCAGACTGTATGGTGATGCAGGGAAGAAGGACAGATGACACCTTGCCCCTCAGACCATTGTTCTCCTGTCTCTGACCCTCTACTTCTATGCTACCCAACCCCCCTCACCCCAAGAGACCACCTGTCCTTGATTGTGTGTTGTGTTTGTCCCCACAGGCCCCTTGGTGTTTGGTGAGCCCATTGCTGCCAGCCTGGGGACGGATGGCACCCACTACTGGAGTAAGAACTGGGCCAAGGCAGCGGCATTCGTGACCTCCCCTCCCCTGAGCCCAGACCCCACCACGCCTGACTACTTGACCTCCCTGCTGGCCTGGTGAGAGCCAAAGGGATGGTGGGGGGGGCGGTCCCGGGTACATGGTGGTATATTGGGAAGCCCCCAAGATTAGGCATGAGAGTCCAGGATTCACCCTGGGTTTGTCACATAACCTGCCATGGCTTTCTGCTTTGGTTTACCTATCGGCAGAGTGGGGGAGAACATTGTATCTGGTGTGGGGCTGGTTATAGACAGTGTAGGAATATGGCCTGGAATTGAGGGCTCAGCATGTGGCTACTGTTTCTTGCAAAGCACCCCCTGGGTATGTGCACACAGTAGGAGCACAGCTGCATTGGTCCCTTCCCTGCTGTTGGGCAGTGTGAGGAAGTAGCACTTAGGTCTAAGAGAATGCTAAGTGGTGTGGTGTGCAGGCTGTTCTGGAAGCAGAACCACATGCTCAGAGCCAGGAGACTTGCAGAAGGCTTCATGGGGGAGGCAATATTGGGCCTGGAGCTAGAGGATGAGGAGGAGTTTGCTGGCTAGGGGAGAAGTCCTGGCTTCTGGTCAGAAGGAGCGCCAAAGGGGTGTGAGGGTGTGTGCCTACCCTGGAAACCTCTTTCTCCCGCGCGATGCAGAATCCCTTCACTTGCATATCCACGGGCTTACTTGTTGCCTGCAGCCCCATGTCTGTGGGGCAGCTCCAAGTCCATCTTGGAGAGGAGACTGCCATCTCCCCCACAAAGCTGCTGCTGTCACAGTCTTGCCCATCTCTGAAGAGGGCAGGACACAAGCCAAAGGCCCCGGGATCTGACCACTTCTTGCCCCCTTGGCTGCGGCCATCCTGGTTCGCCTCTGACAGGCCTATTTCTGTGCTGTCCCTTCCATGCCCATGACATAGTCTATTCCCAACCAGCACCCAGATTTTAGACCCCAAGTCAGACCAAGCCAATCCTCTGCCTAGAGACCTCCAGGATCCTTTCCTTTCAACATGGAAGAGAAGTCCCCACAACAGGCCCCAAGGCGAAGCCCTATCTGGCTTCACCCCCTAGTGAACCTGACTTGCCACCTTTTTTGGGTGGGTTTCTGCTCTTCAGAGCGAAGAAGAGGAGGCCCACCTAGGGAGCCTCACTGAGAGAGCCCAGAGCCCACACTGACAGAGCCTTCCCAGCAAGGGGCCTTCTGATGTCACTCACCAATGCCCATGATATGCCCCAGATCCTCTCCCCAGAATTTCTTGGGGTTTTCATTTCATAGCCAGTACTGGGTGCCTGAAGTTCCACCTGAACTCAGGTCTGACCCCTACCTTGTTTTCATCCTTGCAGTGGAGACCTGCAGGTCACAGGCAGCGGCCACTGTCCCTACAGCACTGCCCAGAAGGCGGTGGGCAAGGACAACTTCACTCTGATCCCTGAGGGCGTCAATGGGATAGAGGAGCGGATGACTGTTGTCTGGGATAAGGCAGTGGTAAGGCGCTCCCTGTTTCTCTATCCCCAGGAACATTCTAGAAGCACCCTAAGTGGCCCATCAAAAGCTAGCACATAGTGCACTGCTGGTTCCTTTTTTTTTTTTTTTTAAGATTTATTTATTTGTGAGAGTGCCAGAGTTAAGTGGGGGGAGGGGCAAAGGGAGAGAATCTTCAAGCAGACTCCCGTCTGAGAGTGGAGCCTGATGTGGCGCCTGATCCCACGACCCATGAGATCATGACGTGAGCTGAAACCAAGAGTTGGACTCTCAACTGACTGAGCCACCGAGGCGTCCCTGCACCACCGATTCTTAATGCTCCTCCCTTCCTTGCTTTGAGGCAAGAGAGAATGCATACGGAGGGCACGTGAGGAAGGGTGTGACTCTTAAAAGAGCAGCACGGGTCCTGTGGGTTCCTCTGCAGTTGCAGGCCTGACAGTTGTCCTGTATTCTTTAAGGATGCAAAATGTTTTCCTTAGTTTTGTGTGCCTGTAAAGGTGACTTTGTAAAACCTGTGCCCTGGGTTGACATTGGGTATAGAGGGTGCTTATTGTATTAGGACACTCCACATCACACTCTGGTCCCTGACTTGAACCAAAGGTTTTCATTTTCTATTAAACCTGGGCCCAATGGGCCTGACAAGATGGCACAGTGTCCATCGAGCAAAGGTCAGCATGCTTCTGCGTGGTCGGTTACATTTCCTCTCCAATGGGGCTAGGCCCTGGTGCCCTTTCAGATGGCCTGTTTTCAGCAGGGGAGGAAAAAATTTCAGACTCCTCTCAAGGACTCCTGTCAGCTGGCCTAGATTTTTCCCTGCCTGCCCTTTCCCCAGCCCTGTTATGGGGGCGGCTCTTCTCATCAGCAGATCTTGCCTTTAGGCTACTGGCAAAATGGATGAGAACCAGTTTGTTGCTATCACCAGCACCAACGCAGCCAAGATCTTTAACCTGTACCCCAGGAAAGGGCGGATTGCTGTGGGCTCGGATGCTGATGTGGTCATCTGGGACCCTGACAAGGTGAAGACCATAACAGCCAAAAGTCACAAGTCGGTAAGTCCTGGCTTACCCAAGATGCTCCTGATCTGGGTGAGCAATTCTCACTTGGCAACCACTTTAGAAGCCTCTGGTTGAAAATGATTTACGGAGTTTCCAACCAGGATGTGATCTGATGTCTGGCATGACTCAGTCCTTCACGTTTCTCTGCCAGTTGGAGAGACTGGCTTTGAGCAGCCTCGGCTAAGTTACTGATGTGTTACTGATGCGTTTTCTCTCTCTCCCTCTCTCTGTTTCTCTCTCTTGGTGGGCTCTGCCCTGGACGCTGCATTCTCAAGCTCAGAGAAGTATTAGGTCCAAGATTCTTTCTCCAACCTAGTTATCAAGCTAGAAAGGGTTTGATCTCCTATCTCAGAGATCTCCTTGTTCACGTTGGGGTCACTGCTAACACTCGACAAAGGAAAGGGTTGGGCCTAGAGCCCTCTGTGTGTGAGCACACTGCAGGGGTGCACGCTCTCTGAGCTCCAGGCACCAAGCCTATGGCCATGGGTTATTTCTGTGCTTTGTATCCTATGTGCCCTTGACTTTCTCACTCTGCCAGCAAACCTAGGATGCAAAGAGACGTGAGTCATCTTCTCCTCCCTCCTTGCTTGCTTCAAAAGCCTGCTCTGCAAGGGCAGCTGTAATCTTGGGTCCAAATTAATGTCCACATTAATGTCCTAATGTCAGAAACATAGAAGACCACATCCTGTACCCCGGCCCACTATGTCTGTTACAGGACACAGGCCAGCGGGAAGAGTGTGTGCACAGCCCATCATCCTGTGAGGTCCTCATTGTCACACAGGCACAGCTTCCCAGCCTCCTAGGGGCTACCTACTAGGAGAGGTGAGACCACATGCATGAGGACAAGGAAGTCTCATAAGAAAGTGACAAGAACCCTTCGTAGCAGTTCATGGGCTTGGCCCTCAGGTCCCAGGGAGTTGGCATGGGGCTGTAGAAGTCTTGTCCCACTTATCAGCTGGCTGTCGTGTTTATGGTAATCAGTGCTCCCTAGTGACACACTGGCATCCTTCACCCCCCACTTCCCATCCCCGGTGACAGGATCAGGAGGAAATGAGACTGAGATCACCTCCCTAGAGAAAGGTGTACCCCATTCTCCACACTTACCACCTCGCATGCACACGATCCCACTTGAATCTCTGTGAATGCCGTGACGTGTGTGTGTCAAGTGGGGTCTGGTCCTACAGGAGAGACACATGTTTCCTAGGGTCAGGAAGGGTCCCATCAAGAGAACTTTTGAGATGGTACGGCAGGTGGCAGGCCGTGGGCCACCCCACCTCTCACTGCCCCTAAGCCCACACCCAGGTGGACACTGTGGTGGTTTGTGTATTTGTGTAGTTGTGTATTCAGAAGGTTGTACATCCTCCCAGACTCATTAGCAGTCACTCCCCGTTCTCCCCTCTCCTGGTCCCCTTTGACCAGGGATTTGATTTCTTTCTCTCTGGATTTGCCAATTTTGGACCAGTCACAAAAAAGGAATCCCATAGTGTGTGGCCTTTTGTGTCTGGCTTCTTTCGTTTGGCTTCATGGTGTTGAGGCTTGTCCACACTGTGTGTGTGCTTCTACTTCATTTTCTTTTTTTAAAGATTTTATTTATTTATTTGGGGGAGAGGAGAGAGAGCGTGGACGAGAGGGAGAGGGGCAGGATAGGGAGAGGACAGCGAGGAGCAGACTCTCCACTGAGCAGGGAGCCCGATGTGGGGCTCAATCCCAGGACCCTGAGATCCTGACCTGAGCCGAAGGCAGATGCTGAACGAACAAAGCCGCCCAGGCCCCAGTACTTCATTCCTTCTTACGGGTGAAGAACGCTCCCTTGCCCGGATAGAGCACAATTATCTCTTCATGGACATAAACGTATTCCCCATTTGTCAGTGTCCTGCTATCTTTTATAGGACACAAAAGAACCAAGGACCAGTAACTGCTTTCTAGGGTAGAGACGAGGGACCTGGGGCTCCCAGATGGGAGATGACAATTTTGTTCGTTTTTTTGTTTTTTGAAGATTTCACTTATTTATTTGAGAGAGAGAGACAGAGACAAAGACAGACAAAGCATGAGTGGGTAGAGGGAGAGGGAGAAGCAGATGCCCCACTGAGCAGGAACCTTGATATGGGACTCAATCCCAGGACCCTGAGATCATGACCTGAGCCAAAGGCAAATGCTTACTCCAAACGAGCCACCCAAGGCACCCCAGTTTTGTTCATGTTAATTGTTATCCTTTGCACTGTTTGAATTATTACATCATTCACATATTACTTTTAGGCAAGGAAACAACTTTTAAAACCCCATGTAGTGGCCAGATCTCGAATGTGGCATCTGTAGGGGGTAAGCCAGAACTCCCCGATTAAGAGGGGCGTGATAGCGCACATCGTGTCCTTCCAGCATGAGGAATAGCGGGCCATGTGGGGCCGTGTGAGCCAGGAGGTCGGCCAGTCTCGACCGGTGGCTCAGCGGCTTGTTTCCTCACTGACTTCAGAGCGTCACTCATGCTCCGTATTGGGGCTTCATCAGGACATGAGTCAGCACATAGTGGGTCTCTTCAGAGTGATTCAGGAAGCATTAGGTTAGCAAACATTACAGGTGAGGGCAGACCATCTGCCTGGGTCCTGGGAGGCAGCTGCTGACCCAGAGTGTGTCTCAGTGTCAGCAGCTGTGTGTGGACCCAGTCGTTTCCCTGAACCCCCAAGCATGCTCCCAGAATCCAGGGGCAATGATAAGAGAACCCACTGGCTGATTACAAACCAGTAGGAAGAATGGATATCTTTTCTATGAAGTAATTCAAGTGCATTTTGAAAAATAGAATGGAAATCAAAATCCTGTTCCTATTAACAATAAAAACTAAAGACTTTTATATACACAAGTTCTTTTACACAAAAATGATTCAGTAGAGCAAAGAGCAATTCTTGCTAATTTCATTTGTAAGTTTGAAGCAATGCCATCAGAAAACTCAATGGAATTGTTGTTTAGCTGGAAAAGCAGAGGTCCTCAATGCTAAATGTGAGACTAGTCAGACATTTCTGGAACATAAGGGGGCAAGCCCTGCTCACCCCAGTTCTTCTTCTTTTTTTTTTTCCTAAGATTTTATTTATTTATTTGAGAGAGAGAAAAGGGGGAGGGGCACGGACCCCTACATGGGGCTTGATCTCAAAACCCCAAGATCATGCCTTCAGCTGAAACCAAGAGTCAGACACTGAACCGACTGAGCACACAGGCACCCTCATCCACGTTCTCGAAGCAGGTTGTATAGTTACAGTCATTGAGGCAGTGTGCTGTTCGTAGGACAGAGGGGACCTCCAGGTGGCAGCCCGATCACAGGAGAGAATTGGGTTTACAAAGCAGGAGGAAGTTGAGATTGGCCAGACAGAGGCAGTTATCAGCCAGTGGGTTCCAGCAGCAGACCCAGAAGGCCAGACCTCCGCCATGCTCTTTACCACAGAATGGACTGAAGGTTGAAATGAAAGCTACCAAAGGATTAGAATAAACCATGTGTTTAGAAATGATAGTTTTGAAGGGGAGAAGATCTTTCTAAGCTAGACACAAAACTTAGAAAGCGTAAAGAGGAAGATTAGCCTGTGTGAGCATTGACTATGTACAAATTAAACCAAAAAACCCCACAGTGTGGCATAAAAATAATAATAATTATTACCTTGTAGGAGATCCCAAGGCAGAGGACAGACAGCCAGGTGAGACTCAGGACAAAACAACGGATAAATTCCCTAACATCACAAGTGTCCTTAGAAACTAGGAAGAAAATACCAAGAACCTAATAAATAAACAGAACCTAATAAATAAATAAACCTAAAAATAAAAAACCATAAAACTGTGTGGAAACACAGTTACACAAGAAGAAATATACAAACAACGTATATAGCTTTCAAAACAGACCCAGTCTCACTAGTAATTAACTAAATGCAAATCTCAGGAGTATGTTTCTCACCCACACAGTGACCACCCACACAGTGACCGAGACCCAGCTGGTTAATGGGGCACAGGTGGGGTTGGACGGCAGGAGGCACGTGAGGGAGCACAAATCTATCAAAGTTAAAAATCCACTTACTCTTTGGCTCCAACTCCACATCTAGAAAGGGACTCACACATGCCAGTGTGGACATGCAGAAGCGTGGTTCAGTACGGGCTTCAGCGAAAGCAGGGAAACCATCTGGTTTTCCATCTCTAGGAACCGACAAATAAATTCTCCCTCTAGGGAATACAGCACGGCGGTTTAAAAGGTGTTAAAAACAGTTTTAATAGTAACCTGTGCCGATATGGAACAATCTCTGAGGTCAGGAGAAAAATTTGGGTGAAATCCATTAGACGGAGCTCTTGCAATGCCGAGACTATTGTTCATGCTCCAAAAATATCCGGGGGCTCAGGAGACTCTCTTGAAGGCAGGTGTCTCGGTCTGAGATAGCAGAGAGACCTACTTTTTAAAATCAAATGTCGCTTGTGCTTTTTGATTTTTCATTTTACTGTCTAGATGACCTACTTTTTAAATAATAAAAAACAGTTGCCCAGTGGTACTTAGATTCCCTTTAGGGGTTATGAAAGGAATGGGTATTTCTAAGAACATATTTTGTCTTTCAAATTAGCAAAACAAAAGAAAGAAAGAAATCAAAAATATAAAAATGACCTTATTCTGTGCTGGAGGGGAGTTTACAGACACGAAATCAAGGAAGTGTCTCTCTCCCCCGCTGCCCTGTCACGGTTGTTGGTTGGTCTGATGCCTTTGGAAAATAACTGGGCAGTAGGCAACATGTACCCTACCAAAGCTCAATATCTCTTAACCCAGTAACTTAATTATAGAAACTACCTTAAAGAAGGTATTTTTTAAAAAGACAGAAAAATGCCCATTGTGGTCAGAGCAGCCACATTACCAGACAATGGGGGGAGAGGGGACGTGTTCAAGTTCATGGTGCTGGAGACAAAACCACCTTCAGCCTCAATGCCCAAGGGTGAGCGAGGGCTGATTCTGCTGAGGAAGGCACACCGAAGGGAAGAAGACAGGGTTCCAGAGAACGTTTCCCGAGGGCGAGTGCAGGAAGTGCCCGTGGGAGGACATCCGGAGGGTTCCACCCCTGCGGCAGGTGGTAAGGGCTCTGCTGTGCTTCTGGCCGTGCAGGCTGTGGAGTACAACATCTTCGAGGGCATGGAGTGCCACGGCTCCCCGCTGGTGGTCATCAGTCAGGGCAAGATCGTCTTCGAGGACGGCAACATTAACGTCAACAAGGGCGTGGGTCGCTTTATCCCACGGAAGCCTTTCCCCGAGTACCTCTACCAGCGCGTCAGGATCAGGAACAAGGTGAGTGGGTCCAGAGCGTGCAGCGTGAACAAGTCATGGCCACAGGAGCTGTCACCCTGCCCTGCCGGAGTCTTGGGGCGTGGTCGATGTCCCAGGATTTTGCAGACTGTAAAGGGGTGTGCCCATGTAGGATGGGAGGGGCAGCCGGAGTAACACTGAATGGAGCTCTTTTGGGGCACATGTCCCACATCATCTCGGCTTCCTGGGCAGCCCCTCCTTGAGCGTTAGGACCCTCCTCTGGTGCTTGAAGCAGTGGGCTGGCCAGTGTCACACAGCAGGAATGCTGGAACCTCTAGGCTTTGCCCTTCTGGGAAAAATCACCCCCAGGATCCTCAAGGGATGGCAGAACGGCCTCTCTCACCTTTCAGACCTGCCCTCTCTTCTTGCCTCCCCTGCCCTTCCATTCTGCATCTCTCTTTCCCACTTTCCTGGAACAGTCTCGGCAGGGACACATGATGCCCCGTTGAAGGGCATGTCACAGGCTCCATCCATTCTCCAGCATGGTTCACGGAGCTTGCTCTCAGTTCACGCAAACCCCCCCTGGTGGCCCCATCATCTTCCTTAGTTGGGTCCCTCCTGTCACTCTGGCCACCTGCTTCCCACAGTAAATGGCTGACATTTGCTGGAAGGGCCAGCTTGTGTATGTGTGTAAATGTGTGTGTGTGCATAGATGTATCTATACATGTATATGTGTACTTCTGTGTGGGGGTGTATATACCTACATGTGTGTACATGGATGTGTGCACACAGGTACATGTATGTGCATGTGTGCATAGATGTGGGGGTGTGCACATGTGTGTGTATGTGTGTGCAGTGTGTGTGCATGCATATATGTATGCACAGATGCATATGGGTGTGTGCACATTTGTGTACAGGTGTGTATGCATGGATGCGGGTGTGCAAGTGTGCACATGGATGTGTGGTGTGCACATGTGTGTGGGTGTGGGTGCTCATGTGTGTGCATGGATGTATGTGCATGGATTGTGTGTACATGTGTATGCATGCACATGTGTGCACATGTCTGTGTACCCTCCTGTGTGTGGTCCTGCTTTTCTTGTGCTTCATAAACGACCCCCGCTATCACCACTGATTTTGATGGAAAAGCCTGGAAACATGATACCCCAGACTCTGAGGCCCACATTACAATGCTCAGGCCTTTCTGTGTCCTGTAGGGTGTATCACCCCGGGTCAAAGATTCTAAATCACGCGGACATTGTGTGTCAGTTAGGGAAAGGATGGATGGAGAATAAGCAAGTCCGATCTGGGAAATGGCATGAAGAGCTGGGGTGGCCGAGGGACCGGAGCAGGATGCTAGAGATAAGGAGACTTGTGCAAACTCGGGGCTGCATGCCCACTAAGGGGCACCAGCACACTGGGGCCAGCTTCATTTCCTTTACATTGGTGTGACTCTGAGGCCTGTGGTTAGAAGCCACATCCACAAGAGCAGGTGCCTGGTCTGTATGCCAGGCCCTCATCCGCAGGGACCTGAATTCCCGTGCAGGGCACTCCCTCCCTATGTGCCTGGGGGCAGAGGACAGGAGCCACACCAGGTGAGGGACAGGACCTGAACCTGTCTCTGGCGGAGCTGAGCTTGGAGGAGGTCTCTGAAGGTCATGGGGAGGCAGGTTTGGAACCAGCTAGAATGGAAGGATGCCCAGAGATGCGGGAAGCAGGTATTGTGAAGAGGAGAACAGAAAGGTGGCCAGACCTATAGCCAGGGATGTAGGGCTTCCCCGGGCCAGTGCTCGACTTGTGGGGATGGAGACTGTGGTCCATGCCCCACCTACCAGAGGGTCTGAGCAGATGTTCACTTCGTGGTTTCCCTGAGCCGGCTGCCCTCAGAGGTAGTCCGATCACCCCACCATGTGCTAGATTTTCTCCCTTCCTCTCCCCCTCCTCCTTTCTGGAATCACCTCCCAAATAAACTAGCTCCCCCCAAATCTTTGTCTTGGGCTCACCTTCTGCAAGACCATAGATGATTCAGTGGTCCTTGAGGGAGATGGGGCATGCAGGGAGAGTTTTTCCTCTTGAAAATGGGTTTGGGGTCCTTTTGTATGGAGCTCTGTGTGTGTGTGCATGTCTTTGTGTATTGGGTTATATAGGGGTGCATGCATATGGCGGTGTGTGTACATGTGTACCCACACATGTGTGCATGTCCCCGAGGTGCCCTCTGGTCACTGTCCGGCCGCAAGGGTCTGGCTCCCTGAATGGGAAGGCTCAGGTGCATCTTGCCCATCTGTCCCCCTCCCCTTCCTTTGTTTAGGTTTCAGGGTTACAAGGTGTTCCCAGGGGCATGTACGATGGTCCTGTGTACGAGGTCCCAGCCACACCCAAATATGCGACTCCTGCTCCTTCTGCCAAGTCCTCGCCTTCCAAACACCAGCCACCGCCCATCAGAAACCTCCACCAGTCCAACTTCAGTTTATCAGGTAAGAGGCTCCCCATGCCCACAGCACTTCCGAGTAGTCCCCTTGGGCTACAGAGGAGAAAGCAAGGAACAGGTGGGGAGCCCCATCTCCTCCCCTCCTGGGAGTGCCCAAACGGGCGGGGGTAAGTCAGAAAGCAGAGGGGCTCCACAGGGACTACACAGAGACACCTAACCCTGGTGATGAAGTCTGCACAAAAATTGACCTTGAGCTCATCCTTAAGCATGCCTTCCGCCGGAAGCCGAACCTGGTCCCTCGGACCCTAGGATGCTGCAGTTTCAACAGTTCGCCACATGAGGGCACACATGCACACGCTGGAATTGAATGGGAATTTTGTTCCCGGGAAATTTTGTCCACGGGAGTATTTGAGGTTTTAGCGTGTTTCTATGCTGGGCTATGTTCTAGGAATATGGCGATGGATAAGACACAGCTGGGCAGCCCCCAGTCTGCTCCGGCGGGTCAGCAAATATTGTCTTAAAGGACTGGAGGGTAAATGGTCTAGGTTTTGTGAGCTAAGACGTAAAAGTTAGGGTATTATATTAAGTAGCCATTTCAAAGGCAACCATTGAAAAGTGTAAAAAAACTATGTAAAAAACTATTCTTAGCCCATGGACTGTACAAAAACAAGTAGTGGCCAAGATTTGTCAGTGGCCCCTCATTTGTAGACTCAGATCTAGTAGGAATGAAAACCATTTAAACAGAGAAGCTAATATGTTTGGCAAATGAGAATGGGGAAGCAGAGAGAGAAATGAATAGCCATTTAAATTGTGGGGTGACAACTTGCCCTCCATCCGGGGGAGTGTCCGTCTCAGAGATTAGACAGTGGGAGATATAAGTGGTGGTGGTGGGATCCCCATTTCAACTTATCTTACTTCTCACAAGCCTTAGTGCAAGAGTTTCTCACACAATGAGTGTGATTCAAGTCTTTAAAAAGAACTAGTATGTTTTCCACCAATGGACCCAAAACACCGCTCACGTATTTCATGGGATGTTCAGTCAGCACAACGGGGATTAGACACAGAGCCAGGACAAGCCATGAGTGTGAAGAAACGTGGAGTTTGCAGACTGGACCTCTCCTCCAGTCACAACTCTTGATTGTTATTAGGTATGGTGGGGGGAACTCTGCCCTTTTAGAACTGGAGAAACAATGAAATGAACAGTCTGCGGGAAGGGCTGGCCCACCAGCCCATGCCCCAGCTCGGCGCTCACTGGATCCAGACCCACCGCGCTGCCCCAGCCTGCCTCCCAGCAGGTTAGCAGGTGACTTCATTTGCTACCAGCACCATAGGGACTTTCTGACATCAGGAATGACTTCATAAGTGGCTTTTCAATACCTGCTTAATGTCACTTTCTAGAGATGCAGCTGATTGAGTGCCCTAGGGTTCTTGTGACCAACAGGTGCTATCAGAGTAGTGCTCAGGTAACCAAGGTGGAGGGGATCATGAGGGAAACGGGGATTGAGCACTAAGCCTGATCTCTGGTTCTGGGACTTGAAGAAGTTCCTGGCTTACCAGGAAGACACAGTGTCTACCAAGGGAGCTTGCCACGCTACACCCATAGTGACTTTCAGAGATCAGACATGGCGGGGATGGAGGGTACTTCGTCTCTGCTCCTCTCACTTTACAGAAAAGGAAGTGAAGGCCAAGGGAAGGTGGGTCCAATTCCAAGTCCCCCAGATTCCAGACACGATCTGTCCTGGAACCTGTCTCTGGACTGGACCCCAGTTCCCTCTCATGCCATCTGTCCTTCTGGCTTTGTCCATCAGTCACTGCTTACGCACCGAATCCGTATCTGCTGAGCACAGGCACTGCGCTTGATGCTGGAACTTTACATCTTTAACGGCCAGAGAATGTATAAGGTTGGAACAAATGGTTGTTTTGGCAAACTGAAAACAAAAAATATGATGCCCCTCCCCCATGCAGATGTGGCCGTTGCAAACAAGGTGGGTAAATCCAGATTCAAGTAGTTCTCATGCATGCACGCACGCACTCATACGTGCATATCCACACGTGCACGGCTATGCATACTGTGCAAAAAACACCTTTGGAGCCTCGGGCACTGCTGTGTGTTGTTCTAACTCCTGTAGGAGCCCGAGCTGTGGAGACAAACCAGTTGGGACTGGAATTCTGGCTGGCCTGCCCTCCAGCCTTGCCCCCACAAAGTGCATGACCTGAGCTTCCAATTCCTTGTCCATACATTTGGAGTAAACACTTCCCCCTTCATAAGACTGCTGCCTACCCTAAACTCAAACACACATATTAAAGCACCAGGCTTGTGCCTGCACACAGTAAGCACTCAATAGGTGCTTGCCCACGTGGTTCAAGAACATGACACCAGGCGAGAAATAGTGCAGGGTGCTCAGGGTTGCAAGAGGGTCACCTCAGGGCCTGAGGGGGGCACAGAGAGGAGAGAGCAGTGAACCCCATGGATGTTGGGGAGCCTTTGCAGAGGTGAACCTGGACTGAACCCCACAGTGTGGAGAGGCTTGGAGGGCGTATTGGGACGAGGGCTCAGCCTCCCTCATGAGTAGCCTGTGGAACCTGTCAGTGGTGACTGGCTCTCTTTGTTTCTTTTCTTACTTTTCAGCGTTCCAAGATTCATTGTTTATGCACCACACCCAGTGCTCCATGCCATACATGCCCTCCTTAGTATCTACCAACAGGCTCACCCATCCCCCACCCTGCCCCTCTAAAACCTTCAGTTTGTTTCTCAGAGTCCACAGTCTTTCATGCTTTGTCTCCCCCTCCGATTTCCCCCAACTCACTTTTCCTTTCCTTCTCTTAATGTCCTCCATGTTATTTCTTATGCTCCACAAGTAAGTGAAACCATAAGATAATTGACCCTCTCTACTTGACTTATTTCACTCTGCATAATCTCTTCCAGTCCCGTCCATGTTGATACAAAGGTTGGGTCTTCAACCTTTCTGATGGAGGGATAATACTCCATCGTATATATGGACCACATCTTCTTCATCCATTCATCTGCTGAAGGGCATCTTGGCTCTTTCCACAGTTTGGTGACCGTGGCCATTGCTGCTATGAACATTGGGGTACAGATGGCCCTTCTTTTCACTACATCTGTATCTTTGGATTAAATACCCAGTAGTTGAATTGCAGGGTCATAGGGAAGCTCCATTTTTAAATTCGTCTCTTTCAGGTGCCCAGATCGACGACAACAACCCCCGGCGCACCGGCCACCGCATCGTCGCGCCCCCTGGTGGCCGCTCCAACATCACCAGTCTGGGCTGAAGGCCGATGGGCGGATGGCTGAGCTCCAGCGTGAAGCGTTCTAGGAATACTGTCCATTCCTTTCCCTGTCAGGGTTTGGGAAACCCGCAGTTTTATTTGGTACTGATGGGGGGAAAATTGAATGATGTTCTTTCCTCTCTTGTTTAGGAAGAAGTGGTACTAGTGTGGTGTGTTTGCTTGGAAACTCCTTGCCCCACGGTCGTGTGTTCATGCTGACTCCACTTCAGAGCATGGGTCTCCATTTCCCTCCTTAGTGAACACAGGTTCTAGCAGCGTCTTGTACTGTCCCTCCCACTTCTGACTCCACGGGCTCCATGAATCTCTGGGTGGTTCCTTTTGCCCCCTTGTAGCTGTTCTAGGATAGTTGATGCATGTTACTAAATTATGTGTGCAGTCTGTGAGCGCGTCTGACGGGACATCGCCGAGGACCCACGTAGACCCAATGCCGAGACCTCGAGCCCTCAGGGGTGATTCCAGAACTCTCCACGCAAAGATGTTTACTCATTGTCCCCACCCCAAGTCCGCCTGCCCCACTCCTCCCCACCCCCACCCGCCTCGAGAACCTTCTGTGAATTCTCAGAGAGGCAGGGGAGCCTTCCAGTGTGTGCAGAGAAACACCATCCACGTCCTGTGTCAGAAACCCTGGTCTCCGTGGCACTTGTGACTCGCCATGCCGTCTTCTGGTCTGTGTGTGTCCTTCCAGCCAACTCCGACTTCAGGCCTAGCCAGGTTCACACTCAGAAAGGGGTCTCCCCGCCCCCATCAGGGCTGACAACGATGGGGCGAGGGCTGCTCCCCGTGGCCCCGCTCCTGGTCCCTTCAAGGTGGTTGATGGGGCAGTCAGATTTTTAAAGTTTTGTACAAAGTTTTCCTTTGTAATCACCCCCATTTTTACTTAACAACTGACTTATCGTGGCTCTTATTTCTGAATTCAAAGCTTGTGAAAAAATAAAGACAATAAACAGCCTGCTGGCCCGACTAGCGTGTTTTCTTTGAAGTGTGGCTGCTCGGTTAGGTGCAAAAGCCCAGCACTCCTCCTTGTGATGACTGGTGTGTGGCGGTTGCTTCCCAGGACTCATTCTTGGTGGATGCTGGGGAAAGCAGAGGAGGAAGGGGAGGGAGCCAGTCACAAGGTGTGGAGTGTTGACCTTAGACCCTGAGGTCATGGCGGGAAAAGCAGGAGACAGGTGACTTCTGCTGCGTGGTTTGAAAGCCCATGTCTATTCCCTCCTGCCTGGCCCATCCTTGGGGTGCTCTTTTCTTATAGCTTACAGTCTGCCTCCGACTGGGAGCTCCAACCTTTAAGCAACACATTTCTTCCCTTTGGTTCCATGAGCAGATACATATTCTGAGGAGTCAAAACTCAGGCAAAGTTGCTTATCTCATTTTGCCACTAGTAGTAGTTATAGTGGTGATGGTGGTGATGGTAGTAATGATGGTGGTGCTGATGGTGCTGATGGTGCTGATAGTGCTGATGGTGCTGATGGTGCTGATAGTGCTGATGGTGGTGATGGTGGTGATGGTGGTGATGGTGGTGGTTGATGATGATGGTGGCAATGGTGATGATGATGATGACCTTGAAGGTGGTGGTGATAGTGGTGATGATGATGAGAATTATGATGATGATGATAGTGATGGTGATGATGGGTGCTGATGGCAATGGTGATGATGATGATCTTGGTGGTGATGGTGGATGATGATGGTGGTGGTGATGACGGTGATGGTGATGGTGATTGTGGTGATGATGGTGGTGCCAGTGACAATGATGGTAACAGGATGGAGATGGTAGATGATGATGGTGGTGGTGATGATAATGATGGTGATGGTAATCATGCAGGCAGCACCTGTGTGGCACTGGCTACATGTCAGGTGCTCTGTGAGGTGGGCTCTACTACTATGCCCCTTTTTCAGAGGAGTCCTGGAGACTTTAGTGACTTGTCCAAGATCACACAGTGAGGAAGCGGCTGATGCAGGATTTGAATCCAGGACCCATGAAGTTTGGCCCAAAGTCCAAGGCTCCTTTCTCCTCACTGCTAAGTTTTATAATCATCCAAGGCAGCACAGCTAAGTACATCTACTTAAAGGCTTTAGTGTGTTCTCCTCCTGCCTGGCTGGGTTAAGATACCTTAGTTAAGGTCCAACGTGGTGTTGGCTCATGGTCTGTCATGGACTTTACTGAAACAAGGCTAAATAAAGGGAAAGTTTAAGAGTAAAGAATAAGGTCTTTTGATGTTTGGTTGTGGCCTATTCATACTATTAAAGGGCAACACAGAAACTTCCAGAAGAGTAACGGTAGTGGTGAGTTACCCCACTCTCTGGAAAGCATTTCCTCTCCTGCATCACCCCCTAACCCATCCGGGGGTACAAGCTAAAGCAGCCTTAACATTCTCTAAGCTCCACATCCTGGTGGGGGTACTGTCCCTCTGCATAACTGTCCCACTGCCACACATGAGGTTCCCCAGCACCCCCAAGAGTCACAGTCCCAGGTCCTGGCGGTGCAAGACAGACAAGCCTTAAGTTTTGGAGCCTGTGCTACCACGTTCCTTACAAGGCACATGCTTCTCTTTTGGGTCCTGAGATGGTAGGAAGAGGTAGGGGATGTTTCTTGAAAAGCTTAAGGGGAAACTTATCCATTCTCTCATCCATCTACCCACACCCGTGATTCCCCTTTATCATGTCACAGGCCTAACCTAGTCCTAGGTTCCGGGAATTAAGATGTGGACATCTTTGCTGTAAGGGAATTATTCTGCTATCCACAATTCTCCTAAGTCTCCTACCAAAAAACGTGCTGTATCTTGCCACGTTGGGGTATTTGATCCATCTTTCACTAATCTTTGTGTATAAGGAAAGGGAAGCCTCAAGACTTACTTTTTCCCATATAATATCTAAATGACCCCACACCATTTACTGAAAAGACCATTCTTCCCTCCCATTAGGCTGCAGTGTTGGCTTTATTATAAATCAGGTGGCTAAAGTGCAGAGGTCTTCTGATCCAGGGATCCCAAGGTACCCTGCAAAACAAATACTAAACACAAGGCTGGGCTGGGCTGGGCTGGGAGCCCCAGTTTGCAGAGTTTGCTGATTTCCCCTGTAGCCAGCTTCAAACTACCACTGCAAAGCTAGCGAGCTTGTAGCTGATTAAGTTTAAGTGGGCTCTGGTGTCCCAGTGAGGGCTGGCCTGACCCCTCTGCATTGGCTGGTCTATTTTTACACCTGTATTGCATATTGACTCTAAAAGGTGAGACAGAACAGCTAAAGTCTCCCCCATCCATTTTTCACTATCCTCTACACTGCCTAATGTACTCTGGCCCCAGTGTTATTGGCCTGGAGTTTCTCTCCAGTGACATCAATTTCTGGAGCAGAGGAGCAAGAAGAGTGTTTTTGAACCAAAAGGACTTTTGCCACCCTGAAGGTTTCTTCCCCATCCACTCTTTCTTCCTTCTTCCTCCCACCAAGTGACCGTGGAGGACTATTTTATACCAAACATTGTGCTCATCAGGGGAACGCAAGGGGGAATGCTTTCTGGGGGAAGGTCAGGTATGAAATTATTACCCCAAACATCTAACTGCACCTGCCCTTTGCTGCCAGGAAGGGAAACAGATGCTTATCTCCCACACCTGGTGTCTGCGCCAAGGGAGGGGCATCTGCGCTAGGGCAGAGGTGCGGGCCTCTCCTGGCCTTTCTCATTCCTTCTTCCCCAGGAACCCCACCTGCTTGCTCAGTCTGAGAAGAGGGAACTGAGTGTGCCGAGGGGTGTCCTTTCCTCTCTCCAAGGATATGACTGACCTTGGACGTGGTTTACCATGAAGTCAATGACGTCTGCACAGACCCCTCCCCAGGCCTGGGGGTGGGCTTAGTGCTATGTCCACAGAGCCCTTGTTCCTGTGTACATTGTGAGCTGCAGCCGGTTAAGACACGATTTTCTTCCCCGCCTACGTCCCCGAGTATCAGGTGTCACTGGGGAGGCCATGGGCATTTCCAGGGTCAGGTCAGGGCAGGTGGACAGGGGTTCACTGAGATGTTTCTGTGTGCTGGCCAGCCCAGCACAAACAGCCAGCCCTGTGCTACCTCTCCTGTATCAGGACTCAGAGTACGCAAGTCCCGTGGCACCTGGCGCCAGAAGTGTGTGGCCCGAGGGGGAGGGACAGAGGAGCACCGAGCCAGAGGCTGGTCCACAGAACATCTCCTGGCTGCCAGATGTGTCGAATTTCGAGTGGAGAAATACTAGATTGAGGTATTATAGAGGTGAATGAGGCAATCCACTGATTTAGAAAACTATTTGTTTTGGATTTGTGATTTTTTATGTGGAATTCTGTAGGCTTTAAAAAAATAAATCACTCTCCTCTCCTCCCTCATTCTGAATACTGATTCGCTCTTATCCCTTTGTAGTTTCATTTGATTTTTATTAAGCTCTTCTTCCCAAAATGTACACATTCCAGCACTCTCACCCCATATCTGGTTTCCCTGTTTCTCTGTTCTTGTGGTGCTTCCAGTTGTCCCCACGGGGGAGGCTTGTGTCTGGGGCTATGTGTGTGGCTAGGTAGGAATGGAGGAGCGAGACTTCACGGCCACAGGACCAGTCACAGTCCTCCAAAGTGGCTCCATCAAGATCCATGTACAGATCTCCCCAACATCTCTATGTCTCAGCTGGTTCCAAATGTGGATGGTAAATAAAGCCATGTTTATTTTTCCTCTGTTAGGCTAAAAGCCCAAGGGGAGGGCCTGATCTTGTCTAGGGGTTGTAAGGAAGGTGCTTGATGTGAGTCTTGCCATTGAGATGTGAATGATGTTTACAGGCTTGTGAGGCAGAGATGAGGGGCAGGGTGTAGGGCTGTTCCAGGCCGGCAGCACAAACATCCTGTGCAAAGGCCCAGTGGCACATGGGGGAGGACAGGTGTGAGGCCACAAGAAGAGACAGGCTGAGTGAGGGTGGGGCATCAGCAGGGCTGTGGCTGAGATCAGACCTTGCCAGGCCTTGTGGTCTTTGTTAAAGATTTTGCTTTTTCTCCTTTGAGCAAAGAATGCTGCTGAAGTGTGCACCAGTCAGCTTTGGATCTTGGGATATGTGGGCCAGTCAGAGGAGGCAGGGCAGAGCAGGAGGCAAAGGTTGGAGCAGTTAGGCGTCTCCTGTTGTCCTGTCTAGATCAGCCCTAGAGGTAGGGGCAGGACAGACACCAGGCTGGCCAGAGAGGTCCCTGAAGAGCCCCGGCCTTCCGCCTTGCTGAGTTCAGGTCAGACGGAAGGTGTGTGTGGAGGAAAGAATCCACTAACTTACCCACCATCCCCTTCCAGGTCACCAGTGTCGACCTCCCCACCAACCTCTCACCCATACTACTCACTGGGATAGGAAGGGTTGCAGATCAGTGGCGATGGGTCCTCCGTCTCCTCTGCACTGCGTGTGCTGGGTTTGTGAACCCTGCCTCAGGCATGCCAGAGCCTGCGCCAGCCAGTCCCATGGCTTCTGGTGTCCACGTTTTATTCTGATGTGGACAGCAGGTGCATTATGGGAGGCACCTCTGTGCCCCTGCTTGGAGGCTGGAAGGCTCCGTCTCTACTGTGATGAGAACAGGAACAGTCCAGTGTCCACCGAGTTCTGCGCCCCAAGCTGTGCCAAGTGCAACAGCTATACAGCAGGCCCGAAGAAGGGCCCAGCAGCACCGGAGTGCGACACCATCGCTCAGGCGGAGGATGCTACACACAGGAAACAAAACAATTTTCCCGCAAGATCTACAGAAGCTGAGCTGCCTTTGATCCTTCCAAGAGGACGGGGCTGCGGGGGGGGGGGGTCTGCATTTACCAAATTCAAGTCACCAGATCACACACCCCCAACTCCAGAATGCCTCTGTGTGAAGGACCCACGTGACAAAAGTGGTCTCTAGATCAACCACCTTCCCAGAATACTGCAAGAAGGGAACCACAGCTTGTTCACAGACTCGGCAGAATAATGAAATGCTTTATTCAGCCACAAGAGGGAGCCTATGGGCAGACCCGTTGGGACCGGATGCTCTGATAGGAAGCATCCTTAACAAGCCAGGTAAGCACGACGGGTGGTTTCCGTCCCAGAGCCACTCTTTCCTGACTGAGAGAGTCTAACTGAGATTTTAAGAAATAAAAAGTCAGGCCACAAATGGCCCAGGAGATCGCCAGGACAGGGGCTCCCAGGGCCCACTCTGTCCGGACTTCCCAGGTGGTGGCACACTTTGACTCAGGTTAGGGGTGATGCCTCCCAGGGAACATCTGGCCATGTCCCTGGAGACATGTCTGGATCCCACGACTGGGCAGTGCTAGAATCTGGGGGGCCAGGGATGCCACAAATTATCCCACTATGCACAGAACAGCCCCTACCCCCAAACGAAGAATTATATCACCCAAAATGTCCAGAGTGCCAAGGTTGAGAATCCCCGATTTCAATGAAAAGAGTGATTTTCTTTCCAGGTGGGAAAGGCCTCTCCTGGGAGTTGTTTCAATAGGGCTGGTCTGGAAGCTTTGGGAGCAGCAGAGACCCCGGCGGAAATGGGGTCTCCTTCCTCCCCGGGAATGTCCAAGGGCTGAGCGGGGCTGCCCCCAGAAGACCCGCACAGGCATCAGGATGTTTCTGTGGGGCCTCGGGTCCCCAGAGCTGGTGACGTAGGTCCACAGGCCAGGGATTCTACAGTCTCTGTCAGGGTCCTGGGACCCTGAGACTTAGCCCCAAAGTGACTGGCATTAGCTACTAGCTGACCCAAACCCAGGAATGGGTCCAGATAAGAACACTGTAGCCAAGTGTGTGGGACATGGCACATAGGACACATCTCATGGAACAGACAGAATGAGGTGACAGAAATGGTGGAGAAAAGGCTTCTGGCCAGATGACCCCAGCACTCCCAGAGACCCCTGCACACCCAGCAAAACACCTGGGAGCACCTGGGGAGCAGGGGCGCCCTGGGGCTGGAGTAAGGCTGCCTCACACTGGGTGGTCGCGCTCGGAGGACAGCAGGACACCATGGGGGGGTGGTTCAGACAGTGAAGGAGGAAGAGGTCCCTGAGGAAGGAAGCCACATCTTGAAGCCAGAGAGAGAAAACGGCAGACAGGTGTCCCACATGGGTTTCTAATTCCACAGGCAGGAGGGTCCGCCCTGGTCAAGGAGGCCTTGTCGGGCGCTGTCCATCGGTCTCTGTCCAGCCCCCTCGCAGCGATCCTGGGAGGCAGAGGGGGACCCAGTGGCCCTCACTGCCTCACCCGGCTGGGGCTGGCAGTAGTGTCCAGGCCGGCTTCTTGGCTTCAGCCCTGACTGCCGCCAACTACAAGTTGCTTCTTTCCCTCAGCAGTCTCTTGGGGCTCTCGCCATCACCAGCTTCATTTTCTTGCTGGTTCAGCCTTTTGCTGCTGGAAACATGAACGCAAAGCAGGGGTCAGAACTCTGATTCCAGATCTGTCTGGAGGCAAGCACTTCTCCAATGTGATCAGAGGGAAAGGCAGTGACAGGCGATCTAAACCACTTTCCCTTTGACTGGGGTTGTTGGGAGAAAAACAAAGCTCCCAGTTTGCCTCTGTTTGATGTGTGTGCGTGGGGGGGGTCATCTGAGGACCACAGGGAAAGGGACCCCCCTGCTCTGATGACTAGGTGCCCAGGACACATTTATCCGACTGGAAATCCCAGGGCATCTGTAATGGTGGGGGCCTACCGAAGGTTGGGTTGGCGGGGGGAGAACTGCCCGGTCATTTAGGCTGCATGCTTGTGGGACATGGAGCTAGGTCATGGGCAAACCAGCCACAAAGGACACGGATGGCAGCTGTGACAGGAGTATTAACACCTCTCACCATTGTCTGTCGTGTTTGGGAGCCTCTGGCCAACACCTCTGAGGAAGGTGCAGATTTCTCTGCCCGGACTTTGGGTGGTCAGTAAGCACCCACGGGCAGCACGCCGGGGTCCCCACTGTACCTGAGCGATCCCGAGGGGTGGCTCCCCAAGGCAGGGTCATCGTCAGTGGGCCCCCCTGGGTCCCCTTTCTCCCGGGGTAGGGGCTTCTTCTTTCTCGTCCTTACAGGCTTCTCTGCAGAAGACACAGAAACCCGGACTTTGGCACCGTGACCCCCAGCATGGGACTCCAACTCAGGCCAAGTATACATTCTGTGCTTTCCCCGATTGCACCCACTTAACTTGTGGGAAAACTGAGGCCCGGGGTGTGAGGCGCTTTCTCAAGGCCAGACAGCCATTCAGTGGCAGAGCTGGGGTTCGAACCCAGGGCTGTCAGTCTCTCCGTGTTTCTATCACACAAGCAGTAAGACCCCGAGAGCACAACACAGGTCAGCAGACCCCTGTGTCCTTCAACAGCTCCCCATCCCTATCCCGTTAGCAGGCTACACCACCTGTGAGGTCACTGAAGCTGCTGCAGGCAACCAGATAATTAGTGGGGTGTTAATTATTCCCAGGGGGCCCCAGTGCTGCCCTGAGCCTGCTCATTTACAGACGAGGGCACAGAAGCCACGCAGAGTATTAGTGGCGGACACGGGACTGGAATCCCATCCGCAGCCCTGAGAGGCTCCTGCCTGGGGCACTGCCTTCTAGGACTTACCTGATAGTCCACGCTTACTTGGCGACAGTCTGCTTTGGGGAAGGGGCACCCGGGCCAAGGCCGCCAGCTCAGAGATGAAGCTCTGCTCAGCTTCCTGAACACAAGGAGGGAGGGTCAGCCAGGGGTCCCTCTGCCCGGTCCCTCCTCTCCACCACAACGAGGCTGAAGGGACTGTGGCCCTGGGAGCACACAGTACCCCCAGCAGCACCCCAGAGGGGTGCAGACCTAGGGGAGGGAGGGAGCCAGCGTTTTCTAGCTCCTGCTGGAGAACTGTCCATCCTCACTCACACCAGCAGGGGACCCCATTCTACAGATGAGAACGTTGAGGTGGAGACTTCATGAGGGCCACAGAGGTGGAGCAGCAGAGTCGAGATCTAACTCCCTTCTGCTCAGCTCTGGGCTCTGAGTTCTTGGCTGCCAAGACTGTGGGTTAACACAAGCATGGCTGCCGTGACTTATTAACTGTGGGATGCTAGATGGTGACCAAGCTCTCAGTGTCCCCATCTGTAACCGGAATACACCAGCGACCCCAACCTTGGCTGTCAGAGGGTGACATCAGAGGGCGCGTGTACGGCCCTCGGTTCAGTGACAGACCCTCAGTTAGTAAGCGTTCCCCGCCTCTACTGTCATCTCACCATGGCCGCACTGGGGTGAAGACTCCTGCCGGCCCCAGGGCTCACGGTCAAGCCCATGGCCAGAGACAACCTCACTGAGCCAGGGCCGAGGTGTCTTTGCTGCCCTGTGGTCACGAGAGTGGCGTTGTGCTGCTCCGTTCCTCGTGGCCCACCCCACCCACATTGGGCAAGCACTTTGCCAAAACTCCCACCTGAAGCTGGGCCTCGAGCTGGGCTTCCAGATGATCCACAGCCTTTGCCTTCTGCTTCCAAGCATCCAGGCGGACCCGGTGGTGCACGGTGAACTGGGCCAGAAACGTTTTCCGCTGCTCCTCCATTCTGGCGGAAGGAACGGAGGCCATCAGCACTGCCCTTGCCGGCCGGTCAATCAGAGACCCAGCACAAGCTCTCCAGGTACCTGCTGAGTCATGGGAACGGGTGGCCAGCAGCGGCCCATGAGCCATGAGACAAGGATGGCCTCCGCTGATTTATGGTGCCTGCGCAGGGGGCGACAGCGGCCACCAGGGGGCTGACTCATCACGAACGCAATTCACACTCTGGACTAGTTTCCAGAATCCCGCAGGCCTGTTTTTCACTGGGCCCTACCTGATCCTTGGGGATATCAGCAGGACAAAGAGTAGAATCATCAGGTGGGAGCAGCTCGGGGGGATGGGGGGAGAGTCTCCGGGTCCCCCAGCTGCCAAGTGATTAAACAGCAAGTGGCCTCTTCATAGGAGAAATCATCAGAGCCTAGGGGTAGGAGGGCATGCTCCTGAGAGGACCAGAGTCCCACGAGCTACCCATCCGTACTGAAAACGGGAACTAGAATGCTCATTGCCAAGCACTCGGCATTTGACAAATCCTGAATACGGGAGCCCCAAGCCTCGGAGGGAGGCAGGGCTCCGAGCTGGGGCCACAGGGAGGTCCCTGATCTGCAGACAGCCCCACCTTGCTTTCAGGGGTGGAGATCCTACCCCCCATCCCAATACCCTCCCTTCCTGGCCTGACCCTCCTCTGACCCTAAGCAAACAGGCACAATTCCATCCCATCCACCACATTTGCATAACCGCCTTCTGCCATTTTCTTTCCAATCTTCTGTGAATACTTTTCCAAATGTGCTGAATTTCTGGCTCTGAAGAGAGAAGCCCCCTCTGGGGTCCGCAGGTGGCTGTTTATGGTGTTCACCTGAAGGCACGTTTCACTTGGCTTTTGCTTCATGCTCTTCTCTTGGCCAGTAATATCTTTCCCTTCTTCTTTGTATTTGCTTGGCAAACTCCTACTCATCCTACAAGACCCCTTCCCATTAATCCATCCATTCCCCTGCTTCGATTATACAAATAAGTCACATGCACTGGCTCCAGGGATAAGGACATGGGCAAATCTTTTGGGGGACCCCATTCAGCCGCTAGGTGGCTTCTTACTGTGAGCACCCTGTCCCTTGCCTGTTCTGTCAACAGGCCTGGTCACTCTTGGCTGCCACCCACTGGGGGCTTGGCTAATGGGAGTGGCAGGCTGGGGGAGCACCACATGGGGAGGGGTCCAGGTGGGGCTTCACCCTGTAAGGCCTGGGGAGTCAAGAAAGGGCCCAGGACAGCCCGAGACCTGGCTGTCTTGTATTTCTGTGATGCCCTCGTTGCAGTGTGAACGGCAGGACAAGATGGGAGCCCGGAGGCCACAGCTCTAAGCCAGGAGGGGAGTGACAAGGATCTGAGACAGGAGAGTGGCTGAGGGAGGAGCCATGCACTGGACAGTCCTGCCTGTGGATGGACAGCCGTGTAGTGCCTGGCCCCAGAGCATGATCCCCTTCAGGACTGCTGACCCTCCAGCATCCCTTCCACCGAGGGAGGTCTGCCTGTAGGGTCTGAGACACCTGGACAAGGTACATCAGCTCTTAAATCCCTTATCCTTAGACTTCTATTTGAGTATGGAAATGGTGATTCAAAGACCTCCGTTTGGTACAGTTCTGATGGCAGAGGTGTTCCAATCTCAAGGGGCACTGGGCACAGGGCAGAAGGCACCGTGGTGATGACTCTGCCAATGGGGAGGGACATGGGGTTGCTGGCCATGAGCCCCCCACCCCCGCTGTTGGCGCTGCACGGGAATACATCAGTGTGGCTGGAGCTACTGCAAGCCCCCTTCACGGATGGGGAAGCTGAGGATTGGGGTGGGAAGGCACCAAGATAGTGCGTGGCTCTCAGAAAGGGCCCTGCCACTGCAGGGTCACTGGTGTTTCTCAGACGGGCCTTCCCACGACCACAGCACTCACCAGAGATGCAATAATGGAATCTGCCATTGGACAGAGAACTGCTTTGTGGGCTCATTCTTATGTTGCCCTTCCTAGTCGATTATCTGTTGTGACGACACGGCTCTGTCCCCAGGAGTTCTGGCCAGCTTTCACTAGGAACTTTGAATAACTGGGCAGAGCGGGAAGGACACTGACGGCCACATAGAAGGCCATCTAAGTCACAGTGAACCTTGGTCACGCACCCACATCCTTCCTGGGCTCTGCTTCCCTCTCCCATACGCCTGGTGGCTTTTGGATTGGGGGTGGCCGAGGCCCCTCCTCCTGGGTCACAGGGGTCAAAGTGAAGCCCTCAGACTATATCCACCATCATCCCTGGAGAGGAGGAGTGTATTAACAATTCAGATTTCTGGAGACCCTCTCAAAGCCCCCAAGTCTGAGTGTGGGGGCCCGAGACCTGTCCGTCCAGCGGGAGAACCATCGGACACAATGCTGCCCGCACTGGATAGTTGAGGGTCCACAGGTGGATGGATCTTCCAGGGTCCAGGCAAGATCGCACCTTGCAGCCTGATGGCAGGACACCTGCTGACCACAGCTGACCCAGGGGGCCCTGTGGATCTTGGGTCCTAAACCAACTGTCAGACAGGGGCTGGAACTGACCGTGCAGCACGGCGCAGAGTCCACACCTCCATCATGCAGGGCAGTGATCATTCTGCTGCTGCTTCCAGCTGCCGGGATGCCTCTGCTTGGACAAGGGACCCATACCCCTGCCCCGCCATCCTGCGGGGACCCTCCCCTCCCCCATCAGAGCACCTGTGCCAATTTATTGCTGTTTCCCTGTCCGTCTCTCCCCCCTGGCTATGAGCTCGGGAGTTACAGGTGCTGTTCCCGGGGGCTAGCTGTGAGCCCATCGAGGGAGGTGCTTACAGGGGAAGGTTGAGGCAGCACGCACAGCCCTTTGCTCCCTGGGAGGCTGTCGGGCATCCGAGGACAGTTTCCTCCCAGGTCAGTGGCTCCTTACGCCAAGTTGCTGTGTCTATGTCTCAGCGCATTCTCTGTCCCTCGGGGGCCGGCCAGACCGGCTCGTGACATCACACCTCCAGGGCGGGGCCCTCATTCCACATCCCTTGCTGGCAAAATTGGAAGTTGAATTTTACACAATCTCTCAGGAGGTCCAGAGTGGGCTTGAGCCTTGGGTGCTGTGGAAACACCTCACTGTCCTGGGGCCGATCTGTTTTGTTTTCTATTGTGGTCAGCCACACAGTGTCCCCCACAAGTGTCCCTAATCCCCGGAACCAGTGAAGACGTTGCTTTTCATGCCAATCAGCTCCTTGAAGGCTTGATCAGGGTCAGCAACTTTTAAGATCTGGAGATTATCCGGGGTTATCTGGGTGGGTCTCAATCATGGGGATGCTACCAGCAAAGAAGTTTCTCCAACCGGAGTCAAGAAAGACGTGGCTGAAGATGGAGGCAGAGCACAGGAGAGGTCGCTAGGAGGTCGAGGTGGCCCCCAACCAGCAGCGGCAAGGCAATGGGACCTCAGCTCTGCCAGGTGGTGCCAACAGCCTAAGGAAGCCTGGAAAGGGTCTTCCCAGAGCCTGGACAAGAGCTCAACCCAGCCGGCTGACACCTTGGTCTCCCTCACTGGACTTTCAGGAGTCACCTCCAGAGTAAACAGCCTGCCCCCCATCCTCGTGTCAGAGTTGGCACTGGGGGAACACCCGCACCCGGACTCCTTCTTTCCCTTGTGCCAGGCCCCTCCAAGGGGCCGTGAGTCTAGCCGGAAGCCAGACAGAGGCGCATGGGCCTCCCGAACCAGACAGGTACAGGTCCCATCAGACGCCAAAAGGGGGAGCTCACCTCTGATGGACCGCCTTGCAGGCTTTGCCAGCTCCACCCGCCACTGGGCTCCCTGAGGAAGGCTCCCCGAGGCCTTGCTTTGTCCGCAGCTTGTAATTCTCCGTTCTCTCACCTAGGCCATTCAACACACGAGATTGGGGGCATGTCTGGACACGTCTGTGCCAGGTCTGGGGCAGGGCTGGGGCACAAAGATCAGTGGGACACCTGCTCTCGGAGCATATGTGTTTACCCAGCACCCATGCTCGCCCTGGGAAAGCCTCCGGATGCACGAGAAAGCACGGCTTCCCTCACAGACCCTGCACCCCTGGAGGAGAGGGAGGAGCTTTCTAGAATGTACAGAGAGGTTTAACCTGGATGGTCTCTAACCTGGGTGATCTCTAGGGACAAAACCTTCTGTGGCTGTTCAACAACGAAGTACAAATGAAGCCAGAATTGCTCATGGGGACAGTTAAGTTTATCATTTCAATGCATTGATGGAGAAATCCTCACATTAGAGCTGGGGTGTCAGGGAAGCAGGAGGTCAGAGCTCAGAGGATACAGGGAGAGTGAGCCCAACCCTAGCCCCACAGATGGGGACACCAACGCTTGGAGGGTTAGTGAATGCCCCTGAATGCTCAGTGTGGCAGCCTCGTCTGTCTCCTGCTGGCCCAGCCCAGCCCTTACTCTGGAGAACCATGAAGTATCCAGAGCCATCGGGCATGTCCCACCCATGGCCTGCGGGGCTTCCCTGAGGAGGGCGCCGTACCTTGCAGGGTCTCCAGATGCTGGAGTCTCCTCTCCTCATGGTCCTCCATGACCCTCCTGATCTGCTGATAATAGGCTTGCACGAGCCGGTCGACCCCAGTGCTGGTCACATAAACGCTCTCCACGGCCGCCTCTGTCAGTGTCCTCTGTGGCAGGAGGCAAAAGACTCAGCAAGGAAGTTGCACGCAGGGTCCCCTGCCTCCCCTTGTCCTGGTACTTGGCTTCCACAACTCCCAGCCTTGACTGGTCAGGGAGCAAGCAGTGTGTGCTTGGTTTACACCCTTCTTGGTGACCTTATTTCCTTAGGCAGGGGTGGTCTGGGGCTGGCCGTATGACCCAGTTCCAGCCAATGAGACACAGTGTTAGGGAAAGACTGATGGGGGACCTTCCCTTTACAAACGTGAAGGCAAAGCTTAGTGTGTGGGGAAGATTTTGCTGTTTTCTTCTTTCTGCCTGGAATGCAAATCTGATGTCTGGAGGGGAAGTGGCCATTTCGAGACTATGAGACAGCAAACTAACATCAAGAATGGTGGAGTGGAAAGAAAGAGTTGGTGCTTTGTCACATCACAGAGCCTCTGTGCTAGCTTGAAGCCACCTACCTCCACATTTCTTGTTATGTGGGGTGAATAACTTCTATTTATTTGCCATTTTAGCATGTCTTTCTGTTACAGGCAGCAGTACGCATTCTCAGGTGATAAACCTTCAGGCCCAAAGTGGAGAGGAAATGTCCCCTCCTCATGGACGTGTTGGCTGTGCACTGGCAAAGCCACCAGCCATTACTTCATAAGATGATGGGAGAGAGTCAGACTCAAGGGTTCCCATTTCTACAAACCATTTATCGAATGGTTCCAGGCTTTGGGCAAGAAAAGAAATGCCCATTTATTACCAAGTAGTTACTGCTGTGGGGTTGATTACGTTATGTCTCTAGAGCTATTCTGTTCACTTATTCTCCAAGCATTATCTGAGAAACGTATCCTGCTTTTGCAGGCGTGTGTGGAGGCTGTGGAGGTGAAGAGGGTGGGGGAGCAGGTCTGAGCATCTACAGCTCCCACAGCCACACTCATCCCGCAATGTGCCCTGTCTCTCTCCCTCTGTGCTGACTTGGGCATTCTCACAGAGGGGCTCCAACTCCACTTCTCCAAGGACCTTGGACCTGGCCTTGCACTTCTGGTCAGGAGCTGCCACTGATGGCTGTGGCCTGCTTTCACTTCCATTTAGAACACGAAGCCGGAACCGGAACGGGGAGACAGGAAGTCCCTCTTCTCCACTCCCTCCCAAGTCGTTGGACCCACCAGCACCATCAGGCTTTCTGTCCTCCTTCCTCCCTGCCATAGGAGTGGGGGCACTGTCTGCTCCCCTCTGTGTCCTGCCCATCTGGTAGGAGCTGGTAAGTCCCACAGAGGGGAGATGCTGTCCACCTGATCACTAGCCCAGCGTCTGCCATAGGGCTCAGGGACAAAAAGTCCTGTGGCTGGAGCTTGAATAAAGGAGCATTCTTCCAGAAATGGAGCACCTGTTCTTTCTTGTAGGTTTATGGGAGGGAGCACCATACCCTAGCCTGACTAAGACCCCCTCTGGGAAGGGATGCCATGCTTATATTTATTCCATTTTCATGCTGTGAGCTCTTATCAGGTAAGAGGTGTAGAATATTAGGGCAAGGCAGTGACCCTACCAACGTCACAATCCAGGCACAGCCCGGATGTCTGGATTGTGTGTAGCAGACCTGAGATATTTGGAAGGAGAGGGGGCATCCCAGCAATGTAGGTCCAACTCTTTGCAATGTGTATTGGTAAAGTGACTCTATTTGAAGGAACGAGCTCATGAATGAAGCCCACAAGCATCTGGGCACATCACAATGACAGCTAGCTGTTACAGGTTTCAAATCTGTGGCACCTTCTGTGCAAGCCAGCCACAGACACTCTTACTGTGGACATCAGCCACAAGTGGAGGTGTCTCATCTTTCCTTATGGTTCAAGGTGAGAGGCAGCAGAGGGGAAACAGAGCATGTGCTGGCCATGCAGGCGAGACTGGGTTCCAGCCCCAAGTCAGCCACTTTTTAAATCTGGAAGGCTTTAAACATGTCTTGCCCATGATTAGCCTGTTTTCCCATCTGAAAGGGAAAGGAAACTAAACTTTCTGTGCCACGTTTCAGTGCAAGCCTGGTGAGACAGGGTCCATACAGGTGGACTCAGAAGTACAGTGCTCCCTACTTCTGACCATTGTTATTTTTATTCCTATGGCTTATCATCATTGCCTGTACAAGGAGGAAGCCACGCCCTGCCACCCGCACCCCATCCCAATCCCTCTTGCCCCTTGGGTTCCCCTCACACCTGGAAGTCATCCCTGTCCTTGGCCCGACTCTTGGTGGCTGCGTTGCGAGCATGCCCCAGCAGCGCCTGCCCGATGGCTCGCTCTGTATGCTGCTGCAGGAGCCGCCCGACTTCCTGGGCCTCAGCCAGGAGCTGCTGCTGGAGCTGCAGCCGGATCTGCTGACCCTCCTCCTCCAGCCTGCTGGCCTCCTCCACGACCCGCGCCTCCTGGAGGGAATGGGAGAGGGAGAGCCTCTGCTGCTGCACCGTAGGGAAGCTCTGGCTGGGGCCTGGATCGGGAGGTGTCAGCCCAGCACCCCAGCAGGGTTGAGGAAGGGATTGAGAAAGGCAGAAAGTGGGGACCTCTGGGCTTGCAAAGTCAACAATGGATGAGCCTGGGTGTCTGCTGAAGAAATCCCCCCAAAGCATTTATTGAGCACCAACTGTGTGCCCAGTGCCATCTGGGGCCTCTCAAGAACTACAAGAACTTCCTCATTCTTCCAAAACATCATGAGGCCTGAACACTGGGAGTGATGAGGATATAGAGGTCCAGAGACATTAAATAACTTTGTAGAAGTCACACAGCAGAGCTAGGTTTCGAAGCCAGAGCTGAGTCTGAGTATAATCTGGCATGTCACAGAAGCCAGGGCAGGGAATCTGAGTTGGAGGAGGAGGTGAAGGGGGTCAGAGGCAGGAGGGCCAGTCCTGCCTGCTTCCCATGGAGCTCTCCCAGGTAAAAGGAAAGTGACCGTGAGCTTCTCCCTCACTAATGTGTCAAAACACCAGCTGTTCCAATAGCTCAGTGGCTCCACAGGAGCAGTCGGCCTGCTTGGGTTTAAATCTCAGCCCTACATATTATAAATCCTTTATTTCGACTTGTTCAAGCCTTAAAACAGATCATAGGACCCCTTCCTCCCAGCACCCTGATAATGATGGTATGGGTCTGTTTTCTGATTTCATACTCGTGTTTAGCATAATTCTCAATATAGCAGACACTAAAGCCCTCTCGCACACCTGTTACTCCCCACATCCTCCCTCCGGAGGCTGCCATTTTCTCACCCTGCACCAACAGGGGCGCCAAGATTTGGGCTTTGGCAATCATGGCTGAGACTGGAACCTGATGGAGTGGCATTGCCTGGCTGGGCCAGTAGGAGGCGGATATGCCGATCTTACCAAGGCTCTGAGTAGCTGCCACTGATGTTCATCCAGACACTGGGAGGAGCCCTGCTCCAGGGCATGCTGCTCACGCAACTCCTGGAGAAGGCTCTTTTTCCCGGAAAGTCTCATGTGGGTCAGCGTGGTGATGGCGCTGCCCCGGAGAGCCAGCCTCCGGAGGGCGGAGCGCAGCAGAAGGTCATGTCCCTGCAGGATGCACCATGTGGACCTTTGAGGAAAGTGGGCACGGGGCTGGGAGTCAATGCTCTTGGCTTCACCGAACGTGATGGTTACCTTTATTTGTCAGCCAGAATGTTCACAGGATGCCCGAATATTATTCTGGGTGCTTCTGGATGAGATTAATGTTTGGGTCAGTAGGTGGGGTAAACCAGACTGCACTTCCTAATGTAGGTGAGCCCCATCCAGTCAGTGGAAGTCCTGAAGATAAGAAAAGGCTGAACCTCCCATGGGTTGCATTGGTCTGGAATATTCCCCCCTGCCTTTGGACTCAAACCAAGATATCAGCTCTTCCTGGGTGTCAAGCCTTCAGACTTGGGACTGGAAATACACCACTGTCTCTCTGGGGTCTCCAGCTTGCCTGTGTATACATCCCCTGTTCGTTCTGTGTCTCTGGACAACCCTAATACATTAAGCTACCAAGAAACAACACCTCAAGTAGCCCAGCTCCTCAGGGAGCCTTTCCAGAAGGCAGTAGGTTGGAATTGTCTCATCTCATGCTGCCTGTTCTCTTAGACACGGCTGTTCACCTGTATTCAGCCATCTGTTCTTTTATTCATCTTTTCAACTTTATTTTATCCTGCCCCAAGTTTCTGATGCATATATGCAGCTGTCTTCAGTAGATATCCACTTGAATTTCTTACATAACTTGAAAAATCAATGCATCCAGAACCGAAACTGTAGGCTGTTTTTGAGTTCCCATCCCAATGACTCTAGTGAAGAACCGGGTCTACAAGAGAAGTCCACATTTGGTATTTTCTGACAGCCTGAAAAGCTGAGGAGTGTGTTGGCAGTCAACATACTAAGGAGGAGAGACCTGGCAAACACTCCAGGCTTTCAGCTGGGGCTCTTGTCCTAAGAATAAGGAATCATCCTTTATGGAAGCTTAATTTTGAATCAGCTACATTCACAAATAGGGTCACAGATCTGCCATTAAGTGAAATCCCTGCTAGAATTAAGATAAATCCTTTCTGGAGGAAGATCTCATTATTCAAAACCTTAAATGATCTCTACAATTTTCAAATACAGGGTCCAGCATTCAATAAAAATAACCAGACTTGTAAACAGATAAGAAATGGTCAAAAATAGAAAGAAAAAATAGACAATAGAAAGACACCTGAAAGATATCAGATATTGAGATAATCAGACAAAACCTTTACAATAGTTATGATGAATACATTTAATAAATTAAATGATAAGATGAAGAATTTCAGGAGACAACAGAAAACTATGAAGAAAACTATGCTTAAGAGAGCGTGAACTAGAATACAGCTCAAAATAAGTACAAATAAATATTAGTACAAATAAAAGACACAAGTTTCAGGCTGGACAAATGGAAGTTCTAGAACTGAAAATTCAGTACCAACATTAAGAGCTGTGGATGGATTTAACAGCAGATGGGACATTGCTTAAGAGAGTGTGAACTAGAAGACAGCTCAAAATAAGTATCCAGCCTGAATCACACAGAACAAAAGAATGAAAAATATGGGATAGCATATAAGATGTATGTGGGATATGGTGAAAAAGTCTAATAAAATGTATAATTGGAGCTCTAGAAATGGAGGGAAAGACTGGGCAAAAGGAATATTAAGGAGATAATGGCTGAGGATTTTAAAAAACTGATGAAATACAGCAAACCAAAGAAGATTCAAGAGGCACTGCAAGTTTATTATGCAAACAAACAAGAATTACCCATGGAAGCCATATGCATGTTTAGGCATATATAATAAACTGATGAAAACCAAAGAACAAAAGAAAATCTTTTTTTTTTAAGATTTTATTTATTTATTTGATGGAGAGAGACATAGTAAGAGAGGGAACACAAGCAGTGGGAGTGGGAGAGGGAGAAAGCAGGCCTCCTGCCAAGGAGGGAGCCCGATGTGGAGCTCGATCCCAGGACCCAAGCCAAAGGCAGCCGCTTAATGACTGAGCCACCCAGGCACTCCAACAAAAGAAAAATCTTAAAAGCAGCCAGAAATAACTGAAACCAGAATATGAAAGATTATCTTTAAAAGCATTTAAAAAATAACAACCAAGCTAGGATTTTATACCCAATAAAAATATTCCTCAAATGTGAAGATGAGACAGACCTTTTCAGACAAATAAAACCTAAGAGAATTTAGGTTCTAGCAGATCTGAAATAAAGAGAAACTTCCCGCAAAGGAAAATAATCCCAAATGGATCCCTAAAGATACAGGAAAGAATCAAGAGCAACAAAAAGGATAAATACGTGAACAAAACTAAGTAAATGTTGACTGCATAAAATAATAATGATAACATCTCATAGGGTTAAAATAGAGAAGTAAAATATCTACTAAAAAAGCATACTCTATGAGAGAGGAATAAATGGAATTAAAGTGTTCTAAGGTGTCCATATTTCCCGGAAGAAGGAATATATTAGTGTATATCAGATTTTTGACACATCAAGGATGCAATTTAAAATCTTTGAACAACTAAAAGCACAGTAAAGAATACATAGCTAACATGCCAAAAGACAGATAAATTAAAATTAAAAAAAGAAAAAACTAATCCAAAAGAAGGTGACAGAAGAGAGAGAACACAGAGCAGCAGAAAACAAATATAAAATAAACAGTAAGATGATAGATTAAAAATCAAAATATAACAATATTAAGATTTACATTAAATATAATTGGACCAAATATTAGTACAAATAAAAGACACAAGTTTCAGGCTGGACAAATCTTCCAATCACTCCCTATCATCTTAGCATGGCTCACAAGGTTTTTCTGCTTGTTGTCATCTCCTTCCCCTATTGTATCCAATATGACAGATATCCACCTACTTCTTGATGTATACACACACCAGGGTCCTGGAAAAGGCTGGCAACTAGAAAAACAGTTTTATCGAAATAATTTTTCTTATATAAAACAAGGAAACACAAATATTTTAGAGGAAGTTGAATATGGTACTACACTATTAACTATAGAAAAAGTAGAAAAGAGAGATGCCTGGTGACTCAGTGTGTTAAGCATCTGCCTTTGGCTCAGGTAATAATCTCAGAATCCCCAGATTGAGTCCCATATCAGGTTCTCTGCTCAGTAGGGTGTCTGTTTCTCCCTCCCTCTCTGTTGCTCCCCCTGGCTTGTTCTCTCTCTCTCAAATAACAAATAAAATCTTTTTTTAAAAAAATAGAGAAGAATATGGATTTATTAATAAATTGGGAGTGGCTGAAAATGGGGACATGGAGGCTTTTTAAGTGATAGAAAATGTTCTAAATTTGGATCATGGTCATAGCTGAAGAACTCTGTAAATGTACCAAAAGTCGTTGAGTTGTAGACTTAAAATAATACATGTAAACTATACTTCCAAAAAAAGTATTCAAGAAGGTTGCTATGAAAAAGAGCGCTATGAAGTAAGTATTATTAGCCCATTTTATGGATGAGGAAATTGAGGGCAAGATTTTCCCAGATTAACTCTGATTGCAAGCTTTTTATCCATAGCACTCTGCTATCACTCTTCTCCACATTTACCCTTCCAGATTGGTTGGTCTCAAAACCACACTGTAAGAATGGCAAGGGACAGTTAATGTGCCCATCTAACAGATGAGAACACTGAGGTTAGCATGGAGATCACACAAGATGTAGGCCCCCACTCCTTCAGAGATCTGTACTCACTCTTCACTGAGGCCACCGAGTCGGCCCAAGACCTGGTGGACGATGCCCTCATGGTCATCTTGCAGGTGCGTCTGCAGCACAGAGGACAGGGTATGCTCCTCCATCCACACCTAAATCCAGCACAGAGCAACAGGGGTCAGCTCAAGGTCACATCACCCATCATCGCTTTATTGGAACACGCCCTTTGTTTCTTGTTTCCAAGAACCTTTTCTCCTTTGATTTCATTAAAATTTTCTCTTACAGTTCCTTCTAAAGATTTTTTAAATTTCTAGTTTGCATTTAAGTCTTAAAACATTGAACATTCATTTTCCGTGGCATGAGGAAGGCATCTAATTTTTTCTGCACAAATAGTTACCAGTTGTCCCAGCACCATTTATTAATTTATCTTTTTATGCCTGGCCTGTCATGTACCTTATCATACACAGTTTCTACATATACACAAATGTCATTTTAGGCTCTCTTAGTCTTTGGGTCTGTCTTTTTATTTCTGCACCAACACCATGTTGCTTTAATATCTGTTGCTTTATAGCAAAACTGTGTAGACTTTAGGGAAAATTCTCCCATATTCTCTAAAACAAAACTGTCTTAGCTATTCTTGGTTGCTTTGCCTTTCATATGTCAAGTTTTGGAAAACTGTCTTTTGGATTTTCTTGTAATTGGACTGACTTTATAGATTAATTTGGAGAGGATCACCATCTTTCCAAGATCAAGTTTTCCCATTCAAGAACATGGCATTTCTCTTCAGTCTTACTTTATGCCTCCAACATCAGTTTATAAACTTCTCCACTAAGCTCTTACACACTTTGGTCAGGTTTATTTTTAGACACCCTACAGCTTTTATTCTGAAGAGGATCCTTATTAGTTTTATCACTCAGTGCTTCTGGTATTGCAGGAAATCTGCTGCCTTGGGATGCTGATTTTGTATCTGGGAAATTTACTAAGCAATTTGAATAGATGCAATAGTTTGTAGATTCTTTGGGCTTCTCAATGGAGACCTTCATATCATCCACAAAAACCCTACAAAGAAGCCTCAGATCACCAATGGTGTTGTTTAGATCTTATCTTTATGGCTTTGGATCCTTTTTTTTTTTTTTTTTTTTTTTGAGATGGGAGCAGGAAGAGCAGAGGGAGAAGGAGAGAGAGGATCTTAAGCAGACATGCTCAGTGAAGAGCCTGACATGGAACTCGATCCCAGAACCCTGGGATCATGACCTGAGTTGAAGGCAGATGCTTAACTGATTGAGCCACCCAGGTGCCCCTGGAATTTTCATCAAAGTCAATCTCTGATTCTCTTGTAAGGAGTCTACAAGAACCTGTCAGAGTGCTTAGGGGGCTAGAACTTCATATAGAAAATTCTCTACAGCCAGGGTGGCTCAGTTCATTAAGCCTCTGACTCTTGATTTGGGCTCAGGTCATGATCTCAGGGTTGTGATTGAGCCCTGATTCAGGCTTCACACTCAATGGAGAATTAGGCAGAGATTCTCTCTCTCTCCTGCCCCAACCCCAGCCCCCTCAAAAAAAAAAAAAAAAAAAGAAGAAGAAAATTCTGTACAGCCTTGCTGCTCTAATTGGTAAATGAACAGTCACTAAAGTATATGGGGGTCTTTGGTGGGTACTTCAGAATGCAGATAAAAACAGCAACAGGACTCAAACACAGTCGAGGGGACCAAGGCCATCCAACTCCAAGGTGCCTACAATTGTCACACCAACCTCTCCAATGTTATCAAATGCTGGCTCATGAATGCTTAAATTCAGAAGCAACAAGCTGCTTCAGTGGGCTAGAGTGCTGGCCTGGTCATTGTTACCTGGTGATTTTGGACCTTGGGCAAGTTTACTCTTTATTTCAAGTGCATAGTTACCAAGGAACGAAAGGGAGAAGCAATCAGGACATGACTGGTACACCCTCATGGTTTTGTAGTGTCTTCCCATAAAAGGGGCGAATTACAGGTGGCTCGTTCTAAAGCCAGCACCTCAGGCAAACATCGTCATGCTGAGGGAAGGGAACATTGCTGTTTTAAAAAACACAGTCAGGGCAGGCTTCATTGCGGGGGTGGTCTCACAGGAGGGTGACATGGGAGCAAAGACTTCAGCAGAACAAGGAGGTCAGAGGGAAGCCAGACCCTAACATGGAAGGCCTCATAAGGCATGGTGAGGATCCTGGCTTTTCTCCGCATGAAGAAAAAAGCCACTGGGGGGTTATAGCAAAGAAGTGACATAATGTGACTGTGTCTTTTAGCAAAGCTGATGTACTGGCAATTATAAGATGCACAATTGTTTTAAGTATCACTAAGGGAGACAAATCACTGCCAATTAAATTATGATGCATCTCAACGTCCAGGCTGTTAAATGTTTTTAAAATGTGCATCTTAAAAATCAATGTCATGTGGTATGTTTTTGAAGGATCACTCTGGCTGGGGGTTGAGAATAGATCACAGCAGTGGAGGCAGATTCAGGGAAACTGGGGGCCTGCTGTCACAGATGAGAGGTGTGGTACCTGTGACCAGGTGTAAAGGCAGACATGATGAAAGTGGCTCCGTTCTGGACTAGACAGAAAGGAGAGTCTGTGTGACTTTCTGTCAGTTCCACATTGGGGGTGAAAAAAGGGCAAGTCGAGACAAGCCCAGGGATTTTGGCCTTGTCAACGGGAAGATGGAGGAAGAGTGTGGATGGAGAGGTTGGGCAGGAAGACCAACAATTCTGTTTTGGAGCATGGGATAGGTCCATGCCTATTCATCAAATACAGGAAGCTCTCAGGCAGAGAGTGGCGTTTGGAATGCATCCTGAGCTGATGACATAAACAGGGAAGGTGCCGCCCTCAGTCCAAAAACTGAGGGACAGAATCCTGCCAAGAACCATGTAAGTGAGCTTGGAAGTGATTCTCTTCTGTTCGAGAATCCAGATGAGACCCCGGCCATGGGCTGGATTGCAGCTCCGAGACCCCAAGCAGAGGACTCCGTGAAGCCATGTCTGGACTCCTCACCTGCAGAAACTGTGGGAAAATGAATGTATTTTGTCTTAAGCCACTGGTGATTATTTGTCATGCAGCCTTAGGACACCAGGACGGATGGTATGTGACTGGATGGGTCACCAAGAAAGTACATGCAGACGGATAGAAGGGCACCGGGCTGCATCCTGGGCCACTCCAGGGGCAGATGCAGTGAAGGTGAGAAGGAACCAGCAAAGGAGACTGAGAGCTCGGAACAGGTAGGAGCAGGTGCGGTGGCCAGGTGAGGGAAACCTGCCTGCAGTGGGGCTGGGAGAGTGGGGGGGAGAATGGGAGATGATGTCAGGATTTAACACATGATGGACTGATGACCGTGGGGGGTGTTACTGACAATGGGACGAGCTACTATGGACCACACCCACCGCCATATGCCCTGTGAAAAGTGCAGACTCCCGGGTGCCTGGGTGGCTCAGTGGGTTAAGCCTCTGCCTTCGGCTCAGGTCATGATCCCAGGGTCCTGGGATAGAGCCCTGCATCGGGCTCTCTGCTCAGCAGGGAGCCTGCTTCCCTTAAAAAAAAAAAGAAAAAAAGTGCAGACTCCCCTAGGGCAGTCCACTACTCTCACACTGAGTCTGTTTCTCCCACCACTCAGTAGCTGAAAACAACACAAACTGCAGCTTATGGTTCTGCAGGTCAGAAGTCCAAAATGAGGCTCAAGGGGCTAAATCTGAGTTGTCAGCAGGCTTACTTGCTTTCTGGAAGCTCTGGGGCAAACTCCACCTCCCTGCCATTTCCAGCTGCTGAAGACCGTCTGTATTCCTGGGCAAGTAGTCCCTCCCTCCATCTTCAGTCCAGTGATAGCTGGCTGGGCTTTCTTCCTCCAACCACATCACTCTGACTTTCCTGCATCTCCCTTTCACTTATACAGGACCCTGGTGATTCTATTGGTTCACCTGGATAGTCCAGGAGACTCTCCCCCATCTCAAGATCCTGAACTTAACCACATACATAAAGTCCCTTGTGCCACATGAGGTCCTATGTTCATAGCCACTAAGAATTAGGACGGGGACACCTTTGGGAGTACCCAGCACAGTGGACTGGGGAAAAGCCCAGAAAGCAACATTAGGACAGATTACATTTTGAGAACCACCATTCTACAACCTGTTCCAACTGGGTAATGGGTAATGGACAGATTCCATAATATTTAATAATATTTGTGTTCCCTGAGTAACAGGACACGAAATTGCTACGGCCCTTTGGGTAGAAGACAATGTGGGAAAAGATTTGTACAATCCGGGTGTGTGTTTCATTTTCCATGAAGTTTTGTTGGTGCTTTTCTTCTCAGACTAAATATTCATCTGAAGCATAGAAAGCGCATTGCTTATTTTTATCATCAAGGAGGAAATCTGGTAAGTGAGGATGCACGTGCATCTCTAAATATTTTGTGGCAATTTAAGACAATTAAACACCCAATCAGTAAATTAATTATGACATATACACATTGAGAAAACGGTCCTGGGTCATACTTATTCAATCAGTTGATGAAGCCATTAACCACACTGCTTGCTTCTTGCATGCAGAACTCTTGAAACCCTCCTGCAAAAGCCACAGAAAATTCACAGGCACATGTATACTCACTAAGTAAATAAATAGGAAGTAAAAACCAGAAACTATGCATTGTCTAATATTTGTTTATAATAACTCAAGGGCTGCAGATGCATTATGGCTATTGATCTAATAATTTATCAGAAATGAAGTTCTGGATTTTTTTTCAATATCAGTATCATTAAATGAGAGAAAAGCTTTGTGAAAGGTCTTACCTTGCAACCCTGTTAGGTATTTTAATACTAATTTTTATTTTTATTTTTAAAAAGATTTTATTTATTTATTTACTTGTTTGTTTATTTTTAAGATTTTATTTATTTATTTGACAGGCAAAGATCACAAGTAGGCAGAAGAGACAGGCATAGAGAGAGGAGGAAGCAGGCTCCCCGCTGAGCAGAGAACCCGATGCGGGGATCGATCCCAGGACCCTGAGATCATGACCTGAGCTGAAGGCAGAGGCTTTAACCCACTGAGCCACCCAGGCACCCCAAGATTTTATTTATTTATTCAACACAGAGAGACACAGTGAGAGAGGGAACACAAGCAGGGGAAGTGGGAGAGGGAGAAGCAGGCTTCCCCCTGAGTGGAAATCCTGATGTGGGGCTTGATCCCAGGACCCTGGGATCATGATCTGAGCCAAAGGCAGACACATAATGACTGAGGCACCCAGATGCCCCCTGATCCTTACTTTTAACTCAGGAGCAGAGATTCTGAGACATTTAGCAAGTTTTGCAAAATGCCAGGGATGAATGGGGTCAGGGGAATTCAGGTAACCGGCCCGTGCCAACCAGCCCATGGACAGGGCTATGCTGGCTCAAATCCACATATCCAGCTTACAAGGTTAGGGTCCCATCTGTAAACTACCGCTGCCTCTCAAAGGACCTCTCTCCTGTTTGGGGGGCCTTCATCAGAGGCACATTAGACTCGCATGGCCAGCCTGTCCTCCATCCTCCCCAGAGACTGTAAATTCAGTGGTCTGGGCCCAGGACTGGTGTGAACCCAATGGATTCAGCTTCAACTCCATCCCTTGGAAGAATAGTAAGGTGACCCTGTGATAATTTCCAAAGCTGCATCATTGTTGTTGGTAATGCAGCCACATTTCCTGAGCCCTCACTGTGTCCCAGCCTCTGGACTTTGAATAAGGGAATGAGGAACGGAAAGCAGAGTTGCTATCCTCTAGGAACTTAGAGCCAATAGCAGGAGACAGAAAGATTGAGAGGAACACACGAGGCAGCTGTTGGAGAACTAAACGGAATTAGCAGGAGGTCTAACAAGAAGCCAGGCCCTCTGCGGCCCCATGGCTGTGAGCGGCCCTGTGCAGGCACAATGCCCTCAACTCCTTACTAGGTACCTTGGACAGCTCCTGCTTATTGCTTTGGAAGACTTCTCCCTTTCAGGAGGCCAGTGCGCTTCGGTAGGAATTGGACCCCATGGTCATGAGGCAGGAATTGTTTCTTATAACAAGCTTCCAAGGGGTGGGCAGTCCAGGGCTGGGACAGTGGCATCCTGAGCCCATCCACCTGTGTCCTCCTGCTGCATCCTGGCTCTAAGTCAATGGAAGGCTGGCACGCCCCAGGCCTCTTGCACATGCTCTGGGCAGGAAGAATAGGGAATGCCAAAGAAGGGGATGATTTCTCCTAGCAACACTCAGCTCTTGTATTAGAAGGGAATCTCTTTGCAGGGACCATACTTAGTCTCATCAGCCAGGACTGTGTCACCTGGTCACTGCTAGGTACTGGGCTAATAAACACGTTCTTATTACAGCCTGTGGTGTGCAGGAAGCAGGAAAGGATGGAAATGCAGGTGCTTTAGTACGGTCCCATTTGGAAATTCCTCCTTTATTTTACAAGTCTTAATTTTTTAAAATAAAAACCAATGTATATTAGTTTCCTATTGCTGCCATAACACATGACTACAAGTTCTGTGACTTAAAACAATGCAAATTCATGATCTTACAGTTCTGGAGGTCAGAAGTCTGACATGGGTCTTACTGGGCTAAAATTAGGTGCTGACTGACCTGTGATCCTTCTGGATGCCCCAGGGTGGGGGTAGTCTGCACCTGCCTGTTCCTGCTTCTGGAGGAACCTGCCTGCCTTGGCTTGGGGCCATACCACACTGTCCTCTGCTCAAGTCATCACTTCTTCTCTCTGATCCTCCTCCTTCCCTTTTAGGAGGACCCTGTGATTACACAGGGGCCCCCTGGGTATGCCAGGACATCTCTGCATTTCAATATCCTTAATACACTCACTTGGACAAGGTCTCTTCTGCCTTGTTAGTGACTAATCACAGATTCTGAGTATTAGGATGTGGTCATCTCTGGGGACCATTATTCTATCTACTGCATGGATCCCCAGTTTTAATGAGGAAACAGGTTTTCACTGGAAAGCAGGAGCTCCCTGTGAGCACCTCCCCACCAGTCCACTCCCCCAGGAGCTACCTTCTCTTGTTGACTTCTGCCCTCCGAAAGCACAGGCATCACTGTCCTTTCTCGATGGACCAGTCAGAGGCATTATCTACTGACTTCCCATCCTCTACTCTCTTCTCTGCCCACCTTGGTTGTGAAGGGTTAGCAGGGCTCAGCATTGGTTAAGTGTCCAGCACAGGCACTGATGAAATTTCTCATTATTCTTCCTAAGTGTAAAAACCACAGACCCCAGCTCCAGTTGGCCAAAATGCCCACCTGCTTGTCTTGCTCCAGGAGATCTTGGAAGAGCTCCCACTGCTGCTTCCGGAAGCGATCTGACTGCCCCAGCTGCCGAGCTGTGTTCTCCTGGACCTCCTGCCTCAAGTACTCGCACTCTGCCCGGGAGAGGCCCATCACGCCTGGCAGCGTCTCGAGGAAAAGGAGGTCCACAAACTTCTGGAAAGTTTCCATGGTGCCGCGGTACAGCTCCTGAAGCCAAGAGCATGTGATGGAGTTACAAGTCATGTTCTTGCTCTGGGCAGGGCTGTGGGCTTTCCACAAAGCACAGAGGAAACCCAGAAAAGGCAGCTCTCCAATCACACACACACAGACACACACACACAGACACACACACACACACAGGAGGGCAGGCGGAGGGGTAGAAGGAGAGGGAAAAGCAGACTCTCTGCTGAGTGTGGAGCCCAATGCAGGTCTTGATCCCAGGACTCCAGGATCATGACCTGAGCAGAAGGCAGACGCCTAACCAACTGACAACCTGGTTATCTCCTTTAGAAGCATCTACCCAGATGCACAGAATCACAAGCACACCTTCAACCTGCACCACACACCTTCACATGCGTGGTATTTCCAAGCATCTCCTAAGATACAGACTCCAGCAGGAGTAACCTCTCCACACCTGACCACCCCTCCCAATGTTAGAAAAAAAGGGAGTCTTTACCTTCATGGCTTAGGCCCTCCCAGGCCTGGCAACCAGCCCCAGGCCCAGGAAAACCAAATACAAAACATCCCAAGGACATTGCTAGAGGGACAAGACCATGGTCACTTTAGAGTCACCACAAGCCTTTATTGAAATTGATATATTTGCTGCCACCCACTGAGACTGGCCCAGTGCTTCTGCACCCCATGCTCATTCCTCCAGCAGCAACACCTGATGGGCATTTTGGCCTTGCTTTGTGGAGGAGGAAAGTGGGTTCAGTTGACCAAGATCTTAACTCGAACCCTGGCTTAGGAGAGAGAGCTTCAGCCTGCTGGAAAATGTCCCCTACTAGGGGTGGGCTCAGGTGGGCTCGGGGCCCACAGGACAGGGAATCAAGGGCACCTGCCCCACAAGTATGAGCCCACTAGACCAACCCCATTTCCTCCATAACAGTAGTTCTCAAACTTGGCTGTGCATCAGAATGTAGTTAAGATAGAGAAACTGAGGCACAAGTTAGATAAGCTGGTCCTGAGCCCAGAACTGGCTGATGGTCTGGCTGGGATTGGATGGAGCCCAGGCACCTGACTCCAGAGCCAGGATGTCCCTGCCCTACCACAAGGTCCACACTGAGCAGCATGTGGTCTTCTTATGGGGATGTCCATCATACCCCCTAATTCAGGATGGCCTCATCTTAACTAATTATATTTTCAAGGACCCTTCCTCCAAGTAAGGTCACATTCTGAGGTTCCAGGAGAATAAGACATTTTGGGGGCTACTGTTATGAATGGAATTGTGCCCCCCAAATTCAAATACTGAAGCCCTAAGCTCCAATGTGACAGTATCTGGAGATAGGGCCTTCAAAGAGATGGCTGAGGGTAAGTGAAGTCATAGGGTGCGGTCTTAAGCCAATAGGGCTGTGTCCTAGTAAGAGAAAGACCCCAGAGCTCTTTCTCTCTATGAGTACATGGGAAAGGCCAGGTCAGAACACAGCAAGGAGGTGGCCATCTAGTACCCACGAAGAGGGTCCTCATCAGAACCCAACCCTGCCCACTACTTGACCTTGGACTTCTGGTCTCCAAAACAGAGACACTAAATGTCTGCTGTTTAAGCCCCTGTCTAGGGTGCTTTGTTACAGTGGCTGAGCTGACCGATACAGACACCCTTCACCAGTATAGCTGCCAGGATGCTGACAGTTTGTATTTCCCACCTTTAGATGTTTTCCTGGGCCTGGGATGCACACTGACAGCTCATCCACAAGGCCTGTCTCCCACTTTGAAGCTTGGCTCAGGCATCACTTCCTGCAGACAGCTGTCTTTGACCCGGCCTTAACCCCTGGCATCACTCATGCCTCTTCTCTGTACCCGTGAACAGGGATGTTGTAACGGGAGCCAACTGGGATCAGGCACGTCCCAGATGCCAGCTGCTGCCTAAGGACTTCACGCCCATTCGGTGCCCACATCGCCCCTGTGAAGGCCTATCATTGTCCCCATTTCACAGACACGGAAACTGGGAACTGCTATGGCCCACTCAAATCTGGAGGCCACATAGTGAGGAAGGGGAAGAGCCAGAAAGCAGACCCAGGATCTCTGAATCTGGAGCGGACCCCGCATGCGCTTCCCATCGCTGCAGCACTTGTCAATTTCCTTCGTGCTGAGATGTCTGCGTTTCTGCTTTCCAGGAGCTCTGGGGTTGCCCGAGGCAAGGGCTCTGTGTCTTGGTCATCATCCCCTGCGAGGAGGCCCCTGTCACTTTGGAGGGGATGGGTGGTCTCTCCTGATCCCTCAGTCAGTCCTCAGGCCAGCATGGAGCCCCCGTCCCTGTTCTGGAGTTGCATAAGGTTGCCCAGGGAGAAAGAGGTGCTGCTGTTCCTCCAACCCAGGCTCCCTGTTCTGGGGTCAGCTCCCAGCCCTCCATCCTCAACACTGCACTGCCTGCGGACTCCCACAAAAGCCAGCCTCCTTTCCATTCCTGGGAGAACGTTTGGTGCATTTGGAGGTCAGAATCCTGAACACCCCAGAAATGGAAGGTGTCTCCAATAGGACCCTGGTGTGTGAGGCAGAGAAGGACCCACAGAGGTCGTGTGGCTTGTCTACTGCCCAGCCAGAGGGCCAGAGTGGGACCTGAGCCTGTATCTTTGGGGTCCGACCCACAAGGAGATGGATTCCACACATGTGCAGATCTGGAGGGTTCTCTGCAGATCCCACTGTGAGGCCACGTACCTGGCAGAGCACAGCCACGGCCTCAGTAGTTCTGACGTCCTCCTCTTCCTCCAGGGAACTCTGGGTCAACCTCTGCCTCTCCAGAACCGCGTGAAAAGCCTGTGAATAAAACAGGAGCTGAATCTTGTGGGAAAATGCCCATTTTTTTTCCTAGAAAAATTCCCCCAAAGGGCCACTTTCATAGCTGGAGGATGTCGTCCCTGATTTATATACAAGGAAACCGAAGCATGGGGATATTGCGTGGCTGCAAATTGCAAACCTGATCCTGGCCACAAGCCACCCAGACATCATTCTGTGACTGAGTTGCTGGGGACCATCACCCAGGCCCTGGGAGATCACCCAGCAGAGCACACCACCTAGCAGGGGCAAAGCACATAGGCTGTGAGAGGTCAGTGTGGTCAGCCCTGACCACGTGGCTGAATCCAGCTTCAAGGAGCCCAAAGAATGGGCTCCTCAGATCATGCCTTGGATAGGATCAGAGGGACAGACTCCTCTTAGGGACGTCCCCTGGGGAAAACGCCCCTAGTTCATTACTTATTCGTTCACTCATTCATTCATTCTTTTATTCATCTTTTCCACCCTCTTTCCTTTATCCAAGTCTGCTGAGCACCAGTGCACGCCTGGCCTGCGCTGAGGTGCTGGGCAGAGCCGACCTGGACCATCCCCCCCCCCCCCCCTGCACTCAGGATTGTGCAATGCGATGGCCAGAAGTCTCTGAGCACACAGAGCAGCATAATCCTACAGCCTTACTTAGCTGCATCTTCTCCAGGACAGAAACAGCCCCCCATTCTACCTCGTAACCTGGGAAGAGGCTCCTTGAGGGGATGGGGTCTCTTCTCCTGGTTTCTCATTGGGGAGCTGCTGTGGCCACCAAGCTGGCCCCAGGGAGGTCCTATGCCTGAGCTCTGGGTGGGGCCTGGATTCAGTGACCCTCCCTCCGTACCCCCAGCAGAGGTGAGACAAGGTGCAGCTCACACCAATGCAGAGGCCCAAATAGTTGGGCCATGGCTGCCCCTCACTTTGTCTCCCAAGTTGTTAGGACAACCTGTGAGGTAGGTGTCAGGACTCCCATTGTGAAGATGAGGAAGCTGAGGGCTGGGGGATGGGGAGCAACACGTCCGAGATCACTCGGCTCCTTGGCAGCGAAGTCAGGATTTCAACCCATTTCCAGGCACCAGTGCCCGAATGCTTGACCACTGTGCTGTATGGACAAGCAGGCGCCCCAGACCCTACCCATTAGCAGGGAAATACAGGGGCAAAGCACCCCCCCCAATCATCCTAGCCTGATGACCTCAAGGAGGGTGTCCTCTTGTTTCTTGTTCAGCAAGCCTCCTTGTCCCTGTCCTTGTCAAGACAAGGGCATGTTCTTGTCCGGTCACCTCCCTGGTTCTGCCATGGAGCCTCCCATTCACGGATGTCCCTTCCTCTGGGTTGGCTGTGCCCATGGATGTGAGGGTGAGTTGGGAGCAGGGTTACCTGGAGGAACTCTCCCGGGGCCGTGGTCAGCTGAGCCTCAGCCAGGAAGCTCCTTTCTTCCTCTTCTTGGGCCAGTGTGAGCTTGGCCATCTCCTCTGCTTGGCGAGCCATTGACGCCTTAACCAGGCCTTTGCCTCGCTGGGCAAAATCTGAAATTAAAGTCAGCCACAGGACATTGCATATTACTCCCCAGGCAAGACCTTCACGGTCTCCTGCCTTTGCTCAGGATGAGAAACATGGCTTTATCTTTCAAGTAGAGGTGCTTCTGAAAGGCCAGTGTTAGGCGCCCCTGACCACTCAAAGCCCATAGCCCCACGTTATTTGAAGGGACCCCCCACTCCCTCCTCGGGCCCAGTGCTCAGAACACCACAAGGGGCTACATTTTGTGGTTGTGCAGGGTGACCGGCCAACCTGACCAGGAGATGAAGAAGAGGTATTTTTGTGGGGAAAAAGGTGGAAAGCGTAGGTCACAGGGGGGAAGGACAGGCACAAGGAGAGGACAGAGGGGCCTGGGATCACAGGACGCCCTCGAACTCTCAGACTGCAGTTGAGATCTAAAAACCACGAGGATAAGTTATTAAATCAGCAGGAGATGCAAGGAGGGGGGGGAGCCCAAGGGCAAGCCCCTCTGCCTGGTGCGGAAGGTGAAGGTTGGCAGAGAGGCGGGGTCTGAGCCGAATCTTCACCCTCCCCCAGGTCACGGGGCTGGCAGAACAGTGCTGGGGGCTGGGCTCAGTCGGCTCCTGGTGAAGTTCAGAGAAGGGCAGGGGAGAATCAGTGTCCTGCGGGATGAGGGACCGGGTGGTGGGATGAGAAGGATGAGGGCTGATGGGCCGTGTAGGAGGACCCCAGAGAGGGCTTCTGGAAGAGGAGACAAAAAGTGAGGCTGGTCCTTCTCCTTTGGGCTTTTAGGGAGATGTGGAATGTAGAAGCAAGAGAAGTCAATGAGGGCCAGGCCCCCATGGGTCTGCAGTTCTGGGCGATGATTGTTTCAGCATTTCATACATGTGTGCGCATGCACACACACACACACGCACACACACGCACACGCACACTCTCACATGAGCATGCACGTACGATCCACACTTGTAAGACAAGCCCACTTCCTTGGGTTTTGTCTAAGAATGTTTAGCCTCTGGTACCAAAGAGTGCAACCAGGTGTCCAGGGAGACCAGAGTCCTCCCTCTGCCCAGGGTCCTCCCTCCACTCTGCGACTGTCTCGCCTCCCCTGTCCTGTCCAAGTTCAACAGAGTTTGATCACTGGGGGCTGTACTGGCCTCCTGTCCCTGTCACCCTGTGCTGCTGGGACCTCTTCCCACTGGGAGAGCCCAGGTCCCTGTGTGCAATGACCCCCAAGGCCTGATGTGCTTTGTTCTACACGGTCCGGACTCCAGCCAACAGCAGGCTTCCACATGGTCACAGAAGCCGTGATGCTGAGGGACACAAAGACCTCATGGAAGGGCCTGAGGTCCCAGCTCTAAGTGCCTGCCCTCTGACTCCATCTCTGAAAGATAGCAGGCAGGCATGGCGGAGGGGACACCAGCCACTGCAGATAGAGGACCGGGCCACTGACTGCGACGAAAACCTCACACCATGGACTGAATTCCATTCCCCCTAAATTTTAACACAAAACCCCTAACCCCTATGGTACTGCATATAAAGGGTAAATGAGTTCGTGAGACTGGGGTCCTAGTCCACTAGGCCTGGTACCTTAGAAAAAGAGGAAGAGGTCCAAGGAAGGCCTTCTCTGCCATGTGGGGACACAGAGAGAAGGTGGCCAGTTGCCAGCAGGACACGGTTTCTCACTGGGACCTGACTGGTCTGGCCCCCTGCTCTTGGACTTCACTGCCTTCAGAACAGGGGAAAAGAAAGGTCTGATGTGTAAGCCCCCCCCCATCTGTGCTATCCTGATACTGTGGCCCGAGCTGACCAAGACCCCTGGAGAACCCCTGGTCCTACAGTGTCCACACCGGCGTGGGCGTCAGAGTCCGCTGGGGAAACTGTGAAGCGCATGGACTCCGTGCCCTGGACAGTCCTGATGGGGACCGAGAGAGGCCCCACTTTTGTGTGGCCAGTCCTGGCCCCGGGGAGGATATGCAGCCTTGAACCCAGGACTGCAGGACAGTGATGCACTCTCCTCCCCGGAGGCCTGGGGCAACTGATGCTGGTGGCAGAGGGGGTACCAGCCTTGCAGCCAGAAGTTCCTTTTTTCTAATGATGGGACCTGGACTAAGCTTCGGATGCCCTCAGTATCTTGAGGCCTGACTTGCCCACCTCCCAGGGTCCACCCCAGGAGCTGGAGGATGGGCATGGGAAACAGCCACATTGGGTTCCCTCTCCTGCCCCACGGGCTCAGCCACTGCCCATCCTCGCTTGCGCTGCTGAGCAGGCCCTGGGACTCATGTCGAGCCACTGGCTGTGGCTTAGTGGCACATGTCTGGGCATTTTCCGGGTGTTGCCACCCTCCTTTGCCTTCTGCATGGTCCAGGGGCTTCTGTGAGAGGAACTCTGGGGACTCTGTCAGCCTGGTCACTGATGGCTAATTGCAGCAGGCAATCCCCGCCCCTAGGGGCAGCCTTATGGGGAAGGCAAGCAAGACTCAGAGCAATTAAGGTCTCCAAGGGCCGGAAGGGGATCACAGCTTGTGCTGGTCTCCTGAAGGTCTCCTGAAACTTCTGAGCTGTCCCCCAGGCCCAGCTCCTCTCCCCAACCCTGGCACAGGAGGGCTGTGTACCCTAGAACCAGCCGGGGCTCACTCACCCCTGCTGAAACGCTCCGCCTCCCCCCAGAAGGCCTTGTGCTGCTGGGTGAGCAGCTCCTCCTTCTGCCTCCCGGAGAGCTTCCCCTCGATGGTCAGCAGCTCCAGGCCGTGGGAGAGGGCGGCCAGTCGGCATTTGGTCTCCTCCTGGATTTGGAGTTTCAGAGACTCGATCATCTTTGCCATGTGCGCCCGGCACATGGTTCTCTCCAGGGTGTCCTGGGAAAAGAAACCCTTGGGTCAGTGCCCCGCCCTGCAACAAGAGTCCGCCAAGGACAAAGGGCTCCATCCTGGCACCCCCATGCCCTGTGAGCCTCCCCAGTCTGCTTCTTGGCTGCGGACGGAATCACGAGGCTGACGCGGAGTAATAGACGTAAAGCCCTTGGTACAGAGTGAGAGCTCCTCAGGGGGCCGCACTTCTGGGGAGGGGTTCAGTGCACGTATGTGACCAGAGAGGGACCTTTCTTATGGCCATCCCTCCCTGTCACTGGGACCTTTGGCCTCCACAGCCCTGGAAGAGAAAGGCAAAGACACAACAAAGGTCATAGGGTTCCTGGGCTTTGGGGCCTCAGAGAGCCTGGGACACAGGGTTTGAAGAGATTTTTGAAGGTGACACTGACTTGAGGAGTGGTTCCCTCGAGGTCAGACTTGAGAACAGTCCCCCACTCCCCTTCCCCGTCCCATCATGGCATCATGACTCAGGACAGGACTCACGGAAAAGACCCCTTCCTAGGGTAGGAAATGCTGGCCAGAGGCAGATGGGACTCTGTGGGTCTGGAAGGCTCAGAGGGCAGCTGCTCACCCTACAGAATGACCGTGAGGACCGTGGAAGCAGGGGGCCGCTGCTGTGTGCAGGAGGCCCATGTCCCAGGGCGAGGATGCCTCTCCCAGCCGGACATGGACCCAGCAGACTCCTCAGCCCTGTCTCGTCCTCCACACCTGCAATCCTGCCTCTTCCCACCGCGCCCAGGCACAGCGGGCTCAGGCCCTGCTCACATCTGTCCTGCCATCCTAGCCTCTCATCTGCCCCCCATCCCCTGTGCTCTGCCCCCTGCACGGTGCCCAGCACACATGGCTCTCATCTCTGCCAGGCCCCTGCATGCTCTGGGCCTTCCACCTGGGGCACACTCTCCGTTCCTCTCACTCCTCTGCCTGCTAGTCCTACTCATCCTGGCCAGCCTGGACTGTGGGCTGTGGGGTGCCTTCCCTGTCCATCCTGCCCTGCCCCAGTGGGCCCCTCCTCCACAGTCCCCTGCTCCGTGTGTTTCTGTTTTTAAGGAGCTAATCACATGGGATAGTCCTAGGTTGGACTGAGCTGAGATTCACTGGTCTGTGTTCTCACAGTGTGTGACCAGAACAAGGACAAGATGGCCCAATTACAGGAAAGAATGCTGAGGTTTATTCTGGAAGGCCCCATAACTAGCCCAAGGACAGTGTCTTTTTTGTTTTGTTTTGTTTTGTTTTGGACAGTGTCTTTTTGAACCTTTTGTGATTAGGCGCGCCTGACAGCAGTGAGCAGGCCCATGACCACTAGGGGGCGCAAGAGGATAAGCACTGGGTGGCCCCGCGCCTGGTGGGAAGGCTCTGCTCTGGGAGGGACCCAGACAGGGGACACTGGGGAGCAGGGCGCCCGAACCCCCCAGGAGCCACCTCTGAGGTAGCACGATGAGGCCTCCCAGCTCAGTACCAACAGCACAAGTCCGGGTTTATATTCGAAGGAAGACAGGAGTGGAGAGAGGTGAGCATGGACAGAGGGACATCAGATGGGAGGCGAAGAGCCCCTCCTCGCTCTCAGGGCCCCCGGGGCCAGAACTGGGCTCCACCCGTCAGAGCTGCAGACCTTGGGTACAGTGTCCTTCTTGGACACGAACATACAGAGCTACAGTGAACATTAAGTTAAAACAACAACCAGAACATAGTAAGCGATCAGGAACACAAGCGTCAGTCATAATTATCTACAAGCCCCTGGCATGGCCCTTGACCTGGCTTTTTGTTAGACATCCGAGGAGAGTGATTCTTACAACCTCTGGGGCTCTTTCCAGAGCCCTATTAGTTTGATTCTGATATTTAGTGATGTCATGTGAACATACAGGTCCAACTTCCCAGACTAGATAGCTCAGACGCTGACCCAAGAACTTAACATCCTTCTTCTGGAATTGATCAGCCACGTAACATGAGATCCACAAGCTGTATTTTGGGGGGGATACACAGGGTGTGGACAGAGCACCTTTCTTCTGTGCAAACACAGATTCCAGCCCTTTGCAGGCAATCCCATAAGGATTTGTTATCTGGTTTGCCGGCAGCCCTGCGGCCCACAGGGTCTAATCACTAACACTCCGACAACGTCCCATGGGCCTGGCTCTGTTCCAAAGGCCTTGCATATCGTCCACTCTCTAATGTTCTGAGAACAGGTGCTCTTCCGATCTCCACTTACAGATGATGAAAAGGAGTCACAGAGAGGTTAGTAATCTGCCCCAAGTTCATCCAGCTAACAAGCAGCAAGACTGTGGTATGAACTCGGGTTTCTAGCTCAAGTCTGTAATACTGTTTCCTGTAACAGAACGTGGCCCACAAGTAGGTACTCATCAAATGCTGGCTAAGAGAAGGGTGTATTGATAACCTGGAAAATTCTTTCCCTTCTTTCTATTTGGAAGTTACTGGCTAATACTCGGGCCAAAGTCAGCTAAGGAGACATTTTTTTCCCTGAATCAATATCCTGCTGACCGAATAATAAACAAAAAGAAAAAAAGAAGGAAAAATAGTCTTTCTCTTTTGATAAGCAGTAATATCAGAAGCCTTATCAAGTTAAAATCCAATTCACAGGGGTTTGTATGACAAATCCGGAAGCTTGTTGCCAGGGCTCAGCGATGTCATTAAACAGCCTGGGAATCCTAGGTGGGTCACTTAGCTGGATCCCTCCTCATTGGGAAGAAAACATCTGCCATGCCTACCTTCTAGCAGTGCCGGGGAGGGAAAGGAGATTATATGCATACATGAGGAGCAAAAACATCACTTTCTCAAACAGCTGTTTCACCTGGAGAGTTTGTTTAAATGCATATCCTGAGACTGGCCCGAGGTGGGAGTCAGGGTGCCTGCATTTCTAAAAAACCCTTGGGGGTTGTTGGGGCCTCTGGTCTGTGGACCACACTCTGCTGGTTGTGGACCAATGCAGGGCTTGTCCCGTGAGACAGCAGGGCAAGGCCAAGACCATAGCTGAGAAACCTCACGGTGACCAGGGCGTTATGGGTCCCTGAGCACTTCCCCAAGGCCCACCTGCAAAAACTCCTGGGACCTCTTTAATAAATAGAGTAATTGAAACTCAACGGGGTTAACTAAGTGGTTCAAGATCACACAACCTCAAGTGGCTAAGCCTAGGTTTAAAGTCAAGTTTGTGGATTCCTCTTTACAATATACTATACTTGGATTGCGTCTCCAAGTATGTATCAGAATTGTTTGCGGAGCTTAAGACCAGCAACACCAGCGCTTCACTGTAGACCAATCAGATTGGATCTCTGGGCATGAGGTCTGGGCAGAGGCATTTTTTGAAATCTCCTCGGGTGATTAATGGAGCCGTTGGAAGAGCAAAAAAGCTTGATCCACACAAGTGGGCATCAACTATGACTACTCACTGTGGTCACCTAGATCTCTAAAAACCCCAGACTCATTAAGTCAGAGTCTCTGGGGGTGGGCCCCATCTGGCATCCCACCATCAATACTTTTAAAGCTCCCCAGATAATCTCAGTGTGCAGCCAGGACTGAGATCTAGTGCTCTCTGCTTCCACAATACAAAGCTAGCTGGAATCTCCACTTAACGAATGGGAGGGTGGATGTGTAGATGGATGGATGGGAAAATGGGTGGATGGATGGATGGAAAGAAAGATGGATGGACAGATGGGTGAATGGATGGATGGATAGATGAATGAATGGCTAGATGGATGGATGGGTGGACAGATGGATGGATGAATGGATGGAAAGATAGATGGATGAATGGATGGATGGATAGATAGATGGAAAGGTAGATGGATGGATGGATGAAGGATGGAAAGATGGAAGAATGATGGACAGATAGATGAATGGTTGGATGGATAGATGAATTAATGGGTAGAGTGATGGATGATGGAAGATGGATGGATGAATGAAGGGAAAGATAGATGGATAGATGGATGAATGGATGGATTAATGGAGGATGGATGGATTCACTGTTATTCTCTGGGCTCTACACCCCCATCTACAATTTAAATGAGTTTGACTTGATCTCTATGGCGCATCAAGCTTGTGGATTCCACATCCCCAGTGTGGGTGTCTTCAGGTTCCCTCCCCTACCCCTTCAGCATACCAGAGTCTGCAAATCCTGAGAATCACGCAATAACCCTTCGGCTGCAATCATTCTTTCTGTGAGCGTCATCATGAGCTGTCGGGCTTTGGAGCTCGAACACTTAAATTGGTCCATAAGAAAGTGCTGGATGTTTTCCATCTGTTTCCAGAAAGCTTCCATCTGTGAAATGAGAATGAAAAGCAAGAGGTGGGTGTAGAAAACTTATTTAAGAAAGTTATAAAACCAGACTGTTCATGCTTGAGAATTACAATTCATTCCTTATCACACACTGAGATTCTAAACACTTCTGCAATTGGGAGCAAGTTTATCTCGGCAATAATCGAGTTCTATAGAGAGGTTACTCCTTGGTGTATTGTAGGTGCCAGTCAGTTTCAAGGTGGCTTTTCAGCAAACACCGATGCTCTGCTGATAAGGAAGGCAGGCACAATGAGATCGCCCAGCGTAAACAGCTTAAAAACTCTTAAACAGGCCATGATTGCTGCCTGGGGAGTGTGTGAAATTCACCAGTGTGCTCCTGGAAGCTTCCATATCTCCAAAAGGGATTAACCATGTTCTGGAAATAAAAGTACGAAGGGCATTTACATTTCACTTATTGCCCTAACAGTACAAAAGAGCAAAAGACGGCACTGACCATGAAAACCCTTCTTTGAAATCGTTTTCCTCTCCCCCCTTCTCATCAGAAGGAGAGGTGCTAATCACCGAGTGGCTGAGAATGTCGGGGCTCAAGCAGCCTCCCAGAGCTCTAAGAACCGGGATACCAGCAGTCATAACCCCCTCCCTTTATGGGGGAGGGTGGCATGTAGGTGGCATGTAGGTGCCAGGCTCTAGGCCTCATGCATTTTGGGGGTCCAGGTAAAATGTCTACTGGCTGGCTGTTGGAATGGTTTCAGAAAGTTGGGTCACTGGTCAAAGGTCACAGAGCTGGGAGGCAGGGGCAGAGTTGGTACAGGCCCACGGAACTCCTGGAGTGGTGGTTTTTCTCCACCGTGGCTCAGCCTCTCTGACTCTGAATTCATCTGGGCACCTCTTGCTGCACAGGTCATAGGAGGGGTCGGGGCTGAGCAGCACCAGAAGCCTGCCCTGACCTTGGGGCACCAAAGGAAAGGCGGAGATGAATGCAACCCAAGCACCGAGCCTCCCTGACCAACCACCTCCAGGGAGCAGCGCACAGCAGAGAGGAAGCCCACACTGGGGTGGGCAGGCCCCATGTGCCCCCAGGAAACTACTATGTGTCCCAGCCATCACACCTCTGGCCTCCCTCCCGCTCCCAGCACCCCACTGGATAGGCTCTTTCCAGACTATTCTAAAAGGACCTGACTATCACCTGCGACACCCCGCCCACCTCCAAACAGAGTTGGATGTCCAGCCAGCATGGCTGCTTCTCCTCCAGCCCCAGAGATCCAGGATACCCACCCTATTTTTAGAAACTCTTGATTCCCTTGGCATCTGTAACGGGATTTTCTCCTGGTCCCTCAGGGTCCATATTCTGCCTTCCTGTCTCAATTCTCCTTGTCTTCTCTTCCTTAAATGCCTGGTAGGATCCCAGACTGGGCACCAGGCACCCCTCCCTACCCTTTCCCCACACACTGTAGGCCCGGGCATCTCCACTGCTGGATGTCACCACATGTCTGAGAATCCTGGGCATACCACGAATCATCTGCTTGAAATACGCAGACACGGACAGGCGGGTCCACTGCTTTGTGGAGCCCGTGGACCCGGGGATCCAGGCTGAGCACCATCCCTCTGCCACTCATGCCAGGAGCATCCTCGCTCTCCGTGTCCTCTAACCCAAGCTTAGTGGAGACTCTCCATCCTCAGGCATCTCCAGTTCAAGATGGCAAGCCAGGACTCACTCAAGGGGGCAAGCCGGCTCCCCTCCCAACTTGCTTCTCATTCTGGGATCCTTATTTCCATTGAACTGATCCTTTACACTCTCCTCTCCTCTAAACCTCACTATCTACTACCCTATCAGCTCTCCCACCTTTTCTTACCCTTCTCTTTTTGCAGCTGCCTTCATGAAATTTTCCTATTGTCCTAGTCCCAGAGCACCTATCTATCTTCCACTGAGCTGCTCAAGTGGTCCTTCTAAGACAGAAACGGATCCAGCTGCCCTCTGCTGTCAAACTGCAGTGACTCCCACCTCCTTGGCGCGAGATGAAAACCCTCAGGCCAGACTTCTGGCTTTCTCTGGCTCTGCTTGCTCCTCAGTCCGCCCTCGCTGCCTCCATTGCCTATCCATTGGCCAGCATCCACCCACATTTTTCCCGAAGTCCTCTCGATGGGTCTCTTCTTCTATGAAGACTTTCCTAACTCTAGGATAGAATGGATTCCTCTCTCCACTGCGCCTCCGCCTTCCGGTGTTCTCATCTGTCACAACACTTGTAAGCTATAAAGTCCACATCTGCTCACCTTTTGGTCCCTGTGCTAGGCTAGCCTGTGCATCTCTCTGATAAGGCCAGGTCCAAGGCCATTCTGAATCCCCAGCGCGCAGCACAGTGCTTGGGTGTCAAAACAAACAAACAAACAAAACCCACAAACCCGTGTTTTTTTTATACCTAATATAGGAACAGGGGGTACTGGAATGGAAATGCAAAAAGGGATATTTGAAGGAAGCCACCCTCTCTGGAATTTAAAGCAGGCTTTTATGAGTGATGCCTGGGGTTGGAGAAGTTAGCCGCTAGCATCTGCTCTGATCCACAGGGCAGGAATGACATACAGGGTTAGAGCAATCTTCGCTTTGAATGACAAAGAGATCAATCTAAAATTTAAGCAAGGGGGATTCATTTAAAAAACAAATCAAAACAAAACTCTAAATCTTGGCCCCTTCATTTTACATTCTCCATCACTTACTTTCTGAAACTAGATCCCTGGCTTTGAGGCAGAACACATCAGGGATTTCAAGTCTTAAACATGCTTCTAGGTGCCATCTCTTTAATTTCACTAATTTAACTGCCGCAGAAATCAAGGTTCTTATAAGGAAAAAGAAGAGAAAAATCCATCACCTACATTATCTATTAGCTGCTCAGCATATTCTCGCTCCTTCTTTTCCACATCTGCCAGAGTGATGTACTCAGAATCACCAGCCCCCAACATTTCCGTGTTTGACAGTTTGACCTGAAGTCCTTTTTCTAATTCCTCCAAGTCCTGGGGAAAACAGAGAAAGGAAAAAATGCAAATAAGCAAAGGAAAAAAATCTAACATATCTTAAATTCCAAAAAAGAAATGCTTTTTATCTTCCAGCACAAAATATTTCTTAACCATCAATAGCTGATCTAGGTATTGTCCTACTTAAGGTTTGATGATAGAAATCTCTTTTGCTCATTAGACATAGACTCTCAAGAATACTGGATTCTTTTCTTCTCTATTGTTCTCTCCCTCCCTTAAAAAAATTGAATATACTTTTTAAAATGATGAATTCGTACCTTACATTTCTTAGGAAGTCCTGGAAAATGCCATGACTTCAGGGAGCTGCAAGGGAATAATACTTCTTCCCCACACCTCTGGTTTCCACAGGGAAGGATTACTGACTACACCCCAGGGAAGGCGGGACACGATGTGATTGGTGGGCTCAACAGCAGGAAGCGGCCCCCTTAACTCGTCCGGCCTCTTCCTCTTTGGCATGGGTCCTCCATGGGGAAGGCATGACGGTGGTGTGGCCTCGGCCCGGAGTGTGCGGAAAGTGAGGGCCTGCCGCGGAGGCGGCCAGCGTGGTCAGCAGTGAGGTAGGCAGTCTGGCGAACCCTGGGCTTCAGAGCACGGAAACCGGCCCCTCTGTAAGCAGGCCGACTTTCTGTCCGCGTGGGCGCGGCGGGTCCCCTTCCGGAGGTCGGGGCCGTCAGACTGGCTCTCCGTCAGCAGGAGCCGCTGCGGTGACTCTCGTGCTCTGTGGTGCGCGCGGCGGCGTCAGAGCCGGGGTCTGCGGCCTGCAAAGCCCTTGCTCTGCCCTAGAGCTGTTCTTCCTGGAAGGACTCGGGTCACCGTGGTGGTCGTTGTTTGTGCGCCGGGGGTCACCGAGACTCGTCTCCCGGGGGTCACCGAGACTCGTCCCCCAGGGGTCACCGAGACTCGTCTCCCCGGCTGCAGACCACACACTGACGGCCGCCCACGGGCCGCCGCGGGGATGCAATGCAACCGCGTGTGCCTGGCCTGAGGGGAACCGGCCCGGCAGCTCCGGCCCCGGGGATGGGGGTGGTGATGGTGACGAGGCACGACCTCCTTCCCGAGGGGGTGGGTGGGGGTGGGCGGCAACTCGTCCCTCCGCCCGGGACCCCGAGGAAGCGGGAGAAACCTGCCCTCGGCATCCCCCCGCCTCGTGCGGCGGTGACTGGGAAACGGCGCTGCTGACGACCGGGACGAGGAAGACGGTTGTCGGGTGGTCAGGAGGATGGGGGCAGCCATCACGGCGCAGGGGCTGACTCTTACACGGCCAGGTGCTCCCCTACACACTTGTCTTGGCCCTTCCGTGATCCCGCAGGACGGGAGTCACGACCCCGGGGCCCAGTAGGGAGCTGGGATTCCGAGAGTTTGCGAAAGAACGAATCAGGGTATCAGCCTCCACCAGTTCGACTCCAAGACCCGACTGACTGGTGTCACTGCCCCTAAAGCAATGTAAACTCCATGTAAAACACGGACAGGGCAGAATGCCCCCTAGTACAAACAGTTCAGACCGACAAATCATTTAGGTATTTAAAACACCCAGCCTAGGGGCGCCTGGCTGGCACCCTCAGTTGGGTGTCCGACTCTTGATTTTGGCTGAGGTCATGGTCTCATGGTTGTGGGCTGGAGCCAGGCATGGGGCTTCACCCCAGCAGGGAGTCTGCTGCTCCCTCTGCCCTCCCTGCCTGCTTGGGGAGGGGGTGTGCTCGCTCTCTCTCTCTCTCTCAAATCGATCAATAAACACTTCGCAACAGCAAACCTAGGAGTGCCTGGTTGGTCCAGCCCGGTGGGTGTCTTACTCTTGACTTCAGCTCAGATCATGACCTCAGGGTCCTGAGATCGAGCCCTGCATCAGGCTCTGTGCTCAGCATGGAGTCTGCTTGGGATTCTCTCTCTCTCCCCCTCTCCCACTGCCCCTTCCCCTGCGCTCTCTCTCTCTCTCTCAAATAAATCTTTTTTAAAATAATTTTTTAATTTTTTATAAACATATAATGTATTATTAGTCCCAGGGGTACAGGTCTGTGAATCGCCAGGTTTACACACTTCATAGCAATCACCACAGCACATACCCTCCCCAATGTCCATAACCCCACCACCCTCTTTCTACCCCCTTCCCCCTGGCAACGCTCAGTTTGTTTTGTGAGATTAAGAATCTCTTATGGTTTGTCTCCCTCTCGATCCCATCTTGTTTCATTTCAAATAAATAAATCTTAAAAAGTAAATAAATAAAAATACCCAACCTTGTGCAGAAGGTGACAGTAACAGTGGTTCTGAGTAGCAGGTATGACCAGCATTCTTCTCGTTTTCCTGCTTTCAGTATTTTTCCAAATTTTACTAATAACTATGGTCATTTTTATATTTGTACACATATTTTTACATAATTGCATTGGGTTCAAAAGCACATATTGTAAGATTATTTTTACACATGAAAGCAAAAATAATTTCCTATATATGTTTTATATATATTTTAATCAACTATTTTTTTAATAAAGATTTTTATTTATTTGACAGAGAGAGAGACAGCGAGAGAGGTAACACAGGCAGGGGGAGTAGGAGAGCTTCTCAGGGAGAAGCAGGCTTCCTGCTGAGCAGAGAGCCCGGGGCTGGATCCCAGGACCTAGAGATCATGACCTGACCCGAAGGCAGATGATTAATGACTGAGCCACCCAGGCGCCCCTATAATCAAATATTTTTAAGTAACCTTGAAATGTAGGTTGAAGACTTACTTACATTTTCTTGCTTTGAAAGAATCCTCTGGTATAATTCATCATCAGACTTCTTTTTAGGCAGAAGATCAAGGAGGCACATTTTTAAAATCTGAATAAACATCTATTGCCAAGAAGGGAGACATAACCGAGAAAGGCTTAGAAATGGTATCGCCCTTTCCATCCCTCCCTCTCTCCCCTTTTTCTTTCTCTGTCTCTTCACACACACATCCTTTTTGCTGGAGGGTAAATACCTCAGATTATAAATCATGACAATAGCCTATAAGGGGCTGTATTTTCATGAAGAAGGATTAGAGGGACACTTGTTCGGAATTGCAATGTATACAGTCCTCCTCCCCGGCCTCCTGTCGCAATGGATGGAGGCGTCCTCTACACCAGAGAGAGTCCTCCCACAAGCGGGGACACCCAGGAACGTCCAAGCCTGCTGTCCCCACACCTGCTATTCACCTCCGTAGGACATCTGTGTTTCCAGTTTGGGGCGATTGTGAATAAAACTGGTAAGAACATTCACATAACGGGTTTCTGTGTGAACATAAGATTTTCTGGGGTTAGGTTCACCAGAGTGCAGTTGTGGGGTTTTCTGAGAAACCGCCTGTTCTTTGGTGTGGCGCTCTGCATTCCCACCAGCAATGCATTCGGGACCGTTTCTTCCCATCGTCACCTGCATCTCGTGTTGCCACCATTTGTTATTTTAGCCATTCCGATAGGTGACTCGTCATAGCTCGTTTTTTTTTTTGTTTTGTTTTTTTTTAATATATCTCGTTTACTTCTTGTTACTCAAGATCCCTCATTCCTTCCGTAATGGCTAATGCTGTCCAGTGTCTTTTATCTCATTTTGTGTGTCTGTGTGTTTATCTGCCAGCTGTAGATCCTTTTTGGTGAAATGTCTGTTCACAGCTTTTGCCCTTTATCTAATGAGATTGTTTGCTTCTGTGGAGGTTTGAGCGTTCTTTATATGTTCTAGGTTCTAAGTGTGAGTCCTCTGTTGACACATGGTTTGTGAATACTTCTTTCCTCCCCATCCTCTCTGATGGGGTCTTCTACAGAGCACAAGTTTATCTTTTTTTTTTTTTTTTTTTTTTTACAATATCTGCTTTTCTAGATCCTGAAGATTTTCTCCTCCATTTTTTCCTAGAAGATGGATAGTCTCACATTTTTACGTTTAAGCCCGTGATGCATTTTGAGTTCATTTGGTGTGAGTCCGTCTCTGTCTGCTATGGACTGCTGATTGTTGCGATATCATGTCCTAAAAAGCGTGTCACTCTTCCGTGGAGCTGCTTTGCTCAGTTGTCAGAGGTGAGACATATTTATGTGGTGAGGCAATTTAGTACAAGGCTTAGCAAATGTTTTCCTGCAGAGGGCCACATGGTAAACGTTCCTGGCTTTGCAGGCCAACCTGTCATTTTTGCAACCATTGGATTTTGCTGTTAGAGCATCAAGGCAGCCACGGTCAAGAGCAGGAATGGCTGGACAGGCCCAAGGGCCACAGTTTGCAACCCTTGTCATAAGGTTTGTTGAACACTGTTCTATGCCAAGCTAGTATATGTATTATCTCATTTGGTTTTTAGAGCATGCAGGACATTGGTACAATCTCCTCCATCTTACAGACAAAGAGCTCTTCGGCTGAGAAATCTGGATAACTGGCTTCATGTCACAAGGGACAGCCATGAGGGGTGGAACCTAGAACTTCCCCTAACCTTCCTTAGGCTTGCCAGCATTAACAAGCTCTAGGAACACAATGTCATGTTGGCTTTCTACCCACTGAAGTCGAGGCCACATAAGGTGACATTCTTTTCTCAACATGTTGGTCTAAACCCATTTTTCTTTGACCCCAGACTGAATGGGTGATGGGTACAGGTCTCATTTCATTCCTTTCAATTAATAATTTTTAAATAATATCTGCTTTTATTTTTTATTTATTATTATTATTATTTATTATTATGTTCAATTATCCAGCATATAGTACATCAATAGTTTGATGTAGTGTTCAACGATTCATAGTTGTGTGTAACACACAATGCTTATCACAACACATGCCCTCTTTAATGTCCATCACCTGATTACCCCATCTCTCCATCCCTCTCCCTTCTGCAAACCCTCAGTTGGTTTCCCGGCGTCCAGAGCCTCTTATGGTTTGTCTCCCTCTCTGATTTCTTCCCATTCAGTTTTCCCTCCCTTCCTTATGTTCCACATATAAGTGACACCATATGGTAACCGTCTTTCTCTGCTTCGCTTATTTCACTCAACATGATCCCCTCCAGTTCCATCCATGTCACTGGAAGGAGGTGAGATGCCCTTCGATAGACGAATGGATAAAGAAGAAGTGGTTCACATATATGGTGGAATATTACACAGTCATCAGAAAGGATGAATACCTACCATTTATGTCAATCAATGAATGTTTTCTTTTGGAAAAATTTCAGACTCAGAGGAAAGTGAAAAACCAATACAGAGTTCCTGTGTACTGTCACCTGGGTGGCATGTGACGTCACTGTGGTACAATACCAAACTCCATCCTGACACTGACATTGGTCCGACTGTTTCCTACAGACCTCACTCCATTTCCACTCACTGTCACATGTATCGGTGTGTGTCTGTGTGTATGTGTGTCTATGTAACTTTACCCCAAGTACAGATTCATGCAGTCACTGCCACAATCAAGACAGAGAATGTTCCAGTACCAGGAGAAGCCCCTAGGCCGAATGATCCCTCTGTTGGCAACTTGCAAATGCACACAGCCCCTAACCTAGGCTGTTCTTTCTGCCATTCTGCTTTTACTGGCATCAAAGGCAGCTTCTGTCCACCTTCTGACAAGCCGAGTGCTGGTTCCTCTGCCAAGGGCCACCAGGAAGCTCTGAGCTCCTAGCCTGCATGACCATCACATCTGCTCTGGGTCACTTTTTTTTTTTTTTACTTTGTTAGTGACACAGTGTGGACACAAAGTATGAGGGCAGTTTCAGCTGCACAACACAGTGACCCCCCAGCTTCGGTCTGAGTCACTTCTGAACTGACTTGTGCAGACAGACCTCTCCCAAAGAAATGGCATTTGAGGCCTCCGCAAAGACTGGTATGTTTCCCCAGGTCCTGCTCACAACGAAGATGCATTCTGCAGGGAAGGAAACACCACACATGGACAGAGGTCCCCCAGGGTGGTGTCGGCACCTGCGGGCACATTTCTGTGGAACACCTACTGTGTGCAGGCCCACAGACCTTGCACTCAGACCTCATTTGGGTTCTGTGTCTGTTATTCACCAGCTGTGTGATTTGGGGTGACTGAGCCAACCTCTCTGAGTCTTAGGTTCCTTGCAGCAAAAAACAACAGTAAGGCTTCCTTGAGCTCAGAGGTTTAGAGGGCTTCCTTAGCCTCACAGAGTCTGCGTGCCTCACAAGGGGGATTGTGATACCTGGTCACACAGCCTGGCCGAGCTCTGCCTACAGAGACCCTCTAGAGCTAGACAGCTTCAGTTCCTAGTAATTCCACAGGGTAAGAGTTGGAGAACATTATACCTTTTCTAAAGTGGCCCAGAAAGGGGAAATGACTTACCCTATGTCACACAGTTCATCTGTGTGGGAGGGTGGACCAGAACCCAAGTCTCTGACTCTTCGTCCTTCCCCAGCTTCCAGCAGACGTGTGTCCCTCCAGGGAAGCCTGGCCATCAGTCCCACACTTACTCAATGCCCCCCTTCCCCTCCCAGCACTGTACAGCTTGCTACACGCTACTGTCTGCTGGGGAGCATCTGTGCAGTTCCCCGCCATCTCCCCCTGGAGAGTGGACCCCATACATGGGGGCTGTCCCTGGTTCCATGCCAGGCCTGGAAGAAAGGCTGGAAGGAGGTGAGATGAAGAAAGGCTGCCCACAGAGAAGACACACAGATGAGTGACGGTGACTCCTTCCCTGTGGGCATCTGCAGGCTGCTGCAGGGGCGAGGCAGCCAGTACTGTGTCCCTCACCAGCTGGGTGGTGCTCTGAACGCAGACGCCATCAGCCCTCCAAGGAGCACAGAGCCTTTGAGAAGCCTGCTAGGGCCACCTGCCTGCTGGCCAGACGGCATGCGGCAAATGAGACCAGGCCACAGGCATGGGAGGGCCAGAGCTCTGCTGGATGGTGGGGCCGCCGGAACAGGGTCTATTTCCGGAGTCCTGGTAGGATTTCTGGTTTCCAGGACAAGCCCCTGTTTACAAGGCCCATTCTGCTCTCACAGGCCCCAATTTCTTTCTACTGTGTCTACAACTTGATGTTTATATTTTTCCAGTGTATGACAAGGCACCCCATGGGCGTGTCTGTTTGCGTCTCTGTCACTCTCTCCGTCGACCCCTCTCCCTTTCTCTTTCCAACAGGCCTCCCTGCTGTAGGTCACATCCCTCATTCGAGAATCCAGGAGAAATAACTCCTCTTTTGTAGCTCTGTGGCCTCGAGGCCTGGCCAGCCCCACTGGGGTTCCACAGCTACAGGGTAGGAGGTGGCACACGTCTGTCTGGCTTCCTCGCTCCGTGGGCCCAGAGTTGGTTCACTCAGAGCCTATGTGCGTCCAGCAGAGACCAGTCATGTTCTGCTGCTGTCTGTGGCTCCGTAATTTCTTGTCTGTCATGTGGAATGATAACGGCACCCACCCCTCTAGGCTGTGCTGAGGTTCAAAGCTAACAGCCTGTTTGACATGCTCAGGGCCCAGTACATAGTGAGCAGTCACCAAAGTCAGCGCTCCTAAATATTGTTGTCACTGTTATCATTCCTTCAGAAATGCTGGCGAGGGTGCGAAGAAAGGGGGATCCCTCTCACATTGCTGGTGAGAGTGCAAGCTGGTTCAGCCACTCGGGAAGGCTGTATGGAGGTTGCTCAAGATGTTAGAAATAGAGCTATCCTTCCTACAACCCAGCAATCGCACTACTGGGTATTTACCCCAAAAGATACAAAGGTAGTAATTCTAAGGGGCACGTGCACCCCAATATTTATAGCAGCAGTGTCCACAATAGCCAAACTATGGAAAGAGCCTTGATGTCCATCAACAGAGGAATGGATAAAGAAGATGTGGTCCATATATACAATGGAATATTACTCAGTCATCAGAAAGGATGAAATCTTACATTTATATTGACCTGGTCGGAACTGGAGGATATTATGCTAAGCGAAAGGAGTCCACCAGAGAAAGACAAATACCATAAGATCTTGCTCATATGTAGAATTGAAGAAACAAAACAGATAAACATAGGGGAAGGGAAGGGAAAATAAAATAAGACGAAAACAGAGATGGAGACAAACCATAATTGACTCTTAACTCTAGGGAACAAACTGAAGGTTGCTGGAGGGGAGGCAGATGGGGGGATGGGGTAACTGGGGGATGGCCATTAAGGCAGTCCCGTGATGTGATGAGCACTGGGTGTATGTAACTGATGGGTCACTGACCTCTACCTCTGAAACTAATAATCCACTGTATGTTAATTAAATTGAATTTAAATTAAAAAATGAAAAATGCTGCCCTTTTCCAACACCTTTTACCTGTTCTCACCAGTAAGGGACCCATGGGAGGAGGCTGTCATCTGTCTGCCCCGCCCCATAGCTCCCAGTAAAGGAGAGCATGTGCCCCATCAGCAGGCACAAATGGCTTCTGTCCCTTCCTGTCGCGGTGGCGCCACTGTCCCCAGCACCCATCCCCAGAGGGCACACAGGACTCCCTGCCTGCAGGGAGAGGGAGAGCAGCCCCACCCTGCACCTACCATGTGCTTCTCCCGCCTCAGAGCCTTGTCCAGATGCAGCAGATCTTTTAGGTGAAGGTTATAGATACACAGGTCAAGATCCACACTGGAAAGTGGAAAGAGAAACAGAAAGCCACCGAGAGTGTTTGGGATGGGGAGTCGGGGTTCCAGGGAGTTAGCAGATCCCTGCTCTGTACAAGGCTTGGAGAACCCTGACTCCAGATTTTAAGTGCTGCCCAACTCAGGGATGCCTAACAGCCGTCCCCGGTTTACACGAAGGAATCAAGGGGACTATTTGAAACTCAGCTGTGACCAGAAGGGAAGCAGCTGCCTGAGGTATGAAGGAGAGGAGGCAGCAAGAGTCAGAGGTGGGAGAAAAGAGGGTATTACACCCCTTCCTCGATCGAAATGCCTGTCATGTGTCCCCCACCTCTGCCCCTGCAGGCAGACGTTCTCATGCCCATTTCACAGATGGGAAAACGGACTGAGAAAGTCAAGGAGCGGTCACACGGTCACAGGGCAGGTAAGTGGCAAGGCATATTGGACCATCTGTCCTACGTGGGCAAATGTACTTTGAACGGCCACAGTTCCCCCGACCCTCCCAACTCTTTGCCTTTCTGCTTTTACTGGCATCAAAGGCAGCTTCTACCTCCTGACAAGCCGAGTGCTGGTTCCTCTGCCTAAGGGCCACCAGGGAGCTCTGAGCTCCTAGCCTGCATGACCATCACATCGGCAGGGAGGCCTGTTTACTTTGTTAGTGACACGGGGTGGACACAAAGTATGTGGGCAGTTTCAGCTGCACAACACAGTGCCCCCCTAGCTGCTGTCAGGGTGGGCTCAGAGCACATCAGTGATTCAGTGAGATCCCCTAATGGGTCTCTCCTAGGGGCTCAGGTCTGGCTCTATAACCCCCACGTTGGTCAGCACCACACAGTAGCTGGGGAGCTCCAGCTCGGACACTGCATAGCTGTGTGTGCATGGTTGACTTGCTTAACCTCTCTGGGCCTCCATTCCAAATACTGACAGCGACTGGGTCCGTTGGTAGGCTTCCCCAAGCTTCCCTCTCCTTACCTCTCACAGATCAGGGCCTCAGGGAAGCTGTTGGCCCGGACAAAGGTGCGGCTCAGGAACCTGTCATAGCTGGTGGTTGAGTGGATGCTGGACGAGGAGCTGCAGTCCTCCTTTTCAGCCTGGCTCAGGCTCCCCAGGCTGCTGGAGGGGGAAGCCTCCACTGGCTGGTTTGGCAAGATAGCCTGCTTTAAGTTTTCGTGCAGAGAAGGGTTGGAGGACCCGTCGGCCAGCGGCTGGGGTGGAGGAACAGAAAGCACAGTCAGTCTTGGGGACCTAGTGTGACTTTGCTTCAGTAATTCCACCAGTGGCAAAGGACGCCAGTCCCAGGAAGACCCGGTGGGGGCAGACTGGGTGGGGAGGAGTAGACCATAGAGCTTTTGCCCCAGGGTCACACCCAGGCCCCAGGGACCCATGTCATGGCTCTTGAGCACTGCAGGCCAGACCCTCTACAACAGGCTTCTATCCCTTAGCTATAAGTCTGGGTCTGTTCCCCGTGGCCCACCTGCACCCCACACTTGACTGCCAACCCTGACCTCCTCCACAGCAGTCCATCTGCCCCCTATCTCTCCCACCACTGGCTCAGACCCCTGGGGGTGCTCTGTCCACGAACCTGCTGACCACCCAGCTCTCCCACCTACACTGACCTGGGTGTCACCCTCCTGTCCCCAGTCCGTTGAGGCGGCTCCCCACTGCCCTTGAATGGGTCCAAAGCTGCTTATCAAGGAACTCGAGCCCCATGCACTGCCTTGACCATGTCACCTTGACCACACAAGGTGACAGACTAGGGCCTGGCACAGCTGGAGGGCTCAACAGATGTCGGTTGCCACCTCTGTCCAGCCTGTCCTGCTGCTCCAGGATGTGCCTGCCCAAGCAGTCCCAAGCCAGCTGCCAGCTCTAAACCTCCCCTGTCATTTCATACTTCTGGGCCTTTCCAGATTCTGGTCCCCCTGCCTGAAACAGCCCTCACTCACTGTCGGCTAGGCAGCAGCACCACTTCCCTAGAGACCCAGACCCAGGGTTGTCCTCCCCAGCCTATGCGGGGTTCCACAGGCCTCTGGTCATTTCTGTCTTGCCTGGGCTCACCCATCATCCTACAAGCTCAGCCCAGACTGCGAGGGCCTCCAGGGTGAGGATGATGCCATCCTGACCACTGGATAAACCTCAGTGCCCACCAGGAGACAGCCTGCTGGGGATGTGGACGATAAATCATGCCCCTGCTCTGGGAGTTTTGTCCCTTCAACTACACACCAGATGGCTAAGTGCGGGGAGCAGTTCCCAATGTGTGTTCCTGGGAACAGTTGCAGTTACTGCTCCCCATCAGTAATGGTTCCGCAGAAAGCTTAATTTGGGAAAGTCTGTGTTATGCAAGGTGAAGTCCTTGCTTTGATGCAATACTTTGCAGAGCCTGGCTCCGGCTGTCTTCAAAAGCACATAATCATTGAAAAACTGAACACTTGGTTGTCACATGCCATGCTAAGCCCTATGTCTATTACCCCATTTGACCCTCAAGCAACGGGAGGAGGCAGGACGGCCCACCGCCCCCATTTCCAGATGAAGAAATGGAGGCAGAGTCAGGAAACAGCCCACAGAAAATTGTCGAGACAGGAGTTAGGACGGAGTCTGTGTGACTCCAGAGCCCGTCCTCTTTATGGTCAGGAGAGCCAGCTGCATTTCCCTCAAGTACTGGACCGGGGACTCTGTCCTTCATGTCCTTGCAAACCTGGAAACACTGTGGGCTTTGCTGCTGTCTGCAAAACATCTGACCACAGGTGTGAATTCCGGCTTTAGACAGCCAGGTGACCTCGGGCAGGTCATTAGCCTCTCTGTGCCTCAGTTTCCTTAGGCATAAAGAGCCAATAACAGTCTGATTCAGCTTACATGAAATGCCTAACATGTGACAAATGCTTAGCATTGTGCTAGCCCCCCAGGATGTGTTCATCTGTGGTCGATCTGTGAGTGAGGAGCAGTGCTGGTAATTGTGTCTGTGCCCGGGTTTGTGTTAGTCTAGAACAGTGGGACGTGGCCCAGCTGTGCTGCCACCTGCTGTCCCTGGGGACGCTTTGCTACACCCTTTCCCTGACAACGCTGTCATAAAGTGGATTCATCCTAACGTTTTCCTTCATCACAAAGTCTCAAAATTGTCCCTATTAAAATGATTTGCCATAAAACCCCCATACAGGACCCCAAATCACTCACTCCATTGCCAACTCCCATCCCAATCTCTGGCAATTACTGAGTAATTGCATTTCTCAGGCAGAGCTGAGGACCCTCACCCGGAACTTCTGATTGATGGGATAGATGACTTTGGCCTTCAGTGCAAATGCTGTGATGTTGCTGTTGAAAGCCGGCTCACATTCCTGGGAAGGAAGAACAGATGGCATGGGGTGCTTTATGTAAAAGGAAAGATAACCCACTAAGAGTTACCAAAATGCCATAACCCATTTGTAACAGTGGCCTCAGGAAGGGACCATAACAGGCACATTTAGATCCAAGTAGGTGCTCACTTGCTAGGTGGGAGGGTGAAAGGGTGTAGGGTTGGATGGATGGATGGATGGATGGATGGATGGATGGATAAGTGGATAGGTAGATGGAGAAGTGGACGGATGGTTGGACAGATGGACAAATGAGTGCATGGATAGATGATGGGTGGACACATGGGTAGATGGGAAAATGGATGGCTAGGTAGGTTGATAGCTAGTAGATGGATGGATGGATGAATGGGTAGATAGGTAGAGAGATGGATGGATGGATGGACAAATTGGTGGATGGGGGCGCCTGGGTGGCTCAGTGGGTTAGGGCCTCTGCTTTTGGCTCAGGTCATGGTCTCAGGGTCCTGGGATCAAGCCCCACATCGGGCTCTCTCCTCAGCAGGGAGCCTGCTTCCTCCTCTCTCTCTCTCTGCCTGCCTCTCTGCCTACTTGTGATCTGTCTGTCAAATAAATGAATAAAATCTTTAAAAAAAAATTGGTGGATGGATGGATGGATGGATGGGAGGATGATGGAAAGGTGGATGGATGAATGGATGGATGGACAGATAGGTGTTATGTAGAACATGCCTTATTTAATTCTAAGTCTTCAGCTTTGGAAAAAATAAGTATTTAAATATTGACAATAATTAAGTTTTCCTTAAAACTGCAAAACATCTTTTAGTGGAAAAAGGAAATACAGAATAGTTTTAGCGTTGCCACGGAGGTAAACACATCCACATGGCAATATTCACTCAAGACTCTGGATCGGATCCTTAAATGAAAAGCAGGTGGGTAAGTCTTTTCACTTCTCTGAGCCTCAGTCTTCCAAGACAGAAAACAGGTACCATATCCGCCCCCAGGACCACGTGGGTAAAGCACCCAGCAAAGTAGCTGGAACAGAACAGAATTGAAGCAATGGGCGGCTCTAAGGAAAGATGGGAAGGAGCCACTTCTCCGGGGAGCCTTCTCTGACCATAGCTGGACAGACTTCTTCATGGCTGCCCTATGTCCCCACACCCTTTCTGGGTCTCTTTCCTGCCAGGGCCGCCCCCTGCCCCTTGCTGGGTGGGTGCTGAATAAATGTTTTGGGAATCAGCTGCAGGGGATGCTGGCAACAGACAGTCAGGAGCCTGGCATTCCAGACCATGAGAAATCTCTGCTTACCAGTTCTGAGCTGGCTGATGGGCGAGCACTGCACCCACATCAACTTCAAGACTTCTTACCTACACCCTTTCTGAAGAAAGAGCTTTGTGACAAATGACTGATTTTCAGTTGCCAGCTTGGAATGCGACACGCTCCCATGGGGCACACAGAAGGATTTCTTGCTTCCCCATGATGTGGACATTGACCGGCACTGCCTGAGCCTGTGGTGTGGACCCTGGGAAGTCTCTGGAGCAGGGGTCCCCGCGATGTCTTTTTGAACTGGCTGGGGATGGGAGCCACGTGGTGAGGGCTGGGCTTTGTCATTTCCATCTGTATTTTATGCTTCACAAAAACAGACTTAGACGACAAGAATGGGTCAGACCACCGACATGTGCCACATTCTTCCACTTCTGAGGGCTCTGAGCCTTCCACGGAGGCTACTGTCTCCACACTTGGGAGACGGGACATAGAGCAGTTAAGCTGTGAGCCCAAGGTCACACAGCTAATAAATGTCAGAACTAGGATTTGAGCTCAGATTCCCTGGCTCCAGAGTCCCTCCTCTTTAGCTGACACCTTTCTGTCTCCTCCAACATCATGCAAATAAGAACGGGGATGAAAGACAGGAAGTTAAACGGGTGGGTGTTGGGTGGAGAAGCACCTGGACTGGCCTCACCATGCTCCAGGAACACAAGGCAGATCCCAGATACTTTGTCACTCCCACACCCCAACCTGCCATGTCAAATCAACCACAAAACCCACTAGCTCGAGCTCCTAAATGTCATTCACACCCATTGCGCTGGCCGGAGCCATGACCATAGGGCTACAGTAGACTCCAGGCTGGCTCCCATCCATGCACTGAGCGCCTACTATATGCTGGACTCTTTATGCCCTCTTGCTCATTTAATTATCACACAATAGCCAACTTGGGGACGTCTGTACTATTTCCATCATCTCTATTTCATGGAGCGAGTCTCCAAGGTTAACTCCCTCTAGTGCATTCTCTCCATGGCCATCAGATGATCTTTTAAATCTGAAATCCCCATCACTGCCAGCTTCAACCCCTTCCTGGCTTCCTTGTGACCCGAGGGAGCAGAGTCTAGCCTGTCCCAGCCCCCAGCATCCAGCCCCAATCTCTGCTTGAAGCCATGTGTGTTCAAAAGCAAAGGATGGCAGTGAGATCAGAAAGGCTGATGTCAGACCAGGCTGTATGATTTGTGGGGCCTAATACAAAATGAAAAGGGGGAGGTGTGTCTGATTAAAATATGATTAAGAATTTCAGGACAGGAGAGTACAGAAGACAGAGGTGGGGCCTAACTGAGCTCGGGTTCTTCAAGACTGCACAGATAGGACCCCTGGGAAGCCAGCCGACCGGGGCTGCTTTCCAGCAGAGACTCACCTGCTCAAGCAAATTCAGGAAAGCAGAGGGCACCGTGCTTTCCTAAACTTCTTGCAAACAGAGGTGAGGAGAAAGCCCAGCATGGAAGGGGTGGAGAATGAAAGGAAGACACGGTCCCTGCCCTCCAGGGCACAGAGAAAGCAAAAACTGCACTAAATGTAGAAAACATAATTAGCAGCACAAGGTGGAGATGCTGGGGTCCACCTGGGACGTCTGGAAGCAGAGCCCGGGATGCACATCGAAGCACAAGGTCAGCTGACGGGTTACTGCAGCTGCCTGGGGAGTCCATGCCTCTGTGCTTCCGGCCCATCCACCTGCAGACCACAAGCCCCTAGAGGACCAAGGACTGGCACTGTGATGGCCATGGTGTTTGCCAGGATGAAGGACCCGGAAGCGCTTGGCACACGCAATCCAGGAGTGAACAGACTTCTGCTGTTTTTAGTTTTTTTTTTTTTCTTCCCCACAGCTTTTCTTATTAAGTTCAGATGCCTTCCAAATTCTGATAATCTTCTCAACCGTAGCAATACAATTGTACAGAAAATTGGTTTTAGTGCGAGCCTACCATGTAAAACTTCCTCGGTGGAAGCAATGCAATTATTCAGAAAATTAGTGAAAACCTAATTGTAGGAAAAGAAAAGCCCTTTCACTCACCAATGTAGAGGCGTCCTTTCAGTGAGCGCCCAGAGGCGTCCACGAACAAGCCATCCCCTCTCCCTCCTCTGGAGCAAAAGGACAGGATGAAGAGAGCCAAGGCTGTGCCGTGGCATGTGGAAGAGCCTTCTGGAATTTTCTGTTTGCTTTTGATTTAACGTGAGGTATTTATCAAAATAAAGTTTAGGCAAGGAGTGGCGAGAACTACAAGTGCCTTGGTTTTCCGTGCATTCCGGGACATCACAGTCAGAGCTCAGCTCACCCTGTCAGAATTGGTCCTGGCCAAGATCTGCTGACAAGCTCGGTCTGCAGAAGGCAGGGCATTCTGGCGAGCCAGTCACTGGAACAGGCAGATCTTTAACTTGGCTTTTGGCAATGATTAGCTTGATCATCTGGTGTTGCTAAATGGTTAACAGGTAAAACATAACTAGGTAAAAACATGAGTGAGGCTTCCAGGGAGGTAGAAGGACTTGGCTTCCCTGGAAACACTGATGAACACTTATCCCGTAGTTGGAAAGTTCACAGAGTCAACCAATGGGTGACCCTCGGGCCAGCATTGTGACTGTCCTCGTGAAGCCAAGAAACCAGAGGCTCAGAGAGGTTATGTCTCTTGCCTAGCATCACACAGCAAACAGGAGACAGGGCTGGGTTCCTGGGATCCAGGTACCAGGATCCCCTGAGCCAGTGTGTTTCACCATGTCCAAGGCCACCCTCTGCATGACCAGGACTGTATGCATGCAATTCGACCATGTGAAGCATGCATTTTAGTAATTTTCAGTATCTTCACAGATACATGCAACTAGCCCCACAATCAGTTTTGGGACACTTTCATCATCTCAGAAAGACACCCCACACCACTTAGCTCTCACCTCTGTCTCTCTTCTCTCACCTCCTCCCCAAGCGCCCACCAGCGTACTTCCTCTGTCTGTCAATGTCTGTTGTAGATTTCCATATGAATGGTATCTCGTGATATGTGGTCTTCTGGGACCGGCTTCTTTCGTGAGCATGATTATTTTCAGGGTTCCTTCATGTTGTGGCCTGTTTTGGCACTTCTTTCCATTTTCTGGCCCAAGGGTATTGCATTTATGGATAGAACACATTTTGTTGAGCCATTTGTCAGCTGATGGACCCTTGGGTTTCCACATTTTGGCCGAAGAATGCTGTTATGACCACAGTGTGTGTATTTTTATGTACCTGTGTGTTTTCATGGGTGTGAGCAGGGTTTTGATGAGACAGGCTGATAGGAACAGAGGGAGACAGATGAGGGAAAGAGAGACATCAGGAACCCACCTGATCACAGAAACAAAGAGATGCACGTGGAGAGAGACATGAGAGAGAGAGAGAGAGACACGGGGATCTCCAGAGAGCTACCCTGACACACACACATACAGACACATGGGGAGAGACAAGCACTTGGGGACAGGGAGGCAGGGAGCGTGAGCTGGACACAGAGCAATTACATGCCAGGGTCTCACTCCAGCCCTGGCTCTGGCTCCTCATGCCAGCCCCACGAGGGCAGCCAGTCCTTCCCCCGGGCTGCATAATGGAAGCTAGCCTCTACAATCCTCAAGAAGGGGACAGAAATAAAATCTACCTCCTGGGGCTGCTGAAAGAGGTGCAGGAGGTAATTCACACGAGTGTTCACCTCACTCAAAAGTGACACATGGGAAAATGTCTGGTGCTCAGTAAGTGTTTAAAAAACAAAACAAAACCCAAACCCAACAACAATAAAAAAATATTTCCCTTTTTCTCAGGATCCCTCTACCTCTATATACCTACATATCTATCTCCCTAAATATCTATATTTCCTTTTGGGCATTTGAGGCTAAATGATCAGGATCCATGGTACTTTCTGGGGAGCAGCAAGTGTCTAGAAATAGCACTGCTTTGGCAGAAACATTTTCTCTCTCCAGGGAGCTCACACACAAAGTGGTGCCCTATGGGCAGGCTCAGGCTGGACAGGGTGGGGGCCAGCGAGGAAGGACCAGGGAGAATCCACCTTTAACATGTCTGTCAAGAGGGCCAGAGCCCACACTCCTGGATATTTACTTGACATTCACTTAAAAGAAATAAAGCGACATGAAAAAAACTTATACATTCACAGAAGCCCTAATCAGAATAGCCAGACATGGGAAACAGCCTGCTCTACACTATATCCCCACAGTGGACTGGGTGATTAAATGGGACAGATTATAGACACATGCAACAACATGATTAAGTCTCGAAAGCAGGACATTCAGGCAAGGCAAGTGCAAGAAAGCACACGATCCCACTGATGTGAAATTCTAGAACAGCAAAACCATCCTGGTGATGTAGAATCACAGCAATGTCTCCTTCTGAAAGAGGCAGGGTGGGGGTGAGGGAGATGTGGGAGGGTAAACCAGAAAGGGGCACTGGAGAACTTTCTGGGGGTGATGGAGCATTCCAGATTGGGGCTCTGGTTACCAGGATGTATATACTTATCTAACCGTAAACTTCAAATTTGTGCATTTTGCCACATGCAAATTCTATGACAGCAAAGCCCAATTGGGACAGGAAGTCTTTCAGAGGCTCATCTGGATGGCATCTGCACTGACCGTACGCTGATGTGTACAACACCCAACACTCGACTCGGCAAATAAACCTAAACACGCAGCTTACATCCACAGGCTCCTCTTTTGACGTCTGGGCTTCCCGCCTCCTCCTCCTTGATGGGGAGCCGGTTTCCGAGGGGTCTTGGACATTTGACTCTAAATTCTTGAGCAGACTCTGAGCGTCATCTTTCTAAAATCCAAAGGTGGGGGTAGGGAGAACACATTGAAGCCAGTCAGCCTAGTGCCCCTGGGAATCGAGCCATCAACCCCCACCCCTCCGACCTGTGCCCATCTCTGTGTCTCCGCCCGGCCCTCTGTGTGTAGTGTCACGCCTCCTACCCCGCCAGGGTTCATCCACACAGCCTTTGACACTGTCCAGACATCAGCTTCCTGAGAAGCCCCAGTGTTCCCCACATCAGGATGTCCTTAGGACCTGGAGGTCACACTTGGATCAAAGGTGACTCCACTGTTCTTCTAGGCTGGGGGCCCTTGGTAGCCTGTGAGCAACCTGGGATAACAGCTGAATACACGATATGGCACATAATCATTAATTTTGCTATTATTTTCCATAATGCCATTGGATGATTTCAAAAAAATATTTTAGGTGCCCTTAAATTATAAAATCATTTGTGTAATGAAACTCGGTTGATCCTTGGTATTGGTAGATTCTATATTTGTAAATTTGCTTACTTGCTGAAATTTATCTGTAACCCCCCAAATCCACACTTGTGGTCATCCCCGGGCACAATCAGTGTGGTGAAAAATCAAGTTGCCTGCCGTGCCTTGTCCAGCAGAGAGCCAGTGAAGGTGACGCCCTGCCTTCCTGGGTCAGCTCTCCCGCCACAGATTAGAGTCCCTTTCATGTTCCATGAAAGCCATTCTTCTCCCACATGTCTGTGCTTCCCGTTGCTGATGTGGTTGTTTAAGAATGACCCGTACGGGGGCGCCTGTGTGGCTCAGTAGGTTAAGCCGCTGCCTTGGGCTCAGGTCATGATCCCAGGGGCCTGGGATCGAGTCCCACATCGGGCTCTCTGCTGGGCAGGGAGCCTGCTTCTTCCTCTCTCTCTTTCAAAAAAAAAAAAAAAGAATGACCCGTACATGTTACATTAAGTGCTGTGTGGTGTTTCTAAGGGCAAGAAGGCTGGTGTATGAGTCATGGAGAAAATGTGTGCTGGAGAAGCTTCATTCAGGCATGAGCTATTTTGTGCCATTGGCTGCATGTTCGCTGTTAACACAATAACAATATGTATTCAATAGGGTGTCTTTATACAGAAACACACATCACACAAGGTTACGTACTGGCCCGTTAATGAAGACATTGTAGCTGGAGTCTTGCAGAAACCTAGCCCTGTGTTTCCCCTGAGAGCAATGATTCAGTGTTTATTAATTCTCTGTCTGCCATGATTCCGTCAATCATAATGATCAACTGTTTTTGAAATCCCGTTATGCCAGAGACCCCAGATCAAGTCCCTCTTATGGTTGCTCATGGATATAATCTTTACACTGAAGAAGTTAGTTAGCAACTGTTGCGAAGCAATATTAAGCATGAAGTCTTATTCTAGTCACTGGGAATGAGTAATGGACAAAATAAACAAAACTCCTGACTTCGTGGAGTTTACATTCAGTGATAGAAGAGAGATGTAAATAAATAAGTAGTAAATCAGCAGTGGTAAATGCTAGAGAGAAAAAATGATGGAAGATAGGAGAATGGAGGGGAAGATCTCTTGAGTAAGGTGGTATTTGAGAAGAAATGTGAAGGAAGTGAGAGAGCCAGCCATTCAGATATGTCAGGGACAAGCTTTCCAGGAGAGGGTACAGCAAGTGCAAAGGCCCTGTGGCAGGAGCGTGCACAGCCTGCCCAGGGAAGGCCTTGTGGCTGCATCAGTCTGGGTATGGTGGAGAGGGGCAGATGATGAAGCCAAGGATTTAGGGATTATTTGTTGAGTTATAGCCAACCATTACAAGGGTTCTATAGGAAAGGACCCAACCAGATCATCCTACAGTAGAGATATCCAGGCATAAAACTCATCCTCTCCATAGAGAAGCATCATTATTTTGTTTCCCAGTTAAAAGTAACCAGGAAGCCAAGGCTCATCAGCCACTTGAGGACAGACTCTAACATGAAAGAGAAAACCCCAAAGGAACAAAAGGAAAAAGCAAAATGGAAACAGACACTGTGTAAGGAGAAGTTGTTTATTAAAACAAACAAACAAACAACTGTAACATCCTCAGAGAGCCAAGAGAATATGTCACACCCACAAAATAAGTATAGGGCAGATTGAACCTAGGATGTTCTGAGGACAGAAAAGGACACTCAGAACTGAGAAATGTGAAAATCTCAACACAAGTGTTGTTGAGAGAAGCCTTCCACAAACGGCCTAAAAAGACAGAGACGGAAAACAGGAGAGAAGGAAGGCAATTGGCAGTCCAATTCAACCAGAACATGAGACGAGTTCCCAAAAGATGCAACAGAATATTTAAAAGGTAAAGAATCGTGAAGGAACTCAAGGGAGTGTGAGTCTGTCCCCTGGAAAGTCCTCCGGAATGCACATCCCAAGGAGGGCATCCAAGTGCCACCAACCCCCACCCTGTGTGATTCCTATGTGCTGGGAACAAAGAAGAGATGCTTCCAGATTCCCCGGGGGAACAAAACAGTTATCAGGGATCAGAACAAAATCCTATTTCTCCCCCTCAACCATGGCAGTTGGGAGATGATGGGGAAAATGCCTTCAAAATTCTGGGGGAAAATTATTTCCAGCCTGGAATTCCATGACCTAACTACTCTCACCAAGTCAAGAATAAAGAGAGGAGAGTGTAGGTAATTTCAGACACGGAAGTTCTCAAAAACCCTTCCCCCCATCTTTCTCAGGAAGATCCTGGAGGCTGTGCTCCACCCAAATGAGGAAATGAACCCAGAAAGACAGTGGGGGGTCCCTGAAAGAGTATGCAACTTTGGGGAGGTGACAAAGTTTCCAGTGTGATCAGCCCTGAGAAGTCCCACTGGTGAGAGCAAGAGCCTAGGGGCAGCTGCTTCTTGAAGCTAAAGAACAAAAACAGCACTGGAAAGGCTCCTTAAACACAGCTTGCCAACCCCACTTGCAAAAATTCTCATCAGAGAGTCTGGGGTGGGACCCAGGAATTAGCATTTCTAACAAGCTCCCAGGGGCTGCTGCTGGTGCTGCTGGTCTGGTCCAGCTGAGAGTGGCAGTGGGTCCAGACAGCAACCAACTCAGGCTGAAGCAGGCGAGAAGTTTATTGGAGAGGTGTTTTGCAAGAAGATAAAATTGATCAAATATTTAATGCCTTCAAAATTCTCAAAAAAGGTGTACAGAAATAGAGGGGAATCCTGCATTAAGTGAGTAAGTACGCAGAATATAAGCCAATGTGGCGGGGTGCGGGGAGCCCTGGGTAACAATTTCAGATGAAACAAAATATAGTAACAAAAAGTAAAAGAATCATAATCGTAGCTGATCCTTGACTTGCGGTGAAAAGTGCTTCCGGAATTGTAAGAAAGGAAACACTGAATATTGATTTAACCAAAACTGCTCAATGGCCACAGAAGGCGGGTGGAGGCAGGGGTGGCTGGGATGGGTGGTTCATGTGAAGGAGGAGAAAAGAGAACTGAACCGCCCCCCAGTCCACAGCAGGAAGTCCATGCTATGCCCAGAGCCCCAAATGCAAGGAGCAGCCCAGTAAGCAGGTTGTTTACAAAGGGGAAGTAAATGACCAAAAAGGAGGCTGAAAGAGCTGGACGAGGTGGCTGCTGGGAAGCGGCGGGTGGACCGGGGCGTTGGTTGCTGCCTGTGCATGAACACTCGAAGTGCACGTGGAATGTCGACGCAATCCAAAGTTCTAAGGATGAAATAAAAACGAAAGAAAAGCAGCAAAAAGAAAGAGGTGCAACACGCGATTACGAGCGGGATGAGGTGGACCAGAGGAAAACAGAGATCCCGGGGTGCACGAGGGTAGAAGTGCCTGGAGGGGCAACTCTGTGCATCCTGAAGGATGAGCGGGCAAGCCGAGAAAGGTCGTTCAGGCAGACAGAAGGGATGTGCGGAAGGGGAGCAAGGAGATGCGGGGGGGGGGGGGGATGGAGGGAGCAAGGGGTGCTGGAACGCAGGGGTGCAGGGGCATACGGCACCTTGTGTTCGGAAGGATAACCCAGGGAAGGGCAACCATCTTGCGCAGCCCTTCTTTATGCTAGGAAATTGGACATAACCCTCTGCAAGCAGTCAGAAGTCATTGAACGCTTTTAACCCGGAGAGTCACTGCTGGATGTGTGTTTTAGGAAAAGAGACTTAAAGAAGAGAGGAGGAAAGGAGTCCATTTAGAAAGAAGGCTGTTGCTAAGGTCCCATCCAAATCATCTGAAAATCCCATCAGCCAGACTCTGAAGCCAGAGACCGCAACCCCCACCAACCCTCCACCACGGCTCCTGCCCTGGTCTGAGCCACCATTACCTTCAACTGGACTAGTGCAGCCCTTACTGACCAGGGGCCCAACCTCAGATAGCTTGATTAACCGCTGTAAACCTCAGGTGACTCAGCTGTGAAATGGGCCACCGCCATGGTCTGAAGGTGTGTGCCCCATTCCCCAAGCATAGGTTGAAATCCCAACTCCCGAGGTGATGGTATTTGGAGGTGGGGCCTTTTGGAGGCGATTAAGTCCTGAGGGTAGAGGCCTCTTTACGAGAGAGGTGCCAGAGATTCCCTGACCCTTCTACTCTCTGAGGACACAGTGAGAAGTCTGCAGCCCGGAAGCGGGCCCTTGCCAGAACCCAGCAGTGCTGGCACCTGGTCTTGGACTTCCAGCCTCCAGAACTGAGAGAGAGAAGCTTCTGTTGTTTGTGAGTCACACAGTTTATGGTATTTTTCTTAAGAGCAGTCGAACCATCTAAGACAGATTCTACCCACTACGTCACCAGGTGGCAGAACACTAAATGCTCTGATTTAGGGGTTCTGACAGACTGGGGTTGAAACGCAGCCCTACGGTTTATTCATCACGTGCCCTTGGACCAAGAACAACCCTGGGGAGCCTGGACTTCCGTCTCTTGAAAGTGAGGATAATAACAGCTCCCCCATCAGAGGTTTGGGGCAGGAATAGAGAACCAAAAGTCCACAAACACTCAGCTCTGAACAGGACACCCAGCAAAATTGTGTGCGTGTTATTCCCCTCTTCACACAAGAAGCCAGTGTCCCTCAGTGTTCCTTAACCACCAGCAGGATGTGACACCCTCAGACTGACCTACAAGCATCTTGTTCTGTAAGTTCCGTTCAACCTTTATCGTGCCTTTCCAGCAAAACACTCCCCAAAGTCTGCAGCAATCTGCCGGACTTGTCTCTTCTTGCATGGGCCAGGAACGCAGGGAAAAAGACCACGTGCCTCATCGCACATCTTATCGACTTCATCCCTCAAAGAGGTCAAAGTGGCAAGGACCCAGGGCAGTGATCACACCACACGGATCAAATGTCCCCTGCATGCCCACATCTCCCCACAACATCCAATCCTGTAACAATGGTCATGAAAACCGACCCTGAATCTCCTGTGACCACTGCCACTCATGAAGAATACAGTGACTTTGGGCTCAGACACACGTCTGTCACTTTGGCAAGTCCTTGAACCTCACTGCACCTCAGTTTCCTCCAGTGCAAAACGGGGTCCTTCATAGAACAAACTGCCAAGGCTGTCCTGGGGAATCAGTGAGATAAGTCAGGTGCAGAGTCTAGTTCAGTGCCCAGCACACAGTGGCCATCTGCAAGTGCTAGCTAGCCTCTTCACTTCCCGCCACCCAACTCCCCAGCCTGGGCTACAATCAAATGTTCACCTGACATCTAGCGTTTTCTGGAGACCGTGACCCTCTAGCAGTGAGGGCAGGGTCTATCCTGCACAGGACTGTAGCTAGCAGGGGTGATCAGCACACTTTTACTCTAGGGATGACATTGTGAATGAATGCATGAACGCATGCCAGGGTGGCAGCTGGGACTGGAGAGGCTATTTAGGTAACCCACCGGGCAAGCAGCATTATGGACAGGGCTGGGAATCGCAGCCCTCCTGTCTACCGTGTTCAGCTGGGCCCCTCCGCCAGCGGCGAGTCCAGACCCTTGGTGCTCCCTATGAGAGACTGAGGCATCCGTGGGCTTTAGCGGCGCCTGTGATGGCACAGCGGAGTCGGAAGGAGCAGCCACTTCTGGCGGACCCCAGACTGGTGCGCTTCTGTCACTCCGCCGTCCCCCTCTGGTCTTGGTCTCCAACCCTCTCCCAGGCTGGAGGGGAATCCAGGGCAGGGCCGGGTGCGCGCGACGCCCGCGATCTCGCTCCAGCGCCTACGGGACCCAGGAGGCCCGCACGCGCCCCCCATACGGCCACCCGCCCGGTGGACCCACCTGTTGCCGCAGGCGCGACCCGGAGGTGCGGCAGCCGAGCCAGAGGCCGAGGCCGAGGCCGAACGCGGCGCCCAGCAGTACGGCGGGGGCCAGCAGCGCGGGCGCCGGCCTCACCGCGTCCCGGCCCAGCAGCAGGCGCGCGTCGCTTTCGCAGGCCGCCGGGCCCCGGGCCATCGGGGGCACTCAGGCGAAGGGCGGGCAGCATCGCCCTCGCCGCCGCGCGCCGCCTCGGCCCGCCGCCCGGGGAACCGTCCCCGCCAGCTCGGCGACAGCGAACTCACGGACCCGGCGGGCAGAGGCGCGGCGCACTCCGCCGACTCCTCCGGCCTGCGCGCTCTCCTTCCTCTTGCTCCGGTCCCCCCTTCCCCGCGCGGCCCCGCCGGAGGGAGGAGCTTGGGTCGTCCGCCCGAAACTTCGAGCCGCCCCCGCCCGGGCCTGCTCTTGTACTGAGCATGCCTGGCAGGAGGCGCGGGGTTCAGCCCGAGGAGCTTTCGGAGGATTCCCCCGGGTCTTTTGGCTTCTCCGGAAGGAAGGGGGGGGGGCGTTCCCAGCCGCTGGGGAGGGTGTTCCTCGGTTAAGTTTACTGAGCCTGTACAGTGTGCTAAGCATTTAGCTTGATGATGTCATAACTTTCTCAACTGCCCTCTGAGAGGGGTACTAGTTTCTGTTCATCTTCCTGGTGAGGAAGGTCTGGGTCAGAGTGGCTAAGCGAGGTCCCTCTCCTGTCCTGTTCCTATCTGTACCAGTTAGTCGTCTTTGGACCACACAGTCCACCACCGCCTCTGAACTTGTTAGCCTGAAGCCTCGGTTTTAATCCTATTCTTCCATTAATAGTCAATACTTTCCTCTATGATGACGTGTAGAGAGACTGTTACACGGAGCCCCCAGGACAGGACATTGTGGGGGTCATTCATTCGCTCAGCCTTTACAGAGAACCTGCTGATGGAACCAGTGCCAGGCCAGCAAGGATTCAGGCAAGGTCCAGACATGGAGGATCTCATGGGTGTGTGGGGAGATAGACAACCAGATGAATTCAGCATCTGTTCTTACCTTGAGCAAACATTTACTGAGTAGCTACTAGGTGCTCGCTCTTGTCCTGGGTACTGGGGATACAGCAGTGAACACACATGTATCTTTGAAGCTTAATTCCTTAGGAGGGCCAGGGCGGTAGTACCATGGGAATCCACTGCAACAGAGAAGGGGAATTTTGTAGCCTTAATCTGGATGTCCATCTCAAGTTTCTAGTTTTTATACTTCATCAACCTTCCAGGTGGGTAAGATGACAACTAGTATCCAGACTTTCTTCTCTTAGAAGTAAGGGACAGCTAGAGAGAAGTTGCTCATTCAAGGTCTCTCAACCAGGATATGGGACGGGCATATTAACAGCTGTGTCTGGCTGGCTTCAGGACCCTCTCTTCTACTCCCGGCTGCTGAAATGTTTCCTTTGAAACACCTCCAAGGCTTTTGGGAACGTATATGGGACAATAGCCTAAAGTCCTTGCTTTTTATGTTGGCTGTTTCTTTGGATACTCAAAATTTAGTTTTAAAAATATAGTGTTTTGGGGGGGGATTTTACTTTATTATAAAGTTGCTTGGGTATTAAAATCATCTTTTAAATGACTCATGTCAAATAGAACTGATGGTCCCACAATATGCTAGCATGTACCCTTTGGCAGTGTCTCACTCCTGGCATTTTGCCAGGACCCCCCCCCCCCCCAGGCCACTGTACTTCTGGTGGGAAGCCTGGGTAATAAATTTTCAGAATCTCAAACATTACTCCTTTGTCCATGTTGAGTTAGGGAGGGCCTGTCCTTTGAAGGGTTGGAGGGAAAGGGAAGAGACAGGTGCCAGGCTTCCTGGCCTGAGACTGCATGACAGGCTACCCTCCTTCTCCCCAAGGAGCAAGTCACTGAGGACTCAGGGGAAGCAGGACAAAGCAGAGAAACTGCTCTACTTGACCTCCTCCCAGTATCTATCTCCCCCCGCAAGGCACAACCCTACCCCCATGGAGAGTTCAAGCCTCCTGGCTCCAGACACCAAATCCCCTCTCTCTGGTTCCAAAGAGATGTCCCACAGTGGCTGGCCTGACTACCAGTCTGGGTACCTGGGCAAGTCCAGGGGCTACTTCACATTAGGGGCTCAGGCAGTAGGAGCCCAATGCGACTGAGCTAAATCCAATAGAAAGTGAGAGTGGCCTTTCCCCCTGTCTCAGGATCTGCCGGCCTCCCTCCCAGCTCACCTATGCTGTCCTGTCCTCTCTGGGCTCCCCAGCACACAGGGCTCTGCCTCTCCAAATGCTTCTCAGTTCTCCAATAAGGGGCTGGTGCGTCTGGAGCAGATTCTGGGTTCAGCCCAGTATGGTGTGTGCATGTGTCAGGGAAGGCTTCCTGAAGGAGGTGGTTCTGAGAACTGGGTAGGCATCAGTGGAGGAGCACTTGGAAGCATTGAAATCTTTGGGAGCAGAGGAGTGACCCCATCTGAATCCGATTTGGGTGGAGCTGAGGCCCTGGGCGAGACTGGAGCAAACCCAAGTGTGGCCCGGCCTCACTCCCTCCCTCCTACGCCTGTCCCGCTCCCCGCCCTCCCAGCCCTCCCAGCCCCAGATGCCGGAGTCCATTCCAGAAAACTTTCCAGGGTGGCTCGCACTGAGCATGCTCCGAGGCGGGGCGGGCCTGGGGTCCGGAAGCTCCGGCGACTCCTGCTCGCCCGCCACTTTGGGGTCGCGGGCCCGGAGGGGCGATGGGCTCGGCGGGCGCCGCGGGGCGCGCCACGTCGGTGCTCGCCTGGAGCCTCCTGGCCGCCGCCCTGGCGCTGCCCGCTGGGCCCGGGGGCCGACGCTGGCACCCCGCGGGCCCGGATCTCCTCGGGCGCCCCCTCGGCCGGCAGCCCCTCCTGGATCCCCCTGCGGCTCCTGGGGCGGGGCCCGAGCGGACCACGCAGGTAAGGAAGGCCCGCCCCCAGCCTCCTCCTGTAGGACTCTCGTGGCTGAGCTCTGTCTACGCTGGCGGCGGGGAGGCCCCTTCGAGTTGGGGAGATTATCGGAGGGAGGGCAGGGTCTGAGTAGGATGCCTCAGGTGTTCCTTAGTATTTGGCGCTCTAGCCCGCAAAGTCCCAGGCAAGGTGGAACCCCGCAGGACTTTGCCAGCCGCCCGGTCGAATCTCGCCCTGAAACCTAAAAACCCTCTGACCTAGGCCAGGCGCATCACTTTTTGTGCCTTGGATTTCTGGTCTGTAAGCCTTTGCGGCCTGTTAGCCGCGGGAAGGTGCGAAAGGTAGGCGCGTTCCCATAGACACCTACTTTGAAGAGGTGAGCACGCCCCGGTTCCCCCCACCCCCCACTCCCAGTGTAGGGGTTGTTAGAAGAACAGTTGGGATTACCTTGGTTGCTGCATTTATCCACTTCCCATCCGCCCCTCCCTCTGAGGCCCCAGGTTTGGGAAGGCACAGAGCCTTCCTGTCTCCCTAGATTCCCCTTGCCCTTTCCTCCAAAGCTGGCCTCGAGTTCCGCTTTTGTCTGCAACCCCCGCCCCAGTCCCCTTGTTCAGTAGCCACCACTTAGACCCTGGCTTTTGGTGACTGTTTCTTCTGAGTCTCCTCCACCCCCTAATTTGTGCTCTCCCTCACTCATTTCCCCCTATGGCTGTTGTCCAGGACAGGTGATCTGCCCCTGGTGTACATATGGCCACTTCCCTCTCCAGCCCTCACCCCCTCTCAGGGACTCCTGGCAGAGCTAGTCTTCTGTTCCCAGGACTGCCCTGTCCAGTGGTCTCTCCCCTCATGGCCTTGGGGTCCTCCCTGCCCTCCCGCAAGGGCTGGCTTCCCTGGTTCTGTTTTCTCTCCTGGCAGGTCCCAAGAGGCTTGCTACACTTGCTACAGAGTTGTAATCTGTAAATCTTTAAAGGAGATTCTGTTCATTTTCTGTTATTAGATTTTCACTAGAGAAGAATGAGTAATAACACTATATCAATTTACTGAGCTTTAAAAAAGTCCCATGACAGAATGTTTTCACAAGGTCCTTCCACTTGCTCCTGTCCCATGAGGTGGGATGTGTCTGGCTCATTTTGCAAGGGAGAAAACCTGCCCCCCCGCCCCAGGCCTGTACTAGGCTCCCAAGAAGGGCTTCAGGTTCAGAACCCACTCGTCTGTCCTGCTTTGCACTTGGCTCGTCTGTCCTGCTTTGCACTTGGCTTTCCTCTCTGAGAAACCAGGGACAGAACATTCTCGTGGACACTTGTCCCCAGGCTCTACCGGAAAGTGCGTGAAGATACATGCTTAGTGTAAACTTATCATCTGTCCCTTGTTGCAGAGGGGAAACTGAGAGCCGGTTACAGCCATTTCCCAGGTTGCCCAAGGTGCCTCGTCAGTGCAGGCGCCTCTAGCCATGTGTGGTTATTTAAATTTAGACATTTCAGGTGCTTCATTCATGGCCACGCATGTTAGAGGCTGCTATGTTGGGCAGCCCAGACTCTGCAGCGTTCTCACTGTGGTGGAAAGCTCTGTCGGGAGTTTGTTGGCAGGAGAGAAGGCCGCGAAGGGTCGAGTGGACAAGAGGCTCTGAGTCAGCCATTCACTTCCGGTGTTCGGGGACGGCTTTCTGGGTGGCATGCTCTGCTCTGGGTGCTGGGATAGTAGAGAACAAGGCATGCCGTCTTAAGAAATCTGCCTTCTTGGGGCAGGAGAAGGAAGTAAACAGTGGTGCCAATCTGAGCCGTAGTAGGCAGTGGTTTGGGCTGCAGAGAGAAGTCCAGCGGGCAGAGTGGACTGGGAGAGATGGCAGTGAGCGCACTCTAGTCGCCAGTGGTCAGGCAGCATGCTTGGAGGAGGTGAGCTGAGCCTTGAGTGGAACGAGGGAGGGCAAGGCCATGTCCAGGAGAAGAGCTTTCCCGAGTGCTGTGATAGCAAGGCCAGAGGCCAGAGGCAGGGTGTGCTTGGTGTGGTCCAGGAGCAGCAAGGAGACCTGGGGGCCCCCGGAGTGAGGGAGGGAGTGGACGACAGGAGACCAGGAGGTTGAGGAGGGGCCAGATCAGGGAAGGCCGCGTGGCTTATGCCCAGGATCCCGGCTATTATTCTGAGTGAGGTGGAAGCTGTACAGGTTTGGAGCCAGAAGTTGACACAACGTGGCTCATCTTTCTAAAGCACCCCGGTGGCAGGGGTGAGGATAGAGGACAAGGGCAGAAGCAGTTGCAAGAGAGGAGGTGGGTGGGAGACCAGGCCAGGACAGAGGAGTACTGGACCGGGGCGGTGAATGGTGGGCTGCTAGCTGCGGGTTTCCGATGTATTTCGAAGGTGGAGCCAATGGGATTTGCTGGGATCAGCTGTGGATTGAGAGAGAGAGAGGTGTCCAGGATGAAGCCGAGGACTTTGGCCTGAGCAAGTGGAAGAATAGAAGCACCATTGGCTAATATGCCAAAACCCTGTGGGACCATCAGGAAATCTGTTCTGGTCTGGCTGACTTTGGCCAGGAAGACACGTATAGTAGAGAGCTAGATGGGCAAGTCTAGACTGGGGTGAGAGAGTCTAAAGTGTCTCTAAAGGGTCTTCACTCTTTAGATGAGGGTCTGAGGCTCAGAGAGGCTGAGAGACTTGGCTGAGGACACACAGCAAGGAAATGGTTCCCGCTAGAACCCAGTTCTCCGGACTCCATATCTGGCATCTTATGAGCCTCTCTGTTGGAATTTGCAAGATCTTGGGAATTCAGAGGCTGGAGGATCAGCCAGTGTCACAGGATTAGTGAGAAGCAGAGCTAGGATTTGAACTCAGGTCTGGGTACATGAAATTTTGACCTGCAGGGGTGCCTTCCCAAAATGCAGTCATGGCTGGGTTGCTGGCCTCTGTGGGAAAGAGGGGATAATCCTGGACTCCTGGTGGGGATGGTTCACTTGGAAACATTTTGTTTCAGATTTCTGGGTAGGAGTGTAGCTCCTCTCCGTGTTTATGAAAATGACTTGTAGGCACTTCTCATATGCATGTTCTTCATTAGTGACTTTTGGATTTTTTAGGACTTGCCCAATTTGATTTGGCCCAATGCGGAAAGCTCTGGCTTTAAGACTGCAGGTAAGTTTTTGTTTCATTTCATTTTTCTTCATGGGACCCTAAAGCTACATTCCCCCCCAGCGCCCCCTCCTCCAGCCCCTCATGCCCTGTCCTGCTGTGGTGCCTGCCATGGGGAAATGCGGTATGTTGCCCCCTGACCTGCAGATCAAGGGCAGTGTGTGCACCCCCACCCCCAGTAGCTGGCTAGAGCTCTCGGGCAGGGAGCAAGAGTCAGGGGAAGGTGGCCAGCCCGCATTCTCCCCTTAAGGGGTCCGATGGAATAGGGAATGTGCATATGAGCAGGTGTGTGGGTTTCCTGTGGCTGCTTTCACAAATCACTGTGGATTTCGTGGCTTAAAACAACACAGGTTTTCTTCTCTTAGCATTCCGGAGGGCGGGTTGGGAATCAGCATGGCTGGACTGAAATCGAGGTGTGGGCACGGCCCATCCCTCCGGGCCTCTGGGGAGAAGGTTTGCTTCTCTTCCAGCATCCCCAGCCACGCTCCTTGCCTGCCGTGGGTCCTGGTCCCTTGCTCCATCTCAGAGCCAGCATGCCAGCATTTTGCCTCTGGGGGCACATGGCCTTCCTCTCTTCTGCCTATCAGCTCTCTCTCAGCTTCCTTCTTTAGAAGGACACCTGGGTTTACATTTCTGACCCACCCAGATAATCCAGACAATTTCCTTAAATCAGGGACCTTCATTTAATCCCATTTGGGAAGTCCCCTGTTGTACACAAGGTGACATATTTAGCAGTTCCCTGGACTAGGACCTGGGCATCCGCCCACCACACCAGGTGCCAGAAATTGAGTTGAAACTCACCTAAGAAAAGCAGAACTTACTGGACTTAGAACTGAGCCAGGCAGGCCCTGCCATTGCTGGTCCAGGGGCTTGGCATGCCAGGGCTGTGCTTTTCTTTTTGTGTCTCAGCTCTGTTTTCCTCTGGTTCCCTCATTCCTGGAAGCCCTTTGGGAGCCGCACAGCCAATGCTTATACAGCGGAAGGCTTCCCCATAGCTTGGCGAGAGTTCCAGGGAACACCAGTGGCCTCAGCCTGAGGCCTGGTGCCTGGCCTCGAGCCCATCCCTGGGGCTGGGGGTGCAGCATTCTGGGTTCTGATCCCCATTCTGCATCCTGGGGACCAGGATGGGCTTGAGTCCAGGTTGGCCCGGCTCTGTCTGCATAAACTGAGCAGGACACTTCCTAAGTAGAGGAAGGGCCTTGGTGAAAAACTGTCTTTCCATCCAGAGTCTCCTTGGCACAGATTCTGAATACACCTTCCTCAGGGATCTTGTTTTTTACAGATCTCACTTACTGGGGAGTTAAAATGTATTTCCCGTGTCTTTTGTTACTCTCTGCAGACTTCACATTTTACAAAATTCAGTGTTTTCTCCTGAGTACTGTAAGTTGAGGTGATTTCATTGCATTCCTAGAGACCTCTTATTCATCAACAGGCAAACTCCTTGGGGAAAGGGAGCCCGACTACTACTCTGTGACTGTATTAAGAGCAGGGGCGGAGCGGCAAGGACACTAGGAGGGGCTTCAGGGAAGGCTTCCTGGAGGAGGCGCTCCTCAGTACAGTCCTGAGAACTGAAAATCTAGCAGGTCCAGGGGATGGAAGGAGAGGCTTCCAGGCATGTGACAGCCACAGGCAGAAGAGTGAGGGTGTAACCAAAGAATTGCACAGACGGTACAGACGGGCCTGCTTGCTGGTGACCTGCTGGGTGGTAGTAGTCACTTCATAGCATGAATTTCTTCTGTACTGTCTGTCAACACCTGCCCCCATTCAAGTCTTTATGAGAGCTTGTGGCTGGGCCTTTGAGGAGCAGGGGGCATAAGCAGGTGCACCAGAGATGGCCTTAAGGGTTAAGGCCCAGTATGGCCTGAAGGGTTTATAACCAGCAGATCTGCGAAGAAAGCATGCGTCCCTTAGCCTGAGGGGCAGGGTGAGGGTCCAGAGACGGATGTCCCATCTCCCTGGCACACGTGGGATTTACTCAGATATTCCCGACTGAGTCAACAGCTGGCCTGGGAAAGTGCCCACTTGCTTCCGTGGCGAGTCCCCCGTGCTCATCTAGATCCCCGTTCCAATGTCATGACCTTGACCTGACTCAACCACAGACACTATAAGGCATGAGATTCTAATGTTATCCAGGATCCACTTCTACATCTTTTTTTTTTTCTTCAAGATTTTCTTCCTTCCTATGTGGATTCTGAAATTGTAAAAGTTTTTGGAGGGACTTAAAAAGATCTTGTTATCAATAACACCCTAAGAACGACTGAAAAATAAAGTCATTCTTAATCAAATCCCAGTTTGCATCTGGGTGGAATCTCCCAGGCATCTCACCCACCGGCTGGTCTAATTCAGTAGATCTGGGAGGGAATGTGCATTGTCGCCCGCACCCAGGAGGAACAGTACACTCTTTGAGAAGCATTCTCTTTAGGCTTCATAGCCCACCTCCCTCCCCACCGCAAGGGGAACACATCTCACACACCTCATTTTCCTGGCAAAGAGATGAGCAGGCATTCATTTCTTAATTCATTCACTTACCCAGGTTCAGCAAACACCCTCCAGGGGCCTTCCTCATGCACGTGGTCCACGTCCTGAGTTCACCCCCGCCTCTTACCGCCTCCTGCATTCTGTCACGCACGTGCTTTGCTGTTTTGCAGTGGGAGCACCGTTTGGAAGGAAATCCAGCGGGAGAAGTGAAGTCTTTAATCCCCTCCTGACTTCGGCACCCTCTAGAGGGCCAAGGACTCAGTCTGTGCTTGCTTTCACGCCCTCGTGGCCCAAGAAGACTCTGTTTAAAAGAGAGTCTCCTGTAACACACCGCCTGGTAAGTCGCAGGTTTGGTCCTTTAATGGAATTAGAAGCTGCAAAGAAACTAGTTTGGGGCCGCCTGTGTAGCAGATGCCACGGGCTTGGGTTCTTCAAGAAAAGCTTATTCCTTCATTACCGAAGCATCTAGTATTGGAGGCGAAGAGGGGGTGTGAATCTGAGCGGTGGGAGGCGGGTTCTGAAGCAGGGCTCCCGGTTCTGCTTTAACGGGCTCGATTTGCCGCCGGTGGTATAAACGCGTGCACACATTCCTCTCGCCCGAGCATCAGCCCCGGTGTCTGGTGTTCCCGTGACGGGGGTTATGTTCACATGATCCCCCTGGACTAGGGGAGAGCTCCAGTGTGACCACACGGCCACGTTCTTCCCTCCTCAGGGACTAAAGTTCCAATCCTTTAGGGGCGCCTGGGTGGCTCAGTGGGTTAAAGCCTCTGCCTTCGGCTCAGGTCATGATCCCAGGGTCATGGGATCGAGCCCCGCATCGGGCTCTCTGCTCAGCGGGTAGCCTGCTTCCTCATCTCTCTCTGCCTGCTTCTCTGCCTACTTGTGATCTCTGTCTGTCAAATAAATAAATAAAATCTTTAAAAAAAAAAAAAGTTCCAATCCTTTAAATGCTTTCTTAAAAAAGTTTTCAAGATTACCTAAGGCAGTTATTAGACTACAGAAGTCGATCTCTATCCTTCCTTTCAAAATTCATCTTGTACATTTATTTCCTTATTTTTAATTTTTTTTAACATCTTGTACTTTCATGAAACACGCATAGTACGCAGTGGTTTTCATTTTCTAATCGTTTCTGTATTCTATTGTAGTTTGGAGACATCTCAAGAGATGTTCCAGGGACTGCTGAGGACGGAGTGATTTTTCAGAAGTGTGCCGTGGTAGGTGTTCATAGGTGGTTTATAGTGGAAGAGAAAATAGTTGGATTTTGACCAAATCGTGTCTGGGTAAAGTTATGTATATAAGGAGTGGCAAATCATGGGGCTGTCCACCTGTGTCTGGACACACGAGGGATAGAGTATTGTACAGGGGATTTTCTATTTGATATCATGGCACCAGGACCAAGAGTTTTGGTAACAATTAAACTCCTGTTTGTGAAAATGCACTGTGGTCATTTAGAAGGGGAAGGAAAGAATGATGTATTTTCTTTCAGATTTTAACATTGATATGGCTCTTGGTGGTATAAAAATTTTATTCAGTGTTTTTAAAGTCTTGGATCTTTACTGATCCCCGTGAGGTGGCATTTCACATTATTGCTGTCTTGGGGGTCCCCAGGAGCACCCTCCCTCGGGCTCCGTGCTTCACTGGAAGGACTCACATGACCCAGGAAGCCGTTAGACTTACAGTTACAGTTACAATTTTTTACAGCAGAAGCGTGCAGATTCAAGTTAGCAAAGTGAAAGGCACATAGGACGGGGTTGTGAGACCAGGCACAAGCTTCCCACTGTCCTTTCCTGGTGAAATCCTGCGGCCTGGGTTTCATTTCCCAAAGCAGTGATGTATGACGTCCTATGCCAAGTATTGTCCCCCAGAGACACTCTCCTGAGCTTTGATGTCCAGGGGTTTTAATGCGGGTCCCTCACGGAGACAGGCAGTTCCTGTGTGGCTGACCTCGGTAACTGGTTTTTAGCCGCTCCAGAGGTCCCCTTGACACAGCTTGGCTCAAGACCCCCACCTCCAATCATACCAGTTAGCACATGTGGCCAGCGGTGGCCCGAGGCCCCAGGTATATAAGGGTGCTCTTCTCAGGCAGGATGGTCCAAGTGCTTTATAGGTCAACCTCCCAGGAGCTGGTCGGGAGTTAGTCCTTTCCTCTGGGTGGCTGGGATCTGGGCGGTCCACGCCTGTGGAGTTAGCCCTCTGTTGTACAAGCCTCAATTTATCTCAGTCCTTCAGCTGTCCTGTTCCCCTTCCTGGATAGAGTTGGTGCTACCAGATTTTCGTGCATCCTCCTGGAGCTGTTTCTGTTGTCTGCATGCGTGTGTGTGTGTGTGTGTGTTTGTGTGTATGTGTGTGTGTGTGTGTATCTGCATATGCAGACATTGCTTCCCTCCTTCCCCACCTTCTGTGTCTGTTCCAGCAGGGCTGGGAGAAGCGGGGCAGGGGTGTTGGGAAGAGCTTTGAGGGTGGAAATGGGGCAAGGTTGCAGAGCCCAGGCTAGGAGCCAAGCTGCTGGGGCCACGGGACAACTTCCAGAAGCTAAGCTGTTCAAATCCATGACCAAGCAGAGCCCACCTGGGGGAGACTGGCCAGAAGGATGGAGACCTGCCAGCTAGCTCCATCCTGGAGGTCAGATGGCATCAGACGCACTGGGCGGGGCTCTGGGACATGGCTGAGCCTTCAAAATGATGGTGTGAGAAAGAGCCATTGTTTGCTTTTTCTTGGTGACGCCAGTGGCCACCATCTCCCCAACCTGACTTTGGCTCTGTGCTTCTGGCATTTCTTTCTGTTTCCCTGTAGGAACAATTTCACTGCCTTTCAGGGTTCCTGTGACTTTGAAACAGGCACCAAGCAACAGCTTAGCAGGAGTGAGTCAGAACATAACCTGGGGCCTTTGAAATCAGACCCCATAAGTTCTCCAGCCCCTGGGATACTGTTGTGCCCTCCCTCTGCCTGAGGATGGGTCATGCGTCAGTCGAGCTGGGGGTCATGTGAGGAGGTGGGACATGCCAGCAGAGCTGCCCTTTTGTCATCTCCTGTCCTAGGTGTCCGGGCAGAGCGAACCGCAGACAGCTCAGGTGACACTGCTCGTAGATAACACCAGGACCCCTGCGGCCACCAACCTCTCCGATCTGCTCCTATTCGACAACATCACTGGCCTCTCCGTTAGGGGGTCAACGGGAAACCAGACCATGCCGGGATTCCAGGCTTTCAGGAAGAAGTTTCTGCAAGGTAATAGTGGCGAGTATGAAGTCGGGGAGGGAAGGTGAACCTACAGACACTGTTGGAGTGTGTGATGTGCAACAGGAGTGTTCTTCAACATGTGACGTGTTCACACACGATGGATTTGACGATCGGGTATTGAAAAAGGAGACCAGCACTCGATATCCACACCCGAAAAGCTGGATTTGTTACTGAGGTTAGAGAGAGGCCAGATTTGGGGGAGGAGTTGTTAAGAAATAGGTATTTTTAGTATTTTTATTAGTGTATCAATTTTTATTATGAAGAATTCCGGACATAAAGAAACAGAGTTTATAGCCAAACTCTGTCCACCACCAGACCAGATTTCTCATCCCTGAGTGAAATGCAGAGCTTGTCTGTGGGGAGCTGCTCATGGTGGGAGTGGTTTGACACTGGCCCTGGAAGCGTGCGCGTGAGACCTTCGTGCGTGTTCTCGAGCGTTCCCTGGAATACCTCCACACCGAGGGGCTAGCGTTCTGAGTGCCACCTTCCCCGGTTGTCTTTGGAGGCGTGTGTCCTGAAGCAAGCTGTCATTGGTTAATGAAGCAGATGTCAACAAATTCTGGGATTCGTTGTTACCATGACCTCAGGACTGTCCATTTTCTTGGGAGGGTGAGACCTCTTAAACTCCAAGTCCCTGTCTCATTGACAGAGGAACAGACCACGTGACCCTCGTGCTGTCGTGGATACTCTCACATGCTCAGGACTGACTTCTCCACGGAGCCCACGTAGCTCACCAGTCAGGCTACGCTTTCCCTCTGAGCCTAGATAGGGCCTTGGAGTCCTGCTTGACCACATCCTCTTGACAGAAGCTACCAGGTTGGCCCACAGGCAGCCACCTACCTCTTTGCCAGTGGTAGTTTAAGCAACATAGTAAAAACTGCTAGGATATGTCCCAGCCAAGAGATCCTCAGGGCCTTCCCTCAAAGATGGAAAAGTAACCATCCCCCATCCCCCCCACTGCGTCCTGAAGTGAGTGAGCAGAGCACACACTCCATCTCGAATGGACCTTGATGTTACTCCTCACTTGGCCACTTCGGAGCTGGTCACCTCTGGAAATTACTGAGTTTTCCTGAACTTGTGATGTGACGTGTGACTGTCAGGACCTCGTAGAGTCATGGCAGAAACTGAGCAAGGCCATGTGCCCCAGCTCTGCCTGGGGCCCTCCCCACGCTCTCCCAGCCCCTGGTCCAGCAGGCCTGCCTCTCTCCTCTCGTAGCCCCAGTGACTCCCAGTGTCTGCGCTCCTGCCACACAGACCACACTTGTCACTCTCCCCTGCCCATCGGCATCTGCTCAGGCCCTGGTGTCTTCCTGGGAGGCCCCCCTCCCCTGCTCCTCACTTCCCTGCCTTCCTGCATATCACCTGCCCGGGGCCTAGGATCAGCGCTGCGTGCCAAGCCCTACCAACCCCAAGCTTTGTGCCCGCTGCACATCCCAGAGTGTCAGCCTCTTCTCTGCCCCACAGGGATGGTGACAGTGACAGTTCCAGGATGGGACTGTAAGGAGAGGGGAGTTGTTTCATGAAAAGCCTGACCCAAGAAGTGGTCCCCATATCAGTAGTAGTGATTTTGTTGGTTGGTTTTGTGTATGTGTGTGTGTGTGTCTTGTATGGAGCACAGGTGATGGCTCTGCAGGGGAAGTGGTGTCCTGTTCATTCCCCAGCGGAGCAGATGCAGGACATCTCTTCAGCCTCTGCTTCCTGCTCTGGGCATCGCAGGCTATGAGGTCTCCTCCGTCCACCTCGGGGCTCTCTGTGGGGCCGGGGGTCTGGCGCACAGGCTGTGGGGGAGACAAGCCACTGCATCAGGTAAGGTCCGATCACAGGACCTTCACTGTGGAATCATCTCAGTTGTTTTTCTCACGCTGTCTTTGTGAGTTTCACGGTTTATCATTGCATGAAAATACAGGTGTTCTCTTCTCCTTTACTTTTTTTGGAGGTCTCCATGTGTTGAGAAATGAAGCACGTGACAGCATTTGAGGGCTACAGTCTGACCCCTGTTACAGGTGGAGAAAGAGCAGGAGGACAGGCTTAGGCTGATCAGGCAGTCCTAGTCTCTGACCCACAGAGCGGGATAGGCTTTGTCCCCCACTGGCCATTGCCGGCTGGCACCCCGAGCCAGCAGCCCACTCCTGTGGGTTGGTCCCTCCCATCATCAGGTGGGGTGCGCTGCCTGGTGAGGAGCACTGGGAAGAAGCCCACCCTATTTCAGGCAGGGCGCCCGTGCTCGCGGACTGAAACGTCAGGGGTGTGTGGTGAGCCTGAGCTTCTGCCGAGGACCTCGTGTGTTGTTCTCCACACTCCTGGGGCTTCTCACGAACCTGTAGATCACTTCTGGTCTCCTGGGGAAGGAGATCAGCCTTGGCCAGGACTCAGGACAGCCCTGTTCCCCCAAACCACTCACCCTTCACCCCTGTGTCTGTCCCTCAGGGACTGCTAATGGGTAGAAGGGGTGGTTTTTCTGTCCTGTGAAGGCTTTGACGCAAAGCATTGCATTACCCAATAACTCAAAGGGTACACTGCCCCCAAGGCTGGGAATTCTCGGATTCTGATACCACTCAGTCAAGTCTTGCCCCACAGTCAACAAGGCGCGTGTCAACCAGGTAGGTCACAAGATTTGCAGCATCCTTAGGGGCCAACACTGAGTTCATTTGCATAAAGGTCTTCCAGCAGTGACCTGCCACCACCTCCCTTTTGCAAATTCTCAGGGAGAAATGAAAATCTTAGGAAATAATTCCCTATAAATAGGAACCCAAGTATATTCAAGTCCAAAAGGAATCAACATGTTTGCCCTTGTAAGTTTGAAGTCCAAAGTCCAACATGCTCAAATTATGTTAATATGCCCTCTTCTCAATATTTTATTCTGTCCAGCCACTCCCCCCACCCTGAGGTTTGCAACTGTCCAGAAGGAGTTGGGGTCCCTTCAGCAGCATCCTGGGTCTGTCCCTATAGTGGAAGACAACTGGTGATACGAAGGAATGAATTACAGACTCACACACAACATAGAGGAACCTCAGAAAACATCTGCTCGGTGAAAGAAGTCAAAGACAACACATATTATATGATTCGATTTCTAAGAGATGTCCAGAAAGACAAATTATTACCTACCCTGACCCCCCCCAAACCCAGATTAGTGGTTGCCTAGGCCTTGGCGTGGCAGGGGAGAGTGATGGAGATGTTCTGAAATCAGACCGCGGTGTGCTCAAAGACCTCTCAATGCACAAAATCCCTCGAAGTGCACACTTAGAATGGGTGGACTGGGTGATATGTATGTTTTATTTCAAAGCTGTTAAAAAAAAATAAGGAAGTATCACAAGCTCAGCCCCACCACTGCCCTGTGCAGATGAGAAGCCAGTGTCCCACTATGGTCAGGCGCAGCCATGTCCCAGACCCTGCCTTCTGCACTTCCACACGCAGTGGCTGAGGTGAGAGGTGATTGTCAGAATTCATGACAGAGATGGCCTTTCTGGTGTTCGTTTACAAAGTGTCTTGGGCTCTGCCGGGTGCCCAGAACCCAGGAGAACGTCCGCTCCATGGGAAGTGTCTGCTGTTGGGACTTAAGGTGGGTAGGACCCATCTCCAACATCAGATGCAAGGTCCCTCCAGGAAGCGGGGCTAAGCATGTGCGGCCTCCTGCAAAGCTAGAAACCTCCAGTGGTGGCCCCTCCACACCCCTCCACATCTGGGGTTCCTCTCTTTCCCAGCGGTTCGTTCACCTTGGGGTCTAAGTGTGGACCCTGTCCGGGAGCAGAGCTGCCTTCTCCAGAGATCCTGGATCTTCAGTTCTGACTTCTTACCAAGGAGAGCTTTGAACCAGGGAAGCTTTCCCTTAAATACAGATGATTAATTTTTGTAATGAAGCCGTTGAGGGCCAGCTAGAGACCAGTGGGCGAAGGAGACCCCACATGAATCTACAGTGCTGGGTCCTGCCTCCTGGTGCCCCTTGCCATGCTCACAGAACCAGCCGCTCAGAGAGGTCAAAGTAGGGCTTCATGTCCGTCTGACCATCGAGGCCCACAAGTCTGATCTAAGGCTCTTCTCCCTAGTTGTGTGAACAGGATTGGAGAATAAATAGATCCTTGCCTAGATTCCAAACAACACAGAAAGGTTCTGGATTTCCCAAGTGTGGAAGTTAGTGATACCCCGGATCAGGAATACAGACCCACCCAGTCGTGGGCAGTGCTGGATGGGCTGGGGAGGGGGCACCCAGAGAAGACAGCCCAGGGGCAGCAGGGGGCCCTTCCTGGCTCCTTACACTTGCTGACAGCCTCTTCCAGGTGAAGAAGAGGAACCCCATGAATTGACACGCACAGTTCCCTGTCCCCATTGTGGGCACCCAAGACTTGAGCGGCACCCTTGCTGGCTATGTTGGTTGTGGTGGTAGACTCCTTTGACCTGGGTCTTGTCTGGGGTCTGGCGGAAGGGCCCCTCTTGACTCACATGTGCATTCTCTCTGAGCAGTGGGAGACTCCTTCTTGGTCAGCTACACTGCCTCCATCAAGGCTGGAGAAGTAGGGAGCGGAGAGGTCCTGATGCTTCCTGCCCAGCTCACCTTTCAGAGCTCAGCGCAGGTATGTCGTCCTTACTCTGCTTCTAGAAGCTTTGATACTTAGAAACTGTCTCTTAGCTTCTCTCTTCCTTCCTTCCCTCCCTCCTTCCTTCATTGATACTGAATTCTAGATAAGTGGGTGGGCCCTGGAATCTCACACATTTTGCTGTGAACTTGGCTCCCTTAGCATCTCAGTGGGACCTCTAGTAATGCCTTAACTCTTGTGGGTCTGACGTAGAATTATCATAAAAATATCAGTAGATTTAAATTCTGTTTTTAGTGCCTTGCATGTCATAAGCACTCAACCCGTAGTTTCTATTTGTATGAGTTCACTAGGAGCTACCCTGATGAAGTTCCACAGCCTAGAAATGTATGTTTTCATGATCCTGGAGGCTGGAAGTCTGAGATCAAGGTGTGAGCAGGGCTGGTCTTCCTGAGGCCTCCCTCCTTGGCGTGCGGATGGCATCTTCTCCCCGTGTCCTCATGTGGGCACCTCATGTATGTGTCTGTGTCCTGATCCCCTCTTCTTACAAGGACCCCTGTCAGATTGCATCAGGGCCCCCCAGTGACCTCATTTGAGGTTACTCACCTCTGTTAAGTCCCCACCTCCAGATACCATTGCACTGTGAGGTACTGGGGGCCAGGCTTCAGCATATGGATTCTGCGGGAACACGATTCAGCCTGTAACACAATTACTGTTTGTATCTTCGTTTTGTTCACCTTTTAATCTGTGCATGTGTCAAATGTGGTTCGTTGTGTGTCCTGCCCGGCACCATTCACATTCTGGGGATGCAGGAGCAGATTCTGTCCTTGTCCTCAAGGCGCTCATGCTCTAGCTACTTTGGTCATTTTGTTCTGACTTTGGCCTCTGGAGGAAGTACCTTTCACTCAGTGGGGAAAGTGAGGCTCAGAGCACGACTGCCCTGGTCCCAGGACAGAATCCTAATCGGACCGCACAGCTGCGAGCTCCTTCCACCCAAGTCTCAATGATCTGTGTGTGGCATTGCTGCCGCAATAAGAGAGAAAAAAATACTAGATAAAACAAGATAAAAAGGAGGATTTCAAAAAGGTAAAGACCAGATACAAGGAAACTATTAAACTGTCAGAAGAGACCAATGTCTCGGAAAATAATTAGATACAAAGTCAGGAACAGAGAACAAAGGATGCAAAAATAGAGATAAAAATCACCCAGAAGAAATACCGTCTCCGTTTCGGAGGACACAAACCAAGTGAGTTAAAATCAGAAGGGGAGAAGGCAACAGTCAGAAACCAAGGGTAGAAACTCAGAACTTCAACAAAACCAAAGCCTCCACCTCCTCCTGCCAGAACATTAGGACTTCAGGATCCTGAAACACCTGGGGAAGGTGGGTGTGTTCTATAGAGGAGGCTGGTGGGGGGATGGAGGGAGGGTGGGGGGGTTGGAGGTGGGATGGGGGTGAGGCACGAAGGGGCTCTTTAATCACTACAGGACCCCTCATCTCTTCCTTTGCTTGGGGTCTCACCTGTCTGTTATACTGACTTTATTTCCCTAGGAAACCCCCACCCCCATTAGCCCCACGAGACCAGGGACCTCATCTTTCCTATGGACACCTGCCTTCTCCGTGCCAAAAGTAGAGCCATGCACAGTCAGTGCTCTGTAAATATTTGCTGAATAGATGAATGAACAAGTCCGCAAACTAAGGAATCTTGGGCAAGGTTTAGTTTTTGATTTCTCTGAAGCTCGGGTTTCTCACCTACATAAAGGAGATGTTTCTGGCAATGTCTCCAATGTCTTCCGTGGGGGTACATGAGATGTGTCTGTGTGCAACGGCCTACAATTTCCTACTCTTTCCAAACCGTCAGGGGCTCTCTGGGCAGTTCTGCAGATGGAGGGTGAACAGAACACCTGCCTCTTGAAGATTCCAGAGTTCCAAGCTTCACTGGCCTGTGTTCTGGGCCTCTGCTTGCTGGCTCTGGTCGACCAGCAGCACTGCACCGACCTGGCTCTTGCCAGAGAGATGAGTGGGAGGCCGGCACTTGCTGAGTGATTACATGTTGGAAGTTGACAAGGAGCTCTTGTACTTTGTTCTCAAGTTGTTTCATCTGGTTGGACTTGACTGTGGCATGGATGACTGCAAGGCTTTTCTCCATGACCTGTAGAAGATCAAGTGTATCTGGGGCTGAAAATGACCCAAGGCTGAGTCTGTACATGAGAATAATGGTTTGCTCTGTTTGTCATTCAGTCCCAAGATGTCTTAAATGACAAAAGAGAAAACAGTAACAGATTTAAACAGGTGCGAGTCCGATGGGATGGAATCCTGGCGTTAGAGAGGAGGTAAGGTCTGACACGGCCGTGCCTGGAAACCACTGCCCAGCTGAGTTTCAGAAGCAGTGCCGATTCTATGGGCTTCACAGTCCCCACCCCAACAATAAGAGGAGTGGGAAGATTCTCCCCCAATCTCTTCTCTTCCTGGAGTTTTAGAATTGCGTGAGCATAGCAGAGGAGACGAGAGGAGCACCCCCCCCCCCACCTCAGGCTGTGGTCCGGAAGCACAGATCTCCTCATGTGTGGTCTGAATGACAATAGCAACTTCAGACGATGTCACCATCCCTTTGCCCTTCATCTCACTTGGTTTCATCACCAGGCGTTTTGTCTCGCAGATCTTCACAGAGGGACGAGTGGGAGACCGTGTTCCCACAGCTTTTATCACGGAGCATTGTTAAAATCGTTCTGTTTTATTGTTATTGTTGTCAGTCTCTTACTGTGCCTAACAGTTAAACGAGATGTATGTATGGGAAAGAATGGTGTGTCTAAGGTTGGGGACGGACCTGGTCCGGGAACAGACCCCCAGCAGGTGAGGGTGGGGACGGCTGTCGTTCACGCTCAGGAATCGTCTAGTCAGAGGTGGTTTTGTCAGACGTGCGTCGTGTCTGGATCTGGAAGCTGCTTTCTCAAACACGCCCGTGTACCCCAGATTCATACAGGATTGGATAAAACAGGCCCTACACGATGAATGGTCGAGAGGGAAAGCCCCAGAGCCATCACTTCTTGCACTGTATTATGAAACGTCCTGCCTGCCTCACACACGCATCCCTGGATTTCGCTGGGCCGGTGTTTTCTGACTTCAGGCCATGATCTCAAACGTGTTTCTTAAGCCTTGAAATTTCTGTAGGAAGCACAGGGGTGAGGACTTCTGTTTTGTGAAGAGATGAAGTCAAGCGTTATAACATACTTGCAGATTCTCTCTGCTTAGACGTTGGGGGTCAGAAAACACACGGAGGAGGGGCCCAGAGGGAGAGAAGGGAGTCAAACAATGTGATCGAATGTGGGCTTCTGAATGCAGCCTCAGCTGCTGGGTCCGCAGCCCTGAAACTCACAGGGTATCGTGAATATCCCCAAACAGACACAATCCAGGAATGGGAGGGGACACGTGATTGCTTCGTATGTGTCTTTTCTTTAGACTCATATTTTTAAAAATTTCCTTTTTCCCCTAAACAAGGGCCTTGTAGTGTTTTTATGTCCTTTCAGAGCCTCTGCTATGGTGTCCTGCTGGCCCGTGATGGGTTTGGGCTGCCCCAGTGCTGCTATGGTAACTGTGGGGCTCGGGTCGGGGCTGCACCTTGGCTGGACCACAGCCGGGATGGAATGAGCAGGGGTTGCCTCGCTCACTGGACATCATGCCCCAAGCCTCTAGGCCGGGTTATACACACTGACCGCACCACCACTGCCATCACCGACCACAGCCAATACCAGGAATACTTTCGGCACACTGCCAGACTCTAGATTAGCTAATTTAATCCTCACAGCAACCGTACCGAGTTGAATAGAATTCCCGTTTTACAGATGGGAATACGGAGGCACAGAGAAGTCAGTGCCTTGCCTGAGGTCAGGCTGCTGGTGAGCAATGGGGCCAAGTGTGAGCCCAGGCAGCCGGCTCTGACCACCGCCTTGTACTGCCTCTCAGTTTCGAGATCTTCCACCTGCATCCCAGAGACAAAGTGTGTTCTCTTGGTGTGTCTTCTCAGATACTGCGCGTGTGGATAGCTGGCCTGACGGCTTCCTTCCTGAGCTTTGGCATGGGTCCTCAGCTCCCGTCTGGCCTGACCCCACCCCCTGGTGTTTTACCAGCGGGTCCACGGCCTGTGCTTTCTTACCAGTTAAGGAAACTGGTATTTGGATTCATACAAGCGTCCAGGAGAGGACACCTGCAGGTCCACAGACTTTTCCACCTGGAGGGACTTTCAGACCCTCACAAGCCCCAGCCCCCAATAGTCAAGGGCCTCCTGTGGCTCCAGACATGGCCGGTTGCAAATACAGCCAATGATACCTTCTGTGTCAGACTCCAACACCTGTTGACGAAAGTGTTTTCTCTCTCTCTCTTTTTTTTTTTCTAGAACAGAACCCAGCTAAAAGCCCTTTTCACCATAACAGTTGAAGAAAAGATAAAGGTAAGAGCAATGGCTTGAGCCCCCAGACGCCCCCCAGTGTGCCTTTTCCTGCCTCTGGTATGTTGGTGTCTGGCTGTCCTCACGGCCAAGGGGAAGGGGTGGCTGCTGGCCTTGGTAGCCCAGACCACCATGCAGTGTGGGGTCCCCCAGTGTGGTTGGAGGCTGTCGGACTCATTCCCTGGATGGCCCGTCTTTCTGGGCAAGGTGTCCTCACCTTGTAACCACATTTCACATTGTTTCAGCATCTGCTGGGGCCAGACATTAAGCATTTGACGTGCACTGAATTGTGTGGTCTTCATCACAATCCTGGGATATAGATTCTTTGTTAAAATCACCATCATTTCATAGATGGGGAAACCGAGGCACACGTTGGCCAAGTAATTTGCCCAAGATTGCCTGGCTAGCATGTCAGGGTTCCCAGGACCACTCCTAGGCTCTGTGATTCACTGGGAGGACACACAGGAGTCCATCCATAGTCATACTCATGGCTGATTTATTACCAAGAAGGATCCAGAGTCCAATCAGCAAAGAGCAGAGGTGCACGGGGCAAAGTCTGGAGGATGCCAGGCACCAGCTTCCAGAGTCCTCTCCTGGTGGAGTCCCACGGGATGCACGGAGCTGTTGAACAATGAATGTGACAGCACAGCTCATCAGAGACCAGCACCAGGGCTTTCTTTGGGGGCTGGGCACACAGCATCCTTTGCGTGGCACAGACCACCCAAGGAGTGTGTTCAGTGTAAACTACATTATTTGCATGATGGGTTAGGTGCGGTGAGCCACTCTTATCAGGGAATGGTGGGAACCCTCCCGAAATCTGAGTTTCTAGATGCCAGCCAAGGCTCCCTGCCTTGCACGCTGGCCTCTGAGGAGATAGCTCTCCAGGGCATGCCACATGTGTGCTTTTCTCATAGGGGTTGGAACCGGGATTTGAACACAAGCACTTTGGCTCTGGGGCCCTGTCTTTGGGCAGTGGGCTACACTGGGGAGCTGAATCCCTGAGCTAAAGAAATGGAAACAAAATCCAGGTCTGGCTGTAGCGAGGGGAGGGTTTATGGGGGGGAAGGGGCGGGGAGTCAGGAAGACAGGAGCCAGCAATCGTCCTGGCTGGTCTGTGTGCTCCGGAGTGCGTGTCCACATCATATTTGCACTCCACTCTGTGCCTTACATTCTGGGTGGCACTCGATAGGTAAATATCCCTCGATTGAGCTGATTGTTGATTGTCATCAATGCCGGTGATTGCTTCCCAGTGGAGCAGTGTCTGGTCACTGCTGTAAGTGTGAGTCAGGCCCAGTGCAAGATTCCAGGGCACAGTGGAGTTTGGGGCAGCCTGGAGACTCAGATCACCCAGAACCCACTGTCCCCCTGCCCTCACTGAGACCTTAAATGAGGGGGGGGAAAAGTCAACACACAACTGCCGTGACTGAATTTGCGAGGTTGTGACCCCAAATCTAGGTCGTACATGCTGCAGATACTGACTGTAAAGTGCTGGGTAGATGGCAGGCTTCATGGAGGAGGTAAGAATTCAGTTGGTTGTAGTGAAAGGAAGGACATGGTTCAAGATGGAGGAAGGGTATTCTAGAATATTCCACCGAAGGTCTGAAGTCGAGTTTGAGCCAGCTGGGCTGGTGGTTGTACGTGAACCCAGGTCTCCTGGGGGCCTGGCACCAGTGGATACACGTATGGATGAGGCAAGTCCCTTGCCAGCTACTGTGTGTTTAGCGGGGCTACTGAGCACCCGCGTGGTGATGTCATTGCACTAGGAAAGTGCAAGAGTGAATAGGAGGAGCAGGGCGTGGGGATGGAGACTCCCCTGACATTCTGTCATGCGGCTAAAACATGGAGGAAAGCCATTAACTATCCATTGTATGGGTTGGGATTTTGGAACCCTGGGAGACCCCATCAGCTCCTTTGTTTTCTGTTACTTTCCCAAGGGTGAAACTGGCAGGTGTCAGCCAAGGAAAGCAAGGCCTCAGAAAACTGCTTCCCTTTTCGTATCACAAGGTCCTCTTGCCCTTCTGTCTGATGCATGAAGAGTCTGGGGTCTGGGGGAATCACACTGTTCATGCTGGACACTGGTGTTTAGATTGGGCTGGAGGTCCCCACAACCTCTTGTGCCCTTAAAAGGACTGGGTGCCAGGGCAGGGACCCGGAGAGCAAGGATCTTGGATCTAATCCAGAGAGAGATGTTTAAACCAGCTGTTACATCCCCGAAATTCATGCTCAGTGCAGTTGCAATAATGATTTTAGTAGCATTTGGGGGGAGATACCTGATCAAATTAATCAGAGTTTCACCTGAAAATATACATTTCCAAAACTAGATGCGAACATTGTGACAATGAAGAAGAATGTGGGAAGATTTGCCCTAGGAGGTGTTAAAGAATTATAAAGCTACATTAATGTAGTTTGCAATTCAAGAAAAGCCAGACCAATGGGACAGGATAGAGTACGTACACAGATTTCCATTTAATAAAGATGGTATTTCAAATCAATGGGATAAGAATGTATCACTCATAAATTTATGGGCAACTGGCTGGATCTTTTGGAAGAAAAATAAAGATGAATTCCCTCATCAGATTAAAATCTTGGTAAAACAATTTCTAAAAGGTAAATATAGGTCAGTATCACATGGTATGAAGGAAGCCACGAAGGAAAACCATGGATTTGAGTACACAAATAGTTGGAAATTTTACATTTAAAAACAGCATTAAGAAAGATAAGTGACAAGTTAGGGAAAATACTTGTAACAGACATAAAAAAAGATCCACCTCTTTAATATATAAAGAGCTTCTATTAATAACAAAAAGGAAGTGTCAGTAGATAGCGATGCGACATGAGAATTTCTCAAATACAGAATTTTACAGTGTTTTCCCTTGACCCCAGTGGAAGGAGCGTGTAACTGTGGGCAGAATCTTGTGGCGCTGACTTGTGCTCAGAAGATGGGAGGTGTGCAATCACACATCATCACGTCTACTTTCCCTGTGTTACCTCTTGTGTGGATTACTGCACCAACCTCCTGCCTGTTCAGCCCTAAGCTCCTGTAGCCCCACATCCACGCCATCATCATCTTTCTAAAACATAAACCTGCTTGCTTTTCCTTTTCTGGAGGGACTCCCTATTGCCTGCTGGATTCAGCCCAATTACCTCAGGTTAATATACAGGAGCCATCAGAAAAGTTGGCCTCTGCTGTCTCCTGGTGCTGTTGGGTCCCTCTGTTTTCCACACTTCTCCAGTTTTGCATATGCTGTTCTATTTTTACCTGTGCTGTGGAGAACGTCCTGCAGTAGCCTAACCAACCTCTGCACCTCTGTGGTTCCTGACTCTGCCCCAGGCGTTCTGGTCCCACCCTTGGCTGGGATCCCATGCTGCTGGGACTCCTGATAAACCTTGCCATTCTGTGACATTGAGTTAGACTCCTGGTTGGCATTTAATACATTCTTGTGATAGCAGAATAGAATTTTTGCCCTGGAAGACTTTACAGATGCTTTAGTTTGACTTTTTCATTGAAAAAATCAGATCTGGAGAGGCTGTGGGAACTGGCCAGGGTCCTGAAGCTGAAGATAGCATTAAGGAACAGGGTCAAGCTGTGCAATTTTTTCTCAAATCCACTTCTTTAGGACACTGGTACCTTAGCAAATCTCCATTAAGAAGTGTGATTCCCTCTACCGGTGATTACTCCTAACTGCCCCCCCCCCCCTTTCAGGATTGTCAGCTGGGAAGCCCAGAGAAAATTTGCCCTCAAGGGCTGTGTGACAAAGGTCCACAAACTACGGACCCCCTGTACTTCTTGGATCTTTAAACTTAAAGTGAAGGATTTCAACGAAATTACTTTTGAAATCTCTTCCAGAGAAGTTCTGTATGGTCTTCTCTTTTCTACAACCTTTTTTTTGTCTTTGGGGGGGGTAGGTGGGTAGGATTTAATAGATGTCCGTTGTGGACTTTTAGAGGAAATGCCTGCTCTATATCACACAACCACAGAGAAAGCTGGAAGAATAAAATAACATTACCTCATAATCCCACCACTGGAGGACTATTACCGACATGTTGGTTTCTTGCTTCTACAACTCTGTGGGTTTATTTATTATCTAATTGAAGTCAAACTGTATAAACAACTCCTCCTCATTCTTTTGTAACTTGCTGTTGGATTATAAGCATAGAAAACATTCCTTTTGAAAGGCTTTTTTTTTTTTTTTTTTTTGGTTCAGCATTGCTCTTCATAAATGCAGTGATAGAACTCATCAAAGAAATCAGCTCTTAGCTAATACATGATTAAAGAGATGGTAATAGCACATGATTCTTTGTCAGAGACAAGCAGGAAAGTTAGGGCCTGGGGATGAGGAGGCTGGAATAACTGAGCCAGTTCTCTTTCCTTATTCTTTTGTTCGTGAAGTTTATGGTAAATAGGCTCTTTGAAATCTCTACTTATAATGCTTATCAGTGAAATTTGGCTGCAAGATTTCTGGAGGAAATCTCAAAAGTATGATTAACTTGGGGCTTTCTAGGGTCCAAATGCTTAAATTTTTGCACCTGTTCCTGTGCTGGGGGTGTCCAGCACCCAGCCTCCCCAGTGAGACATCCAGGGACATTTCTGGCTTCTATCTCTGGCATCCCACACATTCATTTCATGCTCAGTCACTGGATCCTGTAGACTGTGTCTCCTAAATGTTCCTCTAATTTCTGCCCTTCCCTCCAGCTTGCCAAAAGTAATAGTAATAAATAGCAGCTCAGATTTACTGACTGATCTCTGTGTCCTGCACGCCTAGCTAGTAGGTCCTACCTTGTGCATGTAGTAAAGTACACACATGTGAAATTTACCATTATCGACATTTAGCATACTCAGTGTCAAGCAGTCAAGCACCACTGTCTACCCCCAGCCTCTGGCAACCACTAATCTGCCTTCCATCTCTACAGATTTGCCTGTTCAGGTCATTTCATATAATGCAATGTGGCCTTTTGTGGCCAACTTCTTTCCTAAGTGTGGTATTTTCTTTTTTTTTTTTTTTTTTAAAGATTTTATTTGTTTATTCGACAGACAGAGATCACAAGTAGGCAGAGAGGCAGGCAGGAAGAGAGAGGAGGAAGCAGGCTCCCCGCCGAGCAGAGATCCTGATGTGGGGCTCGATCCCAGGCCCTGGGATCATGACCTGAGCCGAAGGCAGAGGCTTTAACCCACTGAGCCACCCAGGTGCCCCCTAAGTGTGGTATTTTCAAGGTTTGTCTATATTGTCCTGTTTATTGGTACTTCCTTTTTATGGGTGAATCTTATTCCTTATAGGCGTGGACCACATTTTCTTCATCTGTTCATTAGGTGGTAGGACCTCTGGGCTTTCCCCATCTTCTGCTATTGTGAATAGTGCCCCTGTGAACATTCAAGTACAGATTTGCGTTTGAACACCTGTTTTTCCGTTCTTTGCGGTATACACCCATGAGTGGATTGCTGGATTGTATGGTAATTCTGTGTTTAATTTAGCAAGGAACCATAGGCACTGTTGTAATCCTCAGTTTATAGACGGGAAATTGCAGCTTACAGAAGGGTTCCACCCTGTGGTAGGGGGTAGACCTGATAGCTGAATCCTAAGTAGAGCCTCTGTCTTTACTAGCATGTTTTACTGCTTGCCACGACCTTAGTTCACGTCCTCATCCTTTCTTCCTTAGCTCATATCTAGTTTGTCCTCCTCCAGGCTGATGTCATGAAGTAGCCAGATTTAACTTTCTGTAATACTCATCTGACCATGTGACTTCCTGGTTTCAAACCCTGCATTGATCACCCCACAAACCCTTAGGATGATGTCTGGAATCACTAACCTGCCCTTGACGGTCCTTTGGGACCTGGGCTACATCTCCTCCACCTGTGTGTGCTGCTCCTGCTCCTCCCTCTGCCCGGCTTGCCCTCCTCCCCGATCATTCTCCCCCGCCCCTGGGTCACCTCATGGAAAGCTTCCTTTGTCCTTTGAGCTAGGTTAAGGGCTTCCCCTCCTCCCAGCCTCACTCCTCCAGGCTTCTCCAGCCTCACCCCATTCACACCGTGTCACTTCAGCCTGCTTACTTGTATGTTTTTCTGCAGGATTGTGAGGTCCACAGAGCAGGACCTGGATCTGTTTCCCCCTTGTCCTTCCAGCATGCAGCCCTGGGCTCACTGAATGAATTAGATGTCAAGAAAGTTCACTACATCCAAACACTGAGTCAATTCTAGTAGCCCATTTAAATAGAGAGTTTCAGCAAACACACTTACAGCAAAGCTTGGTTTCTGCACATATGAAATGGATGTAAGAATTCTGAGTTCAAAGTACTGTTTCAAAGACTAAAAAAGGAGGAAGGCCTGGCCTCTGGCAGAAGTTCAGTAAAGATATTGATGGTTAAGGGTAGTTTTAAAGAATGGATTGTGAAAACTTTTGGCCAGACACTGGGAGATTTTTTTTTAAGATTTTATTTATTTATTTGACAGAGAGATCACAAGTAGGCAGAGAGGTAGGCAGAGGCAGAGGGGGAAGCAGGCTCTCTGCCCAGCAGAGAACCCGATGTGGAGCTCAGTCCCAGGACCCTGAGATCATGACCTGAGCTGAAGGTAGAGGCTTAATCCACTGAGCCACCCAGGCGCCCCGACACTGGGAGATTTTTAAAATCTGCCCTTACCAGTCAGGCTAGAAGAGTGAGCTCTCTACTCAGAATAGGAATCACAATGTCCACAGTGGTCCAAGACCCTGATGACCCAATGCAGGGCTGCTGGTAAAAGGCCAGGCTGGAGCCCAAGCCCCAGAGAGGCAGCTGTGGTATGAGGGTTACTAGCCCTGGCTGCTGGGTGTGAAACCCAGGTTCATTATTGACTAGCTCTGTGATCTTTGGCCATTTATTTAATGTCTTAGTACTTTTGTGTTCTAATTTGTAAAATATAGACTAAAGCAGTGCCGAGTTATGGTATTGTGAGAATTAAATGGATTAATGCATGTAAAGCACTTGGAACCACCTTTGGTGCTTAGTGTCTGCTCAGTATGTGTCAGCTGTGATGATGAGGATGGTGATGTGATCGTGAGGATGATGGTGATAGTCATGACGGTGGTGATTGTGGTGAAGGTGATAAGGATGATAATGGTGGTAGTGATTATATGGAGCCTCCTTCTTCCCATAAAGCTACATCTTTAAGATTTTACTCTCTTTTAGCCATTTCCATGGAGGAGGAAATTTGAATAGCAGAGGCATTTTGGGCAGATCAGGGGAGCAAGACCTAGCTTAATTTAGCAACACGGATACTGATAAATACAGATTGAAAGAAGAAAGAGTTATGAGTGGACCTGCCCCAAGCAGGCAGTCTCTACCTACATGCACTTATTACTTGGTAACAGAAAGTAAGGATTGCAATACAGAAGGGAGAAAGATAGCAGGATCTGGAAAAGCTTACCCTACCTTTGGCCTCTTCCTAGATAACAGTCATTCATTCCTGCCTCAGTGACAGGTCCTGTTCCCAGTGACCTGCCGCATTGCCTCTACTCTTCAAATTCTCTTGGCCACGTGGATGGCCAGAGGAAGGCTAGACTTCAGGTGGAGATTCAGAGAAGGTGGAGGTGGGAAGAGGGAGACAAGCATAGTGGCCTGACCTAGCTTACCAGCTCTTCTTCATGAAGTAGGAAAGGAGAAGACAGAGGAATCTGTTTCTACATTTTATAGTACGGTTTCTACCTTTCTACCTCCCTGCGTGTAATGCTGTTCTAGTCTTTGTTTCTGGTTCTCATCAGTCAGGCAGGTATGGGAGGTTGGGACTAAAAATGTTTTTAGAAAGCCACACAACTCCCTGGATAAAAGCAGTGTGATCTAATGGGTGGAGAACATGGACTTGGGAGTCCAGCAGGGCTAGGTCTGGTTTTTCAACTATGGACTTTGATTTTTTTTTTAAAGATTTTATTTATTTATTTGACAGAGAGAAATCACAAGTAGTCGGAGAGGCAGGCAGAGAGAGAGAGAGGGAAGCAGGCTCCCTGCTGAGCAGAGAGCCCCATGCGGGACTCGATCCCAGGACCCTGAGATCATGACCTGAGCCGAAGGCAGCGGCTTAACCCACTGAGCCACCCAGGCGCCCCGGACTTTGATTTTTTAATCTCTTTCCATCTACATTTACCTATCAATAGACTGGGGATAGACATACCCCATAGGATTGCTGAAGGTCGAATGAGGCAAGACATGTATCATACTGTGTTAGTTTTCTGGGGCTTCCATAACAAATCATCACAAACTGGGGAGCTTAAAATAACAGAATCTTATTCTGTCACAGTTCGGAAGGTGAGAAGTCTGAAATTAGGGTATTGACAGAGATTTTCCTCTTCCTAACTTCTGATGGCTCCTGGGAATCCTTCTTTGGTTGCACCTACATCACTCCAATCTTTGCCTCCATGGTCACGTGGGTGTCCCTGTGTGTGAATCTGCCTCCACATTTCCCTGTCCTTTTAGGGAACATTCATTCAATTTAGGACCTACCCTAATCCAATATGAATTCAACTTGATTGCATTTGCAAAGACCTTATTTCCAAATATGGCCACATTTATAGGTATTGTGGGTTAAGACTTCAGCGTATCTTTTTGGAAGACACAATTAAACCCATCACATGCACCTAGTCCAGGTTAAATCTGTCTCACAGACCAACAAGACCTACCTGACCTTCAAGACAATCAAAGCCAAGTAAAGTCAGAAACAGGAGCTTCTGTCCATATATTGGAACCTGAATCAAAGAGCAATGGCCTAGGGACTAGCGTGTTTTGGGTGATGAGATGCCATTAATTCCCTGTATCTCCCCATTATTCTTGGTAAAGCTGGAAAAAAAGAAGCACTTACCTTCTGTGAAAGAGGAATCCTAAAAACAAATTGCTCATTAATATCCCCTTTGTTTTTTTTGGACACAGATCTTTTTGTTTCCTTTCCATCAATATTTTAATGTAACCTCTGTGCGGTTATTCATATTTATACAATGTGTTGTTTGTTTGTTTGTTTGTTTGTTTCTTATCTGGTAGCTATACCTATCAGGGCACAGACGGCTATTTCCAGCACAAGTGGAGAAATTGCATGTCATTTTGGTGTTAATTAAAATGTAATATTTAGAATCAAGAGGATATTCAAATATGGAAACAGAACTATTTCCCTAACTGTATTTGATAAAAGCATCTTTGAACCAAGGTTGATTAATCAATAGCCAAAAAAAGTCATATGTGCCATTGCTCTTTGGTTCAGGTTCCAATATATGGACTGAAGCTCCTGTTTCTGACTTTACTTGGCTTTGACTGTCTTGAAGGTCAGGTAGGCCTTGTTGGTCTGTGAGACAAATTTAAGCTGGACTATAGCCTGCATTGTTCTCACAGGAACCAGGCCTGCTTTTGTTGTCTTCTAGCCCCTAAGTAATACATTTAATGTTCTCATAATCTATAGCCATTCCTAATTAAACTAGTCACAGACTGGCTTCTCCAGAAGCAGATGCTGAGACAGAGTTTGGGGTATAATATGTTTACTAGTGTGCAGAAAAGAGTTAATGTATCTAGGCTGAGATGGCCTGCTTGCAAGATTAGCCCTTGGCAAATGTGTGAGAACTTGGAATTCAGAATAGTTGCCATGATTCCCCAAACTGTTAAGAGTGGCTCACTGTGTTGAAGCTATCATATTACAAATATAAATAAATACAAGTAAATGTATATAAATGTGTTATAAACAATACATTTTATTCTTCAGGCCTGCTTTCATTCTGGGAGTTTGGAACTGGTACCTGCTAGGGAGAGGGTGCCTAACAGACCAGTCCTGGATCAAAGCCTTGGGCACTGAGTCTCTCATGAGCTTTGCTGTGTTGTTATACCCGTTGCTGGAGGAACTAAACAAGTCTTGTGTGATGGCCTTGGGCGAGGACTCTGGAAGCTTGCTTCTGCTTTCTTCAGGATTTAATCCTCTGTGCCTTTTCCCTGTCCTGATTTTGCTCTGTGTCTTCTCCCTGTAATAACTCAGAGCAATGAGAATGACTTTAGGCCAATCTCTGGGTCCTCCTGGTGAATCATCCAACTTGGGGTGGTTTGCCCCTCCCCCAACACAACCAGTGATCACCCATGAAGGGAAGAATGAGGAAGCAGGATTGGGCAAGAGAAGACTGTGCAAGTTGTGATCTGAGCTAACAAAGCCACACCTGGCAGGGAACTCTGGAGCAAGCATTGCCTGTCTGAGCGTCCCTTGTCAGGCTAAATGGCTGGCCATTATGCTTCACATCAAAGAGAATAAAATAATTAGGAATAAACTTAATCAGGAGGTGAAAGTGTTGTACACTGAAAACTACAAAACCCTGCTGGGGGAAACTAAAGAAAACACAAATAAATGGAAAATCATCTTGGGCACATGGAAGGGATGAAAAGTGTTATCAAAATGTGAGGCTCTCAGTCCAGGTCTGCTTTTGAGGCCACCTTCTGGTAAAATGACTCATCGCCACCATATAGCTTCTCCATTACTGTCCCAAAGGAGTTGCCTTTGTTTACAAGGCCCATAAAGGAAGACATGGCAAGAATCACTGGTGTTTAGTGAGCAAGTATTAAAAGACAGATGCTCTTTTAGTGACTTCATTCAACTTCATTCATATTCTTGTTTAATCCTCCGTATGACCTTTGGAGGGCTACTGACTCAGTTTACAAGGGAAGGAGCAGAGGCAAAGAGAGATGAACTCATCTGACCAATACTGTATAACCAATAGGCCAGAGATGGTGCCGCACCCAGAGGGTCTGGGTCCTGAGCCCAAGCTTCACCCACTCTGCTGTTTGCAGTCCCCCTTACCTGTGAACAGGAGGTGGACCTAGGTCAGACCCAGTCAGTAACCACACACCCAGTATCATCACACCAAGGGAGGAAGAACCCCGACTCACGAGCAGCAAGACTCACTCACCACCAGCTCGGCAGACAGCAAATACTCAGTAAATAATTGTTGATTAATAAATGAGCCAAGCTTTGCACTAATCTCTTTATCACTATTCTGTTTAATCCTGATTCTAGGAGGTATGTTTTTTTAAATATTTTATTTATTTATTTATTTATTTATTTGGCAGACAGAGATCACAAGTAGGCAGAGAGGCAGGCAGAGGTGGCGGGGGGGGGAGGGGAGGCAGGCTCCCTGCTGAGCAGAGAGCCTGCTGCAGGACTTGAGGCCATGACCTGAGCCAAAGGCAGAGGCTTAACCCACTGAGCTACACAGGCGCCCCTCTAGGAGGTATTTTTATCCCCATTTTACAGATGAGAGAAGTGAGGTTGCTGGAGGTCAAGTCGCTCACCCAGGGTATCACAGCTGTTATGACAGAGGTGGCATTTCCATCCAAATCTGTAGGATTAAAAATCTAGAGCTCCTTGTTTGGATCCAAGTGTCTTTGGGAGAATTCAAGATGTTAAATCTTGTGAAACCCGGGGTGCCTGGGTGGTTCAGTGGGTTAAGCCGCTGCCTTCCGCTCAGGTCATGATCTCAGGGTCCTGGGATCGAGTCCCGCATCGGGCTCTCTGCTCAGCAGGGAGCCTGCTTCCTTCTCTCTCTCTCTGCCTGCCTCTCAGTGTACTTGTAATTTCTCTCTGTCAAAAAAAAAAAAAAAAATCTTAAAAAAAAAAAAATCTTGTGAAACTCTTAACCTAGCCATTCTGTGTGTTCCTCAGACAAACAGCTCAGCAGCTCAGAACTAGGAAAAGCCACTCCCGATGAGGCCCTATGCCCAGGTCTAGTGAATCAGAAGTTCAGAGTGGGTCACAGGGACGCATGTTTCCACAAGTCCTCCTGGTTCGGATGCATGTGTCAGTGTGAGCGCAGTCCTGCATCTGACCCATACGGAGTGCTTGTCAGATGCCAGCGGCTCCTGTGGTCTCGAACCGGAGGCGGTGGTGGAGGGAGGAGCTGAAGGCACAACCTCTAGGACTCAGTCAGCTTCTCACAGCTGTCCTATGCCCACTGCTCCCAGCCTGTCAGGGATGCACGTTTGTCCCAGGCTCTCGTGGGCCGGAACCCAGGGGTGCCTCTGAGGCGTGAGAGAGGGCTGGGCGTGTTAAGGCAAGCTGACGGGTCGCTTGGCAGCCAACCGCCTCTGACTGTGGGAGGCTCCCCTGCCTCGTGCCTCCTCCAGCATGGACCTGAAGGCCAGCATGGACCGCGGGTTGCCTCTGCAGTGCTCTTGGGAAGGGGGAGCACATGGTGTGGGGAGAAGGAAAGAACACTACAGATTGTGACCCTGACTCGAAACAGCTCATGGGTCCCTAGTGCGCATTAAGTTTGTTACAGATGGATTCCAGAACGTAGTGTTCTGGGGTGCCTGCGTCTGCCAAGCTCGGGGTGGATGGTCCACCATGCTGGGCTCCTGGGCAGTGATTGTCCTGCTCGGTGCTCCAGACGCACTGCGTGGAAGCCAAGCTATAGGGAAACAGACTCTGAGAAGTCCAGCGATGGTATCAGGGCGAGACAGTCTCAGCCAGTGGGATGAGCCCGGTCCAAAGCCAGGCCAGTCTCTCTGCTGCTTCTGCTGTAACTCTTCCTTAGGACCTGACTGAAAGATGTGAAGCGTGACTACGGACAAGTACCCCTCTCCCTCTCTCATCCCCTAGGTCGTCCCAAACCATGGCCTTCATGCGGCAGGATTCTTCGCAGCCTCCATTGTCTCCTTTGTGCTGACCTGGGTCACGCTTTTCTTCACGGCTCGATATCAGTGTTTGAAGGGAAGCCTGCTCACCAGACATGGGGTGAGTCTCCATGTGCGTTGTGTTCCTGGAATGTAGTTGGGTTGACAGCAGACGTGAGGCTGACATTTTTCCTCCAGTTCAGTGGGTCTCAGCCTTGGATGAATGTCCCAATCCCTGGGGAAATGACAGACACATGCTCATCTCCAGGCTTAACCCGCAGAGAGTCTGACTGGATGGCCCCAGGGTGTGCCCTTATCATTAGTCATTTTTAAAGCTCCCTGGAGGATTCCAGAAGGTGGCCAGGGTTGAGTGTCCCTGCAGTCTGACTGAATCCCTGAGCACTGTCGGTGTTGCCAACTCTGCATGCATGCCACGCTAATTCAGGTCCTGGTCCACACTCCCTGCTGAAAGATCTTTGGCTTACTTTGTCCTCATGGGGAGACCAGGTCCTTCAGCCTGGCTTGGGAAGCCCCCTTGGCCGGCTTCTGCCAACCTCTGCTACCACTGTCTACTTCTTACCTCAGCCCCAGTCAACCCAGTGACTCAGCATTCCCTGAGAGCGTGGCTCACCACACTCACACCGGAGGCTTTTTTGATCCTCTCTGCCCTTCAGTGAGCATAGTTCTGGCTGGGCTGGGAGCCGTCTCTCTCTCGGTTCCTGTGCTAGCTTCTGTAGACCCCACATAGTACACCTCTTAATTTCTTGGGCTCATCTGTGAATGTCTTAATCTCTCTATTCCTGTTTTGGTCTGGGTTCCCACGGAAGCACATCCTAGGCCCAGAGTCCAAATGCAAGTAGTTTATATGGGGACTGATCCCAGGAAGTATTTGTGTGGGGTCAGGAGGTGAGGCAGGAAGGGAAGGCAGCTGGTCATGTTACCACTCTGGGCCCCTGGAGCTTCACCTTGCCCAGGTACTCAGCGGAGAGTAGGAAAATAGCCTCAGAGTCATCCCACCTAAGGAGGGAAGGAGCTGGGATATATATCATACACCACTGGTCATCGGTCAAGGACATGGGGGCGATGGAGCTGTTAGAAGGTGGGGGAGGAAGGACTGTTCTCCCCACTGAGAAGACACTTGGAGACCAGAGAACGAAGCAGGCAACTCCATACCATTTACACAGACTTTTATTTAGGATAACTTAGGTGATAAGGTTGGGGTTGATCTAGATGCTCTGCAGCTAGCCTCACAAAGTCCAGGCCTTAGTCCACAGATTGTATAGAGTGAGGGGTAGTGCAGAGGGCATTTTAGTGAGAGCAGAGGACCCACTTCCTCCAAGGGTTTGCGTGCACCTAATTGACAGCTACCCTTTCATTAGATCTCAAGGCACCGTCTGTGCTTCAGGAGTGGGAGAGATCATGCTATCTTTAACAAATTTACAGAGTGCCTAAACAAGCCTCCCCCTTCCAACATTGGTGGGCATTTCCAAGGTATGTATCTTCATCTCCGAGGGCCCCGGAACACATAGCTTGAAGAGAGAACATGAACAAGATGGAGGGCCACCGAGGGAGTCAGTATTGTCAGAGTTCCCACAGGGGCCCGGACAAAGGGTGACGTTATTTCCCTGGCATGGGCTTCGAAGGCCAGCACAAGCCTTTAGGGAAAGGAGCGTAGGTATTGGCTGATGGATCTTTGGCTAGTGGACACTGAAACAGCAAGGGGGAGGGGACATGGGTAGAAAACAGATTGTATCTGCCACCTTCCCACTGTGTGGTATGGAGCCTGGTGCTTGGGGGGCGCTGAATAAGTGTGTGAGGAAATGAACGAGCCCTCAGCCCAACAGTGGATGGACAGAGGGGAAGGAAATCAGGACAGCAGTTCATAGAGTGAGATGGGCTGCCACCAGAAGACACTGTGGGAAGTAAGCGTCCATGACAGTTTGTTGGTGCCTCCAGGGTTGGGAGGGCTGGAGCTGCTGCAACTCATTGTCACCCAGGGGCCCAGCACCTTGAAGGGAGCATCTGCCATCTTTCCCCCCTCATTTGTATTGAGGAACCTGAGGCCCATGAATTTAAACACTTGCTTCAGGCAGCGAAGGATAGGCTGGATCTGGCTTCTGGGGGCCATGTCTGGAGGCTGGAGGTCCTGTCACCATTGTTCACTTGGTGTCTGCTTCCCAGAGGAGAGGATGGTCATTTCAAAGTGAGATCGGTCCACAGTGTCTGTAGCAGGCAAGAGGGGGGAGGAGAAAAAGGACCCCTTTCATTAGACCTTGGGCTTGTCTCCCAAAGCCATTATCCATCACAGAAGAACAAAACTTCCCCACTGCTTTGATGAAGGAGCAGGAATCATTTCCTGGAGATGAAAGGCTGATCGTTACACCTGTAGAGAGAAAAGAAAAGCGTTGATTCAAGGGTCTGAAGACCCTTGAAGTTCACAGAATGAACTTTTTTCCCATTTTTCTTTATTTTTGGAAACCCGAGGCAACCAGTGAGACAGTGTGCTATAAAACACAAGACAGACTTCTTCACCCCTTCTAGCCTTCTTCACTCCTTCTACCCTAGGAGTTAGACCGATTTGGGACCAGATACCAACCCTGACTCTTCATGAGCTGTGTGGATGCACATGTTATTTTACTCCTCTGAGTTATGGTTTCTTATATGTAATGTGGGGCAATAACACTTATTTTGTTGGGACAGTTTTGTGATAATAACATATAAAAGCCACAGGGACAAAAATTCTTAAATATTAACTAATTATCAACCATTTTGCAGAATCAACAATAAGGACAAAACAGATAGAGCTATCCAATCGTTGGGTCAGGCTTAATTATCTCCCATGTCACTTCCATTTGACAATTCTATATTCTGATTAGAAACCAGCCACATGCATGAAGTTGAAGTCCATCTGCCAACTAGAATTTCTGTCTGTGTGATGATTATGGTGGTGGTGCTGCTGATGGTAATGATGATGGTGGTGTTGGTGGTGATGATGTTGCTGGGGATGATGATGATGGTGGTGATGATGTTGATGATGGGGTGGTGGTGATAGTGGTGATGGTGATGATGATCGTGTGATGAGATGATGGTGATGATGGTGACTGGTGATGAAGATGGTGATGGTGGTGATGATGGTGATGGTGTTGGTGGTGATGGTGGCGATGATGTTGATAGTGATGAGGATGTTGATGGTGATGATGTTGATGGCTGATGATGGTCATGATGTTGGTGATGACATGATGGTGTTGATGGTGACAGTGGTGGTGGTGAAGGTGATGATGGTGAAATACTTTATAGGTCTTTACAGGTTGCAACAAAGGTCTTTCCATCCATTGTTTTGTTAATATACACAATATCCCTATGCAGGGCTACTAGAACTAAAATCCCCCCCTTTTTTTTTTATGAGAAAGTAGAGGCCCAGGGAAATACAGTGTCTTACCTGAGTTTACCCTGCTCACAAGTGGGGCCAGCAACGTATTCTGACTCCTGCCTTCCCTCATAACTTTCTCAGCACATGACATTCACAAGAAGGCCCTCTCAATTGTTTCTGAAATTTCTCTGCAGGTTCAGCATCCTGAGAGCAAGCTGGAGCACTCACAGTTCACCTCCCCCGATGATGTCAATGAGGACCTTGCTCTCAATGACCAAATGATTGACATTCTGTCTTCAGAGGACCCCGGGAGCATGCTTCAAGCTTTAGAAGAGTAAGAATTCTTAACTGCCCTGTACTTGCTTGGATATGATAAATGCTTTAGCTGCACTAGCCTGAAAGCAAACACTGAGTACATTTCATTAATTAATTAATTAATTAATTAATTATTCAGTTAATCATTTGTTTGTTACTCACTAGTCATCATGGAACTACTGCTATGCTTAGTATTTGGGAAAAGGGATGAATAAGACATGGTTCGTGCTATAAGCTAATGGGGAAGACAGACACATAAACAGAAGGGATCAAAACAGTTTGATGAACACCATGCTAAAAAAGGAAATCAAGGGGCGCCTGGGTGGCTCAGTGGGTTAAAGCCTCTGCCTTTGGCTCGAGTCATGATCCCAGGGTCCTGGGATCAAGCCCCACGTCGGGCTCTCTGCTCCGCAAGGAGCCTGCTTCCTCCCCTCTCTCTCTGCCTACTTGTGATTTATCTCTCTCTGTCAAATAAATAAAATCTTGAAAAAAAAAAAAAAAAGGAAATCAAGACTAGCTGAGCCGAGAAGAGGAACTAATTACCTCTGAGAGGGTCAAACAAATGCTTCCCAGAGGAGGTTATATTTTAACTAGTTCTTGAAGCATGGCTGTAGGCTTTCCAAGTGGGTTAAGAGAAGAAAGACAAAGGGAAGAAAGGACGGATGAAAGAATAGGGGATGAGCAAGATGCATTTGGTGAAGCAAAGTAGCTCAGTACAACTGATGTGTGAATTGGGGTATTGAATACAGAGAAATAAAGGAAGAGGCAGCTGGAGAGAGAGAGAGGCCAGGCCATGCAGTGTGTTTGCTGAACTGAATTCTGTTCTTTTTTATGTATTTAACAAAAACTTACAGCGTCTCGCCTGTGTACAGCAGAACCTAGAGCTGGACACAGTTTTGAATACTGCATGGATACGAACTCAATCTTATTAGCCTCCCTACGGAGCAGGTGTTGCTCTTCTTACCATCTCAAGGATGGGGGATTGAGAGAGTCTGCAGAGCTTGCCCCAGGGTGCATGCTAGTAAACGAGAGAGCTAGGGCTTCAGGTCTTTTAAGGGCTGGCCTGTTTCTGGCTCATCTTTACTCTTAAGTCACCTGTACCAACCAAAGTGTCTTCATCAGGGTGACCTCTTCTTGGAGTCCCTGGACTTGAGTTTCTGTCTCTTCAGTTCTACAGATCTGTTAAGGATTCTGCAGAGTTTATCTGCCCTTGGGCTGCTGCTTCTGGTATTTGGAGGGTGCCCTTTGAAACAAGGTGACCCCAGATGTGGGGGTACCTACCTCTCTGAATTTTTTAGTTCTGCTAGGTCTTGGCCTCGTCTTTTATTACTCCTTCTTAGTTCTCAGATGGTCTCAACCTGATTGTTTTTGGTCAGCTTTTCTAATTATTTTTGATTGGATAGTTTGTCCAGATTACCTGGATCACTCTTAGTAAGAACAGAACCTGTCTTTGTGTAAGCCACATTCTAGACGATGAACAGCCACAGTCCCTGCCGTGGGGAGAGCCTGTGAGAGAGACGGAGGGAAACAAGCAAAGCCCAACATAGCACAGAGCTCCTTGGAGTTAGATTGGATTTACGTCGGGCTGTGCCACCATGTACCCTGGGTCAAGTTACTTAAATAGAAGTTCTGGGTAAGACGGGCTAGGTTGTGGAGGGTTCTGGTTGTCAGGCTCACAGTAGGCACTGGAGACCCAGGGAGTGGCCTGTTAATATGGGCAGGTCATGTTCCAAAGGCCACTCTGAATACAAAAGGAGAATGGCTTAGAAGGTTAAATCCAGACTTTTGTAGGCGATGTGGATGTATAATGAGGGCAGGAGCCGTAGGTTGGGTGAGGAGAGGGATACAAAGGAAGAGCTTATAGAACTTGGTCACTGGTGGTCATGTGGCTGAGTAGGTCTGCATAGGGTTGTGTAGTTTGCCCACTGAAGGGGAGGGAAAAACTCAGGAAGCCTCCCTAGAGTTCTGGGTTCTATTTGCTTGTTTGTTTGAGTGGGAGAGGAGGGGGCATCAGTTTTACTGCTTGGTAGATCTCTGGGTCTTGTGCTTGTAGAATGCCCACAGAGAGGCGTATGAGAGGGGTAAGCCTTCACAAGGGAAGTGCGATGCTCAGGCTGGGCCACGATCTTTGGAAGATCCATTTTTACCAAAAACACCATCTGAACATGTAGAATTCTTACTGGTTTTATCATGCTTTTATTTTTCCTTTCTTTGCTTCCTGCTATATTGATGACGATTAGCAACGGGACCCCGTGGGAACCCCTCAAACTGGATTCCATTTACGACAAGCTTCTTCTGATCCTAGATTCGGGATGCATATCTTTACCTGTGCACTTCCCCCTGGGAACTAATTGCTGTCAATTTGGAGTCATCATGATGCTGATAAGCTGTATTGACTTAAGTTTTTATACAATACCTTGTATTAGTGCAGTGTTTAAAAATGCAGTCTCTTTTCCACACGTTGATTTGGTCCCTATGCTAATGCTCTTTGGGAAGGCATCTTATTTTGCCTCTATTTGAACTAGTTTCGCCAGTTGAAGGATCTGGTGCTCTTCTTGGTAACGAGCTGTATTCAGAGTCACTTATGTAGTAAGTGACAGGTTAGGACTGGAGCTTTCTCGATGGAATCTCGGCCACGTTATGTTTCACAGATACTCTCTGAGCCCCAGTTTCTTCATTTCTGACTGGGGAAATCGTAAGTGCGGGGGATTGCTGCTAAGTTTAATGATATAACAGGGACTTGGTGGCTGAGTCCTCTCTGGGTTTTGCCTCGGAGCTGGGGCCTGACTTGAAGGGGGATGAGCAGGTGGTAAAGAGATGCCTTTAAGTAGATCAGCCCCTCTTGGATTTGGAGTCCTTCCCTTGGAGTCCTTCTCAAGAGCAGTGCAAACAGCAACTGAAAATGGGAGAGCTTGGGAGCAAGGTAGAGTAGCTCTGGTCCTATTTCCCGGGAGTCTGGAATCAGTGACCCTTATTCATCAATTTCTGGGTCCAGAGTTGTACAGCTTGGCTAACTGAGCTTTGTGTCGCCATTCACGTGTGGTCCTTCATTTTAGCTTAATTCTCTAATCAGAATGCCGAGGGCGACCAATTAAAATTTGCCACACTACCCAAGAGGGAGGAGGAAGGATTAGATGGGCAGTGGGGAGAAAGGTGGCTGGTTACTGGCGGAGGTTCTTAAATGTCTCTTATTACATTAAATGGTAGAAGCATGTGATTAGCGAAATATTTCCTAGATAGAAGTCTGTTTTCTTCCAAAACATGGAGATAAAAAGTGGACTCAAATGATTTGGATTGTGTGATCAGCTCCTAGATATTTAATTTGCAAGTAGGTCATATACCACAACCTTTGGCCAGAGGAATTAGGGCTGTGATCAGCATACACATGTATGTAATGCATGTGTTTATTAATAAACAATAGTACTTAAGGTTGAGGGTCCATATCTGGGCTCTCTACTCTGTTCCATTGGTCTGTGTGTCTGTTTTTGTGCCAGTACCATGCTGTTGTGGTGATCACAGCTTTGTAATAAAGCTTGACATCAGGCAATGTAATGCTTCCAGCTCTGTTTTTCTTTTTCAACATTTCCTTGGCAATTTGGGGTCTTTTTTGGTTCCATACAAATTTTAGGATTGTTTGTTCTAGCACTTTGAAAAATGATGCTGGTGTTTTGATTGGGATGGCATTGAACATACAGATTGCTCTAGGCAGTATAGACATTTTAACAATATTAATTCTTTCGGTCCATGAGCATGGAATGTTTTTCCATCTTTTTGTGTCTTCTTCTATTTCTTTCATGAGTGTTCTGTAGTTCCTCGAGTATAGATCCTTTACCTCTTTGGTTAGGTTTATTCCCAGGTATCTTATGGTCCTTGGTGCTATTGTAAATGGAATCAAATCTCTAATTTCCCTTTCTGTATTTTCATTGTTAGTGTATAAGAAAGTAACTGATTTTTGTATCTTTCCACATTACTGAATTGCTGCATGAGTTCTAGTAATTTGGGGGTGGAGTCTTTTGGGTTTTCCACGTAAAGTATCATGTCATCTGCGAAGAAAGAGTGTTTGACTTCTTCTTTGCCAATTTGAATACATTTTATTTCTCTTTGTTGTCTGATTACTGTTGCTAGGATGTCTAGTACTGTGTTGAACAATAGTGGCAAGAGTGGGCATTCTTGTCGTGTTCCTCATCTTAATGGGAAGGCTGTCAGCTTTTTCCCATTGAGGATGATATTCATTGTGGGTTTTTCATAGATGGGTTTTATGAAATTGGGGAATGTTCCCTCTGTCCCTACACTCTGAAGAGTTTTAATCAGGAACAGATGCTGTATCTTGTCAAATGCTTTTTCTGCATCAATTGAGAGGACCATGTGGTTCTTCTCTCTTCTGTTACTGATTTGTTCTAACACATTGATTGATTTGCAAATGTTGAACCATGCTTGCATCCCAGGGATCAATCCCACCTGATCATGGTGGATAATTTTTTTAATGTACTGTTGGATCCTATTAGCTAGGATCTCATAGCAGCAATGTCCATTATAGCCAAACTGTAGAAAGAGCCGAGATACCCCCTCAACATATGAATGGATAAAGAAGATACGGTCCAGCAGAAAAAGACAACTATCATATGATCTCCCTGATATGAGGAAGTGGTGATGCAACATGGGGGCTTAAGTGGGTAGGAGAAGAATAAATGAAACAAGATGGGAATGGGAGGGAGACAAACCATAAGTGACTCTTAATCTCACAAAACAAACTGAGGGTTGCTGGGGGGAGGGGGTTTGGGAGAAGGGGGTGGGATTATGGACATTGGGGAGGGTATGTGCTTTGGTGAGTGCTGTGAAGTATGTAAACCTGGTGATTCACAGACCTGTACCCCTGGGGATAAAAATATATGTTTATAAAAAATAAAAAATAAAAAAAAAAAGAAGATACGGTCCATATACAATGGAATATTACTCAGCAATCAGAAAGGATGAATGCCCAACTTTTTGCATCAACATGAATGGTCCTGGGGGAGATTATGCTGAGTGAAATAAGTCAAGCAGAGAGAATCAGTTATCAGATGGTTTCACTTACTTGTGGAGCATAAGGAATAACATGGAGGACATTAGGAGAAGGAAAGGAAAAATGAATTAGGGTAAATCAGAGGGGGAGAAGAACCATGAGATACTATGGACTCTGAGAAACAAACTGAGGGTTTTAGAAGGAAGAGGGGTGGAGGGATGTGTGAGCCTGATGATGGGTATTAAGGAGGGCACAGACTGCATGGAGCACTGGGTGTTATATGTAAACAATGAATCATGGAAGACTCCATCAAAAACTAATTATATACTGTATGGCGATTAACATATTATAATAAAAATAAGTAAATAAATAAACAATAGTGCACATGATAGTAACAGTGTGTAACAGAAATGGTAGCAGTACCATATACAAAGTTATTAATTATCCTGTTTTTGTCATTGGTTCAAGAAGTGATGGCCTGTGAGGAGCATAGGCTTCCCTGAGCCCCATATTCTCTGAAATGAACAGTGCTGCTCCTGGTATGTGAATACCGCGAGGACATTGAGGTTACCAAGATTTTATTCTTGTAAATCACCTAGGAGCTCTAGAATTTTATGTTCATTTCTCCTTGGGCACCAGATTTGTTTTGCTCGAAGAACGTTTGGCATTGATTGTCAAGCATGACCTGAAGAATGCTCACTGGAGAGCTGCATTTGTCCCGTCCCCCTCCCCCGGTCCTCCTCCCCCCCACCTCTCCCACCCCCTCCTCTTCTCCGCCACCACATCCCAATATTCAGTATTTATCAAACGCCCGTTCTGTTTCACACTCGTGGTTGAATGCTCATTTTAGGGACCTGGTAGGGTTTTTGTTTTGTTTTTTTAATCATAGCATTGTCAGTTACTTTTAATCTTTCCATCTTGACTTATAGTCAGGCTTTAGGAGCTCCCAGAAAGAAAATGTCACTCAGAATGTCAGGGGCTTAGGATGCATGGGAATCCGTGATTGTCTCCGCACTAAAAACAGCTTTTTTCTCTAGTGAATTATTTATCCCATTTGTATTTCTTATGTGAAGCTTAGCTAGGCTTCTAAATGTGTCATTAGATGTCTGGATTGCCGTCTTGTTGCTCAGACCCATCAGAGCCCTAACCTTGCTCTCTCTTGCTGATTTATCTTTGACAAAGAGCATCTCCTTGGTCTGTGTGGTTGTTTATCTTTGACATCATTTCTTCATGGTCCATCTCTCACAGAGAGGATCTGAGGGAGAGGTCTTTCCTTTGGTTTGTGTCAGGCTCCTAGACGGTTGTCCTAATAGAGGCCGCTCAGCCCCAGGCATGCGGAGGCCAGAGGGAGGAGGAACAGGGCACTATTGGCAGCTTTGGAAGGTTCGAGAAGCGTGAAGAGCTCACAGTGTCAGCTCTGGAAGCTTCTAGAAGTGTGGAGAGCCCACAGTATCTTAGCTCCGGCCTTAGCCTGGCACTGACCACTGCCAGGCACCTCTTGCCCATGACCTTAGGTAATTCTCACAGCGGCTCTGGAAAGGAAGCTGAGGTTCAGAAAGGTTGATTGGTTATGCCTAAGGTCGCACAAGCGGTAATGAGTTTGGGCCCAGGACTGTGTGTTTTCAGATCTGTGTGCTTTCAGATTTGTTGTATTGACAAAACAGCTTTTAAAAAAAATATTACACTTAGATTTTTCCAAGAGAGGCAAAGGAAAAGAAAAGAAAGAAAGGAAAGATAGAGAAGAAAGTCCAGGTGAGTGTTTATTTCCTGTTATTTAAAGGAAGCTCATCGCTGTCTTTTGATGCCGCCAACATCCCCTTCTAAGCTGTCTCCCAATTATGGTTCGGACAGAGGCAGCATTCAGTGAGTATTGGTTGAATCAAGGCTTTTAGATCACGTAGTGAATGGTTTGTGTGTGCCAGCTATGTGGTATTGTTTTTTCTGTTTTCTTTTCTTTTCTTTTTTTTTTTTTTTACAACTATGCCCTTTTTATTTTATATTTTATTTTATATTAACACTGAGGAGATATAATCTTGTTTCTCATTTCTGGAACTTAAACAGGAAATTAACTGCAGGGAAATTAAGCAACTCGCCCAAAGTTTCTGTGGTTCCTTTGCCCTTTCTGGGTTGTTCACTCCTGTGTGCAGTCACTGGGAGGCCCTGGCTGGATGCTGGTGTGGCATCGGGTGTGGGTTGTCACGGGAAACACAGGGGCAGAGCACAAAGACGCGCACAGCTAACCCTGCAGTTCCACAGCGTGTCGGGGCTTTCAAGGGGAAGGGGCTCTGTTAAAGAAAGGCGGGGTTTCACTTTTGCCTGGGGGCTCCAGGAGGACCCCCTAAGTGGAGGGTCGGGGGAACCAAGACCCGAGTGATTGAGCATCCTTTAGGGGCCAAATGGATGGAGAACAGGAAGGGACATAGGTGGGCCCTTGAGGGTCTAGGAGGTGATGAGGCCAGCATGGCAGGGGCACGAGAAAGTGGGCTATAGGGTCACACCGAGCCAGCACAAGTATGTCCCAGAGCAGCTTCCCCCGTAAGCCTGATGGAGAGTCACCAGCAGGTGCGTTCGAAGCTGTAGGGTTAACTTGACAGCTAAGGTGTGAGAAGGTGCGGCGTTGCTCACACCAGATGTAAGCACAGTGCATTCCCAGGTGTGACACGGCTTCACGGGCAGCCCAGAGTCCATCCCAGGGAGTCCGGCCGTGGACAGCAGAGCGGCTGTTTCCATCGGCCATCACCAGCTCCCTTGGCCGTGGTCTGGTTGGGCTCCACAGGGGCCCCTCACTCAGGGCCCGTTTCCCAGGAGGACCCCCAGGCTGTAGCTCTGTGTGATGTCCCTCCCAAGGGCTACATGGGGGCCTGTGGAATCCAGGGACAGATGAGGGAGGATGAGTGGCACCTACTGACAGCTTGGAAGTGGTCTTTGTGGGAGAAGAGCCGTCAGCTCGTGGCCGTGCTGCTTCCTAAGACAAGGGAAGAGGGAGGATTGAGTTTTGATGACGGATCCAGAGGTGCATCTGGGCTGGGCGAGTTGAAGATGCCTAGAGACGCCAGATGGACATGTCTGTTCAGACACAGGCCTGGGGCTGGGAGTGGCAGGATGGGGACCCCAGAGGGAGCCCCTGGAGAGTGGCATCGAGGGGAGGGAAGCGAGACGGTGCCCTCTGGAACTGCAGCCTTTACATTGTCAGAAAGGTAACAGGAAACCAGGACAGTGAGAGCAGGAAAGCCAAGAGAAAAGGGATCCCAGAAGAAGGGGTGAACAGCTGTGTCTGGTATTGCCTTCAGTTCAGTCAGGTGAAGACTGGAAGGTGTCCTGTTTTTGCTGCCGGGACATGGCTGAAGGCCAGAGCAGTTTTGGGGAGCACGGGGCAAGTGCAGTGGCTACCATCACCACTGTGACTCACCCACTCTGCTGTGCAGGGGAGCAGCATACTAAGGGAGCCCAGGGCTAGGAGAAGGACATTTAGGGTGATGCCAGAGGCTCTGAGCATTCTGCGGGGGATGGTCTGCAGATGGGGGGAGGCTGAGAGTTTGAGGGGAGAGCAGGGACAGTTGCAGGGAAGAGGGTACTGAGAAGGTGAGCCAGTGCTCCTGTGTCGGCACAGGGGAGGGACTGGGACCTCCGGGAAGAAAGGTCCAGAGAACACAGAGATGTGTGCAGGGGTGTGGATGGGAGGTGTGAACAAGGCACGTATCTGTGTGATGCTTCTCAGGGTCGTACAGGTGAGGACATTGGGAAGAAGAGGGGAGGACTGTGGGAAGGTATGGCACAGTCCTGAAGAGTGGGGAGGTGGCTTACTAGCAGAAGCCAGAGAGTTACTGTGCAGGTAGCAGTCCCAGCCCAGCCCTGATGAGGGATTTGCTCCTGCAGGGATCCAGGGGGAGGTGCAGAGGCTGCCAAAGGCGGGTGTGTGTGTGTGTGTGTGTGTGTGAGGGGGCGGGTGGGGGGATGGGGGGGGCGGGAGTGGAGCCCAGGAGTGAGAGATCAGGTTGAGAAGCAAGACCTTCTGGTGTGAGTCTTAGCAGGGGCACTTACTGTCAGGTGACTCTGGGTGTCTTATTTATTAAGGGGGGGCTAGCTGTGGCTGCCCGCTAGGCTGCTAGGACAGAAGCTGGCCCCAGGCTCTCTGTTTTAGGGGAGCAGGAGACGGACGAGAGGTGTTTCCTATGGCTGCTCTAACAAGTGACCACACACTTGGGGGCTCCAGAGAACAGAGCTTCTTCTGTCATGGGGCTGGAGGCCAGAGGCCCAAAGTCAGTTTGACTAGGCTGAGGTCAAGGTGTTGGCCTGCTGCCTCCCTTCAGATGCTCTGGGGTGGAGTCTGCTGGGTGAGGCAGAAACCCCATCCACAGAGCTGTGCCCCGCTGCCCAGTTCCCACGAGGTGCCGGGTTCCTGCCAGCGGCTGACAAGCCAAAACAGGATTTTTTTTATGGGGGACAGAACAGGGACTGCAGTGGAGCAGAGCGGCTGTAATGCACATCTGGTTTCCATGGCAACCCGTATGGTCTGCAAGGTGAGGGTTTCTGGGAGAAGATGCTTTCCTCCTTCCAGCAGGTGCTTTCTGAGTCCCCGCTGAGTGCCTAGCACTGTGGTAGGCGAGGTGCGGGAGAGGAAGCTGAGAAAAGCAAGCAGCCCCAAGATGCCCTCCGTCTACCGGGGAAACGGGTCACAGATGGATAAATATAGCACCATGAGATTGTGCAAGCTGGAATAGCCTCGAAAGCCCCCATGCACAAGTGGTTTACACCTGGTCTGGTGAGACTTTGCCTGGCACAATGTGATGTTCTCCCTGACTTAGCATCCCACCTAATCCACACCACCCCATCCAGGCCACGAGGCTCATGCCTCCTCTTAGGGGTTTCTTAGAGATAAAAGGAATCACCTCAACTGTTGGAGTATCTGAGGGGGTCCGAAAAGAGCTCCCATCTCTCCTCAACCTGGAGTCCTAAGCCAGTTGGGCAATAAGACATACATCAGGCAGGGGCACCTGGGGAGCTTAGGGGGTTAAAGCCTCTGCCTTTGGCTCAGGTCATGATCCCAGGGTCCTCGGATTGAGCCTGAGCTTTCTGCTCAGCAGGGAGCCTGCTTCCTCATCTCTCACTGCCTGCCTTTCTGCCTACTTGAGATCTCTGTCTGTCAAATAAATAAATAAAATCTTAAAAAAAAAAAAAAAAGACATACATCAGGCATGTTCTCCAACCTGGCCAAAAAATAAATCAACCATCACTTTCATCTACACTGAAAAGCTAGGTCGAAGGATGTGGCTTTATGTGCAGGCATTGTGAGCCCTGCAGTGAGACACTGCTTGCCTCTCAATAAAGCCTACTTCAGGGATCGCCTGCTCCAGGACACCAGGTGCTGTGGCTGCTCATGCCGACTGCCAGCCCCTGTCCCCGCTTCAGTTCCCTCACAGAGCTCCTCCACACGAAGGGGCCCCAGGAAAAGGGAGAAGGGCATGGCCCCTCACCGGCCCTGGCCATTTTGATTCACCAGTCCCCACCCAATGGATCCTTGTCACAAATGGATCCTGTCCACACAGGCAGGCAGGAGAACAGCTGACTTTTCTGGGGATTGCGGTGCTCCTAGAAGATGTTTCGGGTCCTGCCCTGGGCCCACCACCTTGACCTTCCTCTATGTAGTTGGTCTGGCACCAGCCCCAAAGAGCAGCCCAGAGAGAGGCTGTCGGAAGCTACCCAGAAACTGCCTGTGCCCCAGGGAAGAGCATGCACATACCCCCCGAATCTGATTAATGCCCACTTTTCTTTTTTCTGTCGCTTAGCCAATTTTTTGAGTAGTAAATAATGAACGAGACAAAGAATTAGAGTGGCTCAAAAGACCATAACCGTGAAAATCAAATTGTTTTCTCATCCCTGCACTGAAGGCAGTCTGTTCCCCGTGCCAGGCATGGATCCTGTGGAGATCGTCCATGGCTCTGATTGTTTTAAATTATTTACTTAAACTCAATTTAGTTAACATATAATGTATTACTAGTTTCAGAAGTAGAGGTCAGTGATTTCATCAGTTGCATGTAACACCCAGGGCTCATCACATCACGTGCCCTCCCTAATGCCAGTTACCCCAGTTCCCCAACCGCCTCCCCTCCAGCAACCCTCCAGTTTGTTCCCTAGAGTTAAGAGTCTCTTGTCTCCATCTCCGAGTTCACCTTATTTTATTTTTCCCTCCCTTTCCCTATGTTCATGTTTTGTTTCTTAAATACCACATATGAATGAAATCATATGGGATTTGTCTTTCTTGGACTGACTTATTTCACTCAGCATAATACCGTCTAGATCCATCCACAATATTGTAAATGAAAGATTTCATTCTTTTTGATGACTGAGTAGTATTCCATCATATATATATACACATATATATATATGTATATATATATATATAGTTTGGCTATTGTGGACATTGCTGCTATAAACATTGGGGTGCACGTGCCCCTACGGATCACTACGTTTGTATCCTTTAAATAGATACAAGCAGAGCAATTATTGGATCATAGGGTAGCTCTGATTTTAACTTTTTGAGGAACCTCCATGCTGTTTTCCAGAGTAGCTGCACCAGCTTACATTCCCACCAACAGTGTAGGAGGGTTCCCCTTCCTCCTCATTCTTGCCAACATCTGTTGTTTCCTGACTTGTTAATTTTAGCCATTCTGACTGATGTGAGGTGGTATCTTATTGTAGTTTCGATTTGTATTTCCCTAATGCTGAGTGATGTTGAGCACTTTTTCATGTGTCTGTTTGGCCATTTGTATGTCTTCTTTGGAGAAATGTCTGTTCATGTCTTCTGCCCATTTCTTGACTGGATTTTTGTGTTTTGGGTGTTGAGTTTGATAAGTTCTTTATAGATTTGGGGTACTAACCCTTTATCTGGTAGAACAAATGCAAATATCTTCTCCCAGTCTGTAGCTTTTCTTTTAGTTTTGTTGACTGTTTCCTTTGCTGCAAAAGATTTTTTTAATCTTGATGAAGTCCCAATAGTTCAGTTTTGCTTTGTTTTCTGCGTCTCTGGAGACATGTCTAGCAAGAAGTTGCTGTGGCTGAAGTCAAAGAGGTTGCTGCCTATGTTCTCCTCTAGGATTTTGATGGATTCCTGTCTCACATTTAGGACTTTCATCCATTTTGAGTTTATATTTGTGTATGGTGTAAGAAAGTGGTCCAATTTCATTCTTCTGCATGTGGCTTTCCAATTTTCCCAACACTATTTGTTGAAGAGACTGTCTTTTTTCTATTGGATATTCTTTTATGCCTTGTTGAAGATCAGTTGACCATAGATTTGAGGGTCCATTTCTGGAGTCTTTGCTCTGTTCCATTGATCTGTGTGTCTGTTTTTGTGCCAGTACTATGCTGTCTTCATGATCACAACTTTGCAATAGAGCTTGAAGTCAGGTATTGTGATGCCCCAGCTTTGGTTTTCTTTTTCACCATGACTTTGGCTATTTGGGGTCTTTTGTGGTTCCATACAAATTATAGAATTGCTCCAACTCCATGAAAAATGCTGATGATACTTTGACAGGCATTGTGTTGAATGTGTAGATTGCTTTGGATAGCATAAATATTTTAATATTTGTTCTTCCAATCCATGAACATGGAATGTTTGTCCATTTCTCCGTGCCCTCTTCAATTTCTCTTGTAAGTGTTCTGTAGCTCTCAGAGTATAGGTCTTTTACCTCTTTGGTTAGGTTTATTCCTAGGTATCTTATGGTTTTTGGTGCAGTTATAAATGGGGTCGATTCCTTGATTTCATTTTCTTCTGCCTCATTTATGGTGTATAGAAACACAACTGATTTCTGTGCATTGATTTTATATCCTGTGACTTTGTTGAATTGCTGCATCAGTTCTAGCAATTTTTTGCTAGAGTCTTTTCGGTTTTATACATAGAATGTTGTGTTGTCTGTGAAGAGTGAAAGTTTGACTACTCCTTTAATTATTTGGATGCCTTTTATTTCTACTTGTCTGACTACTGAGGCTAGGACTTCTAGTACTATGTTGAACAGCAGTGGTGAGAATGGACATTCCTGTTGTGTTCCTGACCTTAGAGGTAAAGTACTCAGTTTATCCCCCACTGAGGATGATATTAGCTGTGGGTCTTCCCTGTATGGCTTTTATGATGTTGAGGCATGTTCTTTCTGTCCTTACACTGTGGAGAGTTTTCATCAAGAAAGGATGCTGTATTTTGTCAAATGCTTTTTCTGCATCTATTGAAGGGATCATATGGTTCTTGTCCTTTCTTTTATTAATGTGGTGCATCACATTAATAAATGTGCTTTTTGGATGTTGAACCACCCTTGCAGCCCAGGAAAAAATCCCACTTGGTTGTGGTGAATAACCCTTTTCATTTCCTATTGGATTCTGTTGGCAAGTATAGCTCTGACTGTTTTATGTGCATTAACTTATCTACTTCTCAGAGCAGCTTCTGAGCTAAAGACTATTTACAGATGAGGAAACTAAAGCACAGCGTGTGAGTCACTTGTCCAGAGTCATGCAGCAAGTAGGAGGATGTGAGCCGAGGTGGTCTGAGTGCAGAGCCCATGTGGTGGCCCTGTGCTCCCCAGCCCCCGGTGACTCTAGGGCTGTTAACTTCCCACACTGAGGGCTGCGTGCAAAGTTTACTGTAGCTTGAATTCTTCAAAGAGGAATTGCCTTATTGTGTGCTTTTCGTTGATGCTGTCCGATTGCCCACCATCGAGGCCAGGCCAGTTACTGTCTAGCATGGGGAGTCCCTGTGTTGCATACCTGAGTCACAGCAGCTCTAGATTATTCTATATGTGGCAGTCTGATAGGAAACCATGGCATTTCCTTGTAACCCTAATCTGCTTGTTTCCTTCTCATGCACGAGGCTAGACATCTTTTGCACACGGAAGAGGTATTTGTGTCTCCTTGCCTGGTGAGCAGAACATGTGACCTGGGTTTAGGCTGGACCGTTTGCACACAATGCTTGTCCCCTACTCCTGATCTGCCACTTAATCATCTTGACCTTGAGTACAATCCTGTGCCTCTGGGGCCTCATCTGAACCCAGAGTAGTGGGAGGTGAGGGTTTAACTAGATCCTCTATGCCCAGGGCTGAGAACCAGGGCTCTGGCGAGGCATGCGGCAAGTGATTGACCTGTTTCCAGACCCTATAGTTCATGGCTTTTTTCCACCCATGGGACTCCGTAGTTTCCTTCTATGACTCAGTCTCATAGAGTTCACAGGAATGGGCTGCAGTTACCCAGTGACTCCTGGCTTCTAATTCCTTGCTCTATCTGAGCATGTCATGCACTGTTCCGTCCACAGTGGGCATGAAGGCTAGCAGTGCTACTGTGGGTCCAACAAGCCAGCTCCTGACCCCTAGGGCTCAGAGTGTGCAGTCGGGGAGACAGGCATTCATGAGAGAATCACATGGAAAAAATATATGATTACATACGGTGCCGGGCACCATGAAGGAGGTGATCTCTGGTGCTCTGAGGACCTGGCATTAGAACCCTTCTTGCTGGGAGAGGTTTGTGTGTTGGAGGACTGGTGTGTGGTCGGTCACCGGGGAGGCTGACTGGGGGTAGCAGTGATTCAGGCAGGGGCTTAAGCTTCAGGAAACCCCAGGCTTCAGGTTTTTCCTGGGTTGTTGACCTGTGGCTGGGTGGGACGCTGTGGGCGGTCAGCTGGAGAGGGAGGACAGCCAGTTGTGGAAGCTGGACGGCTGGGCGTGAGCTTCAGGCTTTGATCCGGATTGGGGTCTGTCAGCCTATGAGAAAGTGAATACTGACCCAGAACTCTGCCCAGCCCCCTTGCTGCTCCAATTTCGGTGGGACTTGCAAAGAGCCTTTCTTTTCAAGCATTCATCGATTTTGTGTCATGATGCTTACCCAGGGATTTAGTTCAGACTTTTTACTTTGAAAATCTATGCTTTGTTGTTTTTGCTGTTTTTGTCTGTTTTTTCACAAACACATGAAACTCTCCAAGGCGCCTGGTTCACTCATGTGCACCCATCTCTTTGGGAGGATACTCCCTCCTGATTGCTGCGGTCTGTGTGGGGGCCAGGGGGACATCAGTTTGAGATTTCTGAATGTCATGGGTATTTTGATGCTGGGGGGCATCCACTGTCTAGCAGATGTGTTGTTACCAAAGATTATGATATAAGATGATCCTGCAGCCGGCAGGGCAGCCCTTCACAGCCCTCCTTCCTGCTTTGCTCACTTATTCCCTTGCCCAGCCAGTGTTTCCCGGGCACTTTCTCATTCAGAGCCATTTCCCATGAACCGTGGATGCTGAGCTGGGTCAAAACCAGAAACTCAACAGTTGACAGAGAAGATAGACTCTGACAGTCTTCGCAAGATGGTACAGGGTGCCGGTGGTAGGGGGCACTGCACGGGGTGGTGGGGAAGGGCTCCTGCTCTGACACCAGAAACTGGAAACAGGAAACTGGAGAGGCGTGGCCTCGGGCAGATGGAGGAGCCAGAGGAAGAGGGAGGGAGTCAGGCTCCCAGATAGAGTGTGACCCTTTGAGTTTAGGCTTTCCGTTCATCCATCTGGAAGACATTTAGCGAGCAGCTCCCCTTGCCGGGCACTCTCTAGATACAGCAGGGACCACAGTAAAGCCCTCACGCTCATACGCAGTCTGTGGTTGGGGGACGTAAAGTAAATACACGTGAAATATAAGGTGAGGAGTCCCTGCAAAGCCACCACGTGGAGTGGGAGCGCTGCGTTAAGTCAGTGCATGGGGAGCAGACTTCCTCACAAGGTGGTGTCCGAACAGGAAGCCCTGGAGGGAGCTGTGATGAAGGTGGCCCTTCCTCCCTGGGAGAAAAGTGAGGACGTCTGTAGAGTCTTGCTGCTACAAAGAATCCTGGAGATCATCTGGCCTAAACGGCCCGGAGTGGAAATGTTTTCTCTAGCACACCTCCTGCAATGGCTAACCCGTTTTTACTTGGATGTCCTGTTGATTGTGAGGGACCGCCATCCCTGGGAGATGGTTACAGGTTGAATTGTGCCCCCCCCAAAAGCATAAACTGAAGTCCTAAGCCCTTAGGTCAAGCGAATGTGCCCTTATTCAGAATAGCTTCTTTGCAGGTATGGTGGGGCTGAGGTGACATCTGTCAGGTGGGCCCTAATCCAGTATGATGAGTGACCTTTTAAGAATTGGGAAGTTTGGACACAGAGGGACAGCTGTCTGTGAAGACAGAGGCAGGAATCGGGGATTTCCTGAGCATTGCCAGCTAGGAGAGGGGCATAGGTTCGTAACCCTCAGAAGGAACCACCCCTCGTAACCCCTTGGTTTTGGTGTTGAAATCCCGTTGGTTGCGGTTTGTTACAGCAGTCCTGGGGTCAAGTACAGTTCTCCATCTCCATGAGGGCAGCTTGTCCTCCTTGAAAATACCTCCCGTTTTTAACCAGACACATGAGTAGTTCCATGTGAGCAAGCACGGGGACTAACCAGGCCAATGGTCTGCGTCGTCCTAACAGATCCTCGGCAGGGCCGCTCCCCACCCTGCCGTCTTGCCCTCTCACGGTCACCGTCTGAGGCCTGACTGTCACCCTGTCTTCACTGGCCTCCTGCACTGACCTCACATCCATCCCTGGGCCCTGGTCCATTGTCCATACACCAGCCGGGGGACTCTTCTCATGACCCTGACTGGGACATTTGCTGGAAGCCTTGTGCTGGCATGCTCTTGGTAAAACCCTAACCCTCACCACAGCCCGTAAGGCTCTGTGTCATCTGCCCAAGGCAGTGAGGCCCAGGTTGGAGATCTTTTGTGTGCACATGGTCACAATCGACAGATTTCTGTGAGGTGGTCATCAAAAAGACAGAGGGACTAGGACCACGATGGGAGCTGTAGGGAGGCGGATGTCAGGTGATGAAGACCTTTCTGTCTGAGCTCTCTGATGGTGGGAAGCCTGCCTGGAGAAGCGGGTAGCTCCCCAGCATCATGTGAATGTGTGTATGTGTGTATATGCACGTGTGTGCCTACACATGTGTACGTGTGTGTAGGTGTGTGTGTGTGCAAAGCAGAAGCTGGGGACTTGGCAGGGAAGGTATTAAGGAAATCTGAGCATTGGTTGGAAAGATGACCTAGCTGACATCTGGGGTTTATCTTATTTCATCTTTAAATGTTTCATTCTACAGTTTCTTTCAGGTGCTTTTCAGGTAGAATACAATCTGTCTTTCCAAATAAGAGTCGCATGAGTTATCTGTCTGTCTAGCCAGCTAGCTATAATCCATCTGTCCACTCATCCATTCATCGGGCCAGCCAACCAGCCACCCACCCACTAATGCCACCATCCATCCACCAGCCACCCATCCCTCCATACATACATATGTCCTTCCATCCACCTACCCTCCCATCCACCTATCCATCCATCTGTCCGTCCGTCCATCCATCCATCCATCCACTCATCCATCCATTCGTCCAAACATATGTCCTTCCATCTACCCACTCACGCATCCATCCATTTACCCATCTCTATGTTATGTTTCCTTCACATCTTCTTTTCTTTGCCATAAAGAATGATATCAGGGAAGACTATGGCAGACATACCCACAGCAAGAGCAATGTGAAACAGCAATTTCTAGCATCTGTTTTGTGCTAGGCATGGCTTAGTGCTTTTGAGCATGTTGGTGTGACTGTGGCAGTAGATAGAAGGTAGACTGAGGACTCTGAGGCCACATGCCGTGGGTTCAAATTCCTGCTCTTCCACTTAATAGCTATGCTACTTTCGACAAGGTATTTTAAATTCTCTGCACCTCAGTTTCTTCACTTGTTTAAAAAAAAAGTTAATCACCTACTTTATAAGATTAACTGGGTTGATATTCATAAAGCTATTAAAACAAAGCTTATACATAAAAGGCACTGCTAGTAATCCTCTTAATGATTTTTATTTGACATGGTTGATAGTATTCTCATTAACCAGGCTGGGAACAAGGCTCAGAGACATCAGGTAACTCCCCTGAGTTGCCCAGCTCTGAAGGGATGATGGCGAGATTAGAGGCTGAGTTGCTGTGACTCATAAGCTCATTGTGCTTTCAGACATGATGAAACACTCATCACCTTCTGTGATGAGGTGATTAGTGTGTGCTTGAAACGGAGCTGGGAGGAAGTTTCCAGGAGGATCAGAAGTGGGATGAAGAACGCTCATTTCTTTTTCTCTGTTGCAGAGGACTAGTGTGTGGGGGTGTGGCCAGCAAGTGGGCGGGGAGCGGGCCGGGGTAGGGATCTGGTGGCATCCTTTCTCCCTTCAAGGAGCAGGAGGCCAGGAGTGGGCGGGCCCAGCCAGGCTTCTGAACAAAGGAATCTACAGGAGGGAAATGTCACAGAGGACCACAGAGGACGGATGCAGACCGCTGACCCCTTGAATCCTACCATCTGTTTGAGTTTATACAAAACCAGGAGTATGATCTCATCATAACATTTACTGATGACCTGCTCACATACAGTGACTATTTTCACTCTGATTTAAGCTCTTACTAGTTCTAACAGTGAAGATAATCAGGAGGTATTTTCCCCACTTAATTTGCATTGTCCAGGCCCTCAAATTGACAGTTACAAATAGGATTTTTGGTCCTGGCATGGAACTCTCCTCCTTGCCTTATCAGCTGCCTGTGGAAATTGACTCCTAGGATGAAAATCCCAGTTTCCTTCGTCCTGATTGGCTTTCGTGGGTTCTCATTGGTTATGCTTACCCCAACTAACTTGAAGATACCGGATTTATACTGTGAAAATGGGCGTGGATTCTTCTTTTTTTCTTCTGAATTAATGATCCTCCATGCTCATGAGGTCTCTTTCATATTCAAGGGGACATTTTCTGCCTTGTGTGCAAATCCTGTCCTCATTTTGTGTTCTGACACCTACCTGCCGTTTGGCGAGAACTCAATTAATGTTTACATGAAATAAATAAGGAAAAAGGCACGAAGGTTATTCCCTTTTCTTGATCATCAGTAGCTAATCAAAGTACTAATCAGGTCTGGGGTAATATATGCTGCGCAGTTTCTTTAAGAAAGAGGTCGTCATAAGCGACCCTGTTAATAAACTTGAATGGTTTCTATTTTGTTATTTATTTATTAAGTGCCTCTTGTGGGGGACATCGTTTCATACTCCTATGGGATGACCCTCCTTTAAAACAGGAGAATGGTTGGTATGGGGTGTGCATGCTGCAGAACTAACCTTGGCAAATACACGCATCTTACAATCCGGTGACAAGATGACATTTTTGTGACATGGAAAAAATGGATATCCCCTGGGAAAGCAGTGTTTGAATCCTGCCAGCTCTGCCGACTTGTAGTAAGAATTCAGCCCAGCGTGTGTGACTCACAGGGGCTCTCTTTGTCTCATGGAACCATTAGGATTTTTTACGCACATTTCATTATAAACAATTTAAAATGCCACGGGAGACAGTAGGAGTTACCCCCTCAGCAGTGCACCCTGTCCCGGAGGTTGACAATGAATTCCTAATGCTTGTTTTTCTCTCTTGTGCCCAAGAGTTAGCTAATGAAGAGTTAGCTTCATTAGCTGCATGGTATTTTAATTGGTTTAAAGGGACATTGTTCTTTCCTTTGTGGCCTTGGGACATCCTGGCAGTTTTCACTGTTGTCCTTCTGACAGCTGATCCATGGTGATTAACATTAAAACTTAAAGGGAAAGTGCTTAGGAGATTGCCTCCCCAGGCAGTTGGGAAGGGCGAGCTGTGCACGATACTCTGTTCTGTAGCTGGTGTCCTGGGATGAAGATAACCAAGAACAGGGAAATGAGGGTGACTTGGAATGGACAAAATTCGAAGTACTACGCCGTGCATTTTAAAGATTGCTTGCTTGCTTGCTTTATTAATTTGACTTATTCATTTAAGAGAGAGAGGGCGCGAGCACATGGGTGGAGAGGGGCAGAGGGAGAGAGAATCTCAAGCAGACCCACCCCAAGAACAGAGCTCACTACGGGGCTAGATCTCATGACCCTGAGATCAGGACCTGAGCTGAAACCAAGAGTCAGATGCTCAACCAACTGAGCCACCCAGGCACCCCTACACTGTGCCTTTTATATTTCTTACTCTTGTAACCAGGAGCACTACCCTGTGAGGGTGGTCCCCTTTATGTTGCAAGTTCCCAGATCCCTTAGCTAGGAGGTGGTTTGACAACAAAGACCTACGGAGATGTCCATCTGTTCATCCCAGCCCCCGTGCTCCCGGTAAAGCACTTGCAGTTTACCCAACGTGCAGCCCCAAGATTTTCTTGTGCAAGTTAATCAATGAATCAATGCATGAATGAGGGAGGGCGGGCTTGGGCAAGGTGTATGAGTTTCATATTCAACAGTCACAAACGCCCACAAACTTGGTGGCTTACAACAACACAAGGGCCTTGTCTTACGGTTCTGGAGGTCATAGTCCCAAATGGGCCTCACCAAGAAAAATCAGGATGTCAGCTCTAGGGGACACTCCGTTTCCTTGTCTTTTCCAGCTCCTTGAGACCTACCCGACCCTCTCGCTGGCACAAGCCACTCCTTCCTCTTTGAAGCTGACGATGATTCCGCCAACCCCTGCCTCCTCCCTCCCTTCTCCTTCTGATCCTACTTGTCTTCTGCTCCCTCCCCTCCCTGGTAGAGACCCTTATTAGTCCTATTTCTGTGGTCAAGGTCAGCTGACAAGCAACATTGTTTCTTCTTTGCCGCGTAACCCGGTGCTAGTCGGAGATTCTGAGGATTAGGATGTGGACATCTTCAGGGGACCATTATTTTGCCTGCCATGAGACGCATCCTTAAAGATGTAGATCTACTGTGTCTGTCTCAGTAGAGAAGTCTTTTTTTTTTTTTTCCTGAGCCTTTGGAACATTGGTTCATTGAACATTTAACCATGCGTACTGTGCCCAGAGCATCTCTTGTGCTTTCCTCTTGCTTTGTGACCCGGGACACTCTGCGCGTGTGATGTTCAGTAAGTACTTGTGGGGGAAAATGAAAGATGAGGTGCATGAGCTGTTGTTTAAAACTAGACTAATTGGGTTGTGTCCAAAGGACACAGGAGCTGGTCTGACCTAAGATGGAAAAATCTGAGCATTGAAAAGAATAATACCTGCATTCGATTGAAACCCACTAAATCTATAAAAATCTGTAATTTCATAGCAGTACTGTGCAGAGGCATGGAATGTTCCAGCTGAATAAACCCTTGGACCTGGAAGATTCCCATAAGCCCCACCTTCACCCTCTGTATGCACATGGCTGGAGGGTAGGAACATGGCTTGCTGTGAGGACGCCAGGCAACCTTCCATGGGTGCCCTTGCCCCAGGTCACACTGTGCATGGTTTTTCCCCACGTGACACAGCTCAGCTGTAAAGGAGATGTAATCCACCTCAGGCAGGTGTGGGAGCTTTCCTGTCTTAAAAGCTTCATCCCCCTGGGGTGCCCGAATCTGCTGTAACAACTCACAGACTGAACATCCAGGGTCCCCACAAGGGACACGCCCAGATCCCAGTGTCACCTCACTCTTCCCTGTTAAATGTCCATGGACATCTTTGCTTTGCTTTCAAGTCCTCCCATCCCAAAGTGATCTACCAATCAGCTGTCATGTCCCCCCTAAGCCATGCTGCCTGTAACATATTTGATGTTCTTCCCCTTATGAGTTTTCCAGGTAAAGGTGATCCAGAGCTCAGACTCTCTTAGGGACTTGGCCAAAGTTTATCAATCTTTTCCTCTCATAGCAAACCAAACCAAACCAAACCAAACCAAACCAAAACAACAACAACAAAATAATAGGCCCACACTCGTTCATTACCATTGGAAGTTGCTATGACAACCAACCATCATTAGCAAAGGCTCAAACATCCTTTCTGTCTATAGACTTTATGTCAGAGTAACTGGATTATGGAAGAATCTCAGCTTTAAGAATGTGGTAGGGATAGAATTAGAAAATGTGCATTTTTCAACCCTTAATGAAATCGTGGGTTTAAGTGACAGTTACACGTGGATGCTAAAGCCATTAGGTGAAAGTGGATAGATTTCAACAGATCATGTTGACCCGCCTTGAACCTACTGATCTTAGTAGTGACCCGCCCTCTGACTAGATAGGAAGCACACGGTACCACTTACGGGGTATTTTGGACAGCAGATTAAGTCTGATTCTAATCAAGACCTAAGATCCAACTAAGACTTTACAGGATATACAGAGGCTAGAGGAACATTGACACCCCGTGAAAGGAATCCACCAAACCCAGAATGGGGGGGCATTCTGCAGGATAAATAGCCCAGCCTCCCCAACAGATCTGTGGCATAAAAGAGAAACAGGGTTGGGGGGCCAGAATAAAGTGGACTTAACTGACACTGGGGGATCTTGTTTGGTTCTTGAATGAAATTTCCAACTGTAAAAATCATTTTGACACATTTGAAATCATTTGACTAATGACGGCTATTAATTATTGGAGTTACTGTTAATATTTTCAATATGATTGATAATATATATGGTATGATCATGACATCAAGGTTAGGCAAAATAGATACACACACGTTGATATATATACACATGCTTATATAGGCTTATATCCTTGATGGCTAAAGGTGCACACTGAGGAATTTACAAGTAATGGGATTTGCTTTAAAAAGCTAAGTCAAGCAGAGAGAGTCAATTATCATATGGTTTCACTTATTTGTGGAGCATAACAAATAGCATGGAGGACAGGGGGTGTTAGAGAGGAGAAGGGAGTTGGGGTAAATTGGAAGGGGAGGTGAATCATAAGAGACTATGGACTCTGAAAAACAATCTGAGGGGTTTGAAGTGGCGGGTGTTTGGGAGGTTGGGGTACCAGGTGGTGGGTATTATAGAGGGCACGGATTGCATGGAGCACTGGGTGTGGTGAAAAAATAATGAATACTGTTTTTCTGAAAATAAATAAATTTAATTAAAAAAAAAAAAAAAGCTCAAACCCTGGAGTCCTGGGATCCAACTCGGTATCAGGCTCCCTGCTCAGCACTGAGCCTCCTTCTCCCTCTCCCTCTGCCTGCCATTCTCCCTGCTTGTGCTCTCTCTCTGTCAAATAAATAAAATCTTTTTAAAAATGCTTCAACATTAGGGTGCCTGGGTGGCTCAGTTGGTAAAGCGACTGCCTCCAGCTCAGGTCATGATCCTGGAGTCCCAGGATCGAGTCCCGCATCGGGCTCCCAGCTACACGAGGAGTCTGCTTCTCCCTCTCACCTTCTCCTCACTCATGCTCTCTCTCACTGTCTCTCTCTCAAATAAGTAAATAAAATATATTTTTTAAAAAGATGCAAAAAGCATCTTAAAAAAAATGCTCCAACATTAAGAGAGTAACAAAAATGAGTTTGGTAACTTGTGACAGTTTTTGAGGTTGGGTAATGAGTGCATTGGGAGTCATTACTTTTGTACTTGTCTCTACTTTTAAATGGTTGACAATCTCTGTAATAATGTTTTCTTAAGACACTTATCTTTTTACAACAAGATGCCACTTTCTCCCATCAAATTTTCAAAGATTTTTTTTTTTAGATTTTATTTATTTATTTGATAGGCAGAGATCACAAGTAGGCAGAGAGGCAGGCAGATAGAGAGAGAAGTGGAAGCAGGCTCGCTGCTGAGCAGAGAGCCCGATGTGGGACTTGATCCCAGGACCCTGAGATCATGACCTGAGCCGAAGGCAGCAGCTTAACCCACTGAGCCACCCAGGCGCCCCTCAAAGATTTTTTTTTTAAAGATTTTATTTATTTGTCAGAGAGATGGAGCGAGAGAGCACAAGCAGGGGGAGCAGCAGGCTCCCTGCTGAGCAAGGACCCTGGGATCATGACCCGAGCCGAAGGCAGATGCTTAACCAACTGAGCCACTCAGGCATACCTAATTATCAAAGATTTTTAAGCACTGTAGAGGGAGTGGTGAAAGAAGGATCCTACTGCTTTGCTCGGGGAGTTTTCTGGAAAGCGGTTTGGCAGAACATTCTAGAAGGCTTCGAAATGTTGCTCACATTTGATCCAGGGATTTCATTTGTGGATCTCGTGCAGATTATCATTGTGAATAGCAAAAGCTCTTTACGAAGATAGTTACTGCCAGATTATTTTAGGTTTTGAGTTTCTCAAGTAACCCAAATATGTGACACTAGAAAAATAGTTTAAATGAATCATGGGACATCACAAGGTGAACTATTTTGCAACCATTATTTTGCAACCATTGTAAAGGAGAACTTTCCAGTTTTGCTTTTTTTTTTTTTTAGATTTTTTATTTATTTGAGAGGGAGAGTATGCATAAGAGATGGACAGAACAGGATCAGGAGGAGGGGGACAGGGAGAGGGAGAAGCAGACTTCCTGCTGAGCAGGGACCTGGGGACTCAGCCCTAGGACCCTGGGATCATGACCTAAGCCAAAGGCAGACCCTTGGCCAACTGAGCCACCCAGGCACCCAACCTTTACAGTTTTTAAACACCCCCAGAAGATACCTGTTACAATGCTGATTGAAAAGAAATGGACAGAATTGTCCTTGCCTTTGTGTAAAGGCTATGCATCCATGGAAAAGCATAGGCACAGAAAAAAAAAAAATTGGAAGCAAATACAACCAAATGCATTCACTGGTTCTGTTGAAATGTTGGCGTTACAGTGAGTGAGATCTTTCTGTCTTTATTTTCCAGGTATTTTTAATCATGAATATAAATTAATTTTTTTCTGTGCATCATTTTATGTTTGTATAGATATATAATTATTATATATAGAGAGATATACTTATAATATAATTATAAAGGTATTAGCATACTTTAAAATTCACCCATCTTAAGGGTATAGTCTGATCTGTGACTATAAAACACATGGTCATACAACCACCGTCACAATCAAGTTCTAGAACCTGGGCCCTGTGAAACATCCCATTGATATTTCTTGAGTACACTTTATTTTTAGAGCACTTCCAGATTTACAGAAACATTGGGAAGCTAGTGTGGAAAGTTCCCACAACCCCTGTACTCAGATTTGCCTGTTGTTCACATGTTATACGATGATAGGCCACTTACTACAATCAGTGAGCCAATGTGATACACCAGGATTAATCGAAGCCCAGCCCTCATTCAGATTTCCATAGTTGATCTTATGACTTTTCCTTTTCCAGGATCCCATCCAGGGTACCGTACTACATTTAGTAGTTATACCCATAAGTTAATTTTTAATTAAAAAAAAAAGAAAAATTAATTTCAGCTTACAATCCTCCAAATATATTAACTATCCATTTTCTCCTCAGCCTTCTTATTGTTATTTTCACTTGTTTACAAGGACCAGGCCTTGTATTAGTTCTGTTCCTTGCAGTTTCCAGTGGGGCACCCTGCAGATTCCCTAAATGGAGCAGGAGGGAGGGAGGAAGAGGAGGAGGGAAAAGGGAAAAAGAAAGCCCTTACCTACAAGAAATAAAAACCTCAGAGCTCTCAGGGACCTTCGGTTTCTGCTGTGGCTTCATAAGTCATGTCCTCTTGACTTTTGTGTCTCCCAGGCTGGAGATTGCAACCCTGAACCGGGCAGACTCAGACCTGGAGGCTTGTCGAACCCAAATCAGCAGAGACATCATTGCCCTTTTGTTGAAGAACCTGACCAGCTCTGGCCACCTCTCCCCACAAGTAGAGAGGAGGATGGGTGCTGTTTTCAAAAAGCAGTTTCTCTTGCTAGAGAAAGAAATTCAGGAGGAGTATGATCGGAAGATGGTGGCCTTGACGGCTGAATGTGACCTGGAAATGAGAAAGAAGACAGAAAGCCAGTACCAGAGGGAGATGGCAGCGATGGAAGAGGCAGAGGAGTTGCTGAAACGAGTCAGTGAGAGGGTAAGGCAGCTTCGAAAGGAGGGTTTCACTCGCCTCTCTGCTTTCTCTCATACATCTGCTCATCCTTCCACCCATTCACCCACCCAGCCATCCTCGTTACCCATCTCTTCATCCCCCACTCCCTGCCCTTCCACCCACCTGTCATTCAGCCATTCATCTGTCCATTCACCCACCCACCACTCTTGCATCCACGTGTCCATCCATCCATCTGTTCACCCCTCCACCTACCACCCTTCATCCACTTGTCCCATCTACAGTCCTTCTCTCCATCCTCCCAACCACCACTCTTTGACCAACCTGTCCATCTATCCATCTATCCCTCTACCTCCACATGCTTCTGTTCCCCTGTCCATCCACCCATCCATCTATCCATCCACCTACCACTCTCCTACCCACCCATCCAACCATCTATCTGTCCATCCACCCATCTACCTACACTCTTTTGTCCATCTACCTATCCCACCTTTCCATTCACCCATCCATCTATCCATCCACCTATCACCCTTCCATCTACTTGTCCATCTGCAGTTCATCCATCCATCCATGCATCCATCTACCTATCATTCTTTCACCCACTCATCCACCCATCCATCTGTCCATCCACCTGTCTATTCACCCATCCATTTACCCATCCATCTAGTCATTCACTCACCTACTATGCTTCCATCCACCTGTCCATCTATACTTCCATCCATTCATCCACCTACCACTCTTCCATCCACTCATCCACCCACCCATCCCTCCATCCACCCACTCATTACCCTTCCATCTACGTGTCCATTCACCCATCCACCCACCCACCCACCATTCTTCCATCCACCTTTCCACCTATATACATCCACTCATCCATTTACCTACCACCCTTCCATCCAAACATCCATCCGTTCATCCAGCCACCTACCACCCTTCCATGTACTTGTCCATTTACAGTCCATCCATCCACCTACCCACCCACCACCCTTCCACCCACCTGTCCATCTATCCATCTATCCATCCATCCTTCTACCTATCATCCTTCTGTTCATCTGTCCATTTGCCCATCCGTCTATCCATCCACTTGTCCAGTCACCCATCAGTTCACCTATTCATCTATCCATTCACCTACCCACCACTCTTCCATCCGTCTGTCCGTCTATACATCTGCCCATTCATCTTACCTACCACCTTCCTTCCACCCATCTACCATCCATCTATCCATCCATCCATTCATCCACTTACCACTCTTCAATGTACTTGTCCATCTACAGTCCATCCATCCGACCACCCCCCCAACCATTCCCTTAACCTGCATTCCTTTTGTTCACCTGTGCACCCACCCGTCCATCTACATACCCACCACTCTTTCTTCTACTTGTCCATCCAATCATCCCAAACTTATTTAGAAAGATTTTATTGACCACTGTCTGCCTCTCAGTCACTGGACTAAGCAGTGAAGTACTGAGGAAATGAGACATGGTTCTTGGGTTCATGAAGTTCATAGTTTAATGAAGCATCTTCACATGTAGAAGACATGACCTCATTCGGTTATACTAGAATAGACATATGTTCACAGGTTCATGGGACATCATGGGGAGAGTAAAAAGGCTTCATTCATGGAAGAGTGCATCCATAGAAAGCATGGTTCAGGGAGGCTGTGATGTCAGAGTGTGTGTGTGTGTGTGTGTGTGTGTCCATCTGGGCTGCACTCTACTAGGTCTTGGAGCCCTCTAGCACCAGCTCCACTGTCAGACAAACCTGGACTCCCATTCCAGTATATTCCAGTTCTGCTCCTGAAGGGTGTAATTAGCACGACTAATTACAAGGCTGAGGGCGCCCCCTCTCTGCTGGCTGGGAGAGGAAGGAAAAGCTCCCTGGGGCAGGGGCTGCTCTAGGCTCAGTGCACAGTGCTCAGATGATCTGAGAGTTCTGACCCCTTAGGTTTCTCAGGGCTGACCTCTGTTGATCAGAGATGAAGTCTCATTTTTCTAAGAAATGCGTCTGTTTCTGTCTTGAGGGAATTGTGCCAGAGTTTTTTCCTGAGTGTGTCAAATCAAGCCTGATTTCTGTCTTCTTCTATGAAAGATTGGAGTTGTGCAGCCCCTGTGGCTTGAGCCCGCATTTCCAGGTCTGGAAACCTGTCATCTTGGGGAGGTCTAACACCTGCTTGGGAATAGGCTTCTGAACTGCTAACTTCTGCTCCCCAGACTGCTGGCTGGCACAGATATCCCCTGCCGGTGGACAGACAGGGCTGACAACTCATGGCTCTCAGTGGGTCATCAGCTGTCAGCCCTCACGCAGACACATTGGGCAGAGACCAAAAGAGACAAGATTCATACCGTCTTAGCCCTACATTCTCCCTTGCATTCAGTTCCCCTTACCTTAACATGGATCCCGTTTGAGGGTGAGGCTTGTTTTCTGCTTGGCTCCCGTATGAGTTTCTGTGGTTACTCTTTTTTTTTTTTTTATTAAGATTTTATTTATTTATTTGACAGAAAGAGAGAGAGAGGTCACAAGTGGGCAGAGAGGCAGGCAGAGAGAGGAGGAAGCAGGCTCCCCACTGAGCAGAGAGCCAAACTCAGGGCTCCATCCCAGGACCCTGGGATCATGACCTGAGCTGAAGGCAGAGGCTCTAACCCACTGAGCCACACAGGCACCCCTCTGTGGTTGCTCTTAACAAATGACCACAGGTTTCATGGCTCAAAACAACAGATTTTGATTCTATCACATTTCTGGGGGCCGGAAGAACGAAATGCAGGTGTCCGCCGGCACGCCCCCTCTGAAGTTCTAGGGGCGTGTCCTTTCTTGTCTCTCCCAGCTTCTGGTGGATCCAGGTGTTCCTTGGCTGGTGGCTGCCTCACTCCTGTCTTGACTTCTTGTCCTCGCATGGCCATCTTCCATCTTGGGACCGTCTGTCTCTTCTCTTATAAGGTTGCTTGTCTTTGGAGTTAGGTCCCACCCAAATAATCCATGGTGATCTCCTAAGTGTCGTATCTTAATTACATCTGGCAAAGATCCTCATTCCACGACAGCCTCAGTTGCAGGTTCTGGGTTAGGATGTGGTTGTGTGTCATGGTGGGGAGTGGGGGTGGGGAACACTCTTTCCACCACCAGAGTTCTGCCAGCTGACCCCCCCTGCCCACTTCCCCCCATGACTATATTGGTCCATGCGTAGTCTCCCTGAGCCTGGCACTTCAGAAACCGTGCGGAGCGCACAGTGCTGTGACAGCCCCTAAACCATCTCATGGTCTCTCACTCTCTTTTCTCAAATTTGTTATATCTTTTGTTCCTGTGGACACAGTGCCTGCTTGGAAAGTGTTAGAAAACAGGAGTCAGCAACTAGACCCATGAGCCCAGCTGACCTCTGGGTGGAGAATGGCTTTTATGTTTTTAAAGGATTGTAAAAAATCAAAACAAAACAAAACAAGCAGAGGAATATGTGACAGCAAACCCTAGGGGGCCGGCATGCCTTAAAATATTTATCCGGCCCTTTAGAGAAAAGCTTGTCAACTCCAGTTCCAAAACATAAAAAGAAAAACCTCGGGAAAAAAAATATATAGAACCCACATCACCATCCAAGGCAGACAGACGTTCCTTTGGTCTGGGTTTTGAGTTCCTGCTATGCACCTGACCCTGGAGATAGAAGGATAGTAAGACAGCCCCCACTCCTATCGTTCGATTTCAGCATATATTTTGACCTTCTGCGTACCTTTTTTTAAAAACAAAATCAGGTGCATGCAGTTTATAGAATTGTATGTTTTCACTTAATATGATGGTATAAACATTTTGTGATTGTAGTAAGTGCTCTCACATGTAAGTTTCGGCCACTGTTCTAAGCTCATTACACAGGCCTTCTATTCAGATCTTCACATCACCTCGGTGAGGTGGGAATTGACCGGATCCCACTTTTCCAGCTTAGGAAACAGATTCAGAGAAGGTCCCCTACCTGTGGACACATGGCTGGGGCCAAGACGAGGACCCAGGCAGCATGCACCCACCCCGCACCTGCCTACCCGCGTGGTGCAATGGTGTGTCATACGCCCTCACTGCTGTGGGCCTGGGTAATGCATCCTGCTGGGCTTCTGCCTTTAGCAAACTAAAGGCTCCCTGGAACAATGTAGTTTTAAGTGTTTCCCGAATCCTGGCACAGGTCTTAGGGCCACGAGGAGGGATCGCGGGACAGGGTGCTCCTGCTTCCCTGTGCACCTGCCCCCACACCCCAGTCTGCTGGCTTGCAGCAGGAGGCCACCATCACTCTGGGTCCCATGGGTCTCCCTGTTTAGACCAGTCGCCTTATCTGAGTCAATGTGCTGCCAAAAGTAGCATCTGAATGGCAACGTCAATAGAGGTATTTCTCTTCCAGCCCTTGCCAGCCACTCCATCTTACAAAACTGCCAATGACCTTGTAACTTATCTGTATATTTATCATAGTCAACTTTAAATAAAAGGTAAGGAAATATTTTGGACATATTACTTCAACAAGCATTCATTTTTTATTTTTTAAGAAAACTGAGCAGAATCAGGTTTTTTGATTAGAGTGTAGGAATTCTACTAATTAGAGAGGAAATCTGTTCACATTTAGATGCCTGTGTCATCTCATAGGGTTTAAGTGTGTCTCTGTTGAGAGGCCTTGGGGAGAGTGGTGGTGACCCTGGACTGCGCAGAGACAGCTTGGGTTCAGATCCTCACTCTCTTCTTGCAGAAGGTGCATTGGCTCGGTCCTCCTGGGTCTCAGTTTCCCCATCCTGCAGTTGGAGATACAGTTTTTACAATTGGGCATCTTGCTAAACTGAGTACCGGGAGTATAATTTAGTACAGACACAATTTTCTGTTGCAGTCTCACATTTTTGTTGGTGCAGAGTCAACAATGGCAAGTTGCTCTGGAACAACCTGGCCCAGACCTCTGATTCTATGTTCCCCCCTATTCTCTCCACAGGGTAAGTTACTTTTTAGGGAGTGCTGAAAACCAGGGGATAAACATGCCTCATTTCCCTGTAAAGTCCATTGTAGTCGAAAGTTCAATGGGGAGTTGGAGTCTGTGACCATGACTTCAGTATGTCTTTAAAAATGCATATTTGTTGCCAATATTTACAGTATAAGACTTCATGTAAAAATGCAGGCTTCCAGCTTCTCATGAAATGGGAGATGTACTGCACTGTGTCCAAATTCCTGCAGAGCCCTCTTTGGTGGGCTGAGTCGTGACTGGCCCTATAGGCAGGCCTTGTTCTCCACTTTGCCCCACTCTCCACCACTCCCTAATGGATCTCATACCAGGACCAGTCTCTCAACTTCCATCCACAAGTTGCCTTGCTCCTGCAGGCCCTTTGTGGCAGGGTGTGGGTGTCCCCCTGCTTTATGGCATAGCCTTCTTATCTGTGCCCCCGGGAGATTGAAATAGGTCAGGGGGTGAACACATTTCTGCAGGTCTCTGGACCCCTCAGGAGGCCAGTGTAGAGGAATTGAGGGGGGCTCCCATCATAAATTCGTGTTAGGGAGTGTTTAACCATGACCCAAGCAGATCATTGCCTCATGCCTTATTTTTCAGAAATATAAATCTAAACAAGGACAAATAACTTTATCTTGGGATTTCCGTGTGTGCACGTGCACTTTTTGTCCTGGCTGTGAAAAGCTATATGGATCTCACCCCATCTTTCATTCCTGTTAATTAAAATAAATTGAGATTTGCGGCTTGTCGAATTTCATACTGCCAGGAGAGAAGGTCACATTGATGAATGAATCAGCCTCACTGGGTTCCAAACCCTCCCTGAGAGCAGAATGTCCCTGCGCTCCCAGAGTCAGGGGCCTGGCCCCCTCCTGGCTGTGGGGGAACCGCATTCTGTACTGCAGATAAAAGCTGTGAACAACCACTCTGTCCAGAAGAGTGACTCACAGAAGTCTGATCCAATCCCGCTTATAAAATCAGCTTTGCAAAAAGGCCATGTTGTTTCCTGGTGACCGAGGCAAACCATGAATACCAGGGAGGCGCCCCCCCCCCCGGAGCTATGGGCAGGAGGGAGTTCTGGAGCTTGGGGGCTGAGGCTGTGCTGTACCCTGAGGGCAGGGATTGTCATGTGTTGGCTGCCAGCCTTTTGGGGGGCCCTCTCAAAGTAGCACTCTTCTTTGTGGGCCAGATTCTGAATAAATTGAAAGGTAAGGCAAAGGAGCTGGGAAGTTAGAAATCACCTTTATGAGGCTTCTTGAGTGATCGGAAGTGGAGATGGTAGGTCTGGGTGCTTAGCAACGTGGGTCCCCGACAACCCTGAGTGTCAGTGGGCATATGGTGCTCTGGTCCCTGATTAGCTGGAGGAAGTACAGCCCTCTCCGTCTGTCCTCACCACCCTCTGACTTTCCTGGGTTCCCACTTAGCCTGCACAGCCACTGAGACCATAGTCTCTTGACCTTGACCCCTCGAATTGCTGTGCCCTTCTCAGGGACACAAACACCTTCCCTTGACTTTGCTCCACCAACATGTCCATCATCTGTGGGACTCTAGAACGAGGAGCCTGAAGATTTGGTTTCATCTCCTCTCCTCTCCTGGCACTGCTGAGAGCTGGGGAAGAACCCATAGCTCCTTGGACCGTGTATTTCTTCACCTGACGTGGTCTGTGGCTGCATCCCAAATCTTAATGGCTACTTAAAAATAACTTAAAAATAACACCCACTTACCATCTCTTTCTTTGGCCAGCAGTCTGGACACAGCTTAGCTGGGTTATCTGCATGGTCTCAGAGGCCTGAAATCTGGGCTTCATTTGGGCTGTCTGGTGCTCAGTGCCCTGATCCCAGCTCATTCATTTATGCACGGAACTCACCTTGCAATGTGGACCGAGGCCCTCAGCTCCTGCAGGCTTCCCTTCTTCATAGGCTGTTCTCAATTCTTCAAGGCCAGCAGGAGAATGTCTCTCAGTTCAGGAAGGCCCAGTTCCTCCTTAAGTCAGACCCAGGATCATTTCTCCTCTGGTTAGCTCAGAGTCTACTGATTAGGGACCTCAATTACATCATCAAGATCTCTTTACTTTTACCGTGTAATAACCAGATCATGGGATGATGGTCCGGTCGCATTCAGAGTTTATGTCCACACTCAATGGGGAAGGATTTATACAATGTGGACAGCACAGGCCAGGTATCAGGGGGCTGTCTTAGAACTCTTCCTTCCCAGGAGGAATTAACTGCACTCCCCTCCTGGGGCATGAGTCTTTTGCACTAGCCGGAGTGAGAAGGTACCAGAAACCCAGTCCTGGCATGTCTCCTCCTTCCTACCTTCATCCTGAGCACATTACAGGCATCCAGGAACCATTTCTTAATGACTCTGCCTCCTTTCTTACCCAAATCATCTCAACTTCGGCTTGATTTCAGGTATTTTTCTCTTCAACTAAGTCAAGTGCAAAAGATGATGGAAATAAGTGGGAGAGTCTAACAGCATGATCTGTTAATGTTTCCATTTTGCAGACTATTTTCAGGCAGTTTTGATTTGCAAATTTCTATCCCTGTGAGTTTTCTGCTTTGAGACTGCTCTGAAAAACAATAAGATAGCAGGGAAGGACAGGGTGCTGCAGTATTTCTCAGAGCTTAGCGGCTTTATCATTGCCAGTGTGGGACATGTGTGTGTTCCACATGAGTATGTTTCCTGTGTGTTGTTGTGCATATGTGTATGCACTGTGTGCTGCTGTGTGTGTATATGTGCTGTGTGTGCACTATACATTGATGTGTGTATGCATGTATGCACCTGTGCACACTGTGTTGCTATGTGCATGTATATTGTGTGCTCGTATGTGTATGCATGTGTGTACCTATATACATGTGCATGTGTGTATGTACTGGTGTGTTGCTGTGTACATGTATATTTTCCATGTGCATGTGCATTATGCTCATGCATGTGTGCGCATGTGCTTATGTGTGTATGCATTGTGTGCTGCGAGTGTATATATGTGCTGTACATGTGTACACGTGTGTATGCACTATGCACTGCTCTGTGCATGTGTGCATGATGTTTATGCACTGTGTTGCTGTGTGCATGTGTATTTGCTGTGTGCATGTATGCATGTGTGTGCCTGTATACATGTGCATGTTTGTATGCATTGTTGTGCACATGTGTATTTGCCATATGGGTATGCACTATGTTCATGCATGTGTGTGCATGCGCTGTGTTGTGTGTACATGTAAGCATGTGCATCTGTGTATGCATGTGCAGGCACACACAGCACATATACACACAGCAGTGCTGTGTTCACACACGTATGCATGCATGTGCGTTTATACATTTGCATGTGTGTATGCACTGTGGTGCTGTGGAAGTGCACAGTATTCCCATGTACATGCATATTTGCTATGTGCTCGTGTATGCATGCATGTGCCCATACACATGTGCGTGCGTGTGCACACTGTTGCTATGTGTGTGTGGGTTCATGCATGTGTGTTCATGCACGTGCATGCCTTTGCACTTGCATACGGGCACATGTATGCGCATGCATCTGTATATATGCGTGCTGTGTGCATGTGTGTGCTTGCATATTGCCTGGGTGTGCCCGTGCGTGCCTGTGGGTGTGTCGTCTCTCACCTGCTGCCCCCTCTGCCCACAGTCTGCTGTGGAGTGTAACGGCCTCCTGAGGACCCTTCACAGCCTGGAACAGGTGCACCTGAGGAGATCGCTGGCTCTGCAGCAGGAGGAGGACTTTGCCAAGGCTCACCGGCAGCTGGCCGTTTTCCAAAGGAATGAACTGCACAACATCTTCTTTACCCAGATAAAAAGTGCTATTTTCCAAGGGGAACTAAAGCCAGAGGCAGCTAGAATGCTCCTGCAGGATTATGCCAACATACAGGTAAGGCTTCAGGTCAGGCTCGTGGCGATGGGAGTGTGACTTCCCATAACCATGCTGGTGATTTCTCCTCTCCCGAACTCTGTCCTGTCTCTTCTCTTGGTTGTGGAGCATGAATGCACCACCACCTTTTCCTTCTGCCTCTGGACGTGCAGATGAGTTTCCAATAAATGGGGCCATTAATAGCTTGAAGCCCAGGCCTGGGACTCAGGTTGACTTGGATTTGATTTCCAGTTCCACCGGCCATCAGCTCTGTGACTTTAGGCAAATGGCCTGACTTTCCTGAGCCCCAGGTTCATCACATGTAAAATGGAATAATAGAGCTAATGCTCGGAAAGCTTGCGCTTGGCACAATATACATTGAATCCATATGTTAGTGGAAAACACATAAATATACATATGCCTCTGCGTGTGTGTGTGTGTGTTTGTGTAGACCCGGGCCTTGCAGTCCATGTCTGCAGATGCCTGGGGGCCTCTGTGTGTGTTCTTCTGTGTCAGTCTGAGTGTGAATATTATTAATCCAAATGGAATTAATTACTAAATGGTCACAAAAATAGTTGACTCAAGGCCATCATCATTGTTGGGGATTTCTCAGGCCCGTGTGGAGTATTTTACATACACATGTACACCTCTAGTGTGAAATCACTGGTGTGCGGTCCAGTAGCAGATCTCGCGTCCCCCTGGGGTGAGGGTGGTGAGGAGCAGGGCTGTGCCAGAGGAGATCGAGTGACCATCCCCAAAAGTCTCCCAAAAGTGAGTCTTGCAGGATGAGGGAGCCTCTCTTGGGAGGCACGGAGCATGGAGAGAACGAGCCAGCCTCTCCATTTTGCTCTAGGTTTTTCCTGCTCCAACCTCAGTGAGAGTAACTAGAGCAAGAATTCTATTCTCAGGTGGGCATCCAGACCCCAAGGCATCATGTGGGTCTTGATGGATTTTGCCGTCATTTTTCTCCTCGTGATGGCCAGTGGTTGATTCTCAACCCTGGGACATTCGAGCTTGAATGTGTGATTGTCAGTCATAACGGAGTCAAGAAGGAGACACCCACGGGTGATAATGGTAGCAGGACACGGGCATCTTTGTCCCCAGCTGCTGGGGTTTTGGAAGACAGCAGCTCTGCTTCTCCTTATGAGCACAAGACAGCGGTTCCCGTGGATCTGGTTTTGTGGAGAATAAGAATATTACCTCCGTATTCCCGTTATATGGATTCTGCTGCCAGCGAGTCAGGGAGATACCAGTATTCAGCCACATCTGACCGACCATTCTGCTTTTCACTGTCTGGACAGTGCACATTCCCAGGCATCAAGAACTGGAGATCCCACATCTTTGGTTAGAGAGGAGACTGTCTGTGGCATCATACATATCTTGCTGAACAGAGCATTGATCTTTTTGGTGGCCCACTGCAGGGAGACCATTTCCACAGATGGGAAAAGACAGCAGAGCCATTCAGGGTGATGATAGTCCACTTGGGCTAATGTTTTAATTACTACTGGTCTGATTGCCACACCACTGATCACAGCTGCATTTTGGAGCAGCCTACTATGATGCTAGAGCACAGGTGCTGGAATTAGATTACGGAGTTAGAATCCCTGCTTCACCACCTACCAGGAGTACGATGCAGACTCAGTTTCCTCATCTGTGAAATGGGGATAATAGTACTCTCTCTCTACATTAAGTTAAATAAGGCATGAAACACTCTGAGCCCAGTGCAGGGCCCAGAGAAGACTCCCCAGTGTAAGGTAGATTATCTCTGTCTTGTGTTTGGGGTTCATTATCTTGATTTCCATCTCCACCACGAGTGTGGAAGTTCTGGGGGTCAGGGCTGATGGCTGATATATCCCAGAACATAGCACCCGTGTCGGTGCTGGGTTTTGAGAGCCCCGTGGGCGAAGGCTGAGTGACTGGGTGAGCTTTGCATCCCCTTTCCTAGGGCAGTAACGTTGTTTTGACAAGTCCTAACTCTGGGTCTAGAAAGCACTTTTCCAAGCTCTCATTCCTTATTAATAGGTCATTTTCTTCTAAGCCTTTGTTAAGAATGGTGCATTTTAAGGTGTTAATCCCCATGCTTCTATGCCTGTGTGTTTTCTTCGGGAAGGAAAGGTAATACTTAATGTCTAGAAAGAACAGTCTCTAAATTTTAATCAGGCATATTTTCTTGATTTTTTTTTTTTTAAACAGGAGAAATTAGAAGAGCTAATGGATTTTCTCCAGGCCAGTAAGAGATACCATCTAAGTAAGAGATTTGGCCACAGGGAGTACTTGGTTCAGAACATGCAGTCGTCAGAGACCCGTGTACAGGGCCTTCTGAGTGCTGCTGATGCTCAGCTCAACCTGTTCATCCAGAAACATGAGCGGTAAGACTCAACAGCCATCCCAGAGGATGCACAGGAAAGGCCTTGCCCTGCTGTTCTCCTTAGAGACCCCCCAAGCCGCTCGGTCAGCAAATGCACTGACGGCTCCTAACTTACTCCTTGAGAATTCTCTAGGCGTAAGAATCTTTTGCGCAGTAGAATTTCTAAGACCTTTATGATAACTGGGACAGCCATGTGGTGAACCTTCCTTGTGCCCTTCATTCAGCCTCAGTGGCCAACCCTGATGTCACTCTATAGCTCTACCCAGAGTCATCTTTTTTTTTTTTTTTAAAGTATTTTATTTATTTATTTGACAAAGAGAGCGAGAGAGCACAAGCAGGGGGAGCAGCAGAGAGAGGGAGAAGCGGGCTCCCCACTCAGCAGGGCTCGATCCCAAGACCCTGAGATCGTGACCTGAGTTCAAGGCACCAACTGAGCCACCCACATGCCCCCCCCCCCCACCTGGAGTCATTTTAAAGGAAATCCCCTACATTTCTCTAAGAAATCGGTGGAGGAGGCTTATGTCTGCTCAGTGGTGGGAGGGCCCTCTTCCCCTTGAGCACAGACACTCTGCCAGCTCTTGTATTCACCTTGGCAGTGAAGTCCAAATGCACAGACGCTTGTTGTATGTTGTTTTCAATTTTTCTCTGCAGGCCCCGGGGAACCATGCGGTCAGTGGTCATGCAGGCTCAGAGCAAGGCAGCCTCGGCCCCTCTCTGACCTTTGTTCCCAGCTGGTCTTTGGGATGCTTACTTGCAAACAATGACTTTTATTCTCTTTGGTTATGGGAAGCTCTAAAATAAATAGAGGCATGCCTATGAAGTCAGCTTTCCCAGACCACTCTGTGGTTTTAGGAATTGGTTCTGTCACCTTGGTGATTTTATTAGGACTCTGTGGCTCTCTCACTCAGTTTAATGAGGATTCTGTAAGGCGCGGTGTACTTGAACGCTCACTACCTGAAGATGCTAATGAATTTGTCACTGCCGTTGCCTTGACACTCGTGATTAATTTTCACTCAAGTGAAAGAAACAGTTCCTGGCCTTGAACCAAAGCACCTGACAGTTGGTTGTACCATTGGGAACAGTTGACAGGGAGGTGTATTTTACCTCTGATTTTTAAGTTCTATTTTAAAAATTTGGCACAGGGACATCTGGGGGGCTGTGTGGCTCAGTCGGCTAAGCATCCCACTCTTGGTTTCTGCTGGGATCATGATCTCAGGGTCATGAGATCAAGCCCCATGCCAGGCTCTGCACTCTGCCCGGTCTGCTTAAGATTCTCACACTTTGCCTCTCCCTTTCTCTCTGCTCCTCTACCCACTCATGTGCTGTCTCTGTCTGTCTCTTCTCTCTCAAATAAATAAAATATTTTAAAAATATAAAAAAGTTTAAAGTTGGCACAGACTTACATTTCTTTTTCTTTCTTTCTTTCTTTTTTTTAAAGATTTTATTTATTTGATAAATAAATAGGCAGAGAGGCAGGCAGAGAGAGAGGGGGAAGCAGGCTCCCTGCTAAGCAGAGAGCCCGATGTGGGGCTCGATCCCAGGACCCTGAGATCAGGACCTGAGCTGAAGGCAGAGGCTCAACCCACTGAGCCATCCAGGTGCCCCCAGACTTACATTTCTTAAGTATGTATCCATCATTTATTCAGTTACCTATTCATTCCTTCAAGAAGCTTCCATAGATATCTACCCTATGCCAAGCAGGAGACCCAGTCCAGTGAAGCAGATAGACCGGGAATAGTCTTGGTGATAGTGATAGTAACAGACTGTGTCACTCAGGCTTCTCCAGAAGAACAAGCAGTGAGATAGATATGAGGGCTTGGTGCACATAACTACAGAGGCTGAGGACTTTTACCACCTGCTCTGTGCCAGCTGGAGACTCTGGAATGCTCTCGAAAGCCAGTGGCGTAGTTCAGTCTGAGTCCAGAGGCCTGAGAACCAGGGGATCCCTGTCCGAGGACAGGAGAAAGTGAGAGGAGGTGCCCAGCCAGAAGCCCTGAAGCAGGAGAAGGGGGCAGTTTCCTCCTTCCTCCACCTTTTGTTCTATTCAGTCCTTTACTGGATTCGCTGGTGCCCCCCCAACATTGCGGAGGGCGGTCCCACAATTTGAGTGCTAATCTCTCCTGGAATCGCCCTCCCAGATGCCTCTGTGCTCAGTGTTTAATGTGGGTGCCCTGTGGCTAGCCAGGTTAGTGTGAAGAATTAACCCTATAGGATATTCCCAACATTTACCTCTTGGACTTTGCTGTTGACAGTCCCATCACCCCCAATTCCAAACCCACTGTCTCCTCTTGGAAAACTGTACCTAGAGTGCCATGGTTCTCAGGGTGCCACTTTCTCCCAGAGCTCTTGCCCAGTTTCTGCCCAAACAGGTGATTTCTGACGTCGAGCTTTCTGGGCAAGTCTCTAGGGATGCCAGCCTTGTCCTTCCTGTATTCTGGGACTGTCTCAGCTGCCTGTTCTGCTGCTCCTCCTTCCGGGTAAAGACTTTCCCTGATCAGCCCAAACGAAGACGGAGAGGAACATGCAGCCACCACAGCAGTCGGGCCAAGGCTGGGTGTGGAGGGTGTGTCATCCTCCTGCGTCTCTCCTAGAGCGGGGTACCTGGATGAAGAGCAGACGGAGGCGCTGCTGGGGCGCACTCAGACCGAAGTCTTTTCCATCAGACAGAAGCTGGACAATGACTTAAAGCAGGAGAAAAAGAAGCTGCACCAAAAACTGATCCTGAAGAGAAGACGAGAGATGCTCCAAAAGGTATGTGAGCAGTAACATCTGTGGGGCCCAAGGCCACATTTCTCTGACGGTCAGAGCTGACCGTGTTTGGCCACCTGGACCATCCCATGTCCTTCCAACCCAGGACAGAGACAGTCTGCAAGTGCTCTGTGAAATAAAAGCACGACAGACATCTTTGTTATGCTCGCCTGCGTTTCCTCATCCCCCGTGGCACCTTCACACCTGTGGCTCTCTCTCGGGGGATCTTCTGACCTGGGCTCGCCTTCCTGAAAGTCCTCCCCTGACCTCCTCGTTTCACTTGTGTGTCACAGATCTCATGGTGTTTATTTTCCCCTATAAGCTCATAGGTCCTCTGCTCCCGGAATACGAATTAGCAGCAGACGTTCACAGACGTGAGCTCTGACCCCCGGGCGCGCCTCTGAGAACCACATACGTGTTAAACAACTCACTGAATCCCCCCAGCTACTCTGTGAGGTAGCTCAGCCCCTTTTACAGATGAGGATGTGGAGGCACAGAGTTCTAGACCTTCATGTTGGGCCCCTTAGTGTGTCCTCAGAGGAGCCAGGCTGGGAACCCAAGTGGTCTGTTCTTGGACTTTACCTGCTCAACAAGTACGGGTCCAATACATGTTCAACAGATGGAGTTCTCGCTCTATTTAGGGTTATCTTCCTTTCTTTTAGAGAGCATGTGAGCAGAGGGGGAGGGGCAGAGTGCAGGAGAGAGAATCCCAAGCCGACTCCCCAGGCTGAATGCAGAGCCCCATGTGGGGCTTGATCTCATGACCCTGAGATCATGAGCTGAAACCAGGAGTCCGACGCTGAACTTACTAAGCCACCCAGGCGCCCCTATTTCGGGTTCCTTTCTTAAGGACAGCTTTCTGAGTGTGTGATGGCTGGGAGAAGGCTGTCTCCATCCCATGCTTCCCCTGCGGGTCTCCACGCGTTTCCCAGACGGCTGTACACACCCAGCCTGTCCCCGCTTAATTTTCTCCTTGAAACCCCTGCAGCACAAGGAGCAGCGGAAGGAGCAGCTGTCGCTCGGGGAGGCCCTGCGAGCTGCAGAGGATGCCGGCCAGTACCTGGGCCGGTGGGGGAGCCTGCTGGCGGAGCAGGGCACGGCGCTGGAGACGCTGCAGGAGCGCCTGGACCAGGCTGCCCTGGAGGAGCTCAGGGCCCTGACGCTATCGCTGTCCGAGAAGGCCACCGAGGAGCTGCGGCGCCTGCAGACCTCGGGGATGACCCAGGAGCTGCTCAAACGTGGCGTGCCCTGGCTCTTCCTGCAGCAGATCCTGGAGGAACACAGCCGGGAGCTGGCCTCCCGGGCCCAGCAGCTCGAGGGTGAAGAGAGGGACAGGGACCAGGAGGGCGTCCAGAGCGTGAGGCAGAGACTGAAGGACGACGCACTGGAGGCGTCAACCGAGGAGCAGGCGGAGCTGAGACGCTGGGAGCACCTGATCTTCATGTGAGTTCCTCCATTCCTTGCTCCGCCCCCAGGGAAGGCGGGGCCTGCGGGGGTTGTAGGGACCGCCGGCCCTGCCCTCAGGAGGCTCACCGCAGGTCCTTGCTCACCTGAACTCGCAGCACCAGGGAGAGGGCCACCCCGGTGCCCAGTGTGAGCAGCCAAGGCTGGTGGGAGGCAGGCTGTGTAGCAAGAAGTGGGTGAGGTGCCTCGGGTTCCCATGGGAGGTCGTGACGGGAGCGGGGGGGCAGCTGGAACCTACCACTCCTGCATAAGCAGGAACTGCAGTGGGTCCCCCTTGCTCGAATGCTCATTTGATAGAGGGGCCTTATCCCAGGGAGCGGACTGGAGCACAGAACTAGTGGGGGCGGGGGGCATTCCGAGCCTGCTGGGTTTCACCGCATGTCAACGACGTGTGATACTGGGCCCTCATTTGAGGCCTTACCCTCACCATTTCTGCACTGACCCCTTCCTTCCTTCACCGATTCGGTGCTTGGGCTATTTGCTTCATTCTTAACTGGAGAACCGAGTAATGACATCACTTCTGAGTAGGAGTAGGAGGTGAGGCTGCAGCTGGCCAACTCTCCAGGTGATACTAGGAAACGTTGGATATATGGCACAGCTACTGTTTTTAAAGACACGGGGACACCATGAGAGCCATGAGTACCAGCTGAAGTCGGAGGGGCCAGAGCCCCACGGCCCTTCCCTCCTGACAGTAGTTACCAGCTCTCCACGCAGACTGAGATCCACGTGGCCCAAATGGGACACATTTCCTGGTGTAGCAGGGACCCACGAAGCTTTTGGCAGTTGGTTGAGGCTGGCCCATCAGATTGGAAACTGAAGGAGTTCCAACAAGGCTGGTATGGAGCTGTCAGTCGGAGCGAGATGTGGCCAGTGTCGACCAGAAAACCTAGATTTAAATCCCAGCACCACCATCTGCTGTCTGAGTGTAGGAGAGTTACTTAACCTCCTTTGCCTCATCTGTCTTGCCTTAAACAATAATACTACATCTTTTAGGGTGCTTCCAGCAGCCCATAATATTATCAGGTTGGTAAAAGATGAAGAAATTATTTTATAAGGAGGAGTCAAGTGGTAAATTCTTCCCATCTTGATTCAGTGGCTCAATGATTCCATCAAGGACCGAGTTCTGTTGGTTTTTCTGCTCCACTATCCTCAGTGTGCCCCTCTGGTCTTTGGGGTCATCCCTTCATGGCTTCAGGATGGCTGCTGTGGCGTCAGGTGTCACACTCATCATCTCTTTTTAACATCTGAGCAATCACTCCTTCTGATACCACTGGTCAGGACTGCCCAGGGCATAGGCCCATGCTGAAACCATTCAGCAGGAAGGAGAATGCAGTGACCATGACTGTCAGAGACCAGAAGGCTGTCAACTTTTTAAATGAAGAGCAGGTAAGTGTAGTCACTGAGGACTACCTGATTTCTGTTGCAACTACCCATCTTGCCATGGTAGCAAGAAAGCAGCCACAGACAGTCTATGAACTAAGGAACTTGACTGCATGCTAATAAAACTTTATGAACAAAAACTGACCAGGGGAGCTGGACTTGGTCCACCAGGCCAACATTTGTCAGGTCCTGCCTTAGACCAGTTGTGGCTTCCTCCCTAGGGCTGTGAGGGGTGTTCCCATCCCCAATGTCGTTAGAGGGCAGCCTCTCTAAACAAACAAGGCGCAAGGAAGTGGCTCTGGGTTAGGCCATCAGCCATGTCTAACAAGATGCCACCTTCATGGCATCAAGGAGGAAGTGCCTGAGTTCATAGATTTACATCTTTTTTTTTTTTTTTTAAAGATTTTATTTATTTATTTGAGAGAGAGAGAGGTCACAGGTAGGCCGAGAGGCAGGCAGAGAGAGAGGGGGAAACAGGCTCCCCACTGAGCAGAGAGCCTGATGCGGGCCTCGATCCCAGACCCTGAGATCATGACCTGAGCTGAAGGCAGAGGCTTAACCCACTGAGCCACCCAGGCGCCCAGATTTACATCTTTTAACACGACCCATGATCTGCATTTGGTGGTTAGTAATTAGCAGCTGCTACCCTTGTCACCATCATTCCTGTGCTGGGAGGATTCTGATGATCAGGAGAAAAGACACCTAAAGAGGTAGATCAGGACAGGCAAGCATAGGCAGGTAAGGGTTCTGGGCACACTGAAGGGTCCAGGTCTCTGCCAGTCTTCGCGGGAGGACTGACCTGGCACTGGGAGCCAGAGATGAGAGGCCATGGGCCACTGGTGCTCTGCTGAGGGTGGGGCAAGACCCAGTGGGGAGCAGCTTGATAGGAGGTCCTGGTCCATATCTGGGTGTGAAGTGGGGAGACCAGTGTGACTGCTGTGAAGGAACAGAGTTAAAAGCCATCACCAGCAGTGCAGGGGCCCTAACCCATAACCACTCTCTTCTCAGCCTGTTTATTTAGAGCAACGAAGTCACTGTTTCCTTGCAAAGATGTGGTTGTACCCATTTGGCAATGACAGAGAGCGGCTTCTCCCTTTCCCTACAGACCTCCCAATCAACATTCTTGAAAGTTGCTTTTCCTTTCAACAAACCAACCAGCCAACCCAGCATTTTAAGCAAACAGACAGACCCAAACAACCTGTTCAAGCAAAGAAGCAAACAAAGCCCGAGCCCATTTAGTATCTTTTCCTGGGTATAGATGTTTCACAACTTTAGCTGAACCTTTGGCACAACGTAATTCTGAATCCAGAGCCCTGCTTGTTGGACCTGGTTGCAGGGACAGGAGCGTGCAGGGGATGTTGTGGGGCAGGGGTGGGGATGAGGGCGGGAGGAGCAGAATGAGTCCTTTCCTGCATATCAGCTCAGCAGGTCTGTCTCCCCTCTCTGCCGGGCCAGCGTGCGGTATGCTGGGCGTCGGTGGTCCCTCCCACCTGCTCCCATGGATGGCCACGAGAACAAGAGCATCTTCCCGCCATGCCCATCCTTCCTTGGCAATAGCCTTTGTGGGGACAGGATCTGCCTGGCTCCGACCATTTCTTCTCTTCTCCTACAGAGTCCTCTTCCCTGGCACTGACCTGGCCACCAGGGAGAAGAGGTCCCTGGGTATTTGCAGAGACAGAGTGCCATCTCTGGGCTCCTCTTCTTCTCTGTCTTTGGGTTCTGTCCCTGTTTACTTCCCAGGCTTTGTTAATGTTGGTTTTCTTGAGCGCACAAGACGCTGTCTTCTCTCCAAGCCCGTAAAAATTAGATCCTTAAACACGTCTTCTTATTCCTGTGAGTCGTTCTCCGCAGTAATGATTCAGCTCAACCCCCATCCCACCCACATCTCTTTACGCGCTCCAGCCAGCTTTGGACTCTTTGAAGAGCCTGCGTTAGACTCGACATTCCCATTGCCGGATGGTCATTTTCGGCCACTTCATTTGGATCCATTTTGCGGAGAGTGTTACACGAGCTGCCGCTGATTTAGTCATTTCCCGGGAAAAGAGAATTCTCACTTTGCTATCAGAAAAGTCTTTATGATTTTTCTCGGGGTTAAAGAGGGTCAAGGAACAATGCCCGCCACGAGCATCTGCTCGTCTGCTTTGCTTGTTTAAGATTCCAAAAGGTTGCAGCCTTTATTTCTGAGGAATCGTTCCTCACAATCGTTTTGAAACACATTTTTAGAAGCTTTGCGATTTCGGGCAGGTTGGAGTTGCTCTAAACCTGGTTGAGTAAGGTAGGAATCAATAAGGTCGCATGTTTTTTGTCAGGAAAAATGTGTCTTTGAGACGTCTTTCCTGACCTCCTGCCTGGATCTTAAAGACCCTGCCCGGCTCCTGTGTTTCTACAAGTCTTACCTGGGTGCCGACAGAACAGAGGACTAAGACCAGACCACGCAGGACCGATCGGCTTGAGGATGGGCTGGAATAATGAATGGCTCGCCTCTTTCAGAGCTGCTTTCACTTTGGAGTCCACACACCTGCAAACACACGCAGGGCAAAGTTTCTCGGAAAGGTCAAGGACAAAGGAGAAGCTGCCATTGCTTGGGGCTATTTTTAAAAAGTTGGTGCACCCGTGGGGCGCCAGGGTGGCTCAGTGGGTTAAAGCCTTTGCCTTTGGCTCTGGTCATGATCCCAGGGTCCTGGGATTGAGCCCCGCATCAGGCTATCTGCTCAGCAGGGATCCTGCTTCCCTTCCTCTCTCTGCCTATTTGTGATCTGTGTCTGTCAAATAAATAAATAAAATCTTAAAAAAAAAAAAAGTTGGTGCACCCTCTCTTGGTGAGAAAACCAAGATGGGGTGTTGAATCATGGGCCTAGGCCTTCAGACTGTCTCAAGCTGAGGACCCATGTCAGCTGGAAGGTCCTATTCTGTTTCCAGGGAAGGACATTCTAGCTGCACTGCAGTCCAGCTCTCTTTCCTTGAGATCCGGGCATGGCAGGGCTGGCCATGGCCTCCCACAGTCCTGCGGGTACATCCACAGGGCACATTGGACCCAGCCACTATTGTCTGGACCTTGCCAAAATACCAAACATATCTGGGTTTTTCTACAGAGGATAGCTGTCCAGCGAAGGAGTTAACAGACAGTGCATTGCCCAAAGCAGGAAGGAGAGGTGTGGGCCTTGCCGGAAAGGAAGACTGGGAGCATTCTTCAGTCTCCTTATCTGTAAACGGAGGACCTAGCTGCTGGAAGGATTAGCAGTGGTGTAGGTAAATATATTGTCTCCTGGGGCTGCAAAGTAACCCACGCTGGGAGACTTCCAAGGACAGGAGAGTATTCTCTTGCTGCTTTATAGGCCTGAAGTCTGAAATCAAGGGGTCAGCAGGGTGTCACCAGGCTCCCTCCGAAGACCCTGGGACAGACTCTGTTCCTTGCCCCTCTGTTAGCTTCTGGGGCTGCCATAGTCCTTGGCATCTTTTGGTTTGCTTCCTCACTCCAGTCCGTGCCTCTGTGGTCCCGAGCCCCTTTCCCTGGGCCCAGGTCTTTCTGCTTACAAGGACACCAGTCATGTTGGGTGAGTGCCCCATTCCCCTCCATTATGACGTCATCTTACTTTTGCATCAGAAAAGACTCTGTTTCCAAATAAGATCACAATCCCAGGTACTGGGGGTTAGGATTTGACATCTTTTGCAGGGACACAGGTCAGCCTTTAGCAATAAATCATTCAGTGTATTCCCAGTGCAGAATGGGTTTCCTCTGGGTGATGGCTGTTGGTAATGATCCTTGAACACCCAGGGCAAGGGCCCCCTTGCCCTTGTCTTCCTGAACTGAACTGGGCATCTCTCCTCTAGGCCATGTAGTGTGATGGTCACCGGGCTCAGCAGATGATGCTTTGTTTTCATGTCTGTTTCCTTTTTTTCTTTTTTTTTTTAAGCGAAAGGCTCTGTCCCAGATCAGGAAGGCTGGGAGGTCTGTTGTCTGCCTGTGGGCACCCTCACAGCCCTGCCTCATCCGGCTGTAACTTCACTCAGGCATGGGGGTGTGTCCTTCACAGCGTATCTTAGGGGCTCAAGAGACTCCTATGAAAGAAATGCATGAATAAAGACGTGAAGTGTTTCACTCAGCAAAATCTTCTCCAGTCCCATCCATGTTGAGACAAAAGTTGGGTATTCATCTTTTCTGATGGCTGAGTAATATTCCATCATATATATGAACCACATATTTATCCACTCATCTCTCAAAGGGCATCTCGGCTTTTTCCACATGTGGAAGCTGTGGTCATTGCTGCTATGAACATTGGGGTACAGGTGGCCCTTCTTTTCACTACATCTGTATTTTGGGGGTAAATACCCAGTAGTGCAATTGCAGGGTCATAAGGAAGCTCTATTTTAAATTTCTTGAGGAATCTCCACACTGTTTTCCAAAGTGGCTGCCCCAACTTGCATTCCCACTGATGAAGTCCCAGAACCTAAGTCAGGTTCGGTGGGGTGAGGAGGTTCGGAGCCGACGACTAAAGAAAGAATTCTTAAGACGTCGTTGGTGCAAAATGGTGGTTTATTAAAGCACGGGGACAGGACCCGTGGGCAGGAAGAGCTGCTGCCCTGGGTTGTGAGGGTGGGCATGTTATATACCCCACGGTTGGGGGAGGTGGGGAAGGGATGGGAGGTTTCAACAGAGTTCTCACATGTCAGGGAGGGCCTACAAGGTGCCGGGGGCAGGCCTTGCCCTTATGGCCTGATCAATGTCGTCTTTAGGTCAGGCATTAACATCAAGATAGTTGGGAGAATCTTGGTGGGGTATTATGATCCGGCTATCATTTACATTCCCTTCTACCTCAGTCTCCTCCAGTTTATGGTGGGAGGGAGACATTAGGGCTTCAGGAACCGAGAGTTATTTGCCTCTGGAAATTTGTGCTATTGATAAGGTAACCTCCCTGTTTAGGTCTCTAGGACATCTGTAGAGCAAGGGAGATTCCTGTTCTGCAGGACTGCGATCCCTGCAAGTGAACTATTTATCGTTTTATGGCAGTCAGGGGTGCCTGAGGAATGCTACACATATGGAGGGGAGCGGGTGAAGAGGGGGTGCAAGGCGCCAGCTTTTGCTTTGTCCTTAGCCAGCCTCCTGCTCCCTTATCACCACCAACAGTGTAAGAGGGTCCCCCTTTCTCCACAACCTCTCCAACATATTGCTTGGAGCACTGGGTGTGGTGCATAAACAATGAATCTTGGAACACTGGAAAAATAAAATTAAATTTAAAAAATTAAAATTAAAATTAATTAAAAAAAAATAAAGACATGATAGGTTCTCCAGTCATGGATTTAATGAGTAGAGTTCGCTCTTTGAATTTCTAGCTTCTCCTTCCCTAGCACTACCCCCTCGCCCATTTCCATTATCTATCTATCTACCTATAAAAGGTTTTATTTCTTTGAGAGTGTGAGAGAGCACAAGCACTGGGAAGGGCAGAAGGAGAGTGAGAGGCAGGCTCCCCACTGAGCAGGGAGCCTGATGTGGGGCTCAATCCCAGGACCCTAAGATCATGACCTGGACTAAAGGCAGACACCGAACTGACTGAGCAACCTAGGCTTCCCTTTTTTAATCTATTTTTAAAATGTTTTTTAATTTAAATTCAATTTACTTAACACAGTGTATTATCAGTTTCAGGGTAGAATTTAATGATTCATCAGTTGCCTACGACACCCAGTGCTCATTGCATCACATGCCCCCTTAATGCCCAACCCCCAGTTATCCCAGCTGCCCGCCCCCCAGCAACCCCCAGAGCTAAGAGTCTCTTATGGTTTGCCTCCCTCTCTATCTTGCTTTTCCAGGAAGCTCTGCTCCTCGGCCTTCTCCCTGTCTGAAGATGAGCTGCTCAGGCTGAGGCAGGAAGTTCATGGCTGCTTTGCTCAGATGGACAGGAGCTTGGCTCTGCCCAAGATCCGGGCCCGTGCCCTGCTGCAGCAGTTCCAGACTGCCTGGCGAGAAGCAGAGTTCCGGAGGCTGGACCAGGCTCTGGCTGCCCCCGAGCTGCAGGTAGGAGGCACGCCCCAGCTGCTCTTTGACTGTAGACATAGGCATCTCCCTGCCCCTGATGCAGGGGGCCTGGGCCCCGCTGCCCACCCTGGGATCCCCTCTCCTCTGCTCTGTATCAGCATCCAGCTACTCCTGGAACTGCCAAGCTTGTCCTAACCTTTAGGTGCCCATTGCAGACCCCCTGCCTGGGCCCTCAGCTGCTCACGGCTCCATCTGCATCCTCTTCTGGGCCTGACCCTGGGTAGATGGGTGCCCCCTGGGCTGAGAGGTTTCTTTCTCTCCTGCTCCCTCAGCCACGCCCAGTGACTGAGTCCTGGCCCCTTCTGTAAGTGGCACAAGGAGGATGCTCGCCTCAACTCAGGGGAGACAGGAAAAGGGAGCCTCTCACACCGGGTCTTGTATCATCGTGATGGACAGCTGCCTTTTTTGATCACCTATTATGTACCTCAAAGGCAGACCAGTCTTGTGCCATGTTTGCTCCTGAGGCCCCCCATGGAGCAGCCAAGGTTGGACTTAACTGAGACCCCCGCCCTGTGTGGCCCTCCTGACCTGGTTCCTGAGCTCCCCACAGGCAGCTCTGAGCTGCTCTCTCAGGAAACCCTGTACACCCCAACCCCATCTCTGGCTCTGCTTCTGGGGAACACGACCTAAGACGAGGCTTTTCTTCTAATGGGAACGTGCTTCCCCCGGAACATCAGGGGCCAGCTTTGTGGTCTGTCCTCGTCTCCGTTCCACTTAACCCTGCAGAGGTCCACTCTGAGCACCCGTCCAGAAGACCCCCCGTCCCCAGGCATTCATCACGTGGCTGTGGTCCATGTCTTCATGTAGTCGATCACTGAAATGTCCTGGTTTCTCAGCCTGCTCACTGTCTGTGTCCCCACTGCAGACAAGCCCCCTGACCCATTTGCCGCTCCATCCACAGTACCTGGAAAGTACCGGGCACACAGTACGTGTGCAGTGCACGGGCCTGAGCCGGCCAATATATGAGAGATGTCAGGCTTCCCCGGAGGGGTATTATGTTGGAACTCAAAGCCATTCAGTTTTGGTGAGCTCATGCACGTTCACGGCAGGGCCAGGACCTGGGTTTTTGTGTTCATTTCCTGGAAGAGAAACCCACCAGCCCAGGAAAAATGAACTGATGGAGGCAGACAGGGTGTGGCGGAACCGGGCTCAAGGATGGTATTTTCTGACTTGAAACCCACTGCTTAGCCTTTGGGGGAAGAAAAAAATTTAGACATATCCTTATTGAATAAAGAACAGCACAATGCAAAAACAACTTAGAAGCTTTTATGTTCTTTCATGTTAAAAAAAAAAAGTTTTTTTCTATTTCTGTTCCTAGAAGAATGCAGGATTTATAAGACGATGGTAATTAGAGAGTAAGGGACAAAGTAGCAAAGGTTTTTGTTTGTTTGTTTGTTTGTTTTAAGTTTCGGAACAATGGATAAACATATTTCCTTAGAAGTGAAGCAAGGTGTGCTTCCCCTGCTTTGGAGCTGACTGGATCAGATGGCCAATCCTGGCAGCGATTAACTTCCTGATTCTGAAGTTGTTTAGGGGCTCGGTTTGGAAATAGAGTTAGCCTGCCGCGAGTGTGAGCTATGCTTGCCTAATACCCTGCAGAAGAGGGGTGCCTGGGTGGCTCAGTCAGTTAAATGTCTGCCTTTGGCTCAGGTCATTATCCCAGGGTCCTGGGAGCGAGTTCGGCATTGGGCTCCCCGCTCAGTGGGGAGCCTGCTTCTCCCTCTCCCTCTGCCCCACCCCTGCTCATGCCTGCACGTGTACACACACTCTCTCTCACATTAAAAACAAACAAACAAACAAAAAACCCCACCCTGCAGGAGAAATGCACTGATGTGCTGGCAGGGGCTGGTGTCTGTGATTGGCTGAGCCTGGCTCCCTTCCCGAGGACTGACCTGCGAAAGCAGAGGTGCAGGTGGTGGTGGAGTCCGCTGGTGCCAGCCGGGAGAGCCGCCCCTCCCAGCTTCACCAGGACAGGGACCTGTTGGGTCGCGTCCCCTGCTCAGAGAGGCTGACAGGTGGAGGTCCCATGGCTGGGAAAAAGAGGTGCCGGGGTGGCTGTGCTGTCTGATGGCAAAGCTGTAGCACTGCCAGTGGCCGTCCTTCTGCTCCCTTTGCGGCCTGAAGGCCTATGAGCTGAGCTTGCTCAGGCAAGTGTCCATCTTTCCCCCTCTGTCCACCCAAAGACAACTGGGCAGCCCTGGGGGCCACGGGAGCCCCTCCCAGCTCTGGGAGACATGGGGCTGCACAGACCTGCCGGGGATCACTTTCCCGTCCGTGCTCTCTCGCCCCCTCCAGCAGCAGTCCAAGGCGAGAAAGCCGCGCTCCAAAAGCAGAAGCAAGATAGACCTTTTGAGGAAGTGCATTGAAGACAAAATTCAGCTCTTCGAAGAACAGGCCCCTGAAGACCTGGTTGAAAAGGTCAGTCCTTTCGCTTTATCTGTTCTCATTGCCCACACAGGGCTGATGTCACCCCAGTCCCAGGGCGCACAGAGTCCGCCTGTGGGGGAGGGGTGTGTGCGCATCTCTGTCAGCACCGTGTTGTTCAGCGTCTCCTGCAGCTGGGACTCCCCACCCTGTGCCCCTCAGGCCTCTCCGGAGTCCTGTCTGCAGCCTCCTCCTGCACTTACCCACTCGCTGTCTGGATCATCCTGCAGGCTCCAAAGTGCTGCTGCCTCCGCAGACGTGGGGTCCCCACCTCGGTGCCCGACCCTGCGCTGAGGCGTGCACACGTGCTGTACTTGACGTTCCCGCATGCACGGCGCACGAGCCCGAAGTGCCGTCTGTGTTCTTCCTTCTCCTTCCTTCTCCTTGGATGGCCCTTGCTACCTTCCCTTACCTGGATAAATGAATCTTGTCCTTGGCAGTCTGGAGGTCCTCAAGTGTCCCCTCTCCCAAGAAGCCCACCTGGACCACCCAGTTCTTCCCGCTCGTTCCTCTGCTACGCTGTCCTTCCTTATCCTAACACGCCCCACACTGCGCATTCACCACACTGGGATTCTGAGCAGGCAGCAGTGTCCCAGGCATGGTGTGGAGCAACTCTGGGTGACAGCGGTGACAGGCCTGGCCCCGCTCTCATGGGGTGCACATTCTGGCTAGGGGAGATGGACAGAAAGCACTCCTCAACAGTGGTCAGTGCCTTTGGGAAATGAACGAGATGATGTGACAGTCATGGGATGGGGTTGAGATGAGGAACACAGATTGTAGGCTGCAGGGTCAGGTCAGGTCTCTCTGAAGGGGTGACACCGTGTTACCGCTGTCTGAGTGCCTGCTGTGTCCCCCAGCGCTCAGCAGAGGGGTGGTTCCCCAGAGGAATGTGCTCCCTGCACAGACGTATCAAGCCATCTTTCAGAGCTGCCATCTTGTTTCTACCTCCTGTCCCTGTTCTCGCTTTTGTGTATTTCTCAGAACACAAAAGCATCATGTGGCCAGGAGCCCTAGAGCCTGTGCAGGGCAAGGTCCAGGCCACAATGTCTCTGAATACAAGTAGCGCCACCTCCCATCTGTGTTCCATGTAAAACTGAGAAGGAAGATGGGGACAAGGCAGGTAAAGGTGAACACATCCTTTTTCTCAAGACTACCACTGAAGATAGAAAGTAGTGTGAGAGCCAGATGGGCTCGCTGATTAGCCCCAGGATGAAACACTCAACCACCTGATCACAGCCTTCCCTGGGGCTCCTGGGGGTGGCCTCCCTGGAGGAGAGAAGCAGAAGCGCATATCTAAGCAGAGTTGGGCCTGGCTGGCTCTGGGTGTTGTGGTCCAGGTTCACCAAGGGGCAGCAGAGGAGAGAGGGGCCCCCAGCTGCAGAGGAAGTAGCCCTCTGGGGGTTGGGTGGGGTATTCCCTCCCACACCTGCTGGTTTGTAAGCCAAACCCCTCGACTCTAGGTGGAATGTTGCTGAAGAAGAAAAGGTTGGGATTTGGGTTGGTGGAGAGAAAGGGTGGCCTGAGCCATGGCCAAGGACACAGTGTAGGCTCAGGGGGAGCCCAGAGAATCAGCAGCCCCATGAAAAGGCTGCTTTGCTGGAGTGCAGGGCTTCCCGATGGAGGAACAGCAGACCATCATAGAAGGATCTCTCATGCCAGGCTGAGAAGGCTAGCTGAATCCTACTGGGCCCATCCACTGAGGAGAGGGACAAGGTGAATGACCATGGGACTGTGAATGGTGACAGGTGACATCCTGTCCCGACAGTTCCCTGAGCCAGACTCAGCAGCCTGCTCTGCCCTGACCTCACCTCTGTTGTTCCTCTGGGAAGCATGCATTTGTCCCAGGCACAAGCTGGACCCCTCATGTGGACAGGAGGCCAGCCCTCTGCCTGGCTCTGGAGGACGCACTGGCATCGACAGGGCCATGTACATGTCATTGTCCTGTGCACTGATTTAAGAATTCGACTCCCCTCCTAAGGTGTAACAGCGCTTTATGGAGAACAGTGCTCAGTTACTTTGTTGGCTTTCGAGTGCCTGTGATTGCAGGTGCTTTGCTCAGTACTTCCTATCCACATCTGTATTAACTTATGTGTGAGAGGTACGCCAGGCAGTGGTGGCTCCAGGGCCTGAACCGAAAGCTTTCTGTCTGCTCCCCGCCGGCAGGCTGCCTCTGCGTCAAATGGCCCGGTCGGGATTGCCGGGGAATATTCTCACAGCGTGTGGGTCTCCTGTAGCCGTGCAGTGTGGGACAAACATGCGTTGGCTCCCGCATCAGTGAGGGTTGTGACAGTGATAGCCCACTAGTGACAGGGGTTTTGTGATGACCAGACAGGAAGGCGCTTTTTAGCTTTCAGTGGCTACAGTGCTAGTTTTGCTCAATGATGGAACAGCTTGGTGGGTTTGCGCCAGAACCCAGAGAAAGGCAGACAAGCAGCATTTGCCAGCTGTAACAATTTAATGACAGGCCATCCTCACAGTCGGCTGTCTCACTGTGGCAAGTGCCAATAGAATACGCACTCTTGGCTCAATGGCTTTGATGCTCCTCCCAAAATTGATCGATTGCGTTGTCTTAGCATTTGAGCCACAATCGTTTAGACTTTTCATTTGCAGGGTAATTGTAGAAGGAAATGACAAGCCCTGGGTTGGCATGCCAGCGGCTGAGAGTGGTGTGATCGTGTTCCAGGCTGGGGAAGTTCCTCAGGGCTCGTGTAGCTGGAGAGAGGGACCGGGTCAGAGAGCCACTGCACAGCCTCAGTGTGGCTGGCTGTATGGTTCCCCGAAGGGACGTTGGTTTCAGTACTGGGGCTGCCAAGCATGCTGGAGGCACCTTATTTCCTTACAAGAATCTGCAACAGAGATCCCTGGAACCCTCCACCCTGGTTGATCTGTGCCTTTTCTGGACTCTGCCATCTGAAGAGGTTGGGAGAATTGCCCAAGGTCACACCATCGGTATTCACTAGAGCCGGGGATGGAGGGCACATCTGCCTCCATCGACTATGCCCTTCTGTGACAAAGGAAAGGCTCAGCCTCCCAAGGTGGCTCTCCTGTGCCTTTTCCATGTCCCCTCGCGTTTCTTTGGCTTCTTCCCTTGCCCTTCTTGTCCTGCTCCTATCCTTTGGTCTCCTTCTACTTTGTCCTTTAGGGAAGGTTTCTTGGATAGCCTTCTCTGGGCCAGCCCCTGGTCTCGGTGTCTGCTGTTGAGATGTTCACAGCTTCAGATGGGTGACCACTTTGAGCATCAGCCACTTGGAGGTTTGCCTCCTGATTTCAGATAGAAAATCCACTTGGCTGATTTGAGCTCCACATTGCATGAGTGGCTCTGTGACTGATTCGGGGAGACAGAAAGACAAGGGCACAGAAAGACAAGGGCAGGCTTCCTCCCTGCCTTCTTTTTCCAAATAGCTGAGAGGCTAATGGAGTGAGGAGTCTGCTCTGGTCCCTGGCAGCTGCCTGAGGGGTTGGGGTGTGCCTGGGACACTCAGCCAGGGACAGCCCAGCTGTCTGATGGGCTCACTGTAAGCTCACAGATGCATCCTTTTAAACCTACATGAGTCTGGAGGGCATATACGTTTTAGAATAAGTTATTCAAGTTCATAATTAAATTTCTGTTGTGATTGCATGAAATTTACAGGTTAATTTGACAATTGTCATCCCATCCTCCAAAAGGTGGAATGTTTTTTTTTTTTTTTAAATTTGGAACAGTTGTTTCTATAAGTAGGGTGACCATAGATCTCAGTTTGTTTGGGTTGGTCCCAGCAACATTTCCTCCTTTTGCCTCTCAACTTGATGATAAACCATATGGTCCCCTTATAAATAAGGTGTTTCTTTGTGATGATTCCTAGATATATTACAGGTTTGCATGCGGTTGTGAATGGTAGCCTATTTTCAATTATATTCTTGAGTTACTCAATTGTGGTGTAAAGAAGTGTTACTAACTTTTATTTATGTCTTTCCAGACTGCTTTATTCTGTGTCTGGAGCCAGACATCTGGGTCCAAGTCCTAGCTATGCCTCTTGCCAAATGTGTGACCTTGAACTTCTTAACTGTTCTGTGCCCTGGTGTCCTCATTCTTCAAGTGTGGGCCTGCCTTTTAGTGTTGTGAGGATTCTTCTGCTGGTTCTGCTGATTTTCTGCATGGTCAGTCATCCTGTCCACAAATAATTGCAATTTTGTCCCCTCTATTCCTAGCCACTACCTCATTTCTTTTTCTTATCACTGCTTCCATGTCCTTATCTGCTGGTTCCATCATCTCTCTCATTTCTGCTGATGGATTGTCCTGTGGATTGTGGATCCTATTTTCCAGCTTCTTTGTGTGCATGGTAATTTTTGATCGGATGCTAGGCATTGTAGGTTTTACATGCTGGGTCCCAGGTTTTATTGTGTTTTCTTTAATCGTGTTGAAGTTTTGACATGTAGTTAAGATGTTTGGGATTAGTTTTACCCTTTCAGGACATGCTTTTAAGTTTTGTTAGGTGAGATCGAGAGCTACCTTTAATTGAGGGCTAATGTATCCCTATTCTGAGGACTGTGCTTGTGTGCTTTTTTCACTCTGGCTCATGGGAACACTAGCTCTTTCCAGTTCTGTGTGAACTTTGGTATTCTCTCTGCCTGTGATTTTTGGTGTTTCATTTCCTGGTCTGGTGTAGTTTTGTTTTGTTTTGTTTTTTTCCTTATTCAAGCATGTGCAGCACTTAGCCAAAGACTTGAGGACACCCCTCTAGGTCTTTGGAGTTCTCTCTCTCTTTCTCTTTTTCTTTCTCTCTCTCTCTCTCTCTCTCTGCAGCAACTTCCTCTTTGGGACTGTGCTCCACAAATTCTAGACATAGTGGCCTCCCAAACTCTATTTTTTTTCCCCTTAATGTGGTGCACTTTCTGGGCTTCCCATGGGTCCACATCCAAGCAGCAAGCTGGGGTGGCTATAGGGTCCCCTTGTCTATTTCCTTCTTGGGTCACCCATTCCTGTGCTGCCTCTTGTCCAGTATCTGGAAACTTTTGCACCATGTACCACTGTACCTGGGTTTTGGTGGTGGAAGAGTAAATCTGCTCCCAGTTCTTCCATCATGGCCAGAAGTAGAAATTTTTGACCTATCCCTTTGACATTGATTTTGAAGTTTAACCTGTCCTTTTAAAAATTTTTTTCAGTTACTCCTTTCTAATTTTGTTCTGTTTTAGAGAATAAATTATATATGATAGTGATGTTTGGGAATTTATTGTGGCTTACCTGTGGTTTTATACCAGTTCTGTTTTGAAAGATATTTGATATTTCCTCAGAAAGTTTGTTTTCTGTTAGGTATGGAGAAGAGAGGCCTCAGAGGCAGGTAGGAGCTAGAGCATGGGAGACTTGGAGGTAGACAAAGGAGCTCAGCCTTTGAGGCAAAATTGGTAAGATTTAGGCACTTTTCAGAGAATTTTTGGGGTGATATATTCATTTTTAGTTCTGTAAGGAGGTCTATATTGGCCAGTCTTCTTTTCCTGACCTTTGCTCTCTTTGGCTGTAGGGGATGTGGGTCTTGTCTTAGTCTGCTGAGATAGAAGCTAAGGTTGTAGACCCCACTCTCCACTAAGAAATGGCTTGATTTCTATGAACTGAAGGGCCCTGCGGCCAGACACCTCAACAAGACAAAGCATCCAATGCAGGCTTTGTGGCCAGAGTTGACCTGCAAGGGTCAGTCATGTCAATCCCACTACCCTCTCCTGGAGGGCACCCAAGGAGGGCTTCTTAGAAGCAGGTACCTGTTTGATGAAGGGACATTCTGGCTTCTTCCCTGACCTCCAGGTGACTCTCACCAGCTTGGGAGACTTGATCAGATTTCTAGGACAGGAGGGCTACGGCTCAAAATGGTGCCTGGCCAAGGTCAATGCCTTGACCAGGGCTGGGAATGTACCTCTTCCTCCTGCTCCAATGCCTAGGCCAATCCACAAAGCAGAGTAAATCCATGGTACACATTATGGGGCCAATTTTTTTTTATTTTTCAACTAGTAGAAATAGTTCTATCTGTCTGTCTGTCTACATGTGCTATCTCTCTCTCTCTCTCTCACCTGTCTCTGCTTTTTACCTCGTACTAAAACTTGAAGACCTTCCATATTAGTACTTAAGAGTTTCCTGGTGGCTTTTTATAGCAGCATGACATCTCATAACATGTGTGACCCTTAAATGATGTAGCCAGCCCTCAACTAATAGACATTTAGGTTCTTTTCAATCCCTTGATATCTCACACCAAACTTGGATCCTCTTCATAGATCCTACTTCACTCTGTAGTGAGACAGGTGGTGCAGTAGCAACTACTTCTATTTCACAGATGAGGATATTGAGACTCAGAAAGGTGGAGAGACTTGTCCAAGGTCACATTGCTAGCAGGTGGGAGAGTGGAGCCTCTTGAAGCCCATCCCTGTGTCACATTAGCAGATCTGAGTTGATGGATCCAGGAATGAAGGGAATGCTTCAGCTAATTCTTTGATATGCTCTGCTGCTGTTTTTGCACACAGTGTATATAAATTTCTCATAAATATTCTTTAGGAACAGTTAAATATGAATGCGAAAATGACATGATTGTATTACCAGCTGACTGGTCATTTCTGATGTTATTTTAATGATGTTGTCCTCTTTCCAGGTGGCATGTCTGCCACTATACCCCTTCACCCATTCATTATTTATTCACTATTTCCAGGTTTCATGACACGCTGTGCGTACACAGTTCATTAGCGTTCCCTTCATTCGGGAGTGGAACTCCCGCACTGCAATCGACCGTGCATGCTATTGTGTTCCTGCAGCTGCCGCAGCAATTATGCAAAGGTGGCTGGCACTTCTGTCAGGAACAGCTCTCCAAATTTCAGAAGTGACTAGAGTTTAAGAATGAGAATAATGTGCTCATTTTCTGATGACCTGACAGGAGAGAATACTGATGGCACAGGTTCTTCTAAAGATTAGAGGAGAAAGTGCATTGATAGGGAAGGTATTTTAGGAAGCGGAGAGAAAAATCTCTCCATCCACAAAGGCCAGATGCTTTTGCCTCTGTTTTAGCCAGTGTCTGTCAAAGTCATCTCCTGAAGCATTGTTTTAAGGGAAGTTTCATAGTTTCCCATCATTCCCAGACAGAATCCAGGTTCCTGAGTGTGGCATTCAGGGTCTCACTATTAATCTTCATCTTAGCTTTCTAATCTGTCCTACTTCTACCTTTCATACACCAAAAGGTTACCACAGTTCTCTTTTAATTTAATGGTTTGAATGTAGTAACTTCTTTTTTATATTGTCCATTTTTAAAAGGTTACTCTTCATTTTTATAAAACTTGGGCATGTGTTCTTTTAGAATCAAATAATTCTACAAGGTGTGTGCTAAAAAAAAGGAGCAACTTCCTATAAAAAACCACATATATATGTATATATATACATTTTCAAATCCTCAGAGGTAATGATTTCTAATTTTTTAGCTAGATATTTTGGCACTTACCTCCATATTTCCAAATAACATGCTTTCTTGCTATTTCTTAATGTCTTTACTTTGGGTATTATCTAGTCATGTTTCTTTATGAAAATAAGATTCAGCTATCTTTCTTCTTTCAACCTGCAACACATATGAGCCTTTTCTGTTTTCCTCAGTATATAAAATGTATATCTCAGATTTCTATTTAGATGTTATTTACATATGAGCCATATAAAACTGAGATTCATTTTTCTTTTCTGTATAACTTTTCATTTTTCCTGGAGTTATTGCTGCCTTTTTGGTTCCTTTTTTGGTCACTTTTCTATGTACTTATCATTAATTCAATACATGTTTTGAGAGTTGACCAAATATCCTCTCAGGACCACCACATAAGTCATGCCTTTTATTAATTTCATCATCTTTAGGACATCTCTCTCTGTACATCTGCTGTGCCTCAATTGGAACGTTGTACTTTATACCTTATATGCAGCTGCCATCTTGGCATTATGCTATGAAATACCTTCATCCTTCTCTTTCTTGATTTGTTCCTTGTTTTAATGAAACGCATCTTATGTTATTTCCTTAAGAAAGGGCATGTTGGAGATTTAATATTTTGAAATTTTGTAAGACTGAAAATGTTTTCATTCTGCTCCTATTGTTGATAGGTAGTTTTATCAATTTTGGAATTTCAGAAAATTTTCTGGAGTTACATTGATTATGAACTCCTCTAATCTCTGTTTCTGGATCACTAATTAATCAGATATTGGACCTCTTATCTGCTAGTTTTCATTTTTTTTCTTTTTTTCTCATTATTTTCCTTCTTTTTTTGTTTTGTTTTGTTTTTCTTTCTGGGGAATATCCTAAGTTTTACCTTACAAACCTTTAATTGAATTTTTCATTTATGTTTTATTTACTAATTTAAGAAGAGCTTCTTTTCCTCTCTGAAAGCTCTCTTCTTAAGGAAATGATATTCTTTTAATTTTTAAGGCTACTACAACTTTTTGTATCCTGAGAACATTGTTTTTTGAAGAAAATTTTAACTTCTGCATATTTACTGTTACCTCTGTATCCATTAGAGGCTTTCCCCAGGTGTGATCATCCTTGGTCTGCCCGTATTTAAGAGTGAAGCACTCAAAAGCTCCTTGGAAGCTCTGATCCTATAAGCAGGGCCTGTGGACTGTGACCTTCACCCTGGTGTGACTGGGCTAGACCATTTACTTGGGGGAACCCCAGTGTTAGGATCTTTCTCTAAGGCTGGTCAGAGTCTCCAGAGAAGACCATTCTCCTGCCTACACGGTAAAGGCTTGTTTGAAGAACCAAACAGAGGAAGATAACTGAGATTTTAGTAGTCTGGATGTGAAGTTTCAATTGAGTCCTCTCAATTGATAACTGAGGAAGATAACTGAGATAACTGAAGATAACTGAGATTTTAGTAGTCTGGATGTGAAGTTTCAACTGAGTCCTCTGCTTTCTATATGGAGCTTGGTTTCTCCAAGTTCAGAGACTCTTCTGAAGATTAAATCTTCAGTTGTCACAGGGTGGAGTTTGGGGGACGAGAGTTCTGGAGGCTCCACCTCTCCTCTTGTTTAGCTTCAACTTTTACCCCCAACTTCCAATGGTGCCCGAGTTCTGTGATACTTTGCAGGATCCTACAGTACAAATTATGTTACTTCTTTGCCAACCTCATTTCTGGCTTAGAATTTAGTTTTGGGGGATCAATTGAGTCCTTTGCTACTCAGTCATCCCCTTTCCAGCTTTCAAAATTTTGTGGCTACTGTCTCTTCTCTCATTTTTCCCACCTTTCCATTCTACCTTGAAGAAAACAGTAGATGCATGTTACAAATCTACCATCTTCTGCCAGGAAGCTCGGTTGTTAATATTTTTCTACATTGTGCATGTATTTCTTTTCAGAGAGAGAGTGTGAGAGCTGGGGTGGGGGGATGCAGAGGGAGAAGAAGACTCCCCACTTAGTGCAGAGCACAACACGGGTCTCCATCCCAGGACCCTGAGATCATGACCTGGGCTGTAATCAAGAGTTGGACTCTTAACCTTACTGAGACACCCAGGCGTCCCATGCATGTGTTTTTATAATTAAAAGTGGAGAAACTTCTTTAAAGGAGGAAAGAAAATCCCCTGCATCCCAAGGGACTCAATTTAACTAATTATAATAATGATGATAAAAATAATATTAATGGCATAATATGGCAGTTACCATTTATTAGGGGCTCATTAGGTATCAGAACATATAATGGGCATTATCCCCTGTTCTTTTATTATCTCTTTTTCACAGACAAAATTGAGACTCAGAGAGGTTAAACAAACTGTTGAGGTCACATAACTAGTTAAATGGTAAGTTTATAAGTAAGAGATAGCAAATCAACCATAAACCAACCAAACAAAACTATACTGACAAGGTTAAGGCAGGACTCTTGATTTGTTTGAGATTTTGGCACTGTGATTATCTAGCTGATGGGGTGGGTTGTTGTGTCTTTCCCGTCTTAGAAATCAATTTTCCTTCTCTATATGTAAGCAGTACTAATGTTTATTTAGCAGTGTGGCATTTTATTTAGTAAGTATTAACACCCCTTTACTGAGTCTACTCCCTTCCTGATGCAAGATGGAGGAGAGAATTTTCAATTTTGAACACATCCTGCAAAGCATGGATGAAACTGATCTGGGTGTCCCAGGACCAGCCATTAGGATAAACGGGCACACTCCTAGATAAAGAGCATTTCATCAGCCCGCCCCTTCAGCCTTTGATCGTGAGATTCTTGATGTGTGCACTCGCTCTCCACATGCGACTTGGCTAGCGACCTCCTGGCCACACTCCATGTTTTGCTCCCTTTTCTCCAAGGTGGGTGTTATCTGACTGGTGGGATTAAAGAGGGCACTGGGCGTGTTTGGTGTGCTCCCTCAGCTCTCCTCCAAAGCCAGGGAGCCTGCAGGGGGCCCCCATTCTCTGTCCATCTTGGGCCGCACTCAGTGGCGGGGAGTGGGGTGTGTGTGTGTGTTCATTTGGACAGGCTCAACCCCGCGGGGGCCGCGTTCTCTAATGTAGATCTCATCACTGTTAAAGCTGACATTTGGCTTCTGCCTGGCTCACCTGTGCTTCTGTTTGTTCCCAAACCTGGGCAGGGAGGCTGTGGTGTCTTGAACTCCTTCAGTGCCAGTAATTTTCTGCTGGCTGACAGGGGTTGATTTTAATTTGCATTCAAAACACATCACGAAACCTAGAAGAAACTACTCTTTTGAAATGCACCGGGAGGTGAGTCAGAGAGAGGAGTAAGGCAGTGGTTGGAACTTCCCATTTTAAAAGAAAAAGAGTATTTAGCAGCATATTATTTTGAAAATGAATTTTTATTACTGTAGATAGCTTGAATATTTAACGAAGTCTGTCACAGAAATGCAAATCTGTACCCCTTCCCAGGGCTCTTTTTAGACAAGGATGGAAGCCCTCGCTAGAGGCATGTTCTTACTGTGCCAGAATTAAAAAATTAAATTTTCCAAAGAAGAGGAAGAAAGGATTTTGAAAAACTTCCTTATCGTAGTTTTACTGCCCACATGATTCTTACAATATAAAGGAAAGGCTTTGCACTTGTCCCCATGTTTCTGGTATGAACTTGTGGAAATGAATCTGGAGATCCTCTCATGGCCACCTTGCTCTGTCCCGCACCCCGGCAGGGGACTCACTTTACAGGCTATCTGGGCCACCACCCACCCAGCAGTGGGGAGGATGGAGACCCCACGGAGGTGACTTGGAAATCTGAGCTCATGGCGTGATAAGAGGACCGTTCATCCCTTTCTTGGCCACCTGCCTGTCATTTGTGTTTTTCTTCTTGAAGGACTTCCCCTGGGTTTGCCATCACCTTTCCTGTTGCCTTAGGGTCTACAAAGATGTCACAACTTACCAGACAATAGCCTTCAAATATGTGCAGGTTTTGTATGACAAAAAAGCTTTTTGTAAAATCTCGTGTGTTAGGAGGTATTATTATTCCCATTGTACAGATGAGAAAATATAGGCAGCTCAGTGAAATTGCCCAAGGTCATGAGCTAGCATGTGACAGAGTCAGAGCCCGCTTCCGTCCTCAGTGATGAGCTCCTTCAGGGTCAGATCCATGTCTCATGCATCTTCGCCTCTTCTCTACCCCTACCCCAACCCCTCAGTGCATCATATCTTCCTATAAATTATACATATATGGTGCTCATGAATTATTTCTTGGACTGATGAATGAAGCATAAATATACTCTTTTTGTAACCTCAGGGTGAGAAAGCTGCTGTGGGCAAAGGGTGTTTGCAGAAAGACTGCTAAGATCCGGGAAGCCCTTTAGAGGCTTATGTCCCCATGTCCTCATGAGGGAACCATCAGACACGCTCTTGGGGTCCCACTGTCACGAGGCTTTGCCCAGTCTTGGAAGGACATGGGGCCACCACTGGAGGGGTGTGAATGCCCTTCTGCAAGGCCGACCCAGGAGACTCAGGTGTGATCCACGGTTACTATGGAAACCCACCGGTGGGCAGGGGGCTGTCACCTGGTTCTCCAAGCTAGGGAAAGACTGGGGTCTAATAGCATCCTTTCAAGAATAAGGCTTCTTGTTCCCGTTCAAGCAGGAAAAGGAGCCTCCGTCTCCCAGAGCAACTGGGCTCTTCTGCCAAAGCTCTCGGCGTTGCTGCCTCTGGTCCCTGCTCTTTGTGGTTTTTTCCATGAACCAAATACGCAGGTGCCCCTGCCTTGTGTGTTTGCAGACCCTACATGCCATATGGATCTCTTCTGTGTTCCCTGAAGCTTGTTGAAGGCACTGTCTCTCCAGAAAGTGCTTGTAGGTCCCCCTCCCCACCACCAGCCAACAAGCCATCTGTGTGTTTCTTTGGAGCCCTTCTTCCCTCTTCTCCCCATTAGAGTTTTTCCTGAAGGTCAGGCTGTAGAGATGAAATCTGAGCTTTTCAAACTGGGACTTGCATTCCTCTGAGGGTCACAACAGATGGACAGAGGAAGGCTGTGCCCCTTTGGGACGCACAGGGTCTTCGTCCTCTACTTCCTGTAAATATTCTTCTGTATGTCAGCCACTTCCGAACCTCTGACCATCAACAGAGGATTAAAAACAGGCCACATGGTACACCCGGATGGCTCAGTTGGTTCAACGTCTGCTTTGGGCTCAGGTCTTAATCTCAGTGTTCAAGGATCAAGTCCCACATCAGGCTCCCCAATCAGCTGGGAATCTGCTTCTCCCTCTGCCCTTCCTCATGCACCCTCTCTCTCTATCTCAAATAAATAAATAAAATCTTAAAAATAAATAAAAATAGGTTACATGGCAGAAAACAAAATTCCACAAACTTTTTCAATATTTTTTATGGGGGTAATAGATATATGTGACGTTGACCGTCTTCACTGCTTTTGCCTATACGGTACAGTGGCATGAAGCACATTCATGCTGTGGGGCAGCCACTTCCACCCCATCTCCAAAACTTTCATCTTCCCAAGCCAAAGCTCTATCTTCATGAAACACTCACTCCCCATGTCTGTGTCCCCTGACCTCTCCCCTGACCCACTGTCTAGTTTGTGGGCATCTGACCACACTAGGTACCTCACATAAGGGGAATCCTGCAGTGTCTGTCCTTCTGTGACCAGCTTCTTTCACAGAGAGCATTGTGTCCTCAAGGTCCGTCTGTGTGGTAGCCCATGTCAGAACCTTCCCTGTTGAAGGCTATGTAATATTCCATTGTCCAGAGAGACCACACTGTGTTTATTCCTGTCGATGGACACTTGGGTTGCTTTTACCTTTGGTTTTGTGATTGAAGTTCCACATGCTTCCGAAGATTAAGTGAAAGGCTTCCCCAAGATATGTGCTTGAGCAAGCTGCTCTTTGGCTGGTGGTTTATTGAGTTCCCTATGGGGGGGGGGTGCACAGCTATAGGACCTGCCTTTAGGGGCTCAGGCAGTGGCATCTGAGAAGGATTAGACCCTATTGTTCACGTGGCAAGTTTTCTGGAGAAAGTATGAGAGGTGGTGATCACAGAGCAAACACACAGATGACAGAATGAGGGGCTTGGTTGTGTGACCGAGAGGATTGGAAGGATTCCCTCCTCTGGAATCCATGGAGCCCCTTGAGTGCAGGGCCCTTGCCCAGAGAGGCTCATGGCCTGGCGGGGTCAACAGTGTGGTTGAAGGCTGGCCCAGGAGAAGAGCCCGGAAGGAAGGGAAGTTGGAGAAGTGAGTGACAAACACATGCCCAGTCAGGACGCTTCAAAGAGAGTGGCTGGAACCAATGTCCTGGAACCAGGACAGATAAGAGATCCTCAGGAAGACAGGGATGCATGGCATTTCAACCACAGTAGGGAGCCCTGTCAGTAGGCCCAAAAGCATGGTGAGTTGGCCGGCCCAGAATGGCCTGGAAGAGCGGACTCCCAGGGGCACACATGGGGGTGACAGAGGAACAGACCAGACTTTCAAGGCACGCGTCAGCTGGTTTGGGAGTCCATGTTAGAAAGGTTGAACTTATATCATCTGGGTGGGGAACCTTGAAGGATTTCCCACTGGGTAGCCAGCCACACAATTCCCTGTACCTTCCAGAGTGAGAAAGGTGGCATGAATGCCAGACTCCAGAAGCCCCGGAGAGGGTTTGTAAGCAGAGAAGTCCTGTGGTCCCAACTGACACCCTGCTGTTCCTAGGGCTGTGAGTAGTGGAGGCCTTCCCAAGTCCTGAGTGAATGACTACCGGAGCACAGCCTAGCAGGAGGCCGTTGCCTCGAGACCTCTCCCCGCAGCCCGCCCCCCACTTACCCGCCTGGCTTCTGGCTTACCCTCCCCAGGTACGTGGAGAACTTCTCCGGGAGCGTGTGCAGCAGCTGGAGGCCCAGGAGGCCTGCTTTGCCGAGTCCCTTGTCTCCCTGCAGTTCCAGAAGGCGGCCAGGATGGCCACCACCCTGTGGGCGTACACCGCCCTCCTGAGCATCCAGGACCTGCTCCTGGAGGAGCTGAGCGAGTCGGAGACCCTGACGAAGTTGGCCTGTGAGCAGATCCTGGGGTCCCACAGTCCGGTGAGTGCGGGGCTTGGGGCTGGGGATGGAAGAGGAATGGAGCCTGCGTCGCATCTCTGGGTTCCTGGGTTTATCCTGGTACGCTCTCCAGTGTCAGGTGGAACCTGTCCTGCTCCGTCTAAACTACAGGGTTGCAGGGAGGACTGAGTAAGGTGACTTCCAGCTCAAGCCTGCTGGATTTCATTGCCCCCAAGAAGGAAATCTTTTGAATTTTAACATTTTGAACATTGCCGAGACTGGGGCACATCTTAAATCAACAACCCCAGGACAGTCCTTCTTAGAGATGTAAAAACAGCATGGCTTTCTGTTAGTGGTGCCTTAGATATGGTGAAATACTGAATTGCTGTTTATCTTTATAATTACCTTTATTACCATTCTTCCTATACACTGCATTTTTTTTGTCAAGGTATGAGAGCTCTAGTCCTAAAACAAAAGCGATGGTATCAACTCTTTGAGGACTAATCTTAGGTCCTCGATGAGTTGATTGTAGAACTTCATATGTTATTATAATTCCTTTAGAGAAGAAAGGAACCCACGCTTACTGGGTGCCAAGTGCATACAGGCAAGCACGAACAGGCTGTGATCGGAAACTCTCGTGTAAGCATTAATCAGTCTTTTTTTTTTTTTTAAGATTTTATTTATTTACTGGACAGAGAGATCACAAGTAGACAGAGAGGCAGGCAGAGAGAGAGGAGGAAGCTGGCTCCCTGCTGAGCAGAGAGCCTGATGCAGGGCTCAATTCCAGCACCCTGGGATCATGACCCGAGCCGAAGGCAGAGGCTTAACCCGCTGAACCACCGAGGCACTCCAGCATTAATCATTCTTTTTTTTTTAATTTTATTTTTTATTTATTTTCAGCATAACAGTATTCATTGTTTTTGCACCACACCCAGTGCTCCATGCAATCCGTGCCCTCTCTAATACCCACCACCTGGTTCCCCCAACCTCCCACCCCCCCACCACTTCAAACCCCTCAGATTGTTTTTCAGAGTCCATAGTCTCTCATGATTCATCTCCCCTTCCAATTTCCCCCAACTCCCTTCTCTCTAACTCCCCATGTCCTCCATGCTTTTTGTTATGCTCCACAAGTAAGTGAAACCATATGATAATTGACTCTCTCTGCTTGACTTATTTCACTCAGCATAATCTCTTCCAGTCCCGTCCATGTTGCTACAAAAGTTGGGTACTCATCCTTTCTGATGGAGGCATAATACTCCATAGTGTATATGGACCACATCTTCCTCATTCATTCATCCATTGAAGGGCATCTTGGTTCTTTCCACAGTTTGGTGACTGCGGCCATTGATGCTATAAACATTGGGGTACAGATGGCCCTTCTTTTCACTACATCTGTATCTTTGGGGTAAATACCCAGTAGTGCAATTGCAGGGTCATAGGGAAGCTCTATTTTTAATTTCTTGAGGAATCTCCACACTGTTCTCCAAAGAGGCTGCACCCAACTTGCATTCCCACCAACAGTGTAAGAGGGTTCCCCTTTCTCCACATCCTCTCCAACACATGTTGTTTCCTGTCTTGCTAATTTTGGCCATTCTAACTTGTGTAAGGTGATATCACAATGTAGTTTTAATTTGAATCTCTCTGATGGCTAGTGATGATGAACATTTTTTCACGTGTCTGATAGCCATTAATCACATGTCTCAAAATGACCCTTTAAGCACGACTGATTGTAAGTGGCGATCTTATGCTGCTCTACTTTTATGCTCTCTGTCACTCATTATAGTACTTAATTATAGAGCTGGGTTGTGATGTGGGTACTGCTCGGATGTTCAGTTCTTGGGGAGAGAAATTGAGATCCATGCAGGTGACCCGTCAGGTTCTTTGTGATGTCCACGAGGCTGATAAATGCCAGGGGCAGAATGTAGTCTGCTTCTGACTTCAGCCCACAAGATCACGCTCATGGCCTCTCCCCAATGATCTTGCCAGTGGGGGTTCCTGTCTTACCTTTTTGAAAGTCATGAAGAGTCCTGAATTGTTTTTTCCATAAACATTATGCACCCCACATTAGGTCAGATGTTCCTTAAGGAAAGAAAGAAGTGGAAATGTTGGCATTCCCGCTCAAAACATTCAGATGCTGGAAAAATAACAATAAACCTACATCTTAATGTTTTGTGAGTTCACAAGAGAATGTGGAAAATTCCCAGAGGCCAAGGATATCCCAGGGAAAAAAATCCAAAGACTAAGATCTTGGGGCAAAGACTGAAATCTGCAACCCAGGGATTTGGGGTTCATTTGGGGGGAAAGGAGATATGGTTTAGGGTGTCCTGAGGAAGTAGAACACCCAGTGAGGGGGTGAGAGGAGAAAGCCACCTGCTGTCAAAGGAGTCACCTTGGATAGGGAAATCTGTTCTTTTCCGGCCCTGCTCCAGAGGGCTGGGGGGAGTGGCGAGGGGAGTCTCCTCTGTGAATTTTTTCTTTTTTAAGATTTTACTAATTTATTTGTCAGAAAGAGAGAGAGCACAGTCAGGGAGAGCAGCAGGCAGAGGGAAAGGGAGAAGCAACCTCTCCACTGAGCAGGGAGCCTGATGCGGGACTCGATCCCAGGACCCTGGATCATGACCTGAGCTGAAGGCAGACACTTAACCAACTCAGCCACCCAGGCATCCCTTCCCCGTGAATTTGTAGTCAAAGGCTTCTGCTGGTGTGAGGAAGGAATCCCAAAGTACTTTCGCTCTCCTGTCAGGAAATCTCCCAAGGCGATGAATCAAATTAAAATGGTTCTAGGATGGCTGACTACTGCAGTGCACGACCAAAGCAAAAGCAGATCCTCCCAGAGAAAAACAGTCTCAATCTGGGCAAATCAGGATTTTCACAGATGACCTTCAGTGAAATAGGAAGTCTCAATTAAAATCAGAAGTCCCCAAACACATGAGCGAAACAAGCTGTTGAATATATAGGAGAAACAAACGAAAAAACCCAACAGAGTAAAGTCCCTAAAGATGTTAGATGTTCAGATCATCAGAATAGACTATAGAATAATGATTTATGAAATTATTTTTAAAATTAAAAGTAATACCGATATGACTTTAAAATTTTCATTCATGCGGAGAGCAGAGCGATTCTAAATTTGCATGTATGTAATAAAATATTCAAAATAATGAAAGAAAACTTGACAGAACAGCAGGGAGAAGATAAATCTGTCACAGTAGTAGGGTATTTCAGCACACCCCTCTTCCTGTGGTTGATCAGATGAGACATATTTAACGATACTAATGAACTGATTAACCCATTAATCAACCTGTATTTACTGTCTACCCACAGAATCTTACAGACAACAGTTAACAAATACATGTTCTTTTTGAGTTAAGGTTAAGGTATACAGTATTACTTGACCATCTTTTTGAAAAAGATTAACCTTGAATCCATTTAAGAAAAGATTGTTTTTCAAAGTCCATACTTTGAAAGTTTTAAAACTTAACTCCTGAATAATTTGTTAGTCCAAGAAATGATAACGGAAATTTGCTTAAATGTAGAATAGAAAAATAATGTAAATACAACATATTAAAATGTGTGGGATTTGGCTAAAGTAGTTTTTTAGCCCTAAGGGAAATTTAAGCCCTAAACTTATATTAAAGAAGAAAGGCTTATGATTAAGATCATATAAAAGTCTAGAGGGGAACAATGACAAATGAATCTGAAGAAAGAAGGATGGAAGATGACATAAATAAAATAAGAAAAAAAGATGACATAAATAAAAAAAATAAAAATAAGAAATCTGGTACCAGATACCAACCAAACAAAACCATGATAGAAAGGATCAGTAAAGTGAAAAGTTGAATTTGCTGGAAAAAAGTCCAATAAAATACACAAAGTTCTGAGACGAGTGACCATATGAAAAAGAGTTAAGAGACCAGTAAATAATAAAAAGCAATGTAACTATACATGCAGTAGAGTTTTGGAAAATAAAACAAGGAACAATTTGATGTGGATGAATTTGAAAACTGAAAGGAAATGGAAAAATTTCTGGAAAATTTGTCAAAAATGTCTCAAGTAGAAAAACAGTCTGTGTATAGTCTTATTACCATGAGAGAAACTGATTCAGTAGTCAAGAAATCTTCTGACACACACAAAAAAGCATGCACCCTGATAGTTTTATAGGTGAATTCTAACAGACTTTTGCAACCTCATTTACACATTATTCCTGATGTTAGAAAAACATGACTGTGACCAAAACCAGATGTGAGTCATGAGGAAGAACAATTACAGTTCACCTGTACTTGTGAGCATAGATGTCGAATTCATAAACAAAATATTACTAATATAATCCAGCCGTCCATAAAATAATTAGTACAGCATGGCCAGGATGAGGTTTTCTTAGGAATGTTAAGGTTGATTTTACTTCAAAATATCCATTTGCAAAGTTTGCCAGGTTAACAGATTAAAGGAGAAAAGAAAAAAAAACTCATATGATCATTTCTGTATAAACTGATCAAGTATGTTATCGAATTCTACACCCACCCAAGATGAAAACTTCTCAGCAAATTAATGACAGGAGGAAACCCAAAGTCTACAGCAAGTGTGAGTGAGAGGTGGTGGGCACGGGGGTGGGCCAGCCCTGAATTACAAGTGAAGGACTCGAGGAACAGGTCAAGGTCATGTATTGATGAGGGGCAGAGCTGGTGACATCCAGGGCATAGTTCATGTGCTGCCCCTCAAGGGCCCTGGGCAACGCCTCAGCTCAGCCCTGAGACACCTCTTGGCTCTTTTTTCTTAAGACCCCCCTTATTTCTGTCATCACCGGACGGTATGATGCTTACATTTGGAGTTTTAGCTCACCGGCTTTTGGAGTAACATCAAAGCTTCCTTATTCTCGACTGGGTTTGGAAGAGTTATGTGCCGTGAACTGGAAGCGACTGCTCATAGGTCACGTGATGTAGTATCGAGTTGGTGGAAAGCCAGCCAACATTTCCTTGGTTTGCATTCGGAGGGAAGACCAGCCTGTTGTTTTGCTCCAGATACTAGACTTTCATTCCACAGTTTGATCATTCTGCGAAAGCAGCTTTCCCACTGTGAATGGTCTTTTAAGTCAAACATTCAGGGGAATTAAAAAAACATGAAATGAAATGCTTTGGAAGAAATGACTGGTAAAAGAACCGTACCGAGCACGTCTCCTTGGATGAAAGAGTTAGATTCCTCTTGTGAAATGGGAACATAGGCAAGACCTACCTAAATCACAGGACTGAGCAGCATGATGGGCAAATCTGCAGAGGACACACTTCCTCCTAGGAGATAAGGGGACCCCAGACCAACCGTACCCACTGCATCTGTCCTACAGCTTCAGTTGTCCTGGCCCGCCCCTCACCCCGTTCCATGCCTGAACCTAGTGTCTTTTTCTGTTCTTCCTCTGGCTTATTGCCCACTTGCTGCTTGTCACCTAGTCTGTGGATTCTGCTGCTGGCCCAGCTTCGCTGCTGGGACGAATCTAGATGTGAAAAAGAAAAAAATAACACTAGTAGTAAGTTGCTCCCATTAATCTAACTCTCATTAAATCCAAAGCATCGTGGGAAGTGTTTGAACCTTCTGTCAAGCCCATGATACTTTGATACCCATTCTACAGATGATGGAGGGAGGCTCAGGAAGGTTACAGCTTTGCACCAAGCTCCTGTCCCTGGAAAGCAGGGCTGGCGCCTTCTCCCACAAAGCACGGCTCCTGTCCTCACATCAGTTTCTGCCTTCCTCTCTCTACACTGCAGCCCAAGGAGTCTCTCTGATAAACCGAAACGATCACAGGCAACCCCACCCCCAGCTCTGGATTTAAAACCCTGTCCTTCACTACTCTTGGAGGCACCCCGCATTTCAACCCCCAGACCTTCTCGCTGCTCCTGAGCCCCTGTGTGATGTTCAGGCCTCCATTGCTCTGAATTACCTGCCTCACTTCTGCTTCACCCCGTTGCAAGCTCATATCCATAATCTAAGACAAGCCAAATGTGGCCTCTTCCATGAAGCCACCTATGATTCCCTCAGGCAGAGGTGGTCTCTTTCAGCTTTGTGCTCACACACCCTCCCTCCCGAATCTCTGTGATAGCAGGTCATGGCTATTACTGTCACTATAACTGTGAGGCTGTCGCCCACACTAGGCTGTAAGTTCCAGAGTCCAGGGGCTGTGTTTCATTCACCGCGATCGCTTGTGCCAGTAAAAGTTCTGGAACTCTGTCAATCTGTCTATCACCTTATCATCTATCTTTCTAATCATTCATTCAGCTGATACCTTCAGAGTGCTTACCAGAGACAGCAGAGCTGAGGGATGGGGCAGGATCCAGAGGAACCGGAATCGGTCCTTAATGAGGCTCTCGTGCAGCTCTGGGGCTTCAGAAATTTGACCAATACTTTCTGTGCCTCAGCCACTGTACCTATAGAATGCGATAATAAAACATTTCTGCCTTGTGCTGGATTGAGTCTAGTAGTACCTGCTAGCCGACATTATTATTTTAAATAATCAAGATGATGATGCTGATCAGGACTGTTCTTCCTTGTGCGAGCCAGGCCCTGGGCTCCCTGCTGGGGAGAGGGGTGGACAGGCGAGCTGTGGTCCTGGGCTCCCTGCCCTCAACAGTAAAACTCCAGTGAGAAGAGTTCCAGAATCAGGTCTTGGATTCCACTTGTGCAAAGCAGCAGGTGGATGCCCAGGGTGCAGAAGGAGTTTGGAGAGAGGCTGGCCTCTGGGAGAACATGCCATCAGCAGCCACAACCTGCGGGACACATTCCTGCCTCATTTTCTGTTCCCAGCCAGAACTCACCTGGTCTTGGAAAACACGTGTGATGCGCTCTGTGCTCTACTCATGCTTTGGAGACACTGGCAGCTGTGGGTTCAAGTCTGCCTTCTTTGCGCAGTGGCTGGGGCTGGCCAGCAAAATTGTGACTTCAATGAGTCAGGTCCACACTGGGCTCTGGGCGTGCTGGCAGAACAACTGTCAGAAACTCATTAGCGCTGTTGGAAGTTCTGTGTTTGGTCATGTTTGCATGTGGGATGCTGCCACGAGACAGATGGCCATAATTAGAAACGTCAGCATGTTAGAGGCCCAGCTCAGAATTGTTCAAAGGCTTCCATGGCCCTGTGGGCAAAACCCAAATGCTCAGCACACGATGGCCCCAATTTCCCTCTCTGGCCCCCTTTTTTTCACTCTTGGTTCTTGAGCAGTGTTTCTGAGCCATGGGCGGGGGGGCTTTGAGGACTTTGGGGACTTGAGGACTTAAGGACTTTGACAGTTTGATGTAAGCTTTGGCTCCTCGGCAGAAAGGCAGACTTTTCTGCAGTTATGTAGGAAGACGATGGACCACCATCTGCTCTGGAGCCCATCCGAAGCCCCTTAGAGGTAAACCCCAGCTCTATCCCTGACCCCGCTTAAAGCCCTGGACTATCTGGTGACTAACAGGTCCGATGTGTCTGCATTTTATGAGGCTCAGGACCTTCCAGCCTCCCCCTCCCGTTATCTACCCAAGCAGATTGTGGACCTCTTGTAGCCATATTAGCAGACTCTGGTGGCCCAAGAAGGCAGATTTCTTCTGCTCAGCCAGTGAGAGGCAGAACAGTATGATGGTTAAGGACACAGACCCTGGCGTGAACTGGTCTGGCCTCAGATTCTGGCTTTGCCCCCTAAAAGCTGCATAAGACAGCTTTTGCCTTAATCTCCTCCTCTGTAATGGGGGAAAACAGACTGTGTATTCCTTGGGGTTGTTACAAGGACTCAATGAGATTGATATATGTGAGCATTTAGAACAGCGCCCAGCGCGCTGTGGGGTCCCATCAGCGTCAATTGTGCTGGTTGTGCCCTAGCACAGGCTTCCCCCCGAGATGGATGAATGTGTGCTGGTGCCTTACATAGATCAGCAAAGTGTGCCAGTTGCCGGGCACGGTGCTGAGTGCTGCAGACAGTGGGCTAGAGAGGCAGCCCTGCTTCCTGGAGCTCACACTCAAGTAGAAAGGTACGGGGCATCAGGCAGCTGCGAAGATGGGGTAGTGTCTCAGTCTGCTCTGGCTTCTGGAACAAAACACCATAGCCTGGGAGCTGAATCAACAATGGGTCTCTCCCTGTTCTGGAGGCTGGAAGTCCAAGATCAAGGCATTAGCAGTCAGCTGCTGCTGAGAGCTTTCTTCCTGGCTTGCAGATGGCCACTTTCTTCTTGAATCCTAACCTGGCAGAGAGTGGGGGCCCGGGTCTCTCTCTTCCATGTTTTATAAAGGACGCTAACCCCATCATGGGGCCTCACCTTCATGACCATGATCTAAACTCAATTGCCTCTCTCAAAGCCCCACTCCCAAATCCCATCCCGGGGTGATGGCCTCAACATAGGAATTGGGAGGGGCTGCAGACATTCAGTCTGTGATGGGCACATACAGGGTAGGGCAAGTGGGCACCTTTGGAGATGGGGTCTGCCCCATCGTGGGACCTGAGGAACCCTTCCTTGAGGAAATTCATGAGTTGGGGTTCAGAAGGGGACTCTGGAGTGGCCAGACAACCAGAGGAGGGCCCTGCAGGTGGTGGGAGCTGTATGCGCGAAGGCAGGGAGGCATGAGAGGTCACGGCATGACCTCCTTACGCTACTGGGCACAGCTAGATGAGGGAGGCAGGCAAGAGCAGATCGTGCCAGGCCCAAGAGGTGTGGTTTAATCTGAGGACCCCTTGCCCCTCTGTGCGCAGGAGCTCCAGGAGCTGGAGAGGAAGCTGGAAGACAAGCTGGCACAGCAGGAGGCAGCCCAGCTCCAGCGGGCCCTGGCAAGTCGACAGCAGTGGGCTGGGGACGGGCCCGGGCTTCTGGGCATGCCTGAAGACACGGATTCTGGAAGGCAGGTCTCTGCTGTCCTGCAGCAGGCCTTGAGCCAGGCCCGGAAGTTACTGGAGCGCCAGCAGCAGAGGTGATCCCAGTGCCCAGTGGTGGGCCCTGCCGGCCTGGGGTTCCCTGACTTCTCCGCTCAGCTGGATGCACCCCTGGCTGCCATGCCCCTGTCCAAGGCATCTCCCAGCGCTCAGACCCCTGCCACTGTCTTAGGCATGCACTTCTTCCCTGGCTTCTGACTATACTTTGGTTTATTTTCTTTGTGAGATCATTGAGGTTTTCACTGAGCACATTTTTTAAGCTTTTAATTTTTAAATAGTTGTAGACTCCCAAGAAGGGACAAAGATAGTTCAGGGAAGGTCCCTGTGCCCTTCATCCTACTGTCCCTATGGTGACATCATACGGAATCCTGGTGCTTTATGCAAACACCCGTGTGGGCAGTGAATACAGACTTGAACTCAGATCTCACCATGACCAGAATAGTTCAGACCCTGCTTTTGTAAAATTATGAAGCAAACTGAGCCCCTGTCTTTTGTTAAGGCTGTTCTTTGCATTCTTCCTAATTGACAGATAGTCAGCCTTTGCCCACGGCTTTAGGCACTCTTGGCAAACGTACTTTTTACAGCTTCCTGATTTTCCATGGTCAATAGAACGTTGACATGGAAAGGACAGGGTGCAAATGAGAGAGGCCATGTGATTCCGTTTTTGAAAACACACGTGCACAAACTAATTAACAGCAGAGAGACCCAGTTGTAATGGGTGTGACTTGTGGGTGGTAAGGTTATGGGTTATTTTTAACGTATTTGATGATGCTTTCCTGGAAACACAACCATCAGAATGAACTAATGGTATGAGAGGTTGAATGTGTGTGATCAGAGGGCACAGGGCCTGGAGATGTAGACCCGGTTTAATAACACCAGGATTTTCGGGCATATGACATCCTCACATGCCTCCTGCCTCATGGAGGAAATTGCTCATGAGGAGAGCTTTTGACAGGAGTTTGGAGTTGTGTCAGCCAACAAGAACATGGGGTAGGCCTATCATGTCACCACATCTCTCACCTGAGGGACTGGGTAGGCAGACCCTGTCACGTGGAAGTCAGAAGGTCTGGGGGGACTCCCCCCCCTCCCACTCCGTGGAGAGGTGCCACCAACCTGTGTGGCCAGAGCCAGGACCAGGCTGGGTTCATGGTTCTGGGTCTGCTTCCACAGGGGGCACATGGTGGGCGAGGACCCCAGATCTGGTTCTTCTTGAGCATGATGACAAATATTGAAGAATTTTCCAAGTAGGACCCCAGATGGCCCAGCCAAGCCACAGAAATGCTCCCCACAGCTCCCACAAAACTTCTCCCTTCAAGGAACCCTCTGTCCTAGCAGGCCCCCGTGATACAATATTTGCAAACTGTTCTAGAACAAGACGAGATATGCCTCTCCTGGGCGTCTCTTTCAATAGGTTTAAAAAATAATAATAATGTAGGTGAGATTTGTGTTATTTAAATAAGTCGTTGGTCTTCTCCTGGATCACGTGACAACCAAAGTGGACTCACATAGATTTTGTGTGCACTCCAGTTGGAGGGAGGAGCGAGACCACAGCGTTGTGCTTGAGGATTTGCTGGAGAATGTGGAGTTCGACACCTTTGCGACCCTGTACAGCCAGGTGAGGATCCATTCGCCATGCCATGGGCTATGTCCTCCCCTGCAGCGCGGGCACAATGACAGTGGGACCCGTGGAGCTGCTGGGCGGATTGCGGACAAGCATCCGGCACCAGGCCGGGAGGCAGAGGACATTCCCATCAGGCTCAACAGCAGCAGCAGCTACAGTAATCGTGACTGCCCTGGTCAGCCTCTTTTCTGAGACTCGCCCGGCACCCAGACATGCTTCCTTTTCTCTGTTGGACACAAGTTTAACACTCACAGGGGAGGCTCCACCAAGAGCAAAGCTGGCCACTGAAACCAGGTCTTGCTCTCTTAGATGCTCTAGCCATTCCGTTTCAGGCTCCTGCTCCCTCCCTTTAAAGCAAGATACTTCCTCATTGCTGCATGAATAAAATGGGAAGGGGGTGCCCCTTGAGAAATGAACAGCACTAGCCCAGCGAGTCAGGGAGTTTCCCTGTGCTGTGGGAGAGGCTGGGACCCCATCCCCATTCCTCACTGAACTCCTCCGTTACCCCCCTCCAGGCTCCAGAATGACCGAACCTTTGTAGATAAGGTGGAGTGCCCTTGACTTCAGAGACCCTGACATCCTCTGAAGAGGCTTTGTTCATGAATAAATATTCACTGTGCTTCTAGTAAGCAGCAAGGACTGTCTTGGGCACTGGAATGTCAGCAGTAAATATGAGATAAAGCCCGTGCCCTCAGGAGCTGATAGTCTAGTGGGGAGAGCAGGCAATCAGCAAAATAAATATATAACCTGAATAGTATTTGATGTGCATTACAATCTCATTTTTATAGTTTTGTCTGTCTGTCCATCCATCCACCTACCTGTCCATCCATCTAGCCATCCATCCATCTATTCCCCATCCACCCATCCACCTGTCCATCCACCATCCATCCATCCATCCATCCATCCACATATATGTCTAGAAAGATGGTTGGAATGATGCTTGCCTAATATTACTGATAATCACTTCTGGATAAAGGCATTTGGAATAACTATTTTAACATTCATCTTTGTGTTTTTCTGCATTGCTTAAATTCCTTAAAATAAGCCACGTTTCTTAAAAACGAAGCCGAGGATGAAACATGCCGAGAAAACACAAGCAACAGAAATCCACGCAGGAAGGAGGAAAAGGGTCCTTGTATGGGGGGAGGCAGGAGCAGGCACAGGAAGAAGGCAGGGCCATGTGACTGTGATGGAGGCAGAGGCTGGAGGGACGTACTTTGAAGACGCAGGAAAGGCCATGAGCCCTGGCAGGCAGATGGCTGCTAGAAGCTGGAAGAGGCAGGAAGACAGATATTCCCCAGAGCCTGAGTGGGAACTAGCCTTGATCACCCTGACTTTAGCCCAGTGGATGTGACTTCAGACTTTCGTCCCCCAGACTGCGAGAGAAGAAAGTATATTCTGACCTGCTATGTCTCACCAGTGTGGGACCATTCCATACGTGGCAGCTCATTCTGTTCTCATGGAAGCCTCTGCTGTAGGTGGTATAGGTACCCCACTTTACAAATAAGGAAGCTGAGCACAGAGAGAAAGAAAGGCATTGCCCCAGGACACACAGTGTCTTTTCGGTGCAGTGGGGCTGGAGGCTAACTCAGACTCCCCAGATGGAAGAACCTATTCTCTCTCTCTTTTAACCTCTTATTTTGAAACACTTTTAGATTCCCAGTAAGTTACAAAGCTAGCATAGAGAATTCTGGCACCCCGTGTTTCACTCAGTTTCCCCCAATGGTTGCCTCTTACAAAGGGCTAGCACTATATGCTATATATATGACTATATATATGACACTGGTTACAAAACACATGCATGGTTCTGTGTCCATTTCACGTGTAGATTCACGTGTTGGAAACTTCAGGAACCACGGCAAGATACAGACTGTTCCATTTGCACAAAGACCTGACTTGGGCCACCCCTTTACAGGCGTACCCACTCCTCTCCCATCCCTGACCCCTGGCAACCATGACACTCTTCGTGTCTGCATCTCGTCAGTTCGGGAAAGAAGAACATGTGAGCTCTGATAAGATGTGATCCGGGGGGACAGGCTCTTTCCACGCGGCATCCATCCAGGTGTGCCCTGTAGCCTAGTGTCCTCAACCATCTGCTGGCCTGGGGGACATTCCAGATGTTTGCTGAGCTACACTGTTTGATCTGAGCCGTATTGCCTCATGGTGGACAGGGCAGGAGAGGACAAGCCTCACCCGCTGTCCCTGCTGCTGGCCCCGAGGTGCAGTCCTGGTGCATGAGTTGAGAGCAGTCGGGAGCACAGATGAAGGTTCTGGATGCATCACAGTGAGCCAGGGTTGCTGACCACATAGGTTTTACTTGACAGCTCTGTGTACTGGGGGACATTTTTTCCAGACCGAGCTGCTAAAATATTTACTTCCGTGGGACGAAACATCCTAAGACTGTCGTCCGTTAAAGCGTGGTGTTCATCAAGGTCAGAGCAGTGAGCTCATGAGCTTCCCATTAACCTCTCTAGGAGCTGAGACTGGCATCGTACCTGTCCAGGCTGGCCATGGTGCCCGGGGGCACCCTGCGCCGGCTCCTGAGCGTGGCTCTGCCCACGGCCTCACAGTCCGAGCTCCTGGCCGCGCTGGATCCGGGCAGCCAGAAGCATCCAGACCACATGGTAGAGAACAATGGTGGTGGGGAGCCCGCTGACCTGGGCAGAAGGAGGTGAGTGTGCCATCCCGGCTACTCTTGGAAACCAGTTGAGTGTGATTCCAGGAAGGGAATTCGTGGAGGGAGGAAGTGGGACACCTGCAGCCCTGGGCACACGCACCTTCCCAGTCAGCACTTCATTGCTCCGGGAGCAAAGGACAGCCAGACCAGGGACCAGGAACCCGTGATAAATCATGGGAGGCTTGATTATTTTGTCCTGATTTTTATCTTCATCACCGATTTATTTTTCAAGTGAAATCTTCAGAAAATCTTTTGACATACTAGATGCTGGCTAACTGAACATAATGATGAAAAATAAATTAATTAAAAAAAAAGAAAGTTAGAAGGTTTGGCTGTGTGATGGAAGAGAAATCAAAATAAAAACCTTTGACTACCTTAAAAATAAAAAGAAAGAAAGAAACGTTTCCCCTGCCATAAATGCTATACACACATTAAAGGAAGTGTAAAAAATACATACAAGGAAAAAGAAGAAAAAGAAATGTCCTAGTTCCACTACCTGGAGAAAATGGCTGAGAGCATTTTCTTACAGTTCTTTGTCCAGAATGTGTTTCCTTGCTGGGCTTTATCAATGTGTTTGGGGTGTGCCTGTGTCTCTGTGTGCGTAGTAATCCCAGCATATACCCTGCTCCACAGAACCTTACAGCACAGGGAGTTCGCTTTTTTCCTTCTGATTCTTGTCCATGTGCAGACGTCATTCTATGCAATAATTATCACACCATTTAGACTGTATTCTCTGCTGTAATCTCATTAATTTAAAATTCATACTTTTCACAGTTATCGAAACCCCTTCCTAGTCCTTTTGTTAACAGCTGTGTAGTATTTCACAGAAGTGTGTAGCATAGTGAATGCAAAAGTTATCTTCTGACTGGATGTTTAGTTTGGATTCATTTTTTTCCTTAATCATGGATAAGGCTGCCTCGAAAATTTGCTTTAAGAGCCAATTCCAGGCATGAATTTGGTCATCAAAGTCTCTTAATAAGGAAAGGCAGGAAGCTGAGTGTGGAGTGAGGGGGTGTGGGAGCCGCAAGAGGGCCACTGAAGAGTAGAGTCTGTGGGGGACCAGGTAGCAAGAAAAGCCACAGCTACACCTGAAAAGAGTGCTGAACACCCGGTGGTGAAGCCGGCCTCCTCCCCCAGGGCCCATGAGTCCGCCGAAGTGTCACAACTGTACTCACAGGTGTGGATGTACATGATTTTCCTGAGAAAGGGGGCCGTGTTTTTTTTATCAGGGTCATAAAGGGTCTCTGACTCAAAAAGGTAAGAAGCACTGCTAAGGGGGGAAGAGTAGGGTTGCATGTGAGGCAGGGTGGGACTGTGGGAACAACAGCTGTGGGTCCACAGGGTGTGGGCAGAGGGCTAAGCATGGGTGTGGGCAGGTTTGGGTGAGTGTGGTCAGGGGAGGAGTATAGACATGATGAGGACTGGGTTGGTGCTATTGGAGGGCTGGGCGCGTGTGGGCGTGGTCAGAAGGCTGGGTGTGGGCGTGGTCAGGGCTGGGTGTGGGTGTGGTCAGGGCTGGGCAGGTATCAGAGGGCTGGGTGTGGGCGTGGTCAGAAGGCTAGGCATGGGTGTGGTCAGGGATGGGCAGGTACCAGAGGGCTGGGTGTGGACATGGTCAGGGCTGGTTTTGGGCGTCGTTAGGGGGCAGGGTGTGGGCAGGGTTAGAGAGCTTCATGCCACTGGTTCCTCTTGGTGCACAGGCAGGTAGGGACACGCAGATATTGGAGGTGACCCTGAAGCAGGAATGTGGCCACCCATGAGGACCTTGTTTACTGGGCTGTGTCTTCAGCCAGTAGTGTTTGGGAGGCTGGTGAGCAGAGATCTCTAATGGACAAGGCAAGAGAATCAGGGTGGCTGTCACCACGAGTACGGAGCACGTGCATGCCATTCCTTTGCCCCGCTTCATGGCCAACTGGAGTGGATCAATTCTGGAGCACCTCGGCCACTTGCCACCGTCTCTGAGGGCAAGGCAGTCACCACTCCTCTGTCCCAAACACCTCGCGCTTGGCCACAAGTTCGGGGTCTAGGGTTTCAAGCAATAAAATCTGCCTAACTAATCTCAGCACAAAAGAGTGTGTGAGGGACCTGTCAGAATCCAGGGAGAGCTGGATGCCCAGGTCCTGGGACGGGCAGGACCAGGAGAGTACAAAAGACATGCTCTCTGTGGTGCTGCCCTCAGAGGACCATCTTCTGTGCCCAAGAGTTCGGCTCCTGGGAGAGAAAGCTTGACTCAGCGTAGGAGGTCTGTCTCTACCACCGGCCAGACAGTGTGAACCAGCTTGGCCAGAGTAGAGCAGGACAGACAGGACTCTGGGTTCCACACTGTCCTTTACTGAATGGACCTGAGCCCAAGGCCCATGAACAACTACTTCCTCTTGCTTCCTACATGACACTGCAGTGTCCGTTCCCCTATGGTGAAAGTCGCAGTCCTTCCCGAATAGCCTTAGGGTTCCTAGGCCAGCCCACCTTCCAATCTTCTGCTGTGCTATTTCAACTTTCTTAAAATATTCATGAAATACTTCTGAGCTCCTACTGTGTCCACCGTTAGGCACAGTAGGCACTAGTGTGCGCAGGAGAGTAAGGGGCGTGGTGGACCCTCTGTCATTTAACACATAGATAATGTTCCTCCACACATGTCCTCCCTCTGTGGGGATGCAGGGCTCACCTCAAGTGTCCCTACCTCTATGCAGCCTTCTGCTATCTGACTGATGTCACCCATTACCTGGCTCTGACCCCCAGACTGGGAATCCCTTGGGGGCAGAGATTTTATCTAGACCAAAGGAGGTGGCTTGATCAGTGTGCCTGAGGGAGAGACAGACCATGAAAATGAGTTCTTCCTATCAGTCCAAGGTCATGTTGAGGGATGGGAGTACCATCATGCTTTTCAGGAAAAGTCTATTCTAGGAAATATTAAGACCCTTCCTTCTTGCCTCCAGGAAGCACCAGGGGTGGTGGCAAGCCCTGGAAAGCCAACTGCGAGGAGAACTGATAAGCAGAGGACTGGAGAAGATGCTCTGGGCCCGAGAAAGGAAGGAGAGGTAACACTGGGCATCTGCTCGGGTAGGCTGGGCAGGAGGTCAGCCCGGCTGCCTCTTAGTGGGATGGGAGATGAAGGGCCATCCTAGGAACCTGGGAGAGGGTGACTGCAGCCATACCCACATTCCCTTCCCGAAAGACCACCATCTTTGGTCACAGTGAGTTTAGGAATTGAAGATAAATAAGCCTCTCGCTGTCAGCGGGAGAATGTCCTTTTATCATTTGTTAGCACTTTACAACAGTGGCTGTTTTCAAATGGGATGTCATTAGAGGGAGAGTAAATCCTCATTGCTGTTGGAGTTTATAGTTTACAAAGCCCTTTGCCTCCTACGACACTGAGCCTCCCAGACTTCCAGAAAGTGGGGATGGTAACCCTGGAGCTCAGGGAGGTCAGAGGATGAGGCACCAAGCCTGCAGCTGGGAAGCCGGCGGCCAAGGGGTTTGGAACCATCGAACTAACCCATTTCTTGCCCTAGACTTGCAGGTCAGTGATCTTTCCACTCCGTCAAACACCTTTCTCTTTTAGCTGTGGTTTCTGCACACCTGGAGGTCAGAGGGAAGTTAGGGGCGGGGCGGTGTTTGATTGCTACAGTTGACCAAGTTTTTCCCAGTGTTTTCCAGTGTTTCCCACTAGAAAAGTGACATCAGGTCGGCTCATTAACAGGGTAGAAAGTGGTCATACCCAGCGAGTGCTCTGGAAACCCTCAATGTCCAAGCAGAGCGTGTATCCTGAGTCCTGCCCCTTCTACCATTTCTCAGCTACAGGAAAGGAACTGAGGCCAAGCTTCACAAATGGTCCGTGTTAACAGTCCTAGAGGCATAATCGTCTGGATGTCAGACTTTAGTCCCAAAGAGATTAGATCAGGATTTAGAGCCCAAATCAAGGCAATTAAATTCTAGCTGTATAAATGTGAGGTTCTCCAGGAAGGAGCAGAAGATAGCTCCTCCAGATTGGGATGGGGAAGTGAAGGCACTCCCTGGCTGTAGGCCTGGGAGGGGAGTGGGTACAGAACAGGAGGAGTACAGGTCCCACCCCACTGGCACCCTCCGCAGGTGTTTGCCCCACCGGGAGGCACATGGAGCTATGGCAGGAAGACAGACACTGAGTCACACTGAACTGGGTTGAATCCTTGCTCACATTCATCCCAGCTGCAAGGGTAGGAGGCCTTGGAGCCTCATGGTCCAAATCTGCCCTGGAAGGGCCAGGGAGCCTGTCAATGACATCCAGCAGGTGACCCCCAGTGACATGGCCTCATCATGTACTGCTTGGGCACTGAGAGAACCCATGGCTTTTAGCTGGTGTAGGCCTCTTAGAAATAGTCCTGGCCATTACCAAAAGCAACCATGGATTTAGGGGCTGGGCCACTCCTGGACAGAACTCCAGCAATCCTTTTATGGGACATCCCCAAAGAGTGTCAGTCTTCTGTTTCAAATGCAGTTGGCCCGACTTCTAACTCTTGCTTTGGAATCAGGTCTCATCAGCCTGCTTTGATATGAGACTCCCAGGCAGTGATGTCCTAGGAAACGTTGAACCCTTGGCTGGTGGGGACGAAACAGACAAATGCTCTGGTCTGTAGTATTTCCCAGTGTTCGTGGTGTACCTGCTCCAACCGGAGCTGATTTCAAGCTAACCACATGATGACAAGAGGCTTACAAAACTTCTGCAAAGTTAACAGTCATGAGTCAGTAAGAGTTGTCTGTGCCTATGGCTCATTTCAGGGGTGATCTGATGACCACAGTGTCTTTCATTAAAATGACACCTGGTTGAGGACCGAAGGACCCAAAGTGGGTTCTCCTAGAGAACTCCATCAGGACACTCAGGAGGTTAAGTTGCCAAATATGTCACATCTGGTCTTCTGTTCTTTCTTTAGTATATTAAAGAAGGCATGTCCCCCCCTCAGAGAGAGGGTCATATTCCCTGGAAAAGGAAGCTGGCCACACTTGTCCCTGGAGTCCATTGGAGAACTGGCTGCTATCCCCATTATAGGAGCAGAGACCATTGATTTATTAAACACAGGCGAGAAGCTCTTTATATTCAGAAATCCAAAGGAGCCAGAGATCTCATTGCATGTCCCTCCCAAGAGAAAGAAGAAGAACTTTCTGAATGCCAAAAAGGCCACCTGGGCCTTAGGCATGGACTAGTCCCAAGGAAAGCTCCAGGGAATCTGAAGACAGACAGTTTTCTTTGTGGGGTGTGTGTGTGTGTGTGTGTGTGTGTGTGTGTGTGTGTGTGTAGTGTACAACTCATGGATATAAGTTACACATGCAGAAGACGCAGACACCCCCAACTCCCATGACATTCAAGGATTCACTTTCATCTGGTCTCATGAATTTCCAGAGAGTCTGCTCTCGTCAGCATCATGAAGGACATGCTGAGACTCAGGAGCAGCCTCGAACCCTTGTTGCCTTCAGACTCACCTCTCTGAGGGTCTGGGGGAGACTCTGGCCCCCAGTTCACACTCTACAATGTCTGGCAGCATGTGGGCTGTGTGTCCAAGTGAGGTTCTTTGTTCCTGCATTTTATGTTTGCTACATATTCTATTTTTATCAAGGGAACTTTTGAAAATAAATGCCTTTTACAAAAAGCTCTTCTCAGTGGCACTTGGTTTTGCTTTATGTAGTAACCATTTATTTTTAATTGCTTCTGTGTTTTGGCTCCACATTGTTGTGTTCAACAGAGACTCACCCTCTATCATTCCAGTGGCCAGGAAATGGGCCAGCCCCTGGAGCATAGGCTCTCCAGCTCAAGTTAGAGTTATTTCCCCCTTTCATAAATGAGGAAATACAAAGGCTTAAGAAGATGAGGTGATATGTGTAACATCACAAAGCCAGTAAGTAGAAGAATCCAGGTTCATGCTCTTTTTAAAATATTTATTGATTTATTTGAAAGAGAGCCTGAGAGCACGAGCAGGGGGAGCGGCAGAAGAAGAGGGAGAAGCAGACTCCCCACTGAGCAGGGAGCCTGACAAGGGGCTCAATCCCAGGGTCCTGGCCTGGGATCATGACCTAAGCCAAAGACAGGAGGGTCCATTGGTCAGTTACTGACTGAACCACCCAAGTGCCCCTAGGGTTCATACTCTTTATGGCCCCAAACCCTCGCCCTTTCTCCTGGACTCAATCAGTGGTCACGTTTGCCAAAAAACCGCACATAGGTCCTTGTGTTTCATGTAGAAAGACCCTTTCTACTTTCATAGCAATGGCTGAGCCAATGATGTCTTGGGGCTGGACTGGGTCATTGCATGAGTTTTCTAAGAGCCAGGTAAAGCATACAATTGTAGTACACATTTCCTGAGGGTAGGAAAGGATTGAGAAGGAAATTCTGGCACCAGCAAGGAGAAGACAAGGGATCCTGATGAAGCATCTTCTGCAGGAGAGTCACTCCTGGACCCTTCCAACTACCTTAACCCACTTCCAGTGCTCACTAATACCCCAGAAACGTGAGCATCACTACTCCCATTTTGCAGCCAAGGCAGCTGGGAGTATAAGTAACTTGCCTTCGATTACACCACCTGCTAGGGATCTTCCAACTTCCAAACCCTTATCAGCCATGAGACATTTTATTTGTTGATGACCAGAAGGCCAAGTCTTTGTATTTTCCCACCAGTGAACAGGAACCTTTGCTGGAGGTCTTACTTCTTCCATAATGAGCTGCCACGTGGCCGTGTCATGACCTTAATAGATATGCATGAGCGAGCAGTTCAAGTGTAAGAGAGAAGAGTTGATCTTCCCATCAGAAGATCTAGTGAGCAGAGAGAAGACAAAGAACAGTGATTTTTACACTTAGGGTAGTGAAGAGGAAAATGCATGGTTCGGTGTAAGATGACTTGAGTTCATCCTGCCACACCACTTGTGAGCTGTGTGTCCCTGGGCAAGTCACCTGACCTTTCTGAGCCTCATGCTCATTACCAACAAAATGGTGATGGAAATCCTTTGTGAGGATTAGAGGAACGGGATCTGTAAAGTGCTTGATGGTCGTGTGGGCCTGCCATGTCTGTGTCCTTCTCTACCTCTTGAAGAAACCATCTGCCTTTCTCATAATTTCTTGTTTCCACAGGGCTCTGCTAGAATCATGCATGGTTGAAAGTAGATTGCACATAAGAATCTCAAAAAATAGCTCAAAATTATGGGCTGGAGGCTGATTGAAGAGGCTATTAGCAACAACAGGAGGTACCCAAGGTGTTTAAAATACAGCGTCTCAACCTAATAATAACTCACAATGTTAATAGAGAAAAACTAACTATGGATTTACTATCTCTGCTACATGACAAACATGAAGACTACCCTGCCTTAGTGTAAAAGTGTCATAAAGAATGGAGATATTGGCTCTTTTGTCCTTAGTGTCTGATAAAATTTTGGCATACAATAAATGTAGCTTATGTGTTTTTATTATATTTTTACACATTCACAACATTGAGCTTGGTGGCTCATTTTATTTCCATTGATGTGCTAGATGAACATGGAGGCCCTTCCAGAAGGGACTGTTCCTACCACAATACATGGAAGCATATTCATAAGAGAAATGCTCCAGGGAACTTTAATTAGAAGGACTTCAATTCAGTTTGGGTTTCATTACTTACAAGCTGCATGAAATTGAGAAGATAGCTAAACTTCTCTGAAGCTCAGCTTCTTGTCAGTTCTGTCTTCAATGATGAGTTCAGTCTAATTGAGTTGACTGACATGAAATACATAATTGTCAAAGGCAAGGGATAAAATAGATATATGAAAATCCTGCTGTGGGATTTGGGATTGAGAGCCAACCTGACTGGGGAGATTTGGGAACAGCTTTATGTTTATGACTCCAAATATTTATCTCCAGATTAGACTTCTTCTTGGACTCCAGGCACTATGTCTGCAGCTTGCTGGACATCTCCTCCTGGATACCCCACACCTCACTTTTACATACACTGATCCTACTTGGCTTCTTTGAAGCAGTTATCATTTAAAGAGATTTAAAATGAGAAAACTGTATTTTATGTTCATGTAAATATTTACAACTTCTGGTGCTTTTAAAAAAAAAATGTAGATCCATATTCACAGATGCCTCAACCTCAGCATGTCCATCCCTGGACTCATCAGCTTCCTAGAAATCCAATTCCATCATGGATGTCTCCTCTTTTGAGTGGATAGTGCCAAGCCAGAAATTTAAAAGTCATCCTAGACATCTTCTTGTTTCTCAGCCCCCAAATATGATGACCAAATCTTGCTGATCATATCATTGCATGAGCCTTGACATCTATGCCTGCTTTCACCCCTTCACTCCTGCCCAGGCCAGGGTATCACCACCTCTCTCCTGGTTGGTGCCAACAGTCTCCTTTCCTCCAGACTGGTGCCTGCCTGTTTGCCCATGGTAGCTATATCTAAGTCATTCCCTTGCTGAAAGACCTTCAAAGACTCCCTTTCTTCCAAGACCTCCATGCATTGTCCTCTGATTACCTTCCTAACTGGTCTATAGAGGAAGCCCCTGCTTTCCAAGGATCCATTGAATGACAATAAGACACCAAAGATAAGGTGGATTTGGATTTGCCTCTCGAATCTGGTTTGTTTTGGAAAGGTTAATGCCCTTGTGAAGGATGGACCAGAGGTAAATCAACTACTTAGGCTGCTTATCGACCCATTCTCCAACATGCAGCTAAGGCAGGGAGTGAGGAGAGCCAATCCTGTTACTGCTTTATGTGTACCCTGGCTTCTCTGGCCTTCATTCGCCAACACTGAAAGCAATGGCAACCACCACATCACCAACAACCACAACAGTAACCATAACAATAATTGTTGAGTTTACCTTCATTTGAGTAGTGTGCTCAGGGAAAGGGGTGTCCTCCCCCAGCCCCAGGAAATGAACCATCACTTTCTCCCCACAGACTGTGAATTCAACTATCTCTGAATTCTCATTGGGATGTTTGGACCATTATATTTAATTCATTTGTTGATACAATTGTGATTGAGTTTCAATCTACCAAGTTGCTATTGTGTTTTTTATTCTTTGATCTGTTACTTACTGTCTTTTCCCTCCATTTCTGCCTTCTTTTGCACTGAGCCTTAATTATGCTTCAATTTTATTTTTTCTATTGAATTACCATACCTCTCCTTTTAGAGGTTGCCTTAGGGTTTACAATATACATCTTTTACTAATCATTTTCCACCTTCAAATAGAACCATGTACCTTCACATAGAGTGTAAGAATCTTACACAGGATACTTCCAATTCCCTTTTCCATCCTTTCTGCTGTCATTTGCCATGTTTTGCTTCTATTTGTGTTCAACTCCTACATACACTGATATTACTTTGCTTTTTAGAAGCAGTTATCATTTAAAGAGATCTAAAATGAGAAAACTGTATTTTATGTTCATGTAAATATTTACAACTTCTGGTGCTTTTTAAAAAATGTAGATCCATATTTCCATCTTATCTCATTTTCCTCTATATAATGTCTGTAGAATTTCTTCTAGTGCAAGTTTGCTGGTGATGAATTTTCTCATCCTTTATGTCAGAAGTCTCTTTATTGCCTTCATTTTTGAAAGCTATTTTACTGAGTATAGAATTCTAGGTTTGCAGCATTTTACATTTTCATGCTCACTACTTTAAAGCTGTGGAAAGAGCCGAGATGCCCTTCAACAGATGAATGGATAAGGAAGATATGGTCCATACATACAATGGGATATTACTCAGCCATCAGAAAGGATGAAAGCCCAACTTTCACATCAACATGGATGGGGCTGGAGGAGATTATACTGAGGGAAATAAGTCAAATAGAGAGAGTCAATTATCATATGGTTTCACTAACTCATGGAACATAAGGAATAACATGGAGGACATTAGGAGAAGGAAAGAAAAAGTGAATTGGGGGAAATCAGAGGGGGAGATGTGAGAGACTGTGGACTTTGAGAAACAAACTGAGGGTTTTGGAGGGGAGGGGCGTGGGAGGTTAAGCTAGCCTGGTGGTGGGTATTACAGAGGGCATGTATTGCATGGAGCACTGGGTGTGGTGCAGAAACAATGAATCTTGGAACACTGAAAAAGTAAAATAAAATAGATGTCACTCTGTCTTCTGGCTTGCTTTGTTTCTGACAGAATGTGTGCTGTATTGGTTAAATGTTCCTCTCCATATAACAGTATTTTTTTTCCTCAACCTGTTTGAAAATTTCTTATAGTAAGAGCAGCCTCTTTTTTATTTTATTTTTTTAACTCAAAATTTTGCAGCAATTCCACTATGGTTGCCCTTTTATGGTTTTCTGCTTGGAGTTTGCTGGATTTGGGAGGATTTGTATAGTTTTCATCAAATATTAGAAAAGTTTTAGACTTTGAATCTTCAAATATTTTCTTGTTTTGTTCCACCTCCTTCTCCTCTTTGGAAATTCCAAAGACACTTGTATTAATATGCCTGATGTTGACCCAGTGGTCACCAAGGCTCTGTTCATTTTTTTCACTCAAGGACACCAACGTTATTTTCAGTCATCATGTCTCTCTAAGCTCCCCTTGGCTGTGACAGTTTCTCAGATTTTCCTTGTTTTTGATGACCTTGGCAATTTTGAGGAACATTGGTCTGATATTTTGTTTGTAGAATTTTTCTCTGTTGGAATTTTGCTGATGTTCTTCTCATGATTTGACTGGGGTTATGGGTTTTTGAGAGGAAGACTACAGAGGAAAAGTACCATTTCATCACATCATATCAAGGGGAAATACCATCAACTTGAATTAACACTGTTCGTGTTGCCCTTGACCACTTGAATGAGGTAGTGTTTATTAGAATTCTCTACTGAAGAGTTACTGTTCTACCCTTTACAAACTGTACCCTTGGGAAGAAAGTCACTATGCACAAACCACACTTAAGGGGTGCACAGTTGCACTCTTAGAAGATGAGGTGTTAATATAAATTATTTGGAAGACTTGTATATGGGGGATTTGTCTTTTCTCTCCTATTTATTTGTTTCTTTGTATATGTATTAATATAAATATGCACTCATGATATTTATTTTATACTTCAGGCTTAATCCATTGCTACTCTATTTTGTTGCTCAAATTGTTCCAACTTTGGCCACTGGAAACTATTTCAGTGGTCTTTGGATCCCTTTGACATACCCTCATCACTGTGGGTTTGTTTGTTTGTTTGCTTGTTTGTTATAGAGCAAATGCATCCTTTTCTGCACTACAAAATTCTCCTGGCTTGTCTTATGAACTGCTTGGCCCAGTCTTAGAATTAGCCATTTCTCTAAGGAACCCTTGTTCCTTTTATTGGTATGAAAAATTACTTGCCCCTGGAGAATTTATTACAGATGATTTTCTTTTCTTTTCTTTTCTTTCCTTTGTGCTTTTTGGTAGCTTCCAAATTTGTTAAAATGAATCTCCATTGCTTCTGTAATCAGAAAGAGTACAAAAATGATATCTAAAATCAGAGAGTTGGGATAAAGAAAATAGTTCCCATAATTTGCCTTCTAATCATCCTGGTTTGGGAGTATCTAAGACCCACTTCACATAACAATCATAAATCATAAAATTAACTCTTCTTACCAGTTCTTGCACTGAAAACTGAATAGGGAGATTTAAGGGATCTGTAGACAATCATAGTGTCAGAGTTGTAACAGAAGAGCCCAGATATTAGAGATTAAAATAAAATGGGAGTTTAATTTTCTTCCATGTGACATGCAACCTGAAGTGGGCAGTCCAGGCTGGGACAGGAACTCCACATCTCTAATACCACTTTTCTCCTCAGCCATGCTGGGTACATGGCTTCAACCCCCGAATTTATCTCATGGTCCCCAGGTGGCTACCACAACTCAAAGCTTCACATCATTCCTGAGTGAGAGAAAGAGAAAGTAGAAGCGCAAAATATACCAGATTGAGGGACTTTGCAGAAATCCCACTTAGTGATGTCTGCTTACAAATCATTGGCTAGAACCAAGTCACATGACCACTGCAGCTTCAAGGGATGATGGGAAATGTGACTTTTAATAGGCATCCTCCAAATTGAGATTTTGTAGTAAAATAGAAGGGGAGAAAAGGTTTGAGTGGGCCACTCAAAAATCTCTTGCCAAATTCTCATGTGCCAGTAGGAGACAAAAAATGGTCCAGCCTTTTATCTCGCAGGAAGAGAAAGCCAGGGCCTTCTGTGTGCATTCCTTCCACACAGATTCTCATTAGCCCTGCAGAACTCTTGAGACTCAGAGGTGGATATTACTATTCCCACCTACCCTTGAAGAAACTGGGGTTCATATAAATCATGTAGTTTCCTCAGGGTCACCCAGCTTAGCAAATTCCAGAGCCAGGTCTCTAACTTCTGTCTGACTTCTTCCCACTGCACTCTCCTGACTTCACTGGTCTGCAGTTGGCCTTATTGTTCATTTATTCTTTCAACTACTGACATGTGCTGTTGTGTTCTGGCACATAGAGATATTTAGTGTGGGTCCAATGGATGAGTGAATGAGGGACACTTACTCTAGTGGAGAGCAGACATTGGCCAGGGCCATACAGGGCCATCCCTAAGGCGTTATGAAGGGCCCCCTCTTTCTGGAGGCCGCCAGGGAAATGTCACCAAGAATAGAGAGTGCACCTGAGCCAGGAATGCTGGGAAAGGGAGGGCAATGCAAGCAGAAGGAAGGGTGCAGCCCAGGCATGAAAAGGTTTCATTGTAGATGGGAAGACAGGGGGACGACTTCCCAAGCAGAAGGACCCAGGGTAGCAGGACTGGTCTGGATGCTCCAGAGGCTCTGTGTCCTGTGGGGAGAGCATATTGAGGGAATGACTGGCCAGCAGAGCTGGGTCTTGAATATCTGCCAGTGCCCAGTCTACTTCCAGTGTGTGCCTACAGCCTCTCGCACACATCTGCTCTGCTGTGTTCTCACACATTCTGTTTCTGGAGTTTACACTGGAACACCTAATGGGATGTGTGGGAAACACTGGTGGTTTGCACTGTGGTTCCTTAATTTTTTAAAGCGTGTGATTTACTCATCCCTGCTGGTGGACTGTGGGACTTGATGGTCCATGGGCTCACCCGGGTTCCCAGCTCCTGTGACGCCTTAGCTGTGTGTGCCCTGAAGCTTAACATCATGGGCCATGCCTTCCTTAGAGCCACACCTCTGGAATCCAAGGTCAGAGGTTTGTGTGTAGAGGGAGTGGCCATAGAGAATGGAGTTTTTTTGTTTTTTTTTCCAAAGACAGGTCTGTGAAAGCAATATTCCTTCTCTAGTGGGTCTATGCATGGACAGACATTTCTCCAAGAAAGATAGCCAAATGGCCAACAGACGCAGGAAAAGATGCTTGATATCATTCAGCAGCAGGGAAATGCAAATCAAAACTACAAAAATATATCACCTTGCACCTGCAGAATGGTTAAAATCTAAAACACAAGAAACAAGTGTTGGTGAGGCTATGGAGAAAAAGGAAACCTCGTGCCCTATTGGTAGGAATGCAAGTGGTGCAGCACCGTGGAAAGCAGCATGGGAGCTCCTCAAAAAGAGAAAAATAGAACTATACTATGATTCAGGAATCATACTACTGGGTGTTTACCCAAAGAATACAGAAACACTAATTCAAAGGGAGACATGCACCTTGTTGTTTATAGCAGCACCATTTACAATAGGCAAGAAAAGGAAGCAGCCAAGGGATCATCAACTCATGAATGGGTAAAGATGATGGAGTCAGGATTAGCACCCAGGCAGTTTACTCTCTGATCTTTCATCCTTAGCAGGTTGCAAGGATGAGTGGTTGCTCCAGAGGGATACGTGTGTTGGCTCTTTTAGGAGATCTACATAAAAGCTGTGTGCACTGGAAAGAGAGGTCTCCTTATAGGAAGCTGTGATGCCCTTTTCGGTTATAAGTGCTGAGGACTTCCTGGGTACTTTCTCATTGCAAGTCCAGGTTGGATTCACTCAGAGGCTGATTATGTCATGGGAATCGGTCAGCCTTAAGTGGACTGGCTTGACCCAAGCTGCTGTCAATATCACTTCTTCCAAAATATAGTCCTCATCTACAAAATGAACACAGGAATCTCTACTGTCAAGCCTGTGCATAGATTACTTGCAACAATGGAACAGAAACTTGCTAGATGGGTGATAGGTGCTGTGACAGTGTCTTGAACATTGGTGGTGGCTCAGAGCTCCAGGAAATAAAGAAAAGGAGTCACATGTATGAAGCATGCCATGGAGGGAGTGATGTTCTTTTAGGTGATCATATTTGCACTCATGACTTTGTGAGATGAACATCTGAATCCACCAAAGCTGGTCCTAGCCTTTCTTAATTCATTGAAACGTAGCAGTGTTGATTCTGCTTCACCGTCTTTACCTGATGGTTCCTGCTCCCTGGGACATTTCCCTTCTCTGCAGGACACACACATACATTCTGTCCTTGGTCTTTTGTTGGCTAACTTCCTTAGATCCATTTAAATGTCCCTTCTGAGAAGCACTGTCTGATGTCCACCTAGCCTGGTTCCCTTTTTATGCTCCCATGGTCCTACATGTGTTGTTTTAAATACGCATCATTCTGGCGGTTTATACAAGCCAGCATGCCTGGCTGGACAGACTCAGGGAAGGCTCTGCCTTTGTCTTATCCATCACCGTGTCCCCAGCACCTGTGCACAACCAGGTGCTGGTTGTTTGTTTTATACATAATAACTGCACGCACAGCCAGATACAGGATAACTGCTCAGTTCACACTTCATAGATGAGTCAGTGAATTTTTTTTAAAGATTTATTTATTTATTTTTATTTTTTTAACATACTAATTTAACTTTATTTAGTTTTACCTCTTTTCAGTGTTCCAAGATTCATTGTTTATGTGCCACACCCAGTGCTCCATTCAATACGTGCCCTCCTTAATACCCACCACCAGGCTCATCCATTCCCCAAACCCCTCCCTTCCATAACCCTCAGTTTGTTTCTCAGAGTCCACAGTGTCTCATGTGTTGTCTCCCCCTCCGATTTACTTCAATTCACTTTTCCTTTCCTTCTCCTAATGTCCTCCGTGTTATTCCTTATGCTCCACAAGTAAGTGAAACCATGTGAGTCACTGAATTTTTAGCATCTCCAATTGCACGCTGGAGGGGAATGAAGTTCAGAAACTCCCAGTGACTTACTCAGGGTCACCCACTTGGCAAGAGGCATTGGCTGGCCCGTGACTCTAAGTTTACCATCTCCACGACACCAACAGGTGCTAAAAAGGCTTGCTTCAGAGTGCTGTGGTCCATGGGCTCTGGACGTGGAAATCATTCCTGCGTTCCAAACACATATCAAGGGAAAGGAAAATGCATGATTGAACAGGAGCTTGTTTTCAACCCTTCCAGATCATCTTATTTCCATACTCGCTCACTTCAGGTGTCTGCTCAACTGTCACCTTCCAGAGACCTGCCAGAGCCCTTACTTTGAAACAACTCACCCTGAGCTTCTCTCTTCCCCATGCCTGCTTGTTTTTCTCCCTATGCTCACTACTGTCTGACACATTCCCTGTGTACCTGATGGGCCATTTGTGGCTATGCCACGGAGCTGCGGTGTCATGCTGGGCGATGGAGACTCTGGCAGGTTTCTTCACAGCCACATCTATCCCCAGTGACCACAATGGTGCCTGACACCTAGAAGGCACTCAATAAAAAAATTGTAGAGTCAATGCAAAGTGAACAAAACACATAAATGAAAAAACCTGCATTGTCCTCATATGCTGCTTCCTATTGTAAAAATCTATTCTCGCTGAGCAATCTTTTTACAGCCGTTAGACTGGAGCTCCATTCTCTGGAAAGGTCACAGTCAGCTGGAACAGCTAAAATTAAAATTTTAAACTTCATTAGCATGGAGGAGTGTGCAGTGAGGGGGGCAGTCAGACACTGAGGGCGGGGTGTACATTGAAAGATCTTCTCTGAAAATTCTGACTCCTCACACCCTTGTCAAGAGTATGTGTTGTCCGACATTTAGAATTTTGTGAATCTAATAGGTGAAAAATTGCATATGAAGGTAATTAAAAAGCTGCACTGAGATATAACTGGCATATGATAAATTTCACATACTTAGAATGTACAGTGCATTTTGACTTATGGATATTGTTATACCATTATCAAAATCAAGATAATGGACATATCCATCCCCCAGAAAAGTTTCCCTGTATCCCTCTGCAACCCTCCCTGTAGAGGCACCCTACCCCTCTTCCGGGCAATCGCTGACCCGTCCTGTTACTATAGATTAGTTTGCAATTTATAGATTTTATTTATTTATTTGAAAGACAGAGATTACAAGTAGGAAGAGAGGCAGGCAGAGGTAGAGGGGGAAGCAGGCTGTCTGCTGAGCAAGGAGCCCATTGCAGGGATCAGTCCCAGGATCCTGAGACCATGACCTGAGTCAAAGGCAGAGTTTAACCCACTGAGCCACCCAGGTACCCCTACTTTAGTTTGTATTTTAAAGCATTTTATGTAAATGGAGCCAAGCAACACATACTGTTTTGTTTGACTCCTTTCACTCTGCATAGTTATTTGAAATCTCTTCTGTGTTGTTGCACTGATCAGCAGTTCATTCTTTCTGTTGCAGAGTAGTGTTCAAGTGCATAGACATATCCCAGTTGGCTTGGTTATCACTCTGCTGATGAACATATGAGCTGTTACAGGTTTGGGCTATTGCAAAATAAAGCTTCTGTTCATGGTTATGTATAAGTCCTTGTGTGGACATATGCTTTTACCTCTCTTGGACATAGAATTATGGGTGGGTGACTAGATCTTATTATAAGTGTACGTTACACTTCATAAGAATATATCAAACTGTTTTCCAAAGTGGCTGCGCCATTTTGTACTCCTATTAGTACCGTGTGAAATTCCAGCTCCTCCACACCCTCACCTAGATGTTTGTGGTGAACCTTTAGCTGGAGTCATTCTAACATGTGAGTGGTGATTTCCTTTTCTGGTTTTAGTTAGGATTTCATATATTTCATATATTTGTTGCCAACCATATGTCTTCTCTGGTGAAGCATCTGTAAAATCTTTCACCCACTTTTCTATTGGTTTGTTTTCTATTAGTTTTGAGTTTTGAGAGTTTGCTACATATTCTGGATACAAATCTTTATTCAAATATGTGGTTTGCAACTTATTTTCTTATTTTGCAGTCTGTCTTCTCATTATTTTTTAAAGATTTATTTGTTTTATTATTTTGAGAGAGAGAGTTGGGGTGAGCAGAGGGAGAGAGGGACTCTCAAGCAGACTCCCTGCTGAGTGTGGAACCTGACTCGGGGCTCCATCACACACATTACCTTAAGATTGTAACCTGAGCCAAAATCAAGAGTCAGGTGCTTGACTGATTGAGCCACCCAAGCACCTGTCTTTTCATTCTTTTAACAGTGGCTTTTTGAAGAGCAGAGTTATTAATATTGATGATGTCAAATTTGTCAACCTTCTGTTTCATAGATAGATACCTTTCATAGATAACTATGAAATTTTTGCTTAACTCAAAATCACAAAGGGTTTTCCCTGTGTTTCCTTCTACAATTGTGTGTGTGTGTGTGTGTGTGTGTAGTTTTATAGCTTTGCATTTACATCTCTGATCCATTTTGAGTGGGGGTTTTGTTATATGGTGCAAGCTATAAATCATAGTTCTCACTCTCTCTCTCTCTCTCTCTCTCTTTTAACATGTGTGTGGCCAATTGTTACAGCCTTATCTTTTGAAAAGGCTGTTCTTCCTCCACTAAACTGGTTTTGCATCTTTGTCAGAAATCAGTTGCGCACATACGAGTCAGTCTATTTCTGTCATCTCTGTTCTGTTGCATCGATCCATTTGTTTATTTTGATACCAATAGCAGTTTCTTAATTGCTGTGGTTTTATTGCCTTAGATGAGGCAGTGTTAGATATGTAAATTTGTTGTTCTTTTACAGGGTTGCCTTGGCTAGAAGAGGCTCTTTGCATTTCCATGCAAATTTCAGAATTACTTGTCAATTTCTACTCACAATCCTGCTGTAATTTTGGTTCAGATTGTGTTGAGTCAGTAGATCAGTTTAGGGAGAATTTACATGTTAACAAGCCTGAGTCTCCTGACCCATGGATGCAGTGTAGCTCTCCACTTCCTTCAGGCTTCTGAAATGTCTTTCAGTAGTGATTTATAGTTTTAGGTATATTTTTGTCAGGTTTACCCATAGGTAGTAAATATTGGTAATACTATTATAAATCTTATTGCTCTTTAAAATTTCAATTTCTTTTCTTTTTCCTGAAAGCATATAGAAATTCGATTATTTTTTGTTTGTTTACTTGTATCTTGCAAGCTTGCTAAACTCACTCATTAGTTTTAGTGTCTTCTCTGGAGATTCCATCAGCTCTATTCAGGTAATCATGGAGTCCTTGAGTGAAGATAGTTTTACCTCTTTTCCAACCAGGATTCATTTTTTTCTTGGCCTTATTGCACTGGCTAGAGTCCCCAGGACAATGTTTATTAGAAGTGGTTAGAGCAGATACGAGTAATTTTTTCCTGATTCAGTCTTTTGTCGTGAAGTATGATGTTAGCTGTAAGTTTTTCATGGATGTTCTTGGCCATGTGGAAGAATTTCCTTTCAATTCTTACTTTGCTAATAGTTTCAATCAGAAATGGATGTTGGATTTTGTCAGATGGCTTATTTTCATCTATCTAGATGATTATATGGTTTTTCTTTTTCATCCTGTTATAGGATGAATCACATTGATTATTTTTTTAAAAGATTTTATTTATTTATTTGACAGACAGAGATAACAGGTAGGCAGAGAGAGAGAGAGGGAGAAGCAGGTTCCCTGCTGAGCAGACAGCCCGATGCGGTGCTCGATCCCAGGACCCTGGGATCATGACCTGAGCTGAAGGCAGAGGCTTTATCCCACTGAGCCCCCCCAGGTGCCCCTCACATTGATTATTTTTAAGTATTAAATCAACTTTGCATTGTATGGTCTAAACCTAACTTGGTCAAGATATGCCATTCTTTTAAAATATATTATTGGTTTCTATTTGTAAAAATTTTGCTGATAACTTGCATCTAAGCTCATAATGAATATTGGTTTACTTTTTTGTAATGCCTTTCTGGCTTTGGAATCAAGGTATTGCTGACCTCATAAAATTAGTTGGAAAATCTATTCTCACTTTATTTCATGGAAAAGTCTGGGGAGAGTTGTATTTATTTCTTCCATAAATATTTGCTAGACTTCATCAGTGAATTTTGGTGTTTGGGGTTTTTATTATTAGAATGTTTTTAACTAAAAATTCCATTTCTTTAAATATATAGAACATATCAGGTTACCTGGGGATTTTGGAATAATCTTTGGTGGTTTGTGTCTTCTAAGGGATCTTTACAGGTCACCTCAGCTCATAGAGCTGTTCCTAATATTTCCTTGTTTTCTTTTTATTTCATGTAGATTCTGTAATGTTGTCACTGTTCTATTCCTGGTCTAGTAAATCTGCCTTCCTTTCTTTTATTTTATATGTTTGTTTGTTTATTTATTTATTTATTGATGAAACACAGGTTTTACTGGAAAATCTCAATGAGCAAAAAGAAAGGGAGAACATTATGTGAGCCGTTGTTTCGATACATTTTCAAACTTGTTTATTGATAAGCAGAGTGGTTTAAATGAATCCTTCTAGGGGGATATTGAATTTGGATGATATATATTTTGCAAATGAAATTATTTTAGAAAATATTATACTTGAACAAATGGCAAATTATGACAGGATAGAGATACAACCTAGGATTACTACAGAATCAGGCGCTTTAGTCCCCAAACCAAAAACAACATGACCTTAGAAAATACAAGTCTGAGAGTTTGGTTTTCCTAACTTTGCTTTTATTTTTTTCCTAAAAATAAAAGAAGCCCGGCTATAGGCTGGTCGATTTTAATCGTACTTTCAAAGAAACAGCTTTTATTTACTGATTTTCACTACTCTTTCTTGTTTTATTGATCCCTGATCTTGTTTTCATAATTTCCTTTATTTTTAAAAATTTTTAAAGTTTTTGTTTAAATTCTAGTTGGTTAGCATACAGTGTGATATTAGTTTCAGTTGTACAATATAGTGATTCAACACTTACCTACAACATCCAATGCTCATCACTAACAAGTATACTCCTTAAACCCCGTCACCTGTTTCCCTCATCCCCCCCTTCCCGCCCCTCCATAACCATCAGCTTGTTCTCTGTAGTTAAGCATCTGTTTCTTGGTTTGTCTTTCTCCTTTTTCCCCCCTTTATTTGGCCTCTTTCAGATTTAATTCACTCTTCTTTTTTTCCAGTTTCTTAAGGGAAATTTAAAGTGGAGATCTTTTCTCTTTTCTGACACAGGAAGCTAGGACTATGAAATCCCCCCTAATAAATGTGTTAATCATAGCCAACAAAGTTTGAGAATGTCAGTTCTGGGTGGAGTCCAGTTGATTTCTTATCCTCATTTTACATCACATTTTCTGTTTCTTTATGTTCCTGGTATTATTGATTGAATGACAATCATTTTAGCTTGTTGGGTGCTAGATATTTTGTATTCCTATAAATAGATAATCCTTAAGCCTTGTTCTAGGATGCAGTTAAGCACTTTGGAAATATTTTAATCTTTTTGAATCTATTTTTAAGATCTATTAGATGGGACCAGAACAGTGTTTAGTTTACAGCAAATTATTTCCCACTATTGAGATATGCTCTAAGGACTCTACAGGCTGATCCCTGAATTGCAAGGTTTTCAAGTCTGGCTGGCAGGAAACAGCACTATTTCCAGCCCCCTAATGAGCACTGAATGTTAATCCCTCCAATCTCTTTGGGTGGTTCTTTCCCTGGCTTCAAGTAGCTTTCTCACACCTGTTAACAGCACTGTACTGAGTAGCTGAGTGTGACCCTTTGCAGGTCTCTGGAATTCTCCTCTCCTGTATTCCTACCAGAATTCTTGGACACCTTGAACTGTTTGGACACTGAGCTCTCTCTCCTTAATTTGGGAAGCCCCTGGGCCCCACCTGGGTTCCCTTCTCTGAAGTAGTGCCTAAATTGTCTCTTAAGGCAAAAAGTGAGGGCAGCTGTGAGCTTATGTCATTTATCTCTCGTCTGTCATGGTCTTTGTCCTTCATTGTCTGATGTCTACTGACTTGAAAACTATTGTTTGTACCTTGTTTATTAAAATTGTTTTTCCAGTGGAAGGCTTAATCTGATCTTTATTATTATATTTTGGTTTTAAGCTTTGCACTAAAGTAGTTTTAATTTACCTTTCTCATATCAGTAAGGTTACACTTTAGAATAATACAATTTTGATTCTTTCTCCTTTTCTGTAAATTATCTATTCATTTCTTGGCTCACTTTTCTCTAGGGTTTTTCTTCCTCCTATGATTTTGGTAAACTCAATAGAGATTTATATATTAAGGATAATAACTCTTGTTATTATTATGAATTTAAATTCTAAATATTTTCCAGCATAACATTTTTACTTTAATTTTTGTGGTTTTTATCATGCAAATGTTTTTGATTTTTATGTAAAAATATTTCCCTTATTGCTTCTAAATTATTAACTGTATTTCTTTAAAAAATGTTTTTCATGTAAAAATATCTTCCCTTATTGCTTTTAAATTATTAAATGTATTTCTTTAAAAAACAAACAGCATAAATAAGTACCCTAGGTGGAAATCAAGCAGTATAGATAAACTTAAGCATCCATTGAGTGAGGCACACAGAGGTTCTGACAGAATAGCTAGACTCTCAGTACCCAGATTTGTTTTTTAACAGATTAGTATCTTTGAAATGGATTGAATTGAATATCTACATGTATCTATGTTTGGAATCAGTTGCTAATGTTGCATAAGGTGAAGCTCTGCATGTTGAGTTCAGCTGTTCTTCCTCTCAAAGCTCTGTTTTTTTTTTGTTTTTGTTTTTGTTTTTAACATTTTGTTTATTTTGAGAGAGATCACAAGTAGGTAGAGCGCCAGGCAGAGAGAGAGGAGGAAGCAGGCTTCCCGCCAAGCAGAGAGCCCGATGCGGGGTCTCGATTCCAGGACCCTGGGATCATGACCTGAGCCGAAGGCAGAGGCTTTAACCCACTGAGCCACCCAGGCGCCCCTCAAAGCTCTGTTTATAGAGAAACAGCTTCGGCGAAGAAACCCCAAGGGCAGGAATCCAAGCAGAAAGACTCCCGTTCGGAAATGGGCAATGAGTGGGAACAGGGAAGCTGGACTGGAAAGAGCTGCCACCATCTGAGCACCTGCTGTGTGGCAGCCCCTGTAGACGGCAGTTGTAGAAGAAGAGGAGCTGCAGCGGCTATCGTCCTGCTTGCTGCTGCCTTGTCTTTGGAATACCCTTCCTAAATTTGGAAACTCTCCCTCCTTGTTGGATATGCAACCCTGAAGTAGAGCTCAGTAACTCACTTTCCCAGCTCCCCCTGCAATTCAGGACAGGTGTGTGACTCCAGCTTCGCCAGTCAGATGCAGGGAGGCAAATCTCTGATTTGGAAAAAATGATTGGATGAGGCACGCGCGTAGGGAAATCCATTTGTGCTCGAGAATTACAGCAGAGGCTGCTCTCCGGGACGGGCTCTGGATTTCTGGGCTCCAGCCTCACAGACTGTCCTATGAGACAAGATGTCTGGGTTCAGTGGAAGTGGCAGCAGGGACACTGGGACATTTAGCCACCAACACTGGTCCTCAGGCCTTTTGTGGGGGGAGTCGTCCAGGAGGTCTCTTATACCTGTGAATTGGTGCTGGTGAACCTCTGGCTATTGCCTATTATTTCAGGATTGTCAGTAAGAAGAGATACATTTGAAACTTGTAGCTTCTTCACAGCTCACACACACACACACACATGCCCAAGGGAGAAAGAGAGAGAGAGAGAGAGAGAAATTTTCCTTGTTTTCCTTAGAGAGTAGGGACAGTAGAAATTAACAACCATTGTGCTGCAACACCAACCATTCCCTTTGTTCATTGGAATAGGGATCTAGCATTTTCTATTGTCAAAAGATGTGCTAGGCCACCAATCATTATGCAGGAGGAAAACCAGGTTATCAAAACTCTGTGACCAGCGAGGATATCAAAACAACAAAAGTCTCCTTCACTCAGTGTGGTCTGGTCTGGAAGATAATTGTGTGTGGTCTGCACAGAGTGAGAGATTTGAAATAAAGCCTAGACATGTTAATTTAAAAAAATTAGCAGGAAGTTATTCCCTCCAACCCCCAACAAGATTACAGGAAATTTGTTGGCACCTAATGGCAATCTTTTACAGAAGAAAAGTCCTTGGAATTGCTATCCCCAGAGCCTTCAGCTCCGTTACTATGAGTTAGGTTCCCTTGGGAAAGACTTTAAGTTTGAACAGTCAATGCAAACCCTCAGCCTCTCATTTTTATATGGCATCTCGCAACTTTTAAAGCACATCCATTCATCCAATCCTTCAACCAGTAGTTAATGGAGCTGTATGCCAGGCACTGTTCTAGAATCAGTGAGCAGCAGTCAACACTACTTACAAATCCCTCCCTCTGTGGAGGTAACACTCTCATATCATTCTCTCACAGCATGGACAAAGAGCTCTCTTAAATAAGTACCATTTTCCATATGGAAAATTGGGGCTCAGGTCATATAACCTATAAGCTTTTCCCCAAATTTTTCTCTACAGAGCAACAAGACTGGTCTTTTATTTATTTATTTTTAAATATTTATTTGAGAAAGAGAGAGTGGGGGTAAGGGTAGAGGGTGAGAATGTTCAAGTGACTCCCTGCTGAGTTCGGAGTCTGATGTGCAGTATTTGATCCCACAACCCATGAGCTCATGACCTGAGCTGAAACCAAGAGCCAGACACTCAACAACTGAGCCACACAGGCACTGCAAGACTGATTTAAAAAACAAACAAACAAACAAACAACAAAAAAAAAAACAAACAACTGCAGGTCCCTTTTATTTAAAACCCTCCAGGGATTTCTCATCACTCTTTTTTTTTTTTTAAATTCAAGTTAGTTAACATGCAGTGTGTTATTAGTTTCAGGGGTAGAATTTAGTGATTCATCAGTTGCCTATAACACCCAGTGCTCATTACATCACATGCCCTCCTAATGCCCATCCCCCACCCACCCTCCTCCAGCAATCCCGAGTTTGTTCCCTAGAGTTAAGAGTCTATTATGATTTGACTTCCCCTCAGATTTCGTCTTTTATTTTCCATCCCTTCCTCTATGATCCTCTGTTTTTTCCTTAAATTCCATGCATGAGTGAAATCATATGGTTTGTGTCTTTTTCTGACTGACTTTCTTAGCTTAGCCTAATACCCTCTAGTTCCATCCACATCATTGCAAATGGCAAGGTTTTATTCTTTTTGAGGGCTGAGTAATATTCCATCATATAAATATATATCTACACACATAACATCTTTGTCTGTTTGTCTGTTGATGGATATCTGGGAGTTCACTCTTAAGAGAAAAATTCGAATCTCTCATCATGGCCTGTAAAGCCTTGAAGGATATGCCTTCTCTTTGACCTCATCTTGCACCTCTCTCCAACTGACTCATCATAATCCACATTTGTTTTCTCTCTATCCTTCCAGTATGCCAAGTTGGGTCCTTCCTCAGGACCTTTGCACCATCTATTCCAGAACACCTTACTCTGTATACATCCTTGTCACTGTTCAGGTTTCAGCTCAAATACTACCTCCTTGGAGAGGCCTTCTCAGACTTGTCTATATTACCTTAAATTAGCCCATATGCATCCATCTTTCTTGCAACATTTGTTTTATTTTTCATATAGCACTATCAGTTTTCTTAGTCACAAGCAATGGAGACAGACTCTGGCTGATGTTTTGGGGAGGAGAAAAAACAGACTTCTAGTTATACTGGCTCATTCTTCTGTCCCTTACCAGCTGCCTGGCCTGAGACAAGCTCCTTAATCTCTGTGATCTTATAAACATGTAAGTCAGGTTATGTGCTTTCCCAGCTCAAAGCCTTATAGAGGCTTCCCATCTCACGCAGAGGAAAGTCAGGCCTAGATCCATGAACAAGGCTCCCTTCCTTTCCCCTCTTCTGTGTGATGGGTGATTAGAGCTCCATCCTGAAGTTAGGACTGTGAAGATGAATAGGATTAAGGCATTAGAGGGTCTGTCATACTGCCTGCTGGTGCTGGTAGTCTCCAGGCTCTCCCCACTCAGCTTGCCAGCTCAACTACCCACCCAAGGCAAGCAGCCCAGGAAACAGATTGATTAACAGTCTTTATCTTGAGCATCCTGAGGACAGTGTTTGAAGGAGTCTTAAAACCAGTAAATATCAAATGCTAAAGTCTGTCCACTAAAAGGTTAGTCCAGAGGCAGCAATAGTCACACTCAGGTGATCCCTGAGGAGAGAGGATAAAGACACTTCACTTTAGAAGGAAGCAGGACATAATCAATCACTGCTCACCTAAAGATGGAATGTGCAGAGAATCAATGAAAACAGAGGCTCTCCAGTTCAGCTTTTAAGAACACAACTGTGGGCTCAGTTGTACTTTAGGAGCCTGAGTCCTAGATCTTACTGTGTGACATTGGGTGTGATTGCTCCTTTTATTTGTCAACTTGCCTGGGCCACGGATTCAGATATTTGGTTGAACTTTTTGTTGGATGTTTCTGGGAAGGTGATTTTTGGATGAGATTGCCACTTAAGTTCAGTGGACTTTGAGTAAAACAGATTGCCCTCCACAATGTGGGTGGGCCTCATATAATCAGTTGAAGGTTGGGTGGAACAAAAAACAACCTCTCCTGAGCAAGAAGGAGTTATGCCCCAGATAGACTCTGAACTTGAACTGAAACAGTACTTCTCTAGCATGCTCACCTGCTGCACAGATTCTGGATTTGCCGGTGTCCTTAAAGTAAATCTCTACCTACATGTTCTGTTTCTTTGGATAATCCTGACTAACACTTTGGGCAAGTTTATTTCTTGATGAAACTGACAGTTCACTTGTCAGTAGTGAGGTAGTATGGTCAGTGGGTAAAAGCATGAATCCTAGTGTCAGTTGACATGGCTCCCCACTCCTTCCATTGGCCTATGACCTTGAGCAAATTACTGAACCCCCTTGTGCCTCAAGCTCAAAAGCAAGGGAGGTAATCATGCTAACTTTCTTGTGGGGTTAGTGTGAGAATTAAATAATCTAGTTTCCATGCATGCTGACCAGCTTTAGCTGCACTGGACACTACCAGGAGAAGCACCACCTCAGAGTGTGTGAAGACTGAGAAAATGTATGAAACCACAGAACATAGCAGTGAGCACACTAGGTCAGCAGGCTTACTGCCAATTCTTAATACCTGTTAGATGGCATTGTTGTTGTTGTTTTTAAATTAATTAATTTATTTGACAGAGAGAGAATGAGAGATCACAAGTAGGCAGAGAGGCAGGCAGAGAGAGAGAGAGGGAGAAGCCAGCTCCCTGCTCAGCCGAGAGCCCAATGTGCGGCTCGATCCCAGGACCCTGAGATCATGACCTGAGCCGAAGGCAGGGGCTTAACCCACTGAACCACCCAGGTGCCCCTTAGATAGCATTGTTAATCTTTGTAAATGAGTGAAATCTTTGTAAATTGAGTGAAATGAGTGAAATCTTATTTGTAAATAAGTTTGTTTGTAAATGAGTGAAATCTTATTCACAAAATGAGTACAAATTCAATCCAGGCCATAAGAAGTTGGAAATACCTTTTTCTTTTAAATTTGGATTGGAACTTTATTGAGTCTGTAGGACAGTTTACAAAGAATTGACAACAATATCCATAAGCATAGCAAACCTAATTTACTTTTTGAGATGGTCAGATGTCTGGTAATCTCAGTCATGTGGAGTCTGTTGGGAAATCCAGGAATTGGGATATCCTTGAGATATATGGGGTCCATACCATCCAAAGCCACACAAATGATTCTGTGCAAAGAGTCAGGGAAAGTACTCAAGTCCTGGGCCACCAGGCTGCTGGATCAGTGTCATCTCTAAAACGAAGCATCAGAGAAATAATTGACTTTCCAACCTTGGCCTTTCATCTTGTTCAGCATCTAGCCTGGTGCCTTCTATACCTGGAAGGACGTGCACTTCTATTGAATTGCTCATAACATTAACACACTGAGCCACCCAGGCACCCCCAAATTGCTCGTAACATTAAGAAGTTAAGATCAAAGGCAGGGGATTTGATGGATCTGGAAAATTAAAGAATTTTAAATAGAATGGCCTAGGGCCATCTTCATGAAGGATTAATCAGTTTTCCCTGTTTCTATAGCTATCAGGGCATCCATGCAACATATGTAAGTTCTGGAATGCATATCTCAGTTAATGTTTTTGTTCCATGAGGCAGGGTGATATACAAACTCAGCATGTGAGAATATCTCTAAGTATGAAGTACCCAGTTTGTTCCCTATTAAGCATTTATTGAGTGCCTACTACTTCTCATGGCAGATGAAGTGCAGATGACATTTAAAGTATGCTTTCAGCCTAAAGGAGCTCCCCTGTCGAGCTGAGTTCACATATCTCACAGTATATATTGGTATATGAATAAATAGTCAACTGCTACCAAGATTTACAGGTGGGTGAGATCGGTGTGGGCAGTAGAAATAAGGGAAGACTACATTTGTATCTTTGGGGTAAATACATAGTAGTGCAATTGTTGGGTTGTAGGGTAGCTCTATTTTTAATGTCTTGAAGAACCTCCATACTGTTTTCCAGAGTTGCTGCACCAGCTTGCTTTCCCACCAACAGTGTAGGAGGGTGCCCCTTTCTCCACGTCCTTGACAACAATTGTTTCCAGAGGGACATTTGCATCCCAATGTTTATAGTAGCAATGTGCATAAAAGCCAAACTATGGCAGGAGCCCAGATGTCCATCAACAGAGGAATGGATAAAGAAGACGTGAGGCACAAACACACACACACACACACACACACACACACACACACACAGTGCAATATTACTCAAGGATGAAATCTTACCATTTACATTGACATGGGTGGAACTAGAGCGTATTATGCTGAGTAAAATAAATCAATCAGAGAAATACAATTATTGTATGATTTCACTCATATGTGAAATATAAGAAACTTTGCAGAGGATCATGGGAGAAGGGAGGGAAAACCAAATGGGAAGAAATCAGAGAGGGAGACAAACCATGAGAAACTCAACTCTGGAAAACAAACTGAGGGTTGATGGAGGGGAGGTGGGTGGGGGTATGGGGTAGCTGGGGGTTGGGCATTAAGGAGGGCACATGATGGAATGAGCACTGGGTGTTACATGCAGCATGAATTACTGAACTCTACAACTGAAACTAATGATGTACTATATATTAGCTAATTGAATTTAAATAAAAAAAAAGAAATAAGGGAAGAACCTCTTAGGGGAGGTTAAAATTAAATTGAATTGTATCATGATGAATTTAGAGATGCCTTGCAGACAAAATTAACACCCAATTTTGAATGAATTAAGCCAGTGAAGTGTGACTGATGGCAATGAGATTCTATCTTTAAAAGCTGCATTGGTCCATGTACTTGTGCTGGGTCCTCCATGGATTTTCTCCTATCTTATCCCCTGCTCTGCTGGCAGAGCAAGTCACAGCAATTCACACATATGAGATGAATACGTATTTAACCCAAGTCAATGGTGCTGTCTGAGTGTGCACAATGGGCAGCTGAGGTCCCTGAGAACCATGGCCAGTTCAGGAATGAGGCAGAGAGAAGCTGGTCTCTGCTCTCATAACTTTACCTTCTGGGAAGTGGGATAGAAATTCTCTTGCCTCTGTGGAAATACCAGGAGCAGGGAACACACCTCTCTTCACAAAGCTGGTAAATTGTAACTGGCTGAAGAGTAAGTTGGTTTGGAAGGCTGTGGCAGAAGCAGTGAGGGGAATAGGGTATATCAACGCCACGAGCATCATCAGTGTCAACAACAAGGACAGTAGCAGCAAGAGCACCTTCTCAGCAACAGCAGTGGCACCATGACCAACACTCCCAGAGAGCTACATAGTGTTTACTTCACATGCATCATCCCATTTAACCCTCATGGGATTTGTCTGAACCAGAAGAAAGAGGAGAGAATGTGGATTAAATTATATCCCTGAGATTTTTGTCATCCAGCAAAATAGGATTGTTTTGGGGGTAGATGGGTCTGGATTCTAATCCAGGTTCTTCAATTAAAGTGAACATCAAGCAAATTCTGTAGCCTCCCTAAATTTCAACTTTTAATCTCTAGATGGGAAAAAAATAATAGGAATCCTAATTTGTTGTGAGGACTACGTGAGGTCATGCATGAGGTATGAGGCACACTCTCAGTGGGATACCCGGGTGGGGAGGAATCTTGTCAAATCAGACTCTAAGAGAAACTTCTGAGGGGGATGAGGTCACCATTCTGCCCACTCCTCTCTTCTCTGGTGTTCTCTGTCATTCACCATTTTGGTTTATCCCAGCTGGGAATTGTCAGAAAAGTGCAGAAGGGTTGGAAAGGCAGCTTTCATCCCCAAAACTTGTCATCTTCAGCTTTTGCTGATGCTCAGTTCTGTTTTCTCAGGAAAGATTAAAAAAAAAAAAACCTTCACAAACAAAAACATCACAAATAACCCTCCTGAAACCCTTGTCTTCTTCAAGACAGAGTTCCAGAAGATGAGGAAATTGGACTTCAGTCCAACTGACAGCCTTATTTGTGTGTGTGTTTCCCTGAACTGGGACCAAGGTAAGGATGCTTGGGGGGGGGTGGCCTGTGTTTGGTTAGTGACTTGCCCTTAAACACCACTGTTTGGTGTTTGGGCTCCATGCCTGAAGGTAGCACAGTGCCTATGAGAAGCAGAGATGGGAGTGGTCCCTAGGGAACGCACATGTATGGAGGATGGCTAAAGCAATCCCTGACCTTCAACTGCCTGACAGAATTCATCCATGAACATAGGCCCTCTCCTCCTTTGTTCTGGCCTAGGCTAGACACCAGTCAAGGAAGTCCTTGTTCTCCATTAGCTTCTTCAAGTTAGGGGTTGCACTGTTTGCTTCCCCCACTGTATTCCTATAACTTTTCCTTCTCTTAGGTTCTCCTGGAAGCAGAGCCTGAGTCAAGAATTCAGGCACAAGTGATTTATTAAGAAAGTTCCCCCAGAAAGCCCCAGTTAGGGGCATGGGAAGGGGCAGGAGAGGGAGAGACCTGGTGTTGTGATTTGGGTAAAGCCCCTGCCTGTCTGATCTTGAGTGGTATGTTGAAGCAGATATTATATCTCAGATTTTCTCCTGCTCACAGCAAAGAGATGGGCTTTTTAATTCCTTCACTGGCCAGTCATTGGCTATGGGGCAGAGGGGTGGGCCCAGATTCTTCCATAAACTCATGCCAACAAGGAAGGTTTAGTGCTCAGGGACAAGACTTTGAAGGTCGCAGGGGCAACCCCTAGCAACAAAGCATCCACAACCTAAGGAAGACACTCAGGGCTAGTAAGACGGTGGTGAGAAGCTCTGGACTGGGCACCAATAGTACATGCTATGTTTTCCCTACATCCCAGGAATGAGTGAGGGATTATGACAAGAGTAAGCCTGTATTGATTCTCTTATGGAGTTCCCTCATCTGGACAGAAAGAGTCTTTCACTGCCATGGTCTGGGTGGGTGAGCATTGAGGACAGTCCCCCTGGGATTGGGGCCTGTTGCCCAGCTATCAGTAAAGTGTTCCTGGCCTGGCCTTACCTGAAGCCTGTAGGATTCCCATGTGTGGAGGCACCCTCTGGAGGGTAGGAGGAGGCTGATGTTCCTGGGTCTCTGATACAATGTCTTTTTATAGTTGTAAAAACAATACATGAAAAGAAAAAAAAAGAAAATCCAAGGTACTTGGTTGGCTCAATTGGTTGAGCATCCAACTCTTGATTTTGGCTCAGGTCATGATCTCAGGGTCATGAGATCGAGCCATGCACAGGGCTCCACACAGAGCTGGGAGTCTGCTTGAGATTCTTTCTCCCTCTCCCTCTACCCTGCCCCCTCTTGTGCATGCTCTCTCTCTCTCTCAAATAAACAAACAAATAAATAAATCTTTAAAAAAAGAAAAAAAAATTCAACACTTCTGAATGAGATGAAATGAAAAATGAAAAATAAGTGTCCCTATTAATGCCATGCCTCCTCCATATGAGGCACGCACCTCCTGCATCAACACAACACAAAACAGATAATCACGTCAAAAAATGGGCAGAAGATATGAACAGCCACATCTCCGAATAAGACATACAAATGGTTAACAGACACTTGAAAAAGTGTTCATCATCATTAGCCAGCAGGGAGAGTAAAATCAAAACCACATTGAGGTACCACCTTACACCAGTTAGAATGGCCAAAATTAACAAGACAGTAAGCAACAAGTGTTGAGAGGATATGGAAAGGGGAACCCTCTTACACTGTTGGTGGGATTGCAAGTTGGTACAGCCACTGTGGCAAATAGTGTGGATATTCCTTAAGAAATTAAAAATAGAGCTTCCCTATGACCCTGCCATTGCACCACTGGGTATTTACCCCAAAGATACAGATGTAGTGAAAAGAAGGGCCAATTGTACCCCAATGTTCATAGCAGTAATGGCCACAGTCACCAAACTGTGGAAAGAGCCAAGATGCCCTTCAATGGACAAATGGGTGAAGAAGATATGGTCCATATATACTATGGAGTATTATGCCTCCATCAGAAAGGATGAATACCGAACTTTTGTATCAACATGGACTAGACTGGAGGAGATTATGCTGAGTGAAATAAGTCAAGTAGAGAATCAATTATCATATGGTTTCACTTACTTGTGGAGCATAAGGAATAACATGGAGGACATTGGGAGAAGGCAGGAGAGTGAGTTGGGGGAAATTGGAGGGGAGACTGTGGACTCTGAGAAACAAGCTGATGGTTTTGGAGGGGAGGGTGGTGGTAGGTTGGGTGAGCCTGGTGGTGGGTATAATGGAGGGCATGTATTGCATGGAGCACTGGGTGTGGTGCATAAACAATGAGTTCTGGAACATTGAAGAAATAAAAATAAACAATAATAACCCCCCCCAAACAAACCCCAAAAAACAAAAACAAAAAAGAAATCATGTTCCACCATTCTTTTTTTTTTAATTTAAACTTTATTTTATTTTTTTCAGTGTTCCAAGATTCATTGTTTATGCACCACACCCAGTGCTCCAAGCAATACATGCCCTCCTTAATATCCACCACCAGGCTCACCCATTCTCCCATTCCCCTCCCCTCCAAAACCCTCAGTTTGTTTCTGAGTCCACAGTCTCTCATGTTTCCACATCCTCTCCGATTTCCCCAAACTCACTTCTCCTCTCCAGCTCCCAGTGTCCTCTGTGTTATTCCTTATGCTCTATTCCCCTGTGCTGCAGTTAGAAGTCAGTGTGTCTTGTTTATTTTTTAACATTTTTTGTGTTTTTAAAAAATGTTTTCTTTTCAGCATAACAGTATTCATTGTTTTTGCACCACACCCAGTGCTCCATGCAATCCATGCCCTCTCTAATACCCACCACCACCCAACCTCCCACACCCCCCGCCCCTTCAAAACCCTCATATTGTTTTTCAGAGTCCATAGTTTCTCATGGTTCATCTCCCCTTCTAATTTCCCTCAACTCCCTTCTCCTCTCCATGTCCCCTTGTCCTCCATACTATTTGTTATGCTCCACAAGTAAGTGAAACCATATGATAATTGACTCTCTCTGCTTGACTTATTTCACTCAGCATAATCTCTTCCAGTCCCGTCCATGTTGCTACAAAGGTTGGGTATTCACCCTTTCTGATGGAGGCATAGTACTCCATAGTATATATGGACCACATCTTCCTTATCCATTCGTCTGTTGAAGGACATCTTGGTTCTTTCCACAGTTTGGCGACCGTGGCCATTGCTGCTATAAACATTGGGGGTACAGATGGCCCTTCTTTTCACTACATCTGTATATTTGGGGTAAATACCCAGTGGTGCAATGGCAGGGTCATAGGGAAGCTCTATTTTTAATTTCTTAAGGAATCTCCTCACTGTTCTCCAAAGAGGCTGCACCAACTTGCATTCCCACCAATAGTGGAAGAGGGTTCCCCTTTCTCCACACCCGCTCCAACACATGTTGTTTCCTGTCTTGCTAATTTTGGCCATTCTAACTGGTGTAAGGTGATATCTCAATGTGGTTTTAATTTGAATCTCCCTGAGGGCTAGTGATGATGAACATTTTTTCATGTGTCTGATAGCCATTTGTATGTCTTCATTGGAGAAGTGTCTGTTCATATCTTCTGCCCATTTTTTTGATATGATTGTCTGTTTTGTGTGTGTTGAGTTTGAGGAGTTCTTTATACATGCTGGATATCAACCTTTTGTCTGTACTGTCATTTGCAAATATCTTCTCCCATTCCGTGGGTTGTCTCTTTGTTTTGTTGACTGTTTCCTTTGCTGTGCAGAAGCTTTTGATTTTGATGAAGTCCCAAAAGTTCATTTTAGCTTTTGTTTCTTTCGCCTTTGGAGACATATCTTGAAAGAAGTTGCTGTGGCTGATATCGAAGAGGTTACTGCCTATGTTCTCCTCTAGAATTCTGATGGATTCCTGTCTCACGCTGAGGTGTTTTGAATTTATCTTTGTGTACAGTGTAAGAGAATGGTCGAGTTTCATCCTTCTACATATAGCTGTCCAGTTTTCCCATTACCATTTATTGAAGAGTCTGTCTTTTTACCCACGGTATATTTTTTCCTGTTTTGTCAAAGATTATTTGCCCATAGAGTTGAGGGTCCAACAAGAACTCAGGACCTGATGGATTCCCTGGGGAATTCTACCAAACTTTCAAAGAAGAAATAACAGCTATTCTCCTGAAGCTGTTTCAAAAAATTGAAGTGGAAGGAAAACTCTTAGACTCTTTCTATGAAGCCAGCATTACCCTGATCCCCAAACCAGACAAAGACCCTACCATAAAGGAGAATATCAGACCAATATCACTGATGAATATGGATGCTAAGATTCTCAACAAGATCCTAGCAAACAGGATCCAACAGCACATTAAAAAGATTATCCACCATGACCAGGTGGGATTCATCCCTGGGCCACCAGGATGGTTCAACATTTGCAAATCAATCAATGTGATAGAACAAATCAATAAGAGAAGAGAGAAGAACCACATGGTCCTCTCAATTGATGCAGAAAAAGTACTTGACAACATCCAGCATCCATTTTTGATTAAAACACTTCAAAGTATAGGGATAGAGGGAACATTCCTGAACTTCATAAAATCTATCTATGAAATACCCACAGCAAATATCATCCTCAATGGGAAAAAACTTGCAGCCTTCCCATTGAGATCAGGAACACGACAAGGATGCCCACTCTCACCACTCTTGTTCAACATAATATTAGAAGTCCTAGCAACAGCAATCAGACAACAAAGAGAAATAAAAGGTATCCAAATTGACAATGAAGAAGTCAAACTCTCTTTTTGCAGATGACATGATTCTTTATATGGAAAACCCAAAAGACTCCACCCCCAAACTACTAGAACTCATACAGCAATTCAGCAACGTGGCAGGATACAAAGTCAATGTTCAGAAATCAGTGGCTTTCTTATACACTAACAATGAAAATACAGAAAGGGAAATTAGAGAATCGATTCCATTTACTATAGCACCAAGATCCATAAGATACCTGGGAATAAACCTAACCAAAGAGGTAAAGAATCTGTACTTGAGGAACTACAGAACACTCATGAAAGAAATTGAAAAAGACACAAAAAGATGGAAGACTATTCCATGCTCTTGGATCAGAAGAATAAACATTGTTAAAATGTCTCTACTGCCTAGAGCAATCTATACTTTTAATGCCATTCTGATAAAAATTCCACTGGTATTTTTCAAAGAGCTCAAGCAAATAATCCAGAAATTTATATGGAATCAGAAGAGACCCCGAATCGTTAAGGAAATGTTGAAAAACAAAAATAAAGCTGGGGGCATCACGTTACCTGATTTAAAGCTTTACTACAAAGCTGTGATCACCAAGACAGCATGGTACTGGCATAAAAACAGACACATAGACCAGTGGAACAGAGTAGAGAGCCCAGACATGTTACACCATTCTCTTTTTGTTTTATCTGATTGTTTATCACCCAATATAATATGTATAGATGCATGTGTTCCTATAATTATATGTATGTACAATTTTTTCAGGTTATATTTTTTGAGATTGTATTTGAGTTATTCTTTATAATGAAAAATAAGGGATCTAGTCTGTTTGCTCTATTATCAACTTCCTTTTCTCTCCTCCTTTTCTTGGTTTTCTCGATGTTTTGGTGTCATCTATGGATTAGTTAGGAGTAGACTGTAAATATAAAGCAATTTGAGTTTTGGGTTCTTTAATTTTTCAGGCTCCTTTCAAAGCCCTGAGCCTAATTTTGAATTTGTGATATTACACTTATTTTGTTAAAGATGGTGCCCAAGATCCAGAATCTGGATCTTCCCTGTTAACTTTATAATGTCAAAGATGTAATGGATATGTAGAATGTCAACTATACTAATGAGACATTATTCCCATACTGTAGTAAGGATAGTAATAAGCTCTATTTTCTTATTTTATCAATTTTCAGTTGTGCTTATAGACACAGCTCTACAATATATTGTATAGAAAGAAATTTAAATTTATATAATCCACTTACAGATTATAGAAATGAATTGAGTACCATGTTGTGGAGTCTCCCCATTGCTTCACTCACACCTGCCTCTGACTTCCATAAGCTATATCATGGTCAACTCTCTTCATCCAATATAAGGAAAGCATCTGTGATTTGTCCATGGTTTGATTCTAAGATCTTTAAACCAACAGAATTCTGTTGAATACATTTATAAGAATATAATGTTCTCTGAAGCCAAGCAGGTTGGTGAGACTCGAGGAGAAGCACCAGCCGTGAAAGCAGCTAAAGGGGAAGAGGGTTGTTACCTTCGTTTGAGGTCCTGTTCTTTCCTTCACTGGCTGCATGTCTTCCACCTGTCCCTCCCCACCCTGTGCCTCAGTCTACCCATCTGCAGAATGAGGGTCCTGACAGCATCCACCTCACCAGCTTGTAAAAATTATGTGTGTGTGCGGTGCTGGTGGGCTGCTCAGCATTCAGGAATTGCTCCGCACACCTCACTGTCATTACAATGACAGATCCTGTGATTTTGCTCATATTCTCTGTACCCTCAGTTCTGGGAAGTTTCCTCTACTTATTCCTCCAGCCATTTTCTGAATTCATTATTTTAGCAATGATTTCTCATTTCCAGGAATTCTCATATTCTTCCCCTTTTTTCAGAATAGCTCAGTCTTGTGTTTTATAGCTGTTAGACTGTCCCAAATCTCTTTGAAGGTACAGATTCAATCTTTCAAGGGTCTCTTCTCTGAGTGAGCTATTTCCTTTGGGGAGAGTTCTGTATTTATACTGATCCTTCTCTCCCATAGTGATATTTTCCCCTAAGATCTGTTTATCCCCACCTGTCCTTCCGGTTTATCAATAAAGGACCAAGCTGATGAACAGAGGTGGTGCCAAGGGTTTCTGCTGTGTGTGTGTGTGTGACTGTGTTTGATATTTTGGCTTCCTCCATGGAGGGCAGGTTGACATGGGCTTTCACCTGTGAGTGAGGTCTGTCAGCCACTGGCTTGATGTCAGTCTGTATGCACTGGTACAGATAGACAGAACACCCCACCTCCCAAATGTAAACTCTACCCTAAGCACCAATATCTGCAATTAGGAGGTTTGCCCTCCTCAGGCTTTTCTGTTTCTATAGAAAGTGGAACTCCAATTTCAGGAAAATGCAGCAACTAGTGGGGTGGAGTGGTGGTAACAATGCTGAGGATGCTGATACCCAGCTCTTTCACAGATATATTTAAACATTATTTTTAAATAGTGATTTTAGGTTTATAGAAGAGATTCAGTGGTAACATAGAAAGGCTCCTATGTAACCCTTGATTCACTCCTTTTGATGTCTGTGTTTTATATACACAAGCTGCATTTGCCAGGCTTTCTTTTGTTTTTAATTTCACCGGTTTTTCCACTATCCTTTTTCTGTTCTGTGAGCCATTTGAGGTCACTGCATTTCATGTAGTTGTCATACCTCCTTTGTCTCTGGTGATCTGTGATATTTCCCTATCTTCTTTATTTTTCATGGTCGTGATACTTGGGTGAATGATGGTCACACATTTTGTAGAATGCTCCTCAGTCGTGGTTTGTCTGGTGGGATTTTTTTATGGCTAGACTGGTCGTATGGATTTGGGAGAAGTACAGCACAAGAATGAAGCATCCTTCTTGTCACATGACTTAATGTGGGTGTTGCTCTTTGATTGCCTGACTTAATTCGCATCTGTCAGACTTCCCCACTACGTCATCATCTTTCTGTCTCCATGCTCTCTCAGTTAGAAGTGAGTCTCTAGGTCCAGTGCACCAGGCTCCAAGGTATGCTTTTCCATGCTTTCCCATGACCTATCCTCCCACCACTCCCCCCCCCATTATTTATTTATTTATTTATTTTCAGCATAACAGTATTCATTATTTTTGCACCACACCCAGTGCTCTACGCTATCTGTGCCCTCTATAATACCCACTACCTGGTACCCCAACCTCCCACCTCCCCGAACAATCTGACGGGTTTGGAGTGGCTCCCACCACTCTTCATTGGTGGGTGAATCAGGATCTCAGCTAAGTTTGGTGCGTTCTACATCTCCCTTCTGCCTTGGGAGATGCAGAACTTCAGGGCAAGCCCTCTCTCCAATTCATTTTTAGAATTGGAGATGTATAAGGGCCCTTTTTTTCAATATATCATGTGTGGAAAGCTACTCTGTGGTTTGGGAAATGTCATAAACTAGGACTTCTCCAGGTCACAGTTTCCTCCTTTTGGAAAGGGGTTAATGGTTTTGGCCTTGCAAAGATCTGAGGATCCAATGGAATCATCTGGGTGGAATGGCTGCGCTGGATTCTGGCAGGTAGGTGGTAGAGTCTCAGCAGATGCCAATTCCCCATTGCCCGAGCTGTCAGGACTGTCTGCCACCTCTAGCATTTTAAAGTCCTGCAATTACAGTCACCATAAAGCACAGATGACTGGGAGCTACTTCTCTTCATAGGACAGAATTTTAAGATGGAAAAATAAAATATGAAATCACTAGTTCTGCTACCTTTTGTCTGTCTTTGGGAAATTAGAGCCAAAAAGTTCTATGGGAGGGGGCATAGCTAATAAAACTGTAATATTTTCTCTCAAATTCAGTGAAATTTGTGTTTCCCTTTGTTAAGAGCCATGTGAGTAGCCAAAATCCATTTTCCTCCCTCTTTCATAATGCACCTTTCCTTTTGGTCATCTGTAACACCCACTCCATTATACAGAGGAAAACTACCCCATCTGCTGCTTATTGAACCCAAACCACTTCTATCATCCACACCAGTGCTTGGTTTAGGAAGGGCATGAGAGCCAATTTTGACCAGAGTCATGAGGGAAAGTTTGGGGGATTCTGACAAAGACTTCCCATCTTTGAGAGAAAGCTGCAGAAACATAGAGTCCCTCTTACCTCCCTGAATGCTCTTGTGTCTGGATATGATGTGCACAACCATAGGGCCACCAGACTGAAGACGATGCCAGCACTTCAGGGATATTGGTGTAGAAGGATGGATAGAACCTGGACCCCTGGGTGCCTGGGTGGCTCAGTTGGTTGGGCAACTGCCTTTGGCTCAGGTCATGATCCTGGAGTCCCTGGATCGAGTCCCGCATATGGCTCCCAGCTCCATGGAAAGTCTGTTTCTCCCTCTAACCTTCTCCGCTCTCATGCTCTCTCACTCTCTCTGTCTCAAATAAATAAATAAAATCTTTTAAAAAGAAAAAAACAAAAGAACCTGGACCCCTGATGGTGTTATTGATCTGTAGACTGATTCTGTGCCATCAACTTTCCCTCCGCTGGACCCATCGTTAAGTGGTATACTACTTTTTGTGTGTTGGGCAGTTAAAATTGGATTCCTCTTGCTTACAGAAGAAAGAAAAATGATACACTTTTAGAAGAATCCTGCAAACAAGCAGCCTTTAAAGAATACCTCTCCAGGGTGCCTGGGTGGCTTGGTCAGTTAAGCATCTGCCTTTGGCTCAGGTGGTGATTCCAGGGTCCTGGGATCGAGTCCCACATCAGGCTCCCTGCTCAGCAGGAGACTGCTTCTCCCTTTGTCTCTCTCTCTCTCTCTTTGTGTGTCTTTCCCTCTTTCATGAATAAATAAATAAAATAAAATAAATAATATTTTAAAATAAAATAAAATAAAGTATTTTAAAATCAATCAATAAATAAATCTTAAAAAAAAAAAAAAACCACCAAAACCTCTCCAGAGACTTTTACAGAGATGTCCTTTAAACACAGCTGATGTCTGTATCTAAGAGAGAGTGCATGTCTGTGTGTGTGTATATGCATGTGTGTGTGTGTATGTGTGTTCGCAGGGCAGGTTATAGAGTGGTGGGAAGCTCACCATGAAGAGAAGCAGATGGGAAAGACCTCAACCCAAAGGATGCAGAGTTCTCATTGATCTCACAAGAGGGGGGGAAGGAGAGAATAGGATAATATTCACTTAGTGTGCTTTGTACACCAGGCAACAGGAGCAATGAACACGTGATTTTTGTCTAATTACCATGATGGTTCCTTGAGGTATTAGGACTGGGACTCAGAGATTTCAAATGTCTTGAAACTGACACAAAAGTCCTGCCCCATTCCTTTAAGCCCCCCAGAAATGTCCTGAATCCATCCATCCCCCCCCCCATCACCAGGACTACCCTGATCCAGCCTCCTGTGTCTCTTCTGGACTGCTACTCATCCATCTGGATGGTGTCCCATTAGCTGTCACCCTCATTCCCACATCTCATGGTCTCATGTGTGCACAGTTGTCATCCTCCTTTCTCAGACAGTTCTAGGACATCTCATTGTGCAAATCCAAATTCCTCCCTGTCATTCTCCAGCACTTCCATGATTTGGTCCTGCCTGGTCCTATACCCTCATCTTCTACCACTTTGTACTCCACCGACCAAGCTCCAGCCTCCCTGGAATACCTACTTTTCTTGCAATAATCCAGGTAATTATTAACTTAGGGCCTTTGCCCTACTGGTTCTCTGTGCCTGGAAGACATCATCGTCCATCATCTCTTTGCACAGCTGACTCTTTTTTAAGTTGCAAGCCCTGACATGGGATGCTTTCTGAGTACACCATGGTAAGTAACCCTATCCATGTGCCACCTTGTCAACTGAATTGATTACCTTCAACTCAACTTGAATTATTTTTATTTCTTACATATTTTTCCCTTGACTGACTTCCCTGTTGATAATACAGACTCAATGTGGGCCAGGAACTTATTTTGTTTTAATTTATTTATTTATTTTCAGAAAAACAGTATTCATTATTTTTTCACCACACCCAGTGCTCCATGCAATCCATGCCCTCTATAATACCCACCACCTGGTACCCCAACCTCCCACACCCCCGCCACTTCAAACCCCTCAGATTGTTTTCAGAGTCCATAATCTCTCATGATTCACCTCCCCTTCCAATTTACCCCAACTCCCTTCTCCTCTCTAACACCCCTTGTCCTCCATGATATTTGTTATGCTCCACAAATAAGTGAAACCATATGATAATTGACTCTCTCTGCTTGACTTATTTCACTTAGCATAATCTCTTCCAATCCCGTCCATGTTGCTACAAAAGTTGGGTATTCGTCCTTTCTGATGGGGGCATAATACTCCATAGTGTATATGGACCACATCTTCCTTATCCATTCGTCCGTTGAAGGGCATCTTGGTTCTTTCCACAGTTTGGCGACCATGGCCATTGCTTCTATAAACATTGGGGTGCAGATGGCCCTTCTTTTCACGACATCTGTATCTTTGGGGTAAATACCCAGGAGTGCAATTGCAGGGTCATAGGGAAGTTCTATTTTTAATTTCTTGAGGAATCTCCACACTGTTCTCCAAAGAGGCTGCACCAACTTGCATTCCCACCAACAGCGTTAGAGAGTTCCCCTTTCTCCACACCCGCTCCAACACATGTTGTTTCCTGTCTTGCTAATTTTGGCCATTCTAACTGGTGTAAGGTGATATCTCAATGTGGTTTTAATTTGAATCTCCCTGATGGCTAGTGATGATGAACATTTTTTCATATGTCTGATAGCCATTTGTATGTCTTTATTGGAGAAGTGTCTGTCCATATCTTCTGCCCATTTTTTGATATGATTGTCTGTTTTGTGTGTGTTGAGTTTGAGGAATTCATTATAGATCCTGGATATCAACCTTTTGTCTGTACTGTCATTTGCAAATATCTTCTCCCATTCCGTGGGTTGTCTCTTTGTTTTGTTGACTGTTTCCTTTGCTGTACAGAAGCTTTTGATTTTGACGGAGTCCCCAAAGTTTATTTTTGCTTTTGTTTCCTTTGCTTTTTGAGACATATCTTGAAAGAAGTGGCTGTGGCTGATATCGAAGAGGTTACTGCCTATGTTCTCCTCTAGGATTCTGATGGATTCCTGTCTCACGTTCAGGTCTTTTATCCATTTTGAGTTGATCTTTGTGTACGGTGTAAGAGAATGGTCAAGGGGAATTCTACCAAACTTTCAAAGAAGAAATAACACCTATTCTCCTGAAGCTGTTTCAAAAAATTGAAGCAGAAGGAAAACTTCCTGACTCTTTCTATGAAGCCAGCATTACCCTGATCCCCAAACCAGGCAAAGACCCTACCAAAAAGGAGAATTTTAGACCAATATCACTGATGAATATGGATGCTAAGATTCTCAACAAGATCTTAGCCAACAGGATCCAACAGCACATTAAAAAGATTATCCACCAAGACCAGGTGGGATTCATCCCTGCACTACCAGGATGGTTCAACATTCGCAAATCAATCAATGTGATACAACAAATTAATAAGAGAAGAGAGAAGAACCACATGGTCCTCTCAATTGATGCAGAAAAACATTTGACAAAATCCAGCATCCGTTCCTGATTAAAATGCTTCAAAGTATAGGGATAACTTCATAAAATCTATCTATGAAAGACCCACAGCAAATATCATCCTCAATGGGAAAAAACTTGCAGCCTTCCCATTGAGATCAGGAACACGACAAGGATGCCCACTCTCACCACTCTTGTTCAACATAATATTAGAAGTCCTAGCAACAGCAATCAGACAACAAAGAGAAATAAAAGGTATCCAAATTGACAATGAAGAAGTCAAACTCTCTCTTTTTGCAGATGACATGATTCTTTATATGGAAAACCCAAAAGACTCCACCCCCAAACTACTAGAACTCATACAGCAATTCAGCAACGTGGCAGGATACAAAGTCAATGTTCAGAAATCAGTGGCTTTCTTATACACTAACAATGAAAATACAGAAAGGGAAATTAGAGAATCGATTCCATTTACTATAGCACCAAGATCCATAAGATACCTGGGAATAAACCTAACCAAAGAGGTAAAGGTTCTGTACTTGAGGAACTACAGAACACTCATGAAAGAAATTGAAGAAGACACAAAAAGATGGAAGACCATTCCATGCTCTTGTATCGGAAGAATAAACATTATTAAAATGTCTCTACTGCCTAGAGCAATCTATACTTTTAATGCCATTCCAATCAAAATTCCAACGGTATTCTTCAAAGAGCTGGAGCAAATAATCCAAAAATAAATAATCCCCGGTCTGTTGTGCTGATGCCTGGTCTGTTGGTTCGTTTCGGAATAAGAAGAGACTCCAAATCGCTAAGGAAATGTTGAAAAACAAAAATAAAGCTGGGGGCATCACGTTACCTGATTTCAAGCTTTATTACAAAGCTGTGATCACCAAGACAGCATGGTACTGGCATAAAAACAGACACATAAACCAGTGGAACAGAGTAGAGAGCCCAGATATGGACCCTCAACTCTATGGTCAATTAATCTTTGACAAAACAGGAAAAAATATACAGTGGAAAAAAGACAGTCTCTTCAATAAATGGTGCTGGGAAAACTGGACAGCTATATGTAGAAGAATGAAACTTGACCATTCTCTTACACCATACACAAAGATCAACTTATTTTTTTTTAAAGATTTTATTGATTTATTTGACAGACAGAGATCACAAGTAGGCAGAGAGGCAGGCAGAGAGAGAGGAGGAAGCAGGCTCCCCACTGAGCAGAGAACCAGATGCGGGGCTCAATCCTAAGAGCCTGGGATCATGACCTGAGCCGAAGGCAGAGGCTTTAACCCACTGAGCCACCCAGGCGCCCCGGGCTAGGAACTTATTAACTTCTTAACTTCTTAACTTATTAACACATGAAAGGTTCTCAATATGTGTTTACTGAATGAATGAACAAATGTAGAAGAGTTCTGCATTTATTTCTTGCTCATTGATTCCACAAAGGTTTTGAGGTAGTTCATGTAGAAGAAATCCAATAACATAGATCAATGTACATTTAAATATAAAACATGAAAAATAGGAAAAACTATATATTAGATAACAAGGTCAACACCAAATTCTCAACGCCACACAGTCATTACAGATGAGCCTAATCTTGGCTCGGGGATCCCTGTTTGCTAAATAAAGCCATTAGCAAATGTCAACATGTTCTAGACCTGTCCTTTGTGTCCAAGCAGTCTCACCTGACTGGTCCAGGAGTTACAATGACCTGAGGTGGGCCAGCCGAACTCTCCCTGGGGAACTTGTACCAAGGGATACAGAGAAGGATTCAGACAAGTAGAGATGGCTCTCAAACTATGAAATGATGAAGTCTTGGGAGCTAGGCAAGGTGATGAAACAGCTGGAAAAGAAAGTGTGCCAAGAAGGGCAAGAGCACAGCATGCAGAAGATGGAGCTGAAGGAGCATCTTATGTAGCTTCAGAGAGTGAGTGGGCAACAGTGGCTGGCTGCTGGATGGCTCGCCAGTTCCTATGAGGGCATCTGAAGTGCTCCAGATGTGATCAGCAGGCTTCCTCTTGGTCCTTCTAACCAATCTCCTTTTCCTTGAGCTTCCTAGCATCTGTTCTTAATAATTATGGTTCTGAGACCAGGACCAATGAAAGAAAATAACACTGAACCAGTCAGTTGCGTGGCAGTAACAAATATCTCTCAGGTCTCAGTGACTTAAAACAGCAAAGACATACACATGTTATACATCCATCATGGGCTGACTTCTGCTCTGCTACACATGTTTCTGCTCTTGGACCCAGAATGATAAAGTAGCCTATAACCAAATCATACCAGCCACTGTGGCAACCACCCAACAGGTTGTAAAGGGTTGCAATGAGGAATTCACCTTTATGGCAATGAAATTTCCTGACTATTGTAGATGGGCACCTGACACTTGCCAAAACCTACCACCTGCTTAAGCCATATTGAATGATTTTCTCTTCTTGGAAGATGACCAGGTTTCTTTCTTACCTTTGGGACTTTGCAGAAAAGACTTTAACAATACCCTACAGAATATGGAACTATTTCTTCCAGAGGTATAGACATGGAACATACTACAGGAAAGCACATCCACCATCACACCCTGGTTGTGACCTCAAAGAGTGATAAGTAGGTGAGGGTTGGGAAATTCTATGGAAGGAGATGTAGAGAAGGAGAGTGACTAAATATTAGGATTATTTGTTTTTGGTCTCTAATGGAGTAGGACTGCCCAAAGGGAATTTTCACACACTGTCCTCTGCTAGGAATGTCTGTGATCAATACTTTCCCAGTTCCCCCACAACAAAGGAGGAATTTCTCTACTGGTTGGTTAGAATCTGAGTCACTGGTGGGGCCACTATTACTAATGGCTGGAGCTGCTTGACATCTTGAACTTGCCAGTGCGAAGGTCAAAATTTGAGAAGAGTACAGGGCCTTGCTAAGATCTTGATCCTGGTCTTCTTGCTTAACTTGAGCTTCTCACAGGGTTCTGCATGATGGCACTGCTGTTGGTATGGTCACTAATTCACTGAATCCTGTCTTGCTATTGTCTCATGACCTACACTGAGACCCTATTATAGTGGGGACTGGGGATACAAGGAAGAGCTGTCAGCACAACACGATTCAGGTTTTTCTCATCCTGCCTCTCAGAGCACCACCTGAGAGCCCCCAGTCTCCACCTTACTTTTTTTTTTAATATATATATTTTTTATTTTTATAAACATATATTTTTATCCCCAGGGGTACAGGTCTGTGAATCACCAGGTTTACACACTTCACAGCACTCACCAAAGCACATATCCTCCCCAATGTCCATAATCCCACCCCCTTCTCCCAAATCCCCTCCCCCCACCAACCCTCAGTTTGTTTTGTGAGATTAAGGGTCACTTATGGTTTGTCTCCCTCCCAATCCCATCTTCTTTCATTTATTCTTCTCGTACCCACTTAAGCCCCCATGTTGCATCACCACTTCCTCATATCAGGGAGATCATATGATAGTTGTCTTTCTCCGCTTGACTTATTTCGCTAAGCATGATACGCTCTAGTTCCATCCATATTGTCGCAAATGGCAAGATTTCATTTCTTTTGATGGCTGCATAGTATTCCATTGTGTATATATACCACATCTTCTTGATCCATTCATCTGTTGATGGACATCTAGGTTCTTTCCATAGTTTGGCTATTGTGGACATTGCTGCTATAAACATTCGAGTACACGTGCCCCTTTGGATCACTACGTTTGTATCTTTAGGGTAAATACCCAATAGTGCAATTGCTGGGTCATAGGGCAGTTCTATTTTCAACATTTTGAGGAACCTCCATGCTGTTTTCCAGAGAGGTTGCACCAGCTTGCATTCCCACCAACAGTGTACGAGGGTTCCCCTTTCTCCGCATCCTCGCCAGCATCTGTCATTTCCTGACTTGTTGATTTTAGCCATTCTGACTGGTGTGAGGTGATATCGCATTGTGGTTTTGATTTGTATTTCCCTGATGCCGAGTGATATGGAGCACTTTTTCATGTGTCTGTTGGCCATCTGGATGTCTTCTTTGCAGAAATGTCTGTTCATATCCTCTGCCCATTTCTTGATTGGATTATTTGTTCTTTGGGTGTTGAGTTTGCTAAGTTCTTTATAGATTCTGGACACTAGTCCTTTATCTGATATGTCGTTTGCAAATATCTTCTCCCATTCTGTCAGTTGTCTTTTGATTTTGTTAACTGTTTCCTTTGCTGTGCAAAAGCTTTTGATCTTGATGAAATCCCAATAGTTCATTTTTGCCCTTGCTTCCCTTGCCTTTGGCGTTGTTCCTAGGAAGATGTTGCTGCAGCTGAGGTCGAAGAGGTTGCTGCCTGTGTTCTCCTCAAGGATTTTGATGGATTCCTTTCGCACATTGAGGTCCTTCATCCATTTTGAGTCTATTTTCGTGTGTGGTGTAAGGAAATGGTCCAATTTCATTTTTCTGCATGTGGCTGTCCAATTTTCCCAGCACCATTTATTGAAGAGGCTGTCTTTTTTCCATTGGACATTCTTTCCTGCTTTGTCGAAGATTAGTTGACCATAGAGTTGAGAGTCTATTTCTGGGCTCTCTATTCTGTTCCATTGATCTATGTGTCTGTTTTTGTGCCAGTACCATGCTGTCTTGATGATGACAGCTTTGTAATAGAGCTTGAAGTCCGGAATTGTGGAAACAAATGATAATGAAAATACAACGGTTCAAAATCTGTGGGACACAACAAAGGCAGTCCTGAGAGGAAAATATATAGCGGTACAAGCCTTTCTCAAGAAACAAGAAAGGTCTCAGGTACACAATCTAACCCTACACCTAAAGGAGCTGGAGAAAGAACAAGAAAGAAACCCTAAGCCTAGCAGGAGAAGAGAAATCATAAAGATCAGAGCAGAAATCAATGAAATAGAAACCAAAAAAACAATAGAACAAATCAACGAAAGTAGGAGCTGGTTCTTTGAAAGAATTAATAAAATTGATAAACCCCTGGCCCGACTTATCAAAAAGAAAAGAGAAAGGACCCAAATAAATAAAATCATGAATGAAAGAGGAGAGATCACAACTAACACCAAAGAAATACAAACTATTATAAGAACATACTATGAGCAACTCTACAGCAATAAATTTGACAATCTGGAAGAAATGGATGCATTCCTAGAAACATATAAACTACCACAACTGAACCAGGAAGAAATAGAAAGCCTGAACAGACCCATAACCAGTAAGGAGATTGAAACAGTCATTAAAAATCTCCAAACAAACAAAAGCCCAGGGCCAGACGGCTTCCCGGGGGAATTCTACCAAACATTTAAAGAAGAACTAATTCCTATTCTCCTAAAACTGTTCCAAAAAATAGAAATGGAAGGAAAACTTCCAAACTCATTTTATGACGCCAGCATCACCTTGATCCCAAAACCAGACAAGGATCCCACCAAAAAAGAGAGCTATAGACCGATATCCTTGATGAACACAGATGCGAAAATACTCAACAAAATACTAGCCAATAGGATTCAACAGTACATTAAAAAGATTATTCACCACGACCAAGTGGGATTTATTCCAGGGCTGCAAGGTTGGTTCAACATCTGCAAATCAGTCAATGTGATACAACACATCAATAAAAGTAAGAACAAGAACCATATGATACTCTCAATAGATGCTGAAAAAGCATTTGACAAAGTACAGCATCCCTTCCTGATCAAAACTCTTCAAAGTGTAGGGATAGAGGGCACATACCTCAATATCATCAAAGCCATCTATGAAAAATCCACCTTACTTTTTAAGAGTTGGCTAAACATGAGATGTAAAATGAATTTCTATTAAGAAATGGGTGTGCACAAACAATGAATCTTGGAACATTGAAAAAATAAATAAAATAAAATAAAATGCCATTGGACTAAGCATAGAACATGGTTGTACCAATAACTTCTCAGAATCAGGACAATGCAAAATGGCAGTGTTGACACCTGGGAAGGATCTGTGTGTAATGCATCACTCTCTGCAGAGAGGAGAGAATTAGGAAGTGTGTGTTTGGGAGATGGGGAATCAACATGAAGAACAGAGACACTGAGAGGAAAATCTATTAATCATGCTTGTCCATGATTACCCAGGGGAAAAAAAAAGCTACTCATGTTTTGTGACAGTCAATAATTAAGCACGAGAGAGACCTCACCATGATTTCTTGTTCCTGGTCGGAAGAGGAAATTGTGAGAGGCACAGTGCGTGAGCTGAATCATCAGAGTGACAGGCATTTGCTAAACATGCTAGAGCTGGGCGCCAAAGTGGGGTTGTGTGCACATGTGCACTCCTTCCACACCCACTGAGAACCTTCCTAAAAGCAGCTCTGTGCTGGGGGCCAGCTGTGCACAGCTCACTTGATGGAGTTCATAGCCTGGACTGGGGAGGAGGGTTGGTAATATGTAGCAGTAAGCAGGAAGGGACTCACAGCATCTAGCTTTGGGATTACCATTACTCTAAATATGAATTGTTTTTACCCCCTGGCATGAGAATCCTGCGATATATTTTAGTGGGGGTAGGAGAGCCCTGTGGACACCACCAGCCTATAGTTCGTCCTACTATGCTTAGATTTCAAATAATAATCCTTATGCAAATTCTTGCTTGGGAATGGGTTTCTCTAATCAGATTGCTTGCTCAACCAGTACTGGGCTGGGTTACAAACCCTGCGAATGGGGTTTTGAATGAGGGAGAAGGGAAAACTCTTGTGGAACTTGGAACTCAGGAGAGATATATCTGAGGGGATGCAGAGAGATCAGGCACTCCATTGGGTGGGGGTGGGGGCCAGGCAGTACTGGAACCTGGAAAGCCCAAAGCCCCAAGAAGTGGCAGTGGGGCCAGACTGGAGACAGGAGGCTGCCAAAAGCAAGCTTCACACAGCCCACCCCAATTTGTGTTGGGCTCACTCTTATTCATTCCAAAATTATTGATTACCTCTTATGAACCAGGTAGTGTTGGGACTAGAATACGGAGGGTGGGTACAGACATAGCCCTGAAGAGGACCTGGCATCTCTTAAGGGCTTGAAGGCATGGAGGATGATCCATGGGCAAAAGTAGCCCTATTGTGCAGTTAACAGCCATCAGAGCCAAGAGATAGTGATAGAAACTGCATGAGCAAGTATGTGGATGAGATTATGTCTGGCTTGGTTTAGTGCTGCCAGGAGACCAGAAGGCATCATGGAAGAGGTGGAACTGACCCTTAAGAGATATGTATTTTGATGTGCAAAGATGGGAGTTGAAAGGCATCCCAGGTAGGGATGACAGGGTGGGCAAAGGCAGGAGGCAGGAAATCGAGAAGTCTGTTATAAAGCAAATGCTGGTTATACCCACACGTGTGCCGTATAAACGTCTGAGGGGGAATTTGACATTTTAAGAATGTTTTCCTCTAGGTGAAAAATTCTCGTTTTCCCCCTAACGAATAGATCACAGATTTCTAGTGTAAAATAATCATTATGATGAATAATAATAATATAAATTGTGATCGAGTTGGATGGAGCCTTGAATTGACAAGTTTGGTTGTATTCTGTGAGGAAAATAAACACATCACCAACTTGGGATCCTTCCCATGAAAATAAACACATCACCGACTTGGGATCCTTCCCCTCCAATCTTTATGTTTCTAATTCAGTTTGAGCCTTTTGACTCAGAGGCACACTGCCCATCCCACCCAACCGCAAATAAGAACAAAGTTATAAGAAGGAATGTCCAAGAAATAGTTTTATTCTAACAAGAAACAACAATTGACTTAAACACAGCCAGGAAGTCCAGCATCTCTTGGGCTGCTTCCAGCTCTTGCCCCCTACTTCATGAATTCAGCCCGGCAAGAAATCTGACATGCTGCCCGGGTCACAGTGAAGAGAGGAGCAGCCCTGTGATTTCCTGGAGGGAACAGGACAGTGCCAATGGGGGACAGAGAGTGACAAGTGTGCAAGACAAGTAGACTTACGTGGGCAACATAACTGAGAAATAGGCTTGGTTTGAAGGAGGAAAATAATGATTGTTTCTTGTTTTTAAAATAAAAATATAAAACCACACCGTCCATTAAAACATCTCTTAATATACCCAGGAGACGATGTCGACAGCCCCAAGCATTGATTCCTGATGTAAAAAGTAAAAACCGGAAGTTGTTAAGAAAAAATAAAAACACACCTGAACTTTGAACAGGGATAGACAGAGTTCAAAGACTCCAGAAGAAAAGTTCAAGGGGTTCTAAACACCAAGCTTATTTCTATAGAAAGCGACCTGCCAAATGAGTGACATAGCAAAGTTTCTCCAGACGATGACAGTGATGCCCAAAAAATGTGGTTACCATTCAGTGAGCGGTGCATGCTGGGTGCGCCATGCGCCGGATGCCATTGAGCCCTACAACAACCCTGCAAGGCTGGTTTTATCATCACCGCTTGAAAACAAGGAAATGACACATAAGTGATTGTGCAGTTTTGCCTAAGGTCTTCTGGTTAGTAAACAGCAGGGCTGGATTTCTGGAGGAGACTGACTACATCTGAGCTCTGTCCCTGGCGCTACAGTTTCTCCCCATTCAATGAGGCCGAGTGCTCCCCCAACAGGTCCTACGGCAGTCTGTTCCTTGTGTGAGTCCACTGTCCTTCTAGAGTGAACTTTCTAGTCACCCATACTTCTCTGTCAATACAGGACCACCTCATCAATGGCATTTGGGGACCCTCTTTAAGACAATGCTGAGGAGACCACTTCACACCCTTTGAAGGAAAAACACCTAGAAGGTGGATGGGGACTCAAAATTTGGCTGTAGGACTCAGTTTGGGGAGAAACTCTGATGGCACTTGATAGGAGCAACTGACGGTCAGTGACTTCACCTTCCGAAGGGCATCCCGGTGTAGGGTGTGGGGTGGGGTGGGGAGCTGCTGAAATTATAGGTGGGAGGCAGTCTTCTGTGATTAAGGGCAGACGTGTACCTGCAGCATTGAGACCCAGGGGACCAGGCTGGTGTGCAGGTCATGCCCTCTTCCAGGGTCAGAAAGACTGGCCTGGCAGAGAGGCAAGTGAATACACGTTAGGTTTTGCTCCAGGATTTGGGAATGGTGTTCCCATTGGACGGGCAGGAACAGAGATATTTATTTTGACACTGGGTTGCATTTTCAAAAGTACTGTGTGACAAGCCGTGATGGTCCAAACTGTAAAGTTGGGATGGTCTAATTGCTTTATGGGACAGGAGTACACTTCAGACACCAAGGTTGTATTTTGCCTGTGTAAACAATTTCAGAAACATCACAGGTTTTCCATGTCTGCTAACCATTTGGTTTTTCCCAATAACCTTGTAGTTTTAGGTGGGACAAAGAGCTGTTTTAACCCCTTTGGCAGATGCAGAAAACAGGCACAGGAAGGGCAAGGTTGTCCAAAGTCACTCAGAGAAGCAGTCAGGCACCTGGGACAGGAACCTGGCCTTCTCAGCTCAAGTTCAAGGCTGTCTCTCTGCATCTGATGTCATCAGGGGTGAGACAGGGGCCATTGTGGCACAGAGAGGGGCTTCCAGTGGGCAGGACAGAGATGTGTGCAGTCCCGTCAGGTGGCCGCAGGTGGTGGCTTAGCTGCTGCAGCCACGGGAGCAGGCGTGGGCCAGAATGTTGTTGTTGCGTCCATCCTGGAGCTTGCCCTGGGTCTGGCTCCCAGCCCGGCCTTCTGTGTCCATGAGCTGGCCGCTCTGTCCCTGCTGCCTCCTCAGCCTGCAAACAAACACAGCACAGACCTGAGATGGTGACGTGGAGTAGAGGGCAGCGGGATGGCCTGCAGATACATTTGTGCAAACAGGGCAACTGGGAAGTCCTCAGTCCGTACCTTCCCCGGGCCAGAGTGTGTTGCCCTAGAGCCATGCAGGCCTGGGGTCCAAGCCTGGGTCAGGTGCACTCCTGTGTTAAATACAGAGCCTCTGTTTCCCCATCTGTAAAATGGAGAAAATAATTCCTGCCTTATAACTCCCTGGGAAGTTTATAGATCACACGTGTAATTCACAGTGTCAGTGTAGGTGATGAGTCCTATGCAGCATTCATTCATGTGTATGTATTGAACGTCCACTGATGTACCAGCTATCCTGCCAGGGAGCAGGGGAAATCCTGGCCAGCACAGTAGTCATCTTCTCTTTCCTCATGGAGCTTACTCTCTAAATGGGACAATGGACACTAATCAAACTGCCTGTCAAATAAATATCCGAACGGATGAGCGCCCAGCCTTACAAAATGGCCCATGACAGACTGTTAAGGGAGCATGATTTTAAAGATTGCATTTCTTCATAGCTGGCCTCCTGGTCACCCTCCACATGATCTAAGATGTCAACATCCTTCTCCTTGTGACCTGCAAGTTCAGGTTCACGCAGTATCCCACAGCTGTCACTGCGTGTATGGTACAGGCAAAAAATAGAATGGAGACATTTAGGGAGGAAGAACATAGCTCTCTGTACTTGCTTCTCAGGCACCATTGGTCAGGCTGCTAAATTCCAGGCCTTGGCTTCCCTATCTAAACCTGGGATTCTGCCATTCACTTGGAGGAAGCTAAGGGGATCAGAGAGAATGTGTGTAAATTATCTACTACAGGGCTGGAAATACTAAGATTGCCACCATTCTCCTTGTTCTGAAAGATGCACGTTTCAGCCTGAATTTACTTTTCACATTAGGAGGTTCTATCAAAGAGTGCAGACCTAATGCCTGACACAGGGCAGTATGGATGCCCCCCAGTGACTACAACACAGTCCATGGCCTTGACGGGTCACAGGACCTGTGTGTGTGAATGTGTGTGTATGTGTAGTGTTTGCAACAGTGTCAGCATATGAGTGAGTCTTTGGAGTTATGGCAAAGTAGCAGCAGCAACACAATATTTTGAAGACCATCAACTTGGTGGCCACTGCCTCCTACCCTTTGTCCACCTGCAGGGGCAAGGACCAGGTGTGCAGTCCTTCTGGCCCCGAGGCTTGTGGCTGTCCAGGTTAATACACCTGGGAAAGGAGGTTAGGGTTAACATTCATCGTCTTAGTGGAGGAGGGGTCAGCTCCCAGAGGGCAAGCTGGGATCCAGAGGACAAAGCAGGGGAGGCAGGGAAAGTCTAGTGCGAGGGGTGGGAGTAGTCGGACTTCCTGGGCAGGGCTGCTTGGGAAACTTTCTCCCTTATCTCTTCTCTGTCCTCCCCTCTAACCTGGGACACTCTTCCAGGCACCTCTGGAAAGAAAATCAGATCATAACTAGGGAAGACTTAAATGGTCAAAAAACTAAATGGAAAACACCTGTACTTCCAAAGTAGGACATCCTCTTTGGTTCACATTTGTAATGCCATATAATTCTCTGGGTGTATCACAAGGTAAAGGTGAATCCCATTAGGATTTCCTTTGAAATGCTCAAACATAGCACAGATGGCATTACTGTCTCTAGACTCTTGTACTTCTCTGACACAAAATATAGCTTCCAAAGTTGCATAATAAAGAGTGGAGCAGATGAGGAAGAGATGGATTTGGAAGTCTTGAGTAGGTCAGGAAAGGCTTCCTGCAGGAGGCAGCATTTAAGCTGAACTTTAAGGATTGGTATGGAATGGGGGTAGCATGAGGGAGGGACAGGGATTTGAAATGAAGGGACAGGAGTGAGGTAAGGCACAGAGAGTAGAGCAGAATATGGCAGCATGGACCAGCATCCTTTCTTGAACTGATGGTTTAGACACTTTGGTAGAACTAGCAGTTTCAAAGTCCCATACATATTTTTTTGTGACCATGAGTACTACACCCTAGAGCATCAACTAAATGAGGTATGGGTCATCTCCTGGCAATCTATCATCAGATTCAGTGTGAACCAAGGTTGCTGAATGAAGAAAGAAGGTCCTTTCTCTAAATTTCCATCCATCCACCTATAGCCTATGGAGCTGAAATTTTAACCCAGTTCTGGGAGGCATCAAAGGCAGCATTCTTCCTACTTCCCTCTATATATGTGCCCCCACTCACCCACCAACCATTCACCATCCATTATCCACCTACTTATCCATATGTTCATCCACCTACTTACCCGTCTGCCCATTCATCTACCCCATCCATCCATTCATCCATACACCCACTTCTATCTGTCCACCCTACTGTCCTACTCCCAGCCCATCTATCCACTCTTCATTCACTTACCTATTTACCTCCCACCCACCTTTCATATATACACCCATCCATCTACCTCATCCATTCATCATTCACACATCCTCCACCCATCCACCTATTTTTGACCTAGCTCCTTATCTACCCAGTCACCTATCCATCCATTTGTCCACTTCATCTATTCACTATACACCAATCTGTTGACCTCCTCACTCAGCCCCATTTCCCATCCACCCATCCACCCTTCAACTATCATCTATTCATTAGCTTCCGTTCTACCCACCATTCATCCATCCATCCATCCATCCGTCCACCACCCTCCCAGCTTATCAATGTCTTTCCACCTTCCACCCACTCACCCACCCACCCATTCAGTACCCTCCTCTTCTACCAGCACTGCCTTTGGCTCACAGTGGAAGGGACTGCAGAGCAGGACACAGAGAAAACAGTGACAAAACTTCTGCTGGAAGGGAGTGGCATGGTATAGCACTAAGGGCCCAGGCTTAGAGCCAGGCTCTTTCTGTCCCTGGGTCTACCACTTACTAGCTATCAAACCCAGAGCTATCGTTCCCCCAGTTCCCTGCTCTTTCCACCAGCTCCTGTGCCATTCAATCCTGACCTGGAGGGAAGAGAGCATGGAATGATTTTTTCACGCTCTGAAGGAATTAGAAATGCTCATGTTGTTCAAATAGGAATCTGTGAACCAAGACAGAGATATGAAACCATTATGATTGTGGCTCTGAGAGCTCACTTCTGTGACAAGCCCACAGCTCAGTTATCTGTAACTCTGGAAGAAATGAAAAAGGATTTTGCATATCCTAGTAGTCTGCTGATGCAAATTGGCTGGTTATCTCCGCAATGGCAGGAACATTTAATTTTCTCAGGCAACGTATCAAATTAATTGTCAGCTTTGTGGCCAGGATTCCAAGTGACAGACATGAGTTCCATCAACCTCCTGAACTCTACCATCAGATGCCAGAAGGAAGCATTTTGAGATAGCGAACCTTGACCAAGGAGAGTAAGACACACATTAAAATTTGTAATAAATCTGGCTGGAGGCATTTTTTCAAAGGCATAACATTTGAGAAGAGTAAAATAAAATGATTAACAATCAAAGTCATTTCAAATCAAGCTACTTCCCACACGCAGGATGGAGTGAGTCTGCTTAATACCAACATCCATCTGCTATGGACTTTCTATAGGTGAGGCCTGACCTCTGATGTGAGAGCCTGGTTTTCATGAATGTAGTCAGTATAAAGTGCTTTCACACCTATTCCTAGCATTCCACTGGCTCTCCCCATGTATGTTTCCTGGCGGTGTAGAAACATGAATGGAGGGGCAAAGTGGTGCAGTGGGAGAGTGCAGGGCTGGGAGTTAGGTCAGAGGCCCAGCCTCACCATCACTGGCCGAATGGCTGGGCACTCTCGACTTCAAGCCTCTCTCTCCTCACCTGTAACACAGGGATGGGAGAAGACGAACCACTGTGTGCTATCCGACTGTCTGTTCCATAGCAGGTACTTTATAAAGGGCAACTATTTTTTTTTAAAAAGATTCATGTATTTATTTGAGAGATAGTGCATGAGTTGGGGTGGGGGGGTGTCAAACAGAGTGAGAAGCAGATTCCCTGCTGAGCAGAGTGCCTGACCCCGGGCTTGATCCCAGGACCCTGGGACCATGACCTGAGCCAGAGGCAGTTGCTTAACTGACAGAGCCACCCAGGCGAAGAGCAGCTATTTTTATGATGATGATCAGTGTGGGGTATTCCCCTTTTGCAGATGGGGAAACTGAGGATCAATAAGTAAAACTTAACTACCTGCAGTAGTTCTGATGAGTGACTCCCAGCAAGGAGTTCCCCAGAAATGGCTCTTCAGGCCACATCCTTGTTGGGGATGAGGTCAGAGCAGAAGAACTGGAGGAGCAGAGGGTGCTGAAATGGGATATACATGGGATGGCTGAGGGTCAGGACCCAGACGTGGGTGAAGTAGGACAACAGGCTTAGCACAAGAGAATCCACTCCCCAGCATTTGTGGTGGGATGCAGAGGGGGCCTTAAGCCAGGGAAGACCAGGGCATGGAACTGGAGACTGGAACCAGGTCTCCCAATCCACTGTGTCTCTCATCTACAGTGTGTCTCTCATCTACTGGAAGAGGGCCACAGCATGGCATCTGTTATGTTTTCAGCACCCAGGCCAGCAACCAGCCTGCAGCAGGTACGCAAACCGCAGATGCCAGAAGGATGGGTGGGCCAATAAAGGAATAAATGCCCACCCTTTATTTAGCAGGGTGCTTTCCCATGTTGGCAGACTCTGTGTCAACACCCCAAGGGGGAGAAAAGGCCAGGTGTAATTAGATGAAGCAACAGGGTGTCCTAGCTGGACAAAAATTGGATTGCCATTTGCAAAACTAGTGAGTCATGGCCCTTGTGGGCAAAAATTTACATGAGTTAACATACATGGAGCTTTTTCTTTTGTAGCTGAGGGAGTTGGGATAGGTTGTTACCCCTCTCTCTCTCTGTGTGTGTGTATTAAAAAAATAAAGGCAAAACAATGTTTGACACAGTAATTAATGGATATGGTTTGATAATTTTGTATATAATGAATTATATGAACAAACACTTGTATAGGGCTGCTTATGTGGCAGAGGCTTTTAGGTACTTAACATGTGTTAACTCACTTATTCTAACAACCACCCTAGGAAGTAAGTATTTGCATCCTAGTTTGCAGATCAGGAGACTGAGGGGCTAGCGTGAGGTCCAAGGTCGCAACGCTAGCTAGCAAGGATCAGTATTGAAAACAAGCCAGTCTGACTCCAGAGTCTGTGCTCTTAGCTATTATGTATACTGCTTCTCTGTGGTTCATGAAAACCAGAGTTGAAGTACAGGAAAGTTCTGGAAGCACACATGCCAAACTGAGCAGAGGTTATCCGGTTAGGGTTGGGAGGTGTCTACTGAAGTGTAGACTTGTGTGTGCACTGCAAGAATCCCTTTTCTAGCATCCCTAGAGGAGACCACTCTTAGCAAAACATTGCTGCCCACCCCCCTAAGACAGCCCTCTGCGTGGCAGATAGCTCAGAAGTGTAGAAACTCTTCTACTTAGAAATGAAACAGAAATATGCTTGTGACAGCTGCTCCCCTTTGGCCTTTAGTGTGTTTTCTAGAATAATTCTCTCTCTTCAGTTCTTTGAAGCCCCCTGGGCTGACCATCTCCCATTGTTCTTACCTTCACTCAGCCCTGCTTGGTGCCTGGGAATCTGACTTGGTGGGGAAGGGGGGCAGAGCTCTTAAGCCCTTGGCTTCAGCTTGCTTAGTCAATGGGGATCCCTGCAGAGATCAAGAAGAGCAAGGGGAATCAAGTTGGGGAATCTATTCCCCAGGACCTCCCTGCACAGTCTCCTTGAGCAGGGGGACACTGGAAGGTCACTATTCTAGCTGAGGTAGCCCTGTCCCTCAATGGTCTCCCTCTCCCCCCTCTTCCTGGCTTCCTTGAAGCCCCAGTCCACTGCACTATCCTGTGTGTGAGCAGTGGGACAGGCAGAGGGCCTTTTCAACTAACATCTCCTTGGAGTATTTCCTCTGGGATTCTGACCGATGAAACACAAGACCGGAAAGGCTCTTCCTTAAGTAAAGACTCAGTATAACTGGCTGTTCTACTTTCAAACCTCATCACTTACTGGGAAGATCACCTTGTATGCAACTCTTATCTCACAAATTCAATAACATCCTTTAGCCAGAAGCATTAGAATTCTGTCTGTTTTATCTGCTGTTGCCTAAAGCAAATGTATTTGAGGGAGTCTTCGGATGGAGCCCGCTACACCGCGGGTATGATACAGCAAAATGTAGCGGATTATCTTACTATCCTCTCCTTCTCTCCCCCACTTTGCAAACAGATCTCGTTGGGGGAAAATGGAAGGGAATGCAGTCTCAGGTTTCTGAGTGATGGGGACTAAGAGGTATTGAGTGTGTTCTCCAACACCTCCTTGCTGAATGCCTATGTCCACCTTCTGGAGAAGAATTAACAATGCCCCTAGTGAGGATGAGAAGGGATAGCAAAAGGATGAGCAACTGATGGTGGGTCACACAGCTCTTCAGACCCAAGCCCAGGCTTGAAAGGAGGACTTTCAAGACTTGAAAGGAGGATGGCTCTTTCTGCCATCCCAGCCACATGTCTCTTCCTGCATGCCTGCATGATCAGATTTCTCTCTAGATTTAGAGGTGAGGCTGATCTGTATCTGAGCTGAGTTTCAGGGGATACTTTCTGGGTCCTCAATGATTTGGGTGCACAAGAAAGTCATGCATGGGCAGCCTTGTGGATGGGCAGTCACTAATGGTGTTTACCAGTTGGATCTGCCGTTTTCCCGGCAGCTGGCAGGAACTCACTTCCAGGCTCCTGGGGCTAGGCAGGCTGTGTCCCCAGTTTTGGCCAAGGAGGTTGAGTAGAAATGCTACCAACAGGCTGGAGCAGGGCTGATGCTAGACCCTCTCAAAGTGTCTTTCCTCTGTCACTGTGATGCTACAGAAATGCTGTTTCAGGCTGGGTTCTGGAGTGAGGAGGATGATGGTGATGTGGGAGCAGCAAACCCCCACCCACTTCATGGCCTGCTATAGACATATAGCATGAGTAAGAAACAAATCTTTGTTGTTGTAAGCCCCTGAGATTGGGGAATTGATCTGGGTGTAGGATCTGGAGGTCCAGACACTGGTCTGTTGGTGAATAATGGCATCAGTGCAGTTCAGAGCTGTGGAGTTCCTGTAGGGAAACCCTGTGTCTTCAGACAAGAATGAACTCTTTGACGGTTGAGGGGCCTGGGTTCAGGGTCCACTTTGGGGCTGCTCACCTCTCTGCTTGGGCAGCCAGCCCTGTCTGTCCCCCTACCCTCCCTGCCCGCATCCATGTATGGTTACCATGTTTCACCTGCCCAGAAGAGGTCAGATGGGAAGTCAAGTGGGACCACCTGCTTCTTCTTTATTAATCTGCCCTAGACTTCAGTATCTGTCATGCCCCCCTTTTATTTCCTCTCCTGGACTCAATTAACCCTACACTATCAATTCCCCTCAGTGGAGAGCATTGCCATTATCTTGCCTTTGTGGTTCTGGGTTCAGACAGCAGCTGCCACCTTTAATAGACCTCACCTTCCTGGTCCTTTCCATTGATTGGGTAAGGCAAGAGCTTGACCCAAGCAGTACCAATCAGAGTCCTCCTCTGATGGCCAGATCAGATTGGTCCAGGAGATATCACCTGACCCAAGCTGGGCCAATCAGAGCCATTCCCTGAGATACTAGAATTTGAGATCTGGAAAACCTTCCCCTTCGCATCCTCTTTCATCTCCTTTCTTGAGTTTGGTGGTAGAGCTGGGAGACTATGGCACTCTCTGCACTGTATCTTCCACTGTGTGGAAAGGACTGGTTTACAGTAAAAGAAAAGGACTTCAAAGTGCAGAGAAACAGAAGTTGCCAAGAGAAGGAAGGAGTGAGTCCTGGCCTCGGTCCCAGCGACCTTGGAGTCCCCGTGCATCCCAGCCCTCCCTGTGGCCACAGAAGCCCCCCAGTGAATCCTGTTTTACCTAGGCCATTAGCTTTTTCTCTCCATCCGTTGCAGCCATGACAGTTCAGGGAAGGCAACATTTATGCTGGTATCTGTCTCTGTGACCTTCCGGGGCCACAGTATTTTCAGGTGAGGCAATGAGATATATGTGGATATTTATTAAATTTATTAAAATATCACTCATTTATTTTTGTGTCAAATGTGCATCCTTTCGAAATCACTAATTTTTATTTATTTTGCGCTATTTGTAAAATAACTTTTCTGCGACTAATAGGTATACTTAAAATTTTGGTTAAAATTTGGGAGGAATCCAGGGTTCATGGCTGCCAGTTGTGGAAACTCAATTAGTCCCTGGAAGGTGTGTGTGTTTCTCAGGGGTGCCTGATGAAGTAGCAGCTTCTGGGTGAAATGTATTCTCTCGAAGTTCTGGAGGCCAGAAGTCTGCAATTCAAGGTGTCAGCGGAGCTCTGGGGGAAAATCCTTCCTTGTCTCTTCCAGCTTCCAGGGGTTGTCAGTAATCCTGGCCACACCCTGGACTGTGGCTGCATCACTCCAGTCTTTGCCTCTGTCTTCAATGTCCCTCTCCTTATTGAGACCCTAGTGATTGGATTTATGGTCCACTCTCATCCGGTTCAACATCATCTTAATTTGATCACTTCTGCAAAGACCTCTATTCAAATACAGTATGGGGGTGGTGCGCAGTCCAGGAGTTCATTATACCCCTCTAAGGGACACAGTGCAACCCACAAAGTAGGCATTTCAGGCAAAGAATCTGAGGCTTTTTCATAAGAAGCCTCGGAGAGGGCCGGAGCTGGATTAAGTGGAGGAAATCAACATTAAGGATCCTAAGAGAAGTTGCCAGTTACCCTTAAGCACTTATTTCAGACCATCTTACTGTTTATACTCCTTTTTTTTTAACATACATTCTAGGCAATGCTCTCCCTTGCTTCACTTGGGTATTTTAATAAAAAATTAAAGGCGAGAGCCAGAGTAGTATAGTGGAAACCTATGTGGGTCCCCAGGTCTATAAAACACGGACTGCTGACCTCAGGCAAATGACTACTTCTCTCTAGATGTCTGCATTTACAAATCAAGGTTGTGGTGAGGATTAATTTTAGATAAAATGTAAATGCATGGCATATAACAGGTTTGCAACATGCACACATAGTGATAGTATTATTTCATTTAACTGGCTGGTAATGATATTTGTAGATGTAATGGAGAGAAAATTAGACCAGGACTAAAACAACAGCATTTACTTTAAAGCAGACCATTAGATCCTACTTATAATTTTCAAACTCCTACACAGTCCTATTTCATAAAGGATTTAATAAGGCCTCTAAGCACTCCCATACAAAATAAGGTACCTCTGTCTTACTAAAGAGAACTGATTGAAGGGGAAAAATGACAGGAATTTAAATAATCTAAGCCTGAGCAGACCAGTGACAGCATTGTACTCCTAATACAAATAGGGTCTTATGGACGCAGGGCTATTTGTCAGGGATCGCATGTCACCCCTTAACCCACTGGAAACCTGCCATGCTATATTTTCCTGGGTCTTCCACTGGCTGGGAGGAACATGTCAATATCAGGAGCCCCTCCCTTTTTTTAATTATTATTTTTTATTATGTTATGTTAGTCACCATATGGTATATCATCAGTTTTTGATGAAGTGTTCCAAGATTCATTGTTTACACCCAGTGTTCCATGCAATATGTCCCCTCCTTAATACCCACCACTAGGTTAACCTATTTCCCCCAAAGCCCTCAGTTTGTTTCTCAGAGTCCATAGTCTCTCATGGTTTAGCTCCCCCTCCTATATCCTCCAATTCACTTTTCCTTTCTTTTTCCTAAAGTCCTCCATGTTATTCCTTATGCTCCACAAGTAAGTGAAGCCATATGATAATTGACTTTCTCTGCTTGACTTAGCTCACTGAGCATAATCTCCCCCAGTCCCATCCATGTTGTTGCAAAAGTTGGGTATTCATCCTTTCTGATGGCTGAGTAATATTCCATTGTACATATGGACCATATCTCCATTCATTTGCTAAAGGGCATCTCAGCTCTTTCCACAGTTTGGCTATCATGGACATTGCTGCTATAAACATTGGGGTACAGATGGCCCTACTTTTCACTACACCTGTATCTTTGGAGTAAATGCCCAGTAGTGCAATTACTAGGTCATAGGGTAGCTCTATTTTCAATTTCTTGAGGAGCCTCCACACTGTTTTCCAAAGTGGCTGCACCAGCTTGCATTTCCACCAACAGTGTAAGAAGGAGCCCCTTTTCAACCAGGCTTCAGTCCCCCTTGATGGAACTGGCAGAGGGCCTTGACTCTTGAGTTTTCATGGAACTCTCAAGTTTTCATGGAACTATCAGGATTCTGCAATCCAAGCACCCGCGAGGCCATCTTCATCCGTGGCTGAAATTCCTCCTGCTGTTCCAGGTCACTGAGCTGATTTTCCCTGGCCATTTTCTTGGGCTTTGGAATGGCACCATCTTCCTTGCAGAGCAGTGATCCCAGAAATCCTGGCCTTCCCTAACACAGTCTCCTGGGCTCTTCCCCTCCGCCACAGTGGGCAGTAAAGCTTCGAGACCTTCTGAGATTCAGAGAGGCCACTATAGTCCCAGTTAGGCTTTTATCAGTTTCCCTAACTGTGAAATGGGAGGAGAAATCCTATGAATAGAACCGTGATGAGAATGGAATGAGCAGATGGCTGTAAGGTGCTCCCCTTACTCCAGAGTTTAGAATAGAGTTGCTCTCAATTGTTTGTTGGCTCCCTTTCCTGTCTATCCTCACCTATAAATGACGTTTGGACCATATGATCAGAATCTCAAAGACTGGAGAGAACCTAAATATGCTGGCCTTGTTTCAGAAGGCAGGGTCCTTGACTTTCACCTCTTTCTAGCAATGGGGCCAAGGAATGTGCCAGCAGCGAAGGTCCCTCATTTGCAGATTAATCTGAAAGATGCAGGTAGAACCCTTTTCTTCCCTCCCCATGGGTTGCTGAAGAAACAAGAGGGACATTAAAGGACTCTGCAAATGGCACAAACCTTGTATAGTCAAAGATCACTGATACCCAAGCCAGCCCAGGGTATGATGTTGAGCCCAAGACCAGAGAGGCTGGGCCTACCCCTGACCCCTGCTCAGGCACTGAGGGCAGCAGGACCAGGGCCTGCCCCGTTCATCCACTTTCCGAGCTTGAAATGAATCATACTTTCATGCTTCTTGACCTCCATCCCCCCAGTGGCTCCAGGCCACAACAGAGGGTCCCTATCTTACTCCCAGGGTCCTCCAGGGAGGCAACCTGGGCAGATGAGGTCACAACACATTTTGATTGTTCATCCTTCTGATGCCTTAGTCCAGGCATCCCACTCTGATTCCCAGCTGAGCCTGGTGGTGGCTTGATGCTCTTGTGCTGTCTCAGGATGGGTAAGGAGGACAGACTGCTGTCATGTGAATGCATGCCATCTTATACCTGTAACGCCCAGGTTCACTGACAGGCAATATCTATACAGCTCGTGGAAATCCCTTGTTCAACATCAAATGTATGGGGCAAGAGGCCATTTTGCATTTTGAGTTAGTGCCTGGGCCCTGGAACCTGATTCTCTCTATGGAACCCCAGCCCTGCCACCTCTTAGCCAGGTGCCCTCAATCTGCCCTTCTTCACCGATAATGGGATGGGGAAGGAGTAAAAGTACCTGCTCACAGGACGGATGGACATACTGCATGGAATAGACTAGATGCCCAAATAAGAGTGTGCCCTCATGGCCATCTGTTCCGTGCGAGCCACTGCCCCACCTGGATGTCCTGGAGAGACGCCCTGAAGACACCACTTGCAGAAGTACCCCCTCCCTTCAGGTCCTGAAGCTCATGCTACCCGAGTGTGGTAACCTGTGCTAACTGAGTGTGCTAACCCTGAGAGAACAGGGGAGCTTGGGGTTGCCTGGGTGGCTCAGTGGGTTAAAGCCTCTGCCTTCGGGCCAGGTCACGACCTCAGGGTCCTGGGATCAAGCCCTGTGTCATGCTCTCTGCTCAGCAAGGAGCCTGCTTCCCCCCACCCCCCCGTTCCCTCACCCCCGCCTGCCTCTCCCCCTACTTGTGATATCTTAAAAAAAAAAAAAAAAGAATAGACAAGAAAAGAAAAAGAACAGGGGGGCTTGTTCCCAGCTGTGTCTCCTTGTATTGGACCCTGAGTAAACACGTGCTGAACAGCTGGATGAAAGCACATGCAGCAGAAAGAGCCCAGAATCTAGGAGATGGGAGATTAGATCCCAAGTCCTTTATATTCCAGTTCAGAGCTGCAGACGCTGGGAATCTTAGTAATAATGCACCTCGGGAAGTGTGGAAAGGAAGGATCAAAGCAGTGACTCTTCACCAGGGTGACGGGAATATCGGGCAATGTCTGGGGTCAGTTTGGGTCGTCGCAATGATAGAGGGGATACCAGTATCTATGGGTAGAGGTCACAGATGCTGGTAAACATATGATGCACAGGACGGTCCCCGCATCAGAACACTGATGTCAGTCGTCATCAAATGACAATGGAACTGAGGCTGAGAAATCCAGGTTAAAGAAATGGGATCTCAAACCATAGAATCATATACCGATGTTGCTTATTATTATTGATAGTATTATTAAGTATGGCAAATGTAGTATTTAATTTTTAAATATAACATTCTCAGAGCCTCCAAATGTTGCTTTAATGTGATTTTAAGTCTGTTGGTTTCTTTATGAGATGACATGGACAGAAAATCTAGCTCCTGAAACTCCTCTCTCACCAGGGCCTCCTGATTCTGGAAAACTCTGTCACAGGCTATTGAAAAGATCTTTTGGAAAAACTGCACTCATCTCTTAAAATAGGAGGACAGGACCCACAGTGTGTTTCTCAAGCTAATGGGAGCCTCAGCTGCCAAGGTTTCAAGTCCCTGGCCTGGTCCCGGGAAGTAGACATTCTATCTGGCCTGGTAGCCTTCTGTCTGTTGAGACCAGAAACCAGCAATAAGCTTTGTTTCTAGAAAATTAGGCAGTGCTCATTTTAATTTTGCTCTCGTTTAGAACGTGAGGTCCAGAGAAGTTAGACCCAGGGCATGTCCTCCACGTCTCAACAGTGGTCCATGTACATCTGCACCCCAGCATGTCCCCTGCCACCTGTGAGCCTCCTGAGGGCACCGGTCCTACTAGATCTGCTTCCGTGTCTCAGGGTCCAGTCTGAGAAGATAGCTTCCTGGTAATGGACTGAATGAGAATCTCCTACTGGAGCTGGGATGGCTGATGCCCGTTGGCATTCCCCGGGTACTGCACGCTGAGGACGACTTCCTCATTGCATGGGGGAAAGGGACACTTTTCTCTGCTGCAGAGCTCATTCTCGCTGAGGGTCTTACAGAGGCCAAGTAACCATGCAGGCGTGATGCCCTTCGGAGCATGCTTAAGCCCTCGAGGGGTCAGAGCTGCAGGTCCCTATCCCACAGCAAGGGAGACGGAAGGCTGGAAAGTTTGCAGTTTTAGATAGGGTTTCCTGTGACCTGCTCAGAACCCGCTGGAAGAGGCCCCATTTGGGCACACTTGATTTCTCTCAGCAGAAGATCTTAAACCATGGGGTGTCCAAATGACCCCAAGAGTGGGTTAAGATGCAGATCACCAGGACTGCTAGCTAACCAGCCAGTTTCTGGCTCAGAGTACGTGGTACCATTTCGTTCGGCAGCTATAACTTATCACCACCATCTGGGGGGTGGGGCTTACAACAGCAGAATTGTATTGTCTCTTGATTCTGGAGGCCAGAAGTCTGAACTCAAGGTGGTGGCCGGGTTGGTTCCTCCTGGAGGCTGAGGCAGAATCTGGTCCAAGCCACTCTCCCAGCTTCTGGTGGCTGCTGGCCATCCCTGGCATTCCTGCCTCCATATCATTGTGGCTTTGGAGGCATATTGGAGGAGGGATGATGGCCCTCTCCTCCAATAGGACCTCATGTTAACTAATCACGTCTGCAACAACCCTATGGAGAAGGAAAGCCGACAGCCACTGGAGGCCACCTGGGGCCACATGACCCCAGCAAGCATGAAGGCAAGTCCAGCTCAGCATCTTGTCATCCCCTCCCCAGTCAGGCCACCGGTCACCGGCAGATGTGGTAGGAAGATTACGTTCCCATGGCTCATGTACCGACATGGCAGATGCTGCCACCACAGGGGACAAACAAGTCCGACTTTTTCCCTTGGTTTAAAAGGGAAACTCTTGGCTTTGGGGAAACCACCTCTTGAATGGAGCTCTCACAGACACGTACAGATGAGAAACTGCAGCAGGGAGGGCTGTGGTGGGTGTGACGTGGCTCTCTGGCCACGTTCACTGTGGAGCAGAAATGAACTTGGATGTGGAGAGGTCAACGTGGTGCTCAGACAGCATCCTGGTGGGATGTAGCCAGGCCCACCACCGGGATCCTTGCATATGGAAGGTGCGAGCTAGCCTACCAGCATTTGGGGGCCCTGGGCGTGTGGGGATCAGTTCAGGGAGGGATGCAAGACCAGAACCACAGGTCTGACCCCATGCCCACAGCGCCCCCCCACAGCCGCCATCTCTCCTGTCTCTTCTGCCCATGCCAGTCTTGGGTGCCCTCTGTCTGGGAAACGACTCCCCTCTCTTTCTTTCTTTCTTTCTTTCTTTTGCCAACTCCTGTTATCTGTGCCAGCCTCACTTCTAATCCATGACCACAAATCTCTAAGGAGGCCTCCCCAAGGCAGGGCAATCCTACTATATTTCCCTGATCAGTTGACTTTTCCATGTGAGAAAGAACATCTTATTGGTTGAAGTCACCTTACAATGGTGTTCCTGCTAAATGGAGCCAGAGGCGAGCCCTCAGCGACACAAGGAGGAAGGTCTCATTTTCATTTAGAAGGAAATAATTTGGATTCTTTGGATTCCAAATGAAGCGTCTTCAGGCACATGGCACAGAGTGACACGCCACCATTGCCTGCTTGGGTCTGTCACTGCTCAGGTGTTCCACAGGCTCGAGTCTGCTAGCAGGTCCTCTCTGAGGACCGCTCCATCCAGGCCTAAAGGGAGGACGGGTCCAGAACATGGCTGCCTGAGCCCATGGTCCAGGGTTCCCAAGCTGGTTTGAACAGAAGAACCTGCTGCCAGGTTTCTAGACTGGGGAGGGACCGTGAGCCTCAGAGCTGGCAGGACAGCAGGGAAATGACGGTGAGCTCTGAAATCACCCCCATGTCTGCTGCCATCTTCCCCAGGTCTGAGGGACTGCGGTCATGGAGGCCTTTCCTGTTCTGCAGGACAGAACATGGGCACCAGACAGACCTTGTCCTGCAGGGGCGAGGCTGCTGCTCTGGCCTGGTGTGTGTGTGGGCGGGACTGATCTGGGCACCCCCAGTTAGAGAGCTGTCACCACCCAGGACAAATGATAGGCCTGTCCCAGTGCCTCATGGGGAGTGGGGCCCTGCCCTGTCCAGCAGCCCACTGGCTGGAACCCAAACAACACTGAGCAGGGTCCCTCACCTTCCACCACCACCCGCCCCCATGCATGCTCTCCAAAGTCAAACTTCTTCACTGGCTGCTGTGTCTACATTTTGCTTCTCTGTATACTGTACTTTTGGTACTCTGTGTACCACCTCTGGCCCTCCATGCCGTTCCCCTTCCCGCCCCTTAGGAGCCAGTCAGGCACAGTGCCTTGGGAAGCTTCCCTGACACCCAGGCTGAGCTCGGCACACTGCTGCCTGGGCTGCCGTGTTTCCCGTGGCAGACATTCCCTCTGCTGCAGCACAGACCCAGTGACGGCACAGGGCTCCCACTGGGACTTACCCATCTGGCTCTCTTGGAGGGCCGGAAGCATATCTGAGAGGCCCTGCGAGCCCAAGGACCCATTCAGTGTCCATCATATGGAACAGTCTGCTGTCGGTCCTGCCTTCGGCGCCCACCCCATAAGCCCAGCCCTGCCTGAGTCCTGCTCTCGTTAATCAGCCCCACTTGGATAAGCCACTGACAATCATCCTGCTGGGACCCAGCCTGGGCCTCCTGCTTCCTTTGCTGACCGACCCCTGCACAGGCAGTCATGTGGCCAGCTCCGACCCCGCCCGAGCCCCTCCTAACCTGATGTTGTCCCAGCGCCTGCCAGCCTGGGATGCCAGAGTCCCTGCATGACCAGCCCACGCCATCTCACCCCCTTAAATAATAGCAAGAATAGCAAATCTTTTCATGAAGACTCTGACCTTGGGTGGCATGGTATCCCCAGCCTCATTCAATCTTGCAACAACCCCACTGCAAGTGAGGGATTTCCATTCTGTCAATGCTGAAAATGCGGCTCAGTGAAGTGAGCCATCCCATCCCACACGGTCACACTCAGTCTGGCAGGGGTGGACCCTGGGCGGTTTCCATCCGGACCTCGGGCACCGAGCCCTCTGGGAGCCTGCCCTGCTACATCAGCATCCCCGTGCACTGGCCTGGTCCTGCCATGGCTACTCCACGTCGCCTGAAGACCCTGAGGGCCAGGGAGCTGAAGTTAGCGCCTGGCTCGCATGGCGGAGGCAGGATCACAGCATGGGGCTGCCTGCTGCTTCCTTTCCTGCACCATGGCTGTCTTCGCCAGGGGGCCAGGGACCACCATTCTCCCAGGGAGACCTGCTGCCATCTGGTCAGGGGTGGGGAGCTCTGTACAGCAGGTGCTGGTGGAGGACTTACTTCTCTCTGTTGAATATGATGAATTCCTTCCGTACGGTCTCCAAGCATTGCTGGAGGTGTCCATTCTGCCAAAGAGCAGAGAGGCAAACGTAAATGATGGAGTACCCTCCAGGGGGGCATGATGGAGGAGTGATGATGAACAAAGCTGGACCTAAATGGGACTTCAGCCGCTTGGGGCCAGGGGTGAGCTACATGGCTGGACCAGCCCTGATGATATGGGTGGCTGTAAGGGGAGCCTGGCAGATGAAGATGTTTGCCACAATTTTAAGCCATTAAATCAAACTTAAAAGTCATGTTGGAATGGAACATGGGTTGAAAATCATGAAGTTGGTTTCCTGATTGCTGGAATATTCATTTGGCCCAATTAAGAAGTGAGATGGGTTGGGGAGGAGAATGTCAAGACAACCTTGCAAAGGTGCTCGTCCTCTTCAAGAACAGATGCTGAGGACAAGTGCTCTGTGACACATGTACCAGAGGCTGCCTGAATGCCAGATGGACACCCTGCACCTGTTCAGAGCCCTGTCCACCCTCAGGCACCCTTGTCAGCACACACGCAGGTGTCTCCAGGCCAGCTCTAGTTTTAAAGGCTACACAGATGTTTACATTTCTTTTAAACTTAGGAGGAAAAAAAAAGAACCTTTAACATCAAAAGCTATCTTCATCTTCATATCAATGTGGTTGTAAAATAGAATTTTAAATCTTTTTAAGGGGAAACAGGCAATTGTGAGTTAATCATGCCCCTTAAAAAGATGTGTTAAGGGGCATTTGGTTGGCTCCATCCTTTAAGTGTCCGGCGCTTGGTCTGGGCTGAGGTCATCATCTCACAGGTTGTGGGATTGAGCCCTGAGTCCAGCTCCCTGGTGAGCAAGGAGTCTGCTCTGCATCAGAGTCTTTCTCCCTCTCCCTTCCTCACTGCTCCTCCCCACCAGCACTCTCTCTTCCCATTTCTCTAAAATAAATAAATAAAATCATAAAACAAACAAACAACCAGACGTGTTGAAGTCCCAAGCCTTCCTAATGGTGAATGGGACCTTATCTGGAAACAGGGTCTTTGAAGTCCTACTAGAGAAGGATGGGCCCCCAACCAATAGCTGGACTTAGAAGAATGCTGTGCGAAGGTCCAAGGACACAGACGGGAGAGCACCACCGGAAAGGAGGCGTGTAGGGGAGGAAGCAGCTGCAAGCCAAGGAAGGGGTCAATGACCGCTAGCCCCACCGGAAGGGGGAGAAAGAGGAAAGGACCCTCCCTGCTGCCTTTGGAGAGAGTGGTGCTCTGCCCATACCTGCATCTTGAACTCTGGCCTTCAGAATTGTGACAGAATGCATTCTGGTGGCTTGAACTCTCCGTGGGACCCACGAAAGTTGCCTCCCCACCCCAGCCTTGGGTGACTCCATAGCACAGTCTTTCCAGAGGGCACCCAGGACTGTCCAGTATGGCGTGGTGACCACCCCCCTCCCCCGCATGGCAGGCTTTCTTCCACTCTGCTCAGAAACACAGGAGGCTCCTGCACTATGACTCACAGCCACGTGAGTGGCGCAGATGGACATACATGTGCACCTGCAGCGGGTCTCGTGCTGTAAAACCACACCTTCGATTGAGCCACTTTATTGACTGCAAATGAAGGTGTGTGGAGAGGCCAAGGGATATGCCTCCACCTGCCTAAAGAGCAGCCTCGCTCCTTCCTGTTCTCTGGCGTTTAGGCCTCCTCCCGTCCTGGGGTCCACTCCTGAGACCCCGCTCACCAGAGGACAGCCGTCCTTCGTGCCGTCTTTGGACCTGTTCTTCGCCAACCTCTTCTTCTTCTTGTGAAGCGGCTTGGATTCGAGGATCATTTCTTCAAGTTCAAATGTGGGATCACAATTCAGTCTCCCTTTCTGAAAGCAAGTGGAGAGGCAGACTCGGTCTGTCTTGGTTCCACCCATCCTTGGACATGCCTTCATTCATTCATTCATTCATTCATTCATTCAACACATAATGATTAACTGCTACAGTGGGGTACCCAGCTAACGTGTTGTTGTTGTTTTTCCCCCTGCGAGGAGAAGCAACACATTCACATTCTTGCTGCAGACCTCGCTCATTCATCCCTGAATCCCCCCACCGCCCCCAACACCGCTGTTAACAACCAGGGGGCTCCTCAGTCTTCTTCCTGGGAAGGGTCACTTTGCCGGGCTGAGTTCAGTTACCCAGTGTGAATTACTCACTTATTTTATCACACACATAATTGAAGGTTATGACTCTTTTTTCTATAACTCTCATTTTTAATGATTCAAAATGCCATTTCTGACCATAATCCACTCAGTTCCTCATGCTGGCTGCCTCAGCCCTCAGCTGGAGCAGGCTGGGCTCCACCCACTTTGGTCAGGAGGAATTCTGTCTCCCTGACTTCTGGACTCTGGATCCAAGTTGCCAGGTGGCCGTGGATCACCAGTCCCTTCTGGCAATACAGCCTCGTGGTTATGCCATCCACAGTCTTGAGGTCCATGGGAACCTCTTCCAAAGAGCTGGTCCAAGTCTTTACTGGACTGATTTATCTGCCATCCATTCATTCATTCACTCACTCCCTCCCTCACTCACTCACTCATTCCAATACAGACTCTGGATATAGACTTCCTGAGGTCAATTTCTCACTGAGCAATCATGGGCAAGTTACTCAATCTGAGAACACTACCTACGAGAACAACTTCTCGTAGGTAGTATTTGTAAAGTTTGTATGAGATAATGCTTGTGGAATTTCAGAATAACGTCTGGCTTGCAGAACACTCAGTCCCATTACACCATGATCATTAACCCGTTTATATCTGTGTGACAATCACACATCCAGAACTTCTAGTGCCTCCAAGTTCCATCCGTTGTTCTGGGGTCTTTCTCAGGCAGAGGCCAGCCCCAGCTACATGGGCTCTGGCCTCCAGAAGGGGGGGATGGCAGATGCCCTGTACCAGAATGGCATTAACTGCTCACATAGATCTACGTACCTGTCCAGTGCAGGACCAGAGAGGCTGCGATTCACTCCAGGTAAGGAGGTGGGGGGCTGGCCCGGGGCATATTCCATCAGAAGCAATGCTTAAGTTTGCCTCCCTTCCAGAAGGCAGTTACCAAGACCCTCAAATGGATCAGTCACTGGGTTTGAAGCTGTCTTGAAGGAGGGACAGGAGATGCCAGGGGACAAGGAGAGGAAGGGCATCCCCAGCAGAGGAAGCAGCATGTGTGCAGGTACACGGCTAAGAAACAACGTGGACAGAGGGCAGTCGCTTAGTATGGCTGAAGCAGGGGCCCCCTGCTCATGTTTGTGTGGAAGTGTGCATGAGTGTGAGTGTGCACGCGAGGATGCGAAAGTGTATTTGGGTGGGCTTGGGGGAGAGCAGCAGGTGCGGGCTACCAAAGGCTGATGGACATAACATCTGTTGGCCCCAAGGGTCACCCAGGCATACAGCCTTGGGGAAGGCTCAGCCCTGGCCACCGGGAGACTGTTTTAGGCAATCTGTGCTCCATACAAAGGACTGTGTGGAGATCCCTGGGTTTCATCTCCCATAGCCTGAGAGGAGCAGAAGAGGACCATCAAGGAGGCTAGCATATTTCTCTGGCATATCCAGAGCATACGTTCTGGGGGAAGCCACGCAAGGGATTCCAGAACTCCAGCAAGCTTATTCATTAAAACAGACATTACCAGGGTGGTATTTAATGAGGGATCACTGAGTACCAGGTCCTGCTCTGAATCTTTGGAGGCCTTTTGGCATTTATTCTTCCCAAGCTCTGTGGGAGGGGGGGTGGTCTCTCTTGTCTCCCCAGTCCAGGTGAAGAAGCCCTTCTGGAGCACACCTGAGGTCACAGAGGCAGGAGTGAACCCAAGTCTCTATGGCTTGGGCCCCCCGGAGTGGGACAGCCTGCAGTCCCCTCCAGGACTCAGCTCTGGGTCTCTATAGGTGCCTTTGTATGTTGATTGGCTTGTTGTTTGTACAAAATTCCTAGCCCACTGGTTGTCAACAGGGGCAGCTGTCCCCAGGGGTGCTTGGCAATGTCTGGAGATGGTTTTGGCTGTCACAGCCGGGGAGGGCTACTAACATACTGTGGGCAGAGTTTAGGGATGTGGCTGAACAGTCTCTGATGGGCAGGTCAGGCCCCCACTGAAGAATCATCTGGCTCTAACGTCAAGTAACTGTAACATGGTTGAGGAAGCCTGCTCTCGTTCGTAATCTCCCTGACAACGGGCGCCAAGACTGTTTTCTTTACGGGACTTAACCTCGAGTCACACGCAGTGCCTGCCCATGTAGGCACTCTGTGAGGCTACGCCGGCTGTGTTCCTGGGCGTGTGGATGAATGTGTGGGTGGACGCACACAGTACGTGCGATTCTCCCCCCAAGTGCCTGGACCTGTGCACGCAGTGGGTGTGATTCAATAAAAGAAGGAAGGCACTGTGCCCCCAAAAACCTACAAGGAGAGAAGCCTCCCAGGTGCAATCTTGGAAATAAGGTCCAAATATACACTCAGTCTTGGCATAATGGGAGCCCTTTGGGGGCTCCTGCGGCCATGGCCAGCAGAGGCCTCCCTGGCCAGCTTAAGGGTTTTCCTCTAGAGCAGGGCAAGGGACCCTGCAGAGGGATGGCATGCCACTGGACGAGACCCCCACTCACATTAGGCACAAAGCCGGGCGTCAGTGCCTTCTCGAACACTGCATCCCAGTTCATGTCGGACAAGTAGGGCGCACTCTGAACGTCACCGAGGCTGGACAGGCGGCTCTCTGGATCCTTGGTCAGGAGCTGCGGGCAGACGGCAAACATGCTTGCACGAGCCAGGTGTCCCGCTGACGTCAACGGGGACCCTGAACGTAGAAATCTAGCAAAAATGAAGGTGCCCCTGCTTTTATGCTCCATTAATGCTGTGCTCTGGGTTGCCATTGTCAGAAGTGTCCCCAATACTCATTCCTTTGTCACCAGAGAGGAACCCAGAGGGCAGGCTGCTTCCAGATGGTCACCCGGAAAGGAGCTCTGTGGCAGGACCTGGATTTTCAGCCACTGCGCTGTCCTTGGGGACTAGCGCCTGTGACATGCCACTCTCGCTGATGTCTGCAGAGGCTTCTAATTAAATATAAAAAGAATTAGCCACCTCATCTTGAGACTGTCAGCCTGGTAACGGATGTTCGAAAGTGTAATAAAATTTATCCCTGGACAGCTTTGTGGTGACTTCTGTGGCCTGACAGAGTGGCCTCATTTGTAGCCAAGGGTATAATTTTTAACTTCTCCATAAATAGAATTTCTGCAAATACAGGACGGGGCAGTATAAAAAGCAGCCGCAGAGTCCCACCTTGTACCCAAATGAGGCTTTCAGCTTTTCAAATACATACTGGCTTGTCTAACATGAAGAACAGCTGGGTGAACAGGGAGGGACAGGGACCCTTGACCCGGGCCTGCTACCCCTCCCTGTCTACCCCCGTCCCTACCCCAGCTGCAAGGTCTCAGGCAGGCTGCTGCAGGGTGTGCACCTGTTCCCTCCTCCAGAACAGGAAGGGCAAAGGCAACTCTTCCATTTCCAGTGCGTGATTAAGATGGGACCCAAAGGGATTGGTGAGGACCTGGCCAACGCTAAGGGGTGTGTGGCATCCAGGTGCCAACAGGTGGGAGCTAAAAGTCAGAGCCCCCCTGCCAGTTTGCTCCCTGCCCCTCAGCCCCCAACACTGCAGAAATCTCCCCGATATGCCCAGTAAGCGGGCTGTGGTCATGCCATGTGAGGACACCTGGCAAGGTCCTATCTGCTGGTCTTGGCAGCCTCCTCCTAGGGGCTGCCCCAAAGTACCAGGTGCAGGTTTAAACAGAGATCACATTCCAGTGCCCCATGGGAGTTCCCTGCTCTGACAAGCGGTTATCCAGGTGGTTTAGGCACTGGCACGTGCATAGGGCATCCTGGTGGTTGTAGTTGGCAGTGGGTTCTAAGGACCCCTGACTTCTAAGAATCAAGTACTGACTCTCATGGACAGCGGTGTAGGGAAGAAGAGTTGGCATCTGGAGCTGGGAGAGCCTAGATTCAAACCTAACTTCTGCCCACAGATAGCCCTGTGGTGCCATGGAAGGACTTCGCCTTCTTGAGCCTCTGTTTTCCCACCTGTAATATGGGCTCCCAAGGCTGTGATGACTATGAGGAACCAGCGCACGTCCCAGAGCATGACATTCCCTCAAGCACTGCTGGCTGCTGTTACCATCGTCCTTCTACAAATGACGGGGTCCCAACCACTTGCTGCCCTCCATCCACCCTGAGCATCTTGGGGGATCCCAAGGCAGGAAGCTAAACACCAGCCTCCAAAGGAGGGCACTATCTCCTGCCTGTGCCAAACTCGAGCAGGCTTCAGAACCACCCAGGAGCTGATAGCAAAAGTTTCTGAGTCAGAAGTTCTGGGTGGAGCTCGGGAATCTGCATTCCCAACAAGCTCCCCAATGGTGCTGCTGGTGCTGCTGGCCCAGAGACACACTTGGGAGAACCACTGCTTTATTGTAGCCAATTTGAGTTCCTGGAAAAAAGTCAGGAGAGTTCCCATGTCCTAAAGTTCAGCAACTGGAAAGACCATTTGTGGGAACAATTTTAAAGAGCTGTATGGTTAGGTGTAACTATTTATTAGGGGCTCGTAGTGGAGTGAAAAGAGCCAGAGGCTCTGTTGTCGCAGATGTGGCTGTCCCTTACCTTCTTCAGCAGGGCCACCATGCCCTTGCACCATGTGGAGGAGTAGTGGACGTGCTCCACCTTGAACATGTTGAGTATCTCGTCAATGGGTGTGGCTGAGTGGATTTCATACGGTCTCTGCAACCAAAGGACCAGACAAGGGATCAGAAAGAAGCCATCGGAGGACACCGCCCATGTGGTTAAAACTGTGTAGATGAGGGGGTGGTTTATGCTTTCCCTTCACATAACAGTGGGCGTTCCTCTTTCAGCACAGGGCACGTGGCCCCTCCCCATGTGCCAACAGGGACCAGGCTGGTAGGGTGGTCCCAGAACCCAGTAGGTGGGTGCTCTGTTGTGGTCACAGGAGGTTAAATGAACTTGGCAAGGTCACATAGCCGGTAAGTGGCAGAGGCGGGATCTATGCCCAACAGCCTAACTCCTGAATCCCTGCTCCAGGCTTGTGGGTGTGGTGGCTCTCACCATCCACTAGACACCATGCATCAACTCCAGTCACAGTCCCTACCTGCTGGTGGACCTCATGTCACATTTCCCAGCACTGGCTGAACCAGCTGGGAGTACATAGGGCTGGATTTACCAAAATCTGGGCCTGGCGGGGTGGATGGATGGTGGGAGGCCAGGCTTCTACCTGCCACTCTCTCCCACACAGCAAGAATGCATAACTCTGCTCTCCACCCGGCCAGGTCGGCAGAGGATTAAACCTCCTGATGCATTTTTGCAACATTGTCTGGGCATGTTTGTTTGGTTTGTTTGTTGTTGTTGTTGTTGTTGTTTTTGCCTCTAAGAACCTCTCAGAACTTGGGATGGGACCCTGGGTACACAGATTGGACAGTGTCTGAGCTCTCACCTGCCCCCCACCCCCCCAACACACACAGAGTTTACTGCCCCTCTTCATGCTCCATCTAGCTTCATGGGCCAAGAGGCTTTGAAGTTTGCATCATGGTCAATGGCTCAGGGCTGGAACAGGGAGTCACTTCTGAAGCACATGTGTTCCGCCAACTAGAGAAACCAAGAGCAATGTGTTCATAGTTGTCCAGGTGAACCTGATTATCAGTTATGAATTCTCTGAAGGCGGGCTTGGATGGTACTCATTCCTGTGTTCTCAGGGTCTCAAGCAGCCTCAGCCATCCAGCAGCACACGCGGACAAACATGGAGTCCATCCATCCACAAACACTGACCGGACACCTGCAGGGGGCCAGAGCCTGTACTGGGCTCATGTGCTTCATAATGCATGGGCTCCAACCTTGTGGAAGGTGGCTTCCCAGAGGGTTGCTGCAAATAGGAGGTGCCATATAAGGAGGTGAGTGTGTCTTGAGCCCTGGGTGGGTGATGATTCCCTGGAATGGAGGAGAATCTTTATCTTCAGCAAATGGGGCTCCCCTGGGGAAGACATCTGCCTGTGGAAGTGCACTGTGCCTTCCGATGCACCCACCCAGAAGGGATCTTTTCCTGACCGGCTGCCTCCTCTTTCATGTATCGATAGAATTAGGAACTCCCCCTTTTGCCCTATAATCTGCGGAGCAAAGCCAAAACCTGTGGGCTCCCTGGAAATGCCAGCTAACTAAATATGTTAACATTCTTTGCAAATGCCTTCAAACATTTTCTTCCAATGTCATGAGAGGCGGAGAATATGGTTCCAGTAATGAAGACTGTAGAGTTTCTTCCTGAGGCTGCTGCCTGCCTCTGCCTTTGCAGGACTCCCCTGACTTCACCAGTAACCGCTACCATAATTAGAAATAACAGGAGTGAACAGTGAGAGTGGAGACATCAGTTTCTGGACTCTTCTGGATCGCTTCTTCTCAAGTTTCTGCCTCTGGGGAGACCATTCCTCCCATCCTGTCCCAGCTGTACCTGGAAACCCAGGTGCTGGTGGCGGGAGGACCTTGGGAGATGAAGCAGTCTCACCTCCTCATTTTAGAAGTCGGGACAAGTGGCGACTTTGCCCCATCCCACAGAGATGCAGGTTCTCTGTCCCTGCTATTTCTCTGACACCACCAGTGCCCACCTGGCTGAGCACCTGGCTGGAGAACCAGCCAGTGACAAACGGGAAGGCTTTTCTTGTCATTCACATTGTATTCTGTCATTCCTTCTTGGTTCCCTCAAGGCATCCATCAATCTGCTTTTCCATCCACTTTCCAAACCCGCCATGCTCTAGCTCTGTCCTCTCTGCTTCTGGAAACAGAACCAGACCAGTAAGAGTAACGGTGGTCATCATTATGGTAACCCTGATAAGCCACGAGGCCAACACAGCAGTTAAATATATTCACAGAGAAGCTGGGAACACCAGGTATGGGATACGCTTTGCAGCTTGCCTTCTCAGCCTTCGTCCATGTGGGTAGCTGCAGAGAAGCCCAGCTCCTTCTATGAGAATATCGGCAAACCCGAGATCACTATTTCACCTGTTCCGGAAAAGAATTTACTGAAGCTTGGTTCTCATGCATTGGCCTTAGGATGTGTTGACTCAGAAAAGCAAGTGACATTTCTAAGGTAATTACATGTACTTCTGGGGAAAGTGCTTTAAGCAGCAGGGCACCAATATACTCATTATGAAATGCAGGCGGGTCTCTCTTCTGGGACACTCCATTTACCAAAAAATGCCACTTTACCGAGAAATCGAAGAGAGGGGACGAGAATTGCTATAGACTTGTTATTTGAACTGTTAGAGCTGAGCTGGGCTTTGGGGACCATCTAATCCAATTTTTTCCCCCAAAACCTTTTTACTCCAAACCCCAAACACGGAACAGATGAAAGTGAAGAATACTTCCTCGGGCTATGAAATCTCCAAAGCCAGAAGAAGCATTCTGCAACCCCTGGAACTGTTCAGCCACTTCTGCTGGGTCCTAGAGGTCCATGAAACACAGCCTGAAAACCACGGAACAACCCACATGCTCTTTCCCTGACCTCAACGGAGAGAGAAAACCCAAAGAATGAGGTAACAGAGTCCGTTTCCTCCCAGGTCTTGACTACTGGCACGCTGCTCTCTGTCTGCTTTACCAAGGGACCAGAAGTCAGTGTTCAGCTCAAGGACCGCCTCTCTCCTTCCATCAGTTTTGCATACCATTACCATTACACTCCCTGTTCCGCTCGGCGGGTGAGCCCATCCAGGGGGGTAGACCTAGTTCTCCGAGAGCTCCATACACCCTCCCTCTTTATTCATCACCTCTCTGCACCCCCGACCTTCTCTGTCTATGCGACCACAAAGAGATGAGCTGCCTGGGGTCAAAGGCAAGGTCAGGGAAGGGTCTGGGGAGAAGCAGAGAGATACAAGGCCTTAGGGCGCCAGAGGTGGGGGTTTGGGTCTCCATTCTTTGTCCACACCGAGAGCCCACTGTGCAATGCAATGTGCCACGAGCATGCATTCAGATCTCATTTAGTCCTTTTGGTTCCTCTCGCAGCGGTTCACGAGCAGGGACATTTTGACCCCAGGGTATATTGGACGATGTTGGGAGATATTTTCTGGTCACTGTAACCCAGTGGCGGGAGATTTCTGCCGGCATCTGGGAGGGAGAGGCCAGGGATGTGGCTAACATTCCGCACTACACACAGCTGCCCTGGCACAAAGCATTCCCCAGCTCCATGTGTCCACAGCGCCAAAGTCAGGGAGCCTGTGTTTTGGGCCTGAAATCCCATCCCCCACTTGGTAGATGAGACATGGGCTCACCCCAGATCATTCAGAGACTATGTGGTAAAGCCAGGATGGGGGCCCGAATGAATGTAAGCAAAGCCAGGATGGGAGCCTGGAAACGTGTAACTGCCAAGGACACATGCCCACTCAACCGCCATGCGGCTATGTCCACGGACAGCACCACATTGCCTACCTGGCAAACCCGAGTGTCTCCAGCTGACCTCAGGGGCTTCTACAGACTGCCCCTGACTATGCCCTGACTGCTCTACAGTCAGAAATGTTTGCCGTGTCCGCCTCCGTGGCTCTTCCCCACCTGTACTCACGCTATTCCCTCTAGCAGCTCCTCTGGGACCCAGGCTAATCTGTTCCCTCAGGTGTTCTCCATGCTCCTCTGAGCAGGTCACTAGCACTTTGTCTGCATAGCCCTGTCCCGGAGTCATCGCCGGGAGCATAGTTAACATGGATGTTGGACACTGCATGGGCTCTGCTTGTTTTCTCACCATCCCCATGGTGGCCGTGTGCATTGGCCTCATAATCCCATTTCACGATGGAGGAAGCCTGGGCTCAGATGAGGTCATGCCTGGCTCCAGTGTGGTAAGGTGCTAAGTCAGAGAGGATGCAGTTTTGCTGGCAGGACACCTGGGGCAGAAATCACAGTGAGGACTGGAGGCTTGCTGACATTCATCAGGCACGTGCTGGGTAATCAGCACCGTCACAATGGCTTAATTTTCAAAGCAATCCTGTTGGGTGGATATTACTAATTTTTCCCCTATTAACAGATGAGGATTCTGAGCGCTCGATCTATTTCTCGATTAACATCACTGATGAGGCACCTGGTAGAACCAGGATTTGACCCTGTGAAGTCCTCTAAGATCCCCTTTGTAATGAGAAGGCAACTTTCGGTTGAGTGAGAGGAAACACCTTCTCGCCATTCGAGTGGTCAAAAAAGGGAACAGGTTCTTCCTGGAGATAAGGAGCTCCCTGGAGGCTAAAGAGAACCAGTGAACAGATGGGTGAGCACCTGTCAGAGAAGCCACCTGAAGCCTAGCAGATGTGAGGAGGACAACGGCTGTGCTGAGGACCCTAAAGCCCTTCTCTGGGTCTATGGCCGGAAACCTCTCCTCTCTAATCAGAGGGTGTGGTCGCAGTTCAGAGAGACAAAGGGACCTGTGCTCTAACAGGGAACTGGGGGTGAGGGGGTATGGAGGAGAAGGTGGTCACAGTCTTGAGTCTCTTTCTTTCACTTGGCAGGTGTACAGGATGAGGACTAAGAGTCCACTTTGGGCAGAGAGATCCTACTTATGTCCCTGGTCCAGCCTATAGGATCCACCCAGGCCATGGGATTCTGGGTTGAGATTTTTAAGCCCATTGATGACACTTGATTCTTCTTCTCTCCCTACAGAACATGTGGGAAGAGATGGCTATTTACCAGACTAGAGTACTCCTGGGTCCCTAGCCAGAGGACTGTCCTGATCTTACCCCTTCTAACTCTTTCCAACTCTAAGATCTTAGAACACAGTGGAAAATTCCCATGATGGCTCTCATCTTTGGGAGCTAAGAAGCTCCCTGGATTTTGAGGGACTCAAGGAACAAAGAGGTGGATGAACACTTGTCAGGGATGCTGTCACTGACACGATGGAAGGATTCTGGGGTTTTGAAAAGACAGCCATTTCCACACCCCAGAGATAAGTAGGACTGCATCTTGGTATAGTTTTTTGTTTTTTTTGTTTTTTAACCAAGAGGGATTGTTTCCTGTATGTATAAAAAACCTAGAATTAACTGTTTGCATAAACTTGTCAAAGGCGAAGCCAGACCAGATACTTGGGAGAAAGGTTTATGCAACCATGTAACAGGCATTCTTTCATTCAGTCACTCTGTCACTACATCAGAGTCCCCGGTCCCACTGTGTGCTTCTCCTTCTCCCCTTGAACGTGGCATTTGGATCTCTTAATAGAAAACCCTGTCACATTAAAAAAGAAACAATTTATTTTGGAAGCAGCAAGAACCATTCTACCCTTGGGGCTTTTTGCCAAGTCATCATCTTTGACTGTTCGGACCCGTGAGGAATGACAGATGTTTACCAAAAAAAAAAAAAAAAAAAAAGGCACAAAGCCCACAGGTCCCAAAATGCTATCCCTTAGAAGGAGTTCCCAAACCAGGGCTTAATACATAACCTAATTGCAGGTCCAACCTCCTCCCAAAATGTAGTCTTAACTGGTGTGTCAGGAATTTTTTAATCCTGGCCTGGGATCCTGTCCTCTGGGTCCTCTCCCCACTGAGAGGAAAGACAGATAATCTGAAGAGAAGAAACCTTGCTCTTCCCCTAGAAAGTTCTTTGTCAGAGGGAATCTTCTTCTTTTGCTAATAACATCTTGCCCCACCCTCCTAGAAGAAGCTTCCATTTTGTAGGCCTCCTTGGAGCACCTTGCAACGTGCCAGATGGGGGCTGCTGGACTCATGGATCATTGAATGAAGCCAGTTAGATCTTCAGATTGACTTCATTGATTTTTATTTAACACAGAAAATGTACTTTCTGCTAGTGAACATCTACTCATGCTTGGGGCAACTTCTGGTGGAATGAGGACATCAGATAAACAGCCTCTGGCAGATGCCCATGTCCTCTGGTTCCTTCAATGTTAGGGACCGTCACACTCCTTCCTGACTGCGTGTATCAATGAAACCGGCAGATGGCAAAGGAACCAGCCAAGAAAAGATGAATGTTTTCATTCAGTGCTTGAGAAAACTAAATATATATATATATATGTATATACGTACATGTGTGTGTATATATATATACATATATATAATTCTAAAAACACCATGTATAGTAATTACGCTTTTGAGGAATTCAGAGGAAATAATTGAGACTAAGAGCAGACGATAGTTGTTTAAACTACAGGATGAAAAATAATAATTATTTGCACTCGCATGGCTTTGATGGTTTGCAAACTGCTCTTACCATTCATTCATTCATTCATTCATTTCTCACTCTTTATCACCCGGGCAGGAGACTCTCGCCCTCCAAAAGCCCACCTCCACTGGCCTCAACGTGCATGGACACAAATCACTGTGAGACACTGAACATTGCAGCCTGTGGCTCTGCACTGGGAAGTGGAGAGGCCGAGGCAAGTGACAGGCAAACCCTGGGTCTCTGTCTAGGGTCAGAATGATCCCATGGCAACTTCAGCTCCAAGAGACAGTCTGAAGGTTTTTATTCCCGTTGTACCAAGAAGGAAACCAAGGTTCGGTGGCATTGTTTTCCAACAATACTTGTGCAGAGAAAAATGCCTCAGAATGAGTTTGTCACAATTCTTTCCACTAAAGTAAAAATGAGTGATTAGTTGCCATTAGTTATCCTCAGTTATTAAATGAAATGAAATAAGAACGGAAGTACACACTGAATGTCCCATTTTTATGGGACATCGAGCTATGTATTTGGGGGAAGATACAGAACCAACAAAAAAAAGATGGTTCCTGTATTTAAAGAGCTTCAAATCGAGCTGGAAAATCAGGCAGGCGCACCGCGTTGTGGGTCGAAAGAGGACAGTGTTTGAAATCACGATACCAGGGTGTTTGAACTGCCACAGATTAGAGGCTGACCTTGATGGAAGACCTTCCCCGTGAATATCCATTTCCCCACGAGCAGGAGGAGGCAGCTGGACCAGAAGCTCACTCTGGGCCGCTTTAATGCTCAGGGACCTCAGGCACACGGGCCATCAGAACTGAAATCCAATGCCTTGGACTCCTCACGTGGGCTCCTTCCCAGCCGGGTGGCCAGCCAATAGCACCCTGGTCCGATTTGACCTGACCCTCAACTTCTAGGGCTCCCCGTGTCCCCCAAGCAGGTGCACATCTTACCCAGCCCCGGAGCAGCTCGTAGGCCGTGACACCCAGGGACCACCAGTCCACGGGGTACGAGTAACCGGGGCCTCCGTCCACGTACACCTGGAACACTTCTGGGGCTGCCAAAGACAGGACAGAGAGAAGGTCACCGCGTGCCACAGTTTACACTCACCACCCCTCAGAGAGGGCACATGGGGGTGGGGGAGACAGGAGCCTGACTCTCCGAAGGCAAAGCCAGGACTTTGTCCACTGTGCCATGTGGCTCCTGCCCTCCGTAAGCCACAAGCAGGCATCACAGGAAACACTGGTGTGGCCCCCGGGGAGTATGGGTGCTCCAATGTGTGGGGGAGGGGGTCTGCTAGGGCAGAGGTGGGGTAAGTCCCCTGGAGGAGGGGGACTGGGGGGGCATGATTCCGTCAGCATGAACAGAGGTGGGGTAAGGTCTGAGTTAAGATGAAGAAACCGCACCTTGTAAATGTCCCTCTGCCTTTGGCACCAACACCAACTGGGTCAGGTGTCCTAACAATGGGGGACGCTTAGAACCCATGAAGCCTGCTGCCTCTCACAAGAAACAGTCTTAGGTTGGCACAGGTAGGCTCCACTATGAAACTCTCAGGGTAGGCATAGCCACAGAGACAGAAGGCAGATTAGGGGTTGCCTAGCTCGGAAGGAGGGGGAGAGGGGAAATTGGGAGTAACTGCTTCATGGATGTCCGCTGGGGGAGATGACAATGTTCTGGAACTGGGGAGAGGTGGCGGTCACATAACATTGAGAATGTACTAAATGCTACAGAGTTGCTCCTATAATGGGTAATTCTGTGAATTTTACCTCAGCCGAACAAAAAGTGAAGGCTGGAGGCCCTAGGGTGATGGACCCTGATTCTTCAGAGCACTGTGCTTGTCCTGGGGGATCCTTGGCCCGCAGGTGTTCTAATGTGCTGAATGTGCATTAATCTCATTGCACCACCCCCAAATCCCTAGGCCAAGAGTGTGCCCATGCTCTAATTGCTCGTATTGGCTTCCAGGAAAATTTTGTGAAATGAGGATCCTTTCCAGCAAATTAACTTGCAGACATAATTCCATCTTGAAGTTGTCAGAGCAGGCAAAATCTGTCCCTTGGAACCACAACACGTTGTGATTAAAGATGTTTCAGCTCAATTTTCAGACTGGCATTCAGCAGGCATGGGAACGGGGAAGGCTAGGTGAGGCGGGCGAGGCAGGACACACATGCTCCAATTGGGGCTCTTGGGTTAGAAGCTGGACACGTGCCTCCAACTAGTGGCCAGATTCTAGCTGCCCTGTGACCATGCTCCCCACTTGCTCTGTATCTTACAGCTCACATTCTCCCTTGGGTTCTACTGAGAACCTCTTCACAAGAGCCCCCCACAGTCATGTTGCCTCGGACCCATTTTACAGATGAGGTTCAGAGAGGGACAGCGGGATGAAGGATGTCACACAGCCAGGAAGTGCCAAGCTGAGGTGTGCCTCATGCATGGACAGAGTCCTTGTTTGAAGTAAAGTTCATATTAATATTTCTTTAAGTACACAAAGATATTCTGTTGAAATTAGGGGGAGGTAGGATTGGGAATTACAAGGAGTGTCCCCTTCAGTTATCTGAGTCTTACAGAGAAACTAGTGGGCTATGCTGGGGAACAGGAAGCAGGCCGGTGTGGCTTGACCAGAGTTTAACAAGTTACATAAGCTTCTCTTTGCTTCGGTTTGATGAAATGTGAATAATAAGAAGAGTTTCTTCATTGGGCTGTTACAAGGATTAAATAAAAGATTATGTGCCAAGGGCTCAGCCCCCTGCCTGGCTGGGCTGGAGTGGGTGCTCCAGAAATCTCAGGCATGGTTTTCATTAGTAGAATGGGCATTCCAGTCTCTTCTGTCACTCTTAGCCTCATCGCCATCCATCCTGCCATATCACCCACCATATCACCCAGAGGTCTGGAGACCATCGTAAATTTCATCCAGCTGCTGAGTTGTGCGTGTTTAGCCTCTTGATGTCTGCCCCACCCTTCCACTGTAGATCAGCTTGATGGCAGAGGTGGTGATCTCACCTTTTCATTAAGCACCCTGTGAGCAACTCATTGATTTCTTAGCAGGCACTCCCACCTGGATCCCACTGTGAGTCTGAAACTGAGCTTCCATCTCGAGGGACTTCCTTCCCTGCATCTCAGTCTGTGTACCTGCCCTCTTCCCTCTGTGCTGAGAGTTTTGGAACATCGTGCTGTCTGTGCATTCCCAGGCATGGATGGCTGTCTCCTGGCCCAGCCCGTATGCTCAGACAGTGCAGGAAACAGGAATGTGCCCATGAGCGCAGGGATGGCTGTTTGTGCTGAGGTGCTCCCCATAGATCCTTGTCATGCCCAGCAGCCCCAGCCCATTTGGAATTCAGGGCACAAGCAGCATTCTGTCCTGGCTGTCATGACCAATCAAGTGACCAATAGCTGTGGCCTGTGACATTCTTTCCTCCCCTACACAACTGGGATGGGTATAAGTTACAAGGACAGTTAAGAGACTCCCCTCACATGTCGATGAATGAATAAGTTGTCCATTTTCCCTGCTGAGGGTTTTTTTCCTGTTTTAAAAATGTTTCATTTTTTTATTTTTTTATGGTGTTATGTTAGTCACCATACAGTACTTCATTAGTTTTTGATGTAGTGTTCCATGATTCATTGTTTATGTATAACACCCAGTTCTTCATGCAATACGTGGCCTCCTTAATACCCACCACCAGGCTAACCCATCCCCCTTTGCCCCTCCCCTCTGAAACCCTCAGTTTGTTTCCTGGAGTCCATAGTCTCTCATGGTTCCTCACCCCCTCTGATATCGCCCCCTTCATTTTCCCCTCCCTTCCCCTAATGTCTTCTGTGCTATTCCTTATGTTCCAAATATGAGTAAAATCATATGGTAATTATCTTTCTCTGTTTGACTTATTTCACTCAGCATAATCTCCTTCAGTCCCATCCATGTTGATGCAAATATTGGGTATTCATCCTTTCTGATGGCTGAGTAATCTTCCATTGTATATATGAACCATATCTTCTTCATCCATTCATCTGCTGAAGGGCATCTTGGCTCTTTCCACAGTTTGGTTATTGTGACCACAATAGCAGCCATTGCTGCTATGAACATTGGAGTACAGATGGCCCTTCTTTTCACTACATCTGTGTCTTCAGGGTAAATACCCAGTAGTGCAATTGCTGGGTCATAGGTAGTTCTGTTTTTAACATTTTTAGGGACCTCCAAGCTTTTTTCCAAAGTGGCTGCACCAACTTGCATTCCAACCAACAGTGTATGAGGGCTCCCCTTTCTCCACATCCTCTCCAACACTTGTTGTTTCCTGCCTTGTCATTTTTTGCCATTCTGACTGGTGTAAGGTGGTATCTCAATGTGGTTTTTATTTGAATTTCCCTGATGGCTAATGATGATGAACATTTTTCATGTCTCTATTAGCCATTAATATGTCTTCTTTGGAGAAGTGTCTGTTCAGGTCTTCTGCTCAGTTTTTGACTTATTTGTTTCTTGGGTGTTGAGTTGAGAAGTTATTTATAGATCTTGGATACCAGCCTTTAATCTGTACTGGCATTTGCAAATTCTTCTCACATCCCATGGGTTGCCTCTTAGTTTTGTTGACTGTTTTCTTTGCTTATCTTGATGAAATGCAGTCTAAACCGGATCCTCTCACTGCCAGGGTAAACGAGGCAGAAGAGCGAATCAGTGAGCTAGAGGAGAAGATAATAGAAAAGAAGGAAATCGAGGAGGCCTGGGAAAAACAACTTAAGGCCCAAGAGATCAGACTGAGAGAGATTAACAATGCCATGAAACATTCCAATGTCAGTATTATTGGGATCCCTGAGTGGGTGGAGAGAGAGTTCTTAAAGATATATTTGAACAAATTTTACTTGAGAAGTTCCAAACACTCATGTCCAAGAGGCAACAAGGACCCCTCCCAAGATCAATGAGAACATACCAACCTCCCAATATTTAATAGTACAATTTGCAGTCTTAGATCCAAGGAAGCAATCTTAAAAGCAGTTAGGCGGGAGAGATTTTTACGTACAGAGGGAGGAACATGAGAATAATGTCAGACCTGTCCACAGATACCTGGCAAGCCAGAAAGGGCTGGAAAGACATATTCAGAGTACTAAATGAGAAGCACATGAAGCCAAGGACACTCTACTGAGGGTTTTACGAACATAACCTCTCTCGCCAGCATCCTAAGAGCCCAATGAGACAAGTGTTGGAATGATCTCCATTTTAAGATAAGAAAGTAGAGGCACAAACTATGTAAAGAACCTAGATGTCCATCAACAGATGAATGGATAAAGAAGAATGAATGGAATACTATGCAGCCATAAAAAATGAAATCTTGCCATTTGCAATGACATGGATGGAACTAGGGGGTATTATACTAAATGAAATAAGTCAATCAAAGTAAGACAATAATCATATGATCTCTCTGATATGAGGCATTTGAGAGGCAGGGTGGGGGATTGTGGGAGGAAGGGAGGGAAAAAATGAAACAAGATTGGATCGGGAAGGGATATAAACTGTAAGAGACTCTTATTCTCAGGAAACAAACTGAGGGTTCCCGGAGAGGGGAAGGGATAGGCTGGCTAGGGGATGGACATTGGGGAGGGTATGTGCTATGGTGAGTGCTGTGAAATGTGTAAGACTGATGATTCACAGACCTGTACCTCTGGGGCATATAATAAATTATATGTTAATTAAAAAAAGAAAAGAAAAAGTAGAGACCGAATGGGTACGGCAGCTTGAGTAGTATCCCCTGAAAAGATAGATCCAAGTGTTAACCTCCAGCACCTGTGAATGGGACCCTATTTGGAAATAGGGTCTTTGCAGATATAATTAAGTTAAGGATCTTCAGATAAAACCATCAAGATAAACTGTAGGGCCCACCTTAACTCTAATTACTGATGTCCTTACAGTAGAAAGGAGAGGGAGATGGGAGAAGAAGAGAGGTTCATAGGAGGAGGCAGAGATTGGAGTGGCCACAAGCTCAGGAACCCTGGAGCCACCAAAGGCCCAAGAGGCAAGGCAGGTTCCTCTCCTAGATCCTCCTGAGGGAGCACGGTCCTGCAGACACCTCAATATTGATTTGGCCTCCAGAACCTCAAGGGAGTGAACTATTGTTTCAAGTCACCATGTTTGTGTACTTTGTTGAGCAATCCTAGGAAATTAATAAGAGGGGCTAAGAACTTATTCAGGCTATCCAGCTGGTGTGCAGACCTGGCACTCAGGCAAACACACAGTAGGCATTTAATGCACAGTGATTGGCTCTTCTACCCCTGACACCATAGAGCTGTCTGGCTTACTGCTTGCATGCCTCAGAAGCAGAAACAGCTTGTGGCCTCAGAGTGTCAGCACAGCGCAAATGAAGGGTTCTTTGGAAACCATCCTGTCTGTCATTGTCCCCCGTTTCGGAACTGGCTACCGGGTTGGATGAGGAGGAGTGGCTTGCTTCAGCCACCCACCCTCCAGCTCTATGGTCAAGCCTAGAACCAATGATCCTGATGCCCAGGTTCAGTAGTCCCACTGTTGTAATGGTTAAATTCCACCGTCAGATGACTCCACCATGCACAGCTCTTGGGCTCTTCCTCCTCTATGCTGACGCGTGGCCCTTGCTCAGATCTCCTGGTGGCCTCCTCACCAGTCTTCAGGCCTCCAGAGTCATCTTCTCCAGTCTGTCCTTCTTGCTTCTGATAGGGGAGTTGGTTTTCTGACATAGGGCACAGACCACAGTAGTACCGAGCTTAAAGATTTCCCTGTCCTCAGGGCTATTTCACAATTGGCGTTCCTGGGAATACCACCTGCTCTGTGCAAGGTGAATACATTTTGGAGGAGGAGGGATTCTCAGGTCAAATGTCTCTGCGAAATGATGAGGTTCAACCATGTTTCTTCCTGCTGGACTTGTCAGAGCCTTTAATGGGCTCATGTGCTTAACTCACTCTCAAAGGTGGCCTATTCAATAGCAAACATGGTCTGGAAATGTGACTTGATCCTGGAGTCATTTTTAGTTTTAGTGGAGTGATGGAAGGGATTAGGGCCAGCAACCTGTGTGGTTAGGTGAATTTAACTTTCGTGGTCTGGCATTCAGTCCCTGAGCTTCTACCCATAGATCTTCCAGGCTCTACTATGGCCCTGGGCTTACCCACACCACCCTGGGCTCTAGCTTCTCATACTGCTCACTATTCCTGGAACTCCCCATCTATCTGTCTGTCTGTATCTTATTGTCTTCTCTAATTCACCAGGGCTATCTCAAAAAAGGTACAGCTAAATTGTTATCTCCTCCAGGAAGCTACTAGGTCCCAGGTACTACAACATGTGTTACATGTGTCATCTCCTCCTCAAAATACCCCTCTGATATTATTATTTTCTGTGATCCCTCTCCCTCCTGATTAAATTTGGGTTTTTATTTTTTTAAATTATTTTTTAAAAGATTTTATTTATTTATTTGACAGACAGAGATCACAAGTAGGTGGAGAGGCAGGCAGAGAGAGAGAGAGAGGAGGAAGCAGGCTCCCCAGCGAGCAGAGAGCCTGACATGGGGCTTGATCCCGGGACTCTGGGATCATGACCCGAGCTGAAGGCAGAGGCATTAATCCACTGAGCCACCTAGGATCCTCTAGATTTGGGTTTTTCTTGATCCCACCTTCACTAGGCATCTCTTGATGGCAACATTCACACCCTCTGCTGCATTTTTGCTTATTTGTCTGCTTTTCATGGGACCCTAAGCTTCCTGAGGGCAGGAACTGTCATGATCTCTTGTCTTGGTGTTCATGCCTGCCTGTCATGAAGAAGACAAGTGGGAAAGGTTTGTTGACTGACAAAATGAATGATTATAATACAAACCACAAACTATGTACCTTGCTATGTATCAAGCACTGTTCTAAGCTCAGTACATTGCTAATAAAAACAACTAATCTTTATGGACCATCTGCATGTACCAATAAGCCTTGCTTTAAGAGATTCATAAGTATAAGTTGTTGAGTCTGGCTGCAGAAGAAACAGGATGGGCAAACATTGCCATGGCCAGGATTGGGCTTTCCCTGCAGGACAGTGAGTGGGACAGTGTCCTGCCTCTCCAGGACAGCAAATGAAAAACCAACCAGGTAAGAGGAGTTGGTTATGGCCTTGCTCAGAATGATGTCCAGGATCCAAGGTCTGGATACCCCTGATTGGATTAAAGATGAACAAAATGCCCCAAGTCCTTCTTGAATAAAACTTCTTGGCAATGGCCTGGTGGGGGAACATTCAATCCTGAATCTTCTATCTTCAGCCACTGGAAATGCCACCTCTCACTACAATCATCATACACAAAACAGTCATAAAGAACTTTCTAGGGCACAAAGTTCCTTCATATATTACCCCTATTCAGCCCCAAAGCACCCAAACCACAGATGGAGAAACTGAGGAGGTAAAGGGGTAATTTCAGGGACATGGAAACTGTGAGTGGAAAAACCTGGACCTGACCACCATTCTTACAGCTTTCAGCCTAGTGCCCCAAACACCTGTTCCTTTATTACCAAGAGCCATGATTTTGGTGACAACACCAAGAGTTGCAATACTCATGTGGTCACTTATGGAGTGTCCACCATGTGCCGGAAGTCATGGTTTTTTACGTATATTATTTACTTCTTGGCAAAGCTAATATTTAAAGAGCATGTCCTACAGTGTGTGTGTGTGTGTGTATAATTTTATTTTATTTTAATTTCTTTTCAGTGTAACAGATATCATTGTTTATGCACCACACCCAGTGCTCCCTGCAATACGTGCCCTCCACACTACCCACCACCTGGCTCCCCCACCCTCCCATTCCCCGCCCCTTCAAAACCCTCAGATTGTTTTTCAGAGTCTATAGTCTCTCATGGTTCATCTCTCCCTCCAATTTCCCTCAACTCCCTTCTTCTCTCCATTTTCCCATGTCCTCTGTGTTATTTCTTATGTTCCACAAGTTTTGCATGTGTTAACTCATTTTACCCTCAGAAGGACCTTGGAGGCAGTGCTATTATTATCTCTAAGCTTGGAAGCTGAGGCTTGGAGTAGTCCAGTTACATGCCTGGGTGATGCAGTGGGGGAGACTCAGAGCCTTATTGAGCCTGTTTCCCTGCCCCCTTCTCGGGGTTTGTTCAGAAGGATGATAAAAATCCTACCATGTCTCCTTCAAAATCCAGACATTTTCCACCAAATTACACCATGCTTATGCTGAAATATGCTGAAATAAAAATAATTCTTTATATATAAAAATATATAATATAAATATATATAATATTATATATATAAGGAATTATTTTTATTTCCACACACACACACACAATATATAATATATGTTTTACATCCCCAAATCTCTACAAGGTCATTGTGTTAAATCTGCTAATTCAACTGGAGCTGAAGCCAAGAGCATGGATGAAGATCCAGGAATTCTACATTGGAGGAAATTAGGGTTTCAACATAACCCAAAAGAAAAATAACTAAGTGGCTCACCATGAACATGCACACTGATAAAATCTTATGGAAATCAGCTCTTGAATCACATTCCTTGACAGTGCCCGTGTCCTTCCCTGCTGCATCCCCAGGATCTTTCATGGAACCTGGTGTGTGTTGCACACAAAGCCCATTTGTGAGCTTGCTGGGCTAACAAACTGGGCTGCCTTCCAGAGCCATGGTTCGAACCTATGGCTCCTTCTCTAGCCCAGCCCAGTGGCTTGGGAGGACCAGCCTCTCCTCCCACTAACCTCTCCCCACTTCCATAGAAATGTAAATACCCATGTGGTGGGATCAGCCATCCTATGTTAACCACGCAAGACTAAAAATATGAGAATAACACAATAGCCTCTTAAGTTATAATTATGATCCTGCTAGTTTAGCTCTATGTATATTGCTGAAGGCTTTGAATGCCACAGCAGAGTGTGGCATGCTAGCCAATGTCTAGCCTACAAGCTCAGAGGCTTCCAGGATCTATTTCTATATGTAATTGCCTCCTTGACTGGGAACACAGAATTAACATGTTTCAGTCTAGAGGGGACCTTTATGGTAATTTCCTACCTCCCCAACAGTTTCTAGGTGAAGGAAGTGAAGCCAGTTGGAGGTGTTTGGTGATTTCTGGCCCAGCTGGGACCAGAACCCAGGTGTTCTACCTGTTGGGTCTTTATTAATGGCAAGACCCTCTCTCCAGCTTGTACATCCTGGCCAGCAGGATGGCCATATCTGTGCATCCAGCTGCCTCATGGACACCTGTACCTGGCAGTCCTGTGGGCACTGCACACTCAGCCTGCTCAAGCAAACTCATCCCTCTCCAACTGTCTTCCTCCTGGGGTTTTGGTCTCAGCCCATGGTCAGTTCAGTTGCATGAGTCAGAATGGGGGAGTCTCCTGGTTTCTACCCCTCCTTCAGGCTCTGCTTTTGATAATTTGATTGGCCCCAAGACTTTCATTTTCCTCTTCCAGAAACTTCCTCTCTACTCTGTTTCATCTCTGCCTGAACACACCATGGCCTCTCACCTACTCCAGTCTAGCATTCTTTCTTTTCTTCTTTTTTTTTAAATTATGTTATGTTAGTCACTGTACAGTACATTATTAGGTTTTGATGTTGTGTTCAATGATTCATTATTTGCACTTAACACCCAGTGCTCATTACAACATGTGCCCTCCTTAATACCCATCATTAGGCGAGCCCACCCCCAAACCCCCTCCCCTTCTAAAACCTTCAGTTTGTTTCTCAGAGTCCACAGTCTCTTATGGTTCATCTCCCTCTCTGATTTCCCCCCTTCATTTTTCCCTTCTTTCTCTTAATATCCTCTGCTATTCCTTATGTTCCAAATATGAGTAAAACCATAAGATAATTGACTTTCTCTGCTTGACTTATTTCACTTAGCATAATCTTCTCCAGTTCCATCTGTGTTGATGCAAATGGTCAGTAGTCATCCTTTCTGATGGCTAAGTAATATTCCATTGCATATATGGACCACATCTTCTTTAACCATTCATCTGTTGAAGGGCATCTTGGCTCCTTCCACAATTTGGCTATTGTGGACATATTATGAACATTGGGGTGCATGTGGCCCTTCCTTTCTCTGTGGTAAATGCCCAGTAGTGCAATTGCTGGGTCATAGGGTAGCTCTATTTTTAATTTTTTGAGGATCATCCATACTGTTTTCCAAAGTGGCTGTATCAACTTGCATTCCCACCAACAGTGTAAGAGGGTTCCCCTTTCTCCACATCTTCTCTAACATTTGTTGTTTCTTGCCTTGTCAATACTCTAGAAACTACAGAACATTTATGAAAGAAATCAAAGAAGACACAAAAAGATGGAAAAACATTCCATGCTCATGGTACTGAAGAATAAACCTTGCTAAAATGTCTATGCTCTCTAGAGCAAATCTGTACTTGCATTGCCATCCTGATCAAAATACCAATAGAATTTTTCAGAGTGCTGGAACAAACAAAATTTGTATGGAACCAGAAAAGACACCAGATCACCAAGGAAATGTTGAAAAAGAAAAACAAAGCTGGCAGCATCTCATTGTTTAATTTCAAGCTATATTACAAAACCGTGATCACCAAGACAGCATGGTACTGACACAAAAACAGGCACATAGGTCAATGGAACAGAATAGAGAGCCCAGATATGGACCCTCAACTCTATGTTTAACTAATCTTAGACAAAGTAGAAAAAAATACCCAATGGGAAAAAGACAGTCTCTTCAATAAATGGTGCTGGGAAACTTGGACAGCTATGTGTAGAAGAATGAAATGACCATTCTCTTTTATCATTCACAAAGATAAACTCAAAATGGATGAATGACCTCAATGTGAGACAGGAATCCATCAAAATTAGAGGAGAGCATAGGCAGTAACCTCTTCAATATCAGCCACAGCAACTTCTTTCAAGATATGTCTCCAAAGGCAAAGGAAACAAAAGTAAAATGAACTTTTGGGACTTCATCAAGATAAAAAGCTCTTGCACAGCAAAGGAAACAGTCAACAAAACAAAGAGGCAACCCACAGAATGGGAGAAGATATTTGCAAACGACATTAGAGACAAAAGGCTTGTATCCAAGATCTGTAAAGAACTTCTCAAACTCAACACCCAAAAAACCAAATAATCAAGTCAAAAAATGGGCAGAAGACATGAATAGATCAAAGAAGATAAATGAATGGCTAACAGACACATGAAAAAATGTTCAACATCATTAGCCATCAGGGAGATTCAAATCAAAACCACATTGAGATGCCACCTTAATCCAGCCTAGCATTCTAATCCCACCTCCACCTGAGTCAGCAGAATCAAGGAAACAGAGGGGTTAAAGATGTGAAAGTAGGAATTTTTTCAGGCCTGAAAATGAACCTCAGCTCCCCAGCTTATTAGTACAATGGCCTTGGGCAAGCTACTCCACCTCTTATTTCTACCTCAGCTTTTCTCATCTGAAAAAAGGAATAGCAATATTTGCTACATAATGTTGTGAAGATTGTCTTTCTCTGCTTGACTTATTTCGCTAAGCATGATACACTCTAGTTCCATCCACGTTGTTGCAAATGGCAAGATTTCATTTCTTTTGATGGCTGCATAGTATTCCATTGTGTATATATACCACATCTTCTTGATCCATTCATCTGTTGATGGACATCTAGGTTCTTTCCATAGTTTGGCTATTGTGGACATTGCTGCTATAAACATTCGGGTGCATGTGTCCCTTTGGATCACTACATTTGTATCTTTAGGGTAAATACCCAATAGTGCAATTGCTGGGTCATAGGGCAGTTCTATTTTCAACATTTTGAGGAACCTCCATGCTGTTTTCCAGAGTGGCTGCACCAGCTTGCATTCCCACCAACAGTTGTGAAGAAAAATGAAATTGTGTATGTATTTATTGAGCCCATAGTAAGTGCCAGTAAATGCTATCTAATTTTGTTGTTGGTGTATTATTATTACTCATGTGTTCAAATCTTGTAATTTAAATTCATTCCAAGTTTTTCTATTTGCTATAGAATAAAGTTCATAGGCCCTAGCACAAGAATTCCTAAAGGCCAGCTCCAACCTCATACTTGGGTACTGCCTTTATTATATTGCTCATTATGCCAACTTCAAAAGTAGTATATTCTTTACTTTTAATTATCTGTAACTTGTCTGATAATCTGTACCCTATTTTTTATACTCATGAACTCCTACTCATACTTCAAGACCCAAACCAAATTTCATTCCCTCTGTGGAATGTTCATGGAATCTCATGCTATTCCTCTGTTCCCCCCCTTTGCCCTCTCTCCTGGCCAAGTATATCAATCTATGTTCTGGATTCTCAGCAAACCCTGGTCTGTACCTACCTTGCAACACTGATCATGCTGTAATTTAATTAATGGCATATATTTCCACCGTCCTCACTGGGCTGTGAACTCTTTGTGGGTAGGGATATGACTAAATCAGTCCCAGAGGCCCAGGGATTAGCATGAAGCTGATCTAGAAGTAGATGCTCAATCCATTATAGCAGCAAAGAAGTTGGTCACAGAGACCTAATTTCAAATCTCAGTGGCTACCATTGCTGGCTATTTGTCATTGGGCAAGCACTTAACCCCTGTACAAGTGTCAGATTCTGTGGAATAATAATGTTCCCTACTGCGTAGTGAGATAAAGTATGTGATGCATTGAGTACAGGGACAGACACATAGCAAGTTCTCAACAGATGTGAGCTAGTTACCATTATATCAACTCATTATTGCATGAGCAATGAAGTGCACACACAAATGAGAGCCCAGCTCAAAGAGGTACATGTTGTACCTATTCCCCAAATGATTCAAGAGCTCCATCATAATTCTTTGCATTAAAGTATGCTGAAAAGCTGTGGAAAACAGAGATAAGCAGCATGCCTGGTTTTCTGTATAGATCCCTTGGGAGTAATTTATATTTCTTTGGCTCTGTAGCTAGCCAGATGAACTCAGGTGTCACACGCTTACATATTACACTGAGACAAAATGAAACTCCTGTGTCAGTCTGATAACTTCTCCCTTTCTGGGACATTAGCAGCATTAATAGCAACTGAAAACTGGTTTCATTAAAGTATATGAGATGTTGCTCAGGGGTTGACCATTAGACTTCACAAGTCTACATGAGAAGAGGAGAGGAGAAGTGTCATTGGTCTAAAAGTAAAAACAGAAGCTCTGATGAGATGCAGAAATAAATGATGTGCCAGGACCAGAAAATGACTTCATGTGAAACATGTCAGATTAAACTAGTAGATTTAGAAAAAAGAAAAAAAAAGTTTTTAGAAGTTTTCCTTTAGGATGATGTTCTAACTGGAAGCACAGGTTTAGACTCAGTGCATTTTACACTGTCAGTATGTGAAATTGGGGCTCTACTAGCATGTTATGCTGATAGAAGTGTTCATTTATGTAGTGCCACTCTCTTAAAGTATTCCATATTCTCTGTTTATCCAAAAAATTAATGATTTTTGTTATTTATTTGAGAGAGGGAGAGAGAGAGAGAGAGAGTGGTGGGGAGGGGCAGAAGAAGAGGGAGAGAGAATCACAAGCAGGTTCCCCACTGAGCAGGGAGCCTGACTTTGGCCTCAATCTCATAACACTGAGATCATGACCGAGACAAAGCCAAGAGTCAGATTCTTAACCCATTGAGTCAGCCAGGCACCCTGAAATTAATGCTCTTTAAAACTTCCCACTGAACTTGCTGTACATGGAAACCAAAAGCTTGGACATGGCATTCAGGTAGTACATGATCTGGCCCCACACACCTCTGCAGACTCATTCTCCTAGCCTGCTTTGCTTGTGCCACACTAGCTTTCTCTTAGTTCCTTCTATGTGACAAAGCTCCTTTTTTGCCTCAGGGCTTTGGCAAATGCAATTCTTTCTGCAAAACTTTTACATCCCTTTATACTGAACAACATCTGTCATTTTTTAGGAACTTATCTGAAAAGTTACTTCCTCAGCAAAATTACTTTTGACCCCTCCAATTTAATTCATCTCTCTTTTCCATCATATCAAAGACCTTGGACAGTTCTGCTTCTGTTCAAAATGTAGAAGTTGGAAAGAGTGTCTCTCCCAGCCTAACAATGAGAAAAATCTAGATCATAATTTTTTTAGATCATTAGAAAAACCATAATTTTTCTCAAACCTGATTAGTCAGAAGTCTAAGGAAAGACAGTTATTCTGAGAAGAGAGAGGGATGTGAGTACTGGCTTACCTTAGGAAGAGCATGGGAAAAAGACAGGGATGCCCCAGAAGAGGGTAAGAAACTTTGCTAAAATGCTTACTGAATTGCTGAATGTTGTGTGCTTGCTTAAGTGAGAGAATAGAACTGCTGTTTTCCAGTTGCAAGGAGGATTCACCTCTCCTCACAGCTCTTCTCTGCTGACCTCACTGTGAATTCCTGAAAGGATTAGAAGAAGGCAGGAGGCTGTAGAAAGCTTGTCTTGATGCAACTATTTGGGGAAGAGAGCAGTTACTGCTTCAAGAGGGCACAAAGTCCTACCTGGATCCACCTCTCCATATCCCTATGGAAAAGAATCCTTGAGCTAAAAAAAGAAAGGGCAGACAATTCTGTGACTACAAGGGCACAGGTGAATACTCACTGAGTATGAGGGGCAAGGGGAAAGGGACAAAAAAAAAATCATCCTGGGCTCAGACAATTCATGGTTTCCCATTGCTATGAGAGGCACATGGTCAGTGAGCAAGACCCACCCCCAAGACAAGATGATGGATTACACAGAGCCCGCATAAGACTGGTTGAGCCACCTCAACCAGACCAAGTATCAAGGAACAAGAAAGAGAAGTCTCCTGCCAAAGAACAGAAGGAACAGGAATGAGACCCTCTTTAAGGCACAGGCCCAGGAGGTAGAACAGGAACACTGAGGAAGCACTAATTTAAGAGGAAGTACATTGAGGATAATCTTATCAACCTAGACACAGCTCAGCTGCTGATTAGATTGGCTCAGTTCTTCTACACCCCTAAAGGTATAGTAGTGGGAGAGACACACAAATTTCCAGGCATAAACACTGTCCTACACATAATGTTTAGTCTTTAACCAGAAGTTATGAGACACATGACAAAAAGGGGTGGGGGGAACAAGAACAAACAAATAGAATTCCCATGTGAAGAGACACAGCAATCAAAAAAACCATATTTGAATATGAACCAGATGTTAGAACTAACAGACAAGGAATTTAAAACATTTTAAAGATTCTGGTGGAAAAAGTAGACAGTACACATTAAAAGATGGATATTTCAACCGAAAGATGGAATCTATAAAAGATTGGATGGAAATGTTAATAATAATAAAGCATGCCCCCAACAGGCTCACCAACATAACTTAAAACTGCCAAGGAAAGAGGAAGTAAACTTGAAGATAGATCAAACAAAATTATTCAAAGTGAAACACTAAAAGAAAAAATTAGAAAAAAACAAGAGCATCCAGTTATTATGAGAAAACATGAAAGGTCTAACATATGTAACAGAAATTCAAGAACAGAAGAGAGAGAGAGAGAGAGAGAAATATGAAATACTTGCAGATGATAACCAGGAATTTTCAAAAAAAGTTGTGTGTCATCAAACCACACATATCCAAGAAGCTCAGAGAACACCAACCAGGTAAAACACGAAAGGGTTAAAAAAACACACGTAGGCACATCACATTTAAAACCAAAAAATTATAGCAAATTTGTTGTTAGAAATATTGCCATAAGCAATAGAGTGACAAACTTGAGCGCTGAGAGAGAGAGAGAGAGAGAGAGAGAAACAAAACACAAAACAAAACAAAACAAAAAACCCCAAAACACTTGTGCATCCAGAATTCTGTTAACATCTCTTTTTAAAATGCACACAAATGAAGACTTTTTCCAACAAACAAAAGAATGAAGGAGTTCACTGCCACTAGGCTTTCACTACAAGGATTTTTAAAGGAAGCCCTCCAGGTAGAATGAATATGATACACTACAGAAACTGAAGCTGCACAAAGAAATAAAAAATATTGGAAATGGGAAAAGGAAGGTAAAGTGAAAATCATTTTTTCTTATTAACCACTATAGATATAATTGACTGAAGCAAAAATAAAATCAATTAATTGTGTATCTATAGCACAAAAAAACAAAAGATGGGTGGGAGGCACAGGGAGTTTATTATTCTAAGATTCTTACATTATACATGAAGTGGTATGATTTCAAGGTAGATTCTGATTGATGATGTATATTATTTATATAGGGAAACCTCTAAACTATATATTTTTTAAATAGAGGTATAGATACTAACCCAGTAGGGAAGTTAAAGTGGAATCATTCCTAATGATCAAGTAATCCAAAATAAAGTAGAAGAGCAGCAAATGAACAAAGAACAAATGGACCAAAGAGAAGAAAAAGCGAGGTGACAAGCTGCAATCCAACTATATCAATAATTATATTAAATATAAATGGTCTAAATATCAATGGGAAGGCAGAGATTATGAGATGATAAAAAGACTGCCTACATGACATGTACTTAAAATTTAAATATATAGGTTAAAAATGAATGGATGGAAAAAGACATCATCAGGGTGTGCTGGAAAAGACTATTAGCTCATCTCTCCCCTCCTTTGTGTTTGTTGATGTCACACTGATTACTTGAAGTCAGTCATGGTAGGAGGACTTACATCACAAAAATCAGCAAAATCTACAAATCTGTCCCCTTCTTCTCCTCTTCCTCCTTCTTTTCTTCTTCTTCTCCTTCTTCTTCTTACCACCAGAGAGATAGTTGTTAAACATTTACCAGCACACCACTGGAAATACCATGCAAACATTAACAAAAGAAAGCTGGAGTGGCTATATTAATATCACACAGAGTAGATTTCAGATTTCTAGTTTCTTAAGGTGGAAATACAAATTATTGATTTGAGTCTTGTCTTTCTCCAATATAAACATTTAATGCTCTGTCAATTCTGTCCTAAGTCCAGCCTTAGCTATATTCCACAAATGCTGATATACTATGTTCTTCATTCTCATTCAGTTACAAACACCTTCCAACTTCCCTGTGACTCTGTCTTTCACCCATGGGTGATTTAGATGTTATATAATAATACATGCAGCAATTTACCAAGAAGATGTAATAATCCTAAAAATGTACACACCTTACAGCAGAACATCAAAATACATGAAACAGAACTGCAATGCAAAGAAAAATAGAGTAATTCACAATTACAGTTGGGGATTTCAACACACTTCTCTTAGTAACTTATATAACAAGTAGACAGAAAACCAGTAAGAATATTTAAGGCCCAACTGATATTTATAGGCAACATGACTAATGAAGAACATACATATTCTCTGCACAAAAACATAGAGTGTTCACCAAGATAGATCATATCTAGACCACAAAACAAACTTGACCAATTAAAAAAAAAATAGAAAAGAAATCATATAAGGGATTTCTCTGACCATCACAGAATTAAACAACATCAACAACAGAAAGATGGATAGCAAATTCCCAAATATTGTTGAAAATTATGAAGTAGACATCTAAATCACCAAAAAAGAATCCAGAAATAGACTCACACATTTACAGTCAATTGAGTTTTGACAAGGTTGCAAAGGCAATGCAGTAGGGAAAGAACAGTGTTTTCAACAAAGGTTTCTGGAACAATTGGATAGCTGTATGCAAATAAATAAAGCTCCATCTTCACCTCACACCATACTAAAAACTAAATTAAAAATGCATGCAGCTTTAAATGTGAAATCCAAAAGTATAAAACTTTTACAAGAAAACAAAGAAAAAAATTCTTTGTAAACTCATGTGAGGAAAAGATGTTTAGATACGAAACCAAATACATGATCAAGAAATAAAATCTCCTGGTGGTGGGTACTAAGGAGGGCACGTATTGCCTGGAGCACTGGGTGTGGTGCATAAACAATGAATCTTGGAACAATTAAAAAATAAAATTAAAATAATAAAAAATAAATAAAATCTCTTAAAAAACCGGACTTCATCCAAATTTAAAACTTCTTTTTCTAAAAAGATTCTATTATGGCAAAAGAAAAACAAGCCACTGATGGGCCAAAATTTTTTGCAAAACATCTATCAGATGAAGGACTTATATCCAGGATATATAAAGAATTCCCAAGGCTGAATTAATAAAACTCATTAATGGGAACGATTTGGATAGATACTTCATAAAGAAGATAAATGGATGGCAAATAAGCAAATGAAAATATGTAGCACACCTTTAGTCATTAGGGACTTGTGAAATAAAACTACTCCTTGCATATTAGAAGGGCTGATAAGAAAAGCAATGACCGCGGGGCAATATCCCCTGTGCTGGCGAGGGTGTAGAGAAGCCAGAGCCTTCATACATTGCTTGTGGGGATATAAAATGGTCCAGCCATCCTGGGTAACAGTTTCTCCATTTCTCAGGAAGTTCAACATACGCTTACCATATGACCCGGCAATCCCACTTCTAGGTAATTATTCTAGAGAATTGGAAACTTAAGTTCACATAAAAACCTGAAAGCAAATGCTTATAGCAGTCTCATTCATAATTACGTACAACTGGAAATAAGTGTCCCTCAACTGGTGAATGGATAAACTCATTGTGTTTATTCATCCAATAGAGTTCTACTTGCCAATCCATCAAAAGGGAAAGCTACTGATAGCCAGCTGTGGAAAGAGCTGAGATACCCTTCAACAGACAAACGGATAAAGAAGATATGGTCCATATATACAAGGGAATATTACATCTCCAACAGAAAGGATGAACACCCAACTTTTGTATCAACATGGATGAGACTGGAGGAGATTTATGCTGAGTGAAATTAGTCAAGAAGAGAGTCAATTATCATATGGTCTTACTTGTGGAGCATATGCAATAACATGGAGGACATTAGGAGAAGGAAAGGAAAAGTGAATTGGGGGAAATTGAAGGGGGAGATGAATCACGAGAGACTGTGGACTCCGAGAAACAAACTGAGGGTTTTGGAGGGGAGGGGGTGGGGGGGGATGCATGAGCCTGGTGGTGGGTATTAAGGAGGGTATGTATTGCATGGAGCACTGGGTGTGGTGCATAAACAATGAATCTTGAAACACTGCATCAAAAATTAATGATGTATTTTATGGTCACTAATATAACACAATTTTAAAAAGAGGGAAAGCTACTGAACCACACAAAATGAATAAATCTCAAATGCATCATTCAAAGTGAAAAAACTCAGATTCGCTAGGGTGCCTGGGTGGCTCAGTCACTAAGCGTCTGCCTTCAGCTCAGGTCATGATCCCAAGGTGCTAGGATTGAGCCCCACATTGGGCTCCCTGCTCAGTGAAGAGTCTTCTTCTCTTTCTCCCTCTTCTGCTCCCCTGCTTGTGTGCGCTCTCTTTTTCTCCTTTGCTGTCTCTAAAGAAATAAGTATCTTTAAGGAAAAAAAAAAAAAGAAGAAAATAAACTCCAGATTCAAAAGGCTGTAGACCATATGACTCCATTTCTATGACTCTATGGAATGGTCTGAACTGATCACTGGCTGCCGGGGACTGGGGTGAGGAAACTTTGGGAGTGATGGAACTGTTCTGTACTTTCACTGTGGTGGTGCTTAAATGACCATCTGTGTTTGTCCAAATTCATAGAACTGTGCCCCAGAAGAGTGCACTTTACTGCAGCTAAATTGTCACTCAAAAATAAACATCTCCAAATATATATTTATCAGTTTTGTGATTTTTAAGGTGATTATCTACCTTATACATAGCCAACCTAATGAGTGCAGGAGAACTAACTGTTTGCTCACAGATGTATTTGGGGGCCACAGAACACTGCCTGGAATGTAGGAGGTACTCAATAGATTTGTGAAGATGGAAGGATGGACGGATGGACAGGTGGATGGGTGGATGGATGGGTGAATGAATGAATGGACAGGTTCTCAGGAAAGATACTGGGCACTGCAGCCTCACTGGCCTGGGTCTGAACACTGGCTCTCTTACTTTCTCTGGCACAGGCGGCAGCAAATGTCACTAACCTTGATCATTTCAACAAGGACCATACTAGCAACATTATGTACTTGATCTTAGCCAAAAGGCCGAGAAGCGATATACTAGCATCATTATCATGGCTCAGCAACCATTCGTCTGCTCACTACAGCAACCTGGGGGAGGGAACTAATGTTCAGTGAATGCAGGCAAGGCACCAGCTCTGTGATCCTCTAGTGCACCCAGCATCCTCCAGCCAACCCAGCTCCTATAATGAACCAGCTGTTTAGGGTCTGTTTTCCCTGCTGGACTGTGAGCACCGTAAGGCAAGGGCATTCCCAATCCAGGCCCTCGATTCCCAGTGCTAAGCAAATACCAAATAATCAACCATCTAAATCACAACTGTGGCAACAATAACAACACTATCGACTCCCAGACCAATGCATTCACCATTTGCCAGACATTATGTTATATTTATATATATATAAAATATATATATATAATATATATTATACATATGTATAATATATATGGCTATATATATAGCCAGACAAGATATATTATATTATATTATGTAATAGTCACACCATGAAATCCTCACAGACAACTGACTAAGGCAGATTACATCATCATTAATCCCATTACTCAGATGAGAAAACTGTCGGGGCACATGGTTTGGCAGCCAACACTTCTGAGTGTTCATCTTGTTGAGATGGGCCCAAGTCCAGGCAGCCACTAAGCAAAAGACACCCAAACTGCCCCATGCTAAAGGCGACACTTCGCCTGGACCCCCTCCTGGCTTTTGGCTGGCTCCTCAGGCTATTATCATGGATTCAAGACCCCCATACTTTGGTCTGTCTCTTTGCTCCCTCCCCATGCCATCTTGGTCTATAAGCCATACAAGAAGTGGAGCTGCAGCTGTCCTCCAACACACCGTGCTGTTGCCCCCTCTTGTACCTCCACCCGGGCTGATGCCCCTGACCGAAATGGTGTCTCTTCATCCTTACCCAGCAGGCAAACTCTGAGCATGCCCTCAAAGTCTAACTCAGATGGCTACCTTCTCCAGGAATCTGTCTTGATAGTGTCCTGTTTACACCTGTGCCTATGCATCTGTCTGCCCCACTAGATGGTGAGCCCCCAGGCCCCAGAGAGCATCAGTCTCCTCTGAGCCCCCCAGCCCTCACTCCATTTATCTCCTAAACATTCCATAAATATTTGCTGAGTGATTGCTCAGCTCTTTATTCCACTGCTGATGCATAAACTCTGAAGCCCCGGTGGCTGCTGGTACATTTCTGACTTCTAATCTGGCACATTGCAGAGAGATTTCTTTTTTCTCTGACTGTGAATTCCATCTGCTCTTTTAATTAATGAAAATTCAGTTTTATGCAAATGTTTCTTCCAGGATCATCCTTCATGAGCAACCTCTGGGAGTTTACTCATCAGCCTGTTCTCTGAATCTGTGTTTGGAACACTCTGGGAGCTTGTAATTGGGCCTTTGAACTGAACAGTACAAGTGGAAAAAATTGACAAACCTGCCACTTGTCCTCAGGAGTTTATAGCCCTGGGAGCTGTAGGACTTGAATTTACTAAAAGAGCCCTACTTCATCCTGTCTTCCCCAACAAACTCCCACCGCCTGGTCCTGTCAACCCCTATGGTGTCTGAAAAAAATATTTGGTGCCCGCTAAATCACAGAAATATCTATCCTGTGCACCTGTTTATTAATTCAGGACTAAGGCTCCTCTAAACAGAAGGACACCAGGAGCCCCAAATCCTACACACACTTGGGACAACAAACTTTTTTCTTGTCAGAGAAATATGGCTTTCTGGCACAGGAACTCAGTGTCAAGAGGCAGCTTGGTATAGTGGCAAAAGCATGGGCTTTGGACCCATGTAGACATGGCTTCAGATTCTGGCTCTCTCACTTGCCTACTGCATAACTCTGGGCAGGTAATGAACCTCCCCAGGCCTCAGCTTCCTCATCGATAAACTGGAGAGAAGGGGAAGCTGCCTATGGGTCTTCCGAGGATTACAGGCAATGACAGACACACAGCAGAGTCACAGTATATGTTGGTTTTCTTCTCTCTCTTGGTGGTGGGGCCACTATGGAGACAGAGTGGTCAGCTGTTGTCACCACTGGTCTTCTTTTCCAGAGGCTGAGAGCCAGGACAGCAGTGGGAAGTCAGGGAATGAGAATGGGGAAGGGCCAGGGGGAGTCTCAGAGGAGGTGCGGGGAGAGTGTGCTATGCCTGGTGGTGGAGCAGGGGCAGAACAGAAAGGGTTGGTACAATACTACTCCAGTGGTCTGGGCTCACTTCTCCAGTGGTCTGGGCTCTGTATTCCCAGAGATGGGTTGAACAGCTTTAGGCTGTTCCTAAAGGATGTCAGAACTAACTTTATAGGGTTATGGAGGTGGCTCCAAAGGGGAGCTTCTTCTCTCCATGCCATTCTCCTCTCCTCACTGCCCCTTCTGGAAAAGATGGCTCCTTCCATTCTGTCTGCTTCTCTGGGACAGTGTCCCCTGGGCCGCCAGGTGCTTGGTGCTCTTCTCTCCTGCATCCTCCCTGGGGGATCCTGCCCGTGTTGGCTTTGCTGCATATCAGTGCTGGTAACTCCCCAGTCCACAGATGCTGTCCACATCATTCCAGAAGCCTGGACAGCACCTCCCAGGGATGCCTCAGATTCAAACCTGGGACTGCTGGAACCCCACACACCTGAGGCCCCTGCTGTGCTCCCCACATACCTCCACCAGAAGCCTGGGTAGCAGCCTTAACACCCCTTTCAACCCATTCTCCCACCCATTTGTCAAGTCAGTGTCTCCTTGGATGGACTGGCTTCAGCTCTGGAATCATCTGGAAAGAGATTTCCAGAAGACCTTCAAGAGTGAAAGCCCTATTGGTGTAAATATTCAGCATCCCAAGAGGACTGTCTGAAGAGTACAGACTGTAAGCATATCTTCTGATGTCCATGCTGACCTGGGTCTGGCTCTCGTCACCAAAATCTTCCTGGGTGGGTCCCTCATGACCCCTCAGTCTGTTTCCTCAGCTCTAAAGTGGGAATAAATAATTGTGCCTGCTTTGTATTTGTGAGCATTAGATAAAGCTGGGCACATAGCAAATACTAAGTACTATTTTTACTATGACTTGTGGCCAAACTTCATTTTTAAAATTGATTTAGGAAATAAGAGATGAATGACACACGCAGTGAATTCTGGGAGGTGAGGACATGGTTTTTGAATCTCGGCAGATCAACACACATAAACTGATAGAGCAGATGAATACCTAAGCCAAAACCCATGAGGAACACCAACAACAAAACTAAATCGTTCTCCCACAAGCCCCAAAATGTAAGTGGATGGGCACAAACCGGCAACAGTGACAAGACTGCCATGGGAGTGACTTCTGCAGAGAAGGGAACACAGGGACAAAACAAGGCAACATATGATGGACCAGAGAACAGAGAGCTGCAAGACAGCCAGTAGGCATTTACGGGGGGATCCAGATGGCCAGTTGGGGAACAGCAGCTAAAGCCTGGAGCAGCTTGCCCAGTCCAGTGGCAGGTGAGGCAAAGGGGCCCTTGGTAAGTTCTGCAGGAGGTCAGTCTGGAACCCCAAATCTCTGTCATCCTCCAGCTGGAGCTCCCTTCTAGGAGCCCAAGGAGAAACTATTGGAAGTAGAACCAAAACCGAGTGGGATGAGGACACTATGGACAAAAGAAAAAGAAGCTCCAGCTAAAAGTAAGCAAGTAGAATGAACCAGGAATTCCCACGTAACAAGTGGCCTTGAATTTTGATGCTTCATGAAACCAACAGAAGATGTTCAGTTAGAAAAACTACCCTGAGCAATATCACCTTCTAAAAGTTCAGGAAAACTAATTTCCCATTAAAAAAAAAAAAAAAAAGGACCATTAGATTATCAAAGCCAAATTCCATGCTAAGTTATCATAAGAGGAAGGAAAATAAAGGGCAGAATAACACACTTTACAATGATGATTAATCAGAAAGATGTGCCCCCATCCACCAAAAAAATTTTTTTTTCAGGGAAAAATTGTAACCTACAATTTCAAAAGTTTGAAAGACAGTGTGGTGACTTGTTTCATGAATGGTTTCTGGATGAATGGGGCCTTCTGGTATCCATTTTCCTCCCACAGTCCCCACAGTCCTCTCCCACATGGTCTCTGGTCTTGGTCATGTGACTTGCTTTGGCCAACTGGACATCAGGAAATGTGAAGCAAGCAGAAGCCTGATAAGCATGTGGGAATGGGCCTCTCCTTCTTTAACCCAATCGGCTTCTCCTTCCATGCAAGCTCACTGCAGTCCATTTGATGATGAAAGACCATGTAGAGAAAGACTCAGCTGTCCTCGCTGAGCCCAGCCCCCAGCAGACCCACCAGGGCTATGAATGAGCCAGGCCTAAACCAGCAGGGGAACCACTCAGTCAAATGGTAGATTGTGAGAAATAGCACATTATTGCTGTTCTAAGCTACTAAGTGTTTTTTTAAAGTGTTCATTTACACAACAAATGAATCATTGAACACTACATCAAAAATAAATGATGTACTATATGTTGGCTAATTATATTTAAAATTAAAAAAGTGTTCATTTACTTTCCCCAAACTTATTTTTTAACTTCCTTTTTTAATTTTTTATTGACAGATAGTTGACATACAATATTACATTAGTTTCAAATGTGCAAAACAGTGATTCTACAACACTGTATTTTATGCTTTGCTCACAACTGTAGCTGCCTTCTGTCCACACACTATTACAGTACCACTGACTATGCCAGTGCCTTTCATCCTGTGATTCACTTACTCCCTAACTGGAAGTGTGTACCTCCCACTCCCCTCCCCTATCTTTCCCATCCCCCTGCCTCCCTCCTCTGGTAACCATTGGTTTGTTCTCTGTATTATGGATCGGTTTCTGCCTCATGTTTTTTGTTTTTTGTTTTTTGTTTTTTTTAGAATCCACATATGAGTGAAATCATATGGTATTTGTCTTTTTCTGGATGACTTATTTCCCTTAAAAGAATATCCTCTAGGTTCATCCATGTTGTTGCAAATGTCAAGATCTCATTCTTTTTTATGACTGATACTCCACTGTATATATGTACACCACACCCTCTTTATCCATTCCTCTATCGATGGACACTTAGGTTGCTTCTGTATCTTGGCTATTGTAAATAATGTTGCAATACATGTAGGGATGCATACATAATGCATTTCAAATAACTGTTTTCATTTTCTTTGAGTAAATACCCAGTATTGGAGTTACTAGGTCATAGGGGATTTCTATTTTCAATTTTTTGAGGAATCTCCATACTGTTTTCCACAGTGGCCGCACCAGGGTGCATTCCCACCAACAGTGCATGAGAGCTCCTTTTTTTCTGGATCCTCACCAACACCTATTGTTTCTTGTCTTTTTGATACTGCCCATTCTCAGGTATAAGGTAATATCTCACTGCGGTTTTGATTTGCATTTCCCTGATGATGAGTGATGTTGAGAGTCTTTTCATGTACCTGTTGGCCATCTGTATGTCTTCTTTGGAGAAACATCTATTTAGATCCTCTGCCCATTTTTAAATTGTATTATTATTATTATTGGTGTTGGTATTTTGGTGTTGAGTTATATAAGTTCTTTAATATTTTGGATATTAATGCTTTTTTTTAAAAGAATTTAATATACTTAAAAGAGAGAGAAAGCATGAGAAGGGGCAGGGTAAGAGGGAGAAGCAGATTCTTTGCAGAGCAGGGAGTCCGATGTGGGACTCAATCCCAGGACTCCAGGATTATGACCTGAGCCTAAGGCAGTTACTGAACTAACTAAGCCACCCAGGTGCCCCCATACTAAAATGCTTTATTGGATATGTCACTTGCAAATGTTTTCCATTCAGTAGATTGTCCTTTTGTTTTGTTCATTGTTTTCTTCACTGTGCAGCAGCTTTTTATTTTGATGTATTTCCGGTAGTTTAATTTAGCTTTTGTTTCCCTTGCCAGAGGAGACAGATCTAGAAAAAATGTTGCTACAGCCGATATCTCTCTGCCTGTGCTCTCTTTCAGGGTTTCTGTGGTTTTTAGGTCGCACATTTAGGGTCTTAATACGTTTTGAGTTTATTTTTGTGTATGCTGTAAGAAAGTGGTGCCTTTTCATTCTTTTGCTATATGTGGCTATACAGATTTCCCAGCACCATTTGTTAATGAGACTAACATTTTCCCATTACATATTCTTGCCTCCTTTGTCATAGATGAATTGACCATATATGCATGGGTTTATTTTCAGGTTCTCTATTCTTTCCCACTGATCTATGTGTCTGTTTTTGTGCCATCCCTTATGCTTTTGATCACTACAGCTTTGAATTAAATCTTGAAATCTGGAAATGTGGTATCTCCAGTTTTCTTCTTCTTTTCCAAGATTGCTTTGGTTATTCAGGAGTCTTTTGTGATTCTATGCAAACTTTAGAATTATTTCTTTTGCTGTGAAAAATGTTACTGGTATTTTGATAGGGATTGCACTGAATCTGTGGATTGTTTTGGGTAGTACAGACATTTGAACAATGTCAATTCTCCCCATCTGTGAACATGGCATAAGCCAATAGGTTTTGACTTGCCTTTTTATACAGTAATCAATAATTAATATAGACATTAAGAAAACTATATAAGACATGAAAGAACAGCACAAAGTGGAATTGAGAAACTAAAAAATCAGGCAAGAAAACTCAGGGAAAAAATTAGAGGGGAAATTATTTTAGTAATAAATATTTCACTAGAAGGCATACAAAGCAAATAAACACAACAGGTAATCTTTAAAAGAAGGAAGAGAAAAATGGGAAATATTTTAAAAAGATAAAGGAAGAGATGCAAAAGATTTGAAAATAACAAATACTGAAAATCTGTAAAGACTCCACATTCAGATAATAGTTGTCCTTAGAGAAAACCAAAGTACAGGAATGGAATGCTTCTAAAAATGATACTTCCCATATTGCATGGAGCACTGGGTGTGGTGCATAAACAATGAATCTTGAAACACTGAAAAAGTAAAATTCACTTAGAATAAATAAATACTAAAAAAATAAAGATTTTTTAAAAAGAAAAAAAAGAAAGTAGGAAAAAAATGATATTTCCATCAAAGGTTCTAAAGAAAATCCAACTTGAAAATACACATTAGAAAGGCACTGTGTTCCTAGGAATATAGACCCCAAATGACCAGTAACAAAGTTATATTCTGGCTGCACTACTGGACATTATTAAAAAAGAAAATATAGTTTTTTTGTCTGTTTTTGTGTGTTTTCCCCCAAGCCTGAAGCTAAGACTTCTGGCTGTGTAGGAGTTCTCTGGAAATCATGGGAGGAGAAGGTCTTTCTGGCAGAGAGGACAACAAGGATAAAGTGTGAGAGAGCCCAGCACGTACTAGGGACAGCCAGGTACTGGTGTGGGGAAGGACTGGAATGCTGAAGTCAGGCACTGGGTCTCTGACTCCTCAAAGGGGCCTGGAACACTCACCCATGTAGGGCTTGGTCCCGGCCATGGAGGAAGCCTTTTCTGCTCCTTTCACGATCGTCGCTATGTTGAAGTCTGTGATGTGAACATGTCCTAGAGATAGAGAAACAGAAATCCCAGTTAGCAAGAGCTGCAGGCAGCTGGGCTAGCTCCTTTGTTGATTTAAAGCTGTGGGCTCTATGGTAGGTACAAGAAGAACATTGGAGAACCTCTACTTATAAGAGTATTTTATCTAATACTTTGAAAATGTCTAGTTTTGGCAGCATCATTCATAGTAGCCAAACTTAGGACAAACCTAAGACAACATAAGTGTCCATCAGTAGATGAATGAATAAAGAAGGTGTGGTCTGTATATACAATGGAATTTTATTCAGCCACGAGAGAGAAGGACCTCCTGCCACCTTTTGACAACATGGATGGACCTTGAGAATATCATGCTAAGTGAAATAAGCCAGATGGAGAAATGTAGATACTGCATGTATCACTTATATATGGAATCTTAAAAAAAAAAAACTCATAAAAGCAGAGATTAGGAAAGTGCTAGCCACAGGCTGAGGGGTGGGAGGAACCAGAAGAGTTTGGTCAAGGGTACAAACTGAATAAGGTTTGAGAATTTAACATGGAGACACAGTTGACAGCATTATATTGGATAACTGAAATTTGCAGAGAGTAGAACTTGAATATATATACACAAACACACCTATGCTAAAAAAGTCTACGTTATGTGCAAGTTTTTATAAAGTGAATTTTCTGATGGCACATGCATATTACTTATAAGTGGACAAAAATACTGAGGGCATGGTAAAAAATTTTATGGATTAAATTTTGGAGGCAGTGGCTCAGAGAGTAAAAGCTCATGGTAGAGAGATGAGAGGGGTGAGTCCATACTCCCTTGCTGAGGAAGCTGAGTGGCTACGGTTGGAGGAAGAAGAATGGAGAGGAAATTTTCATGGCCAGAGGACACTCTTGTTCCACTGTTTTCCTGCTATAGTTAGTGGGGGGGGGTCTTAGTTCTGTACATCCTGGGAGCAGGGGACTGGGGATTGAGATCACTTTCCATCCAGCTTAAAGTAATGGCAACAGATGGGACATGGATAGCCTAGGTGCCCCTGCACATAAGTGTTCAAGAAACCTGAGAAGGAAGTAAGAGGGACAGAGAAGGAAGGCGACAAGAGATAAAGAGAAGCAGGGAAAGAAGATGGGTGGAAGGGAGGGAGGAAGGAACATCCTGACAGTTGGTACTAGCCTTCTGGGGAACTTGGTACTTAAAAGAAGCCAACCCTGAGACCCTTGAAAACTAGTTATAAATACAATCACTTTCCCTCTTTGTCCTCACATCATGGGGAAATGGTTGGATTTTCACATCTGAAAGCTGTGTTTGAGAGGTTGGGACTTAAATACACAGATGGGTTGCATACCCAAAACTGACATTGGGAGGGCCTGGAGGGCACCTCCATGAGATGGACAGACACCTGCTAGAGCAGGTACAGTGAGGCCCACGGTAGAGGCACGCCTGATAGGACTAGCCACAGTAGACAGCAAAAGCACCAGCAGTTTCACATAAATCCAAATCTCAGGCTTGGCTGCCAGCATTGACATGTGGGCAAGCTTCTGGAGGCACTCTGTCCAGGGCCCCTGGGTGGGAGGCAGTAGTGAGGTACTCAGTTAGTGATGATCTGTGATCCCTTTAGGGTGCTTGTGGGTGAAGCCTAAGTCATCTAGCCAGACCCTTGCTGGCAAACTTTCTGGCTAGATGAAGAGTGTGCCCACCCAGGGAGCATCCCTAGAGCAGACACACCTACTGCAGCCTCCAGAGCCAGAACTAGCATCCATACACAGCCCTACCCCAAGAGGCTGTGTGGCATAGCAATTGGGGACAGAGACTCTGAGCCACACTGACGTGGTTTGGGTCTCAGCTTTGTTGGGATTAGCTGTCTGCTCTTGGGCAAATAACTTATTTTCTTCATCTGTAAAGTGGGGGTGAGGTTAACAAAGTACCGACCTGAGATAGCGTTTGGGAGGAACCAAGAATTTATATACATAAAATGGTTAGAGTGACTGGCATACAAGAAGTAGCTTCTTGTGAAGCTTCTTGTGAAGTGTTATCTAGTGTTCCTAAAGAACAGTTCCTAGCACTGTTATCCTGCCAAGGTTTGGCCCAGATCCCATCGTCTCCAGCCAGCGCCAGTCTGCCCCTGACACCCTCCCAGTCCCCACTTCTAATACTAACAAACAAATCCTCAGTCCTGCTGTTGACTACAAGGCAAGGGAGGGTCTCAGTCACCTCTACACTCACACCTGTATGCCCCCACCATACTGAGAGGACCCTGAAACCCTCCAATATGGCTTTTATTCGGTTTTCCTTCATTTCTCACTGTCTTTAAAAAAAATTAGTTTTTGCATTATCAAAGTAATGCCAGCTGATTATAATAAGTCGAAGACTACAAATGTGTATTTGGGTCACTCCTTTCAAACCTTGATGGTTCCCCCACTCCCATTCATAACATGACTAAGTAACTTGGTTCTCTGTCGTTTTTCCCCTTACTTATGCCTACATGTGTTGGCATGCGGTTTGTCCTTCCAATAATGAGATCATCCTCTATGGGTCGTTCCAGAAGTTACTTTTGCATTTAGCCATGTATCATGACATCTTCCCACATCAGTATACATTGGTCTACCTATAGGAACCATAATCCTTTGTCCTCCATGCTAAAGAAATCCAATTCTTTTGGTAATTTATTTGGTGATAAAACTTGACCTGTAACTTCTCTTTATTGGTCTATTTATTCCACTTAGGGGGAATATTCATGTTTTGATAGAAAAATATTAATATATTAATATCTATATACTAATATATAGATCCCATTGGTGATTCATTTAACCTCTATGGAGGTATTACATAATATATAATATATGTTGTTTTAAATATTATTATCTATTAGACATATTATTTTCATTTTGCTAAGACATATATTATTTAATATAAGGGTGGGGGGGTAGGAGAGCCTGGGAGTGGGTATTAAGGAGGGCACATATTGCATGGAGCACTGGGTGTAGCACAAAAACAATGAAACACTGACAAAATAAAATTAAAAAAATGTTTTTAGGGGTACCTGGGTGGCTCAGTGGGTTAAAGGCTCTGCCTTCAGCTCAGGTCATGGTCCCAGGGTCCTGGGATTGAGCCCCGCATCGGGCTCTCTGCTCAGCGGGGAGCCTGCCTCCCCCTTTCTATCTGCCTGCCTCTCTGCCTACTTGTGATCTTTGTCTGCCAAATAAATAAATAAATAAAATCTTTAAAAAAATGTTTTTAAATCCAAGAAATTAGAGTTTCAAATAAGAAACTGTGGCTCCATAGCTACAAAGTATTCCATAGTATAGTTATATCACATTTTATTCAACAATGATCCTATTTGGCATTCGGGTTGTTTCCAGTTTTGTTTGCCTATGTGTTTGTCTTGTTATTGGATCAGTGATAGCATTCTTGAGCACATTGCTACATACTGGTACTTCCATTTTAACTGAATAAATCCCAGAAGTGGTATTGCAGAGTCAGAGGGTTTGCATACTATGGTCCAAAGAGTTATAATTTACGGTACTTTATTACTATTTTTTAATTTAAAAATTTTTATTTATTAGAGAGAGAGAGCAAGAGAGCGAGACAGCACAAGCAGGGGGAGTGGCAGGCAGAGGCAGAGCGATAAGCAGACACCCTGCTGAGCAGGGAGCCCCATGCAGAGCTTGATCCCAGGACCCTGGGATCATGACCTGAACCTAAGGCAGACACTTAACCAACTGAGCCATCCAGGTGCCCAATTTATGGTAAACAGGATATGAGAGCGGATATTTCTCCAAATTGTTACTAGCACTGTAATCAATGATTTCACTTGTTGCGAATTGCACAGTGAGGAATGATTATCTCACTGCAGATAAGGCTGCACATTTTCCACATAATGAGACCCAACTCTCCCAGGGAACTGTCTAGAATCTTGATCAATTTTCAATCAGAGCTTTGTCTATGAGATATATTTACACTTTGCTCTGTGTATTGCAAAGATCTCCTTCTAGCTTATTGTTTGTCTTTGGACTCTGTTCACAGTATCTCTTGTCATACAAAAATCTTAAGAACTTAAATGGTAATATTAATTTTATAATCTATTTTCCTCATAATTTTCCAGAACGCTATTCCACCACCAAGATTTTATATATTCTTCTATATTTTCTTATAATACTTATTTATCTTTTATATTTAAATCTTTCATATAAAAATAGAATATATTTTTGTTATAATATAATATAGCATTCTAATTTTATTTCTTCCAAATGGATAGATAGCCAGCTATCTCAACAGTATTTAGTCTTTCCCAATAACTTGTCATGAGACCCCTGTTTGTCAAGATATTATAATATCTGATAGGTGTGGTTCACTTTCACTCTCAGACATTTATTCTTCTGAAAGGAGTTGTGTCCAGTTCTAGGAAATAACTCCATTAAGATTTTGGTGGGGATTATATTAATTTATGCATTGATTTGAGAAGCATGAACATGTAATTTTTCCTTCCAGTGTAATGCCTGACTTTTCATTTTCATTCATCTTACTTGATTCCTTCAAAATACATTTAGTGTTCCTTTCATTTAGGGCTTGTAAATTTGGGGGCACATTTACTCCTAGATATTACATAGTTTTGGTCACTCTTTCAAATGACAGTATTTTCCATTTTTTTTTTCTACCTAGCTATTTTTAGTATAATAAAAAGCTACTGAGTTATGCTTATTTATCTCTTATTTGGCTACTCTATCAATCTTTCAGGGCAAAAGCTATTTATTATCTCTCAAAATCCCATTTCCCTTTCTCAGACAGCAATAGAATCTGGAGCTGAGTTCAGGGGTACCATGCTAAAGGGTCCACTTCCCTTCCTCCCCCGACTGCAGCCGGCTGTGGTCACATGACCAAGTCTGGCCAATGGGATGTGAGCAGGCAGATATTTGCACCGCCCAGGATATTTCCTTTAAAAGAATTCTCATTCCCTGCTTCCTACCATTCTGTTGCCTCTTCTGTGGGTTTGGCAGAACACTTTCTGCCACACAGTTGAGGAATAAGATAGAAGGAGCCTGGACCCTTCTGAACATCCACAGAGAAGAGATTGGACTTTATTTTTATTTTTTAGTCTTTGAAGACCAGTTCGTCTTAATTATTATGTGTCTTAATTTGTACATTGATTTATATTTAATATAAATGTACAAAGACAATGTACATTGTCTTAATTTGTACAACCCCTTATTAATTTTGTTAGCTTTTTTAGTGGATCCTTCTGGTGTTTCTAGGCATAGAAGCATGTTATTTGCACATTGATGGTTCTCTTTCCCTTGTTAGGGGGCTCAGAGCAGAGTGGTTAAGAACACAGATGAGGAGTTGTACTGCCCAAGAACAAATGGTGTGCTGCTTTGGTGGACATAAGCTGTTTGTGGTCACTCATATCTCCTGTCTTAGCAATTACTTGTCCCTGTACAGCTGGCTTTGAGAGTGGGGCATGTGGCTTCATCTGGAAACAGTCAAGCTAACCTTACCCCTCTGTTCTGGCATTTGACTCAGCATAAGCATATGACCTAACTGATGCAAATGAATATTAGGGAGATGATTTTCCAGAGGGCTCAAAAAATAAAGACTTTTCTGTCTTTTTTTTTTCCCCCAGGAGGTACCTAAAGTAATCTGTCTTTGGCCAGTGTGAGGTGGGAATATGAGCCTAGAACTCTGAAAGTTTTTCATTAACGTAAAGAAAGACAGTCTAAAGCTGAAGCCTAGCCACGGAGAAGGTAGAGCTGCAAGCATAGAAGGAAAATGGTGCCAGAGCCTGATCAAACCCTGCCTGAAGCTGCATCTACTGGACTTCAGCTATAGAAGCTGAAAAACACTGGCACTGTGGTTGATATTGCCACTTACTATGAGATTTGGACAGGTTATTTCACTCTGTAAACTTCCAGTTCCTCATCTGTAGTATATTAATAAGTACATAATGAGGTAGTTGTAAGTGTTAAACAGAGCAGTCAGGGACTCTGATGGTGACGTTTGAACAAGACTATAAGATGGGTGGGGGGATGGGGTGGAGAAGGCCATTAGATCACCAGGGAGGACTGTGCTTCTGCCAGCACATAGGCCATGGGAGGGGACTGCAAGGAGGCCAGAGAGAGAAAGTGGGAGCTCAGACAGAGAATGGAGGGGCAGATGTGCCAGGCCCCCAGGGCCGGCTGAATATCCCTTTGACTGCTGTGAATGGATATAGAGCCAAGGGCCAAAGTGGGGAGGCTGACAAACAGGGAGAAGAAACACAGCCCCCTGTCTAGTTTTGGCCTCTGTTATGTATAGAATTGGTGCCAAATCTCATGTTAATCCTCGCAGTACTCTTATCAGGAGGGTCTCATGTAACAACCTGCATTGTTACCTGAGAGTAACTTCAAGTTGCAAAGACTAGGCTGCTGCTCATGGTCACACGGTGGATCTGTAGAGAAGCTGCATTGTGTCTTCAGCCTCATCCCAGTGTGAACGGTCCTCCCCCATCCCCGTGCTGTCCCCTGCAGAGCTGACTGGACAGCCCTGTCCTTGTCCTCAGGGAGGTGAGGGCTCTGATGGACTGCTCTGAAGCAGACCTGCTGGGGGCTCCCCTAGGAATTCATGCCCAGCAGGTGTGACAGACAGCAAGTTCCACTTCTAGTTTCTGTGAACTGTGCTAATTGATGAGCTGTAACCTCCCAGTGAGCTTCCTTTAACAATTGAGTGAAGATGTGGGAGCATGAAAATTAGTGCCATACAAAGCTTCCTACGGGTTCCTTCTCAGGAGAATGGAAATTTACTACAAAATTTGCAAATATGAACTGAGTTTTAGGCTATTTGCTTTCCACAGGTTGAAAACATTCAAAACTCAGCAAGAGAAGGAGTTCAGGATGTTGTGTGAGACCTGTTAGTTCAAGTTTTACTATTGGTATCAATAATCAGTAATCATAGCGCCAACCCTGGTATACCCCAGAAATGCTTCTCTCCTTTCTCTGAATTCATGGAAACTCATCTCACCTCCAAGCCTTTGGCAGTACTTGGAATTCTCATCTCTCTCCTCTGCCTAGTAGACTTCCATTCATTCTTCAAAACCTGGCCCTAGAATTATAGTATTGGTGGATGTACATCTACCCTTTGCTTGCATACCTCTACCAACAGGAAACTCACTACCACAGAGGGGGTTATCTGACTGTTGTCTTAGTTGGCTCAGGTTGCTATAACAGGATACCATAGCTAGGGAGGGGGACTTAAACATCAAACATTTATTTCCCACAGTCCCGGAGGCTGGGAATCTGAGGTCTGGGTGCCAGCATGGATGGATTCTTGGTGACAGCTCTCTTCCTGGTTTGTATGGCAGGTTTCTTGCTATATCCTCACATGGTGGAGAGGGCTCTGTCCTTTTCCTCTTCTTCTAAGGGCATCAATCCCATCGTGGAGGCTCCAACCCCATGACCTCATCCAAACCCAGTTACCTCCCAAAGGCCCTAGCTCCAAGTATCATCACATTGGGGGTTAAGGCTTCAACATGGGAATTATAAAGGGGGACACACGAGCATACCAGCCATAGCAGACTGATTTAGTCCTCTTCCCTGGGCCCTCCACTGTTTTCCAATGTCATTCCCATCTTAGCATCCACCATATTGTATCTGTCACCTTGTCTGTCTCCTTGAAGCTGGGAATCTTGCCTTGCTCATTTCTGTCTCCAGTACCTTAGCAATGGCCTGGCCTGGCCTGGGAAAAGTATTCATCAATGTTTGTTGAGTGACTGATTGACCAAATAAGAGACTGAATGAAAGAGATATGGTGAGCAAATCCTGTCACTTTTCTTCATTCCCTACTGCTTAGAGCCATCACAATATTTACAGGAGTTGATGACATTCCTTATCAACTTTTGACTGTGAAGACTTCAGCAATGTCACCTTCCCCACTTGAACTCAGAGGGTGGGACCAGCCACCCTCTCCATGAGTTTTGTGCTCACAGGCGCTCATGGCAGCATTGGCACTATGGGGAATTGTAACTGGGGCTATTCTCTGAGAATAAAAATACTTGACAGCCATATGACTTTCAAGGACTCTGGCCTATTTCTTCATGCAGGGACTATTTATGGAGCGGGTCCTGTCTGCAGTATCAGGGGAAGGAAGGGCTGAAACCACAATGCCAGGGATCTGTGTCATGGACTAAGGGAGTGGGGATGGTGGGAATTACAAGGTGCTGAAGACCCATCCACAGTCCCTCCTTGGGGCTATAGTTGCCTTGCCACCACCCAGTCACCTCAGTGTCACCAGTGACTACTGCTTCACAGGCTGGCTCTGGCACCTCCTGGACATGTTCCTAGAGAAGTCACCAAAGCCTTCTTGAATTTTGCTGTATTTTCATTTTCTTCCTCCGCAGCTACATTGCAGAAATACCAATTTCCTGTCCTCCATGCTCTTTGCCTTCCTTTCTCCCCTCTCAGTTCCTGTAATGAAGTCCCCCCTGCGAGGTGTGAGTGCAAGTGCACTCATCTCCCTGAGACCTACAAGCCCACACCTGGGAGAAGGAGCGGTTTGCTCGGAGTACTAGAGCAGAGTGAATTCTCTCTGGATCTGTCCTCCGGATGCCACATGCCTCTCCGTGAACTCCTGCTGGGGTAGTACCACTAGGGGGCACTAGACCGGGGGTGCGGATGGAAGGCAGTCTACAAGAGGAATTCACCTCCCACATTATTCCCGGCGGGTTTCCCTTTCATTAGACTTGAATTTGGAGTAAAGTCTCTCGTGAACCTCTATCCCCACCTTCTCTGGTTTACAGGGACTACGTCATTCCTAAGCGGAGGTCAGAGTGGCGCTGCCCAAGAGAAGCAGCTGGAAGCCCCTTGGGGAAAAATCAGGGTTGATGAGACCTACAGCAGGCTCCGGGCTCCCGCTGGTAATTACTGTACTTCTGAGACGTCAGTGTGATGTCACACTGGCCCTGATCTTCCACTCGGCATCACACACCCTGGGCACTCTCTCCTCCCACTAATCTTCATGGACATCGGAGGACAACAAATTAGTCCCTGCCTTATGGCCAAGGCCGCCTGACCAGTCCCCTCTCCTCCCACACTCTGTGTTGCACATGTAATTTTATGCAATTGCATGGATTAATCACAATGAATACCATTTGTAGGTTTTCTGTTTTTTTTTTTTTAATTTTTTATTTTTGATAAACATATATTTTTATCCCCAGGGGTACGCTTTCCCAGCTGTGATCTGCTCTGAAGGACTCAGGCTGGAGATGATCTCCTGACACTTAGCATCCTTGACTCTCTTTCTTTTCTCTCTCTTGTTCTCTCTCTCTCTCTTTCTTCCTTCCTTCCTTTCCTCCCTCTCTCCTCCTTCTTTCCTGTCTTTCCTTCCTCTTTCTTCTCTTTCCCTTTCTAGCCTTTCAGTGATTCAACAAGCTTATACACTGTGCTATGTTCACTGCATTCCACACCTCTCTTTGCTACTTCCTGTATCACAGGGCCAGAATGGGGGAGGGAGAACATTTTCTGGCTCTCTTGCAACTATGGTTCTCAGTAAGATTTACGGTCTGCCAACAATGTACACTCAGGAGAGGTTTGCAGGGTGGAAGGAAAACAGAGTCTGCCTATTTGGGACTGAGCCAAAGGATGGACAAGCTGGGTCAATGGGGGTCTTTGCTGAGGCTGGACATTTGTCAAGGTGGCCTCATCACTGGTGTGAACAGCTAGGAAGTGACTGTCCAACCCAAGGTCCCTGAGCCAGAATCCAAGCCCCAGGCAGGTTTGACCTCAAGTCCCACCACCTCCCTTCATCATCAAGCTGCTTTCTCTTGAGGGCCCTGCAGCCCAGACTGCTATGCACATAAGGGACGTGGAGCTGCCTCCACTCCAGCCTGGGGGGAGTCCAGGTCACTGCTTTCCCTACATACAGCTCACCCTCATGGTCAGTCCAGGATGTAAGCCTCTCCTCCATACAAACGTGCACCCTGAAGCCAGGGGCCAGGCTCCCTGTGCCTCCAGCCTGGTATTAAACACTGTTCTGGAAACAAAAAGTGATTAAGATGATCATTTTCAGGCAGAGCAGGAATTTGGACCTGGTGTCAGCAGAGACATAGAGACTCACAATTTCACAAGGAAGGATTTCGCCTCCGTAGACTCTTAGCCCTTCTCCACCCCTTTCTCACTCCCCCAAGGGAGGAGGAGAGATTATGTGAAGGGTCATTTTGGGATGCAAAAACTAGCCTTACAGAGTTGAGTTCTGCCTGGGCAGGCACGGGACCCCTGGTCTTCCAAGATCTTGGTCTTACCTGGTCTTCCAAGCTCTCGGTCTTATCGGGTCTTCTGAGCTCTTGGTCATATATGAGCAGCTTGGGTTGGATGTAGGAGGTGAATCCTTCTCTCTCTGGGGTCTTGGAGCAGGAAGCCCCTTTTGACTCACACAAATGCAAGCTTTTATCAGCAATGCAGGTGATATGTTGGCCCTTATCTGCCACCTCCTTGTTTTATTTTTTATTTGTTAAAATCCCATATGGGTAAGATGGGGCTGTGATGGGTTGAACTGTGTTCCCTGCCTCCGTGTCCCATTCATATGTTGAAGTCCTAACTCCCATGACCTCAGAATGTGACTTCATATGGGTAGGGTCACTGCAGCTGTAATTGGTTAAGATGAGCTCCTACTAGGTGCGGTGGGCCCCTAAGCCAGTAAGACTGGTGTTCTTATGTAAAGGGGACTTTAAAACACAGACGTGCACTTGGGGAAAGACCATGTGGAGTCTGAAATTATCCTGCCCCTGCCGAGGGACTGCCCTAAGCTAGCAGAGAGGACTGGAACAGATCCACCCCTGGCACCTCTGAGGGGTCATGTTTCTGCCCACCAAGACCTTGACCTCAGATTTTCAGCCTCCAACAAGAGACAATACATTTCTGTTGTTTGAGCCTCTCAACAACCTGTGGGACTTGTTACAGCAGCCCTGGGAAACTGAGACGGGGGCTATTTCTTGGAGTTAGGGACTCCCAGACTTGAGTCATTAGGGATTTAAGATCCCCACTGGCAGGGAAAGAGGGGGAGAGCTGGCACACAGCTCAAGGAGATGGGGATTTAAAGCAGCAGAAATTTCTCTTCCCTGCAGTCTTCTGAAAAGAACCACACTATAAACCTCCCTAGGACGCCCAGAAATTAAACCTCACTCCTGCACTCTGTCCTTAAACTCTTAGAACCCCCTCTAAATAATGACACTGCTGTTGTTTCTTCAGGCTTAGAAACAGCCCTGCCCCCTGCCCCCGATATGCCTGGGTGGCTGTCCCCCACTTCCTTCTCAGCTGCTCCAATCCTTGCATCTGAGACATCAGAAACAACACATGCCCACTCTGTTAATGTCCAAGGGTCCTATTGCTCCCTCCAGGCATGAAGGAAACAGTCTGTATTATGTTTGAAAAAAAAAAAAAAGTTTGGACAAAGGGACAAGGGAGTGTTGCTATTGCTGGCCATTGATGTTTTGGGGAAGACTCATCACATTTACCCACAAATATGTTAGCGACAAAGGATCAAGTCTTTGAAGCAGTTATGGAGTGCTCTAAAACACATCAATTAATAGGAAATTCGAGGAAGAGTAAGGCCAACAGATCAGGACAGGACTGCCATTGAAAAGATAGTCTGCCTTCGGCTCAGGTCATGATCCCAAGGGTCCTGGGATCAAGTCCCACATCAGGCTCCTTGCTTAGTGGGGAGCCTGCTTCTCCCTCTGCTTGGGCGTACGCTCTCTCTCTGACAAATAAATGAATAAAATCTAAAGAAAGAAAGAAAAAAAGAAGAAAGGAAGGAGAAAAGATAGTTTGTTTCTCATCATTCCTAAGAAAATCGGACATGCCATGCCATGGGGGCCCACATGAGGAAATGTGGGATCAACCACAAAGCTGAGGGAGAAGGGTACCAACATGGGCAGGGGTCTTTCTGTTGTTGGTTGCTGTGGGAAGGAATGGGTGAAGCAGGGAAAGCAGGTTTAGGACTGGCTGATAGAAATAATTTTAAGGGGTCTGGGGCACAGGGGCTGTCCCTAGTTGTCTAGTGCCTGGACTTAGGGTGACTGGGAAAGGTGGATTGTGGCCCTGATGTGAAGAAGTCAGGCATCAGAATTCAGGGGAAAAAAAGGACATGGTTAATAAAATGAGACAACGAATTCCCTCTGCTGGGGTAGCTGCTCTGTTACCTGTGCTTAAGATTCAGGTCAGTTTTCTGATGCCCAAGTGAGTTACACATTTCACAACCAGCTGTGAAAAGTCTAAACTGTGCAGGCTCTTCATGGCCTCCTGCTCTCATGTGCCCCCAAATGTTCTGTTGACCCCACTCACACTGCAAGACCCAGGAAGCCCCCCTTCCCGGTCCTTCTATTTTCACCCAGTCCCATCCCTGCCCTGTCCCAGCACTGACCCTGTGGGTTTGCTCTCTGTCCCTCCCTCGGCCCTGGCTATACCTTAGAACCACCACAGACCTTAAAAACTCCCCCACCCAGCACTCTCTCCTGCAAAATAAATCACTTCTGTGGGTGGGGCTCTGCCCCAGGACTTTTTACAGTTCCCATGTGACATAATAACAGCCACCCTAGACCCTGTCCTTTGGGTCACCTGGCACAATGGGTGGCCTATGACAGGTCTACAAAAATCAAAGGATCAGTTTCCCGAAATTCAGATGTCAAGGGCTAGAGAATCAGCGTACTTCGAACAAGGGCCCTTAGGGACACCCAGGCCAGAAATGCAGGCTTTTCCGACTCTTGACTCTTTGTTCATCTTTGCAGGAGTGGAGCTCCCAAGATGGAAAAGACCCACGGGCCCATCTGTGCAGGAAACTCTTCCATTTCCACTTGTCTCTTCCAGATGTGTTAACTGCTGCAGCTCTCCCCCTCTTTCCCTGCTTGGTCTCAGACATCTAGCTGGGTTACTGTGCTATCCCCCCAACCCCACTCTAGGTCAGCTCAGGACTTGCTTTGCCCTCTAGGATGGGAGCAAATGTGACACAGGCTTGAGGGGATGGGCTTTCTATGCTTCTGTTGCTATTGCGGCCTTGTGAGGCCATATGGGCCTGGCCACCTGCAAGATGAGCCATTAGAGCAGGGCTGAGCTGCCCGGCCAAGGCCAAACATGTACCAGCCGGAAGCAGACAACCCTCAGACGTGAGCACAGCCAACACTACCAGAGCGGCACAGCTGACCCCACCTGACCTCAGTCTTAGGAGCAAGAATTGCCTACAAAAGCTTAACTCATAGATCTGTGAGCGTACTAGATGTCCTTGTTTATGCATTAAAGTCATATGGTTATTCATTATGGAAGCCTTATTGTCCCAATAGAAAAAGGAGATAACCCTACCCCTTCCCTTTGCTGCTTTAAATCCCCATCTCCTTGAGCTGTGTGCCCTCAGCCCTAACCTATACTCAACCCCCTTCCCCATGCTTCCCTAAGATGGTCTTTCTTCCTTCAACTTCATTTTACTCCAGGTATGGTCTCTCTCTGCTTTAGCTGCTGACCAAGAATACCCCACAGCTCAGAAGAGAATTACAGTGCCTGTTAGAGAAGACAAAATGCAGTCTGAAGGATCAGAAAGGACAGCAGACACAGGGGGAGCAGAAAAGCTTATCGGAGAGCATTGGATTTTGTGTAAACAGCAGAACGGGAATGTTATTACTAAGATATTAATGCATTTATTTAACTATGTTTATATTTCATTATAAACACAGCCGACAAACTTGCTCTCAGAGAATATAGACAATGAGATCCACGATTAAACTCTTTAAGTAGCAGGGCAGGGGTGCCTGGGTGGCTCAGTGGGTTAAAGCCTCTGCCTTCGGCTCAAGTTGTGATTCCAGGGTCCTGGGATCAAGCCCTGCATTGGGCTCTCTGCTCAGTGGGGAGCCTGCTTTCTCCTCTCTCTCTCAGCCTGCCTTTCTGCCTACTTGTGATCTCTCTCTGTCAAATAAATAAATAAAATCTTAAAAAAAAAATAGCAGGCCACCTGGGTGGCTCAGTGGGTTAAGCATCTGCCTTCAACTCAGGTCATGATCTCAGGGTCCTGGGATCAAGTCCCACATTGGGTTCCCTGCTCAGTGGGGAGTCTGCTTCTCCCTCTCTCCCCCTGCAACACTCCCTGTGATCTTTCTCTTTCATTCTCTCAAATAAATACATAAAATCTTAAAAAAAAAAAACAACCCCTCTTTAAATAGCAACACGTAGCATCTGTTCTGTACTTTTTTGTAATGCAATTAAGAAAAGGTCAAGAGGATCTGATGTTTTTTATGGAGACTATAGTTAGTAATGCTGTATTACATTTTTGAAACTTGCCAAGAAGGTCAATCTTAAGTGTTCTCACAATACGCAATGTGAAAAGGTACCTGTGTGAGGTGGTGGATAGCTAATTAATGTGATTGAGGTAATCATTTCAAAATATATACATACATACATCAAATCATTATGTTGTACACCTTTAAAATATCACATTGTGCAACCTACAATATACAATTTTTTAAATTTGTTAAACACACCTCAAAAGAGCCCACAGTAAAAAAGGCGAAAATGACTAAGAAAGAAAAAAGCAGATGAATGGCTCCTGAGATAAATCAGGAAAAGGAGGACCATGGCCACAGTCTCTTAGGGGAGAAAACTTGTGTTCTATGGAGAATTCCATGCTCCAAAATTTCCCTTCTGCACTGCCTGAAAAGGCACTCAATAAATGTTAAAGATGGAGACGGTGAATGAGTCCTTCACTCTTCAGTGTGAAATAGTGTTTCAGTGCCGTGTCCTAACACTGAGAAGAGATGTCCCAGTGAAATAGGAACTTAATAAGATTAAGGAGGCTGGGTCCACAAACCCTTGGGGAGTATGTGGGATGCTGCAAAGCCAGAGGTGGGATTGGAACACCACGAAAGTCACGTGGGAAGGGTGGAGGATGGGGCTTTCAGAGAGTTGAGGGGAGGTCTGGAAGGAAAGTGGAAAGGGGCTGAGTGGAGAGGTAAGAATAAGTGTGGAAGGGGAGTAGGGGAGGGATGGATGGACATCCAGGGCTCAAGAATGAGGAAACACAAAGGATGGCTGCCTGCCTGTGTCCTTGTGTGCACTGGCTGCAGGAACACAGGGGCCAGGGGTTGGGAGGATCAGGCATGAACTGGGAAGTCACGTAGGCCTGGGGCTCATTTCTTTGTAGATGATATGGCTGAATTATTCCTATTGAATTGTGTTCTCACCTTCATTTTGCTTCTGGAAGATATTCAGGGCCCTGAAAGGTCTTTACCCAAAGGTCTCTGTCAATTGTTGGGACAGGACCCTGAGTCCAAACCCCTGACTTCCAGGATATCCCTGTTATCTGTCCTGAATAACACAGCCAGGGCCCCTTGTTACCATGACTCACCTGTTTCTGAACACCTTTTATACCCTGATGCCATGCTGGCAGCTGACCCTTCACTGTTTTGTCTTATCCCTGCAAGGCCCTACTGCTTCTCGTTTACTGCTGTGAAGACCCAAACTCAGAAGGGTGAAGTGACTTGCCCAAAGACACATGGATAGTTGGGGGGTCAGCTGAGCACCACATCTGGGGATCTTGACCTATATATGCAAATGAGGGCCTTGATTTGCATCCTCAACTTTACTCAGGTTCCCTGGCATCTTAAGGTCACCACTGACCATTCATTCTGAAGCACAGGAATTTCAACTCCCTGCCCCAAAGCACCCAGGCTGGTTTCGTCTTCTGGCAGAAGATTTGAGCCCAAATTCAACCACTCCCAATCCACCTCCCAGTATCAAGGAGCTTACACAGTGCGGTAAGATTCCCCATGATACACTGGGCACACATATGGTGTCCTAGAGGGGCTTCTAGAAGGAGCCAAAGCCTGTACCTGCTGGGGTCAGGGAGGGAGGCTCAGAGGAGGGTGTAGAAGAGGCTGCAGACTCACCCCTGCATGAGGCAGCAGCACCCCTAGGAAACTTCCCAGCTGTTCACTCCATCCCATCCTCCAGAAAGCCCTTGGGGATGAGGCCCCCACAGCAATGTCACTGAATTTAGTGTTCAAGGCTGCTGTGACAGTTGGCTGCAAGGTCGCCATAGGCTGTCAGATCAGCTGAGACGTGCATTATTGGGTCATGCCCTAGACCTATGGTCCTGACTGTGATGGGCATCACAGCCCTGGGAGTGAGCCAAACACAGAGGCCCAGACTCACTGAAGCGAGGCAGGGATGGGCTTTTGATTCTTCCTAAGTTCCCCCAAGAGATTCCAATGAGATCAAAATGGGGCATGGAGTCTTGCTTCTCAAAGTGTGGTCCATTGTTCAGCGGCATTAGCTTCACCTGGGAGCCATTAGAGAGGCAGATTCTTGGCCCTACCTCAGACCAACTGAATCAGGGCCTATATGCACATGAAGGCTTGAGAAGCCAGGAGGAGGGAAGGCTTCGTGGGTTATTGATTCCTGATTCCTGGCTTGCCAGGCAGAAAGGATGCCCTTTGATACCCATGATAATCTGGAAGGTGGACACCATTTTGCTTCACAGATGACACTGAGGCTCAGAGAGGGAAGTGACTTTTCCACAGGTGGGGGAAATTTCCCGCCCTACATCTCATACCCACTTCTGCCCCCATCATCCTCCCACCAGGACATGAGATCTTCCAATACACTGGGCTTAACTCACTGTGCAGGACACAGACCAGAAATTACACAGATGTTTCTCCACCAGAATTAAACAAAAAAGGCTTTCTAGTCAGCCCTCAAATCCAACTCCCCAGGACCTCAGTCCCAGAGCCTCAAACTTCCCACTGGAAGAGTCTCTGTAAAGCATACATAACAGGCTTACCGTGTTCATCCAGCAAGATGTTGTCTGGCTTGATGTCTCTGGAAGAGAAAACAAATAGGCTGACAACGTGATTTCTATTGATGAGCACACAACAAACATGATGCTTGGGGACAAATGCCTGACAACATCAGAGTGCCTGTCTCTCCCTCAGCATGAGGCCCAGACAGGGAGCTGGGAAGTAATTAGGATAACAGAGGGCTTGTATTCTCCCTTCTTGTTTTGCACAATTGCAAGTCAACTGTGTGAATATTTTCTTCCTCAATATTCTTTCTATTTTTTTAGATTTAATTTTATTTTTTTTCAGTGTTCCAAGATTCATTGTTTATGCACCACATCCAGTGCTCCATACAATACGTGCCCTCCTTAATACCCACCACCAGAGTCACCCATCCCCCCACCCCCTTCCCTTCCAAAACCCTTAGTTTGTTTCTCAGAGTCCACAGTCTCTTATGCTTTCATCTCCCCCTCCGATTTCCCCCAATTCAGTTTTCCTTTCCTTCTCCTAATGTCCTCCATGTTATTCCTTATGCTCCACAAGTAAGTGAAATCATATAATAGTTGACTTTCTCTGCTTGACTTATTTCACTAAGCATGATCTCCTCCAGTCCCGCCCATGCTGATACAAAGGTTGGGTATTCATCCTATCTGGAGGTGCAATATTCCCTTGTATATGTGGACCATATATTCTTTATCCATTCATCCATTGAAGGACATCTTGGCTATTTCCATAGTTTGGCGATTGTAGCCATTGCTGCTATGAACCCTGGGGTACAGATGGTCCTTCTTTTCACAACATCTGTATCTTAGGGGTAAAAAGCCAGTAGTGCAATTGCTGGGTCATAGGGTAGCTCTATTTTTAATTTCTTAAGGAATATCCATACTGCTTTCCAAAGTGGCTGCACCAATTTGCATTGCCACCAACAGTGTAAGAGGGTTCCCCTTTTTCCACATCCTCTCCAGCAATTGTTGTTTACTGTCTCATTAATTTTGGCCATTCTAACTGGTGTAAGGTTTTGATTTGAATCTCAATGTGGTTTTGATTTGAATCTCCCTGATGGTTAATAATGATGAACGTTTTTCATGTATCTATTAGCCATTTGTATGTCTTCTTTGGTGAAGTGTCTGTTCATGTCTTCTGCCCATTTTTTGACATGATTATCTGTTTTGGGTGTGTTGAGTGTGAGGAGTTCTTTATAGATCTTGGATATCAGCCCTTTGTCTGTAGTGTCATTTGCAAATATCTTCTCCCATTCTGTGGGTTGTCTCTTTGTTTTGCTGGCTGTTTTCTTTGCTGTGCAGAAGCTTTTGATCTTGATGAAGTCCCCAAAGTTCATTTTCCTTTTTGTTTCCTTTGTCTTTGGAGACATGTCTTGAAAGAAGTTGCTGTGGTTGATGTTGAAGAGGTTACTGCCTATGTTCTCCTCTAGGATTTTGATAGACTTCTGCCTCACGTTGAGGTCTTTTATCCATTTCACGTTTATCTTTGCGTGTGGTGTGGGAGAATGGTCAAGCTTTATTCTTCCATACATAGCTGTCCAATTTTCCCAGCACCATTTATTGAAGAGACTGTCTTTTTCCACTGGATTTTTTTTCCTGCTTTGTTGAAGATTATTTGCCATAGAGTTGCAGGTCCATATCTGGACTCTCTACTCTGTCCCACCATCTATCTGTCTCATAGAACTTTAGAGACAATCTGTAGAAACAAGGACTTCACAGGCAATATGATGCCAATAAAAACTAATCTTTCAATAATCACTCTCAATGTGAATAGCCTAAATGCTTCCATAAAATGATACAAGGTTGCAGACTGTATAAAAAGACAGGACCTGTCCATATGCTGTCTACAAGAGACACAATTGGAACCTGAAGATACATCCAGACTGAAAGTGAAGGGATGGAGAACTATCTTCCCTGTCAATGAGCTTCAAAAGAAAGTTGGGGTAGCGATTCTTATATGAGATAAATTAGATTTTAAGCTAAAGACTATAGTCAGAGATACAGAAGGACACTATATCATTCTTAAAGGTTCTATCCACCAAGAAGATAAAACAATTTAAGTATTTAGGTCCCCAATATGGGAGTAGCCAACTACATAAGCCTACCATTAATCAAAATATAGTCATATTGAAATGAATACATTAATTGTAAAAGATCTTAACACACCAATATCAGTAATAGACAGATCATCCAAGCAGAAAATCAATAAACAACAGCTTTGAATGACACATTGGACCAGATGGACCTCATAGATATATGTACAGAACATTCCACCCTAAAACAACAGAATATTCATTCTTCTCGAATGCCCATGGGACTTTCTCCAGAATAGACCGCATACTGGGTCACAAATCAGGGCTCAACTGATACCAAAAGACTGAGATTATTCCCTGCGTATTCTCAGACCATAATGCTTTGAAACTGGAACTCAACCACAAGAAAAAGTTTGGAAGGAATTCAAACACTTGGAAGCTAAAGATACCCCTGCTCAAGAGTGTTTGGATCAACCAAGAAATCAAAGAAGAACTTAAATAATTAATGGAAACCAATGAGAATGAAGACACATTGGTCCAAAACCTATGGGATACAGCAAAGGCGGTCCTAAGGGGGGAAATACATAGCCATCCAAGCCTCACTCAAAAAAAATGGAAAAATCCTAAACACACCAGCTCTCTTTACACCTTAAATAACTGGAAAATTGACAACGAATTAAGCCAACCCCACACATAAGAAGGGAAATAATCAAGAGTAGAGCAGAGATCAATGAGATGGAAATTAGAGATACACTAGAACATATCAATGAATCTAGAAGCTGGTTCTTTGAAAGAATCAATAAGATCGATAAACCACTGGCCAAATTAATCCAAAAGAAAAGAGAAAGGACCTAAATTAATAAAATTGTGAATGAAAAGGGAGAGACCATGACTAACAACAAGGAAATAGAAACAATCATCAGAAATTATTATCAACAGCTATATGCCAATAAGTTAAGCAACCTAGAAGAAATGGATGCATTTCTGGAAACCTATAAACTTCCAAGCCTGAAACAGGAAGAAATTGACAATATGAATAGACCAATATCTAGTAATGATATTGAAGCAGTGATTAAAAACCTTCCAAAAAGGTTTTAAAGGTTTTTCCAAAAAAAAAAAAAAAAAAAAAAAAGCCCAGGACCTGATGGATTTCCTGGGGAATTCTACCAAACAGTCAAAGAAGAAATAACACCTATTTTCCTGAAACTGTTTCAAAAAAATAGAAACAGAAGGAAAACTCACAGATTCTTTCTATGAAGCCAGCATTACCCTGATACCCAAACCAGGCAAATACCCCATCAAAAAGAATTTCAGACCAATACTCCTGATGAATATGAATGTCAAGATTCTCAACAAGATTCTAGCTAATAGGATCCAACAGAGGAGAAGGGAGTTGGGGTAAATTGGAAGGGGAGGTGAATCATGAGAGACTATGGACTCTGAAAAACAATCTGAGGGGTTTGAAGTGGTGGGGGTGGGTGGGCAGTTGGGGTACCAGGTGGTGGGTATTATAGAGGGCACGGATTGCATGGAGCACTGGGTGTGGTGAAAAAATAAGGAATACTGTTATGCTGAAAATAAATAAATTAATAATAAAAAAAAGATTATCCACCATGACCACGTGGGATTTATCCATGGGATGCAAGGTGGCTCAACATTCACAAATCAATGAATGTCATAGCATGAGTCAATGAGAGAAGAGAGAAGAACCACATGGTCCTCTCAATTGATGCAGAAAAAGCATCTGATAAAATCTTCCTGAATATTCTTTTTTTAATCTTTTTTTTTTTAAGTTTATTTACTTAAATAATCTCTACACTTATCATGGGGCTGAAACTCATGACCCTGAGATCAAGAGTTGGATGCTCTTCTTTTTATTTATTTATTTTTTTAAAATTTAATTTTATTTTTTCATTGTTTCAAGAGTCATTGTTTATTTATTTTTTTATTTTCAGCATAACGGTATTCCTTGTTTTTGCACCACACCCACTGCTCCATACAATCCGTGCCTTCTATAATACCCACCACCTGGCTCCCCCAAGCTCCCACCCCTGTGGAGAAAGGGGAACCTTCTTATACTGTTGGTGGGAATGCAAGTTGGTGTAGCCACTTTGGAGAACAGTGTGGAGATTCCTCAAGAAATTAAAAATAGAGCGTCCCTTTGACCCTGCAGTTGCACTACTGGGTACTTAACCCAAAGGTACAGATGTAGTGAAAAGAAGGGCCATCTGTACCCCAGTGTTTATAGCAGCAATGGCCACAGTCACCAAATTGTGGAAAGAACCAAGATGCACTTCAACGGATGAATGGATAAGGAAGATGTGGTCCATATACACTATGGAGTATTATGCCTCCATTAGAAAGGATGAATACCCAACTTTTGCAGCAACATGGACGGGACTGGAAGAGATTATACTCTGTTCCACTGGTCTATGTGTCTTTTTTTATGCCAGTAAGAGACTATGGACTCTGAAAAACAATCTGAAGGGTTTGAAGTGGCGGGGGGGGTGGGAGGTTGGGGTACCAGGTGGTGGGTATTATAGAGGGCACGGATTGCATGGAGCACTGGGTGTGGTGAAAAAATAATGAATACTGTTATGCTAAAAATAAATAACTTAATAAAAAAATATATCCATAAAAAAAAACCTGAAATATGACCCGATGAGTGAGGAAGGATTATTAAATCATGATACTGTAAAAAAAAAAAAAAACAGATATACAGACCAGTGGAACAGAGTACAGAGCCCAGATATGGACCCTCAACTCTTGGTCAAATAATCTTTGACAAAACAGGAAAAAATATACAGTCGAATAAAGACAGTCTCTTCAATAAATGGTGCTGGGAAAACTGGACAGCTATATGTAGAAGAATGAAACTCAACCATTCTTTTACACCATACCCAAAGATAAACCCCAAATGGATAAAAGACCTCAACATGAGACAGGAATCCATCAGAATCCTAGAGGAGAACATAGGCAGTAATCTCTTCGATATCAGCCACAGCAACTTCTTTCAAGATATGTCTCCAAAGGCAAAGGAAACAAAAGCGAAGATGAACTTTTGGGACTTCACCAAGATCAAAAGCTTCTGCACAGCAAAGGAAACAGTCAACAAAACAAAGAGGCAACCCACAGAATGGGAGAAGATATTTGCAAATGACAGTACACGGCTTCCATCTTTATAAGAGAAAGGAGAGGGAGAGTTGGACACACAGACATGAAGGACAGAAGAAGAGCTCCTGAAGACAGAGGCAGCAATAGGAGAGCTGTGGCTGGAAGTCCAGGAGGGCCACGAGGCACCAGGAGCTGTGAGTAGCAGGAAGGGATTCTTCCTGGAAGTTTCGGAGAAGCATGGCCTGGCTGACACCTCAATTTCAATCTTTGGGCCAGAAGTGAGAGAATAAATCTGTCATTTTATACCCGGATTTTGTAGTGATTTGCTGTAACAGTCACAGGAATCAAATACAGCCAGCTGTGAGAAGGGGAGCCAATGGAGGAGGCTGGCCCGTCTCAAGAGGGCAGCCAGGGTCCCCCACAGACCACAGCATGACCTTGGACAGGTCCACCATTCACGGAGCCTACGGTCACATCTGAAAAGTGCCGTCCACCATATCGCATATCATGAGGACCAAACAGAGCACAGTTGTGAGCAGCTTGGTAAACCAGACACAGAGGCTCCAGGGAGAGAGGCTGTCCATCCAGGTGAGTCCTGCTCAGGAACAGGCTGCCAGGGCTTCCAGGCCTGCCCTCCGTGGCTACCAGGGTGACCCCTGCCCCAGCTTCCTTCCTGGTGTGGGTTAAATCTGATGCCTGCATGAGCTCCTTTGGTATCGACTCTTAGCATGGAGGTGAACCAACGGTTCCCCAGCATTTATGGCATGTCCTATCTATGGTCACTGGGGACATACCAGTGAACAAGACAGACACAGCTGAATGAGGCTTGAGCTCCAGGAGGGGAGATAGGCCAGGGTGCATGTGAATAAAAATGACACATCCCAGGTCAGGACAAGGGCTCTGAAGATCTAGGAAAGAAATCAAAAGAGGTCCTGTTTTGGGGAGGAGGTCAGAGAAGGACTTTCCGAAGATGTGACATCGGGTTGACACCTGGATGGGTCATTTGACCTGTGATGTGCTTCCAACCAAGGGAATGTGATGAAGGTGACAGGTGTGTCTGCCCCTCCCCCGCAAGATGACATCATATCAGACTTGGTCTCTGCAGGCCAGAGTGAGGGGTCCTTCCTTGCTGGCTTTGAAGATGGGCACTGTTGTGTGAGCAGGACACACAGTGGGAGCTGCAGGTGCCTCTAGCCACTGAGAGCCAGCGAGAAGACGGGAAGCTTGGTCCTGTAGCCATAAGGGCCTGCCATCTGCCCACAGCCATGGGAGCTTGGGAGAGGTCCAGAAATGAGTGCAGCCCCTGGACCACAGCTTTGGGGCTGAGCAGAGGAGCCAGTGAAGCTGGGCCCAGACCCCAGCCCATGGAAGCTGAGAGAGTCAACGAGAGTTGGTGTAAGGTGCTATATTCGTGGCTGTTTGTTATGCAGCGACAGAATAGAGCTGCACTAGCTGTATGATCTCAGGCAGTTTGAGCCCCGTTCCCTCATCTGGAAAATGGAAACAGCCCGTCTCTGACTCTTGCAGGTAAAGATAATGAGAGACTGCCGACAACGAGCCTCACCTGGCCCCCAAGCCAAAGGAGTGCAGAAAAAGATGGGTCACCATCACTGCTGTTTCCGTGGACCTGAGGAGCACTTGGGAAATGGGCTTTTGGGAATGGGAGTTAGATCTCCTTTGAGGCACTTGGGAGGCTCAGTTGGCGAAGCGTCCGACTCTTGATTTCAGCTCAGGTCATGATCTCCAGGGTCCCGAGACAGCATTGGGCTCTGTGTTCAGTGCGGAGTTTGCTTCTCTCTCTCTCTCTCTTAAATAAATAAATACATTTTTAAAAAGATCTCTTTCATGGGAGACTCACCAGGCAGACTCCAGCAAAGGTACACAGACAAACCAGCCAAAGAGCCTGAGTCACTTGGGATTTAATAAGAACAGCATTTTAGGTGCAGAGCATCTTATCAGAGCCACAGGGTCGCGGGCTTCAGGGCCATTCCCTCCAGCTCTATTTTTCTCATTGATGGTATCTCAGCACTGGTGCGTCATCTCCTTCCAAATGGGCTTGTGCGTTCGGAAGGCGCGTTAGGAGCTTTGTGTGGATGGAAGGCTGTGACGACATTTTCTGAGGACAGGCTCATAATTTCAGAGCTGGGCAAACTGGCACTTTGATGGAAAGTATGCAGGCGAGGCTATAAAACCCAGTTCTTGCCCTTGAATTATTCTCCAGCCCCCAAATAAAACAGACCATAAAATGTCAGCTGGACTATTAAAAACAAAAACAAAAACAAAAAAACAGCACAGGAGTGGCTCTGATCCCCAGGGCGAGGGAGGGCGGTGAGGACATTTCTGCAGGCGCCTCGGAGCATCCTCAGTCAGCAATCATGAGCAGCAATGAAGACAAAAACTGGAGAAAAGCCATAACTGTGAAAAGAAATCTGTGGCTATTTTACCAAGGGGACAGCGTGGGTGGGGGGTGGGTGGAGAAATGCATGGCTGGCATGCAGGGAGGTAGCAGGTGGAGGTGGGAAAAGGGGCATCCCCGGAACGCCTCCCGCCACTTGCTTGCTCTGGCCCTACACGTGCAATCCACAATCGGGTCTGCTGGGTTCTGCACTCCTAGCTGGAGGGTATGCACTAGACACAGTTAAGGCAAGGATTGTCTGGCGCCGGTGGTGTTTATTCTGCATGTTGTTGTTAAAGCACCTGTTGTACGTCCTGTTACAGGAATTTACCTTTATCATGTTTTATTTTCATTTTTTTTTTCTTTTGAGTGCGAGGGAGAGTGAGAGAGAACAAGGGGCAGGGGCGGAGGGAGAGGGAGAAGCAGACTCCCCACTCAGTGCTCAGCTCCATCTGGGCGCAGTGTTGATGCCAGGACCCTGAGATCATGAGGCAAGCGGAAGGCAGATGCTTAACCAACTGAGCCACCCAGGTGTCCTGGTGTATTTTAATACACAAATTC